>NC_045426.1:297371373-298672873 GCF_902635505.1 Sarcophilus harrisii | reverse complement strand
AAATACAATATATGTCCACATGTCCATACAGTTATTTTGCTGCACAAAAAGAATTGGACTTTGAAATAGTGTACCATTAACCTGTGAAGGAAATCAAAAATGCAGGCGGACAAAAATAGAGGGATTGGGAATTCTATGTAGTGGTTCACACTCATTTCCCTGAGTTCTTTTGCTGGGTGTAGCTGCTTCAATTCATTACTGTTCAATTGGAACTGATTTGTTTCATCTCATTGTTGAAGATGGCCAGGCCCATCAGAATCGATCATCATATAGTATTGTCTTTGAAGTATATAATGATCTCCTGGTCCTGCTCATTTCACTCAACATCAGTTCATGTAAGTCTCTTTAGGCCTATCTGAAATCATCCTGCCTGGTCATTCCATAATATTCACACACCACAATTTATTCAGCCATTCTCCAATTGATGGGCATCCATTCAGTTAACAGTTTCTGGCCACTACAAAGAGGGCTGCCATATTCTTACACATACAGGTCCCTTTCCCTTCTTTAAGACCTCACATGGGTAATTTTTCAATTTTCAATTTTTTTTCTTTTTTTAATTTAATAGCCTTTTATTTACAGGTTATATATATGGGTAACTTTACAGCATTAACAATTGCCAAACCTCTTGTTCCAATTTTTCACCTCTTACCCCCCCCACCCCCTCCCCCAGATGGCAGGATGACCAGTAGATGTTAAGTACATTAAAATATAAATTAGATACACAATAAGTATACATGACCAAAACGTTATTTTGCTGTACAAAAAGAATCAGACTCTGAAATATTGTACAATTAGCTTGTGAAGGAAATCAAAAATACATGTGGGCATAAATATAGGGATTGGGAATTCAATGTAATGGTTTTTAGTCATCTCCCAGAGTTCTTTCTCTGGGCGTAGCTGGTTCAGTTCATTACTGCTCCATTGGAAATGATTTGGTTGATCTCGTTGCTGAGGATGGCCAGGTCCATCAGAACTGGTCATCATATAGTATTGTTGTTCAAGTATATAATGATCTCCTGGTCCTGCTCATTTCATTCAGCATCAGTTTGTGTAAGTCTCTCCAGGCCTTTCTGAAATCATCCTGTTGGTCATTTCTTACAGAACAGTAATATTCCATAATATTCATATACCACAATTTATTCAGCCATTCTCTAACTGATGAATAACTTTTTGAGCATAGTTCCAAACTACTCTCCAGAATGGTTGGATTCGTTCACAACTCCACCAACAATGCATCAATGTACATGGGTAATTTTTCAACATTGATCCTTGCAAAACTTTCTGTTCCAAATTTTTTCCTCCTTCCCACCACCCCTTCCCCTGGATACAGGTTGTCCAATACATGTTAAATATGTAAAAATATATGTTAAATCCAATATATGTATAGATATTTATACAGTTATCTCGCTGCACAAGAAAAATCGGATCTAGAAAGAAAAAAACCTGAGAAGGAAAACAAAAATGCAAGTAAATATCAATATCAACAGAAAGCATGAAAATGCTATGTTGTGTTCCACACTCGGTTCCCACAGGCCTTTCTCTGGTGTAGATGGCTCTCTTCATCACTGAATAATCGGAACTGGTTTGAATCATCTCATTGTTGAAGAGAACCACAGCCATCAGAATTGATCATCATATAGTATTGTTGTTGAAGTGTAAAATGATCTCCTGCTTCTGCTCATTTCACTTAGCATCAATTCATGTAAGTCTCTCCAGGCCTCTCTGAAATCACCCTGTTGGGCATTTCTTACAAAACAAAAATATCCCATAACATTCATATACCATAATTTATTCAGCCATTCTCCAATTGATGGGCATACATTCAGTTTCCAGTTTGTAGCCACTACAAAGAGGGCTGCCACAAACATTTTTGCACATGTGGGTCCCTTTCCCTCCTTTAAGATCTCTTTGGGATATAAGCCCAGTAGAAACAACAAACATTTTTTTTTTTTAAATAATAGCAGCTTTTTATTTTCCAAAATATATGCAAAGATAGTTTTCAACATTTACCCTTGTAAAATCTTGTGTGGAACTTAGTTTTGAAGGAAACCATGGAATTGAAGAGGAGGAGATGGGAAGAGAGCATTTAGGCAATTAATGTAAGAGATGGAAAATGGAGTGATGCTCTCATGTATTTGTAGGTAAGCCAGTCTAGCTGAGGTGGGTGGTATAATCAAGGTGAATCTTTAAAAAATTTTTTTATTAAAATTTTTTATTTACAAAGCATATGTTTCTAATATCAACCTTTGCAAAACCTTTTGTTCCAAATTTTTCCCCTCATTCCCCCCACCCCCTTCCCTAGCTGGCCGAGGTAGTCCAATACATGTAAAATATGTTGATATACCTGTTAAAGGAACCTTTTTTTTTTTTTAAATAATAGATTTTTATTTCTTAAAATGCATGCAAAGATAATTTTCAATATTCACCCTTGCAAAACCTTTTGTTCCAAATTTTTCTCCCTCACTCCTCCCTTTTCCCTAGACGGCAGGTAATCCAATATAGGTTTAAACATGTACAGTTCTTTTAAACATATTTCCATATTTATCATTCTGTACAAGAAAAAAAATGACAACAAAAAAAACAAACAAACAAACAACAAGAAGAAAGGTGAAAGTACTACGTTGTGATCAACAGTCAAGTCCCCATAGTCCTCTCTTTGGATCCAGATGTCTGTCTGTATCACAAGTCTATTGGAATTGGTCTGAATCATCTCATTGTTGAAAAGAGCCAAGTCCATCACAGGTGATCATCACATAATCTTCTTGTTGCTGTGTACAATGTTCTCTTGGTTTTATTCACTTTATTTAGCATCAGTTCATATAAATCTCTTCAGGCCTTTCTGAAATAAGTCTGCTTACTCTTATAAAACAATAATATTCCATAAAATTCATATATTATAACTTACAAAACATTCTTTAACGATGAACATCCACTCAGTTTCCAGTTCCTTGCCACTACAAAAAGGGTTCCTACAAGTATTTTGCACATCTAGATCCTTTTTCTTTTTCCTATGATCTTTTTGAGATATAGACCCAGTAGAGACACTGCTAGATCAAAGGGTATGTACAATTTGATAGCTTTTTGAGCATAGTTCTAGATTGCTTTTCAGAAGGATTGAATAGGTTCACAACTCCAACAACAATGTATTAACATCCCAGTTTTCTCATTTCCCTTCCAACGTTTATCATTATCTTTGATAAACTTTTTTGAGATGAGTATTGAGTCAATGCTGGAAGTAAGTTTGGATGGAGACTGGTGGAACAAAGGAAGGGGAAAAAATGAAAATAAAGATCATAAGGATTTCAGATTTAGAGCTGCAAGAAACCTTGGAGGGCATGTATTCAACTTCATTTTACAGATAAAGAAACTGAGGTCTAGAGAGGTTCAGTGATTTGCCTATATGGCGGAGCACAGAATTTGAACCTAGGTCTTCTGACTCCAAATTCATTAACATACATTAAATATCGAAATGGGAAGCTAGGTGGTTGTAGTAGTAGATAGATAGTAGATAGAATTGTGGAGTCCAGAAAACTTGAGTTCAAATCTAGCCTTAGACACATTAACTTTGTGACCCTGGACAAATCACTTAACCATATAGTGTTTGCCTGTAAAATGAGTTGGAGAAGGAAATGGCAAACCACTCCAGTATCTGCCAAGAAAGTCCCCAAAGAAATCATGAAGAATCTAACTTAGTTAAAAATAAGTAACAACAATAAAACGTCTAAAAAGAAGCAGCTTTTACCTATACTTTCTAAGCTTTCATTTTCCTATTGGAAAATAGGCCTAACTAACCTATTTCTTACTGTTGCAAGCATGTTATTAAACTAAATGAAATCCTTATATAGTAAATATCAGACTCTGGTCATGTCAGTAGGACTTGGTACCTTTGTTTTTTTAAACTGAATTTTGTTGAAATGTTATGATTAGAATATGTTAAGCCTCTTTTATCATTCTGAATGTTTTGAATATTTTGAAACTTTTGGGGCAGCTTATATATTTCTTTTTAAAAAATATTTCTTTTAATAGAAAAGGAACTTAATGTTATTGCCTTGCTTCTGAGATTACCTTGAATGTATCCTGCATAAAAATTGTTTGTACACAGTGGTAGATTATAAACATCCTGGGAACAGAAATTATTGTTGCTTTTCATTTTATCACTACACTCAGCACATAATAGGTACTTAATAAATACTTGGTGACTTGGCAGACTTGATAGTAGCCTGTGGGGTAGGATATCTTATCTGTGGTTTCCTCTGCCTGTGGCAAATTAGGTTTTTAATTAGTGATTTTTCTTTGGGACACATAGTAGGATTAAAATTGAAAAAGGGGACATAATGTGAGTGACTATGTTTCTTAACTCCATATTTCAATGAAGCCTTTCCCATGGAACTTTGTCACTGAATGCCTCCCAGAAAACTCAAGACATGAGGGTAAAAGGGAAGGGCAGCAATGTCAGATTAGATAGTATTAACTTCTCAGAGGATAAGAACTCCTTAGTAATGTTTTCCAGAATCCTTAACTCTTTTGGAGCCTTTCAAAGAGTTCAGAATTAGGGGCTGGTTTTTGATTTCCTCTCTGCTTCTTCCTTGGTAGCATTTAATTCCTGTATAGTTCTTCAAGGTAGACATGGAGGGCCCCTGGGGAGTTGAAAAGAATCCCTTAAATTATAGCTATGGGTCAGAGAATTATAAAAAGACAAATATAGACAACTTCCAGTGTGGTGGTATGCTTTGATGGCCTTTTTCCTTAGCCCTCTTTGGGGAGCTAGCCAGCTTTATTTATGTTAAGGTTAACTGTCTTTCTCTTAAGGAATGTTTTCTCAGATCTAGTCATATCTGGGGAGGGAGCTTGAACAGAGCCCCAAGCTCAAGTCACAGCCTGTGCTGACCTTCCCAGTTAAGTTGGAAGTATTGAGTAAACACTAACAACAACTTTTAATGGTGTTTGGGGCTGTACAGAGCACTGTGTCAGTGCTCTATACAGAGTATTGGAACGCTGCATAGTTCAAACAATCTTTTTTTTTTTTCCCATCCAGAAGCATTTTAAGTACTTGCTTGGGGCCAGGATTTGTGTTAAGTGTAGGAGAGACAAAGAAAGACTGAAACAACTCTTTATATTTTTTTTTCTGGTAGGAAAGAACAAGGAGACAGAAGGAATCACTTCTCTCTCATCCTGTTTTCTTATTTGGGAAAATGGACTCTGGAAGAAGCAATAAGATTCTCTTTTAGTTTTAATGCTTTTTTGTGTACTGATTTTCCATTATTTATTGAGTCTCAAAGATCCTTGGTGATGATCAGACCTATTATGGGTATTCTGTTCATGTTATGTGAATGAATGAATGTGTGTGTGTTTTGCTAATCAGAAATTTCTCCTAAATATGAATTTCAGTTTATGCTAAAACTTTATTAATTTCTCAGAATTCAATTACTATAATTAAATAATTAAATTAAATTCAGAATTCTAGAGGGTGGGTAACAATTTTAAAAGTACTCAGTAAGGAGATTAATAGTATAAAAAACATTTGGGAAAGAATATTTAAGAAAATACTCTTTAAAATGTTTTTTAACTGATATCTTGGATAGAGAAAGGGACTCAAAATCAAGAACTGAGATTAAGTTTTGCCTCAATATTTACTTACCAGTATGACTGAGCTTTGTAACCTTAATTGCCCCAGATACTACATATATTACAGGGCTTCTTAAACTTTTTCCACTCATGACCCTTTTTTGTGCAAGAAATTTTTATGTGAGACCCTGGGTATATAGGTATGTAAAATAGGTATACAAAGCAAACATTTACTGATTTAAAAAATCGTTAATTTCACCACCTCACATTTAATTGTGAGACCATATATAGAGGGTTGCAAACTACTCTTTAAGAAGGTAGGTGCTCACCTGCATTGGTTTGGTGAGTTTCTGAATCCAAGAGTTTCCTATGCAAGTGAACCCAAAGGTCTTGTCTACTCCTGTCCCTATTCCTGTTCTCTCCTCCCTGAAAAGCTTTTCTAACAAAGAATACAAAAGGAAAAAAAGTTCAGTAAAACTAACAAGTAGAAGTCTGACTGATGTGCAGGATTCTACCTCCATTTCACATGCCTATTTCTTCAAAGAAGATGTATTTTCATTTATCCCTTCTCTTTTTCAGTTGTTATATTTCAGTTTTTTATATTTTCTGAGTTGTGGTGTGTGTTATTTTCCTGGATCTACTTAATCCAATTTGCATTAGTGAGTACTTCTAAAAGTACTTTCTATCTACCTAAGGACAACAACCAGCCTGTACTCTGTAGACTCCCATTTGATTTATTTGATCAAGTATTTGTTACTTTTTTAAAAAATAAATTTTTATTGATATCTTTTATTTTTACATCAGCTCCATTTCTCATTGTATAATTTCCTTCAACTCCCCGAAAGCTATTCCTTATAATAAAGACAGACAGAGAAAGGGGGAAAAAAGCTCAGCAAAATTAATATTAGTCAACAAGCATTTGTTGTCTGTTGTTAGCCAGACACTGTTCTAAATACTGGAGGAAATAAGTATGAAGAATGAAACTAGTCTCTATATTCCTAAGGAGCTTGTTCAAATGGGAGAGACAAGATGAACCTATCCAAAAATATACAGCATAAGCATAAAGCAAATAAATTATGTGTGTGTGTTCAAGCATGTGTGCACATGTGTAATGTCCTCCCCCATTCTCCTAGTTTGGGAAGAAGGATACTAGCAATTAGAGGGACGGGTAAAAGCTTCATGTAGAAAATATCTTTAAGAAAGAGGGATTTCCCAAGGGGGAGGTAAACTTGGAATTCATTCCAGGCATGTGGGAATTCAACCAATTAACAAATATTTTTTAAATGCTTTCTCTGTGTAAGGCACAATTTTAGGTGCTGCAAAGACAAAAGTTAAAAACTACAGCCCCTCTAAGTTGTGGATTTTCAATTCTGTCTGAGAAGATAATGTGTATTATATATGTATGTATGTATATATACATGCATATATCTGCACATACATAGAAATATAAAACAAGATAGTTGGGGGAGGGCCTCAAAATCTTTCTGTTAGAAGGTGGTCCTTGAGAATTGATCATAAAACTTAGTTGGGGAAACGAGCAATATATCCACCATAAAAAAAGAATAATTAAAAGACAGCATAAAATTCAGTTTTTCAGGAGGAGGTCATTAAGGCCTGAAAGGTAAAATCTAAAAAGCTCCCTGAGGAGATAGAACTGGAGCTTAAAGATGGGTAAGATTTGAATAAGATGGAGTTTCATGGAAAAGTATTCAGAGACAAAATCATGAGAAAATTTGATCATGGAAATAAGTATGCAGTTTGTGGGTAGGGAATGTGAGAGATTGAAAGACATGCAATTAGGAAATGAGCTTGATTGAACTGGAGAATGAATCGGCCATCAACAAGAGAACATTGTGGGGAAGGTAAGTCCTGATTAAGGAGATTCTTCTAATGAAGGTTGGAGGGAGTGATGGCCAGTGAGAAGTTTTGGCCAGGGAAGTCACATGATTAATAGTTATATAGTCTTTTGGGATTAGGGAGTGACCCCTACGATCTGGAAAATCTGTGTAAAATTTTTTTTGCCCTACCTTTGTCCCCAAAAAAGAAGTCTGAATTATTATGGTATTAAAAGATAAAATATTCTGACATTATACAATATTATATATATATGTATATGTACATACATTTTATGCATTTTTAAGTTTCCAAACTTTTTCTGTGATACCTGCTGGCCTTCACGTGTCACTTGCATCTTCTGCAAAACTCCCCCCAAATTCCCATTCAATTTCTCATACTGACCTATGATAACTGTGGTAATTGCAATGGGGAAAGTCACAGTGTGGAAGGGATAACTCTAGTGCAGCCTTTGTAGATTCCTGAGTAGGGGATTGATGAAATATTTGTCTTAGTTTGGCAACAGTGTATAATATAGATGGGATAGATTGGGGAGAAGGGAACAAATAAGATGTAGCAGTGGTTAAGGTAATAGGGCACTACTGAAGCAACAAAACTTTATATATTTGAATAAACATTTAATAACTTATTAAGAAAGCCCTCCAGCTCAATCCATATCATACAACATAACATTTAATTACATGACATTGTATATGTGTTGGTCTTCCCTCCCAACCCAGTCTGTAATAATTCAGACTTTTCATTTAAAAAATCCATATTTGGCTAAATTTTGCTGTATTTTGACCTTTTTTGGAGAAGGAGAACATCTGGTCACTTCTCCCTTAAAGGCCTTGCTATGCTTGAAGATTATTATCTACTTATATCCTTTTCTTTGAACCAAGTACCCCTCTCATCTTAAATTCTTACAGGTTGGACTGAAGGTTGATGACATTGCCCCTTTTATCACTTCCTACAGTACAGTGATAATAATGGTTCCCCTTTGCCACAGGAGATATTTAAACTCACACTGAGAGCAGGGGGTACAATAAAGGAATCAGTGGCCCCTAGCCAATTCTTTTGGCAGCAATAGAAGTTCAAGTCTGGACTTGGTGCTTCCCCCTTTTCAGTCTCCACCCTTCTTCCTTCCTCTGTTCTGACCCCATTTGTCATCATGCTTTCTGTTTCAAAACTGCTGATTTTATTTGCTTTTACACAGTACTCTCAGAATGTCATTTGTGTAACTGTCACCTTCAGGACATCTGTACATAATAGGTCTCAGTAAATATTTGAATTGAATTAAATAAAGGTTCCCATAATGTAGGCAAATTATCCCTCACACCATAAACTAAAGAATGTTCCCTTGTATTTGAGAGATAAACCAGAGTGACCAGGGAGAAAAATACAGTAGGTATTGGGGACAATAATGCTGCTAGAGTTTCTTAATATAGGAAACACAACACAACTGTGGGTGTGGCTCAATACGACATGAGTAATATGAATGTTATTCCTATCAGTGTCATTCAAGATGAAGGGAATTTTTGTCTATAGGGCTCAAATCTCATTTTTTTGTTTGGGTTTTAACCATAGGGGTATATACTTCTAGCCTTAAAGGAAGCTTAACCAAATCACAGTTTTGTATTCAGAGACTCTGCTCTCTCACTGCCCTTTTTATGCCTCATGAAGTAAGCATGAGTAGAAATTCATGAGTAGATTTTTTTTTAGATCAGTCTAAGTAAAAGGCCTCAGCAGGAAGTTGACTTTTGGCTAAGGATGATGATTAGTTACCTCTTTATTGTTTCTTGAAGGGATATAAATCAATTCATCAACAAGTATTTATGTCAGTCACTGAACATAAATTGCCTACTGTGTTCCAGGCACTGCACCAAGCTTTGAGGATAGATAGAAAGGCAAAAGATAGTCCCCTGCCTTAATGGAGCTCACAGTGTAATAGTGGTTAGCCCACATCTAAAAGGAAATGAGAGAGTGGGGGAAGGATGGCACCCAGCCCTCGGGACATGATGCAGTCCTGTAGCAGATGAAAAATGATGAAATGGCCACCCCTGGGCACCCTCCTAAAATGGAAGGTGTATGGGATGCTTCTTGAAGTCTACCTTTCATCCTCCTTAACCCGAAGGAGGTAGTGAGAAATACCAAAGCCAGGGAGTAATTGAGGACTTGTGAACTCCAGTATGAAGTATTTGGGAATACAAAGAAACAAAACCAGTTCCTGCTTTAAAGGAGTTTATGTGACAAAAAAGAAGACAGCATGTATCTTCACATATATTCTCTCTGCTTCTGTCTCTTTCTCCCTCCCTTTCATTCATTCCTCTTACCTCCTTTTCTCCTCTCCCTTCCCTTTCAAAAAGTAGAGCTTGAGCTGAGAGAAAGGAAGAGGATCTGAGATGAAGAGGTACTACTTTCCAGGCGTAGGGGAAGACCGGTGCAAAGGAAAGGAAAGGAAGATGTAGAGCTGTTTCTGATGGGACACAACTGAAAAACAAATTTAAAAAGAAGAGATCAGGATGTTGGATTACAGCATGGGACAGACATTCTCCTCTGCTGGCCTGCCATAGATTTTTCTTGCTTGAGTTATGACATTTACTTTTTATTTTTTTTAATATATAAATTGATATCGTGTATCTGTATGTTTACTCTTTTCAACCCTCTCTCAATTTTTGCCTTAGTCACTAGCTGTGTGACCCTGGATAAGGCACTTAATCTCTTTACCTCAGTTTCCCCAATGTATAATGGAGATAATACTACTACCCATCTTGCAAGGTTGTTGTGAGGATTAGATAATACTTATAAAGCATGTATTAGGTGCCATATTAATGTTCCCCACTTCTCAGTCCCTAGCCTCTTTGCTATGAAGAAATTTTCTTATCTGTTCATAAGGACACTAGTCATTTCATTACTTAGAACCCTGTTTCTTCTTAGTGATTCTTTATGTCTTCATTTACATTATTGTGATCATTGTGTACATTGTTCTCTTTGCTAACTCATTTTGATTTTCATCATTTCATACCTATCATATTTTCTCTGATTTTGTCTTGATCATTTCTTAATTGTATTATATCATAAACAATTAAAACAAAAGAAAACTTCTTCCTCAGTATTGGACACTTTGTTCCAGTTCTTGGCTCCTTCTTTGCTATGGATATTCTGGCACATTGAGCCTTCTTTCTTTGATTTCCTTGGCATATGTGCCTAGTAGTGGGATTTCAGGGTTAAAGTATTGTATAGGTAAGAATCACATTTTTCTTCCATAATTTCAAAATGTTCAAGATGTTGTTTGGTCACTTTGTAGCTCCACCAGCAGTGTATTAGGTTCTTTGGATCCCTCTACCGACATTGATGTTTCCTTTCTTTGACCTCTTTGCCAGTTTACAAAGTAGGGATTTGTAAAGACAACCTCAGAGTTGACTTCAATCTGCATTTCTTTTATTCTTAGAAGTTTTGAGTATATTTTGATGGAATCATTGATTTTTTTGCAATTGTTTTGAAAACTTTTTTATTGTTTGTTTCTATCCTTTAATTACTAATTACATGTCAATTACCTATATATCTTGGATCTCACAGTTTTATCAGTGATTTTAGGTGCAAATTTTCCCCCTTTGTACATTTTCTCCTCTTATTCTATCTGCATAGTTTTTATTCATACAATAATTTTTGAAGTTGTCAAAATTATTTTATCTTCCATAATTTTTTTTCTTTTTTTTTTAATAGCTTTTTATTTACAAATTATATGTATGGGTAATTTTACAGCACTGAAAATTGCCAAACCTTTTGTTCCAATTTTTCCCCTACTTCCTCCACCCCCTCCCCTAGATGGCAGGATGACCAGTAGATAATATATTAAAGTATAAATTAGATACACAATAAGTATACATGACCTATTTTTGCTGTTATTTTGCTGTACAAAAAGAATCGGACTCTGAAATATTGTACATTTAGCCTGTGAGGGAAAATGGTTTTTTTCTTATTCTTCTCTTATTTAGTAAAGAATTCTTCTAGCCACAGTTGTGAAAGGTATCTGATCTCGATTTCATCAAATTTTATATTCAGGTTGTTTATCCATTACAAGTTTATTGTAGTATGTGGCATAAAATATTAGTTTATAGCCAATTTCTCTCGACTTCTAGAAAGAAAGAAAACTAGAAAGTTTTCTCAGAAATTCTTGCCAAAAAAGGAGCCCCTAATGATTAATATTTTGAGGCTTAACAAACCTGCTGCTGCTGCTGCTTTTAATGATGTCTGCTTCATGCTATTGTAGTCTTATTCCATTTAGTGACTTTTGTGTTTTTTGTTGTTATTGGGTTGTTTTAGTTGTGTCCTAGTTGTCATTACAACATTAGGAATTTTCTTGGTAAGAGTACTTGAGTGGTTTGCCATTTCCTTCTCGTCCTATTTTGCACATGAGAATCCCGGGGTAAACAGGGTTGAAGTGTCTTGTTCAGGAGGTCACACATAGATAGTGACTGAGGCCAAATTTGAACTCAGGAAGATGAGTCTTCCTGACTCCAGGCCCAGTACTCCAATGCATCACCTAGCTGTCTTGTATTTTTTTTTTTAACAGTACCAAATAATTTTGCCAATTATAATTGATAGAATTTAAGCTCTGGGAAAACCTTGCTCAAGTCGTACTTTTTCTTACTTTTTTTTTCCCCTTGAGATTCTAGAACTTTTGTTTTTCTAATTAAGGCATGGATTTCAAAAGGCCTCTCTGAAAGGGCAAACATGGTATTCTGGGTGGAGTTATATTAAACCATTTTTATATTAGGACAATAGGCCTTGCATCACTGAAACTAGAATACAAGACCTTTAATTAGGAAGATCTGACTTAGGCCTCATACGCTTCCCTGTGTGTATGATGTATTGCCCACAGTGTGATCCCTAGTTCAATTATTTGACCCTGTTTGCTTTACTTCTTCATCTATAAAATGAATTGGAGAAAGACATGGTATATACCACTTCAGTGTCTTTTCCAAGAAAACCTCATATTAGGTCTGAAAAATCAAATGCAGCTGAAATGGCTGAACAACAACAAAATGTTTATATTGGGAAATACAAGTTGATTGGTTTGGCTGGGAGTCAAGCAAGGCCTAGAAGATGAGACTTTGAACAAGAGATTTTTTTTTCCCCAGATGGAGGAGGAAAGGCAGGTAGTTCTGGAACATGAGGCACTAGGAGGAGGGGTCAATTCATTTCATCAAATCTTTATAAATTGCTTGCCACATACCAGGTCCTATGTTAAGCACTAGGGATACAAAGCTTCTGTTCTTAAGGAGTTTTCTTTTCAATGGGAGAAATGCCTTATTTTAATTTAAATAAAAAAAAAATATAGAGAAATTGGGGGGACATACTTAATAGGAACTTTGAAGTAACCTAAGGATTCTGTTAAGTGGAGGGGAGAAAAGTGCATTCTGGGCCTGGTAGACAGCCCATGCAATAACATAGACATGGGAGGCAGTGAGACCTGAATTGGAAGGTGGTGGGAGTAGAACATGAATAAGTCATTTGGCTGGAACTAGAATACTCAGAGAGGAGTTCCATACAGTCAGCCTGGGAAGGGAGGATGGAGCCAGATTGTGTAAGCCTTTAGAAATCAAAAACTATCCTAGAGTTGAGAGAGCCCCAAGGGAGCCTTGGGAAACTGGGGCATGTCAGAGATAGCCTGTTGGTAGTGTTCTGAGGTGTGGCAAATGAGTAAAAAGAAGAGGAAGGAGAAGACTATTAAAGACAAATTTTACCTACTTTATAATTTTAGATTTTTATAAAAGTCTTATTTGCAGACAATAGACATTTATTAAACATTTATGCCAGAAATAAAGAAAGGCAAAAGACAGGGCATGCTCTTAAATATATCTCAGTCCAATGGGGGAAAACAGTCTGCAAACTATTATTATGTAGCTATGCACAGAATAAATTGGAAATAATCAACAGCGGGAAGGCATTGGAATTAAGGAGGAATGAGAAAAGTTTCTTATAGAGGGGTGGGATTTTAACTAGGATTTAAAGGAAGCCAGAAGTCAAGTGATAAGAAGGGAGAAAATCCCAGGTATGAGAAAAAGTGAAAATCTCAGTTGGAAGATTGAATGTCCCATTCAAATAACAGTATTATTGGATTGCAGAGGACTTTTGTATGGGGATAGGGGAGTAAGACATAGGAAGATTTGAAATGTAAGAAGAAGACTGGGTTATGAAGAGCTTTGAACACCAAGCAGAGGATTTTATATTTGATCCTGAAGATAGTAGGGAAGCACTGGAGTTTATCCAGTGTGTATGTCTATGGGTATATATGTGTGTGTGTGTGTGTATGAATATACATATATGAGATCATAAAGGGAAAATGAATAGGACTTAGCAAAAAAATAGGTAGAGGATGGGGAGAGAATGAAGTGTTGAGCTTGACATCAAATTCTCAGCTTGAGTGAATGGGAAATAGTGATGTCCTTCATCAGCAATAGAGAAGTTCAGAAAGAGAGGTAAGTTTTGAGGGAAAGCTAATGAGTTTTATTCCAGATATGTTAAGTTTAAAATGTCCAGGGGCCATTCAGTTTAGATATCTAATAGCTGAAGATGTGAGTTTGGAGGTTAGGAGACAGGACAGGACTAGAAAAATGAATAATCAGTAATAGAGGTGATAATTTAATCCCTGGAAGCTGATGAGAGTACCAAGTAAAACAAAATAAATGGATAAGCAAAGAAGGTGAAGGACAAAACCCTGAGAGGATGGATACCCAAGGTTACCTACTGTTGTATTTCCAGGTTAAATTGAATTCCTTCTTGCTCTAGGCTTCAGAGACTTGGGAGGGATTTGCATTTTTGTCTTTTCTATTTTCTCCCTTGTCTAGTACTGAATTTTGCACATAGTAGATGCTTAGTAAATATTAGATGATTGAATTCCTTCTGTCTTTGGGCTTTCATCCTTATTTATTTTTATTTTTTTGCAAGGCAGTTGGGGTTAGATTACTTGCCCAGAGTCACATGATAAGTGGTGTCAGAAATAGGACTTGAATTCAGGTCCCCCTGAGTCAAGGGCCAGAACTCTATCCACTGTGCCATCTAGCTGCCTCCTTTCATCTTTTTGAGACACAGTTTTATTTGTTTTTTGCCAAATAAAAGACCTTGGACAAAGCACATGTATGACTTTTTTTTTTTTTTTGCTGAGGCAATTGGGGTTAAGTGGCCATGGGAGATTAAAAAAAGAGATACTATATGGCAAAGCAGATAGAGTCTGGAGTCATGAAGACATTAAGTTCTTAAATTCAGATGTGGTTTTTGACACTTAGCTATGTGACCCTAAGCAAATCATTTAGCGTCTGTGTGCCTCAGTTTCTTTATCTACAAAATGAGCGGGGTAATAGTGCCTACTTCTCAGGACTGTTGTTAACATCAACTAAAGTAATATTTGTAAAAGATTTTGCAAACCTTAAAGTACTATATAAATCCAAACTATTATTAATAAAATCTGAAATTATATTGAATTCTCAGTATTGGTGGTGATGTGCTTGAATTATTCTGTGAGTTATCACACAGTTTGAGGTTGTATATCTCAGTGTGAGCCACATTCTTTTGTATACCTGTGGTGATTTAGAGGTAGTTGGTTGTGCAATAGGTAAGAATGCTGGGTCTTGAGTCAGGAAGATTGTTCAGATCTGAACTCAGATACTTATTACCTATGTGATACAGGGCAAATCACTTCATTTCTATTGGACTCAGTTTTCTACCTATCTTGCAGAGTTTGTTGTGAAGATCAAATGAGATAACAATTTAGTACAGTGTCTGCCACATTATAGGTGCTATGTAAATGATTATTTCCTTCCTCTTTCCTTTCTAGTATCATTTTCCTAGTTTAAGAGAACATTCTTAGGAGAGAGAGTTTCTTTTAGCGATAGTGTAGAAATAACTGTAGCTAGAGGACCCCAAAGGTGGCATCCTATGGACACCTAACGAGTTTCACAGAATAAGAGCATAACTGTTTAGTAGCTCATCTTAATGAGTAATTATTTACTTAAAACTTTTAAAGTTCTTGGTCATGGTGAGAAAATTAATCTTATGTTTTTTTTTGTGGTTTGAGACTTCCTGGTTGAGTCTTTGCTTAAGCTTTTAAAATAAATATTAGTATTTTTTTTTAAAGGCTCTCTGTTGATGCTATAAAGCAGTACATGAATATGTGTGTGTATGTATATAAATAAATAGTGCTGGAGAAATAACATTTTACATTCTGGTGGTTCCCTGTCTCCCAAGAATTAGTTCTGCTTAACACAGGTGGAATAATTTTGATCAAGTAACAGTCTAGACCTATAAGCAAAGTGACCTCATTTGTAGAGTATCTCTCATCCTACTTCCTTCTATACACTTAGCAGCTGCATGATTGGTGGCAAATCATGTAGGCTTCCTGATCCTTAGTAGAATGAGGGGCTTGGAACAATGGACTCTAACGTCTGCCTCTTACAACTCAGAACTTCTAATATATGATGCTTATGGACTGACCATTGACTTACTAAAGAAATCTGTTCTTCTTGTCCCTACATTGTAGTGACAATACATATAGCTTGATAGTTAGACTAGGCAGTTTTCTCTTTCCTCTTTTCTTTTTAGCTTAAAGTCTTTTTGTTCAGGTTTGTAAGACTTTAGCTAGGTGATAGTGCATACATAGGGTGTGGGGGCCTACAGTCAGCAAGAACTGAGGCAAGAGCCTCAGATATTAGTTGTGTGACTCTGAATAAGTCACTTAACATCTGTTTCCTCATCTGTAGGATACCTGCTTTGAAGAGTTGTTGTTAAGGATCAAATGAGCTTATAATGGTAAAATACTTAGCACAATACCTGGCATATAGGAAGTGCTATATAAATTTCATCTAACTCCTATTTAAGGTGGCTTCCATCCCAGACCAGGAGAATTCCTTTCTGTTTCTAGCCATAGATCCAGAAATTCAAATTCCATTCTTAGATATCATATTCCTAATCAGCTTTTTACTTCCCAAACCTGCCTTTATTTAAAAAAATATTTTAAAATATTTTATATCACACTACTAGACAACCATTCCATTTAAATGATCTTTCTCTTATAAAGCCTTTTCTTTAGCTAACATATGTTAAATATTTTGTGACTCTAAACGGACTCCTTAAAAATGTTTACTCTTATTTATGTCCCTTCTAATTCTAATGTTCTATGTTTTTATAATTCTAGAATTTCATTTAAAAAACAGATATTAAAAAAACCCTTACCAAAGAAGACTTGCTGGCATATGTTAAAATTTGATAGTTATAAAAAATGCTAATTTGTATGCCATCCCTCTAAGAATTTTTCTATGTTATGTAAAAGCAAGACATAGCTCTTTTTATACTTCCATATTAACATTGCCCACCTCAATCTTATTTTCCCCTTAAGATTGTGTGTGGACCTTCTCATAATATCTTGTAGACACTAACCTGTAACCAGGACAGCATAATTAGGGTCTTTGCTGAAATTTAGAGGATTCTGACAATATTTCTACTCTTTCAGCAGGTGGAAATAATTGAATTCTTAGTACCTAGTTGGAAAGACTAAGTTAAAATAGGAAACACCTAAAAGGCAGATTTTTTTTTCCCCTTTAGCAGCCCACTTTTTAAGCTTTCTAAGCAAGCCTTCTCTTTACTAGTATCCACCTTATTCTGAGTTTTGACTCATTATATGGGATGTGTTGTGCCCAGGTTGATTTCTCCTTGGGCAATGACTTGGGGGTCTCTTAACTCACAGTGCTTTGGGTCTTGAAGATGATGAAGTCTTTTTCTTGCATTACATTCTGCCTCCCTCTGCCTCTTTCTTCCCCAAAGAGAGAATTTATCTTGGAAAAAACTGCCCCTGTGGCACTTTGTGCTACTTTTTCTTGGACCTGCTTTGTGGTCTCTGCCCCAGGTGTCAGATGGCTCTGGTATTTGGGCCAGCTGCTGAGAGGGAGCCACTGAAGCTTTATGTATGGGCCTTGGTGTCCTGTTTGATTCCATTAACAGAACTCTTTTTTTTTTTTTTGTCTCTCTAGGATTGGAATATCACCTGGTATACTAACAATCCAGATTTCACCAAGTGCTTTCAGAACACAGTGCTGGTATGGGTGCCTTGTTTTTACCTCTGGACTTGCTTCCTATTCTACTTCGTTTATCTCTGTCGGCACGACAGAGGCTATATCCAAATGACATATCTCAACAAAGCCAAAACTGTAAGTGACCATGATTTTTGTTGTGGGGTGTGTTTTGTGAGGGGTGGAAGTGGGGTGAAGAAACAGAGTCAAGTTGAAATCAGTAGCATACTCTTGAAAGGATTTGGCTCCTTCTGTTCTATGAGTAATAAAACTTCATTTATTTGAAACTTGGCTAACTAAAGTCCTAACATAGCTAGAATTTTAAAAATAATAGTTTTTAAGTTTATTGTTGTATTTTGTTTTGGTATTACAGTCATTTCTTCATATATATCATCCACAAATCCTAGATAGCTATCCTCTAGCAAAAGAAGCAAGTTAAACAAAACCAACCAACATCTCCTCTTACAGCTTTAGTCAGTCATTGGGCAATTATTAAGTGTTCTATCTTAAATACTGGGGATACAAAGAAAGCAAAAAGCAATTCTTGCCCTCAAAGAGCATTCATTCTGATGGGGAAGATGACATATAAATAATGGATTCACATGAACTTTATACAAAGTAGATGAATGTAATCTGATAGAGGAGGGATTAGTAACTGGGGGACTGGGAAAGGCATCCTCTAAAAAAGGTGGGATTAGACTTGATTCTTGAAGGAAGCCAAACAAACTAAGATGAAGAAGTAAGATATCTTATGCAACACTCCACACTTGTAGCCCACCACTTCTCCAAGGAAAGAGGGTAGTGCATTAGTGCTTTTCTTCTTTGGGGCCAACAGCATTTGAATGGTAGATGGAATTTTTTTGTTTTGGCACATGGCTTTAAAAAAAAAGATGACCAGAAAATAACTTAAAGAATTATTTAAGGAAAAAAATACCTTCCATGGTATATCTATATGTCCTGAAGAGCTTTCTAAACCTTCTATGTCTGTTTCTTCAATGGAAATAGGTGTTAAGACTGGTGCTGCTGAAGCCCCACAAGGTCAGCTCATTAAAGGACAACACAGTTCTTTTCACTGGTTTGTTCTCAGTGAGGAACAGTGGATTATAAAAGGTTTTCAACAATAAATTAAAATGAAGGGAAGTTTCTGAATAACTCTTGTATTGAAAATCAGCAGGAAGGACTCAGTCCTAATGGGAGATCTGACTGATCCTGTTACTAGAATAGACCCTCGTCCTAAGCTTTAGATTTGCAATAGCAATGACTCAATCAAATGGTTATCAGCAAAATGTATAAATACACCAACCAAAGAGTATTGTCTGCAACCCAGCAGAGTGATGTTATCACTATCTTCAAGGATATTTCAATACTCATCTTAATAAATTAGTGGGGATATCTTCCCTTCTTCAAGATATTGTCCTAGAAAGAGAGCAAAGACCTTATCTTTTAACCTTAAGGTGTCTAGGCTCTCCTAGTCACACCCTTTTAAATATTTTGGGTCAGTCTTTTCTTGCTGTCTCGGGAATGCAAAGCAAATATGCTATGGTAATATGGAACGAGAAAATTGAGCTTCCTAACTAATTAGATACATATCTGCCAATATTCTTCCCCTTACCCATTCTTCTTCCCTTTCTTTGTTCTTAATTAATGTGGATAATAATCTTTTGTGAATTGACTGGATTCTGATTACCATCTCCATCTCTACTATCCTTTAAGGAATCCTTTAATAATATAAAATATGTGTTTCTATTCCAGGCCTTGGGCTTTTTGCTATGGATAGTCTGCTGGGCAGATCTATTCTACTCTTTCTGGGAAAGAAGTCAGAGCATTTACCGGGCTCCTGTGTTTCTAGTCAGCCCTACACTCTTGGGCATAACAATGGCAAGTATGAACTGTCTTGTGTTGGTCCTTGTTGGGTAAGAAACATGATTTTAGGGAGAAAGAGAATTTTTTCTGGCTTGAATAACAAATGTTGTCTCTTTGTTTTCTTGTATCTTACTCTCTCACTCTAGGTCCTCCTTACCCTATTCATTTTGAGCCTTTTTCTATTGAATATCTACTCTTGGCATAATAGCCTAGATGTCACTGGAATTCATCTTACTGTGGGGAAAGGAGCAGAAATGGTTGAGAATTGGGCAAATCTGTCAGACAGACTAATTTCATCCTTCCACACATAACCTCTAAATGTGTATTAGGGTAGTGAGAAAGTCCTATTTTTAATTCTGTAACCATTATATTCTCCCTGAACTCAGGGATTTATTGGATTTATTGCCAAGGATAATTGATCATATTCTCAATGGTTGGTAGGAGTAACTTGCAGTTTTAGAGTGGAATAACAGATATCTATTACTATCTCCTGGGAACTGCTTAATATCATAGAATCTTGGGGCTTTACCTAGCCTGATTCATAGGAATCATTCTGCCACATGACAGTGACCCCATGCAATCATAAACTGCTTCCAAAACATCCTCATTGACATTTAGATGATTTGATTTGGTGCCTTCATTCCAGTTGCTCTATTATTCTTGGTGCTAAACTTAGGGGTAGCCAGTTGGTTTTTGAATATGAGTATTTGAATTCTTGATGCTGATGGGTGACAAGTCATTATGACAGGAACATTTCTTATTTTCAAGTCATACTATATTGGTATATTTGGATGCTCTGTATATCTTCTCAGTAATAAACTTAGAGCACATAAGTTTGTGGTTTGGGGAAGACCTATGGCACTGGGATAGAATAGCAATCATAAGAGCTATGATAAATAACAGAATTTATGTTGTGCTTTCAGGTTTGCAAAATGATGTACAAATACTCTACTACTTGATCCTCATCTCAGGACATGAGGATCCTCATTATATTTCATTATTTATTTATTATCCCCATTTTATAGATGAGGAAGCTGAGACAAATAGAAATTAAATGTCTTGCTCAAGGAGATAGAGCTAATTTAATGTTTGAGGAAGGATTCAAACTTGAGTCTTTCAGACTTCAAGTCTAATGCTCTTTTTACTGAGCCATCTATATAGAATTCTGAGTTTGCATGTTAAAAATTGTCTTTTGAAAGGAGAAAATAACTTCATAATAGAATTGCAATTCATCATAGGCACTAAGATTTGCATGGAGTCACAGAATTGTAGAGTTGGAAGAAATTTTAAAAATGATCTAGTCTTACCCTTTTATTTTATAGAGAAGGAAATGTACTTTATAGCTAACATTTATTCAGCACTTTGGATTTGCAAAGCTTTTTATATACATTATCTCATTTAATTCCCATAATCTGGTTGCTTCATAGGGTTATTATGAAGATCAGATAAGACAAACATTTGTATACATACACAAATTCACATACACATAAAGCCCTTTGTAAACTGAAAAGTCTTCTTGTCATTATGATATTTATATTCTTATCATTGTTATATTGTTTTATGTCTTATCAATATTATTTGTAAGATATAATATCTTGCTTTTGGCCTTGGATTAGAATGGTGTACACATTTAGCTGAATGACCTATTGTATTCCCTAATATACTCTTGATATTTTTTCATCTAACTCTTGGGAAATAGTTTGAAGACTGTTAAAAAATATTTAACATAGAAAAGATTGAACCCTTGTTCACTTTTTAAAAAATGTCATCTTAACAAAACAAAGTATGATCCCTCAAAAGAGTTAAGCAAAATGAAGCTTAATTCTCATCATTGTTTATCAATAGGCACTTATTCAGTGACAGGTAAACTAAATACTGGGTATACCTTAGAAATGTTAAAAGTTGAGAAATAGATTTTTGTGTTGAAGAAACCACCATAAGACCAGTATCTCTGAATCTCCATTCAGGTCAGTTTCTCAGGCTAAAGTCCTACAGACTGGCCAAAGTATAATAAATTCTTTGCTGCAGACCACTCTTTCTTGTGTAGTGTCCATTCTGTGACTTACAAGTAGGGCCTCATGATTTGAGGAGATGAAAGAACCCAAATTAGAAGAGAAGGTAGAATCTTTTTTTTTTTTTAAACAGTTTTTATAGGGTTTTTTTTTCTTTTAAGAAATAAAGATATTCAGTAGTTATAATTTTTTGTTTACTAGTAAAAATGCATTGTTGATAAACAGTTGGGAAATATTGGTGGCCAGAGTGGAACCTGTTTTGGTTCTCTTAGATTGTTAAGCACTCAGACTCTTGAGGGGTCTGACAAACATGTCATCTTCCTAATAGTTTCCTTTCTGCGTATGTGTCTGTTTTGTGTTCATTTCTTTTCCAGTTGCTAGCTACCTTTTTAATTCAGTGCGAGAGAAAGAAAGGAGTCCAGTCCTCAGGGGTCATGCTCATTTTTTGGCTCCTCACCCTGTTATGTGCTGGCATTGTCTTTCGATCCAAAGTACTGCATGCCTTAAGAGAGGTAAATAGTTTCTTTGTCCCTTCTGTCCTTGAGGATTATCCCACCCATGAAAGGCACCAGAATTTCATGTTCTTGTTATTGTATTGAGTGTGGATCTGAATAGTTTTAATAAACATCATTTGCCCTCTGAGAGCAAGGATTTGGTAAACAAAGAAATGATAGAGAGTACTTTGTAGACCAACCAATTAATTGTAAACAATAAGATAGGTCATCATCCCATTTTCTTTAGCATGGGAGCAAGCAGGGAGGCAACCCTCTCCCCTGGGTAGTAAAAACCTGTCCTAGAATAACCTTTGTATGGCAAATTCTTGTTTTGTCTCTGAGATGAGAAGATGTGTTTACATGTTTCCAAGTGTGTGCCCAAGGGTTTAAAAAAAAATAGTCCTTTAAAAATGCTTTAAGTGGAAAGGACTAAGCCTCAGCTCATTTTAAAGAAATAAATAATAATAATATAAATAACAAATAAAGCAAAGTATAGTCCTTAAAGAGTTAAGCAGAACTAGCTCTCTTTCTGTGAAGTTATTTATAATTTTAAGAGTTTGGGAAATGGACTTACAATTACTTTGCTTTAGGGATTACCCATTATGGAATTCCTTCTGTCAAAACAGATTGAATCATGTTTTGCAAATTAGAGAACTGTCTAGGACCCTGAGAAATTAAAAGACTTGCCTAAGGTAATATAGTCAGTATGGATTAGAAGTGGGACTTGAATATAAGTTTTCCTGGCTAGTTTTCAATCCATTGTATCACACTGTATTTTTGTGAGTTTTCCTTACTCTTCAAATAGACCCACATTCCAGAGCAGAATTCTTTATATAGTTGCCAAACTTTAAATTTCTGTTTTTACCTGGCAGACCATTTTTGTGCTGGTAAAAAGAGTAGAGAAAATAGAATATATCTTATGGAGTGGCTAGATGCCATTGGAAGGACTTTATTTTCCCAAGCTGGACATTTTTTGGTTGGGGTTGATAAGATCAGAGTTGGTATGTTCCAGGTTCTATTCTTACCTATATATTATCCTCCCTCCATTTTTTTTTTTTAGTACCCTCAGAGAAGAAGTTCTGAAAGTTGAATGTGTCTTACCTTTTCTCCTCTTGTGTTCAGAGTGATAGAGTTGATATATTTCGCGATGTCATTTTCTACATTTACTTCATCCTGGTACTGATTCAGTTGATACTGTCCTGCTTCTCAGATCAGTCACCTCTCTTCTCAGAAACAATCAACGATCCTGTAAGTATGAAGAAAAAGGCGTGTGTGTGTGTGTGTGTGAAGAAAAAGGAAAGTATGGGGGGTGGTGGGTGGGGGGAGGAGAAATGGGTATGACTCTTCTTGAGCCTTAGGGGGATCATGTCAGTATGGTCAGGATGTCATGATTTCCAAGACAGTAGTATGAATTGAGGCAGGAAAGACAATGCACTGTCTTCTCTCCTCTGTGGGTTGAAGGGGAACTACATTTTCCTATAAATGAAGAAGCATTATTTGTGACCAGCCATGGCGATTTTGTTGTGAGAACAGTTTTCTAGATGCTGAGATGCACTTGGGCTTGGCCTGGGTTGATATGGGGCTGAGTCATTGGTTTTGTGTAGAATTGATCATTCTAATGTGTGGCCAGTTTAAATGGGAGGAAGAAATGCTCTTTGGTGGTGAAAAAAATTTTTTTTAAAAGAAATCTCTCAACTAAGATATCATGGGGTCAAGAGGGAGGAGGGACCTGGAAATTCTTGTTTTCAGAACTCTAGCCTGGAGATTGGTTCTTCTGAGGAAATGAGCCCTTAGAGAATTTATTTAGCAAGGAGTGTGTGTGTGTATTTTGATTCTTTCCATTATCACTTTAGAGATCTACAAGCACATATGTGCTGGGTAATGGAAGAATGAATCTATCGCCTTGTGAATAAAGTCTTTACATGGGACAAATACAGTGATAAAATAAAAAATATATATTGTTTACAAGCCATAAGTTTTTGATTAATGAAGAATTGATGGTGGGTGGTGCAAAGAGAAGCAGAACTTGAAATTTCATCCTCTGACTGGGTACCTTTAGGATAAATTATTTTCTCTTGGCCAACAAATTCAGGAAAACTGAAGAGGGAATGGGATTTAATGAGAGCTGACACCATTGAGGATTAAAATAAGAGAATTCTCTTGTTCCTCTTGAGTGTAGTGACAGAATGTAAAGTAGAATTCATGTTGGTTTTTTTCATTCCTTTCTCTTCTCCTCTCCTTTCACTCCCCATTGCTTTCGTGGTATTATTTTGAAAGAATGAGGTTCTCAGTGCCTAACCCTGGCCAGCAGAGACCAGAATGTGCAGGACTAGGAAATGTTCCCATTTCATCTCTGTAAATTTTTTTCTTTTTCTTTTTTTTTTTTTTAATTAAAGTTTTTTATTTGCTAAACATATGCATGGGTAATTTTTCAACACTGACCCTTGCGAACTTTTGTTCCAGATTTTCCCCTCACCCCCCTCCTCTAGATAGAGGTAGTTCAATACATGTTAAATATGTTAAAATATATGTTAAATCAAATATATGTATACATATTTATAGTTATCTTGCTGCACAAGAAAAATTGGATCAAAAAGAAGAAAAAACTGAGAAAACAAAATCAAGCAAACAACAAAGAGAGTGAGAATGCTAAGTTGTGTTCCATACTCAGTTCCCATGATCCTCTCTGTGGGTGTAGATGGCTCTCTTCATCACTGAACAAGTGGCATTGGTTTGAATCATCTCATTGTTGAAGAGAGCCATGTTCATCAAATTTGATCTTCATATAGTCTTGCTATTGCTGTATATAATGATCTCCTGGTTCTGCTCATTTCACTTAGCATCAGTTCATGTAAGTCTCTCCAAGCCTCTCTGATATCATCCTACTGGTCATTTCTTACAGAAAAATAATATTCCATAACATTCATATATCATTATTTATTCAGCCATTCTCCAATTGGTGGACATCCACTCAGTTTCCAGTTTCTTGCCACTACAAAAAGGACTGCCACAAACAAAAATTTTTGCACATGTAATGAATTGAACCAGCTACACCCAGTGAAAGAACTCTGAGAGATGAATATGAACCACTACATAGAATTCCCAATCCCTCTATTTTTGTCTGTCTGCATTTTTGATTTCCTTCACAGGCTAATTGTACACTATTTCAAAGTCTGATTCTTTTTGTACAGCAAAATAACTGTATGGACATGTATACATATATTGTATTTAACATATACTTTAATATATTTAACATGTATTGATCAGCCTGCCATCTGGGGGAAGGGGTCGGGGGAAGGAGGGAAAAAGTTGGAACAAAAGGTTTGGCAATTGTCAATGCTGAAAAATTACCCATGCATATATCTTATAAATAAAAAGCTATATTAAAAAAATTTTTTTTTTGTACATGTGGGTGCCTTTCCTTCCTTTAAGACCTCTTTGGTATATAATCCCAGTAGAAACATATCTGGATCAAAGGGTATGCATAATTTGATAACTTTTTGAACATAATTCCAGATTGCTCTATAGAATGGTTGGATCAGTTCACAGTTCCAATGTATCAGTGTCCCAGTTTTCCCACATCCCCTCCAATATTGGTCATTATTATTTCATGTCATCTCAGCCAATTTGACAGGTGTATCTCAGAGTTGTCTTAATTTGCATTTCTCTGATCAATAGTAAATTAGAGCACCTTTTCATATTACTACAAATAATTTCAATTTCTTCATCTGAAAATTGTCTGTTCATAGATCCTTTGACCATTTATCAATTGGAGAATAGCTTGAAATGTTATAAATTTGAGTCAGTTCTCTATATATTTTGGAAATGAAGCCTTTATCAGAACCTTTGAATGTAAAAATGTTTTCCCAGTTTATTTCTTCCCTTCTAATCTTAGTTTTATTTGTACAAAATCTTTTTTTAACTTAATATTATCAAAATTATCTACTTTGTGATCAATAATGATCTCTAGTTCTTCTTTGGTCATAAATTCCTTCCTCCTCTACAGATCTCAGAGGTAAACTATCCTATGTTCTTCTAATTTGTTTATAATATCATTCTTTATGTATAGATCATGAACCCATTTTGACTTATATTGGTCTATAGTGTTAGGTCAATGCCTAGTTTCTGCCATACTAGTTTCCAATTTTTCCAGAAGTTTTTGTCAAATAGTGAGTTCTTATCCCAAAAGTTGGGATTGTTGGGTTTGTCAAACACTAGATTGCTATAATTATGGACTATTTTGACTAGTCTATTTCTTAGCCAATACCAAATGGTTTTGATGACTGCTGCTTTATAATATAGTTTTAGATCTGGTACAACTAGGCCACCTTCATTTGATTTTTTTTTTTTTCCATTAGTTCCCTTGAAAGTCTTGACCTTTTGTTCTTACAGATGAATTTTGTTCTTATTTTTTCTAAGTCATTAAAATAGTTTTTTGGGAATCTGATTGGTATAGCACTAAATAGATAGATTAGTTAGGTAGTATTTTCATCTTTATTATATTTGCTTGACCTATCCAGGAGCACTTAATATTTTTCCAATTGTTTAGATCTGACTTTATTTGTGTGGAAAGTGTTTTGTAGTTTTGCTCATATAGTTCCTGACCCTCTCTTGGCAGATAGATTCCCAGATATTTTATCCTATCGACAGTTATTTTAAATAGAATTTCTCTTTGTATCTCTTGCTGTTGGATTTTGTTAATGGTGTATAAAAATGCTGATGATTTGTGTGGATTTATTTTGTATCCTGCAATTTTGCTAAAGTTATGGATTACTTCTAATAGTTTTTTAGTTGATTCTCTAGGGTTCTCTACCATCATATCATCTATAAAGAGTGATAATTTGGTTTTCTCATTACCTACTCTAATTCCTTTAATGTCTCTTTTCCCCTCTTATTGCCAATGCTAGCATTTCTGATAAAATATTGAATAGTAATGGTGATAGTGGACAACCTTGTTTCACCCCTGATCTTATTGGGAATGGTTCCAGTTTATCCCCATTACATATGATGCTTTAAATAGATACTACTGACTGTTTTAATGGAAAGTCCATTTATTCCAATGCTCTCTAGTGTTTTTAATAGGAATGAATGTTAGATTTTATCAACTACTTTTTCTGCCTCAATTGAGATAATCATATGATTTTTGTTAATTTGATTATTGATATAGTCAGTTATGCTAATAGTTTTCCTAATAGTGAACCAGCCCTGCACTCCTGGTATAAATTCTACTTGGTCATGGTGTATTATCTTGAGGATGCTTTTTTTTTGTCATCTCTTTGCTAATATTTTATTTAAGATTTTTGCATCAATATTCATTAGGGAGATTGGTCTACACTTTTTTTCTCTGTTTTCATCCTACCTGGTTTAGGTATCAGTACCAAGTCCATGTTATAAAAGGAATTTGGTAGGAATCCTTCATTCCCTATTTTTTTTCAAATACTTTACATACTATTGGAGTTAATTGTTCTTTAAATGTTTGGTAGAATTCACATGTAAATCCATCTTGTCCTGGGGATTTTTTTCTTAGGGAGTTGATTAATAGCTTGTTCTATTTTTTTTTTCTAAAATGGGACTATTTAAGTAATTTATTTCCTCTTCTGTTAATCTGGGAAATCGATATTTTTGTAGATATTCCTCCATTTCACTTATGTTGTCAAATTTATTGGCATAAAGTTGGGCAAAGTAACTCCTAATTATTGCTCCAATTTCCTCTTCCTTGGTGGAAAGTTCTCCCTTTTCATTTATGAGACTAACAATTTGATTTTCCTCTTTCTTTTTTGTAATCAAATTAACTAAAAGTTATCTATTTTGTTTCTTTTTTTATATAAAACCAAGTTTTAATTTTATTTATTAATTCAATAGTTTTTTTTTTTTTACTTTCAATTTTATTGAGCTCTTCTTTTATTTTTAGAATTTCAAGTTTGGGATTTGATTGGGGGGGTTAATTTGTTCTTTTTCTAGCTTTTTTTAGTTGCAAGTCCAGTTAATTGATCTCTTTCTCTATTTTATGCAAGTAAGCATCTAGAGATATATAATTTCCCATATTACTGCTTTGGCTGTATCCCACAAATTTTGGCTTATTATCTCATTATTGTCATTCTCTTGGATGAAATCATTGATTGTGTCTATCATAGATGTGTTTCACCTATTCATTCTTTAGTATGAGATTATTTAGTTTCAAATTACTTTTTGATCTATTTTCCTCTGGCTTTTTATTGAATGTAATTTTTATTGCATTATGATCTGAAAAAAATGCATTTACTATTTCTGCCTTTCTGCATTTGATTTTGGAGTCTTTGTGTCCTAATATATGATCAATTTTCATAAAGATTCCATGAACTGCTGAGAAGAAAGTGTACGCCTTTTTGTCTCCATTTGATTTTCTCCAAACAACTATCATACCTACCTTTTCTAGTATTCTATTTGCCTCTTTGACTTCTTTCTTATTTGTTTTGTGGTTTGATTTATCTAGTTCTGAGAGCGTAAGGTTGAGATCTCCCACTGTTATAATTTTGCTGTCTATTTCTTCTTGTAACTCTCTTAACTTCTTTAGGAATTTAGATGCTACACCACTTGGTGCATATATGTTTAATATTGATATTGCTTCATTATCTACGGTACCCTTTAGCAAGATATAGTTTCCTGCCTTATCTCTTTTAATTAGATCAATTTTTACTTTTGCTTGATCTGAGATAAGGATGGCTACCCCTGCTTTTTTTTACTTTACCTAAAGCATAATAGATTCTGCTTTAGCCTTTTATTTTTACTCTGTATGTATTGCTCTGCTTGTTTATAAGTTTTTATATAATATGCATTTTTTTTTATAAACAACATATTGTGGGATTCTGACTTTTAATCCAGTCTACTATCTGCTTATGCTTTATGGGAGAGTTTATCTCATTCACATTTGTGGTTAAAACCAACAATTCTGTATTTCCTGCCATCTTAATTAACTCTGAATTATACTTTTCTCTTTCCTTTTCCCCTTTCCCTCCTTCTCACTATTTTACTTATGAGTACTACTTGCCTCAAGCAGCCTTCCCCCTTTAGAGTCCCTCTCCCTTTCTTATACCTTTCCCCTACTATTTCTGTTTTCCCTTCTAATTAGCCTATCCCTTCCCCTTTCCTCTTTTTCCTCATGCTTTTTTATAATGAGAAGTTTCTCAGTGAAACCAAATATGTGTAATATTTTCTTTGAGCCAAATCTGATGAGAGTAAGATTCACACAATATTCATCATCTTCCTTTCTTTCCCTCAGTTATAATAGGTTTTCTTTGCCTCTTCCTGAGATGTAATTTCTCTCATTTTGCCTCCACTTTCCCCTTTTTTCTGGTATAGTCCTTTCTGTTTTAAAGAGACTTCTAGAAATTTTCAGCTAGACCATGGTGGATAATCTTAAACCTGGAGTGAATGGCAGGTTGCTGAGGAAGATGGATGGGGGAGTGGGACTTGGAAAGAGAAAATTCTGTTATTTCTAGAAATAGAAGAAACAAACCCCAAACCTCCTTGTCACCCTCTGCTGGTGCTAGTCTTTCTTCACGGAAGATTTTGCTCAAGGTAGTGTTGAAATTGGCCTTAGACAACATCTAAAGGGCTTGACAGCTTTCATAGAGATGGTAGAAATGACTGTTTTTTGCTTTAGTTGGTTCACTGACATCAGCCAAGTTAGCAAATATTTGTGTAGGCTGGTAAATTTTTGGTATTTAACTACATAGCTAGCTGAGCATATACTATTTAGATCAACAAGATCTATTCAGTTGGCTAGATTTTTCCCTGTATGGTTTTCCTTTTTTGAAATGATATTTTTGCTATTAAGATCATTTTAGTTGCTTTAAAAAATTTTTATTAAGTACTTGCTACATAAAAAGCAAGTCTACATAAGTTCATCTGCCATCTATTAAAAACATTGCCTTGTATTGTGAATTGTCCTTTCATATTAATTTGTCTCATTTCCTTTTCTAGGTTGTGAGCTCTATAAGGACAGGGACTAGATCCTGTTTAATATCTTCCATATGCCTTCTTTATTATTATTATTATTAAAAATAGTAATGATGATAACAGTAGTTGACCTTTATACAGTACTTCCTGGTTTGTAATGTGCTTTGTACACTTTATTTCATTTGATCTTCACAGCAATGCGATGAAGCAAGTATTACAGGTATTGTTATCTCCATTATACTGGTGAGGAAACTGAGATTTATAGTGGTTAAGTGACTCACTCTTTTTTACATAATTTGTAAGGCAAGATTTGAACCCAGATCTGTCCTGACTCTTCCCACAATGTCACCTTGCCTCTAATAGTACAGAATAGGTTTCCCATAGGTTCTTATTAAAAGCTATTGCTCAATGTGTGTGTACCCCTGATTCATTTTCTCTCTCTATGTCCCTGATTCACCCTCTTTTTTGGAAATTATGGAATTTTATTTGTTTTGAAACAACATAGACCCAAGATTTTTCAGCATCTGTGTGGTTTGTAAACATATTTGTTTGTTCTCATACCTCGTAGGAACCGATACTAGATAGGGAAGCAAAGCTAAAGCTTCATTTCTGGATCCAGAGCAAACATTTTGTATCGATCAAGTGAAGAGAAATCCTTCCTATTTGTGCTCTAGCCCTCCCTTAAAACAGGCAAATTCTTGTGCAGATTAGGAGAGATTGTAGAGCTGCAAACAAAAATTCTAGTCTTGTTTGTTATGTGTTGTAACAAATTATTCAACCCCACTAGGACTTTGTTTTTTTCCTTAGCAAAACAAAGGGACTAGATTAAATACTTTTTATTAAACTGCTGTCTGTGCTCTCTGCTAGGCTCTGGGAAATTTAAATAAGACGTGCATTTTGCCCTCCTGGGGTAAAAAGTTAAGACAATTTTTGCTTGGCCTTTCTGACTCAAGTCTTTCCCTATTCTAACTCATTCTTCACTTAGTTGTCAAACTGATTTTTCTAAAATGCAAATCTGACTGTGTTAACTTTCTACTAACAAACTAATGTGACTCCCTACTACCATCAGGATCAAAATATAACAGCTTCTGTTTGGTTTTGTGAAGCCCTTTGCAAACTGGTTATAGTCTGCTTTTCCAGTCTTATACTTTACTTCCCTCTGAAAATTCTTTGAAATGATACCTTTGGCATATTTACTAGTTCTCAGATGAGACAGTCTCTCTCCTTGCTCTATCACATCTAGAACTGTCTCTCCTCACTTCTGTCATTTGGGGGTTTCTCTAGCCTCCTTTAAGACAAAGCTTGAACCTCACCTCTGGCAAGAGGCCTTTTCTGGTGCCCCCTGGCTATTAGTGCTTTCCCTCTGAGTGCCTTCTATTACTGTAAGAATACAAACTAGTTTTTTTTTTTTTTTTTTATGTTGTCTTATCTATTTAGTATGTGAGCTGTCTAAAAGCAAAGACAGTGATTTTTGTCTATCCTTGTATGTGTAAGGTGCCTACCATAGGACTTGTTAGATTAAGTGCTTAAAAAATGCTTGTTGACTGACTTATAGATTGCAATGTACAATAAACATAATGGAAAATTGCAATCTAAATACTTTCCGACATCTTGAGTAGAAAGGATATTTCTGATCAAGAATCAAGGAATACTTTATTGAATACCACAACTGAATTGTGCTTTTAAGGATGGACAAGATTTGACAAATACAGAGGAAATTATAGGTATAAGATACAGCTTGAAAAGCAGACAATAGAATATTATTTCTTGGAGAAGCAAATAGTCCTCTTTTTGATGAGTAAAATGTACAGAGGAATAAAATGCAATCATAGTCTAGAATAAAAAAGGCTGGTTGATTAGGGAGAGCTTTGAACATGAGACAAAGCAAATTTGAACTTTGTAAGCAGTAATTATTTTTGAGGAGTAACATCTATGTATAGAAAAAGATCATTCTGGCTATGATATAAAGGATAATTTGAAGTGGAAGAAAGTGAAGGTAGAAAGACTTTTTCAATGTTATTGAATAATCTAGAATGGGTAGTGATGAGAGTTTATGAAGATAGTGACTCCTAAGGGAGTTACAAGGAGGATATAGGGATATTCATATAAGAGAAATTGTGGAAATAAAATTAACAGACCTTGATAACTGAACTCATTTAAAGTGTAAAGGTGAGGGAAGAGTTAAAAGACTCAAATTTGGGAATCTGGATGAATGGTGATATCACCATTCTTTCATCAGAATCTTCTTCCTGACCTGAGATCTAGGGAATGTGATTCTGTCTACTCTGGCTCTTTAATGAATCTCACACCCTTGTGATGAAGACATTTTTTCTGGTATTATTTTTCTTTCTTCAAGCTTTCTCTTCGGCCAGCCAGGAACTTTACTTGGCCAGTCTTTTTCATAATTTGGGGCCCTCTTAAGTTAGGCAGATTCTAAGCCTAAGTCCAAATAGAAAGTAGGAACGTTAGATCCCTGGGAAGTTTTAATCTCTATTGACAGCTTGTAAGCTTCCTAGTTCCTTGAGTCTAAGAGATTAGAGGAAGGAGGAAGAGATATTTGCTAAGTGTCTTTAGTTGTATTTAACTTTGCTAGTCTGTTCAAAATAATATGTAAGATTTTGTAATGAGACTTCATTTCTTTGAACTCAGTTCACTTTTGGGTAAGAGATAGGAATGAGGGAGAGAAACAGCAAAGAGAAACTGAATTTACATTAACTTGAGTACCCAAAGTCCATAGAGGGTGTTAAGATGTTTTCTTTTTTGGCTTAAAGACTACTTATCTATTATATTTGTCTTGGCATACATATTTGACTAGCAGACCTTGCACTGATCTGAAGCTGTCTGACTACACATCTTGGAGAATTTTTTTGTTTGTTTTTTAAAGAATTGGTTTGCTTTGCTCCCCAGCACCTAACATATTGCCTTGGTATACAGCAGGAATTTAATAAATGTTTGTTGATTGATTGATGGAATGGTTTCCAATTTTTTAAAAAGTGCATCTCCACCTTTGCTTTCCTTAAACTACACTTCAAATAGCCTCCTTCTCAGTCCTTAACTAAATATCTAGCTTAAAGAATCACAAATAGTGCTAGAGTTAGAAAGAGAAGAAATTGTTCCTAGAAGAAAGTAGAATCAGAAAAAAAAAAAAAACTTCAGAGCAATTAAATGACTTGCATAAAATTACTTGGTTTGCTAATCAGTGTAAGTATTTAGATTTGTCCCATTTCTTTTATTTCTTAATTTAATAGTCTTCCTCCAATACCATGCTTGTGGGATCTCAGACAAGTCACTTAACTTAGTCTGACCTTAGTTTCCTCATCTGTAAAGTGAAGTAGTAGACCATCTGGTCTCTAAAATTCATTTCCTTTATAGCTTTAATATTCTCTGATTCTATATGATTGGAACCCTTTAAATTCTAATATGGTTGCCTCTTAGAACCAGTACCTGATTTTGAAGCCCGGAAGACCTGGGTTCAGGTATGACATCTGGATAAGTTCCTTAATTCTTTAGTGCTCTAGTCTATATCCTAAAACTATAATTTGCAGAAAAAGTCCCAGTGTGTACTGGCAGAAGATGCTTCCTTCCCCAGAACTTCCCTATAAAAGTGGAATCATAGCTCCAATCTCAAACTTTTTAAATAGGGGGCCAGTTCAGTGTCACTCAGACTGTTGGAGGGCCGGACTATAGTAAAAAAACAAAACAAAACTTTGTTTTGCAGGCCTTTAAATAAAGAAACTTCATAGCCCTGGGTGAGGGGGATAAACATCCTCAGCTGCTACATCTGGCCCACAGGCCATAGTTTGAGGACCCCTGCTATAGAGGATTTCCATTTCAGTTGGTGGGCTACCAGTTTTGGAAAGTAGTCACCAAATGGGTGGGCAGGATTACTTTAGTTCATTGAGGTCATATAGAGAAACAAAAAGAAAATGTGACTTTTCCTGAATGAGTCCCTAAGTTCTATATCTGAAAGAGTGAGTTTAGCCAATATAGATGAGTTGACATAAAAAGTGTTACTCCTCCTTTCTCCCAAAATCCCATAAAATGGAGACTTTGTTTATTTACTAGATAATAAAGATGGAGCCTATTCTTTTGAGGGGAAAACCCCCTTCCCCCAAAAGTAAAGGGAATATGGAGTTGTATCTGGTAGTTTGGCTGTATAGACAGTTTGATTCTCCTTAATCCCTTTTCACTTCCCTTTTAAGAGAGGAGTCAGGAAAATCTTAAAGGCACTATTGGCTCGGGGCCTCTTATATCCAGCACAAAGTCTCTGAGGCCACATTCTCTTCTGTGGCTAATTTTATGCTTAGTCACAGGCTTAGTGACTGTCTTTCAGAGTGAGTCCCTCAGAGAACTATTGAGTCACAGTGACCTTAAGGTAGGATGCCCAGCATTCTCATCTGTAACAGTCAGATGTTGTCCCTCTCCCTCTATTGACCTGAGGAAATTGATAAAAGATTTCTTGGGCCAATGTGACAACTTACTAAAGACTGACCCAACTTTTCTTTTGACTCTCCCTCTCTTCTGCTCCATTGCCTCTAACCTTCCTCCCTGTGTTTATCTGCCATATCAGAGTATGTTGGTTGTATCTGTCAAAGAATACAACTGTGGTAATAGGCCTTTGAAGTGCATTTATTTGGAGGAATGGAAGAGGTGGAGGCCAAATAAATTTATTTAGAAAAGTCCTGTAAAATCTTGTTAATTTGGGGTAGGACTTCTGCCCCAAATTGGCAAAGTATCCAAACTATAGACTGTCCTAGAAAACAAAAATGATTTCTGTATTGCTATTATAACTGATATTCATATAATGCATTAACATTTGTAAAGTACCTTCTTTCCATGTATTAGCTTATTTGAGCCTCAGAAAAACCCTATGAGATAGATTCTATAATTATTATTCCCATTTTACAGATGAGGAAACTAAGAATCATAGTAGTTTAATCAGTCAGCAGACATTTATTAATTTCCTACTTTGTTTTAGAGACTGAGGATATTAAGAAAAAAAGAAATAGTCCCTGTCCTTAGGAAAGAGAACAAGTATGTTTTTTAAGCATATGCAAAATTAATGTTATTTCAAGGGGAAAGATACTAGCAGCAGTAAGATAGAGGAGGTGGTGGACTCAGGCAACATAATAACACCTCATTAGTTGAGCTTTGAAAAAAACTAGAAATCTAAAAAATGAAGGTCAGTAAGAACTGTTTTCTAGGAATGGTCAAGCACTTTGCTCATAGTCCTACCTCTGCCACACAGATAGAGTTTGAAACCTAGGTCTTCAGTACAATGTCCAGCCTTCTGGATCATCACTAGTAGTAATAGCTTGTGTTTATATATTACTTTAAGGTCTATGAAATACTTTCTTTGCAACAATTCTAAGATGCAGATAGTGTGAAGTACGATTTCCCCCCATTTTTAGAGAATGAAGCAACCTCAGAGAGGCTGTTTTATTGCCCATGTTAGAATAACTTGTAAAGTGTTGAAGCGACAATTGGAATTTAGGTCTCTCCTAATTCCAGGTTCTTTACCTGGAGGTGTATAAGGCCATTGAGATAAATTAATTAAAATATACATTTCACATACATACATGTATTAATGCTTAACATTGTGATAAGACTTTTGGCACATAAATACACAACCACATATGCCCTTGACTTTAGAGATCATTTAGTTCATCTTCCACATTTTACAGCTAAAGAAACTTAGACCCAGATATATTCAATAGTGTTTTATTTTTCCAAATATATGTAAACATAGTTTTCAAAATTCATTTGCAAGACTTTGTGTTCTAAATTTTTCTTCCTCCCTCCCTTATTTCCCTCCTCCTTGAGACGACATGCAATCTAATATAGGGTAATATGTGCAGTCCTTTTACTTATATTTCTGTATTTGTCATGTTGTGCAAACAAAATCACACAAAAGGGAAAAACCACAATAAAGAAAAAGCAATCAAACAACAAAAAAGTAAAAATACTATATTTCAATCCACATTTAGACCCCATCCTAAATGTAGACGGCATTTTTTATGTATGTAGGAATTGTCTGGGATCACCCCATTGCTGAGAAGAGTCCATCCATTGATCATCATATAATATTGCTGTTATTATGTAGAATAATCTCCTGGTTCTGCTCACTTTGCTGAGCATCTGTTCATGTAAGTCTTTCCAGGTTTTTCTGAAGTTAGCCTATTCATCATTTTTTATAAAACAGTAGCATTACATTCACATACCATAGCTTATTCAGCTACTCCCCAGTTGATGGATATCTACTCAATTTCCAATTCCTTATCACTACAAAAAGATGTTACAAAAGATTTTGCACATATCTAGACTTTTTCCATGCATGGTTCCTTTACTGGTTAGTAACAAATATAGGACAGCAACCTGTCCTTGGCTCCCTGTCTAGAGCATTTTTTACATTATTCCCTATTCCTTCTTTGGCTTCAAGCTGGGTCATATTTTTTTCGTTTTGTTTGAAGAGAAATTCCATTTAAAATAACTGTCAATAGGATAAAATATTTGGAGCTCCATCTGCCAAGGCAAAGTCAGAAATTATATGAGCAAAACTACAAAACACTTTCCACACAAATAAAGTCAGATCTAAACAAGTGGAAAAATATCAAGTGCTCTTGGATAGGCCCAGTGAATGTAATAAAGATGACAATACTCCCTAAACTAGTCTATTTATTTAGTGCTATACCAATCAGAACTCCCTGGGGGGAGGGGGTCAAAAATATAGAGGGAGAAAATACCAACACATGCTTGAATTAGTATCTTAGTGGTTGGGAACATAACAAAAGGAGACAGAGAAATAATGACAGCAGTCTAGGATAATATACTCAGCCTTCATCTGGAATCTTGGGACAGTTGTCTTATCTGGATTTCAGTTTCTGGGTGATGAACTTTGGAGGCTTCTGCTATCCACCCAGCCAGGAATAGGGGCTTTTTTCAGATTAACATATGTTCTTAATTAAGATTCACAAAATAGCACATAAAGATGATTCAGTTTCCTTGGGCTAGGTTCAAATAACGTTTTTACAAAATTCCCATATAAGGCACAATTATATTGTCAGGTACAAAACACACTACTTAGAGGACTCATAATGGCATAATCCTGAGAAGGGAGAGTACAACTTGAAAGGGTTCTGCTTATCTGATTCAAAAATCTAGAGGTCAAATTTGGCTCTTCAATTTTTAAAATTCAGAGAATATCAGTTTATATGCTATTTGTTATTTCTATCCTTATCTACCTGATATAAGAGTCTTTTAAAAAATTTATAAGGATCCAACCATAAATGAATTCTTCTGCCTTTTAAATTATTGGGATAGAGTAAAAATGGAAAAATAATTTCTTTACCATTATCAATACAATTTATGTGTAAAATCCAATTAATCCTTAATTAATAAAAGCTTAATCCAGTTTTGAGAACTTATTACTTAAACCTAATACTAATACTTAAAACTAAAACTCAATGCCTGAATTTCCATGATAGATAAATTTTGGAAGCTGATCATATACATCTATTTATAGTTCATAGAGAAAATAGTCTAATCTTGTTTTATCAAAATTTACTATTCTATTCAATTAAAAAACTTACACATTACATCTTTGTCTGATTTCTTTATCTAATCATTTCCCCCTTTGGAGAATATCATCCCTATGTTATAATTTGACTACAAAAATTGGCTAAAATTATGAGATGTTCATACCTTCATCCTATTATAGTATCAATCTGTAATTTAATAGATTTAGTATTAACATACAAAACTTCTTGATTATAGCAACTTGGTATAAAAAGAAAAATAGGACATAGTTATATCATAATATAGGAGAAAACTTTAGCTCTATTAGAGAAAAACATTCTTTTAGCTCTGTCTTATTCCAGCATGATTCATATCGACAACCATTCATGAGTCAGAGTGTTAAAATCAAGGCTTAAGATTATCATGGTGAAGCTACACCCAGCGAAAGAACTCTGGGAAATGAGTATGAACCACTATGTAGAATTCCCAATCCCTGTATTTTTATCCACCTGCATTTTTAATTTCCTTCACAGGTTAATTGTACACTATTTCAAAGTTTGATTCTTTTTGTACAGCAAAATAACTGTTTGGACATGTATACATATATTGTATTTAACTTATACTTTAACATATTTAACATGTATTAGTCAACCTGCCATCTGGGAAAGAGGGTGAGGGGAAGGAGGGGAACAATTGGAACAAAAGGTTTTGCAATTGTCAATGCTGAAAAATTACCCATGCATATATCTTGTGAATCAAAAGCTATAATTAAAAAAAGAGAGAAATTTCCTTTTCAGCAAGAAAATAGGGTAGTGGTGAAATAGAATCAGGAGGATCCTACCTAGGCTGTATCCTAAGTTGTCCCCAGAACTTTTCCCAAGTATAGACATCCATCTTTAAGCAGTATTACAGCCATATGCTGTTTTCTACTATTGGCTTTATGACAATTCCCTTTGTAAACAAAGCTCAAAACAATAATAAGATAGTCTCGGAAATTTTTACCTTGGCTAGGAAAATTTCACCATCCACAACTTAAGGCTTGAATATTTTTCTTGATGTTTTCCTAACAGTTAATATTTTATTTCATATTATTAAATTAAAACTTACCCATATTTGAGGATTTGGATATACAAGTACCTGATGTTTGACTCATAATTAATATTGTGAAGTGACTTCTTTAAAAACCACTTTAAACATTTTCATAATAACCAAGAATTTTCAAATGAAAATTCACTATTTAAGTAAATATTATTTACTACATATACTATATATTATTATTATGTAATTATTTGCTTTATAACAAAAAATTTAACAATTTCCTCACTAAATATTTAAAAAATTCCAAATATCCAATTTTCTTTCATATCCTTTTAAAAGCCAATTTATAATCAAATAGCATCTAAATTTATAATTTAATTTTTATTCTAATTTATTACCTAATAGCATCTAAATTAAAAGAGAAATTTTATCAAACAGCATTTCTGATTTACAATGGTCTCTCAAATTTTATAATATAGATTTAGAAATATGCTATAACTTAGAAATACAATAGCACAATAAATTTCAGATGACATCAGTTGCACTTCCAAAATTGGAAGTCAAAATAATACAAAAATAAATGCTGAAAACTGTCTTTACATTTAATTGGAAAAAAAAAAATATTAAATGGGGAAAAACACTAACTTAACCTAGCATGTTAAGCTCTTCTCAAGCGGGGGGGGGGGGGGGGGGGAGCTTCCTTGAATGCAAATTATTTTTCTCACTCTGAAATAAATTATTCTGTGATTTTTGTCCTGACACAACTGCCTCTGACCTGTTCTGATCAGCTATGGCCATTACCAATCATAGACTGGCCCAGTTTGGATTGCGTTCAGATAATTCTGTTCATATCAATTTGAAGCAGCAGTTCAAGGAATGGATGTGGAGATGGTACTTTGAGTTCTCCAGTACAAATGGGAACTGACTAGGTACCACTAGAGATTTTCTCTGGAGTTGGACTCTACTTGCTTGGCAAGTTCACTGATCTCACTCCTGCTTTATTATTAAACTCACTTTTGATCGAGCCCACCATTTCTTTGTGAGGAAAACTCTTGGGACCTTTTTCTTGACCTGGGAATAACTCGCTCTGGTAAGGCTTTTTTGGTGGGTGATTGTGGTAAAAGGGGCACATGGATAATTGATTTAATTGCATGATTTAGGTTAGTTTGATTTTTTTTTTTTTTTGTACAGGTCTGGTAAATTTTGTAAAATTAAATAACTTTCTGGATTTTTAAATTGCTTATGCCTCTGGTTTGTGTGCCTCTGTGAAGTGGTTGAAATTAGTGTTTTAACTGCGTGCTTTGTTTATATATGTCTTGTTCTTTTGTCGTGTAAGATGCAAAATGTCTGTGTCATGGCAGGGCAAAGGCAAATGCTGGCCATGGGAACCTAACTGCAGACCCTGCTGGGGCTCAGGCCACTTGCAGCTACTGGGCAGGGTGGGCAAAAATATACTAAGTTTCCCTACGATTCTCTCAACACCTGTATTTAGGAGAGGGTCTCTGAACTAGGGAGGAGGGTTCATAAGAGGTGACTTTAAAGTATAAACTGCTTACCTATTTTTTTCTCCACTCTTCATTCTGTGAAAAATACTAACTTGCACTAGAGCAATGAAAATATTACTCTTGTTATTTGCTTTTTTAAAACTTTTAATAAGGGAGCAGTTAGTTGGTGTAGTGGATAGAGCACCAGCCTTGAAGTCAGGAGGACCCGAATTCAAATTTGACCTTAGACATTTAACACTTCCTGACTGTGTGACCCTGGGCAAGTCACTTAACCCCAATTCCTTGGGGGGAAAACTTCTAATAAGTTTGAATAAGATTTAATCCTTATTTCTCCTTAAAATAAATCCTACAGAGTGGGTACCCCAAAACTTACTAAGATAGTTCAGAAGAGAGTGAATTCCTGGAATTAATTCAAAATCTCAAAAATTCTCTCCTGCATTCTTAAAATAATTAATTTCCAAACTCCTTAATAATAATAATAATAATTACTATTTTTTTTAGATATACAATAAGTATTCATGACCAAAACGTTATTTTGCTGTACAAATAGAATCAGACTCTGAAATATTGTACAATTAGCTTGTTAAGGAAATCAAAAATGCAGGTGGGCAAAAATATAGGGATTGAGAATTCAATGTAATGGTTTTTAGTCATCTCCCAGAGTTCTTTCGCTGGGCGTAGCTGGTTCAATTCATTACTGCTCCATTACTCCTTAATAATTAATCTACAATCAGCTAGAATCTGATAAGATTTTTAAATAGTTTTACAGCTTTGATTATCTGACTTTATTTTTATAATTCCAACTTGGCCAGTGGCTGAAATGATAGGAAAAAAAAGTGTCCTATAAATTTCTCTTTCACAAATCTTTCACAAATCTTTCACAAAAAGCCTAAAGTGGGAGTTAGACTTGCTTACTGGGACTGTTGCTTCAAATATGAAAGCTCATCAATCCTTCCCACTGTTCTAAATTCTGGCTACAACACTTAGAAGTTTTTCTGGCTGGCTACATTTTAAACCTTTCAAGGCAGAATCTACCTTACAACACAAATACAGATATTTACATCTTACAGAGACAGAGCTTGGGCAAGATAACAAAATAAATACAAAGTGTTCAATTAAAATGCTAATTTCAACCAGTTCAGAGTCACACAAACCAGAAGCATAAGCAGTTACAAAACCCAGAGACTTATGCAGTTTTACAAATTTAGAAATCTGCAATTTACAGACATGTATAGAAAAAGAAAAAAAAAAATAACTCAGACACACAACTAAGTTAATTAACTTAATGAAAAAAAAGGGGAAAAGAAGTTACCAGAATAATTCAGGCAAACCAGGACAAGTAAGAGGACCCAAGAGTTTTCTTCACTAAGAAATGGTGAGCCAGAGTTTTTCTTACAAAGAAATGGCAGGTGCAATCAAAGATGAGTTTGATAATGGAGTGGGAGTGAGAGCAGTGACCCTGCCCGGCAAGTGGGATTAGACTCCAGAGAAAACCTCCATTCCACTTCTTCCATTCTACCTGTACTAGAGAACACAAAGCCCCCACCTCCACATCCACTCCTTGAACTATTGCTTCCAAATGATGTGAACAGAATTTTTGAATGCATTCTAAACTGGGCCAGTTTCTAACCTCGAAAAGTCCAGAGCTCAACAGAGTAGGCCATAAGCAGGTATGTCAGGACAGTGAGGAAAATAACTTGCATGCAAGGAAGCTCTCCCTTCCTGAGAAGAACTTAACATGATGGGGTATGGTTATGCTTATATTCATAAGTGGAATGTACTATGCTGTAATCATTCTTCCCCCCATTTAATATTATTTTCTTTAGTTTTCAGCATTTATTTTTGTATGATTTTGAGTTCCAAATTTTTCTCTCTCCTTTCCATACATCCTCCCTCTCCAAGATAGCAAATAATCTGATATAAGTTATATATGTACAATCATGCTAAACATATTTCCCAATTAGTCATGTTGTAAAAGAAGAATCAGAAAAAAAGGGAAAAATCAGAAAGGAAAAACAAACAAAAAAGTGAGCGTAGTATTTTTCCATCTGCATTCAGATTCATAGTTCTTTCTTGGACATGGATAGGATTTTTCCAGGTATTTTCACAAGTCTTTTGGAATCATCTTTGATCATTGCATTGTTGAGACTCTTCTCAATTGATCACTGCACAGTATTGCTAATACTATATACAATTTTTTTTTCTGGTTCTGGTCTTTCCAGGTTTTTCTGAAACCTGCTTGTTCACAATTTCATTTTTAAATAGTATTTTCCAAATACATGTAAAGATAGTTTTCAACATTCATTTTTGTAAGACTTTGTTTTCCAAATTTTCCTCCTTTCCTCCCTTATCTTCCCCCTCCCAAGTTAACAAGCAATCTGATTTTAGGTTAAATAAGTGCAATTCTTTTAAATATATTTCTATATTTCTCATGTTGTGCAAGAAAAATAACCAAAAAAATTACAAGAAAGAAAAAAACAGATAATAAAAAATGGTGGAATTATTATGCTTCAATCCACGTTCAGTGTCTGTAGTTCTTTCTCTGGATGCAGATGACATTTTCCATCCCAAGTCTGTTGGAATGCCTTGAATCACTTCATTGAAAAGAATCAAGTCTACCACAGATAATCATCACATAATCTTGTTACTGTATATAATATTCTCTTGGTTCTGCTCACTTCACTCAGCATTAGTTCATGTAAGTCTTTCCAGGCTTTTCTAAATCAGTCTCCTAATCATTTCTTAAAGAACAATAATATTCCATTACATTAATATATTGTAAGTTATTCAATCATTCCCCAGTTAATAGACATCTACTCAATTTCCAGTTCCTTGCTACAAACATTTTTGCACATGTGGGTCTTTTTTTATTTTATCATTTCTTATTGCAAAATAACATTCCATTCCATTAATATATCATAACTTGTTCAGCAACTCTCCAATTGATGGGCATTTCCTTAATTTTCAATTCTTTGCTACTACAAAAAGAGCTGCTATAAACATTTTTGTATATGTGGGTCCTTTTCCCTTTTTAATGATCTCTTTGGGATACAGACCTAGTAGTGCTATTGATGAATTAAAGAGTTTTATGGCCTTTAGGCATACTTCCAAATTGCTCCCCAGAAAGATTGGAACAGTTCACAAGTGCACCAATAATGTATTAGTGTTCTAATTTTCCCACATCTTCTTCAACATTTCTCATTTCCCTTTTTTATTATATTAGCCAATCTGATAGGTGTGAGGTGGCATCTCAGAGTTGTTTTAATTTGCATTTTTCCAATCAATAGAGTATTTTTAGAGCATTTTTTCATATGACTATTTATAGGTTTAATTTCTTCAGCTGAAAACTGCCTATTGTATCCTTTGACCAATTATCATTTGAGGAATGGTTTGTATTCTTGTAAATTTGGCTCGTTTCTCTGTATATTTTATAAATGAGACCTTTATCAGAAACAATGTAAAAACTGTTTCCAAGCTTTCCACCTTTCTTCTAATCTTGGCTACATTGCTTTTTTTTGGCAAACCCTTTTTAATTTAGTGTAATTAAAATTATTCATTTTGCATTTTGTAATCTTCTCTGCCTCTTTTTTGGTCACAAATCCTTCCCTTCTCAATAGATCCGACAGGTAAACTATTCCTTGCTCTCCTAATTTGCATATGGTATTACCTTTTATGTGTAAATCATACATCCATTTTGACCTTATCCTGGTATAGCAGGTGAGATATTGTTCTATGCCTAATTTCTGCTTTATTATTTCCAGTTTTCCCAGGAGTTTTTGTGAAATAATGAGTTCTTATCTCAGAAACTAGTCTTTGAGTATATCAAACAGTAGATTGATATAGTCATGTAGTACGATGTCTTGTGTACCCAGCCTATTCCCTGATCCGCCATTATTTCTTAGCCAGTAGCAAATAGTTTTGATGATTGCCACTTTATAATATAGTTTTAGATCTGATACAGCGAGGCCATCTTCCTTTGTATTTCTTCCCCTGCCCCATTAATTCATTTGGTATTCTTGACCTTTTGTTCTTCCAGATGAATTTTGTGATTTATTTTTCTAGCTCTATAAAATAATTTTTGGTAGTTTGATTGATATGGCACTAAATAAGTAGATTAATTTAGATAGAATTTTCATTTTTATTATATTGGCCTGACCTACTGATGAGCAACTGATAGTTTAGATCTGACTTCATATGTATGGAAAATGTTTTATAATTGTGTTCATAGAGTTCTTGGATGTGTCATGGCAGGTAGACTCCCAAGTATTATATATCGTCTTCAGTTATTTTAAATGGAATTTCTCTTTCTATATTTTGTTTCTGCGGTCTTTTAGTAATATACAGAAAGGCTGATTACATGTGGGCTTATTTTATATCCTACAACTTTGCTAACATTGTTAATTGTTTCAAGTAATTTTTTAGTTGATTCTCTAGGATTCATCTGTCATCTGCAAAGAATGATAATTTTATTTCCTCATTGCTTATTCAAATTCCTATTATTTCTTTTTTTTTCTCTTATTGCTAAAACTAATGTTTCTAGTGTGATTTTTAATAATAATCTTGGGATGATAATAGGCATATATTTTGCTCCAGATCTTACTAGGAATGCTTCTAGTTTATATTCATTACATATAATGCTTGCTGCTGGTTTTAGATAGATATTACTTAAAATTTTAAAGAAAATTCTATGCTCTTTAGTGTTTTTAATAGGAATGGGCACTCGACTTTGTCACATGCTTTTTCTGCATCTTTTGAAACATTTGATATCTGTTAATTTTGTTATTGATATGCTCATTTATGCGGATTCCTTTCCTAATATTGAACCACCCCTGCATTCCTGGTATAAATTCCACTAAATTATACTTTATCCATGTGATTAATTGCTGTAATATGTTTGCTAATAGTTTATTTAAATTTTTTGCATCAGTATTCATTAGGAAAATTAGTCTATAATTTTCATTCTGTTTTGGCCCTTCCTGGTTTAGATATCAACACCATATTTGTGTCATAAATAGAATTTGGTAGGAATCCTTCACCTGTTTTTACATTACCTTTTCTGGCCCTGCTTCTTTTTTTTTTTTTTTTTTTTGTCCTATATTTTCTTGATCCTGGAAATACTAGGTCTAGGGATCTACAAGCCCAAGGGACTAAAATGAAAAGTCCCTAAGAATTGTATTAACACTCTCCCTCTCCATATATGTATGTGTAGAGAGAGAGTGTGTGTGTGTGTGTGTGTGTGTGTGTGTGTTTTTGATACCTAGAGAGTTTGGGTCTATCCGTCATACAAAAAGTCTTAATGCAGTTGGCAGCTTTAATAGCTAAAATCTACACTAAGACTTTTGGGACATCCTGTATGTGTCAAATATTCAGTCAATAAGCATTTATTAAGTGCCTTCTCTATGTTAAGTACTGTGTTAGGAACATGGGATGCAAGTGCAAAGAATGAAAATTTCCCTCATCAAATAATACATCCTAATGGAAGAGATAAGTACAGATAAATATAAAAATTCATTGTATAAATAAAAAGTTAATAAATAGGAATACATACATAGTAGTTAAATGTGAGGTAGTTTGGGAGGAAAGCTTAGCTATTGGAAGGATCAGGAAGTGTTCATAGAGGATGGTGCTAGAAATGTCTATTAAAGGAAGAGTGGTAATCAGTGAGGATGTGGGGGGTAGGGGGATTAAAGAGGCGTATACCTCAGGCATGTGAAAGGGCCAGAGCCAAAGGAGAGGGATGGGAAATGGGGCATCTTGACTTGTTTAAGAAATATAGAGGTAAGTTTTTTTGGATTCCATGGTGCTAGAGGGAAAAAAATGTCCTATGAGCCTGGAACAGTTGGCCTGGGCCAGGTTGTAGAAGGCTTTTAATGCTAAATAGAAGTTTATATTTAACCTAGAGGCAATGGTAAGCACCAGAGTTGACTAAGCATTGAAGTCATAGGGTCAGAATTTAATTTAAGAAAAATACTTTGTCGCCAATGGGTAGAATCCACTGGAGCAGGGAGAGACTTGAGGCTGGGAGACCAGTTAGACGGTTGCAATAATCTAGGAGACAGATGATGAGGGTGCTAGACTCAAGCGACAGTGTGTGAGTAGAGAGGAGATGGATTCAAGAGAAATATAGCATCTGTTCTGCCTCTCCTGTTATGGTAGCAAATTTGCCTTTCTGATTGTTTGGTTTATGTTGATAATTATTAATTTGCAATCAACTTATTATGTACCCACCTATTATTGAACATGGCACTATAGGAAACAGGAAGGTGTAGTTATCTTAGGGAAGCCAGACTGTAATGAAACATTTTTCATACATAATCAGAAAGTGAACAGTTAAAAGTTGGCTTATACTCACTTATAAAGTGTCTTTTAATTTGTACTTTGTTAAAGATCTTTTATGACTGTGTACTAGCTTAGATTCCAGAATTCAACATTAAAAGGTGCTGGGGGCAGGCGAACTGCTCTGTGTATTTGAACCTAGAAAATAATACTTATTAATGATGTGATTTGGGTCTTTTATGAAACTGTTATGGGCTCCTCTTTGAAAAGGCTGAAAAGAAATGTCTTTATTTATTGTTTTTTAAAATTATTGTAATTCAGGAGAGAGAATATAATTTTTGATGTCAGATTGGATGTGTTGAAGTGATTGAATGTCACAAAAGCAGCAGGATAAGGTGTCAGTTACTACTTTAATAGCCCTAGTGTATGTGATTTAATTATTCTATTCCACCCCCACCCCCGCCCCATTTCTTTTTTTTTTCTGATAGAATCCCTGTCCGGAGTCTGGTGCTTCCTTCCTTTCTAGAATCACTTTCTGGTGGATTACTGGGTAAGGACACTGAACTCTAATTCCTATCTGTTTTTTTCTGAGCTGATTGAACTCACAAATTGGGCTGTCTCCTCTGCTTGTGTAGAGGTACTGTGGCCGGTAGAAGCTGTGTGATCATGAATGAATTGGTACCTCACTCAGTTTGCCCATCTATAAAAAGGGGATGGTGTTACTTCCCATGCCAAAAACCTACAAAGGTACTCCTTTCTCAAGTTGAAAGTTATAAAAATAAAAAATACTTTAACTCGCTTTGTAAGGAAAGACTGGGTCATTTGAAGTTATTTTCTTTACATTAGTACTGTCAAACTAAAATAGAAACTGGTGCCATTAAAGTCTCCTTTTGGGTCTCATATTGATTTAGTTTTAAAATGTAATATTCTTTATTTTATTATATTTTAAATTTATTTTATCAATTATTTCCCAGTTACACTTTTTAAGGTTAATTTTTATTTTCAGTTTCAAACTCTCTCCCATCCATTGAAAAGACAAGACATGAAACTTAATGTACATATGAAGTCATACAAAATATATTTCCATATTAGATATGCCCCAATTTCATTTTAATCTGGTTCAGAGCACATTCAGAAATGTTGTGTCCTTTATATGGCCCATAGGCCACATCTTTCACATCTTTATTCTACAGAACAATTTTTCAAGGTTTATCCTGTTTGTTTGTTTGTTTGTTTGTTTGTTTTTGTCATTAGAATGATTCAAAATAACAGCTTCTTCATTAGTAATATATTTCCTGGTATTAATATGCAGATATACTTGCTCTCTCACACAGTTTCTCTGTTTCAAATTTAGGTTGATGGTCCAGGGATATAAATGTCCTCTGGAGGCTACAGATTTATGGTCCCTAAACCCAGAAGACACTTCTGAACAGGTAGTGCCTGTTCTGGTGAAAAACTGGAAGAAAGAATGTGCTAAGTCAAAAAAGTAAGTGTGAATACCACAGATGATATGTAGGCTTTTGGGATGATGATCTAGGTTTTAGACTAATGAATATAGAGTAGTTTTTCCTAGGAAGGGCTGTGGTATATAAATTTGGAGTTTTTCCCATTGTTAATTAAGGTGTCAATAATGCCAGAGTTTTAATTGTTTAGGTCATTAATATAAGGTAGTAGTTCTCTGATTTTTTGACATTAGGACCTCTTTTCACTCTTAAAAATTTTTGAGGACCCCAAAGAGCTTTAGTTTGTGTCAACCATAGTTATTAGTATTTACTCTACTAGAAACTAAAAATTCTTTTAAAAATTTGTCACTTCATTGAAAAATTCTACTTCCTATTAACATAAATAACATTTTTATGAAAAATTATTTTCTAAAACAAAAAAAATTAGAATGATGTTGTTTTACAAAGTTATAATTTGGCATAATAGAAGGCAGCTTTATTCTCATACCTGTTTCTGCATTCAATCTGTTGCAAAAAGTTGTTTAGGTTAAAAAAGTGAAGAATGCCTGGCCTCACAGAAGTATGCAGTTGGAAAAGAAAGCAGTTTTTTAAATATGCAATACTTTAAAATTGCTTATTTAATAGGCAATAGACAGTATTTTAATAGACATCTTAGTACTAAGAATGAAAATAGTTTTGATATCATGTATCACCTGAATGGTTCTCTAGAGACCCCCAGGAATCCAAGCACCACATTTTGAGAACTACTGGTTAACTAATTAAGCCAAGATTGTGAATTCCATCTCCATAGAAATAAATAAATAAATAAATAAATATATATATGGAAAGCTCTCCTCAGCCTTCCAAATCCTTGGCATGTAATTCACACTTTCTGTCATAAGGGATCCAGGCAAAAAGACATCAATAAATTCATTCAGCTCTTACTGCTGTTACTGGGAAAACAACCAAGTACAAGATCAGCTGCTATAATATCAGTAACATCCTCTTTGTAAGTAAGAGGAAATCATATTTGGAAGGCATTGTTGATTGTAGGGAGAGTGGGGTTTCTGTGCCTTGCTTGGTTGGTATGAACATTCTATTATTATGCTAGGAAAAGTGCATTTGTGGTTGTATGATTGGCTGTGTTCATAGATACCTAATCATATTCCTGATTTTGAGAAGGGGAAGTATGGATTATCTTTGTTGAAACCAGAATTTGCCTAGTCTTGGGTATATTTTGTTAAGGATGAATTACACTTGAATGTGCTCTCGGTAGGGTAAATTTTCTGGCCACAATTCCATCACTGTGGTAAATAGGTCTTTATCCCCACAGGACTAAACTAGACCTGGAGAGAGCCAAGTTCCCAGGATTAACATCAGAAAAATCAAGAGAACCTTGCCTGGTTCTAGAATTCCTCAGTTTTATTGTATTCTGGACCTTTCTTAATAAAGGGATGCAGGGACAGTTACTACCTTGGTATATTCTAATTGCTGTATATATGGTACAATCATTCCTGTTCTATAAAGTGAAACAGATCATGTAACTTTGTTTTTCCTTTTTATGCTGCTATTGGGGATCAGGAACAGGAGTCACAAAGTACTTGAAAATGAGAAGTGCTCCTCAGAACAGCTAAATACTATTTATTTTCTTATAGCAAAATCAAGATTATATAAATATAACAAACAGATACTTGCTTTTTTCAGTTTAGCGAGTTTTAGGAATATAAACCTCTTTCTAAACCATGATCTTTACCCTGATTTGACTTGTTGCCTTATTTTGGGGGTAAATTTTTCTACAGAATATTATTAGTTATAGTAAAATTTTTAAAATTATGTCATATTTGAACAACATGAATAAAAATGAGAATACAACCTGCTAGGAATCAAGTCATAGTTGGTAATTATAATATTTTAAAAGTAAGTTCATTGATGATGTCTTTAGTTTTTTACATCATCATAGTTTTCTCTAATATCCCTTCTTCCCCTCCTTCCACAGATCCATCCCATGTAAATTAAGAGAGAAAGAAAGGAAGATAGACAATCAGTACAACTGTGATTAGGGCATGAAAATGTCCAAAAACATGTGCAGTGTGCAATACTTTTAAGGGATGGATTGGGAATATCTTATTATATCAGTTCTTTCAAGTCATTCTTGATCTTTATAATTGTGCAACAGACTTCTTACCTTATTAATTCTCAACAGTTTCCAAGGCAATCAAGAGATATATTCTACTATTTACTCATAAATGACCAAACTTGGAGGGTCTCATTAAGCAGTTAGCTGAGAGTCCTCTCTCTAGTTTATTAAATATTCTTTATTCAGTAACCCAGAGAAACCTTTATTTCTATATACTTTTGTTCATTTCTAAATAACCCTTTTTTTCGTACCTAATCTGCTAAGCTTAAGTAAGCCTCAAGGTTATTGGCTTTGTATTTTAGCAACAAAAACGGACAAATGACTATTTACAGTATACCAATTGTGAAAAAGGTCATACAATCAGGTACTACTAATGATTAACTTTGGAAATACCCACTATGCAACTTGCAGATGCCAGTTTAAGTCTTTTTTCAAGAATTTTCTTCATGCTTTTTCCCCTGAAAAAAGAGTTAAATTCTGCCTTCTCATGAAATATTTCTTCACATTTTTTCTTCTTAACAGATAAATCATCCAATTTCTTAGGAAAGAAATTCTCTCTTTAGCCATGACAACTAAAATACACTCCAGAATAATAGTGAAATTATAACTTCCCAAGATTCTATTCCCTCTTAGAAAGCTGTTAAAGCCAATGGGTTCTTGCCTTGGCTCGTGGTATCTTTGTGCCTGCACAACCTAGTCCGCTTTCTGCCCTTTTACATTCTGCTTTGCTCTTGCCCAGAACCTTGTTATCCTGTTATCTTCTCTTTTCTATAAAATCACTTCTATCTAGATTCTTCTTTTCTTTGATTCAGTCTTAACAGATTCCTTTAACCACACTTTATTTTCTTTACTCTATATTACTCTCCTGTCTTCTCTTCCTGGGTCTTCTCTCTTTCTTCTGGTATCCAGTCCTTCTAGCTTTGTATTTTTCCATGTCCTATAAGTTAAAAAGGCCAAGAATAAATGACATCTCTTGCTAGTAGTGACTTTTTAGGCAAGTGAAAAATGTAAAGCTATAGAAAAAAATAAATTAAGGCACCATTCCTTTCCTCCACTTAGCCCCCTTCTTCCTTTCCTCAAACAGAAAAAAATATTAAATATTTCTGTAAGAAATAATGAACAGGTAGAGTTAAGAAAAACCTGGAAAAACTTGACTTATGGCAAGTGAAGTAAGCAGAACCAGGAGAACATTATGCAAAGTAACAGCAACATTGTTTGATGATCAACCATGATAGACTTAGCTTTTCTCAGCAATATAATGATCCAAGACAATTCCAAAGGACTTGTGATGGAAAATGTGATCTACATCTAGAGAAAGAACTGTGGAGACTGAATACAGATCAACGGACATTATTTTCACTTTTTAAATTTTCTTGTTTCTTTCTCATGGCTGTTCCTGTTTGTTTTGACTCTTCTTTTTCTTTTCTTAAATTTTTTTTAAATGTTCTGATTCTTCTTTCATAATATGACTGATGTGGAAATACATTTCACGTGATTGTATATGTATAACCTATATCATATTGCTTGCTGTCTTGAAGAAATGGGAGGGAAGGAGGGGAGGGAGAAACATCTGGAGCTCAAAACCTTACAAAAACCAATGTCGAAAACTATCTTTGCATCTAATTGGAAAAGATGAACTACTATTTAGTGCGATAAATAAACAAATACTTAAAAGCCTTAAATATTTAACTAGGTTAGTAGATATAGCTTGTGTATAGATGCATATTGTGTATATACACACAAAACATGCACACACATTTTTGTGTGTGTGTGTGTGTGTGTGTGTGTATATATATATATATATATATATATATATATACGCATGCCTATGTACACTTTGGCTGAATAGATATAATGAAAAAGTGAAATAATTATCTGTGATAGTATAATAGTTTATTAAAGAACAGACAAAAATCGGAGGTTAAGAGAGGAAATCTAAGCAGGTAGCATGATGGAGAAGAAGAAATTTCTTATGGTCTTGAAGGATATGTGAAATTTGGCTAGATAGGGCAGGGGAAAGGAATTCTAGGTAACAAGCGATAGAAGGAAAGTTCTGGAGTTGAGAAAGAGCATGTTATGTTTGTGTTCACTGAATATTCAGAGATATGTCTGTATAGAGATACTGCAATTGAATTGTATAAAATAGTTGTCGAACTTGATTATATGTTAAATAGATTATATGTAAAATAGGTATCAACTTACAGCTGCAAAACTCAGTTTAAAATGTAATTGGGAAATCTTTAACAATATATATAAAAATATAGGGGCAATAAGGTGGCACAGTGGATAGAACACCAGCCCTGAAGTCAGGAGGACCCGAGTTCAAATCTGGTCTCTCTCAGACACTTAATACTTCCTAGTTGTGTGACCCTGGGCAAGTCACTTATCCCCAATTGCCTCAACAAAAAAAAAAATCACACACACAGAGTACAATATAGAAAATAGATAATGTTAAGGCTGCTAGGTGGCTCAGTGGGATAGATCACTGGGCTTAGAATTGGGAAGACTCATCATCATGAATTCAAATCTAACTTCATACACTAGCTGTGTGATCCTGGGCAAGTCACTTAACTCTGTATGCCTCAGTTACTCAGCTATAAAAATGAGCTAAAGAAGAAAATGACAAACCATTTCAGTATCTTTGCCATGAAAAGCCCAAATGGGGTTGTGAAGAGTAAAACTAAAAGGACTCAGCAACAATAGTTAATAATTATTTTGTGATTTTACAAGTCAGTATGACTCATAGAGATTCATATCTATTAGAGTTTGATACTAATGAGATAAAACGATGAATATTGGGTATGATTTGTGGAATTTTATCTTATAGATGTATGGGAGCCATTAAAATTTTTGTGTAGGGTAGTAATGTAGAAGAATTAGATATTTTTAGATGATTAACTTCATGGTAGCTCACAAGATATATTGAAAAGACTCAGAGAACTATAATTCAGGAGCCCAAAAGCTATCACAGTATGAGGGGTTGGCTGTGAGGGCCTAAATGAGTGTGTTTGTTGTACATTTCTAGGGTACATTGCTGTGACTAGAGAAGGAAATGCTCAGTGGGGATTGGGGCATGTTACTTTAACTACGTTGCTCTCCTGTCTTTTAGGCAACCTGTAAAGATCATGTATTCCCCCAAGGATCCAGCAAAATCAAAAGGGGGCTCCAAAGCAGACGTGAACGAGGAGGTTGAAGCCCTAATTGTGAAACCCACTCAGAGGGAGAGGGACCCTTCTTTGTTTAAGGTGTTATATAAAACCTTTGGGCCTTACTTCCTCATGAGCTTCCTTTTTAAAGCACTCCATGATCTAATGATGTTTGCAGGCCCTGAGATCTTAAAGTAAGTATATCAATAACCAAATTAACAAAAACCATATGATTATCTCAATTGATACTATATGTAACAGTATTAATAAGTACAATTATAGTAATAATAGTTGTAGCAGCAGTCAGAACAGCAGCAGCTGCTACAGAAGCAGTAGTAGTAACAGCAATTTACACATATCACCCCCAGTGGGATGTAAGCTCTTTGGAGAGAGTTTTGTCTTTGTATCCCTATAGCCTAGAGCCATTCCTTGCACTTAGCAGACACTTCATAAATGTATATTTTGTGATTGTTCAGTCATGTCCAACTCTTTGTGACACCATTTGGAGTTTTCTTGGCAGAGATACTGAAGTGGTTTGCCATTGCCTTCTCCAACTCATTTTATAGATGAGGAAACTGAGGCAAGCAATGATTTTCCCAAGGTCACACAACTAGTAAATGTCTTCCTGACTCCAGACCCAGCATTCTATCCATTTTTCCACTTAATTGCCCAATAAATGTATACATGATATTGCATTGGATTGGGAAGGTAGTGATACTGAATATAAATGAAAGTAACACTAAAATATGAAATTTTATTTTTAAAAACTTCAATGAGTCTAGCCTACATTTTTAGCCCTTATTGACCACATGTTAAGAAAGAAGTCTCCTGCTCACATTAGTGTTCAGAAGCCTTATAAAACTCTTGGACAAGCTGTACTTATTATTTTCGTCCTTCCTGGACTTGAGATTTAGCATCTTGGGACACTCCAAGGCATCAGTCAATCACTAAACATTTCTTAAGTGCCTTCTACATGCCAGGTATTATCCTAAGCACTAGACATGGAGATAGAATGGTAGAAAGAACACTGATGATCATAAAGTTAAAAAAAAAAAAAAAAAAGCAAATTAGTGGATTGTAATAGAAATAATTTTTTTTCATACATAGTTTTTTGTTATCTCCATTGGATCTGCCATGTAAATCATTAATAACATTTTAAATGTACATTTCAGCTAGATTAAAGGTTCTCAAGAGTTAAAACAAAGAACACATGACATGCTTTAGTATTAGAGTTTTCAAGGGTTATTAATCCCTCATTTCAACAGGGACTGATTTCTCCTTTTGAATTTATTGTAATAAGAAAAAGAAGGACTCTTGCTTTTGTTGGATAAAGACTTATGTTCTTCAGGTTTCTGAGTCTATGGAGAGTCCCTAACCTTAGTACCTAAACTTAATTTGAATATGGGTAATTTGATTTATTTTCTTAAATACACTATTCAATATTGATTTTTGAGTTGATTTTTGTTTGTTTTTCATCATTCATATTATCATAACACTGTTACAGTTAACTAAACAGAATATATATATACTTTTATAAAATAACTCAGATCCATAATTTCTGGGTAGGATATCTCAGTTAGCAAAGCTCCTAGAAATAAAACAACTTTATTCAAAACTTTAAAAAAAACAACAACTGAATTTTAGAGTCAGAGGATCTACATTTAAATCATGGTTCTTCTAATTTGCCACATTACTTTGGCAAGTTACTTTGACCCTTCTGGCCATCAATTTTTTCATCAGTAAAATGAGGCACTCAACCAGAGAATCTCTTAAGAGCTCTCCTGACTCTAGACTCTTTTATCCTTTCCTGTGTAACTCTTTGTCTCCAAGACCTGTGTTCCTGTGATCTTGGAGATTAGAAAATGGGATAACCAGATAGGCTTGAGACAGAGCTTTTCTGAATTGTCCCCCTGAATTTTGCCAAGATTTTGGCACTTAACACTACATAGTCTGTTACTTCCCCACTTCTGTACTTCACCTTCCCTCCCAAGTTTTATTTTATTTTTTATCTTTAAATAAAATAAGCATTTGTGTAAGTTGCTTATCAGCATTTTCTGCATTTTGAATGGAGGGCATGAGTTTTGTTGCCTCTTCAGCCTGGAGTTAATGGGCTTTCTTCATTCCTTTACAGATTGCTCATCAATTTTGTGAATGACAAGCAGGCCCCTAGTTGGCAAGGTTATCTGTATACAGCACTTCTCTTTGTGAGTGCCTGCCTACAAACCCTCGTCCTGCACCAGTACTTCCATATCTGCTTTGTGAGTGGAATGAGAATCAAAACTGCTGTTATCGGGGCCATCTATCGTAAGGTGAATTAAATTTAAAATTTCTTGACATACAGATTAGCAAATTATCTTTCGGATCTTCACTTTCTTGTCCTCTTGACTCTGAGCTGCAGAATCTACAATCATGCTTCAGTGAGCTCTTGGACAGGGACCTTTATTTTGCTTATATATTTTAATAGATTTTTATTGATATTTTCTGTTTTTATATCTCATAGGTTGTCTCCTGTATCTCTTCCCCTCTTCCACTTCCCACATTACAACTTTTTTAATAAAGAAAAAGGAAAAAAGTGGGGGGGAAAGTTAGGAGAGATTGTGGAAAGACATGCTCACCAAAATGTAGGTAGAGCCATGAATGGTTATAGGTATTCTGGAAAGCAGTTAGGAATTAGTCAAATAAAGGGACTAAAATGTTTCCCCTGCTAGATCTAAGATAGTCATTGAGGAAAAGAAAGGCACACCAAAATATTTTTAGCAGCACTTTTCATGATAATAAAAGATTGAAAACATAGTAGATGCCTATTGACTGGGGGATAGTTAAATAAATGGAATATCATTGTGCTGTAAGAAACATTTACAATGATGAATATAAAGAAACATAGACTATCACTGTAACTGTAAATGAGAAGAGCATCTACCCCAAAGTAATCGAAACTGGGGTTGTGAAATCCTTGTTCCCAAAAAAGGGATAGGAGGGGATTCCTCTGCCCCTTTCTAGAGATTGAAGTCTATAGATGTGGACTGTTGTAATATAACGTTAGACTTTTTAAATGTCATTTCAAAAAAAAAAAACTGGATGTATTTTGCTTTTATATGACTTCCATTTCAGATATCTTCTTTCTCCTATATCATTCTTTATAACCTATTTTCTAACCTACCTATTTTCTACTTTGTTCGAGGGATAGATTTTAAATTCAGTTTCTGGAGTTATTAAGATGAAGATTGATTAATGTTAAGTTATGGAATGGTAAAGAGTTGTGCCTAATAGAGAACGTGATTTCCTACATTAGCATGTAGAATGTATGAGCTTTTAACATATAGTTTTTTTAAAAAAATAATAGACAGCAGCATTTCTTGAAAGGAATAGTAAATTGATTTGTGTAGGTCTGAGTTTAGCTAATAGTTTTTCCCATTACTTTAATGCATATGGCATTAGCCATTTCATTTAAGCTTAGAGCAACATTAAGTAGATTATTTTTTCTTTGAGCTGTATAACAATTGATGTATTGTGGCTACTCTTTTTGTGTATCCTCTTGAGTCCTTCTTTTCCTACTTTGAAACCTGTATAAAACTAGTTCCTTCTGAATGTTGTAGAGAGTCTTTTTACATTGGGAGATGGGGTGATAGTGATGGCGGCAGAGTGTGAACCTCTAGAGTCCTTTCCATTGCAAAGACCCTGTGGGCTGCCTGTTGGGATGCTAGGAAGATTGGAAGTTACCAACTGTTCAGGGGTGAAGAGAACGGCACTTTATTAATTCAGGTGATAGTTTGGCAAAATGCCCCGAATTGTCTTTTTTCTTTTTTTAATTTTATTACTAGGTAGATCTATCTTTAGAGAAGCTGTAGTTTGTGCAAACTGGACTAATCTTTGGTCTGGTATACCCTGTCATTCTATCTTCTGCTTTTTTCTCTTAGGCCCTGGTGATTACAAATTCTGCCCGAAAGTCTTCCACAGTTGGGGAAATAGTGAATCTCATGTCTGTAGATGCCCAGAGATTCATGGACTTGGCCACCTACATTAACATGATCTGGTCAGCCCCACTGCAGGTCATCCTGGCTCTCTACCTGCTATGGCTGGTATGTATTTGTTGCTTTTCCTTTATTGTTTTGCTCATATGATTGTGTTCAATAGAAGTAGTAACTTGAGTGTGGGGGCATTGTGAGGTTTCTTTGCTGTCCCTTTCAAATATTAGAATGGTGAAATAGTATATATTTCCATCCTTCTTTACTTCATCAGTATGGTAACTGGCATTTGTATTGAATTGTATATGCTAAGTGTGCATAATCTCCTTTGAATCTAGGTGTTAAGTATTTTGCATATTATTACAGACAAGGAAACAAACTTATAAAGGTTAAGTGACTTGTCTCACTTACCTGGTGATCATCAGAGGTAGGATTTGACAAAGAAAAAAGAGGAAAAAAAATCAATCCAGCCATATTATATTAACCAACATGACAACTAAGTCCAATGTTATATGTAATGGTACCCTAACATAGTTTTCTACTTCTGCAAAGAAGGTAGGGAGCTGCTTTCTATATCTTCTTTAGGACCAAAGTGGGTCATTATTTCATAACATTCAGTTTCTATTGTTTTGCTCTTCTTTCTCTTTCCATTTATGTTGTAGTCATTGTATATATTATTTTCTAGGTTTCTTCATTCATTATTTCTAGTTTAGGCTTTTTAAAAATTAAATTCATTTCTTTTTAAATTTTATTTTTTTATTCTGGACTTTAACAACAATAGCATGATACCCAGAAAAAGAACTCTGGGAGATGACTAAAAACCATTACATTGAATTCCCAATCCCTATATTTATGCACACCTGCATTTTTGATTTCCTTCACAAGCTAATTGTACAATAATTCAGAGTCTGATTCTTTTTGTACAGCAAAATAATGTTTTGGTCATGTATACTTATTGTGTATCTAAGTTATATTTTAATATATTTAACATCTACTGGTCATCCTGCCATTTAGGGGAGGGGGTGGGGGGGGTAAGAGGTGAAAAATTGGAACAAGAGGTTTGGCAATTGTTAATGCTGTAAAGTTACCCATGTATATATCCTGTAAATAAAAGGCTATTAAATAAAAAAAAAAAAATAACAACAATAGCATGTACATTTATTTCATTGTGTAATGAAAAACAGAAAGGGGATATTATGTGAAACAGTGAACTTTTGTTAGGTCCAACTTGATTTTCTTCCTTACTGTATATAGCTTGGGGTAGGGCTTTTGGGTGAGGGGGGTGGGAAGGTAAGATTCAAATTGAATGTGGTAATTCTAAAACCACCCCACTTTTTTTGTCTCCCTCTGAACCTCCTTATGCTTTTTTCTGTTTAATTTTTTCTTATTATTCATTAACACTTTTTTCTTCCACTTTTTAAAGTATCACTATCATTATCCCTTCTACCCCTCCCTCAAAAAAAAAAAAAGAAAGAAAACTCCTCTCTTGTAACAAATAAGATTTATAATCAGGTTACTAATCTTTTTTGTTGTTCTTCTTCTCTATATTTTTTTTTGGGGGAAAGGTGAGTTCTTGTGACAATTTGCTAGTTTTGGTTGTTTTATTCCTCCTCATTGAAGATCTGATCATTACCTTGTCTGGGGGCATGTTCTTTTGCTAAGTTTATTTTAAAAGTCCCTGCTTGATTTATCTTGTATAAGTATTCTGACTTTTAATGTATCCACAGAGAGAGGGAAAGATGACAAGAGATGAGGTGTGACCACAAAAGATGGAGACTGAAACTGGATGTTTAGCAAACAAATCAGACTTAGACATCTAAGTGAGTGTAGTCAGTTGCCCTGTTGACTTGGCCCAGTGTTGCTGCTATTGCCCAAACCACTTTTGAAACCAGTTCCCAGACCCACAAGCCGTCTGAAAAAAAGACTTTTTACTTTGATAGTTATTCTTCGTATTTGGATTGGCGTTCTATTATTTGGACTACATTAATACTTTGACTTGCTCTTTCACCTCATTTATCCCTCTAAACATGGGATGCTTTATTTATTTAATTATTCTGTTCTCCAAATTAATTTTGCCCTCAAGGAATCAATTGTTTTCAAAAACATTCTCTCTCCCCTTCAAAAAAAAAAAAAAAAGAATATATCTCAGTCTTTAAAGGTAGTGGCTAGAGGAGTTACTGAGCATATTTTGAATAATGACACCTTTGCCTAGGGTATGTATTTGTAGCAGATGATGCACTGGGAAGTGTTAATTCTTGTCTGTTCTTGTAGAGCTATTTTAAATTATTGGATTTTATTGCTCATTTGCCATTTCAAAGAACTTCCCTTTTATAGGCAGGATTCTTCAAGGGCAGTTGTTTCTTCTTAATTCTTCTTTTCTTCCCCCTTAGAATTTAGGGCCTTCTGTGTTAGCTGGAGTGGCTGTCATGATCCTCATGGTTCCCCTCAATGCTGTGATGGCCATGAAGACCAAAACTTACCAGGTAAGGCCTGCTGAGAGTCCCAGGCTGGGCTTGGTACTGTTCTCCTCCTCTGCCAAATTTACTCAGATAAAAATCCTATTACTGAATTAGAACAAGTGCTTGAAGGAGTATGGAACAGATTCTAGGTTGCTTATGGAATTTAAAATGTGAGAACTTGGCAATGCTTTTTAGAAATCATGACCATGGAATCTCTTAGATGAGTTCCAGGGCCCAGCCTTTATGGAACATAATGACATGCTTTTAAGACATTGCCTTCTCTGATTGGGGGTGGGTCTTGAAATTGACTTGCTTCCCAGTCTGTCTTTAATGAGCAGATTTCCTTAAATTTATCTTTTTCTTAAATAGACCTCATCCCAATTATGTGGCTTTGACTTTGCTTAAAAGAAAGGGTGCCACCTTTGTCCCCCAGCAGAAACTCTAAATGCTTTGCCTTTTTTGTCTGTAATTCACATTTTCCCCTTTGGCCTCTGGAGAGACAAATACGCAGCCTGCCAATGGAGCTTGCAGTGGAGAAGTCCCATCTATGATAAATGGGATCTCATTAAGGAGAAAAGTATGGCTTTTGGCTGGGCTGTGTGAGTCTTATGCTTTCAAAGTCTCACAGCTTAGGTTCAAAGCATCAATCATGTCCATTATTCTTTATTCAAGCTTGTCACCAGTAGCTCCCTTGCAAACTAGATGCCAATGGAATTAAATCTACCTTTAAAGATCAGTAAAAGTACAGAAAATTGAATGAGGTAAAGGGCTAGAGAGGGAGACTTTGGGTTCTTCTTCTAGATTTCTGCAGTATAGGATTTTCTCTTTAATTTGTCAGAATTTCATAAATAAATCTTGTTAATTTGAAGTTCTTAAAAGACCATCAGAGCAGCTCTCAAGTATAAGTTAAAGATTATCTGTATTCTGGAGATATTAATGTCTTCCTTCAATAAATGGGCCTTGGAAGGGAAAAAAATTACAATTCCAATTGTGATGACCATTCACTCTCATTCTCCACTCCTTTCCATGGTCAACATCCCTTTTCTTCTAATACAGTGATTAGGGGGAAAGAAGAAAAGAGTGAACAGAGAGGAAAAAAACAGCCGAAGGAAATAGAGAGATGGAGAAAAAGATGAAGGACTGGGGAAATTAAGAGATGAGAATGATGGGTCACTCGGCATCAGTATTTGCCCAAAATATCTCACCTCGTTCAGATCTAACCCAAGCTTTCTTATTCTTCTTCTCCTCCTCCTCCTCCTCCTCTTCCTCCTCTTACTGTATACTCTTCCTTTTTTCTTTTTTGTCCAACCTGCATCTGTTGACAAAAGTCCATCAACTGAGCTTTTCAGGACACTGCATTCTGGGCAGTGAAAAAATTAGGAGATGATATACAAATTGGAATCCCAGTTCCCTATGACTCAACAAGTCCTCTGTTGACTCTGTCTTTTGTGTAAATTTAGTAGCTGCCTTGAAGTTGATTTGTGTAACAAAATTAAAATGATTTGGTAGGTGATTTGGAGAGAAAAATGGAATCTTTTAATAGCTTTTTTTTGGGAAAAATAAAATTTTCTTTATAAGTAAATGATATGGTTTTTATGTTTTCTTTTTTTAGAATAGTATTTTATTTTTTCCAATACATTCAAAGATCGTTTTCAACATTGACCTTTGCAGAACTTTATGTTCCAAATTTTTCTTCCTCCCCCCGCCAAGATAACAAGCAATGCAATATAGATTAAACATGTACACTTATTCTAAACATATTTCCATATTTGTCATGATGTGCAAGAAAAATCAGATCAAAAGGGGAAAAAGGCACAAGGGAAAAAAAAGAAATGATCAAACAAGCAACAAGGTGAAAATACTATGCATTTATCCACATTCAATCTCCATAGTTCTGGATGTTGGATGGAACTTTCCATCACAAGTCTACTGGAATTATCTTGAATCTTGGTGCAATCTTTTCTCTACAATGCTTTTAGAAAACATTACAGTAATAAGCGATAAGAGTAATTCTGTAGTTGACAAATCCAGTGTACTCACGAATTCACATATGGAAGGCCTCCACTTAATTTTCAATTGGCTTTTTTCTTAAAGGTGGCCCACATGAAGAGTAAAGACAATCGAATCAAGTTGATGAATGAAATTCTCAATGGAATCAAAGTCCTGAAGCTGTATGCCTGGGAGTTGGCTTTCAAGGAGAAAGTGTTGGAGATCAGACAGGAGGAGCTGAAGGTGCTTAAGAAATCTGCTTATTTGGCAGCTGTGGGGACCTTCACCTGGGTTTGCACACCCTTCCTGGTAAGTGAGATTGTCAGGAAACTTGTCCCTAGGTCATTTAAGAGTTACAGTTCCCTTTCAATGGTTCAGATCTTCCTGGAAAGATGGAGTCATGAGTGAAAGGAAGTTCTTACTGAAGCCAGCTTTAAACTGATAGAGTTGGTATCAAAAAGACTATAAAATGGAGGAAAAATATTTAAGTAGAATTTGGTAATTGTTGATTATTCATCAGAATACCATATTGTTCCTAGGTTTCTGCATTTATATGCAGAAATGGTACTCTAAACTGTGCCATTTATAGCTCTAGAGGATCATGGAAGCTCTAGAGGATCACATCTAGCCCAAAATGTCTTAAAATGTGGGTTGCGACCCATATAGATTCATGTAAGTTAGTGTGGCAATCACAAAAAATTTGGCAATAGTAAAAAGATAACAAATATTCTACCAAGATTTATTTTTTACGTAAAAATAAACAAGCACATCCACCTTCTCAGAATGCAAATTTGCTTTTGTATTTAACAAATGGAAAACTTATATATACACCAAACAATTGTTTTAAAATAAATTTCTTTATTATTTGTTATCAATAAATGTTTGGTTTGTGTACCTATTTTGTATACCATTGTATGTGGGATTGCATAAAAATTACTCAGGTTAAAAAGGGTTGAGAGTGGAAAAAGGATAAGAAACCCTGATTTCATTTTAGGATAGATCATATGATGGTATTCAATTGTACTTTTCTTACATAAATAGAGCTTTCTAAATATAAAAAAGCATTAATAAGTTTTTCTGTTCAGAAAAACTATGTACCATTGTCTAAGCACCACAGCCTACTTGGTAGGACTCAGCTAAATTGCACATGTAGGACCTCTAAATGATTTTTATCAAAGCATGTATCTGATTATGTCATTTCCTTGTTCAGTTAATTCCAGTGGCTGTTTGCCATAGAATCAAACACAGACTTCTCTCTTTGGCATTTAAATATCTTTACCACCTGTCTTTAATCTATCTTTCAGAGGATATACAGCATCCTACATGGTCCAGCCAGACTAGCTGTCTTGCTCTTTCTCACATATAACTTGACATTTCCCATTTCTGTGTATTTGTTTAGGCTATCTTTCATACCTAGAACACATTCCCACTTTAACTCTTAGAATCCTTAGTTCCCTTCAATGCTCATCTCAAAGTTTATCTCCTATGTGAAGCCATTCCTTTTCCCTTCAGCTGTTTTAGAACCTCTTGCTCCAAATTATCTTGTATTTATTTCATGAATGTTTATGCATAACCATATTGTCTCTCCCAATAGAGAATGAGTCTCTGAGTTTGGGTACTTCAGCATTTCTGTTTTTATAGTTCCAGGGCCAAGCGCAATGCTTATTTGATGGATTGATAAAGAGGAGAAAATAAACTATCATGAACATACTAGCCTTCCAAACTCAGATTATCCTGTCCATCAGCAAATATAATATCCAAATGAATGTTTGGTGTAATTAGATTTCAATTAGCCTTAAGCATAACTTGGCAAAAAGGATATTGCTCTGGGAATCTGGAGATCAACCTGGGTTTTAGTGTTAAATCTGCTACTGCGTCATGTGCGTGACCCTGAACAAATTATTTGTGGGCTTCAGTCTTCTCATGGATAAAATGGGGAGAGGGGAAGAGTATGAATGAATCATTTTAGGTAATATCTAAACCTGATCTGGAATATATTGACTCAGTATCCATTTGAACCAAAAAAACAATTTCCAACCATTAACAGGGACTTGAAGGAAAAAAGTGAAATAAAATTTAAAAATAAATAAAAATATTTAAAATAGTTATATTATATACTATTATGATATGATATAAAATATAATAATAAAAATATTTAAAATGAAAAATGAAAAAAATTAAAAAATAAAATTGTGAAATGGGAAATGCACGGAAAACTTGGAAAAAAAATTGTGGTTATTAGATTGAGAGGTTGAAAGGTAACTTCCAGAATTATTTCAGGCATGTGAATATTAGAAACTTGTATTTGGAAGCCATTCTCTATTAGTATGAATGTTGGACCTGGAGTCAGGAATGCCTGAGTTCAAATCCTATCTCAGATACTTGGTAGCTGTGTGATCCTGAGCAAGTCATTTAATCTCCTTGTGGTTTAGTTTCCCAATTTGAAGAATGAGGATGATAGCACCTATTTCATAGTTTCTTAATATTTGAATTCAGCTTCTTATGACTGCATGATTTAGATTATTAGTACTTTTATTAACTATTTTATAAGGTTTTGAGGAAATTTTAAAGGACAATATAATTAAAAGTTACAAAATTTGTCATATTGTGACCAAAATAATTTCTATGCATAGATCTTATCATATATTTTTGTTAAAAAATGTCTATTACCTCAGGAAAGGTCAAGCTCTTTTTCTTGTCATTCAAGGCTTTCTGAACTCTAGTATCATCCTGCTTAAAGAGTCGTATGGTGCTTCAGCCAAGGACTACTCTTTGGTAGCTCTGCTTTTCTGACTCTGTTCTTTAGCTCATACTGTCCTTCCTCCCCATATTGACCTCTAAAATTCTTCCCCATCCTTTAAAGCCCAACTCAGATGCTACCCTCCCATGAAATTTTTTCTAATTTCTCACCTAGTGGTAAGGACTTTCCTTCTCAGCTCCTAAGTATCTACAGTGGCTATACTATATCATTGGCCCCAGAGATTTAGAACCTGAGTTCTAAATCTGGGACTTTATTCAAGTCCCAGCTCTTCACTTTATTCTCTGTATGACCTTAAGCAAGTCAGTCCTTTTGAGGTTCAGATTCCTTATCTGTAAAGTGTAGGAAGGAGTTAGGCTAGATAACCTGTAGTGTCCTATTCCAGATCTAAATCTTTTATCATACTTTTATCTTGCAACTCTCTAGTATATTTAATATATATTGATATATAATTATGTATATGACTTATCCCCCTAATAGCTCTGTGACAGCAAATGTGATGTTTTGTCTAAACTTTTATATCTTTTTTCTGTGCTTTGTACTACGTTCTGCAGACAGTAGCTGCTTAATAAGTGATTGAATAGGGCAGCTAGGTGGTGCAGTGGATAGAGCACTCAGCAGGACCTGAGTTCAATTCTGCCCTCAGACACTTCCTGGCTGTATGACCCTGAGCGAGTCACTTAATCCCAATTGTCTCAGAAAAAAAAAAAAGTACTTGAATAAATAATTGAATAAACCAAACTGTGTAGTGAAGCATAGTATTGGAAGTCAGGAAACTTGTATTCTAATATGGCCTTGACAAATTATTTCTCCTCACTTTAATAGCAACAACAATAGTAGCATTTATAGATTGCTTTAAGGTTTGCGAAGTACTTTACTATATTTTCCCCATTGCTTCTTATTTGAGTTTTCTTGTTTTTTATATAGTGAGAGGAGTTGGGATTGATGGGTGGGGGTGTGGAATACTTTGCTAACTCTAGAATTGTCCAGAGGACCTAGTTTCAAATGCCAGCTCTTCCACTATGCCTAAATTATTCTATTATTATTCAATTGGTAACATCCTTTTTATTTTCATACCCCTCTGTCTCTATTCCATCAACATTTAGAGCATGCTTGGTCTATGAAAGTGCTTAATAAATGCTTGTTGACTGACCAGTTCATTTCATATTGTAGCAAGAGGGTGATGCAAGGGAAAATGTGCCTCATGATTTCTTACTTAAAACAGGGAAAGGAAGTTCTTCTAAAAACTCCTGCTTTGCATTTTGCTTCATTCAGTGAAACCAATAGTTAGAGGTGTCAGCCCGACTTGTTAGTTTTAGTCATCTTTTCCTGCTAGGCTATCTGAAAAACAAGGAGTGAAAGCTTCCAAGGGAGTTGGAAGGATGGTGCATTCTTTCTTGACTTTTATATTTGTAGCTTATTCATTTATTTATTTTTGATGGGTGGAGTTGAAGTGCTGGTTGTATGACTGTGCTTAGAAGATGCAATCCATTCCAAATAAATCTTTTGCATAAAGCAGCCTAGAAACAGGGGCAAGGCTGAAAAAGTAGTAAATCTTGGCCACTGACTTAAAAGCCGAGGCCTCTGACTACATTAGGAAAAAATATGTTCCTTCTGTTTGAAGACACCTAAATGTTCTTTTCACTGGAAGATTCTTTTCCTTCAATGTTGGTGAAATGTTTATTCAAATGAAGGTATGATAAAAGACAGGAGACTGGGATGGTGGGTGCTGGCAATGGGAATATCACCAACCCATTTTTTATATGCTACTTTTCCCCCTGAAAATATAGCCTGCTATGTTTAAAGTTGGTTTACAGTAATGTAAATGGAAAGAATAAAAAAGTCCCTCATAAATGCTTTGTAATTAGAATGACCATGCTTGGCCCTAAAGAAAAGATGAGAGAATTCATTTCTTCTGTTCATCCTCAGGCTTTCAAATTAATCTTCCTAAAGTTGCAGGTGTTGTATAATCATAGCATCCCTTCCCTCTTCTCCCCCACTCCCCCATTCATTGAACTCCTGTGGTTCTCTATGACCTTCAGCATCCAGAGGTTTTAAAGCTCTTTATAGCCTGATCTCTTCTTGCCTTTCCAGGGTTCTTACACCTTGTACTCTGCAATTCAGTGACACTGGTTTCCTTGTAATTCTTTACAAATGACACCTCTTCTCCTGATTCTGAGCATTTTTACTGCCTGTTCCCTGTGCCTGGAACAATCTTCCTTCTGACTTCCACCTACAAGTTTGTTTAAAGTCTCAGCCAAAGTCTTCAACAAGCCTTTCCAAGTCTTCCTTAATCTTAGAGCCTTTATTCTGAGATAAAAGTCTTTATCTTGTTTGTACATATTTGTTTGCTCCTCTGAGAGTCTGTGAGCTTCTTGGGAGCCCGGATTGTTTGTTTTTCCCTTTCTCTGTATACCTAGTGCTTTAGCCTGACATATTAGGTACTTTCAAGAAATTCTTGTTGACTGATAGAGAATTCTGCTGTTACTCAGTTGATGTGTGGGTCAGTTTTGCTGAACTGCTTTTTTTTTTTCCATTTAGAAAATTATCTCTAAGTGTTTTTCTTAATATAAGACTATTCTTTATAAATAAAAGTAATATAAAATTTTTTAAAATCAATAAAAATTCTTAAATTGTATTAAATGCCCTTAATGAAAACATCATAACTGGATATTTTTTAAAGTACTGATATCTTTACTTTTCATATTACCTTCATTCATTTATAAACATAGCCCTCTTCATCCCCCTACAAAGGATGGCTTAGGGCAAACCCATCATCACTATTGGACAAACAACTCTAAAGAACATGCCTTGATATGTTAGCGGTTGGTACTTTTTACTTGATTTGTAAAGGATACTCTTAGTGGATATGTGGGTGTCTAGTATTTTGGAAATGTTGTGGGGAAAATAGGGTAGTGTTTTTTGCATCTTTTCTTCAATCCCTAACTTGATAACTTAGTCTAGCTTAAAATAGTTGTTCCCAATTCTTTCACTCTTTTAAAAATTATCTTCCCATGCAATGTACTAATCTATTTTTTTAATTAAAAAAAAAACTGAACCTAACAGGAAATAGGAATATTTTCATAGACACAGTAGAAAACAAAAAGAGGACATGAAACTGTGAATCTTCATTTCATGTTGCTTGCTTTAAAAAGTATTATTACATTTTGCTTATTACTTTCAAATCTGTCTTGCTTCCTCCAGAACTTTCTTCTTTTGCCTTGTGCACATTTAAAAAAAATTTCAGTGACTCTTTTGAGAGAACATCACTTGTTAACACATCTCCTCTAACATCTCCCTAAGAACCAAGAGTAAGTGAAAAAGGCATAACTAAGCAAAATAAATACATGTATTACCCATGTTCAAAAATATTTGGTTCTACCCTTTGAATCTTGTACTTTTTGTTGGGAACTTGTTTTCATGGATTGTCACAGGTCTTTTGGAGACATAAGTCAATTATTACATTAATTGGAGTAATTAACTCTTTCAGAATTGTTCTTTCCATTGCTACTGTTCTTGTGTACATTTTTCTCTGAGTTCTACTCATTTTATTCTGTATCAATTCACACTACTCAGGATTCTCATAAATCCTTTAAGCCTTTTCTTATGGTATAATAACATTCCCTTACATTTATATACCACAGTTTATTCAACCATTCTCCATTTGTCTGAGAGGCGATCAAAGGCAAATCCTTTTCTTTTTTTTCCCCACCTTTTAATCCTTACTTCAGATTTAGGAAAGCTGTTTTGCTTATGACTGTTCCTTCTGTGATATAATCTTCTTTCTTATCCTCCCCTCCCTCCTCCCTGTTTTCCTATTCAGTTTCATGTATATCTGCACCAAACTATTTGTGTGCAGTGTACTAATCTTCAAATATGATGCCATTGACCCATTATCATTAGAACACATTCTTTAAAGGTTTTAAAAATTTTTTTGAGGATTTAAAAATGTTTTTATTCCTGTCTATTGAATTTAACAGGCTCTGATTAAGGTACTTATTAAATTACTCTTACTGTGAAGTTACTTTGGAGGAATCAAAGCATATGACATAGTCATTCCCTTTATGACTTTATCAATTCAGTGAAGAGGCAGGCAAATCATATATGTATGAAATGAAGAGAATAAGGCAATATGGAGCAAAGTGCTAAAATGAATGGTACAGACTAAGTATTAGAAGAAGTCAGAATAGGGAGAGATGACATGGAAGAATGCATGGCGTGTGTTGGACTTAAAGAAGGACCTTTAAGGATAGGTAAGATTTCAATAAGAAAGGAAAACAGAGTATTCCAGTCTGTTGGAAGAGATGAGAATGTGAACCATGATGTGAATAAGAATGGAATATTTATGGGAAGATGAGAAAACTGGCCATTCTGTAGTGAATCAATCACTTGAAAAAGACCATGTAATGGCAAAGGTAAGATTCCAACTTGAATCTCCTATTTTCTTGGCTCAGTGTTTTCTTTTTGCAAATACAGTACCAAATTGTTTTATTTTTTAAACTTTCCAATTAAAAAGTATATATTTTTTGCCCTCCTCCAGTTGAGAAAGAGAACAACAAAACCCTGGTAACAAATATTCAGTCAAACAGATTCCCACATTCAAAAATGTATGTCTCATTTTCCCTCCTGATTTATTTGTATGGAAAAAGCTTCCTAGGGCACAGTGGAGGATAGGTCGGATGCAAATAAAAAGAATGAAAGTTGTAATGTTCTTGGTTTGGTTTTCTGGATGTCTCTGGGGGCAGCCTTCCTTTCAGTTCAATAATCACCATGAGAATAGCTCAGGCTTAAAGTCCAAATCCTTTATTATCTCTTTCAAAGTCTTGTCTTGTTGCTTGGGGCCCAGCTAGCTTTCTTAGAGGCCTTCCAGAGTCTTGGTTTCAGTGGAGAAGCTAAGGAGGAGAGCTTGCCACCACAAGGTGTGAGATGGGATGAATGAATCTGAGTCCAAGGGCTTGTACTTCAGCCTCCAGTCTGCTTGTCTTCCCTAGCTCTGAAATCTGGCTGAGGCTCTCAGCTTATATGCTCTATACCGAGTATAAACCAATCCTTATATCACTAGGAAACCATTATTTGTTGTAAGATTAAATCAATCATACTGAATTTAGGAAACTATTAAGCACCATGCTAAACTAGATAACCATTGTCTCATCAGTTCCACTTAGTACCTTGTAAGAATCCTTGTTTCAAGTTCAGAGTTCTGGCCCATAACAGAAAGTCTTCTTTAAAAAAAAAAAATTAACAATAGCTTTTTATTTTCAAAATACATGCAAAGATTGTTTTCAACATTCACCCTTGCAAAATCTTGTGTTCCAAATTTTCCTCCCTCTTTCCCTCCCTTCCCCCCTTTCCTAGACAGCAAGTAATCCATTATATATTAAACATGTGCAATTTTTCTAAACATATTTCCACATTTTTCATGCTGCACAAGAAAAATCATACCAAAAAGGACAAAAAAGAGAAGAAAAAAGCAAGCAAAAAAACAACAAAAAAGATGAAAATACTATGTTGTGATACACATTTAGTTCCCCACAGTCCTCTTTCTATTGCTGATGGATCTCCCTTACAAGTCTGTTGGAATTAGCCTGAATCATTGCTCTTTTTGAAAAGAGTCACATTCATCTTGTTATTGCTGTGTACAATGTTCTCTTGGTTCTACTCACTGCACTCATTAGTTCATGTAAGTCTCTCCAGACCTCTCTGAAATCATCCTGCTGATCATTTCTTACAGAACAATAATATTCCATAACATTCATGTATCATAACTTGTTTAGCCATTCTCCAACTGTTGGGCATCTACTCAGTTTCCAGTTCCTTGCCACCACAAAAAGGGTTGCTACAAACATTTTTGCACATTTGGGTCCTTTTCCCTTTTTTATCATCATTTTGGGATACAGACCCAGTAAACACAGTACTGGATCAAAGGATATGCATAGTTTGATGGCCTTTTGGGCATAATTCCAAATTATTCTCCAGAATTGTTGAATCAATTCACAACTCTACCAACAATATATTAGTGTCCCAGTTTTCCCATATTCCCTCCAACATTTATCATTATCATTTCCTGTCATCTTAGCCAATCTGAGAGATGTATAGTGGTACCTCAGAAAAATAATCCTCTCTTTAGGATCCTATGTTTTAACAATGGGGGCAACACACACACACACACACACACACACACACAATATATATATATATATATATATATACACACACATACACACACACACACACACACACACACACACACACATATGTATAAATGCATGCAAAGTGTTCCAGTAGGCTTAGTAAAGTTTTAACCTATTACAGCCAAAACTTTTGGAACATCCTATATAAAGAAGGAAGAAAATAAGCATATATTAGGTACTTGTCATGTGCCAGACACTGTGCTAAGTAACTGTGATATGGTTAAAAGCAAAATAAGACAGTCACTGCCCTCAATGTTACATTCTAATGGAGGAAAATCATCCATAAAAGGGGAGAGAGACAAGGAGTTGGCACAGGAGCATGATTTTGAAGCCCAGACAGAAGTTATAAGAACTGATGGAAAAGGAAGGCAGGATGGCCTAGGCCCTTCCACAAAAGCGAGGCCCAAGAAGGAGCTTACTATTGAGAGAGAAGAGATGGGCCATGTGGAGAAATATTCCAGGAGGAGGAGGAGGCCCCATGGGTGCTGTCTACTCTATGGCAAGGAAGCCTCCGTCAGTGAGGAAAGTTCTAGCTAGCAATAGAGAAGGCATAATCTTGAAGTCCAGAAAATCAGGGCCAGGAGGAAAGGGAAGATACAAGTCTATGCTAAATAAATACAACAACAAAAGAATAAATACCAGGTAATTTAGGAGGAAGGAGATTTTTCAGTTGATGAAATCAGAAAAGGTTGCATGTAGGAGGTACTGCTTAAGATGTATCTTGGAGGAAAATAGAGATTCTGTGAAATAGAAATGAGGAGGGACAGGATGATCAATGTGAAAGCTAAGGAACAGAAGATGGAGTAAACAAGGTGAAGAATGAGAGATGGCCAGTTTGATTGGATCCCAGGGAGAAATATGCATTGGGGATTGAAAAAACTAGATTGGGGTCAGGTTAGGAAGGGTTTTATAAGCTGACATGTGGAATTTATATTGTTCTAAAGGCAATGAGGAAGCACTGGAATTTATTAATTAATTAGGGGAGAAACATGGTGAGAATTGCACTTAAAGATTAAAGAAAATCACTTGGCAGTTAATACTGAAGATGGACTGGAGTCGAGATAGTCTTGAGGTAAAGCGACCAATTAGGAAGTCATTGCTCTTGGCTAAGGAGAGGCAATGAGGACATAAAGTAAGATGATGGTCCTATGAGTTGATGAAAGAGATAAGTAAGGTACTAGATTTAGTACTTTAGTACTAACTTACAAGATTTAGCAACTGATTGGATATGTGGAATGAGAGAGAGTGTAACATGAAGAGTCAAGAATTATATTGAGGTTATAAACTTTGGGGTCTTGGAAGGTTCATGGTTCTTTTGAGAAAAATATGAAAGTTCAGTAAAGGGGAGAGTCCTTTAGGGAGAAAGAAAATGAGTTCTGTTTTAGACATTTCCGGTTTGAGATGTTTAGGATATGCATTTTATAATATCCATTAGACAGAAATTGAAGGGAGCATCTAAAGCTGGATATCTATTCTTGTGACTCATTAGCCTAGAGATGATAATTAAACCCATAGAAACTGATGATGCTATTTAAGAGTGTGTTGAAAGGAAGAGAAGAAGGGTCCAAGGTAGAGCCTTGGAGAATGTCTAATGTTAGGGCATGTGATATGGATAATGAGTCAATAAAGAAGGCTGAGGAGTGGTCAGACAGATAGGAGGAAAACCCTTGAAGTAAGAAGAACTGAGAGGAGTACTTGATCAATCACATCAAATGCAGCAGAAATGTTTAATCTATTAGATTATTAGATTTGGCTCTCAGGAGATCATTGGTACTTTTGAAGAAAGAAGTTTGTGATTTGGTCTGAAACTGAATAGCAGAAGGTTGAGGAGTAAGGAAAAAAAGCAATAAGAAAACAATGAGTGTGGTTAGCTTTTTCTATGAATTTGACTGAGAAAGAAAATGGGGATGAAGGCAGAAATAATAAGAACTAGCAATGGATTGGTTGTACAGGCTGACTGTGAGTGAAGAGTCAGTCAAAAACACCAAGCCTTAATTACGAATTGGGGAGGCTGGTGGTACTCTTGAGATTAATAAGAAAGTTAAAAAGGAGAAAAGAAAATGAGTTCTGTTTTGACATGCTGAATTTGTTATACCTCTGGGACTTACAGACTGACATGTCCAAAAGGCAATTATTGAAGTAGGATTGGAGCTCAGGAGACAGATAAGGACTGGATATTTAACTCTGTGAATCATCTGTTTAGAGATGATCATCTGACCTCCAGGAGCTATTGAAAGCATAAATCAAGTTTTAAAAAAGAGAAAAGTAAAGGAGGCCCAGAATGGAATCTTGGAAGATACTCATTGTTAATGGACTGATGGCACAAATGAAGATTCAGCAAAGGAGACAGAATACAGAGGAGGAGAACCAAGAGAGAGCAGATCATGGAAATAAGAGAAGAGAGAATATCCAGGAGAAGATGATCGTGCCAGAGGCTATTAAGAGATCAAGAAGGAAACATCTGTTTTTTATTTCTTGTCTTTGAGCTCTTCTGTTGTTGTTGTTGTTGTTGTTTTTGTTTTTTTGGAGAGAAAAAAGCTGTTGAAAGCTGTTGTACCCTTGTTGTCATGGTAGAGTAGACTTAACAGTCAAAAGACCCACATTCAGATCCCAATTTCATCACTTAACAGTTACTTGTCCTAATCATTCGGTCTCTCTAAATTTTAGTTTACTCATTTGTAAAAAAGTATACTACCACAATACTAACTTAACCTCATGAATAAGATGATTTATACAGAGTATTTGGTCCTTTGTAAATAAAAGTAAGCTCCTATTGTTTTTCGAATATGCCCGTTGATAGAGTCTGGAAGCATTAAATGCAGCTGGTGAGTGTAAATAAGATTATGAAATTGATGGAAGAAAACTAAAATTTTATCTTTTTATTTCAGGTGGCTCTGTCTACTTTTGCAGTCTATGTGACAGTAGATGATAACAACATCCTGGATGCCCAGAAAGCTTTTGTTTCTCTGGCCTTATTCAACATTCTCCGGTTTCCCTTGAATATTCTTCCAATGGTCATTAGCAGCATTGTACAGGTACAAGTCTGGAATGGATATATGATATCCAAGATAAGGAATTCTTAGAAAAACATTTTTTAAAAAAAGTATTTCTCTACAGTCCCAGTTCACTCCTTTTATTCGTATATTATAACTTCATCAAACAAAATTACATAGAAACTTGAGTCCCTCCTTAAGTACCCATGATTTATATTTACATGTTAAGAGTTAGCTATATAGGTAAAGTCTGACATATGGGGGTTTGGAAATGGCAATAGAGAGAAAACCCTAGAACTTCAGCTTTTTATATATTTTGTCCTTCATAACAAGGTATAGAACCAGCTCTGATTTTTCAAAGTCTATGCCAGCAAACAACAAGGTCTGGTAGGTGGGAAGAGCCTAGTCATAGGGTGATGGCCCATACATGAATATGTCTGTCATCCACAAACCAGTCCGGTTGAGTTCAAATAATATCTCTGCTGCATAGTTGGCCATTAGTTATTGAATTTGCTCACCCACATGAGTAAGGAAGGCCTCTGTGTTGTTAGGAGGGGTAATCCATATAGGTGAAGTCCCAGATCCTTGGAAACAGAATTTCAGAAGCATCTCCACACTTTTAAACAAGGGTTCATCCTCACTTATAAGTCTGTTTATCTGCAAAATTCAATTTCAGAAAAACTTAGTGAACATAACCCAATGTTGTGTCTTTGAGTGTGTTAGGTTTTTTAAGAACTGAAATATAGCCGCAAAACCATTGGAAGTGAACCCAACAGAACCATTAGCTTAAATGAAACCATGTATAGACATACAAGTCAGAGTGAATTTTTGGGCATCTGGCTTTTGAAAAATTAAACACTTTTGAGGGGCAGAGAAGAAGCTCCCAAAATGAATGTTTGAGTGTTTGAGAGTATCAAGAAGACAGACTGAAATTTGGGGCTGTCAATAGCCTTTCTTACTTTTTGGTAGGAGGGTGATGGATGGGTTAGGAAAAGATTAAGTTATAAAGGATTTTTTAAAAGTAGCTTTTAAATCTTTTGCTATTTTTAAAAAGAACACCCACTACTACTTATAATTGCTGTCTGTTTAGGCAAGTGTTTCCCTGAAACGCCTCAGGGTATTCCTTTCCCATGAAGAACTGGAGCCAGACAGCATAGAGAGAAAGCCTATCAAAGATGGTGAGTATTTGTTTTCTCTTGCTGTGTCATAATACCCTGTCTTCCACTCCTCCCTTTTCCCCTTCACACCTCTTCTTTTTCTTGGCTTTCTTTGTAATTTAGTTCCACCCTGCAGTTTATTTAGCACAGAGGAAAATGCCAAGGGTTGGAAGAAGGGCAGAGTGGGATATGAAGAGTGTTGTTCCTAGTATCTTGTTGAATTTCTATCCTCTCCCCGGTCCCACAGGGATGCCTGCAGTGCGAACATTCTAAACAAGCTTAGGGCTGCCCACTTTATCTTCCTGCAGAGGAGGCAGTTCAGGGCAGATGGCTTCAAGTTTCAGTCTTCTTCACTAGTTATGTCTCTGCCTAGAGACAAAAGTGCTACATAGCACAGGAAGGATACTGGTTCCTCTTAAGTCACATTTGTCTGTGAAACTGTGTGGGTTGAAACTTGAGGAAGATGGGGGCAGGTTTCTCATTGCAGCTAAAGCTTACTATCTTCAGGTATTTAAAAATCTCAGAGCACAGAGTCTCTTTTGAATAATTTATAGGCATCCTTAATCTTTTTGCCTAGTCTGGTGAAGCCTATGGACCCTTCTCAGAATGTTTTTAAATGCCTTAAATAAAATACATTAGAAAACAAGTTTTTGAAATATAAAATTGTTTTCCCACCCGAGTTTTCAGAATCCTTAAAATCTATCCATTAACCCCATCCCACAGTCCATCTGTGGACTCCAGGTTCTAAGAACTTTTTAAAGTATCTATTTTAGGCACCTAACTGCTCCATGATTTTGACTTTATTCAGTGAATCTGCACTCCCCCCATTTGGCATTTTTCTTTTTAAATTTTTGAACATTTTAATACTTTATTTTTCCCAATTATGTATAAAAACCAATTTAAATTTTTTTTTTTTTTTTTTTTTTTTTTTTTACAAATTTAGGTTCCAAATTCTCTTCCACTCTCCCCTCCCCATCATTGAGAAGATAAGCAATTTAATAAAAGTTATACATGTGTAGTTATACAAAACATTTTCATATTAGTTATGCTATTCAAGAAAACACAGACCAAAAAAAAAGACCAAGAAAAATAAAAAAATAAAATAACATTTTGATCTGCATTCAGACTCCCATCAGTTCTTTTTCTGGAGGTGGATAGCATTTTTCATCATAGGTCCTTCAGAACTGTCTTAGATCATTGTATTGCTGAGAAAGTCATTCACATTTGGTTATTGTACAGTATTGCTGTCACTGTGTACAATGTTCTGGTTCTGTTCATTTCACTTTGTATCAGTTCATATGTCTTTTCAGGTTTTTCTGAAACCTTCTTGCTTATCATTTCTTAAAGCACAGAAGTATTCCATCACAAGCATATCCCCAACTGATGGTGCATTTCTTTTTAATTATGAACTTCATGAGGTATTTAGGTGACAGTGTCTGGAGTGCTGGATCCAGAATCAGGAAGACTTCAGATAAAATCCTACCTTAGGTGTAGTGATCCTGGGCAAGTTATGCAGTCAGACTTGGCTTTCTCATATGCAAAATGGGAATAATAATAGCATCTACCATACAGAGTTATTGTGAGAATCAAAAGAGATAAGCTTTGTAAACTGCTTTGTAAGCCTTAAATTGCTATTATATAAGTGCTAGCTTTCACCATCATCATCACGTACAACTATGATAGCAGCTGTCAGCCAGGATTGCAATTGATACAGTCTTTCTTGACTTTTTAAAACATTTTGCTATGTTCTCAATTTTTGAGCAGCAAAAGTTTAAGTTTTTAGTTCTTCAGTAAGTTTTCATTTATCCAATGAGATACATATCTTGCATAAAAAATTCCATCCTTCTTTGAACAGATGTCTGAGTATCCAGGCTGTGCTTATTACTTTGCTGAGTCTGCAAGAAATGAGTATAAAGCAGAGTTCCTGACCTGTAGGATAGGATAAGCTGCTTATCATCTAATTCACAGCATCAGAGATTTAGAGCCAGGAGGGACTCTTATTTGTAGAGGAGGAATTGAAGCACAAAGAGGTTAGGGATTGGTAATACAGGGAGTGGAACCTAGATCCTTTATTTCAAATTCATCACTCTGTCCACTCTGTGGTTATTAAGATGAGACTTATTTTAGGACATATAGAAATGCTAATATAACAGAATGTGGTTAAATTCTAAAATTAATGTCAAAAGCATGTCATGGCCATAGAAGTTTAGGTGAAGGACAGATGACTTTGAATTGCATTAATTAGGCAAGGGTGAAATAATTTTGAACCTCAGAATTGGAGCTGAAATAGAAGAGAAAAGATAGAATAGGCTTGAAGCAAGGCAGTTTGAATATTTGATGGAATAGGGAAGGTGATGAATATATATATAATGGTGGAGGGCGGAGGAAGATTAATTTTGTAGATTAGAAAATTCATATACAATTATCATGGGAAATAAGTTTGGAAATCTAGAATGGAACCAGATGGTAGAAGACATTGAATGCCCACATGTTTTTTGAGAAGCCCACATTTCATGATATAGGTTAGGGGATAAACTTTTGCTGATTTTCGGTAGGAAAAAAAGATAATGATGAAATCAGTACTTCATGAAGATTGCTCTTCTGTGGAGTAAAGAATAGTTGATTGGAAGTTCATTTTGTCAGATAATACTACATAAAGGCTTACATTGAGTTGGGAATGAAAATAAAAAGGTGGCTATGAGAAATATATCTCGGTGGTGCAGTAGGTTGAACTCCAGACTCAGAATTCAAAACTGACTTCAGATAGTTACTTGCTGTATGACCCCAGGGCAAGTCACTTGATCCTGTTTGCTTCAGGTTCCTTATCTGTAAAATGAACAGGAGAAGAAAATGGCAAACCGCTTCATTATATCTGCCAAGAAAATCTCAAATGGAGTCACAGAAAGCCAGACACAAGTGAAAAAGATTGAGCAACAACAACAAAAATGAGATCGATGAACTAGATGACTTTTGTAGCTCCTTCTTTCTTCATATCTATAATCTAAACATGACCAAATGCTTCTTCCTTTTTGGCTAGACATATAGAGTTAAGTGACTTGCCCAGGGTCACAGCTAGTGTTAAGTGTCTGTGGCAAGATTTGAACTCAGGTCCTCCTGAGGCCAGGTCAGATGCTTTATCTACCTGCCCCCCACCTCCTATTATTCTCGTAGTTATCATTTGTTTGGATATTTCGGTTCCTCTTTGGGTTCCATCCACCCCAGCTTGCTGGAGAAGACAGGGAGCCAGTTTCGACAAGTTAGACCCTGCAATGGCATCTGGGCCCTTCTGATTTGTTACTGTTGCCTTTCAGGTGGTGGTGCCAGTGTCACTGTAAAAAATGCCACATTTACCTGGTCGAGAAATGATCTTCCGACTCTGAATGGGTAAGTCAGGGCAAGCGTTCCAAAATCTCGGAGGTTTCCTGCTTCCGGGGATGCCTCCTTCCCTCCCATCCCCAAACTGGCCAACTGGAAGGCACCTATGCATAGGCCTGCTGTGGAACACCACGTATTGAGCTACTTGAGTGCCTACAAAGTAGATTGGCCCTCTGAAGAACGTCCCCATTGTCCTGCCAAGTACTGCTTTCTCTCTGTAGCTATCTCTCTGTCCTGTTCTCTTCCCTTTCAGTTCCTTATCTTTATTAAGCAGCACAGTGTTAAGGGAAGTGACCTCTGTTCCCTTGGCAGCCTCTCTGGGGGTACCCTATTTCTTTCATGTCAGTACATTTCTTAACGACTTGCCTACTGTAGACCCATTGTTCATTGTTAAAGCTAAATGAACAGGTTCAAAAAAGTCCAGAAGGGGCTCTAAAGAGTTTTGTTCATCTTCTTGTCTCATAAAAATAAAATACATTTAGTTTTATATGACTGCACTTGTATAAATGATATCAGATTTCTTACTATTGCAGGGAGGGACAAGAAAGGAACAGTGGGAGGGAGGGAGGAACTCAGAACTTTTATTTAAATGTTTAAAAATGGTTTTTATATATAATTGGAGAAAAATAAGAAATTATATTTTTAAAAATACATTTAGATATGGTAGATAGTTGCTTGGTATTTCTGAAAAATTCCCAGAGGAATAGACCTTTTTTTGACATCTGATTCTATTTTATCATGAAGGCCTCTCATATCTCATCTTCATCCTCCCTACTAAAACATAAGCCTTTTGTCTTTAGTGGAGTGAAAAGAAAGTAATCTCCCTTTGAAGGTGCAAGGACTCCTCTCATAGTCATTCACTTCTGTTTCTTCACCTTTCTCTTCTTTAGTTCTCTCATTCCTTCTGATGAGGGATAATTAAACCATCCCCTTGCCTGTCTTGTTTGCTAAAGATGCTGGTTTTTCTCCTTAATTCCTTTTAGCATCACTTTCACTGTGCCAGAGGGTGCCTTGGTTGCTGTGCTGGGCCAAGTGGGCTGTGGGAAATCATCCCTGCTGTCTGCACTCTTGGCTGAGATGGACAAAATAGAAGGACACGTGTCTATAAAGGTATATTCTTAGCAGCTAGACTAAAAGGGAAGGCATTTAACTCCATAGAAGAAAACTGGGGAAAGATACCTTCTGACTTACCGGGAATATGAAGAACATAGAAATAGGGATAATGATGATGAAAATGAAGATAATATTATTGGTGATGATGATGATGATAGTAATAATACTAAAATAATAATAGTAATAGCTAGCATATATATATTGCTTTAATGTTTGCAAAGCACTTTACAGATACATTATTTAGTCTGCACAATTCATTAAATAAAGCATAATGAATATAAATGTATTATATAAATAAATAAAACATATAGCGCTTATTATCTGTCAGGTCCTGTGCTAAGTAACTTTTAATTATTTTCTCATTTGATTCTCACAACAATTCTGGCAGGTTAGTGCTATTATTATTCTATTTTTACAGATAAAAAAAGTATGGCAGATAGAGATGAAATGTCTTGCTCAGGGTCACACAGCTAATAAGTTTTTTAAAGCCAGATTTGAACTTGGATGTTCTTGACTGGAACAGCTAGAAGGCCTGAAGTTAGGGAGATAGGAATTCAAAAGTAGTGCTTTAGCTGCCCTGCTGAGCTATCCAATACCTTAAACTCCTTGTTACAAAGCATTTCCAAATTGAGACCTCACAAGAGGCTGTTATATTCATGTACATATAGTACAAATTTGGCTTTTCCTCACTGCCCAAGCAAGTTACTTCCCCCTGTCACCCTACCCTCCTTACCTCCACACTCCTGAGCTTTGGTTACCTCATATCCTTTGAAAGTGTTTTACTCTTAAGTAGGGTGATCACTACTTTTTTTCCGATTTTGTTGTTTTCTAGCAAACCTTCCTTATTTCACTGAATTCATGGCATCGTCTATTTGGTATTACATTTTTGCTGTGGATTGAAATATATCTCTAACTCCTTATTCTATACCATTCTGCAACATTTCAGGACATCCTGGCCCTCTTCCTCCCTATTAGAGAGGCAAGTTACTTGATATCTCTATGACACATTCTCCATGTTTTAAAAATAAGGAACTTGAACTTGCTGACCTCTACAGTGCTATCCCACTCTACATTTTTGAGTATATGATGATTCTGTCATTGATTATGAAATGTCAAATAAACTTCAGCCCAGCCCAGAGAGAAGACTCTAAGTTTAAAATTATACGAGCAGGATCTGAATGAATAAGGCTTTAACTGTATTTTTTTAAAAAAGAAATGCTGCTTAATTTCTCTTGTCAGATACATACTCAAACTAAGATATTTGGGTTAAAGGTAAAGTAAACTAATTGGGAAAATGCCAATTTACCATCAGTCTACTTTGTATCATAAGTCATTAACATAAAAGCCATCAATAGACAAGAATGAATTACTTGGAATTCCAGACACATCTTGCCTTTAACTTGAAAAAGTTGCTAATATATGACTTTTTTTTTTTCTTTGCACATAAGACTCAGGCAATTTGTGAAAGAAGGTACTATTTCTGATGTTTTATTTGGCAAGACTTGTGTTTATTATCCCAAATTATCCTAAATTCTGAATGAATGAAGGCTGCATTAATGAGGTTAATTTTAATTATATAGTTTTAATGGAATTTTCACCCCTGAAATATTAGAGATAGCTATCTGCAGAGCACATATTCTAGTGAGTTAGAAAGCAGAGATCAAATCTCACCCGGGGAAATAGCTATGGGTCTATACTTCATGGGGGAGGAATGGGAGACAGTAGTTTTATCTGAAAAACTCTAGGAATTTGGGTGGACTGCAAGCTCAGCCTCAGGCAATGAACTGTGGCAGCTAAAAAAGCCAATACGATCTTGGATTACATCTTGAGAACCACATTTCCAGGAGTAAGAATATGATAAACCCAGTGACTTTTAATGGAGCATTATGTTCAGTTCTACTTAATAGGGGTAATTGATCATTTAGACAGCATCCACAGGCAGGCAATTAAGATGGTAAATGAACTTCTAAGAGTTCATATCCTATAAAAATGGAAACTAGAAGACTCAGAGGGAGTACAGTCATTGTGTTTGCATGTGGAAAAAGGATTAGTCTTGTTCTCTTTGACCCCAAAGGATAGAAGTAGAAATTACAGGTAGAAGTCACAAAATGTGAAGGAGGGAGGGGTAAAATTTGGAACTCAAAACTTAAAAAAAAATGTTAAAAAGTTGTTTTAACATTTGAGCAAAATAACATTTTAAATAAGGGGAGAAAAGAAATGTAAGCTTGCTATAATTGTTATCCAGGCATGGCAGCAAGTACATATTGATTTCTTTTTCTGTACCAAGCACTTTGCTAAGTGCTTACAGATATAATATGCAAAAAAAGAATAGTTTTGCCTTCAAGGAGCTTACATTCTGTTAGAGAAAGACAAGACACAAAAAAAAGTTTACATCTGGGTGGAATGGGGTGCTGAAAGGTCCTGGGTGGGAAGTGTAAAAGTTACCAAAAATCAGAAGCAGATCTAGAAGGGTCTGGGCCCCTCCCCCCAAAATGGAAGTGTCAAAAGAACAGATCAGTGAAAGAAGGATGTTCCAGAGTGAGGAGATAGGTCTCAGATGGTAATGGGCTTCCCTTGATTGTCATCTTCAAGTAGAAACTGGCTTACTACTTATTGGGTCTGTTATAATGAGGATTCTTTTTAAAAGGTGGTTTGAACTAGATAGCTGCTAACATCCTCTCGAACACTAGAAAAAATTTCTAATTTATTTCTCTATGTCTGTTTCTTTACCTATAAAATATTCCTGTTTCACTTATTTCCTAAGGAGTGCCTATAACATTTGTGTTTTGACAACTCAGTAGACACAGATCCCTATAGACTTATGTTAACTTAAAAAATGCATATTAACATTATCTGTATTCTGTTGTATTTTTTATTTATTTTGTTAACTATCTTATCTGGTTTAGGCAACATTGAGAATGTTAAACCTTTTAGCTTGTGTTTGATACCTCTGCCTTAGAATATTTATTAAGATAATTAATGTGTAAAAGGATTTTTTTAGAATACAAAACTGTACAGATGTTTGATAGTAATGGTGTGTGTTTTATCTCCTGTCTTTTCCCTTTCTCATTCTTTCCCTCTTACCTTATATAGGGTTCTGTGGCTTACGTCCCCCAGCAGGCTTGGATCCAGAATGCTTCTCTTAGGGAAAACGTCCTATTTGGCCGGCCGCTCCAAGAGCGGTTCTACAAGGCTGTGATTGAATCCTGTGCATTACTCCCAGACTTGGAAATCTTGCCCAGTGGAGACCGGACAGAGATTGGAGAAAAGGTTGGTAAAATGTTGCCTTTAACCCTTTCCAGAAAGAGATTCTGTCCTAAGCATCTAGGGATAAGTCCTATGAGAGACAACAAAGTAACCAGCTGGACTGGAAGTTAGATGTGGGTTTGGGCTCTCACCTCTGCTATTTACTTGGCCCAGTGGCCTTCGATAAGCTATTTAACCCCTCTGACCTCTGGTGCCTTCCTCTATAATATGAGATTGATAATTATCCTAGCACTACTAGCCCCAGAAATGCAGAGTACTTAGTAAGGACAGGATGACTTGGACCAATCACATTCTCCTTAGACCTCAGTTTCTTTATCTATCCTTTGCTTTATCCACTCAGCCATTTGATTATTGTGTGAATTCAATGAACACATGTGAAGGTACTTTAAAGTGCTATAGAGGTGTGAGGAATTGTTCTTAGAAGAGGTGACAGTAGCCTTTTTTTTTTATTTTTATTTTTTTTAAAGCAATGCCTTGGGGTAGCCCTCATCTGTCACAGACTGGGAATGTAGCAGCATTTGAGTCAGGTGAATAGCTTGCTTAATAGATTTGAAAACCAGTCAAATTCCTTATATAAAATCAGGGGCCCTCTGGATGACCTGTGCCTGAAACTCTCAATTATTGAAATGAAGCTCGAGACCAAATAAATCACAGCACAGCTGACTCAAGACTTTTTCCAGGCTCTCATGCTCAGGGATTGCAAACTTGCTTTAATATTAAATAAAACAAAAGAGTAAATCTACTGGTGCTTCCTCTCTCTCCTAAGCCCCTTCAAACCAAAACTAACATCATAAAGCAGTTTGGTACCCTGGACCTGGAGTTAGGGAGGCCTGAATTCAAATATAGCTTTGGACAGTTATTAGGTATGTGATCCTGGGTGAGTCACTTAATTTCTGTCTGCCTTGGTTTCCTCATCTATAAATTTGAAAGCATTATAGAAATGCTAGTTATTATTATTAGCACTATAAAACTAATGATTTTTAGATTATCTAGAATTTGGGGTCACCCATGCTACTGTTGTCTTCCATCAGGATGAATGAATGGACATTCAGAACCTCCCTACCATTCATGAATTTGTTGCGGCTCACTGTGTTTCTTTTTTCTTGTGGGTCAAGGGAGATTTTTTTTTTTAATCCTGAACTTAAATACCAAATAAAATGAACATTCCCATATAACACAGTAGAACAGAAGAGAATTGAATATGAAACTGTGAGTCTTCATTAAGAATAGTTTGCTTTTCTTTTTTGGGATAACAAATTCAGCATGTAATTTTTGAAGCTGTCCTGATTGTCTGTGGTTCCTTCTGATTTTTCCTGTTATTATCAAGCTCACTGTTTTTCTTAAGAAATTCACACAGCTTGGCTTAAAATGTTTTTAATCTATTTTTCTAGGGTGTAAATCTGTCTGGTGGTCAGAAGCAACGAGTGAGCCTGGCACGGGCAGTTTACTGTGATTCAGATGTGTACCTCTTTGATGATCCCCTCTCTGCAGTGGATGCCCATGTGGGAAAACACATATTTGAAAAAGTGATTGGCCCTCAGGGGATGCTAAAAAACAAGGTATTAAAGAGGGTGGGTTTTGCAGTCAAGGATAGCAATGTAGACAGAATGACCATTGCTTTTAGATAGACCATAGAACTTATGCATTGTGGGTCAGAGACAGGAAGTAAGAGTTGGAAAAGGGGAAATATTTGTCATTTTTCTCCCACCCCACCTTTTTTGAATGTGTTCCCTTTAAGACTTCTTAGCTTTCCATTTCTTTTTGAGTGTGGTTTTAATCATTTTGCTTTGAGTCATTCCTTTGTAAGTCTCCCTGAGATAGTTTTGTCCAACTCTAGATTGTTTAATAAAATTCTCAGATTCTTTATCACCATAAGGATTGATTCATTCATTTTGACTGGCTAAAGGATGCTTTTTCTTCTAATGTAAGCAAAAATGGTGGTGAGTCCTCAGAGGCAAATTTCCATGCCTATACCTCAGTAAGTCATATAGATTGATTTTTTTCTGTGAGGAGACCTGTAGGCCAAGAATTTGGAGCCCAGAAATCATCAGTGACTTCCTGGAAAATAGGGAAATATGGTTTCCTTCCTGCTTAGCTTTATATTTCAGAGTATCTTCTGGCAGACACTGACCCCAATAGCCACTTTCTTGTTTGGTCTGTTATGCCATAGGGAGTTTATAATCAACCATATTCTGGGAATAGATGGTTGTCGGTGTCTGATGGGGTTTAGTCAAATTTTTGTGTTTGTGTTTTTAGACCCGCATATTGGTAACTCACGGGGTCAGCTACCTGTCCCAGGTGGATGTGATCATTGTGATGAGTAATGGTAAGATCTCTGAGATGGGCTCATACCAGGAGCTGCTGGATCGAGATGGAGCATTTGCAGAGTTTCTCCGAACTTATTCGAATACTGAACAGAACGTGGAAGATGGAGGTAAGGACAGGGTGAGAAGAGATGCTTGCTACCTTGAAGTACCTATTCTCTTCCAGTCCTAGACTCTTCTTGTCAGGGGCTATTCTAGGTTCTGACTTTTATTTACAAGTGTGGCCTGAGTTTATCACTACTTGAATACAGAAATGTTCTCACCAAGCTCATGGCCTTTCCTTTCTTCCAGATGAGTACAGAAAAAGACTTAGATGGTCTTCTCTTAATACATATGTCCTGGCAGCCAACAACTGAGAATTAGTATTTTCTTGTTTCTCTTAGTCTAGAATCTAAGACTTAGAAGTAAAAGACAGAAATGGAGAAGCTTTTGGTATTCTTGAAGCAGTACAAAGCAGAAGAGGCAGCTCTGGGTTGACATGGATATATTTGTGGTTGTCTTTTTGTGTCTGATCTTAGAAGAAAGACAACTTAGAGTGACTTTTAGGAAGAGTCATTATTTACTCTTTCATTATTGATGCCTTACATTTAATTCCAAAAAGCTCAGCCCCTTCTTTCCTTTTCTCTCCCTGTCAGGCAAGATTAAAGTTTAGGGAATATTTTTTTCCATCTCTTTTTGTATTGCTCTGTGCTAACATTCATTTATCATAGTACCTATAATTTTAGTAGCAAAACTGACACTGTGATCTTTTAAATCACAATTTCCAATTATTCTCAGGCACTGTGTTCACTCTGAGAAGTAAGTAGCAATTTGTTTTGTTTTATCTTTGCACTTTAGATTTTTCTGGGGCTCACATTGTGGTTCTCTATCTCTTTAGTCTCAGGGGGATGATTGTTGTTCATTTATTTCAGTTATGTCTAATTCTTTGTGACTCCTTTTGGGGTTTTCTTGACAAAGATAGTGGCATGATTCTCCATTTCCTATTCCACTCTATTTTATAGATGAGGAAACTGAGGCAAACAGGGTTAAGTGATCTGCTCAGGGTCACATAGCTCATTAATATATGAGAGTGGATTCAAAATCAGGTCTTTCTGATTCCAGATCTGGTCTCTGTCCATTGTGCCACCTAACTGCCTCCCTTCCTCTTTTCCCCCACCCCAAGAGATAATAGCAAAGGCTACCTGATCTGATTGTTTCATTTTTTTAAAGATAGTACATGAAACCACATTCTTCCTTTGTAAGCAACCAATTGACACACCTTAGATCTCTCAGCAAGTAATCTTGAAATTGCTTATCCTCTTGTAAACTATCCTCAGCAGTTTAAACTAGCTGCTGATTTCCAAGATCAAGAAAAGAATTTTAAAAACTTCCCCTTTGAAAAAAGTTTTTGTTTGTTTCTTTTCTTTTTTTTTTTAATCAGGGAGCATTTGTTTCCCTCTTACCTGCCCCTTCCTCATGAAAAAAAAAAAAAAATCCAAGCTCTTGTAACAGATATGTAGAGCCAAACAAAACAGATCTGACCATTTCCAAATATCACACCTCATTCTGCATCCTAAATGCTTCACCTCTTTGTCAGGAAGTAGGTAGTTTTTTTTTCCCCCTCATTGATCTTCTGGCACTGTAACTGGTTGTTACACTGATCAGAGTTCTCTGTCTTTAGATTAGGGCTGTTTGTCTTTACAATGTTGTAATGGTTGTCTAAATTGATTTCCTGGTTCTGCTAATTTCTTTCTGTATCAGGTTTCTCTGAAACTATCATTATTTTGTACAGTCTCAAAAGTATTTCATTATATTCATATACAACGGTCCTCTTTGTAATCTGTACAAATTACATCTATATTTTTTCCATTGCTTTTGTATTGCTCTGTGTCAACATAATCTGTATAGCTTGGATCCAGTTATTGTTTGCTCTTTGTTCTGGAAAAAGATCATGACATCAGAGAGGTGATGCCATAACATACAAGTAAGTTGTCTTCAAGTGAGAGGGCTGTATAGGGTCACCTGCCTCACTTTCCCCTCCAGAGCCCTCTGGGTCCAGTGGCCACATATAGATTAGGATGATTGAGTATAGTGACATGTGAAAACAGTCCTGGAATCCAGAACCATCTAAGCTTTGGCTTATTTTCTTCTGAGCCACCAATAACTTTGGCAGTTATTCATCGAGGATGCCATTCCATTTTTTTTCTTCATATCATTTAAATTGAACAATCGAAACTATTCAGTCAATTGTTTTTTATTTTTTATTTTTTTCAGTCCTGTTCAACTCTTTGTGACCCCATTTGGGATTTTCTTGGCAAAAAAAAATAGTTTGCCATTTCCTTTTCCAGCTCATTTTACAGATGAGGAATTGAGAAAAACTAACAGATTAAGTGACTGTCCTAGGGCTAACTACACTAATAAATGTTTGAGGCTGGATTTGAATTAAGGTTCTTTTGATTCCAAGCCCCAACAAGCTATCCATTGTACTTGGCTAGCACCAACTCTGCATCTTCCCAGCTCAGAGACCAGTAATGCCTTTTTCTTTCATTTCTGGAGGCAATATAGGGTTTTTCTAAGGAGGACTGAGGACTCAGATTCAGCCAATCTCTAGCACTAATATACTTGAATTAGTAATAATATTTTGTTGGCTAACTGAAAAAGACTTTTTTGCATTTAATTTTTATTTTCTTCTCAATTATATAAACAATATAAATGTGTATATATCTATATTTTATATATATAAACAAAAATTTTCTTTTTTAAAAAACTGTTTCATTGTTGTTTTTCTCTCAAGAACCTGGTGACATAGATATGTATGTAAGTGTCATTACCCCTGTTATGCAAAAAGGGACACAGGTTGAGACAGTTCTCATGGAAAGTGGCATAGCTAGGACTTGATGTCAGGTCCTCTGACTCAAAATTTAGTATTCTTCCCTCCACATCAAGTCCTACTGGAGGGTCTCAAACAATTATGGTATATATATATATATATATATATATATGTATGTATTATCCAATGCTTCTTATAGGATAGCATGGGGAAGGGGAAACTGAGGCATTTGCACTTCTTTTAATCACTTTCAGTTACTCTTGACTTTACCCAACTGCATTTTTCTTTTTTTTTGCTGATGCAATTGGAGTGAAGTGACTTGCCCAGGGTCGCACAGCTAGAAAGTAGTGTGTGAGGCCGGATTTCAACTCAGGTCCTCCTCACTTCAGATACTGTGTTCTAGATGTGCCATCTAGCTGCCCTTCCAACGACATTTCTTTATATTATTTTGTTAGGTGAGGTGTAGTCATTCTTTATTCCATTCCACAGAAAATGCAGAAAGTACATAGGGATTTATGGTTACCTTAAATAATTGGTACCTTCCCTTCTCTTCCTTCCTCTCCCTTTCCTTCCATTTTCCTTCCCCACACCCCCACCCCTGATCCCTCTTCCTTTTCCAGGAAGTTCCACCTTTCCACAAGTGTTCTAATATCCTTCATACTCTTAATAATATTCCAAAAAACTTAAGACTTCCCTTAGAAGTAAATATACTCAGCAACCCTCTTTCTCATCAGCCTTGCACTGGCCAGATAATAAACGAAGCGAAAGAGGGCAAAATCTAAGTCTTTTTGTTCTTCCTGTACTGTGGTTTACCTGCTCCCACGATTTTCTCCAGCCTTTGGGCTCTTTTGTGATTCCCATCCCTCCCCCAAAATCCAGTATTGCTTAGGAAATCTTTCCATCATTCAGATTATGTAACTTCCCCTCCCACATCTTCCGACTCTTGGACTGAGAAGTTAGCCCTGCTTCTCCAACACTGGGCCAGGAAACTTTTCTCCTTGGCTAAGTAGGTGAGGACACTCCTGGCTCCAATTTGCTTATTCTTTGAGCCTGCTCTTGGGCAAGGGAAAAAAGGGGAGTGATTTCTTCTCTGTTTTCCAACGCAGGTCTGCTCTCTTTTGCTGTAGTTTTTCTTCAAACAAGCAAACAAAAAAGCAGACAAGGACATTTTTAAAATGACTTTTTAACTTAACTTTCTATAACTCTTGGTTTTCCCAACTCTAGGCAAGAAGGTCATGGCAGAGGAGGAAGGTTGGTGTTGCTTGGCTTTCACCTGGCTATAGTGCTTGTAGGTACAAGGCAGTAGAATAGCTTTTGTGAGTTGCATGACTGTGACAAGAATTTCAATTAGTTTCTAAGCTCCTGTTCTCTTCATCTTAAAATAATAATAATAAATCTAAATGCATTCCCTATTATGATGATAAAGAAGTAATAATATTTTGCCTTGAAATAAGAACTTTCTACTAATATTTTTGTTTTTAGGGCCAATAGGACCCTATTTGATCCAGGCTACTTTGTTAAAATTCCCACTCCAAACATTAGCTAATTCCTAAGAAGTGGAGAAGCTAATTCCCCTATTTAGGGGAAGGTAGTTTTAGATGAAATTTTTGAGGTAAGTAGATAAGAGAAGGTTTAATTATATAGCCTCCTTCAAATAGAGATATGTACTAGACTGTCTTTGAACTTATGGGTTTTATGTAAGGATCAGATTAAAGTAACTCTCTTCTGAACCTCTTGTATACATTTCTTCTGAAGGGTCAGAACAGCAACCAAAAACTCTTTGGACCTTTATTCAGAGACAGTCTGTTTGCAAGAATCTTTCTCTGGTTCCCTGAATATGACTTAATTGTCACCATAAAGTACATAATTCCTGCCGTTTGGTATTTGATGTGTATTATAAGTAGGGAACTTATTTCAGTCTTGAGGAGATTTGTTGTTGTTGTTGTTGTTTTTTTTTACAAAAATTTTACGGTTATCTTTTATTTTCATATTACCTAAATTTTCCTATTAATCTTCTTCTCTCTACCTTCCCAGAAATCCATCTTATATTACAAAGAATTTTTATAAGCAAATTTCAAAGAAATCAGCAAAATTAAATTAGTACATTGAAAAAAAAAAATCTGACAATCTATGCAGTATTTCATACTCATGGATCCCCTGTCTTTGTAGAGTTGTGAGGAGATATCTTCTCATATTTCTTTCTTGGGACTATACTCATTCTTTATAATTTCACAACATTCATTTTTGATTATTCTTTTAGTTATTTTTCTTTGTACTGTGGCATTTGATTATTTGAAAATGAAGATCTCTAGCAAATTAGTTTTCCTCTAGCCCTTACTAGATAAAATATATGTTGTTAATAGGACCAGTGGAATGTAAGAACTGTCTTTGGGCAGAAACTGTCTATCTCATTGTAGGATTTTTATCTCTAGGACCTCCTACAGTGCATGGGTACATTGTAGGTGCTTAATAAACATTTGTTGATTGATTGACTAAAGGGATGGGTATTGAAAGGAGAATGTAAAGCAGGAATGTCTGCTTGAAGAGAAATGTACCTCTTGTTCTGTTCATCTTATTGGCTCCCAACTACATCAGGTCAGCATTTTTTCCCTAATAGAGCAGGTATCCCAAAGGCTCTCCCATTGGCCATCAGAGGACCATTTCACCTATTCTAATGCTCGGAACTTTTTGCTATTAGCAAAGCATCTTTAAAATAGTCACACTTTCTCTTAAGAAATGGACTTGGATCTTGATGTTTCCTTTGTGTCACAGCTAGGGAAACTACCTATGGCTGTCCTAAGGCAATATGCCTTCTTTTGCAGAAAGATTTACCTTGGGGGGGGGAGGGGGTCTCCAACCTACAGACAAGAGTTTATCTGATCTATCTCTTCCTTACTTGAATAGGGAAGCTCCCAATGGGTGGAATGAGGGTGTAACTTGTTTCTTGTATAGGCAATACCCACAACAAGCAAACCCTGTGTTTGAGATCTGATTTTTCAGAAGGATAAACCATATTGAGTACCTTGGGACTACTCAACCATTCAGCAGAGACAACTGATAATAATAATATACTTTTCATAGAATTTACAACAATCCTGTGAAGCAGATATTTTTATTATTACTTATATGACCTTCAGGTAAATCACTTCATATTTCTGAATCTTGGTTTCCCCAGTTTTAAAATTTGGGCATTGGATTAGGTGATCCCTTAAGTTCCTTTCACATGTAAATCCCCCATAAACTTAAAAAAAAAAAAAAAAAAAACCCATGATTTAATTGATTTAAAGGACACTCAGTAGTGAAAGTCTCTTTGCCTGTATAGATTCAGCACCTGCTCTGCAGGCTTAGAGGCTTAGAGAGTTTCCTGGATCACTGACAAGGTAAGTGATTGGTTCAGGGTCACACCTTCACTATGTGTCAGAGGTGGGAATGAGATCTAGTTCCTCCTGACTCTAATATCACTACTCTGTCTCCTGTATTTTTCTATCATTTTTTTCCCTGAGGCAATTGGGGTTAAGTGACTTGCCCAGGGTCACACAGCTAGGATGTGTTAAGCGTCTGAGGCCAGACTTGAACTCAGATCCTCCCGACTTCAGGGCTGATGCTCTATCTTAGCTCCCCCTCTATCATTTTTTAAAAATAAAACAGATGTGGCTAAAACCTAAGAACAACTGAATGTCAGATTCAGACCCAGGTGCCTCAATTCTTAGGCAAAAATTCTTGTTCTGTATCAGCTATTTGCTTTACAAAAGGGTTCACTTAAATAGCAGGATCCCCTACCCCTTTGTACCCTTCTTAATGGGTTTTCTTTTTTGGAGGGGAGAGGGAGCAGTTGGAATTAAGTAACTTGACCAGGGTCACATAGCTAATAAGTGTCTGAGGCTGCATTTGAACTCTTTTCATTCTGTCTCCAGGGTTGGTGCTCCATCCCCTGAACTACCTAGTAGCCTTTCTTAAGGATTATCTAAAGCAGAGGGGTCATACCATATCTAAAGCAGAGGGGCTAAACAACTCCTTATGGAGGTCTGGACTGTATTAAAATGTCATTGATAAACATTTAATAAAATAAATAAAAATACATTACAGTTTAGGTAATGTTAATTTTGTGATTTTTAAAATCAGTTATGTGACCCGCAGGGATTTGTTTTCTATTTGAGTTTGACACTATTTATCTAAAGCATTATATAGAATGTTCCCAAAATCTGTTCAGTTTTAAGCTTTTAATAACTGAAACCATATTAAAGATTTTTGGGATCCCCTCTGAAATATGTGTAGACCCATCGCAGGGACCTTTGCAGTACTTAAAAGGCCCATTAAACCTATTCAACTTGCCTCTCCTCTTTGGGTTACCAGGTACCAATGGTCCAGCTGTGAAAGAAGTAAAGCAGATGGAGAATGGAGTGCTGATAACTGAAACATCAGAGAAGCAGCTAAAGAGGTGTGTGTGTGTGTGTGTGTGTGTGTGTGTGTGTGTGTGAATTCATAAATTTCCCTGGAGTTTCTCTGCCTTTTTTCTGACTGACTTGAAAGAGGAGGAGCATATTGTTACTCTCATTGCTTAAGCTACCAAAAAAGTCCTTTGGTTGGCCCCAGGCAGTGGAAGGACTAGCTTTCCTTGTCATTTTTATTTTATCTGCCTCTTATATAACTTTATAAATTCACCCATCTTTGAGGTTCAAGCTGAAACAACCACAGTCTTTTCCTGCCAAAATTGTGGGTCTTATAGACTCTATATTTTTGCAATAAATTCATCCTTCTTGACACTAAGCTTTCCTACATGGCATGGATTTGTGGACATTTGTCTTGAGTTGTGAAATTTGAAACAATACTGTTCCTCCTGCCTTTGGAGGGCCTTGAGAACAAGCTTAGGATGCTTGCTTTTAGTTATTGCAGTGAGAGCACCAGATCACAGCTTCACTGGAGGTTGGTATATGACATGAACGGGGACTACTAGGAATTGCTTTATTTTAGGGAACAAAAAAAAATGATAACATGGGAAGAACATGGTTGTTTTGAACACATTCAGGCACTTTCCTGATAATCACTCAGCTGAAAAGGACTTCTACACATTCAGTCATATGTTGAGGAACCTTTTCCTTCAGGGGTTACACCTCCATCCCTCAGTTACTGGGAATTTTAGAGGGAGGGCATGCAGAAAGCCTGTCATAATTCTAGGAGTTCAGCTGTTTAATAAAGAACAGGCATGATGGTGTCTGTCTTCAAGGAATTAATCGTCTAAATAAGTCTAAATATCAGACTGGAAAGAGTTATGAGTCTAATATAATAAATAATGTAACATAATTATGATAAGGATAGCAGGACATTTTGAAGGTGAAAGTGAGGTCAGGGATAGTGCTAGATCAGAGCACAAGTAGAGGAAGTAGACTTGGAACTGTAACCCCAGCTAACTTTGTGAAGCTTCCCATGACTGAGAGGATTTCCACTTTTTTAGTGAGGAAATGTTGGTTTTTGCAGGCCTTACTCTGGTTTTTTAGTCTCTCAGGTTTGGTGGTAAGAGGGTGTGAACTGGGGTCCAGTTCACTCCAGGGATCCCCAAACAATTTGGGCACTATTTCCCTTGTATTTCCACAAATACAAAAAAAAAAAAAATACAGCCTATATACATTCATTTTGTCTCCCTGGAATTTAAGTTCAGGGGACTGTTTTCACATGTCTTCTTTTCCCCAAGCCCCACCAACAAGCCAGCTATGTTCCCAGGTCTGCTAGGCCTGGGGATGCACGACAGAAATGTAACCATCCCTGCCTTTAGGAGCTCCCATTTTATATGGTGCACATTATCTCCAGGTTCTGCAGGTTCCAGCTGCTTCTTAGTCGCTCAGTGATAATATTTTTTCTCTTTATTGAATTTTTGGAGGGTAACCTCACAATTCTCTGCCGACTCCCCCAGAAGAAATTGAAGCAATTATGATGGATGTGAGATCACTAGCCTCATACTGGTCTTGAGAAGGAGAACGAGGCATATCTGTTTCATAGATCAAATTGTTTATTTACTTAGAAGCTGTTAATGTATAAGGAAACACATCATGACCATGCGTTACTGGGAGAGACATGATAACTGCAAAACAACATTTATATAGCACTTACTGTGTGCCAGGCATTGTGCTGGAGTTAGAAATATGGGATCGTCCCCATATGGCCAGGCTCAGAGCCTTACTTAGTCCCAGCAGAATGTAAGCTCTTTGAGGGCAGACAAAATTTGCTGTTTTTGTCATTTTTGTCTTTGTGCATATGTGTACTTAATAAATACTTGTTAGATGGGATTGTATTAAAACATATGCCATATTCCAGTAGATTTGTGACAGAAAGTGCCATCTGCATCCAGAGAGAGAACTATGGAGACTGAATCTTGAACAAAGAAAGCACAATATTTTCACCTTTTTTTTGGGTTACTATTATTTGTTTGCTTGTTTTTTCCCTGCAACATGGTAAATATAGAAATATATTTAGATTGATTGCACATGTTTAAACTAGATTGGATTGCTTGCTGTCATGGGAAGAGGAGGGGAAGGAAGGAAAGGGAAAAATATTTGGAACACAAGGGTTTGCAAAATTGAATGTTGAAAATTGTCTTTGAATGTATTTGGAAAAATAAAATACTATTAAAATTTAAAAACATATTCCATAGGAGTTCTAATAAAGGAGGGATTAATTTTCTGAGAAATCCAAGACTCAGGTATAGTGGCAGAACTGGACCAGAATCAGTATCTCTACTCTTGGGGCAATATTCCAGCCACTTAAACTAATTCTCCTTGTCCAAGTTTTCTCTCTGCTCACACTTTGCTCTTTTGGATCCTAGAACCATAAGGCTTACAGTGTGACTCTTCTTGCTTTCAGGGAGATTTCTAGTATGTGCTCACATACTATAGGTCTCAGGGGTCAGACCTCATCTGTAACTACAAAGATTTGAACTTTTCTTTTTGTTTGTTTTCTCTAGACAGATCAGTAATTCCTCTTCCTATAGCACAGAGCCTGGGAAACACAACAGCACAGCTGACATGCAGAAATCTGAAGCAGAGAAGGATGTCTGGAAGCTGGTAGAAGCTGATAAAGCCAAGACTGGGCAGGTAAAATTCAAGCATTCTTGCCCCATCTACCCTTTGCTTATCAATCAGCTGCTAACCTTTTAGTCAAAAGAATAGTGGACTTAAGTCAGAAAACCTGGGATCAGATCCTTCCTTTACCATAACCTCACTAACCAGTGGTGACAACAGGCAATTCCCTTTGCTTCCAAATCTCAGTTTCCTCATCTTGTAAAATAGGAATAATGTTTATATAACATTATTTTATTTATATAACATTTTTATCATATTTTATCATATTATAAACTATATTATACATTTATTATAGTATATGTTATTATTGTTATTAACATTTTATTTATATAACATTGTTATCATATATTATTATATTTACTACATAGTATAATATATGTTATTATATAACGTTATTTTATTTGTATAACAGCAGAGAATAACTCACTCTCTAAATGTGAACTAGGGATGTCTGTCTGTTGGTAAAGATTGTGAGAAAGCCTTGTCCACAATGTGTTGGTGGTTTCATACTGTGAAAGATAGTACCCAAGGATGGTTGAGTAGAAAATGAAGAGATGAAAGATTTTAAGGGAAGAAGTTTGGGATCTATTTCAGCATTGTAGCTACCTTTCTTTACCCCATGACATTTGTTGTTGGGCAACTGACCTCCAGATTGCCATTCCTTTCATCTCAAGCTATCTTCCAATAACTTTGGGAAGATGAGCCAATTTTTCTCTTTTCTCTTGCTCAGTAGCCTTTTCCTTTGCTTTCCCTTGTGCTTCCTTCTAGCGCAAAACCTTCTTAGATAGTAACACCAAACAATTACCATTTCTTTCCTGCTGTTTTTTTTTAACTTCTATGTCTGCTCAAAGAATAAGAATAATTGAGGATTATAAATATACTGTTGAGTTATCTGTTTCTCTTATTTTCATACCTCATTTTCCAAAGAAGGATCACTTGGACATGAGACAGAGATAAGAGACTAAAATGTCTAACTTAGATTACAGTAACTCCCTCCTGAGTCCCTGTATACTTGCTTAGGCTTTATGTACTAATATAATAAAGGCATGTGGAGACTGTTGATTGTTTGATTCTTAGGAAAGATAGCACAGTGTGCTGACCCAAAGCAAAGTATAAGGAAATAGAAGCTTTTTCTAAATGACTGGAAGTAATGCCAGTGCTATAAAACTAGATTGGTCAGTCAAGCAGCAACTGCCTTTGACATCTTATTGAAAATTCACCATTGCACTAGGCACTGTAAAAGTGACATAAAACTTGGTTTCTACCCTTTATCTAGTTGAAGAGAAAAGATTAGCAGATAGGAAACAACAATGTAATTTATGCTCTATGCTAGGCCAGAGACTCTGCATGCTGTCAGAATTCTGCCTAGGAGACCATTGAGGACTGGGGTAATAAGGGAAGGTTCCTGAGTGAGGCTCAGATAAAAACTAAGCTTTGGAGACTGGACAAGATTGAGATAAGTAGAAGAGATAGAATGGAATGTTCTACTTGAGAGAAACAGTGACAGTGGAGGCAAGAAGGGATTTGCTCCCACTCCAGAACCTAGTTATGGAAACTGTGACTTTGTTCTTAGATGCCTGCTAGGGTTATATGGGTTTTGGCTGTCTTTTAATTTTGAAAAATAATTTTTCTTCATTGTGTTTTAGGTAAAGCTGTCAGTGTACTGGGATTATATGAAAGCTATTGGACTTTTTATCTCTTTTCTGAGCATCTTCCTTTTTATATGTAACCATGTAGCCGCCTTGGCTTCCAACTACTGGCTCAGCTTATGGACTGATGATCCTGTGATCAATGGGACACAGCAGCACACGAATGTCCGGCTGAGCGTATATGGAGCACTGGGCATTTCTCAAGGTGAGCCTGCAGAGATCCTATACCCCTGAGCTAGAAGGTTTTACCTTTTACCTTGTTATCCTTTTGAAGCCAGTATTGTAAGGTTGAGGAAAAGAAAAGGGCTCTGCATTTTTCATACCAAAAAGTTTTGTTTTTCATATTTTAAAACTAAACTTGTAACTAAACTCCCAAATCCCTTTTTGTATATAGATGTCTTTATAGAATTAGGGAAGTTAAGGGCTTCAGATGGTATATTTCATACATAATTTGCTGTTGTTATTTAGTCATTTCACTGTATCTGATTCTTTATTACCTTATTTGAAGCTTTCTTGGCAAAGACTGGAGTGCTTTGCCATTTCCTTCTGCAGTTTATTTTAGAGATAAGGAACTAAGATATACACAGGGTTAAGTGATTTGCCTAGGGTCATACATCTAGAAAGTATCTGCATTTGATCTTGGATTTTCCTGACTGGCATTCAGTTCACTAGCCCTCATAGAAAGTACTCTCTTCCCACAAAATCAGTGTATGTAGGTTACAAGAGTCATTATTTAAGTTTATAGTTTCTATATACATAACATGAATATAAGGAAATAGTTTTTGTTTTATTTTTCCCTTTATTTTTAAATGTGAAGTTCATTCTTGAGTTATTTCTCAAACTCTTTAAGGGATTCTAATTGACATCTGAGGGAATCTAAGACCTAGTGAAACATTGTTAGCCTACCAAGCAACAGATCTTGATATTACTATATCTTTTCTGGCTTCTACCAAGCAAAAGATAGACCCTGTTCTCCAGGAGAACGTTACAGTCTGATTTGGGATACAACATGTAAACATGTAAATCACGTACGAACAGGTGTAGGTGATCTCTGTCCTTTGCTGGGCTGATCTCCTGATTGATGATGTGGTGTATTCTAGGTATCTCTGTGTTTGGCTACTCAATGGCAGTATCCATTGGGGGCATCTTTGCTTCCCGTCGCCTGCATCTGGATCTCCTCCACAATGTCCTCCGGTCCCCCATGAGCTTCTTTGAACGAACACCCAGTGGGAATCTTGTGAATAGATTCTCCAAGGAAATGGATACAGTGGACTCAATGATTCCTCAGATCATCAAAATGTTCATGGGATCCCTGTTCAATGTCATTGGTGCCTGTATAATCATATTGTTGGCCACGCCCATTGCTGCCATTATCATCCCACCCCTTGGGCTCATTTATTTCTTTGTACAGGTAAGTAGCACAAAATTTGTGTTGTGTTTGTGTGTGTTGTGTGAGATTTTGATGGAACCTCAGTGGCCTCCCTCCGTTTTTTTGAGTCGTGTTGTGTGAACTTTAGAGTGGAACTGGAGTTGTAATGTAAGCTGAGCTGTGTGGCAAAATCAGATAAAGCTCCACTTCATCCTTTGTATTCAGGGATCATTGTCTTGACATGTGACCAGTGCTGTGAAACTCAAAAATAAATGAGTCCCCATGGGCCTCATGTTAACTTAAAAAATTAACATTATTTATGTTTTGTCGTATTTTAATTTATTTTGTTGAACATTTGCCAATTGTATTTTAATCTGGTTTGGGCGCCAATCAGGAATTTTGTGGCTGCCAGTTTGACATCTCTGCTTATGATAGGGATTTTTCTATGAGGATCAGATGAAAACATCACAGAAAATGCTTTAGAAAGTATACAGCATTATCCAAAAACAAGACATAACAAGGCTTAAACTTTCCATTTCCTATCCCATACATAGGATAGTACAGAGCTCCCTAGCTTTAAGGAGGAAGAAAATTGTGTATGGGGGAAATAAAATAACAGGAAGTAGTTTTATTCATTTGAATCCTAAAAAAAAAAAAAAAAAAAGCTACTAGTCGCTTAGGAATTTGGGGAGTAAGATAGATGAGATAATCCTTTTGTATGTACACACACACACACACACACACACACACATGCATGGCAACAGGTATATTCATTTCAGCAAAACCCTCAAACTTTTAGAATTCCTGAAAAAGAATGTCTACTGTATACACTTAATGCAGAGATATTTTTAAAAATATTCAATTGCCTGAAGTAATTGGAAATCTTAGAGACCTTATAAAACATTGGATTTATGTTAAGATCAAAATTTAGCCTCAAATCTGAAGTAGGTAGTTAAGACTATGCTTGCCTTGACAATCTTTGGGGTTGCTTGGTCCTATGAGCTTTTAATACCTTAGTTGAATTGGACAGTACTTAATAAAATTAGAGTTTGATGGAACCTTAGTGGCCTCCCTCCATTTTCAGGGGAAGAATTTCAATGGATTCATATAAAAAAAGAGTAATTTTATTGACATTCTTCTCCAGAGGTTTTATGTGGCCTCTTCACGTCAGCTGAAGCGCCTGGAATCAGTCAGCCGATCCCCAGTGTACTCACACTTCAATGAAACTCTTCTGGGTGTCAGCATCATCCGTGCCTTTGAAGAACAACAACGTTTCATCCATCAGAGTGACCTGAAAGTGGATGAGAATCAGAAAGCCTATTACCCCAGCATTGTGGCCAACAGGTATGCTAGTATTCTCTAGGATCCAGCATTTTTCTTTTATGAGGGACTATCTTATCTTCCATCGGAATCAGTGGGAGATGACATTGGGGTTTTTGGAAACCTTTAGTGAGATAATAACATCTCATTTATTTTGTAGTTAAGACCTTTGACAATCAACATAGTCATGAGTCCAGAAGTAGATTAAAAAAAGCATCCAAATGATATACTTGTTGGGAAAACATAAACCCATCCCTAGGTGCTCACGGAGACATTATTTCAGTATTTCTACTGATGAACTAGAGGTGGTTTAATGCTTTCCTTTCAAGTAAACTATAAAGGCTTTTTGCCATCTATAAATTTTTTATATCTCCCAGACATTTATGCATAAAATATGATGGTACCAGTGGCAGTAATTAAGAAGGAAAGAGACATAGACATTTCTTTTTTTTTCCTATTGCTAATTAATTAACTTATTTATTCGTGACTTTTTTCCAATTACCTGTAAAAAATTCTTAACACTTTTAAAAAAATTTTGAGTTCCAAATTCCTTCCTTCTTCCTTCTCCTTTGTGTCATTGAGAAGGCATGCAATTTGTTATGGGTTATTTACTTATTTATTTTTAAAGACTTTTCAACTGATAAGTTTTTAAAATTAATCTTTGTCTTCTAATATCTTACCCCCATTGAACAAGTTTTTTAAAAGACAAAAAAAATTCTTCAACATATATCTTGCAAAATAAATTTCCACATTGGGCACATCCAAAAATGTATCTCTTTCTAAATTTATCACCTCTCAATCTGGAGGTGAGTCATATTTCAACTTTATGGTTTATCATTACATTGATGTTAGAGGAAGTTTAAAGCACAGCAGCAGGCCACTTAGTAGAGAGACAAACAGCTTCATTAATCCCTGAGGGTATTGTCATATTAAGAAACACTACAATAATTGATGTTCATAATAATGCCTCTGAGTCATCAAGGTAAGGTAAAATTATATACTGGTTGCTTCACTTAAAAAACCAGGAAGATATGACACATTTTAATTAGTTTTGTTGACAACTTCAAAAAGTTTTTTCATGACAATGCTTTTCAGTGTGTTACCCTTATATAATAATCAATGCAAAAGAACTGAAAATCTGACAGCTAATTCCCAGCCATTAGCATTCCCCAAGCCATAAGCTCCTATGTCTCTACCTACAGGAAGTGTGTTTCCTTTCGTTATTCAAATGATCATTTTGAGTTGATATGTATTAGAAAGGTATGGATGGATACCTTGCCTTGGGATGGCAAGGATTTGTCACTACCAAGGGAAAGATTAGATCATAAAAGATTAAATGGATAGTTTTAATTATATAAAATGAAAAACAGCACAAAAAAGCAATTTAAAATTAGAAGGGAAACAAGGTACTTGGGGGGAAAAATCTTTGCAACAATTTTTTGATAGTTATCTAATCTGCTTTATAAGTATACACATATATAGATATAATATAATAATATAATATAAGTACATATACTTATATATGTTATACAAATATGAAACTCAGTAAAATTTATGAGATTAAGAGCAATTCCTCAATAAATAATCAAAAGCCATGAGCAAGTTTTCAAACAAAGAAATCCAAACTATCAACCAGTTGGAAAAATGTTCCAAATTACTAATAATTAGTGAAATATAAATTAAAGCAGCCCTCAGATTCCAGGACATAGAAACTGACTTGGCAAAGATTTAAAAAAAGGAAAATGATAAATGTTGGAAAGGCGATAGGCAAATTAATTCATTGGTCCAGCCATTCTGGCAAGCATTTTGGAACTGTGTCCAAAAAGTCACTAAGCTGTGCATATTACCCTTTGATCCAGCAATTCCACTGTTAAAAGAATCACATCCTAAAGAAAAAGGAAAGGGACTTACAGGTATTAAAATATTTGTAGCAGTTCTTTTTATAGTAGCAAAACTAAGAGGGTAGCTTTTTGTTAGGGGAATGCCTAAACAAATGATAGGTTATGATTGTAATGGAATAGTATTAATGGGCAGGATCAGAAGAAGCTGATAAGATTTTTATGAACTGCACAGCATAAAAGTGAGCAGAAGTAAAGAGAACAATTGATACAATGACATCATAAAGAAAAACAACTTTGAAAGACTTCAAAACTTTGATAAATAGAATAATAAACCACGATTCCAAGGGGGTGGAAGATGAAGCCTATTTATCTCAAAAGAAATGGACTTTTAAATTGTAGAAAATGACTTATTTTTGTGGAAGAAAGAAATAATAAAAACTTTTTAAAAAATTATTGGGGCAGCTAGGTGGTGCAGTGGATAGAGCACCAGCCCTGAAGTCAGGCGGACCTGAGTTCAAATCTGGCTTCAGACACTTAACACTTCCTAGCTGTGTGATCCTGGGCAAGTCACTTAACCCCAATTGCATCAACAAAAAAATAGTTATCTGGAAAATTAATCTCATTTCCTGATGATACTGGATAAGTCAAAATTTAATTTTGTCTTCATCTCTTGTTCCTAAGCCATCCTGTTTCAGGCCAAGAGACTGAAAGAGTTTTTCAGGAATAAAGGGTGTTTTGGAGTTCCTTAGGATTCCCACTCTGTGAATTTACTTTGGTGGATCTTAACCTGGGGCTGACTTGTGCTTATATGTGTGGCTTTGCAGGTGGCTGGCGGTCCGACTAGAGTGTGTGGGAAATTGCATAGTTCTCTTTGCAGCTTTGTTTTCTGTCATCTCCCGGCATAGCCTCAGCCCTGGGTTGGTGGGCCTCTCAGTCTCTTACTCCCTTCAGGTAAGAAGAAGAAAATCTTCTGATATTCGAAATTATTTTTAAGGATGGTGGGAGGTGGAAGGGAATAAGATTGTAAATTCTTGCAGGCTAATTTTGAGTCTATTATGATCTAGGAAGAGGAGAGTTCTGGGAATGAATGAATGGTGGCTCAGAATAAAGAGGAATTAAATGTCTCTCTAGTTTTGGTTGCCTGAAGCATCTAGGTGGCACAATGAATACCAGGCCTGGAGTCAGGAAAATTCATGTTTCTAAATTCAAATATGACCTTAATCATTTATTTCTTTATTTTGGACCTAGGCAAATCACTTAATCCTGTTCACCTCAGTTTCCTCATTTGTAAAATGATCTGGAAAAGGAAATGGCAAACTGTTCCAGTATCTTTGCCAAGAAAATCCCAAATGGGGTCACAAAAGAGTCAGGTTATTACTGAAAAATGACTGAACAATGATAAAAACTGTGGTCAGGGACATTAACTTGTCCTCCCCTTCCCATGTCCAATGATTTCTTTAGTCCTTTAATGAGAAAAGTCTTTGCTTTGCCCTTGATGTTGGTTCCCAGAAGCATGGGAAATATTTGGGAAATGCAGAAATTACCTAAAATCCCAGAAGCCTTGAATCTGACAATTTAAAGGGGATTTAGGGCTATTTTGCTCTCATACTAGGTGAGCATTCAGGAGAGTTGATAAGCTGATTGCTTTCATTATTATCCTGAAGCTCTTATTTTATGTTAATTGACATTGTTTGCCCAGGACTGCTTTTAGATATAGGCTTTGAATCCCAAGTTTGCTGCTGTTTACAACATATGAGAGTTTGTTTGGAACTGTTCTATTCACCCAACCACACATGATGACTTAAACCCCTGCTGATTTTCTACCTTTTGTTTTTTACTTCATGATTATTTCCCCGTGGACTTTCCCTTCTGTCTTCCCTGCCTAACTGGAACCCTCCATTAGATAAAAAGCATTCATTAAAACGAGTGACACAAACTACTGAGTCTTGATGGCTTATGCAATATTCCACCCCCGGAATCCCCCACAAAGTTAATTGCAGTTGAGTTTAGCACCTGCTTGCTAGCAAAGTTCCTGTTCATTATTTCCTTTCTTGCCAGAGCATCTGTTATCTTCAGATGAAACTCCCTGCATCTTATTTGTCTGCTTTTCCCAGTGAGCTCACAGGGAAGTAGAAAGGCTGGAGGTGGTATTTACATTCATTCACACCCAGATCAGATTACCCGGTACAATAGGGCTGGGAGGCTTAAGTGCTAGAAGATTGCTAGGTGAGTTCTACTCCAAATTACTCCCATTAATTAGCATAAACTGAGGTCTGTGGCAAGCTTAGACTTCTGATCCTATGCTCTAAATATTATAAGTGAGGAAAATGAGGTCCAGATGAGTGAAGACTTCCAGATAATTAATGGAAGTTATTAGAACACAGGTCTTTTCCTGTCACTTTGTCTAATGCAGTGCCTGCTTCTCCATATATTATACATTATTTTTGAGGAGTTGTAGGGGTAGAATTCCTTTTAAGGTATTACAGTGGCACTGTCTGCCCCTCAGAGGAAGAGCAGATTTAAAGCCAGGGTTGCTTAACCTTATTGAAATCAAAATTCATTCGTTATATTTGAATGGGGTGGTGGAAATGAGACTTTGGATTCCAGAGCTTGACTCTGTCTCTAATTATGTATATGATGTTGAGCAATTGGTTTATGATCTCCTGCCTTAGTGTCCTTATCCAATAGTGGTAATGCTACCTGCTCTGCCTACCTCACAGAATTGGGATAAGGGGGAAAATAGGATAATAGTGACCTCCATCTGGGTTCCACAATTAAAAAAAATATTTGACAACTGTTGCATTATTGTTAGTTTCCTTTTTAGTCCTATGTATTTTATTTTATGTATTTTAAAACATCATTCTGGTAAGAGGTCCATGGACTTCACCAGAATGCCAAAGGGGACCATAACACAAAAAACTCATCTAGAATATTTTTTGAAATATAAAGCACTATATAGATGCAAAGAATTATTGCTGAGGACTTCCAAGCATGCTAGAATTTGGAGAATACTTTGTCATTTTCCTATCACTATCTCTGTACTCTTGTCCCATGCCTATAAGACATCCCAGAGGACTTGACAAGACACTGATTATAAAGGTGAATATACTTTTAAGTCTCATACTTTAAGAAATTGTCATAGGCTATATCTCTAGGAGATTTTTAGAAATTCTTTTCTTAGAGATTTGAGATAAGGAGTGTTTCTGGATAGGGTAGATTGTGAGTAGGATGAGGACCTTTTACTAAAATGAATTTTACTTTTGTAGGTTACCACGTACTTGAACTGGCTGGTTCGAATGTCCTCAGAGATGGAAACAAATATCGTTGCTGTGGAGAGGCTCAAAGAATATTCAGAAACAGAGAAGGAGGTAAAGTGCTTTTGCATTTGGGAAAGGTGTTTGACCTTGTCCTTGAATCATCTTGCCCAAATTCAGATGGAAGTCTGTTACTAATTATGCCTTGATTTAAACCCTGACACACCAAGAAAATGCCTAACACATATAAAACCCAAAGACCCAGCTGAAGCAGAAGGAGCACATTCCCCTAGAAACCCAACAGTTTCTTACTCTTTCTTTTTCTGAAATGGCTAGCTAAAGTTATCTAGTTTCTTGGAACTGAGTGTAATCTTACTAAAAATGGATTCTTCCAACATAATGGTATGAGCATCCCCTAATGGAAATATAAAGTATTACACCTGAAGTTTCTGCCTTATGGCTAGCTTACTGATCCTGTCACTTGGTATATCATCCATGATTCAAGGTATTGAATTGCCTCTAAGAAGAACTTTGTTTTTGGCTTCATTTTCATGAAACATTTGGTTTTCCTATGCAGGTTCCCTAACAAAGATTTTGAAATGATTTCTTAGTTAAGTTGAATTGGACTCTTATCCCTCTCCTCAAAATTGGCCCCTGGTATGTTGTGGTTTTCTATGGATGGTCAGTCCATTCCTAAGTATAAGTACGATTTGTCCGGTACAGTATATGCCTAGTTCTGGACCTTACAAATATAGCCTAAGATTGCATTCGTTTATATATTTATTTTTTTAAACTGCCATCTCAGATTGAACTTTGGATTCTATTAAAATCCCTCCATCTCATCCCCTGCCTCTCTTTTCAGACTGTCTATTGCCTAGCTAAAACCCTACCATCTTGTATATGATGAATTTTATTTTTGAAACCCAGATATGAGACTTGGCTGAGTCACTGAACTCTTTTGGCCCTAGTATCCTTATCTGTAAAATAAGGGGGTTGGATTAGACAACCAATGAAGTCTCTTCTAGCTTTAAATCTGTAATCTTTTGTAAGCTAGTCAAGAGGGAATATAGAAGAATATTTAAGAAACACAGAGGTATAAGTTAAATGCCTTTTCCAAGTGGAAAAGTTGTCATTGGCTATCATTTAGCCAAATTCTGTATGACAACTGTAAGTAAGTAGGTGATATCGTGAACAGTTGTGGCTGGCCTTGAAGTCATGAAGTCCTGCGTTCAAATCTAGCCTCAGACACTTACTAGCTATGAAATCCTGGACAAATCACTTAATCTCTGTTTGCCTTAATTCACTGAAGAAGGAAATGACAAGCTACTCCAGTATCTTTGCCAAGGATACCCTAAGGGCAGTATTGATGTGGTGTGGTCCATGGGGTCACAAAAAATTGAACGCAACTGAATAGCTAAAAAATAAAAGCCTGAGAGACTCTCTCTTTTGAAAAAAGTACTCTCCTTACTTTTAATTTAGGTTTTGTTCTACTACTGAGTTATTTGGTTTTTCAGTTTATAGCATATTTGTTGTTCAGTCATCTTAGTCATGTTCCATTCTTTATGACTCTATTTGAGGTTTCCTTGGCAAAGATAATTGGGGTAATGTGCCTTTTCCTTCTCCAGATCATTTTACTGTTAAGAAAACTGAAGCAAATAGAGTCAAATGACTTACCCAGGGTCACAAAGCTAGTAACTATCTATGATCATATTTGAATCCCTGACTCCAGGCGTGGTAATCTATCTACTTACTGGGCCATCTGGTTGACAATGTAGCACATTAAAACACTTAAAAAGTAGGGATAATAATAATAGGAAGAAGTAAAAATTATAAGAAAAAAAACCTTAAAGTGAAAAAAAGTTCTCAAAAAGCATAGAAGCCTGGAGGATGGAGGTGGTGATGATGAGGAGCCTTTTAGTAAAAGGATTAAACAATCCTAAACTCCTCAAGAGTGCCCAAATCACTGCATTCTGTTTCAGCAAAATACTTTCACTGATGTTCAGAGATATTAGTTATCTTGAATCATCCAGAATGGTTAAATTAAATTAATTGTGACTCAAAAGCACAAAAAAGCCTAGAATATGACACAAATATCTCCAAGTAGTCAAAACAAAAGCATACTTAAAGATTTAAATGGCAATATTTTGTAACCTAGAAAATTCAATTACAAGGACTATAAATTTATGAAGTGTTACTTATAGCACCAAGCTGAGTTGCCCCTGATTCTTTTTTAAAACTCAGAAATTTCCTAAGTTGCATTCATTTTAATGACAGCAATAGCCTATGCCTGCCCTTGTTCAGTGTAATTTAACAAAGATTGAATAGTCAAAACAGAGTAAGAGCATCAGTTTATATCATTCACCCCTCTCCCCCATCCCCATCCCATCCCTAGCTCCATAAATGAGCCCCTAGTAGGGAGGCGTCCTTTACCATTGGAGCAGAAAAGTGTCTTAGGTTCCCTTCCTACTTGTCTCAATCTTCCAACAGAAAATCCCTCCAAATTCCCCCCCAACATTTTAATTATGTGGTACAGTGATAATGATGCTGAAGTTGAAGTCAAAAATCTGAGTTTACCAGCTCTGCTCTTACTGCTTACATGACTGAGAATGAGCCATTTAAAGTCTCTAGCACCATTCCAAAAAAAAAAAAAAAAAAAAAAAGTTTATTATGCTCCTTCATTAAAAAAGAGTATTATGCTTTCTGAGATCTCTTTTACTTGCAGATCTTATGCTCTAATACTATATGAGTGCATCTCAAAAAGCTCTTCAAAAAGACCTTCCAGCTCTAAGTTTATGTCAACAGAAGCTTGATTTTTAGTATTCTCCAGGACAGAGGCATCAAACTTGTTGGCAGTCTGTTTAAAAAAAAAAAAGTAACTGAAAAATGTCTAACAAAAAAAAAATTAAGTTTAGACTAAGACATAGAAAATGTTAATTTGTGGTTTTCTAAGTCAATTTGTGACCTGCTAAGAATCTCTTTCTATTTGAGTTTGATGTCCCTAACTTATCTAGTAAAGAGTGTCATTCCACGAGACTATGGGTAGGGAAGAAAGTGGAATGAATGGAATACTCGAACCCACTGATTTGAAAACCTTCTGTGGTAGAGATAGAAATCTGGAACTTCTGGGTAACTTTTGAATCTTGATTGCTGCCTTTAGTCAGAGGATTGTAATTCACCTTTCTGATAAATATCCAAGTAATCTCTAGCTTGCTTCAAGTTTCATTTAAAAATCACCTGTTATAGAAGACCTGTCCTGATGCTTCCACATTTTTAATGCTCACCTTCCCCCAATTACTTTGTATTTACCTTATTTGTCTATTGCACATTCCTATTTCTGTATGTTTTATATCTCTCCAGTAGACTAAGCTTCTTGAGCAGAAACTGTTTCTCTTTTATTGTCTAGTAGAACTTCAGGAACAGAGTAAGCACATATTTAATGCTTGTCTAATTAGATTGATCTCTCCTCTCGCCATCTTCCCTGGCTGTGATTTCAGGCTCCGTGGGATGTTGAAGAAGCAGCCCCTCCCAGCAACTGGCCACAGGAGGGCCGAGTGGAATTCCGAGACTTCAGTTTACGTTATCGGGAGGACTTAGACTTAGTTTTGAAACACATCAATGTTACCATTGAAGGAGGGGAGAAGGTAGGTACTTTATACCTAGATCTTGAGCTTCTTTTTCCTGATCTGCGTGGGTTGTTTTTCTAGCTTTTAAGCTGCTTCTTCAACACAGATATAGGAGATATCCTAAACATGTCAGTTAAAAGGCCATTGTGGCTAGGTAAATGGAACCAACTAGAGTCCACTATTTCTCAGACCAAGTGACTGTTCAGTTTCTAATTGAGTTTTTTGTTTTGGGGGATTTTTTTTTTTTTTTTTTGCCAAGTACTTGAGGAAAACAGAGTGGCTCAATTTTGGTAAATAGTACATCAGTGAATTCATTTGGGACGTGAATAGGGCAGGTACTGGAGTCATTTCTACATGGTCCCCAGGAAACCTAATATTCAGGCAGCTCCATTTGATCTTACTCAACAGGTTGGAATTGTAGGTCGAACTGGAGCAGGCAAGTCATCACTCACACTGGGCTTATTTCGTATCAATGAGTCTGCGGATGGAGAGATCATCATTGATGGTATCAATATTGCCAAGATTGGACTGCATCACCTCAGATTCAAAATCACCATTATTCCTCAGGTATAGGGCTAGAATGGGGAAAGAAAACAGCTTTAAATAGCTTATGTTGCTGAAGGTTGACTTTTAAAATTTTCATATCTCAAATGAATTTGATTATACAGATTTGGAAGTGAAATCCTAGGGGTCATCCAATTATACCTTCCTATTTATTATAAGAATTCCCTCTGTAGCATCTTGTCAAGTTTTTAAACAATGATCTTAATTGATTTTTCATTATTGATATGTTTATATGAATTTTTCAGATATTTTCCATATTTTGTATGACATATTAGGAATGAAATCTTTTATAGTCATCTAATTTTGAGTCAGAAATCTCCATCCTTTATTTCATATAGCTTGAAATTGCACTTTCCAAATTGATATTTGTACATAAATCATTTCCTTAAGATTTTAAATGTAATTTCATTTCTATATCTTAAATGTCCTCTAAAATCCATTATGCCACTTTAGTTTCTATTGGCCAAAGGTAGCACATTCTGTCTTGATTAAGACAGTTTGTCTGGAATTGGAAGGAGTTAAGTTAGGAAAGTAGTGGGAACCAGGATTCAAGGTCAAATTAAGGAAGACCTTAAAAGCCAGATTTTAAAAAAATTATTTATTTTTACAGGAATTACAACCCTGTTTGAAATAAAGTACTTCCTCTGTCTAAGGAAGATTTTTTTTTTTTTTTAAAGGAGTTGGTTGAAAAATAGTTATCATAGGCTGGATGATCATAATCCCCAGCCAGGTCTGAATTCAGAAATAGTTAAGACCAGGTTAAGGTCTTAAATTTGCATAAGAAAGAAAGAAAGAAATTATCTGATGCCTGGGATATCTTTAGGGTAGGAAGTCAAATGGCACATTTAAATGGGGGTTGGGGAGAGGAGGAATGATATATGGTAGGGATAGATGGCATTTTCAGACCAAATATCATCTAGCAATAACCATAGAGAAAATTTATTTGCTCTTTGGCTTCCTGTTAGACATTTGCTAAAGAGTAGTGGGAAGAGCTCCAGACTTGGAACCATACTACTTAGGTTTAAGTTGGGACTCCATCACTTGTTCTTGTGGAACCCTGGCATGCTTCTTCCCATAAACAACAGTTCATGTTTATAAATCACTGTATAGGTTACAAAACTCAGTTCTTGCTTCTAGATCCTTAGTTTTTTTATTTCTAAAATGGGACAATTATACTTGCTTCTACTTACCTCTCCAGACTGTTGTGAGGAAGGCATTTTGTAAACTGTGAAGTGCTTGATAGATGGGTGCTATTATTACTCTCTGTGGCACTATCCCTAAATACCATAAATGGCCTGGTTCAGATGTGGAATGTGAATATGTACAATTTTTTATGGCCTACAGAACTCCTTCCTTATACATCCAACTCAGACTTTGAAAATTATGGAGCTTTTAGTGCTCAGATGGTAAAGAACAGTCTTGGATCTCTATTTTCCCTGTATAACTTCTTCATTTGGAAGGTAAAACAAAGAATTATTGGATGTGTATTATTCTGGTTTTCCCATGAGTGAAGCTATTTTTAACATGGTTAAGAACACAAAAATCTTATTTTGCTCTGTAATGATAAAGGGAGTTACTTAATCGACCCTGTGTACCAGTTCTTCCAGCATCTTCTTTATGTTGAATCACGTTACATTCCAAACTTTTCTCTGAATAGGATCCAGTCTTGTTTTCTGGCTCCCTGCGCATGAACCTGGATCCATTTGACCAGTACACAGATGAAGATATCTGGACGTCTTTGGAACTGGCTCACTTGAAGAACTTCGTATCGGCTCTTCCCGATAAACTGAATCATGAGTGTACAGAAGGAGGGGAGAACCTGAGGTAGGGGTCAGAGGCATATTATTCCTCCCTCTCTAACAAAAATAAAACAACCAACCAACCCAACATCACATTTTAAAAATTATAAATTTCAAAATGTCTTAACAGCAACAAAAGACAAGCTTACAAAATAAATGATAAAATAATATTCAAAGCATTTAATATTTGATATAATAGAACCAAATAAATTAACTATTTTAAAAAATTATACTTGCTTGGATGAGGGAATGGACAAGCTTAGATAAGAAGTATTTTTCTCACTTCTGAGTGCTGATGGTCTTTGGCTTGAATTAGATTATTGATCAAGGCAATTTAACTGTCTTGAATTGTGGTATAGATCTTGGGGAATGGTTGTTTTAGAGATCACTGCAAGAAGACTTATATTCATGAAATGAAATGTGAAGCTACAATGTTAGCTAGGGATTCAAATTGTCCTCAGAGACAGTTTTTCTTACAAATCTCAGTGCATCCATGGATAAAGAGATTATGGTGGCTCAAGGTGGAGGGAGTGGGCTCCTCCTATTCCTATCTTTCCTATCTGTCCTGGCACATATATTATCATTACCATTCTTCTCTTATGTTTCAGGATTGGGACAAAATGTTGGCTGTGCACTGGAACCCAGAAGGCCCAGGGCCCAGTGTTCTATTTAGGCAAAAAAAGTTAGCCTCTGATTCTGTGCCAGGAGACCTACTAACTTCTGTTCTGCATGAGAGGTTTTTAAAAATTGTATTAATGAGTTTTGTTATTTATACAAGTCATTTCCTGATTGATTGCCTTTCTCCTTCTTCCCTTGTGCCAAAGAAAAATATTTCAGCCAAGTCTGGTAATGTAGGCGATCCTCTGTATCTGTGATTTTTCTACCTCTTCTGAGAAGAGGGAAGTATATTTTACTATCTGCTCTTTAGGGTCAACATTAGCTATTTAGCACACGACATCAGAGAACAGCTTGCTACCAAAGGACTTGGGGGAAAAGAAGGAATGCTTTATAGAATCACTAATAAAAGCACACATAGTGAGAGGTAAATCCAGTCCTTTAAGTTTGCTGTGCAAAGGAAGCTCCTGTTCCTTCAGATAAGGACAAGCCCAGAGGTACCATAAGTAAATGGGAAGTCCTTTGGCATGGGAAATTTTGATTCTAATTTTGTCTCTTCAATAATTATTTTTCAAAATCTCTTTTAATTTCTCCAAGCTTCCTTCACTTTTCCTCTCTGTTAAATAGATATTGAAAGCCCGTGTAGAATGCCACCACTAGGCATCCATCTTAGAGGGGTCAAAAGTATTTATGGCAATACTTTTTTATGAAAACAAAGAACTGGAAACAAAGTGAGTGCCCGTCAGTTGGGGAATGGTTGAGCATGTTATGATATATGAACATAATAGACAGCATTGTTTTGTGAGAAATAGTGAAGAATTTAGAGACTTATGAAGACTTTTATAAACTAATCCAAAATAAAATAAGCAGAATCAGTATAATTAATTAATATATTAAATATGGTGATTATATAATAATATAGTAAATTAGAAGATTAGAAGTATTGAAAGCACTCAGGTGGAGAAAGCAAACAATTTATGAGTACTGAGAGTGAATCATGTCTGCTTCCTTTCAGTGGAGCCAAAGTATACTTTAAGTGCAGGAGGAAGCATCATTTGTCAGATGTGGCCATCAGTGTTATTGATTTATGTCATAGATGAGAATTCTATTGGTATTGTTGGGATTCAGAATGCAGGGGATCCCCAGAATATATTGGGGCTCCATTCTGGTGTCACGGGTGACCCAAAAGAATTTGGAAGTTTAGATAATTTATAAGTCAAGAAACAAAGTTTTATAGTAATTATAATGCCATTTAAAACAGGTGAAATTCCAAGAGCAGAAGATTGCAAAGAATAAGGAGCAAGTAGGTAAATTTATAGAGATTTGAGAATATAGAACAAAAAGCAGAGTAGAGTAAATGACATCAAGGGATGGGGTTCACATGAATAGTGGGAAGTTTGGTAATTAGGCGATCCCCCTTTTTTTTTTTTAATGAAATTAAGAAGTGCTCATTGTCTGAATCCAGGTGTGAGATAGCAACCCAGACTTTTGGATGACAAACCAGACGTCCTTGAAGAATAGCTTGGTGGAATAAAGATATCAGGTCCAACTCCCTTTCTTTCACACACATTGTCCAAGGTTATGTCACATTACTCTCAATAACTACATTCATAAGGTGACTACATCATTCCCAAGGTTGGGTGGCCTGGGAGTTTTTTTTTAAGTACTGGGGTCTCTTCTACTATTGAGGTTTCTACCACATCATTCCCAAGGCCAGGTAGCTTGGGTGTTATTACTATTACATTCCTAAAGGCTTTACCATTTTAGCTTAGGGGTAGAGAAGCATTGAGAAAATAAAAAGCATCAATAAAACATTAAATGCAACAGTTGTTAGGACTACACAGATGTAGCCTAAGTGTGTGGGGGGGTCATCCCTCTTTTCAGATGTTACTGGATCATTTTCTTATTCTTCATCCTGGATTCTCAGATGATCAGGATATACTCTGTATTTCTATATTAATTACTAAAACTGAAACATCTTTCATTAATTTAAACAATCAGTAATAATTGCCCATCTCAATCTGTTAAATAGAGAAAAGGAGGTTTTACAGTTTCATAAATACTAAGTATTAACTCACATTGACTCTGTGTGTGAGTGAGTGTGTGTATGTGTGTCTAATCTCCTAATCAGTTATTGTGTGTACTAGGATATATAGAGTATTGGGCCTGGAATCAGGAAGACTTATCTTCCTGACTTCAAATCTGATCTGAATTCATATCTGACCTCAGATTCTTAATAGCTGTGTGACCTTAGGCAAGTCCCTTAACTCTGTTTGCCTTAGTTTTCTTATCTGTAAAATGAGCTAGAAAAAGAAATGGTAAACCACTCCAGCCAAGAGAACTCCAAATGGGATCATAAAGAATTGGATGACTGAAAAACGACTGAGCAACAACATTGGCTATACTATTTATTTTATTAGTTGTGTAACTGAACAAAAAGTCCTCTTTACAATTGCTGATTTTTCATTAGTTCTGGAAATAGTCCCATAGTTCAGCTCTTTTAAGGAAATAGCTTTTCCCAAATTGCTCAAGAATTCTCTTTTCAGGATTTCCTTCCAAGATAAGAGTTAAAATAGTTTTCAGAAAGAAGTTCTTTTCATTCTCTTTCTCTCATTCTTTCTCCATTCATGATGGGTCACTTCCAGAATGTCAGTTGAATTGTCAGTTTCTTGAAGATTTTTATTTCCTATTAGAAACATAGCATAATATGCCAACCCGGACTAATTCTTTTTTTTTTTTTTTTTTTTAATTTATTTAATAGCCTTTTATTTACAGGATATATACATGGGTAACTTTACAGCATTAACAATTGCCAAACCTCTTGTTCCAATTTTTCACCTCTTACCCCCCCCCACCCCCTCCCCTAAATGGCAGGATGACCAGTAGATGTTAAATATATTAAAATATAACTTAGATACACAATAAGTATACATGACCAAAACATTATTTTGCTGTACAAAAAGAATCAGACTCTGAATTATTGTACAATTAGCTTGTGAAGGAAATCAAAAATGCATGTGTGCTTAAATATAGGGATTGGGAATTCAATGTAATGGTTTTTAGTCATCTCCCAGAGTTCTTTTTCTGGGTATAGCTAGTTCAGTTCATTACTGCTCCATTAGAAATGATTTCAACCCGGACTAATTCAGGTGGTGCTCTCACATTTGAGATTGGAGTGAAACAAGACATTCAATAATATATCTCACCATTTAGCAAAAGGAGGGAAATGGACCTTCAAAGGAAGTAAAAGATTTTCATTGAGGAGACAGTAAATTCAAAAAGTTTTCCTGGTATAGTTGTCTGATGCTGGTTGTCCTGCAGATATGACAGCCTCAAAATCTGGCTAAACTAGCTCCTCCTGACTTTTTGTAGTTTTTTTTTTTTTTTTTTTTTAAAGTTTGTTAGTGGCCTGAGCTTGAGTCCCCTGAGCCAATTAAACCTTGAGGATAGGTTCAGTGTCTTTTAAGAAATAGCACTAGGAAGGTCATCCCACATGTTTGGGGAGTCTGGTAGATGCTCCTACCACCATACATTCAGATATTATATCATTAATTTACAATAAAATGTTTGTATTCTCTGTAGGAAAGGTTATTGAAGCTGATATTACATTAAAGTGTGTGGCACATAATAGATATTTTTATTTTTTTTATTTATAAGCATTTATGTTATTGATTGAATAATTAAAAAGAAAACTTTAAAATCTTATTTAAAATGAGCCAAGCAAAAGAAAATAGCATAGGTTCATTTACTGAGACAGTTCCCTTTGTTTGGAATAAATGAAAAAAGATGTCTTTTTTTTTTCCTTCTGTGTATATTAAGCTCTGTATTACCTAGTATTTATGTTGTGATATTGTTTTCTAATGATATTTCTCTCTTCTTCCCCCTCTCCATTTTACTTTCTTCTTCTTTTTTCTCTTTTCTTTCTCCTTTCCTATGGAATATAGTGTTGGGCAGCGCCAGCTTGTGTGCTTGGCACGAGCTTTGCTGAGGAAAACTAAGATCTTGGTACTGGACGAAGCTACTGCTGCAGTAGACCTGGAAACAGATGACCTCATTCAGTCTACAATTCGAACACAATTTGATGACTGTACTGTCCTCACCATAGCTCACCGGCTCAACACAATCCTGGATTACACAAGGTGAAGCCACTTTTTTCTTTGAGCCCCTGCTTTATTGTGAGGTTGATTTTCCCATTGGGGAAATATCTCAGTATTATACTAGCCATTGGGCTAGTATTAAATGGCCAGCAGGAGCTAAAGACTTCTTTTGAAAGTTGATATTCAGGAGCTAGTGACCATATCTGATAAACTGCCTCAGATCTTACCAAATTCGGAAGTCTAAAGTTTATGATTCTTCTGGGAAGTTTCTTTGCTTTTATATCCGCATCTCTTCTTTTGATATAATTTCCTCCTTAAAATCTTTCCCCTTAGCAAGTTCATTTTTTTACTTGGAGTAGCTAGTGGCTCTGTGACTAGAGATCTGGGACCTTCAGAATCAGGAAGACCTTACCGATTATTGTGAGATGATATTTGTAAAAGAGTTTAGCACAGTGCCTTGTACATAGTAGTGCTACATAAAATGCTTATTCCTTTCTTTCTCCCCTTTATTTTCAGATGATAGCATCATGAGGTAAATGTCCTAATACTGCACAGGTCTGATTGCTTCTTACTTTTATGGTTTTTTTTCCCCCCACCCCAGGGTGATTGTCTTGGATAAAGGAGAAATCGTAGAATGTGGTTCACCTTCGGTCCTCCTGCAGAAGAAGGGAATCTTCTACAGCATGGCGAAAGATGCAGGCTTGGTGTGAGGGCTGAGATTTCCTCTCCTAGGCAGATTCAAACTAAGCCGATGTGCAATGGACACAGAAGATCCAGTGAGCCTACGTGATTCCTTTTCTTCTGCTCCTCAAACCAAAAACAACCAAAAACAGCAGCAGCCTCCTCAGTCTGTGTCTACCAGTGACCTGCTCGGATTCCGTGGTGAAAGAGGGAAAGATACTAAATCTACCTTCTTGCTCCCTTCCTTCCAGACTCATACATTCTCATATCACAAATGCTTTACCTGTAGTCCCCAACCTTCATTGTTCCCCGAACATCCCTATGCATACATATGTCCCATGAAATGCAACTCTTCCACATTTTTGCCACTTTTTTCAGAGGATTTCTTCTGAATGTTGGTCTTCAGGAGAAGCTGATTGCACATAGTTAGCTAGCTAGTGACCAAATCCAATAGACTGCCTCAGATATTTTCAAGATCAGAAGTCCTAAGTTTATGACTTTACTAAAGAAGCTTCCTTGCTTCCATATCCTCACCTAAATTATTGATTTAATTTCCCCCTTACTACATCTCCACCATGCTAGATTTTTCTAGTTTGCAGGGATTTTTGGTTTATTTTTGGTGAGGATTTAATTACTGTCCTTGATTATACTGTAATTACCATGTTGCAGTGCTCTACAGAATGACTGACAGTTTCTAGAGAAGTGAGAGGGCTTTTTTCTTACCCTTCCCTGTCCCTGGAACTCACTTCACTGTTCATTCTGTAATGCATTTATTTATCCTTTAGAACTGCACTCACGGGCCATCTTCTGAAGTGCACTGGCATTAAGAGGACTTCCTCCAGAAGCTAGAGGCAGCCAAATTGACCCAGTCACTTCACTGTACATTCAAGAAACTTGGCAGAAGTTGTTGACTTTTCAGAGCTATAAGGGGAAAAGTGCACAATTGTCCAGAGCTCTGAAATTTTTATTGCTGACTTTTCTGCCTTGGGGAACACATTGATTCCTCTTCCTTTATTCCTTTCCCTACCTCCTTTCTTCAGTATCCAAAATGGGTATAATACTCTAGGTATCTCCATCACTGAAATGTGTAAGGACAAGTTTATGGTTATAAAGTGCTCAGAGAGAAGAGGACTGTGGATGTCCCAAATATTCCTATTTCTTAAGAATAAGAACCCAGTTGATTCTTATAAGCATTGTTTTAAATTCTGGATTCTTGACCCCAGAAACCTAGAATCCTGTTGATGAAAGTGGGAATGGAAATCTTGACTCTAAATCCCAGATTCTTAGCAAGATTCACCAACAACTTCTTCAGGGAGAATACCACCTCAGACTTGTGCCCTGTTGCTAAGAAATATTTGACAGTGCTAAACTCCCAGCAGGTGGCTGAGCTGATTGAGCATTTGGTCGTCCTGTATTCCTGGGAAGAATTGGATAAAACATGGTTCCTCAGTGTATATTGTCTCAGAAGAAGATTACAATGATATCCAAAAGCAAAGAGAGCTTCCTTCCACTTACTCAGAGATGCAGACTTTGAATTATGTTGCTGACCCCTAAACCAGAGAAATGTTCTTATCTGAGATGGGGAAAAATATTTATTTTTTGTAAGTTATATAATTCTTAAAGTTGGATAAACCAAGTTTTTCTTGGGTATCTTTTTGTAATGAATACACTGGAAACGTGAACATTTGCAAATAATTTGCAGTAAAAAAATTCTTTTTTTGTTTTGAAATGGTTTGTTCCCATTGTTTTAAAAGTTCCAGCAATAATTTCATACACATCCTTAAATTGTGGTAAGGCCTTGCATTGGTTCACCTGAGCAGGAACTGTCAAAAGTAGGATCCTGGGGGGAAGTAGGGATAGGCAAAGTAATTGAGAATGAGGAGAAGGCAGAAGATGGATGGTAGTAAAGACACAAAATGAATGGTTCATTTTAGTAAGTTTATATAATTGTACCCAGGATGCTGGTGGTGAAGCTTTGATTTGAAAATACCAAATTTGGAATTCCTGATTTGAGGCATTTTAAATACCAGAGCATGGCCATGGGTAACCTAAACTTGGGTTGAAATCTTGAACAGTCTTTGTGAACTCTTCCTGACATTGAGTCAGGAAAACTCTCAGGATCTGGGTGAAAGCTGAATTAACATCATGAGGATGAAACAGAATGTATCATTAACTTCTGGTTCCCAGTGTTTTCCAAACATGGAAATTAAAGCCTGTGAGGACAGAAGGATAACTGCAGATAACCATTTTACTAAATTAGTGTTTGAATTTCTTGCATAGGTGCTTAGCACAAAGCCTAGTACATAGCAGGTAGTTAATGTTTATTGACTGTAAGAGCTTCTGAGTGCTGCAGCAGCTAGACGGCAAGTAAATAAAATGTTGGACCTGGAATCTGGAAAACCTGAATTCAAATCCTGTTGGAAGACTGGAGCATATGGTTTAATTTCTGTCTGCCTCAGTTTTCTATAAAATAATAGTAATGATAGCACTCATCTCCCAGGGTTGTTGTGAAGGTGAAATGAGCTATTTTTAAGAGTTTCATTAATCTTAAAACACTATAAAAAATACTAGCTGTTATCCTCCTCCTCCTCATTGTTGTTGTTTGCGAAAGAAAGACATAAAAGCCCATTATTAGCCAAACTACAACTTCTTTCAGGGAAAATCCAGACTTATATTATGTTGCTTAAAAATGTTTGGCGGTCTTAACTCTCATCAGGTGGCTAAGCTGATTGTACATTTGATTATCATGTACATTCCTGGAAAGAAATGGAGAAAATATGGTTACCTTAGAATAGATTGTCTCAGATTACACTGCTATCGAAAAACAAAGAGAGCTTCTTTCCATTTACTTAAGAGATGCAAACTTTGAATTATGTTGCTGGCTCTAACTTTGAATTATGCTGCTGACTTTAAAACCAGAGAAGTGTCTTCTCTAAGATGGGGAAAAAATATTTGAGAGAGACAGTTTGGATAAAGGATGCCCAAGGTCTGCAAAAGACCTGGAGCCAAGCTTACATTTTGAGCTTTCTGGGTTGTACATGTTCATTCAGTAAATAAGATTTCTTTCACTGAACACATGCTATGTATCTAATCCTATACTGAACACTGGGGATAAATACAAACAGAGACATCACATCCCTGTTATCGGACACTTTACAATTTAGCTGTGGGGACAAGCTTTATATTTATGAAGAGTAAAATGATGCACTTTTAACAGTACAGAAGAGTGATTTCAGCATATGATTAAGTGCCATGAAAATGAGACAAATGATTTTCCTCAATGTTAACTTAGGTTTTCTTTATATTGACAAATGGAAAACAGCTTATTCTGGAGGGAAACTCTATTCTAGACACGGAATTCCATTGGCTTCTTTCCCACTACGGCAACAGTTTGAGTCTATTAGCACAGCTGTGAACAGGGTTGCCCAGCTCTGGAATCTGGCCCTCCACATGTCTGGCCTGACGCTGCTTAGTTAGCAGTTTCAATCAAAAGCTTTTTTTGAGAAAGACTGTTGGTATCTTTTAAGTACCCTCTGAGAAGTTGGCTCAAAATAGTTAACTGCTTTCTTTTCCTCCCAACTCTTAGCAATTTGGATATATCGCAAAGGAAAGAATATTGCTAGAGTCAGTTGCCTGTTTTCCAAAATGATAGTGGTCACTTGAATGTTTAGGAATGAGAAGAGTCTCCCTCACAATATAGACCAAGGAAGCAAAATGGCCTGAAAGGCCCAGAAGACATCTCCTTTTCCACACTTCAGTGTTACCATGGTAAATTCAGTTATGAATACTAATGTCAGAAACAAGGCCTGAGAAATATTAAATGCCAGCCAATCCCCATGTTAGTTTAGTGAAATGAGATAATGGTAAGTATTAAATAAATTATAATTCCTATGGGTAGCACTTTAGTAGATAGTGCTTTTTTTTCCTTCATGGGCTGATTTGATCCTCTTAATGAAGTAGCTAGAGAAGTTGTTATCCCTGTTTTACAGCTGAATTTCAGAGACATAACTTGGTAGACTAGCTAGAGGATGGTTAAGCTGGGGGTGAGGAAGGGAGCGCATTTTAGGCAGAGCAAGAACCAAGGCAAAGATAGAGAAGCTGGTGATGTAGTACTGTTCCTGAGGAACAGAAATCAGGCCAGTTTTACTGACCATAGAATTCAGCAAAGGGGAATAACATTTAGCAAGATGAGGAAGATATGTGCTTAATGACAGTAATTTTGGGAGCTTAAATTGACATGTTCTGAAAAACAGTTAAAATTTTGACTGTTGCAATATTTTAGGCAAGAAATGATAGGGCCTAAACAAAGGAGGTGGCTGTATGAGCAGACTGACTCTCATATTAGGAACACTCTCCCTCCTTAAGACTTCTCAGGGTCAGCCAGTGAAACGGCAGAATCTGAAGGACATTCTTATATTCGAAAACAGCAAAGAGTTCAGTGTCATCATGGATTCTGTCGGGGGCTGGAAAGGTAGGAGGAGACCAAGTGATGAAGGTATTTGAAAGTAATTTTTTAAAAATGATTTTATATTTGATCCTGGAGATCAGGAAGCCACTGCCATTGATTAAGTACAAGAGATGACATAGTCATATCTGATTAAGGAGATTAATTTGATAGCTGAATAGAATAGCGGGGAGAGACATGAGACAGGGAGACCATCTGGAAAGCTATTTTAATAGAGGTCAAGCATGAGGTGATGAGGGCTTGTGTCAGAAAAGGGGACATAGGTGAAGGATATTGAGAAGATGAAATTGCAAATGTGGGGTTAAGGATGATAACTTGATAATAAGCCTGGATGACTAGAAAGATGACAGTGGACTTTTAATGGAGAGCTAAAATGGTGGTGATGGTAAAAGTTAGTAAGTTAGTCTTGGGTGTACTGAATTTCAGTTATTTTTAAGATATCCAATAGAAGGAAGGTGAGACTGGAGGTCAGGAGAGAGGTGAGGATTGGATTAAGTAAGTCTGAGAGCATAGAGCTGATAATTGAATCCATGGAAGCTGATGAGATTACCAAAGGAAATAATATAAAAGGAGAAGAGAAGTGAATCCAGGAAATTAAGAAATCACTGACAACCTTGGAGAGAACAGATGATGAGGTCAGGGGCATATAGAGAGAAGAATAAGAGAATGAGAAAGAAATAAAGAAGGGGGAGCATATATCATGTAGGCAGCCTTTCCAAGTTTAGCTATAAAAGAAGGAAACAGATGAGATGATAGCAAGGGTGTACATATCAATGAAAGAGTTTTTGAGAATGGGAGAGACATAAGTGAGTGTAGATGGTAGGGCATAACAAATAAATGCGAAGATACCAGTGAGAATAGGGCTGATAGAAGGAGGCAGTCTGCTGGAGAAGTTGGGATGGAATAGGGTTACTTTCCTTTCCCCAATTTTAAGACATTTTTAATTAAAGTTTTCCCTTCTTTCCTACCTCCCCTCCCTGAGGCAGTAAGAAATCAGTTATAGATTATACATGTACAATTATGTAAACCATTTCCCTATTAGTTATTTTGTTCAAGAAGACTCAAAAAAATGAAAGGAAGTGAAAAATAGCATGCTTCAGTTAGCATTCAATCAATATCAGCTCTTTGGAGGTGGACAGTATGCTTCATTATTAGTCCTTTGGATTAATTTGAATTTGCCTTGGACCTTGGTATTGCTGAGAACAGCTAAATTATTTACATTTCTTCATCGAACAATATAGCTGTGACTGTGTATAACATTCTTCTGGCTCTGTTCACTTTGAAATAGGATTACTTTTTCATGTTGAGGGGTTAGCTTTGTCAGGAGAAGGACTACCTCTTCTAGTGAGACAGGGGTGAAAGAAGGGATAGTGGTAGGAGAAATTCAAGTGAAGTTAGAAGAGAAGGAAATCGAAAAAGGGAACTCTTGGCAAATGGCCTCTTTTTATTTAATGAAATAAGAGGGAGAATGGAGGGAAAGCTACTGTGGAGCTTGACCAAGAATGAAAGGATTTAGAGAAAGTGTTGAATGAATAAGATAATGAATCAATTAGAGAGATGGGAAAGGATTGCCATGTTGCAATCAGAGCTTGGATAACATAAATTTGTAGTGGACTCAGCATGGTTTTGTGATTATTCCTCTCTAGTTTTCTTTAGCAGCACATGAAAAGGAGCAATGGCAGTGGATGAGGGGAATAATCTAAGGCTGGGGTTGGGCAGGACAAGATCAATGACTGGATTAGGGGGCAAGAGACTAGAGAGAAGAGAATTATATATAGTTAAAATAGTTCATTTATGATGTCAAGATGAGGAAGAGACAAGAATGTAATCAATGTTATGAGCAATGTCTAGGAATAGAATTGACAGCAGGACTGAAGGTCACAGTGAGAATAAAGAACAGAATTAGGCATTATAAGGCAGAGAAATAATGGAATGACAAAAGATTATTATTAGATAGGAATTTTAGAATTCATAAACATGGAAATGGAACACTTGTGAATAATGGTATAATCAAGGATATAACTTTTTAGTAGAGCTGAAGTGGGGAATAGAGCTTGAGAAATGTTAGGCTGAGGAACTAGTAAGAAAGTTAAAGACCTTTAGGATGAGAGACTAAACCATTGACTTCATTGAGGAAGGGAAGGTCTTAGACTGGAGATATCAAACAAGAGGCCCTCACCAAACATGAGCGTCGGTATAGATGGCCTACAACATTCCCCATATTAAAATGTAACTGGAAAATAGTTAACAAAATACAAATACAACAAAACATAGTGAATAGCCCATTTTAAAACTAAGTCAATATGCAGCTTATGGAGATCCCTTTTTCAATTTGAGATTGAAGCTCCTGTCTTGGAAACCAGACAACTACCAGAATCTTGATTAGGTGCTTTATATGGATTGAATAAATTTCAAAGGAAGAGAGATTGTTGAGTGATGGTGGTAGTGGGACAAGTGGCAAGAAGTATTCCAATTTCTCCACTATGACCACTAAGTCACAGTGTGTGAGTGAAAGTGCAACCAGTTCTGGAAAGGGTAGCCAGGGAGGCTGGGTCACTGGAAGGGAGCCAAATCTCAGGTGAATATAAAAAGATGGAGTGAGAAAGAAAAAGGGCTATCATTTTGACTTTATATAATAATTTTCTTCCCCCAAACCTATCATTGATCTTCTCCTGCCAAGCCTCAAATGTGTAGACCTTTTAGAGAAAACCCTTTGAGTGAGAGGGATTTGAGATGGCCAAGTTTGAAACAAAAGAGTGGGCAGTGGGAGACAAGGAATGAGATATGTACAATGGCAATCAGGATTTTAGTATCATTAGAATGGAAGGGGGTAAGATGGTAAGGGAGTACATTAAACTTTGAGGAGTGAGTTTAGGCAGATTATATTTTCACTGTGGGTTCGGCAGTTGGTGTGGAGTTGGAACAGGCTGAATAACATGCAGGGAAGCTGATAAAAGAGCAGATCTGGGCAAGGACCCTCTCTTCAGAAGCAAAGGAGATGTATTCACCTTAGCCAAAAGGCCATATTTTATAGCACAGAAGCTGTAAGCAAACCATTTGTGGTTAGAGAGAAGTACTTGAGGTTGAAGTTTCCACTTTGTATGACTTAGGCCTTCTCCTGGGCATGGGGGGAAAGTTCCAAGGAACTTGGAAACACTCCAAGTTTAATGTGAGGAATTATAATGTAATTGTAGAAAATTGTCCAATTAATATGTTAGAGCATTTGGATTTTCTACTTACTGTGTTACATTGGTCAAGTCATCAAAATTCTTTGAGTCTTTGTAATAATAATAATAATAATAATAATATCTAGCATTTCTGTGGATCAAGTAAGTGGCTTAGTTGATAGAATGCCAGAGTTGGAGTCAGGAAGATTCATCTTTCTGAACTCAAATATGGCCTCAGACCTAGATGTGTGATCTTAGGCAAGTCCCTTAATCCTATTTGCCTCAGTTTCCTCATCTGTAAATTAAGCTGGAGAATGCAATGGCAAACCATAGTATGCCAGTCAATAAAACTCCAGATGGGGTCTTGAAGATTTAGATACAATTGAACAATAAAATATTGATATGATGCTTATTATGTGCCAAGCACTGTGCTAAGTGCTTTACAGTCATTATCTCATTTGGTCCTTACAACTCTGGAGGGTGGGCAGATGCTATCATTTCCCTTTTATAGATGAGGTAATTGTGGCCAACTGCCCAGATTATGTAGCTAGTAAGAGTTTTGAGGTCATATTTGAACTAGGATTTTCCTAATTCTTGGCTTAGTACTCTATTTATTGTGCTACCTAGCTGCTCTGAAAGTATAGCATTGAATGATTGTTTGGGACCAGATGCTCATCCTCTTCTTCAAAAGGAATTCTGGAAACAGGGGCATCCACTGGGGTCCTTCTGGGGGAACCTGAGTGTACCTGAAGAGAGGAGATCCTTTTCTTTGACCCTTTATTCCCCACACTGGAACCTTGGGGAAAACTGAGACTAACTTAAGTTAGTCTCCTGTCTAGGTTTTTTCCCCAAAAAGGGATCGAAAGGTTCTTATACATCATGTAGATCAGCTAATAATTTCCTCTATAAAAGAAGTGTTTTAAGCACACACACACACACACACACACACACACACACACAGCATGAAACATTTAAGTGGGATCCTTTTTTTGGAGGGGAGGTAGAACTGTTAGGGTTAAATAACTTGCCCAGATTCAGATAGCTAATAAGGGTCTGAGGCAGGCTTTGAATTCAAGTCCTTCTGATTCCCAGGTGGGTGTGTCCACTGTGCCACATAGCTGCCCCATAGGTGGGAGTCTTAAATAGGCATTTCACCCTCTTGGTGTTGGTGGGTAATTCTCCTAATGTCTTCTGATAACCCAAATAAGTATTTGATCATTTCTTCCAAGAGATTGTGTGGCAGCAGTGGGGGAACTTCTCATAGTGTATGTAACTGGCCTTCACTGAGGAACTAGAAGCTTCCAGTTTCTTAGACTTTCAACATTTCGACATTTACTCCAGGATTGTTGTTCGGACACCTGTGCTCAGAACAAAGAATAGGAGCAGAAGAGGCAACCACAGACCCTAGTGTCTAACTCAACTAAGTAGCACCCTTCCCTAAAAATCCTCAAAAGAAAGGGTTATATGCCACATAGGAAAAGGAAGAGCACCAGAAGGAGAAGTCAGTTAAGAAGTTAAGTTCTTCTGAAAGGGTGGCTTTTCCTGCCTCAATGGCCAATACATGGATGCTGTTTCATCCCCCTGGTGTCCCAGAAAGACTTCCTTTTGATTATACTCATTACATATATAAAATTAGAGGATTGGACTAGATCACCTCCATCTTAGTTCTAAGTAATCCTGTGATTTGGGTCATCATAGGGGGGACTCCTTAGAAACATGGCATGGTTATACTCCCAGGGATATTTAATCTCTGATTTAATTTTAAAGGATTTCTAAAAACCAACATTGCTACTTGCTCCTAGAAAACTCATGTAACAGATTCAGTTACTCATAGATTCGATCAATCCATCAGTCAACATTTATTAAACACCTATATTGTGCTAATTATTGCGCTAGGCTCATTTCAACCCCACCACCATTCTTGAGTAGAACTTGCTAGGTAAACACTTCTGGTGATTGTGGTTAATTCAGTCTTTTTCAGGATATATTGCAAGGTCAAACAGTGGGTTGTCTTTACTGCTTCTCCCTTTCCTTAGTTCTGATTATTGAGAGTGTTGGCATATTTGTTATGGAAATAGGAAATCCCTGTCCTCCCCTGGTGCGCATGTACATGCACAGAAAGACCAATTAATTCTTTTTTTTTTTTTTTTTTTTTAACTTTAACATTTTATTTATTTATTTTTATTATAGGTTTTTATTTACAAGATATATGCATGGGTAATTTTTCAGCATTGACAATTGCAAAACCTTTTGTTCCAATTTTTCCCCTCCTTCCCTTCACCCCTTCCCCCAGATAGCAGGTTGACCGATACATGTTAAATATGTTAAAGTATAAGTTAAATACAATATATGTATACATGTCCATACAGTTATTTTGCTGTACAAAAAGAATCGGATTTTGAAATAGTGTACAATTAGCCTGTGAAGGAAATCAAAAATGCAGACAGACAAAAATAGAAGGATTGGGGATTCTATGTAGTGATTCACACTCATTTCCCAGAGTTCTTTCGCTGGGTGTAGCTGGTTCAATTCATTACTGCTCTATTGGAACTCATTGTTCCAATTCATCTCATTGTTGAAGAGGGCCATGCCCTTCAGAATTGATCATCATATAGTGTTGCTGTTGAAGTATATAATGATCTCCTGGTCCTGCTCATTTCATTCAGCATCAATTCATGTAAATCTCTCCAGGCCTTTCTGAAATCATCCTGTTGGTCATTTCTTACAGAACAATAATATTCCATAATATTCATAAAGCACAATTTATTCAGCCATTCTCCAATTGATGGGGATCTATTCAGTTTCCAGTTTCTGGCCACTACAAAAGGGCTGCCACAAACATTCTTGCACAAACAGGTCCCTTTCCTTCCTTTTAAGATCTCTTTGGAATATAATCCCAGCAGTAACACTGCTGGATCAAAGGATATGCACAGTTTGATAACTTTTTGAGCATAGTTCCAAATCGCTCTCCAGAATGGCCGGATGTATTCACAACTCCACCAACAATGTATCGGTGTCCCAGTTTTCCCACATCCCCTCCAACATTCCGCATTATCTTTCCCTGTCATTCTAGCCAATCTGACAGGTGTGTAGTAAGACCAATTAATTCTTGAGCTGCTCTTATATATGACAGTACTAGTTTGAAAACATGTTGGCAAATAAAGCAAACATTTTCATTTTCTGAGGTTGGTTAATCAGGGCAGGAAACTTTATTTACTTAAACCTTCTATGGTAGATGGAATTTGTGAATTTTCTAATTGGGTGGTCAAAAGTCTACTATTAATAGCAAAGGATGGAGCTTGGTCTTTAGTTACAAACTATAAACTCAAACAAATTTTTGCAGAGAGGAATCTAAGAAAGGACCTGTACTTGGTTCTGATAGGCATCTGGAGAATTTGGAAGGACCTAGTGTACTTGTTTATCCACTTGGGAGAATGAGGCTTCTTTTGGGGAGGAGTCACTAAAACACCTTTTTCTCTGTCTTCTACCCCCCCAAAATACCTTCACACTGTAATGCCAGAGAAACTGAGGCAGGATAGAGATTAGAGAGTTATAATTTATTGGAGAGTTTAATTATTTGACTGAATCGGACTCTCGTCTCAAAGTATCCAGTATCGAATGTTATATTCCAGAGATTATAAGGTTTAGTGGTTAAGAATGGGGGAGAGGCAGAGTGTGCACCAGACATTCTGATAAGTTGGGAAAGTCTGGGGTCATGATATCTAAGATAGAAGGTCTTTCTCCTTATCTAGATTATCTAGATAACCTTAAGAGTACTAAGTTATATCAGTCTTAATGGTTAAGAGGGGGGATGTTGAAACCAGGCAGAACAATTCAGGGAAATTGAGGTAGAATAATCAAAGGAAACTGTGGCATAACAACACATTTTTCATTTTCAGAAGAAATTCAAATTTGAAAATTGTTAAAGACCAAGAATGTGGCTAAATTATTTCTGTATTAACAGTCTTTTCAATCACTCAATAGGTATTTATTGAAGACTTGCTGTGTGCTAGCCAATGAAATGCAAAGATGAAAAATGAAACAGTCTAGAAGCTTTTATTCTCTTGGGAGAGAGAACATGTAAATATAGAAATGATGAAAGATACAACATATATAATATATATATCATATATGAAATATATGTATTATATATGTATGTGTATATATATGTGTGTGTGTGTATGTAAATATATATGAAAGATAAAAAAAAAGTAGCTTGGGTAAGGAAGAGCACTAGTAACTGGAGGGCTTCTGGACACATTTCCTTTAGAAGGTGACACAAGAAAATGAGGGGAGTCTAAGAGGTGGAGGGGAGGAGTATAGGCAGGATATGGGATGATGTATGTGAGGGTTGGTTGTCATCTATGACAGAGTTAGAAAGAACTCTCCACCGGAAGTCAGGAGACTGAGATTCTGGTTCTCCATTAGATAGTAAGCTCCTTGAGGACGGACTTTTTTTTTTTTTTTTTAAACCTCTTTTTGGTATCCCCAGCACACAGCCTGGCACATAATAATTACACAATAAAAATAAATTATTGACTGATTGCTTTGCCACTTACTATTTGACCTGGAACCAAATCAGTTGGCCTCTCTAGACTTCAATTGCCGTTATTTGTAAAATGGGGAAGTATTCCATTGCCAGTTTCTAAGCAGACTAGCCAGACGAACTTTTGAGATTCCTTCCAACTCTTTTGTGTCAATAATAATAAGACTCCCAGAATTATCTAGCTTGAACCAAATTCACACTTTTCATACTCAATGCACTACTCCCCCTAAAAAAAACAGTTCTCAATGGCTTCTTCCCCTTTGCACTGCATGTTTTCTTTTTGGTTTGGGTACTACTATTGAAGCTGGCCAGGCAGATATGAGAGTGAAAGTCCTGAGTTGGACTTTCATTATCCAGGTTTCATTATTAAAGTGCTCATTGAAGACATTAATTTAATTCAACCAACATAAATACCAACTATGTATCAGCTCAAGGTTAATTCTCACAGGAAATCAAGAAATAAGATCGGGTCCTTGGGATAGAAATGGGGGAAAAAAAGCAAATATACTCAATCCTAAAAAAGAAAAGAATACAGGCCTTTCTCTCCCTCTCCAATCACCTGCATAAAACCTGATTTGCTAATAATGTCTATTGATATTGGATAGCTAAGTAGTATAAGAATATCAAGTGTGGAGTCAGGAAGACTTGAATTTAAATCCTACCTCAAATACTTAGGAACCAGCTGGTATCCCAGGACAAGTCACTTGGCCTTATCTTCCTTTTATGTAAAATGAGGATAATAGCTCCTACCTCCACAGGATTTTTGTATGGACCAAATGAGGTAATGTATACAAGGTGCTTTGCAAACCTTAAAGGGCTATATAAATTCTATTTTTGACATTAAGTCCCTTCCCCTCAACTGGCCTGGGAACTAGTAGGGAATTGGTCATTTTGCATTTAAATCCATTCTTGGTAGATATTTGCATATGTTGAACTAGACCTACCCTTTGTAGCTTGATAATAAACAGTAAATCTGTTAAAGAATGACTGCCCTGCCTCTGTCCTGCTAACAACTCCAACCTAGAGGAAAATATGGGAGGTTGGCAGCTTTTTTGCTAGTAGGTCTGGTCTTCAAGGAAGATAGAAGATATGCAGGGATTGGAGTTCTAAATAAGATCTCTTTGGAAAAGAAACCACCTTAATTAGCAAATTGAGGCTGAAAATGAAAACCTACTGAAACTTCCAGGGCTATGTTATGAATCTGCTTAGTTACTATGTTTGTTGGCTTGTTGGATTTGATAGACTGAATATAAGCTTTAGCCAGTAGCCTCAATATTTATTCTTTCCATGGAAAAAGGCCAAGGATTGCTAATTCCACTTTTAGAAAAGAATCCAGAAGGTATGAAAAGAGGGGAAAATTCCATGGAACTTATACCTTGAGTTTGGACATGTCTTCCAGTAGAAAAGAGAAAAGATACGTTTCTCTAAGGGCTCTCCAAAGATTGAAGATGTCTCACTAATGTTAGAGGTAAGAATAGGGACTATGGAACATATGTGTAGGTCTATAGACAGAATTTCGAGGGCAGCATTATTTCACAATGTACAAGTGCCTCAGGGGCCATCTAGTCAAATCTATAAAACACAATAAAATTTTTAAAAAACGTGTTCAACAAAGTTCTGACCTCTTCTTCAAAATGGGTGAAGAATCCATCTTTATTGAAATGGCTCATTCTACTTTTATTTTCTTACTCCAGACTGGGTGGATTCTGAAATCTGTGCTTGTTTTCTAACCAGAGAAAGCATGGGTTAACTCTGGAGGTCCTAGTATCTTATTCTGCCCAGGCCTATTGAAGAATATTGCCTGATGCATGTTAAAGCCTCCTGGCCCAAGAAAAGTGATTACTACAAGGACAGATTATACCCTAATTTAAGGAACTGGAAGCTTCTAACTTGAATGAGCTCCTGATTCTCTTTATTTTCTCATCTTTCTAGCTCTACCTCAGCAAAATTTAACCAATCACATCCAATGATAGGAACTTCTTAGGCGAGGAAGTACCCACTTTAGCCATTTTCACTTCTAAAGCAGCTCTTCTCTTGTTCACTGTGGGACCATATTCCTCTTTCTCCATTTCATTTCCCTTTAATTTATTGTATTTTTTTTTTTTAATTAGAATTTAAACTGCTTAAGGATCCCTCCTTAAAGGATCAGCTGCCTTTTGAGTTAGTAGCAGATAACAGTCAAGAAGACAGTTCAAATCCAGTCTCGGATACCTTTTGATTGTGTTATCCTGGGCAAATCAATCTCTGTCTGCCCCATTTTCCTCATTTATAAAATAGGATAATAATAGCACTTACTTCCTAGGTTGTTGTGAGGATCAAATGAGAATTTTAGGATGCTTTGCACTATGTCAGTGCTGGCTGTTACTATTATTAAATAAGATAAGGTGTGATATGTTAATATTAATGTATTAAATGAGATATTTGTAAATCTCAAAATGCTAGATATATGTACACACACACACACACACACACACACATATATAATAGCAATTATTTTTGCTTTATTTTTATTCCCAAATCTTTATAAAGGCTTCATCTCCATTCATGTGGATTCCAGCCTTCCTAACTCTAGGAATGGCATTCTATTTATTGCTCCACTTAAAATTGAGAGACTTTCATTCAGGTTATATTCAGAAAGAAATGCTTTAAAAAAATTTTTTTTTTAAAGATAGGAATTCCTGAAAGGAAACTTTAGAAAAGAAAGGCAGGAGAGTTCTGACAGTGGATGATCTAGTCAGTTCTTGAGTGATCTACTGTAGGAAACTTGACCTATCCTCAGTAAAGCCGGCAGTGACTTGTGTTTTCAATAGTGTGAATGGTGCATACTGAATCATAAATACTTTTTCATCCCCGCTATCTCAGGGACTTATAAAGACTGGCATAAAAGCCTGTATGGTCTATGGTCACAGAACAGAATGAAGCGCTCCCCAACAGTGATGAGTCCCACAGCTAGCTGATGATCTAAACTGACTTTTGAAAAAAATATTTTTATTGATAGTTTTTGTTTTTTACATTACTTTCATATTTGAAAATATTTTTTCCTTCTCTTTATTGAACAAACTTTGTAAAAAATGTTTTTGATGGTTGTTCTTTATTCTTGAAGAGGACTAAAATGACACAACTATGTTGGGGTCAAGGTAAAGTTTTTCTGACTGTGGCTAATCTAACCAATACAAGCATGGATGTCTCTAGCACAAATTGGGCACATTTTTTATAAAAGGGGAGGAAAAGCAGTTTAGCAAAACAAATCAAAGCATCAACATGCAGTAAATGCATTATTAATAATAGCTAGCATTTATAGAATGCTTTAAGACTAGCATAGTGCTTTGTATATGTCACCTCATTTGATTTTCATCACCATTCTGCGAGGTAGATACTATTCTTATTCTCATTTTATAAATGAGTTAACTGAAACAGAGAAAATTTGAATGACTTACCCAGAATTACATGGCTGAGAGAGTATTCCAACTCAGGAACTTTCTGATTCCAAGGCCAGCACTTGTATTATTATTATCCTCTACCTACCTTTATCTATTTATCTTATCTGTCTGTCTGTGTCTACCTATCTATCTATCTTATCTACCTATCCACCTTTTTTGTTTATTTTTTAAAGAAACAATTGCCTTTTCTCAATTCTTTTAAGGACTTTTGAGGACCAAACTTGGATATAATGAGTAAATGGTAAATGGAGTCTTATAAAAATCTTCTCATTTGCTTTGTTGATTTTCAGGTCTTTGCTGATAGACAGATTTTCTTTTCCCTTAGAGGTAGGATGGCAAAGGAAGATATTCTACCTGTTTTTCACTTTTGGTGTCTGATACTGGAATCCTTCCAAAACCTCATCCATTTTTTGATGCCTGGGTATAGGAAGCCACACATTCCTTCCAACCTTTCAGAAGCAGCTTCAAGCCCAGGCAAGTGTTTAGTTGACTAAAGAAGGAAACCTTATCTTGCCTAAGGAACTAGGAATTCAGCCTTTGTCTCCATGTATTTCTGGAAGCAACCAAGAAGAACTTGGCTTCCAAGAAAACAAATGCCATCTACTTAAGATCTAAGGAAAATAGATAAGAGCTAAAAAGTCCTGGAAGACTATGTAGAAAGGTTGTCTCTTTTTACAGTTAAGAAAATTGAGCCTCAAAGAGGTGAAAAGACTTGCTCAAATAGTAAGTGGAAGAGGAGAGATCTCAATGTTCCATTCAGGTTAGGATAAGATATGTTCCTGAGTTATTCCCCCTTATTTTACTCCCTTTTTCCTCTACCATTACCTATGAGATTTAGCGCAGTTCATTTCCCTTTCCTAGATCTTAGTTTTCTGAATCTCTTCTTGAGTAGAAGTCCTGGGCATTTGATTTTCACATCTTTCAGATAAACTGACATATTTGGTTTGCCCTCACTTGGGCTACCTGTCACGTCCTCTGCAAATGTGGTAGAATCATTCGGATCCACAATTTCTAGGGGGAGATGAGAATAACAAAGAATAGCAAAAAACATAACTGTGAAGGCAACATTGTTCCTAAATGTTCCAAAATGGTCTCTAGTCACTTACATGATCCAATAGAGGGAAGTTTTTGAATACTTCTTGGGTGATTAGTCCCCTCCCATATAATCTACACTCTGTCTTCACACATATGTTCACTTTAAGTAGCTAGTCCTACGTGGAGGCTAATGGTAATAATTCGGTTGAATGTGGTCAGTGTATCTGCGGTGCAAAAAAACAGTTACAAGACAGGTGAGTATTTATGATACTTCTTTGGATATCTAAGAACTCATATATTCCCAACTCAGCACATTTGAGGGACTGAAGAACTCCGGTGTTTTCTATATTTAAGAAAACCTGTTCCAATACTGGAACCAGTGCTACTTTCTTCTTTCCTGGGACTATGGGAGATAGACAGCGGTAGGAACAGAGCTTGGGAATTTTGTTCCAGATCCAGGTAAGTAAACTCATTAGCGGTCAAGATGGGATAAAGGTTTTCAGCCTTTTGTCCCAGGAAAAGCCCCTTAAGAAGGGATCACCCAATCGAGGAAGGGAAGATGCTGGCTTTGTGGCCCTCAGGGAGGGGGAAGTTTGGGATTTGTGTACAAACCCCCAGGGGCTCGCAGCTTTCAGGACACTTTCAGGATAGACTTGCCCTGTCTGAATATACTCGACAGAAACTTGCACTACGCAGGCTGAGATGAGGTTCCTGAACACAGCAAAGAACCTAGCTGGGAAAACAAATGGTTCCCAGGTTCAGAATGATTTCTTGTTAGAGGATCAACGGATAAGGCTGGGGGCAGGAAAACCAGAGTTCAAATCCAGAACAAATCTGCCTCCGTTTCCTTCTGCATGAAAGGGAAAAAGACACGGCAAGCCGCTTTCCAGGACAAGAAAACCCTAAATGGGGGCGAGAAGAGTCAGGAGTGAACGACAAAAACGTGATCCTGGGCAAGTCCGGTTTCTTCATCTGCAAAATGGGGATGACAGCGCTTGCTTACCGGGACGATCCTAAGGATAACAGGAGATAGTCGTGAAGCTATTTGCAAGCTATGTGATTATGTTGGCTACAAATGACTTGTGATTTAAGAAAACACGAGCCGAAGGGAACCAAGAACTTTATAGAAGGGCGGGGATCAGAGAAGCTGAAGCTTCTCCGAGGTTTCCAAAGTTAGGCCAAGGCCAGTTTCAGACAGATGAGAAAGGACGTTCAGATGCTCTCGTTCCCCCCTCCTGGGGCGTTTTACAAGTAGCAGGCAAGAAAAAAGGGGGCGCAAAAGTTCTGCAGGAAAGGGAAGGGCCTGGCGGGGAAGGCGGGCAAGGGGGGAGCCAGAGGGAAACGGAGAGGCCGGGGCCCAGCGAGAGGTTTTCCCCCGAGGGGGGCCGGACGGGAGGAGGGGCGGCCGGGCCGAAGGAGTCCCGGGGAATACCCGGAGAGAGAGGGCGGGGCGGAGCTAAGGGGGAAGGGCGTAGGGAGCGACCCATTAGGGGCAGAGCGAGACTTTCCGTGGTTTGAGGGGGCGGGACTAGAGGGTTGAAAAGCAGGAGAAGATTGAGCGAGTGGGAAGGGGCCCTTCTGATGCAAATTGGGTCTGTCCGGTGGCGCGCCTGCCTCCAAATGCCAGCAGGGCTCCCCGAGTAGGTTACTTCTTTGCGGAGTTTCCACCCTCTAGTGGCATTCCAAACTCTAATCTTCCAATGATCTGTTTCTGTACAATCCAGGTGCTTAGAAAATGTGAAGCCGAATGTTCAGGCTGAGGCTCGGGCGCCTATAGAGAGAGTCGGTCCTTCGCCATGGGGCCTGAGCCAGCGCCAAAATTCAAAAGAAACGGTAGGTGCGGTCTTCGGGGCTGGCGGGAACCTGCGAGTTTGACCGCCCTTCTCGAGGTGTTGTCGCCTCTCCAGGCAGACCGTTTGTCCCGGGGTCAGTTCTCTCTGTCCGGCCCCGGCCGCCACGCGCCGGCAGGTACCGGTGGTCCCGGAAGGGGGGGGCGGGTGTGTCTGTGGGGGCGCGAGTAGCGGGTCCGGAGCGAGGGAGGACGGGCGGCTTAATGTCGGGACATAGAAGCTGAAAGTCTGCGTGCGTGCATGCGTGCGTGCGTGTCAAATCCCGGGTGGGAGAGTACGTTACGGACGTGTGTGGGGGGGGTGTGTGCTCGCAGAAGGTGGGGGAGGGAGTGTGCTTGTGGGTGTAGATGGCAGGGGGGAGGCTATGGGGGTGTGCGGGGGGTGTTTGTATTTCCGGTGTACTCAAGGGGCAGAGAGCGGGATTCCTATATGTCTGTATGTGTGTGTTAGGGATGCCCGCTGGTACCTAGTAGGCGCTTAATAAATGTATCTATGTGTATATGTGTATTAGGGATGCCCGCTGGTACCTAGTAGGCGCTTAATAAATGTATCTATGTGTATATGTGTATTAGGGATGCCCGCTGGTACCTAGTAGGCGCTTAATAAATGTATCTATGTGTATGTGTGTATTAGGGATGCCCGCTGGTACCTAGTAGGCGCTTAATAAATGTATCTATGTGTATGTGTGTGTTAGGGATGCCCGCTGGTACCTAGTAGGCGCTTAATAAATATATCTGTGTGTGTGTGTGTTAGGGATGCCCGCTGGTACCTAGTAGGCGCTTAATAAATGTATCTATGTGTATGTGTGTATTAGGGATGCCCGCTGGTACCTAGTAGGCGCTTAATAAATCTATCTATGTGTATATGTGTATTAGGGATGCCCGCTGGTACCTAGTAGGCGCTTAATAAATATATCTGTGTATGTGTGTATTAGGGATGCCCGCTGGTACCTAGTAGGCGCTTAATAAATGTATCTATGTGTATGTGTGTATTAGGGATGCCCGCTGGTACCTAGTAGGCGCTTAATAAATGTACCTATGTGTATGTGTGTATTAGGGATGCCCGCTGGTACCTAGTAGGCGCTTAATAAATATATCTGTGTGTGTGTGTGTTAGGGATGCCCGCTGGTACCTAGTAGGTGCTTAATAAATCTATCTATGTGTATATGTATATTAGGCATGCCTGCTGGTACCTAGTAGGCATTTAATAAATTTATGTGTATATGTGTATTAGGGATGCCCGCTGGTACCTAGTAGGCGCTTAATAAATATATCTGTGTATATGTATTAGGGATGCCCACTGGTACCTAGTAAGCGCTTAATAAATCTATCTATGTGTATATGTGTATTAGGGATGCCCGCTGGTACCTAGTAGGCGCTTAATAAATATATCTGTGTATGTGTGTATTAGGGATGCCCGCTGGTACCTAGTAGGCGCTTAATAAATATATGTGTATATGTATATTAGGGATGCCTGCTGGTACATGGTAGACGCTTAATAAATGCATGTTGAGAGAGAGAATGAGTACATGTATGTGAGAGACACTGGGGAGCACATAGTGATGATGTTAGGTATAGTTGTCAGGTTCAGAAGGTGGTGAAAGTTAAGTGGAATGGGTTTCTTTTCTTTTAAAGGAACTGCTGAGGAGACAGTTTGGGACTGATTGTCTGAGTTGGGAAGGGACCGTAAAGATTGTCTAGTACTTAGACCTTAGTCTGACTTCTCTGCTTTTTACAGGTGAGATAATTGAGACCCAGAAAGAGGGAAGTGGTTTGGTCATGCTTTAAAATAATCAGGTAACAAAGTCAACAACCTAGACCTTCTGTTTCAGCACTCCCTGTGCTCTTTGCAGTAATTTTTCTTGAGTAAAGTGGAATTTTGGAGGGAGCATTAGATTTGAAGTCAAAACTTGATTTCTGTTTCTGGCTCTATTGTGAGCCTGGAGAAGTTACCCTAAGCATATAAGACTGACATACATGCCAAAGAAGTACTGAGGTTGATGTCAGTCTTTTACATCATTTAATGTTAAACTGTTGATGAGTACATTCTTAGCTTTAGAATTTCACTTCCTGCTCAACTCATTTACTTGCTTTATGCTGTTTCTGATCCACATAACTGATTGATGATTCATTTGTTCTCTTCCAGAAATTCATTGCCCTCTTTGGAGACAGTAGTAAAAATGCACATCAAGTCCATTATTCTTGAGGGATTTAAATCCTATGCTCAAAGGACAGAAGTCAATGGCTTTGATCCCCTATTTAATGCCATCACAGGTTTAAATGGTAGTGGCAAATCTAACATATTGGATTCCATCTGCTTCTTGCTGGGTATCTCCAACTTATCTCAGGTAAAATAGAAGTAGTAGAATGGTCATTGCTTTGGGGACAGTCAAGTTTGGATTATTACATGATAGGCTATTGCTGTCTCTACCACTTTTTGAGTTTTTCATTACATTTGTGTATTCCTCTGTGTGATTGCCTCTGAACTTGACTGAAATAATATAGTTCATTATATTTGGAGTCAGAAAGATGTGGGTTTTAATTTTGTTTCAGACATCGTATGACCCTGGACAAGATGCTGAAGCTCTCATCCTCAGTTTCCTCACAATAAAACAGATATCAAATCTGTTTCTGAGTTATCAAATTATATTAAGCATGTGAAATACTTTAAAAATTTTAAAACAAGTATGTCCATCAGCTATTATTATTGTAATACCCTTCTAACTGGTTTCCATGCCTCAGATTTTTACTTTTTTTTATTATTTTTGTTTTGTTTTTGTTTTTTCAGAGGCAATTGAGGTTAAGCAACTTGCCCAGGGTCACATAGCTAATAAGTATGAAGTGTTATAGCTTGGATTTGAATTTAGACTCCAGACCAACCCCTCCAAAATCTTTCCCCAACTTGTCTTTCTGGAACAAGTTGATATTCCATTATTTTATGGTTAATGTTCTATGAACTATTAAACAGATAGATAAAACAACTCTTGCTAACTATCAGTATTTGTATTTATAGTTAATTCACAGGATATAGCTAAGTTTTCTTATTGGAATTGAAATCTAACTTAATTTTTTCCCATGATGCAATGAGATCTTTGTACTTTTAATTTTTTATCTTTTGCTTTAGGTTCGTGCCTCTAATTTGCAAGATTTAGTATATAAAAATGGGCAAGCTGGGATTACTAAAGCCACAGTGTCAATCACTTTTGATAATTCTGACAAAAAACAGAGCCCTTTGGGATTTGAGGCCCATGATGAGATTACAGTTACAAGACAGGTGAGTCTTTATGATACTTCTTTGGATATTTAAGAACTCATATATTCCCAAGAAGAATTCAGGGTAATATTGTTATATCTGTAGAAGCAAATGCTTTTGTTACAAAATTACAAAATAAGAGCAATTGCTTAAATTATTGTAGACCTTCATTGTGAAGAATGTTCAATTAAAATATAATTCAGTCTAGTCATCTCAGTCAGGTCATAACAGTGAGATGTAAATGCTTGGTATCTTTTCCTAATGATTGGGGTATTTTGAAGAGGGCTCTGGCTAGCTAAAGACAGAAGAGTTGACCATTGCAAGGGGATATAGGAAGTGTTCAGGAGGATGAGAAGGGATCTAAGGATAAGAGTTTGAAGAAAAAGAAGACTGGGAACAAAATACAAACTTGATAGATTTAGAATTTTTGAATTGTAGACTTTTAGAGCTGGATGAAACATTCAAAGTCATTTCTTACAAATTTTGAATCTTCCACTCTCTTCTTCTACTCATTATACCATAATGCCTGCCCAGCTTGAACTAGAGTTGGTCTTTTTGCTCTTCAGCTATGTGTGGACAGATCTTAGCACTGAGATTTTTCTATCTTAAAGCTCTAAATGTTTGCCTCAATCCAGGATACTGGCTTGGAAATCAGGGGACTTTGACTTTTTTTAGTCCTTCCTTTATTAATTAGCTTCATGACCCTTTTTTATAATGTTGGTTTACTTGTGAACAAAATTGATATGTTGAACTAGATTTCTAATTCCCCTAGTGGTTCTGAAAATCTGATCCAATTCATAATATCTTACTAGACTGTGCTTCTATTTTATATCTTACTAGACTGTGCTTCTATTTTATTTTTAGGTGGTCATTGGTGGCCGAAATAGATACTTAATCAATGGTGTAAATGCAAATAACACCAGAGTTCAAGATCTCTTCTGTTCTGTTGGACTTAATGTTAACAACCCTCATTTTCTCATCATGCAGGTAACTATGGTTTTTATATTTGCTTTATATTAATTGTGATACATGGATTATCATGAGTTAATGTATGACGTAGCATTGTCTTTCCTTCTGAGTCTTCACTGATAGTACTCATTTTGCCTTATTACCCAGTTTTTCCTCATTTTTTTTGGCTGAAGTAAGTCTGTTGCCCAGTTATAATTTTCATTTGGAATAAGGCTAATTCTTTACATTGCAAGAATCTTTAGATGGAGATAGCTATTTGTGTTGCTACCTGATAGACCCACCTTTCCACTAACAGATGAAATGATTGAATTTTGAGGTTGCTTGATCCTGTGTCTTGACTCATTTCAGTTTTTCCTAAAGAATAAAAATATTCCTTATAAATATCTTGATTAATTGAAGTATTGCTGATAATACTGAATTTTTAAGCTATTTAATTTACATTTTCCCCTTAAATATCAATGTAGATAGGAAAGAATTATACATATAAAAATAATTATCACTGCAGACATTTATGTTTATATTTACATACATATGTAAATATAATTTTTTATGTCACCTATATTTTCCAGTATATTCTTTGCCTCAGACAGCCATCTTTTATAACCAATAATAGAGTAAAGAAAAAAACAAACAAAAGAAAGCAGTTGAAACAAACTTAGCAACATCAACAAAAAAATCTGATATTTGAAAAATTTTGTAACCATAGTCCCACACCTCTGCATAGAATGGGGAGATGTCTTGTATCTTTTCTTTGGGACCAACTTTGATCATTTGTTATTTTGCAGGATTCAGTTTCCATTGTTCTTTCTATTTATGTTATTGTAAACATATATAGTGTTTTCCTGATTTTGCTTATTACTTCACTTTGCCTCAGTTCATATCAGTTTTTCCATACTTCTCAGACAGATGTTCAATTGTAATCATGTATTACACCTTGTTTAGCTATTCTTCAGTTGATCGTCATCTGTGTTATTTCCATTTTTTTGCTTCTGCAAATTATGAAATTATGAATTATGATTATGAATAATTTGGTATAGATGGGATTTTTCTGTTTGTCTTTGATATCTTTTGGGTATATGCCTAATAGTGAAATGTTTCTTTTACAGTAATTATCTTGGAAAATGACTTAAACTCATCAAAATTGTAATTTTTTTTTTTTTATTCTGAGTGTTACAGACATCAACAAGTTGGAATATTTCTTTATATAAAGAACAGAAAAGAATTTGCACATAAAACTATAAATACCTATTATATACAACTTATTTAAAATGTGATTTATAAATTATACAATATATAATAGGTAAATATGTAATAAAATATAATATCAACATATTAGGGTTTTTTTGATACATCATTTTAAATGCTTCATTGATTCTTTTAAAGTATAATTTAAAGGTGATCTTTGTTTTGAATCATGTCAGGGAAAATTGCCTTTAGTTAAATTGACACTTTTATTTCTATACCATGGCTGAATTAAATATAAGAAAGTTTTTGATGCTAAATTAGATTGTGTTTTCTTGGTTGCCAGTAAGTATGACACTCTTGTGATATTTGGTTAGAAAATTAACATGGTGTTAGGCTATATTAAGGGAGATGTGATGTTTAGCAAGAAATGATAGTGTAGGACTCTGTTTGGACAAACCTAGACTATTGTGTTCAGTTTTGTATTCCATATTTTACAAAGGATATTAACAATCTGGAGAGGATCAGAGAAGATCATGTCATGAGAGATTTGACTGAAGGACCTTACCATTTTTGATCTGAAGAAGAGAAAACTTAGGAGCAACATGATAATTGTATCTAAAGAACTCTTACATGAAAGAAGAATTAGACTTATTCTGCTTGATTAAAGAAGTCGGAAGTAGGAAACCAAGAATAGAAGTTGCAGAGAGACAGATTTCAGCTCAATGTAGAGAAAATCTGCCAAACACTAATGTCAAAAAATGAAATGGACAGCTTCAGAAAGAATCCCTTCCCTAAAGAATAGGTGTTTATCCCAAAGGTTGGCTAGCAGATTACCAGTTAGATTCAGGTTGGACCATCTCATGAATTATATCCCTTCCAATTCTGGAAATTCAAGATCTAGCTTCTTTTTATTAAAATTTACTTGTACTATGTTCCAATCCTTGAGACTACTGTTAGTAGGTATCACGAACTAATCTGAAAAGCTAATATTTGGAGACAGCTCCTATATTTATATCTTGCTGCTTAATTAATAAATTTTGTGATTTTGTATTTAGGGCTTCAATTTGGGCCTCATAGAATTAAGATTAAATGATTTTTAGATTCTTATCTGAGTCCAAACCTTTTGATCTTAATTTAAGAGAAGTTAAAAGTGTTTTTGACATATAAGGCTGTGTATTCAACAGGAGTTACTATCTAAAAGAATCTCGGTTTCCTCATGTCCAAAATGACAATGAGTTTGTAGCATCATAGAATTTTAGAACTAGAAAGGACCTTATAGTTTATCTGTTCTTGTGATTTTATTTTATTGAAGGGAAATCAATATCCAGAGAAATCAAGTCTTGTCTAATGTTACATAGTTAGTAGGTGGAAGATCCTAGAATTAAAACCAGGTCTTCTCCCTTCAAGTCCAATGTTTTCTACTGTACTAATTACCCTGTCAATATAGAATAACCAATATCCCTTTTAATTAAATTTTTCTGTAATTCTAGTTAAAGTGAATACTGATTTTTAAAAAAAAAATACCAGGAGACCATTACTCTTTTGTCTTAAAGACTAATAAAAAGAAATCTCTTATCTTCCTGAAGGTGATGGAAAGGGCTTTCCAAAAGACTGATTTATTTCTGAGAGTTAAGGCTATTAGTAAACAAAACAAAAAAAAATACTATGACCTGTAATGTTCTCTTCTCTATAATATAATATTCTCTGGGAGCAGGTTTCTTGGGGGGCTTCTGGGAGCAGCCTTCATTTCAGTTCTGAGTAATAATCGCCTCAAATTCAACCAGGAGTTAAAATCCAGATCCTTTATTGTCTCCTTCAAAGTAGCCCGGTTAGCTTTCTTAGAGGCCTATCTCTCACCTTGGTTCTGAGAGCTTTTGCCACTAGTCCTTTGTCTAGCCTCCAGCCAGCACAAAGGTGGAAAATGGAATGAATCTTGACTCCTCCTCCGAGAGTGGGATTGTGAACTTCTGGCTTGTGAATCTCTTGAAGTTTCTAGTGGGGTTGTCCTTTTGAGGGCTACTCCTTATATATGCTCTCTTAAAGGTGTGAACTCTCCCAAAGGTGTGAACCAAAGTACATAAGCATTGTCTCTATCAAGTCCAGTGACTTAGCACCTTGTTTCAAATTCTGCCCCATAACAATGACTTTTTTTTTTTTTTTTGGTTACATTTTATATGCATTGTTTTTCATTAAGTGCTTTGAACATAATTTTCCATTTTATTTTCAGGGTCGAATTACTAAAGTGTTGAATATGAAACCTCCAGAGGTAAGAGCTTCATATAAACTATAATAGTGATTAATGACATGAATTGTACCATAAGTTTCTTAGGACCAGATTTATATTTTGGGAAATATATTGGATCATTTTGAATCATCTGTAGGTAACTTGTTTCTCTTTACAGTGTTTGGTTCTATCCCATATGGTAAGATAAGTTTGACCACACAAAAGATGCTTTCAGTTGTAGTTCTAGATTGGGATCTTAAGTTAGTGCTTTTTTTTCCTTTGAATAACTAATAAAATAAATGGAATGATGATAAAGTTTTGTATGATTCTGGTTCAGACATCTAGTGGTGCAGTGGGTAGAACATTAGGCCAGGAATCAGAAAGACCTGAGTTTAAATGTGGCTCCAGATTTACGTTACTCCAGGTAAACCAGTTAACTTCTGCCTCAGTTTCCTCAATTGTAAAATGGAAATAATAATAGCACTTAACCTTGTAAGACTGTTGTAAGTATCAAATGAGATAATACTTGTAAAAGTGCTTAGTACAGTGTTTGGCACATTGGAGAATCTAATTATACCTTTCCTTTATTTACCTTCTTATTTTCATTGTTTAGCAAGGAGAACCCTTCTTTCTTTTGGCTGAAAACTACCATATTCTCTGAAATGTATTTTAGCTTTGGGTGAAAGAATTAATCCCTGTAATTCAGGAGTCAGAATTTGATGTGTTCGTTTTGTAGTAGCATTATAATTATTACATTGTAGCATTGTCATATCTGGTTTCCTAGAAATACTATTACAATGTTTACACATTTATCCATTTATAACTTTACTTCCTCTGGCAATATTTCTTTGTTGTTGTTTTTTGCCTGGGAACTTAACCTATTCACAGGGGAGAAGGAAGAATTATTTGAGGAAGATTTGGTAGTTACATGGGCTTTTCAATTAAGAGGTAGTAAAGTTAGAACAGAATGGATGATAAGCCATTTTAGAGCAATGTTTGCTGCTAAAATTACTTTTTGGGAATGTTGGGATGAATTAATTAAGAGTTTTGGAGGATTAGAAGAAACTAAGAACCTCATTGATCTATTGGAAAGGAAGGAAGATAATGAAAAAAAATGCCCTTCTTTGGATTTGGAATTTAACCCTTCCCTAGTAGACATTTATACATATATACACATATATTTACTCAGCATATATGCTCTAGACCAGGCTGCATCCCAGTAGTCCTATGCTCTGATAACTAGATTAAAATGTCATTGGGAAATGTTTAACAAAGTAAATAAAGCACAATATAGCATAATGTTAATTTGTAGTTTTCCAAGTCAGTATGCAGTTATTGGTATCTGTTGTTTGATAGAATTGTTTAGGCAATAAGACTCACATAATGGTTTTTGAAGGTTCATTTTCCTCTTACTACTATTTGATATTTATGTGGTGATAGTGCTTCTTTAAAAACTAATAAAAATTTTTTTGGATTGGTAACATTCTTATGAGTGTCTTCATTTTTGATCAAGGCTAAACTGTGCTTTGTGATTATATTGAGATAATCACAGAATCTTAAATTCTTAAATATTTATTTTAAAATTCTCATTCCAGATTTTATCCATGATTGAAGAAGCAGCTGGAACCAGGATGTATGAATGCAAAAAAATTGCTGCCCAGAAAACGATAGAAAAAAAGGAGGCTAAGCTAAAAGAAATTCAGACGGTAATTAATGTTATTAGATAATTCATATTAGGTAATTATTAAGAGTTTGTGTTTAGACTTCTTATGCTATAGAAGTGGAGAAAACATCTATAGTATAGAAGTGGCAGGTTTAGATGTGATATTTTCCATTTACCTTCATTTGCCTAAAAGTATTTGCTTTTTTCTTTTTTATGTTTATGTTAATGAAGTTATAATTCTTCATTTTATAGATACTGACAGAAGAGATTACTCCAACACTTCATAAATTAAAAGAGGTATGTTCTAAATATATGGAATGATAATTGAGGGATTAATTTCAGGGCAAGGGACAAGAGGTTCAGAGGAAAAGTGACGTGACCATTAATATGCACATAGTTAATAGCAGAGCCAGAACTTAGACATGAGAACTCCAACTCCAAGTCAACACTCTTTCTATTTCACACACCTTAATTCAATCAAGGGTGGAACCTTTTGGCAGCCACATTACTTTATTGACTCATATAGAATTTGTAGACCTCTTAAATTCCCTAAGCATTTTCATGTTACTTCCTTCTTCACAACAACTATTTGTACAATCTTTATTTGTACAATTGATTTTTTTAACTCCTACTGCAGGAGTTTGTTTCTTCCTATTAAATTGCATTTTATAAAATTTAGATTATTTTTCCAAAATTTTTATTATTAAGAACGGTACATGATATCGTGTTCTTTCTTGAACTGTATAATAACAGTTGGAAAAAAGTAAAAATGTGTTGATAAAGCTAATGGGCTGTTTAGTATGTTTGTCTTTTATTAGAAAAAGAGAAGTTTAACATAGATCATTGGTGTTTTAATTTTTGCCTTAGGTTCTCTACATGCTACATATTGATATTGTAGAATATTTTCTCACATATTAATTTCAACTGACTAATGATGCTTTTTGTTAGTAAAAACAAAAATATGGTTATTTTACAAATGCTATAACATTGTGTATAAAAGCTAGTTTTTATCCAACTTTGTCTTTTGATATCCTTTTGATATTGTTTGAGTAGATTCCTGGTGGTCTAGATAGTGGCTACAAGAGAGTTGTTAAGAATCCCCTTTAAATCGGACTCAGGTTTTAGGAATCAAAGAATTCACTCATTCCCGAATTATTAGTTGCATAATGAAAGTTTATTGTTAGATAGAAGTCAGTCTTTTGGTAAACTGATTTCTATAGTGGCAGATCTATGGAAAATGAAATTTGAATGCACTGCATTCTCAGTGCACAGAAAGTCCTGGCAGCAAAGGGAGCTACTAAGGTCCATCTGCAAAAGACCTTTGTTGATGGAAGCTATTATATTGGGTGTCTTGGTTGGGGCTGGGACAGCCCAAGCAGGTCAGACCTAGTGGGAGCTGGGACAGCCCGGATGTAACAACACTTCAAAGGAGTGCTTTTTGACCAGGATTTCTAGTTGAATCAAAGGCTCTGGCATCCTGGAAAGTTAACTTATCTAGGGAGGATATGTCTTCACCAGGATGGGTAGAAAATCTGAAAGGGATCACAGATCAATAGGAAATAGTTTCTTAAAGGGACCACAATCTGCTTCACTTTCCAGCTATAAAACTATATGATTCTGTGATCTCTTTCAATATAATTTTTCACCTATGGCATTCAGTGTAAAAAAATGCTATAAAATTGAAATTTTGAGTTGTGATGTGGGTGTCTGGGTGTGTATATGTATGTGTCTATGTGTTGTGGTTTTACATGGCCGAGGGGGAGTTGGAGAGCTTCAGAATAGATTCCATTTGAATTTCAGCTTATTTTTTTCCTTATTGGTCACTTTTTCAGGAAAGGTCTTCCTACTTGGAGTACCAAAAAGTAATGCGAGAAATAGAACATCTGAGTCGGTTGTACATTGCTTATCAGTTTATGTTAGCTGAAGATACCAAAGTACGTTCAGCTGATGAGTTAAAAGAAATGCAAGCCCTAACTATCAAACTTCAAGAAGAAATATCTGAGAATGATAAACATATTAAGGAACTTAGCCATGAAATAGAAGAGTTGGAAAAAAGAAAAGAAAAGGTAAGAGCTAAAGTATGAAAGTTATAGATTACTTGTATTGTAAGGTAAAAATTTGCCTTGCAGGGCAGAGCCAAGGTGGCAGAGAAGACACACACGACATTCTAAGCTTCTCATACCTCACTACTAATTACCAAATTCAGCCTCAAAAATAGTGCTTGAGTGGTAAAATTCATGAAGATTGGAAGCACAACTTACCAGCCAAAGTAATCTAGAAGATTTCCAGAAAAGGTTTGTCCTGAGCAGCTGGAGCAGACCAGTGCAAGCAGGGAGATAGAAGAAGTGGCTAGCATACTGAGTGGACCAGGTGATGGCGGTTTCCCTTGCTGGAAAATTTACGGGGAGGACTCTACCACAGGTTGGCTGCTCTGCTTTGGTTGCCGAGGAGTAGACCAGTAGAGAAATTAAAACCAATGGTAGAATATATTCCAAAAAAACACCAGAATCTAACAGGATCTGCCTATACCCACCTAAAACCAGAAGTAAGTGACTGAGCACAAACCACAGCACAGCTGTGCAGCTGCATTCTGAAGCACAGGACTTTTGCCCAGGGCAGTCACAAATCTGCACAGCAGAGGGGCTTGGCCTGGCCTGGGGCAATAGAACTTCCCAAAGTCCCTCCCCAAAGCAGACACTCTTCTGGTGTGGTGTGGGTGTGGGGCTCTTCAAAGGTCAACTGCTAATCCCCACAGCAGGCTTCTGCCTGGGGCACTGACACTTTTGCTGCTTAGCTTCTAGCCCCAGAGCAGTTGCTAATCCACACAGCTGGGCTTTTAGCCAGGAACTTCCCCAGCTCAGCCTTGCTACCCAAGGCAGAGACACTTCCAGTGTAGAGCTTTACCCAGAGCACTTCTGCAGCTCAGCAGCTCTTTGCAGCCCGTTTGCAGGACAGCTACTGTCCATATATCTATTATATGGATAGAGGAAGCTGGTAACCTCCTTACCCCAAAGCAGACTCTAAGGACTTTAAAAAAAAAAATGAGTAAAAAAGCCAAGCGGACCATCAATAACTTCTATACAGAAAGAGAGCAGGCTTTCAACCTGGAGAAGACTAATAGCAGACAGTCTCCAGAGAAAACCCCAAGGGGGGAATATAAGTTGGTCCCCCTCACACAAGGCTATCCTAGAAGAAATTATAAAAAAAAAAATCTTAAAAGAGAGCTAGAAGAAAAATGGGGAAAGGAAAGAGAAGCTATGCAAGAAAGTACAGAAAAGGCTTATAACTCAGTTAAAGAAAAATTTGATAAAGTGGAAAAAGAAAACAATTTTCTGAAAGGTGAATTTGAAAAGGTAAAGAGCTTCCAGGGAAACAGAATTTGTGAATTGGAAAAAATGAAGAACTCCAAAGAAAGTAGGATTTGTGAATTGGAAAAAGAAAATAACTCAGTTAAAAAAAAAATTAGTGAAATGGAAAAAAATTCCATAGAGCAAAACAACTCTTTTAAAAACTCAAATGGACATATACAAAAAGAAGCCAAAAAAAGCTAATGAAGAAAATAACTCATGAAAAATCAGAACTGAACAAATAGAAATGAATGATTCGCTGAGACATCAAGAATCAGTCAAGTAAAACCAAAAAATAGAAAAAAATGTTAAGTATCTACTTGGAAAGACAACAGACCTAGAAAATACTTATAGGAGAGATAATCCAAGGATTATTGGACTTCCTGAAAATTATGATGAAAAAAAGAGCCTAGATACTATCTTACAGGAAATCACCGAAGAGAACTGCCCAGATTGTAATAGAATCAGAAGGTAAAATAGGCATTGAAAGAATTCATTGAATAGCTTCTGAAAAAGACCCTAAAATAAAACCTCCAAGGAATGTTGTGGCTAAATTTCAGAACTATCAGACTAAGGAAAAAATATTACAAGCCACCAGAAAAAAAAACAATTCAAATAACCACAGAGCCAAAATAAGGATCACTCACGATCTAGCTGTTTCCACATTAAAAGATTGAAGGGCCTGGAATATGATATTCTGAAAGGCAAAAGAACTTGGAATGCAGCCAAGAATAAACTACCCAGCTAAGCTGAGCATTTTCTTCTAGGGAAGAAGATGGATATTTAATGAAACAGATGAATTCCATTTGTTTCTAAGGAAAAAACCAGAACTTAACAAAAAATCTGACCTCCAACTATAGGACTCAAGAGAAGCAGAAAAAGGTAAAAAAGAACTGAGAACTGTATTTCTGTTAATGGATATACATAAAGAGTACATGTATAATTTGTTTTACTGATATAACATAAAAAAAAAGGAAAGTAGAAATGGAAAGGGGATAGTATCAGAAAAGGAAAAGGGGAGATAAAAAGAGGGAAACTACATCTCATGAAGAGTCAGAGGAAACCTATAATATCTGAGGGAATTTAGAGAGGGGAAAGAATATTGTATGTATCCTACTCTTATCAGAGTTGGCTCAAAGAGAAAATTATTGACATATTTGGTTTACAGAAAAACTTCTCTCACCTCATTAAAAAGTGGGAGGGGAAAAGGGAAAGAGTAATAAGGAAAAGGCATAAGAAAGGGGAAGGGATTCAAAGGGGGTGGGAGGGATTCTAAAGAGGGAGAGCTGCATGAGGCAAGTGGTGCCCATAAGTTTAATATGGGGGAAGGGAAGGGGTCAAGAAAAAAAAAGCATAATCTGGGGATAAGATGGCAGGAAATACAGAATATGTAATTTTAACTGTAAATGTGAATGGGATGAACTCTCATAAAGCAGAGACAGATAGCAGACTGGATCAAAAGCCAGAACCCTACAATATGTTATTTACAGGAAACACATTTAAAGCAGGGATACACATACAGAGTAAAAGTAAAAGGCTGTAGCAGAATCTATTATGTTTCAGAGGAAGTCAAAAAAGCAGGAGTAGCCATCCTTATCTCAGATCAAGCAAAAGCAAAAATTGATGTAATTAAAAGAGATAAGGAAGGAAACTATACATTGCTAAAGGGTAGCATAGACAATGAAGCAATATCAATACTAAACATATATGCACCAAGTGGTGTAGCATCTAAATTCCTAATGGAGAAGTTAAGAGAGTTGCAAGAAGAAATAGACAGCAGAACAATAATAGTGGAAGATCTCAACCTGGCACTCTCAGAATTGGATAAATCAAACCACAAAACAAATAAGAAAGAAATTAAAGAGGTAAATAGAATAGTAGGAAAATTAGGTATGATAGATCTCTGGAGAAAACTGAATGGAGACAGAAAGGAGTATATTTCTCAGCAGTTCATGGAATCTATACAAAAATTGATCATATATTAGGACATAAAGATCTCAAAATTAAATGCAGGAAGGCAGAAATAGTAAATGCTTTCTTTTCAGATCATAATGCAATAAGAACTACATTCAACAAAAAGTTAGGAGTAAATAGACCAAAAAGTAATTGGAAACTAAATAATCTCATCTTAAAGAATGATTGGGTGAAACAGCAAATTATAGAGACAAGTAATAATTTCATCCAAGAAAATGACAATGATGAGACATCATACCAAAATTTGTGGGATGCAGCCAAAGCGGTAATAAGGGGAAATTTTATATCTTTAGAGGCTTACTTGAATAAAATGGAGAAAGAGAAGATGAATGAATTGGGCTTGTAACTTAAAAAGCTAGGAAAAGACCAAATTAAAAACCCCCAATCAAATACTAAACTTGAAATTATAAAATTAAAAGGATAAATTAACAAAATTGGAAGTAAAAAACTATTGAATTAATAACTAAAACTAAGAGTTGGTTTTATGAAAAAACCAGTAAAATTGATAAACCTTTGGTAAATCTGATTAGAAAAAGGAAAGAAGAAAATCAAATTGTTAATTTTAAAAATGAAAAGGGAGAACTTTTCACCAATGAAGAGGAAATTAGAGCAATAAGGAGTTCCTTTGCCCAACTTTATAAATTTGATAACCTAAGTGAAATGGATGACTACGTCCAAAAATATAGGCTTCTCAGATTAACAGAGGAGGAAGTAAATTTCTTGAACAGTCCTATTTCAGAAAAAAGAAATAAAACAAGCTATTAATCAACTCCCTAAGAAAAAATCCACAGGACCAGATGGATTTACATGTGAATTCTACCATACATTTAAAGGACAATTAAACAATGCTATATAAACTATTTGAAAAAATAGGGAATGAAGGTGTCCTACCAAATTCCTTTTATGACACAGATACTGATACCTAAACCAGGTAGGTTGAAAACAGAAAAGGAAAATTACAGACCAATCTTAATGCTAAAATCTTAAATAAAATATTTGCAAAAATACTACAGAAAATCATCCCTAGGATAATACACCATGACCAAGTAGGATTTATACCAAGAATGCAGGGCTGGTTCAATATTAGGAAAATTATTAGTATAATTGACATATCAATAACCAAATTAACAAAAAACATATGATCATCTCAATAGATGCAGAAAAAGCATTTAATAAAATCTAACATATATTCCTATTAAAAACACTTGAGAATATAGGAATAAATGGACTGTTCCTTAAAATAATCAGTAGCATCTATTTAAAACCATCAGTAAGCATCATATGTAATAGGGATAAACTGGAACCATTCCCAATAAGATCAGGAGTGAAATAGCCCACTATCGCCATTACTATTCAATATTGTATTAGAAATGCTAGCTTTGGCAATAAGAGTTGAGAAAGAGATTAAAGGAATTAGAGTAGATAATGAGGAAACCAAATTATCGCTCTTTGCTGATATGATGGTATACTTGGAGAACCCCAGAGATTCTACTAAAAAGTTGTTAGAAATAATCCATACCTTTAGCAAAGTTGCAGGATACAAAATAAACCCATATAAGTCATCAGCATTCTTACATGTCACTAACAAAATCCAACAGTTTAGAGTTACAAAGAGAAATTCCATTTAAAGTAACTACTGATAGTATAAAATATTTGTGAATCTATCTGCCAAAAGAAAATCAGGAACTATATAAGCAAAACTACAAAAAACTTTCCACACAGTCAGATATAGCCAATTGGAAAAATATTAAATGCTCTTGGATAGGGCGAGCAAATGTAATAAAGATGACAGTACTACCTAATCTATTTATTTAGCGCTATACCAATCAGACTCCCAAAAAACTATTTTAATGACCTAGAAAAAATAACAACAAAGTGCATATGGAAAAACAAAAGTTCAAGAATTTCAAGGGAACTAAGAAAAAAAAAATCAAATGAAGGTGGCCTAGCTGTACTAGATCTAAAATTATATTATAAAGCAGCGGTTACCAAAACCATTTGGTATTGCCCAAGAAATAGACTAGTTGATCAATGGAATAGATTAGGTTCAAAGGACAAAATAGTCAATAACTTTAATTATCTATTGTTCAACAAAACCCAAAGACCCCAGATTTTGGGATAAGAATTCACCGTTTGACAAAAACTGCTGGGAAAATTGGAAATTAGTATGGCCGAAACTAGGCATTGACCCATACTTAACACCGAACGCCAAGAGAAGGTCAAAATGGGTTCATGATCTGGCATAAAGAATGAGATTCTAAATAAATTAGAAGAACATAGCGTAGTTTACCTCCCAGACCTGTGGAGGAGAAAGGAATTTATGACCAAAGAAGAACTAGAGATCATTATTGAAAACAAAATAGAAAATTTTGATTATATCAAATTGAAAAGTTTTTATAGAAACAAAACTAAGGCAGACAAGATTAGAAGGGAAGCAATAAACTGGGAAACCATTTTTAGAGTCAAAGGTTCTTATAAAGGCCTCATTTCCAGAACACAGAGAATTCACTCTAATTTATAAAAAATCAAGCCATTCTCCAATTGATAAATGATCAAAGGATATGAACAAATAATTCTCAGACAAAGAAATTGAAACTATTTCTAGCCATATGAAAAGATGCTCTAAGTCATTATTAATCAGAGAAATGCAAATTAAGACAACTCTTGAGATACCACTACACACCTCTCAAATTGGCTAGAATGACGGGGATAATGTGGAATGTTGGAGGGGATGTGGGAAAACTGGGACACTGATGCATTGTTGGTGGAATTGTGCATCCAACCATTTTGGAGAACAATTTGGAACTATACTCAAAAAGTTATCAAACTGTACATACCCTTTGATCCGGCAGTGTTACTACTGGGCTTATATCCCAAGGAAATCTTAAGAGAAAGGTACCTGTATATGCAGGAATGTTTGTGGCAGCCTTCTTTGTAGTGTCCAGAAACTGGAAACTGAGTGGATGCCCATCAATTGGAGAATGGCTGAATAAATTGTGGTATATGAATGTTATGGAATATTATTGTTCTGTAAGAAATGACCAGCAGAAAGGCCTGGAGAGACTTACATGAACTGATGCTGAGTGAAATGAGCAGGACTAGGAGATCATTATATACTTCAACAACAATACTATATGATGAGCAATTGTGATGGTGTAGCCCTCTTCAACAATGAGATGAACCAAATCAGTTCCAATAGAGCAGTAATTAACTGAACCAGCTATACCCAGCGAAAGAACTCTGGGAGATGAGTATGAGCCACTACAGAGAATTTCCAATCTCTTTATTTTTGTCCGCCTGCATTTTTGATTTCCTTCACAGGTTAATTGTACACTATTTCAAAGTCTGATTCTTTTTGTATAGCAAAATAACTGTTTAGACATGTATACATATATTATACTTAATATATACTTTAATATATTTAAATGTATTGGTCTACCTGCCATCTTGGGGAAGGAGTGGGGGAAAGAGGAGAAAAATTGTAACAAAAGGTTTTGCAATTGTCAATGCTGAAAAATTACCCATGCATATAGTAAATAAAGTTATAATAAAAAAAAATAATACAACAAAAAACAAAAGTTGCCTTGCAGGGTGATATTTTCAGGTATTCTTGAGCCACTGGAAAATGTCTTACTTGTCTAATCATTTTCTTTAAAGAAGCATAATATAGTAGCTTTTAAAAATTATTTACTCTCTTTATAAAGTTGAATTTACAAAGTGAGATTACAATGTAGTTGTAGATTTTAAGAAACTTGATTTAAATGAGATATGTTTTATTGTAGGAAATTGGTAACGTCCTTCAGTCCTTGGAAGATGTACTTGCAGAGGCACAAAGAATCAATATGAAGTCTCAAAGTGCTCTTGATCTCAAGAAGAAAAATCTTGAAAGTGAAGAAAAAAAACGCAAAGAAATAGAAAAAAGTATGGCAGAGGTAAGCAATATTATTGTACATTCCAAAACAAGGTATTCTAGTGTATTGTTCTCAGCAGTATTGACTTTGTAACATCATTTTTCAAATATAATCTAATTTCTTTTAACTTTATTGTAGGGGAAGCATTTTTAATATGTGGTCTATGAATTTGTCTTTAAAATTCTTTGATAACTATATTTCACTTCTTTGGAATACCATGCATTTTTATTCTATGTCTTAAAAAATATATTTTCTGAGGACTTCCATAGTCTTCACTAGATTGCTCAAATGCTGTGTGACCCCCAAGTTAACATTATTGTTTAAGGGGCTGCAAAATAGGGAAGCAGAATTGCTGATGTCATAGATTTGGCATTCAATTCAATAATAATTTATTAAAGTTTGCTATATATGAACTACTTTTTAATTACTTGAGGTATAAAAAAATTAAAAATAGTCCCTGCCTATAAGGAACTGATGTTCTATGATGTCTATATTTCTTTTTTTCAACCAATAATTCAGAGATTTTTCTTGATATAGTCAGGGCTTTTGAAGTCCTTGGGTATAAGTACCTGTCTGGTTTGGCTTTTTAAAAAAAGATCTCAGACAAATAGCAGCACCACTTTATTTCTTTCATATTAATTAGACTAGGGGCAGCTAGTTGAAGTAGTGGATAAAGCATCACTCATGAAGTCAGAACAGAGTTTAAATGTGGCCTCAGACACTTGACACTTCCTGGCTCTATGACTCTGGGCAAGTCACTTAGCTCTGGTTGTCTCAGCAAAAAACAAAACAAAACAAACAAAAACATATTAATTAGGCTAAAATTTCTGATTTTTATTATAGGTGAGAAATTCTTCAAGTGCTGACTTTGCATATCAATAAGTATATCAAAGTTTTTAATTAATGTGACAATGCTGGTACTTAGTCATCATTCTCTTTGTGGGATGCCTCATTTTTATTTAATATTATATTTGCAATAGTAAGCTTAAACATAGCAATTACTGAAGTAACCACAATTTGGAATGCAGGACTTTATGATTAAAACCATGATGTTGAAATTCACTCCTATAGCATCATGACATTTTGAATTTGTTATGGAATCTGTAATCTGTGATATTTATATAAAATTTTAGGGTGTGTGGTTGTGTTATGGAGCAACCTGCTAGTGGCTCCTGGGGATCTAAGTCTGACCAGCAGAATAGATCCCTTCATGTGAGAGGATGATAACAATACAAGGAGGCTGTTGCATTCTTTGACCTCTCTTCTCTTCCCTCTTGCCTCCGATTTATTTTCCAATTCACAAACAACATCTGCTTCTGTAAAAGCTGATTTGCAATTATTTCAAGTGTGTTATGATTCACAGCTTTGAAGAAATGATCTGCCCCTTGATAGTACAGTCCCTTTTAATTGTTTACAAGCTTTCTGGGTTTCACATTTAGGCATGGTCCTTAACATGTTGTATGTTTAAAGAGAGTTGATTTTGAATAAGCAGTTCTGGTTTTAAAATTGTCTGTCATTAACTGTTTCATTGATCTTAGGCAAATTTCTTAATCCCTTTGTATCTTAGCTTCCTCATATGTAAAATGAGAGTTGATGTAAAAAATCAACAGGTTGTCTTTCAACTCTGCATTTAGAGATCTGAAGAGACATTAAGTTGATCAGCCACTGATGATTTTGTTTATTTTTGTTTCTGCACTTTCCAATAAGATGGAAAAGTTATCATCCACATTAATGGGGAGAGAATATATGCTGAAGTATTTATGTATAAAGGAGAAGAAATAAATCCCTCTCCTTAAAACTATTGGGCTAGATGCTGAAACTTTGCTTCACAAATGAAAGAAATTAATTTCCTTGTTAATTTTTTTCTACAAAGGATTCTAAAACTTTGGCAGCAAAGGAAAAAGAGGTAAAGAAGATAATAGATGGACTGACTTCTTTTCAAGAAGCAAGTACTCAAGATGCAGTTGCCCTGGCAGCTGCACAGCAGCATTTCAATGCGGTTTCTGCAGGCCTATCGAGTAATGAGGATGGAGAAGAAGCAACTCTTGCTGGACAGATGATGAATTGTAAGAATGACATAAGCAAAGCTCAGACTGAAGCCAAGCAGGTATAATCAGAAACTAAACAATTCATAATTATAACTTTAAAATGTGATAAATTGTTAAAGGTGGTCTCTGAAGTTCTTTTCCAGCTGCCATATTTTGTGTCAAGACTTTGACAACTTTGTGAGATGGAATAAATATTAGATGAGAGTTTGGAAAACTGGTTCTGGTTCTCTTTCTGTCATTTACTAGATATGTGGACTTGTACAAGTCCCTTAACTCTTGATATTAACATCATTCATCTAGTTTCTATACTCTTAGTTATTTTTCATTCATTCTATTTTAAACCATTTTCCTCCACTCCCACTCCTGTGGTCACTTGTTCACTGCATCCTTAAATACAAAATGAGAAAAGGAAAAGAAAGAATTTGCTGTGTACAAAGCATATGATAGAAGATTCAATATAAAACATAAATTTCCATTTCAAGGGGCAGCTAGATGGTGCGATGGAGAGAGCATTGGCCCTGAAGATAGGTGAACCTTTAGCTTCAGACACTTGACACATAATTGCTGTGTGACCCTGGGCAAATCATTTAACTCCTATTACCAACTCCTATTACCTGCTCCTACCCCTCCAAATTTCCATTTCACTAAAACTTATAAATGCTACATATTGTTTTCAAAGCTGGTTGGCTTTTCTTTGTTTCCTTTTTGGTTTTTCTTTTTTCTGCTCTGTACTTTTTTTACTTTATTGTTTTTCTCTCCCCTTTTCCCCTACCCCCAAAAAAGGCTGTAACTGAACATGGAGAAAAGCATATTTCTCTGTTTTTCAGTTTATATTAAATCTATTTTAACTAACTTTGTTTGAAATCATGATTACTATCTCTGCTTTTTTACATAATAAATACTACTCCTGCACTTCATTTTATTTTTGTGTTTTTCATTTTTATAATGTTCCTGTTTTAACATGTTGATTTTTTTTTTGCTGAGGCAGTTGGGGTTAAGTGACTTGCCCAGGGTCACACAGCTAGGACGTGTTAAGTGTCGGAAACTGGATTTGAATTCAGGTCCTCCTGACTTCAGGGCTAGTACTCTATGCACTGTACCAACTGGCTGCCCCCTTAACATATTGTTAAATAAAAATCTTCTATCCATGTTTGTTTTGTGTGTAAATTCATTCCATTCACATTTTAAGCTACAATTACTTGTACATTTTCCTTCTTCCTATTTTTCCTAACTATCTTCTTTTCTCCTATTTCTCCTCATTGCTGCTTTACTTCTATCCTTTACTTTACTCTCCTATTCCTTCACTACCCAGTCCTCTAAAAGTCCTTCCCTTATCCTCCTCTCCACCCTGTCCCTTTAGAACTCTTATACCTCTCTAGATGTCATATGTATTATTCTCTCTTTAACCCATTTCTGAATTTGAGTAAGGTTCTAGCACTATACGCTCTCTTCCTTACTAACTTCTATATTAATTTTTCTTTTTATGCCTCATCTGTATGAGATTACTCCTTTTTATCTCTTCTTACACTTTTTGTTTTTTAGAATTTCCACTATCATATTCAGCTCAGCCCAAAGCTTTTCTTTCAAACTATCCAAATAATGATGGTATTCATAAGAGAACTGCTAATATTTTCACAAATACGAAGTAATTTGACCTTATTGAGTCCTTTATAATTAGTCTTTAATCTTTTCTTTATCTTTTTCCTGGATGTTATATGTCAAATTTTCTCTTATTTGGGTTTTGGTTACAAAAATCTGGAAGTCTTTGAGTTTGTTAAATGCTCATTTTTTTTCCATTTAGGATTATACTTAACTTTGTTGGGTAAATTAACCCTCGCTCTTTTGCTTTAGAGAATACTAATCAAAGACCCACAGTTGTACAGTGTAGTGTAGTGCCACTATGTCTTGTGTACATAGGGAACTATATAGCTTCATGATATTTAAATTGTCTTTTTCTTGTTATTTCCAATATTTTCTCCTTAATCTGGCTATGATATTCCTGTAAGTTCTACTCCTGGGATCTCTTTCAGATTGGTGGACTTATTTTTCTGTTTCTGCTTTGCCTTTTTATTTTAGAACTCCTGGGCAATTTTCCTTGATAATTTCTTGTATCAAGAGTCTTTTTATTTTCCATTGTATTTTTTGGGTAGTCCAACTATTTGTTCTCCAGTTCATTTATTTTGCTGATGAGATGTTTCATTTTCTCTTCTAGTTTTTCCTTTTGATTTTATTTTATGATTTCTTGATATCTTAGAACATAATTAGTTTTCCCTTGCCCAATTCTAGTTCTCAAAAATTATTTGCCTTAATTTCCCTTAGATTTTTAAAGTCTTTTTTTGAGTTCTTCCAATAAATCTTTTTGTGGTGGGGACCATTTCAAGTTAATTGTCGGAAAAGATGTGGCTTTTTTAGCTTTGTTACCTTTCTCAGAATATGAACCCAGATCTTCTTTATCCCTGTGGTAACTATAGAGGTTGAATTTTTCCTCCTTTGTTTACTTATTTTATTTATTTATTTTTTAAAAATTGTTTTTAGCAGTTATTAATGTAATCAAGTTGTGGTCCCGAGATACGGGGAATGATGCCCCAAGTATAAGATCCTTTTTACTGTTACTTGCTGAGGTCTGTCTTGGGACCCAGCCTTGGGCTCTCCCTTCTACTCCTAAGCAGGGCCCCCAGTCACTCTTGTCTTGCTAATGATTTTGCTCCCTCTGGTGGCTGTACACTACAACTGAAACTGAATCCAGAGATTCTGCTTTCTCACAAGTACCCACAGCCAACAGCCCCTCCCCTCGACACTGCATTCACCTGGTGCAAGCTGTCTCTCTGCAGTTATATCTTGGGACATGTCTGGTCAGCACAGCTGTGCTTGGCATTCCTTGACAATAGAAGGTCTTTCAAGTGGAAAGTCCTTCACTCTTCTATTTAGCATATAGACTGTCTGCAAAATGAAAGTTTCTGAGACTAAGGCTGTCCCTTAACCAGATTATACCATAGCTTTGTTTGTTGTTTCTACAGAGTTGGTGTGGGGGTGTTTCCTCTTCACTCTAGGGAACCTCCACATGGGATATTCTCAGATTGTCTTGGGACAACTTCTTTATCAATATGTTTATTTCTGCTGCTCTGCAGTCATGCTCTATTTTATTGTGGAAGAAACTTGGAGAGCCAAATATTTTCTGACCTACTCCTCTCTTTCCAAAATCTTCTCTCCTATTACATCTTATTTTTTTTCTTTTTAAGTATGTCTTTTGGATTCTACCCTTACCATATTTTTGAGGCAGCTTATTGGAATGAAAGATGATGCATATAAAGTACTTTGAAAACTAAAACAAATTTTTGTTAATATTGTTATTTGGACCACTGAACTAAGTATATCTTGGAGCTCCCTTTTCCGAACTTGGTTAGCCAGTAATCAGCCTTGTATTTAAGCTCTGTTGCTAGTTAAATCTTTAAAATATTTGGCATGTGTATTTCGTGAAATTGCTGGAAATTGATTTATAAAGGGAAAAATACTTGGGAATATCTCTGCTGCTGGAAAAAAAATGCTTATCTATGATAAGTAGATGATCAGATGATAAGAGTTGGAAGTTGTTATGGAGTTACTAGAAGCTATTTTTAGTAAATCTGTTTTTCTAAATCTGCTGCTCTTTTATCTTTAGTACTACTATGGTTTTGTCCCATTTTTCAATCTAGGCTCAGATGAAGTTGAAACATGCCCAGCAAGAATTAAAAACCAAACAAGCTGAAGTTAAAAAGATGGATAGTGGTTACAAGAAAGACCAAGAGGCCTTCGAAGCTGTGAAGAAGCTTAAAGAGAAACTGGAAACAGAAATGAAAATGCTAAACTATGAAGGTTTGCATTGTTTCTTATGTCAGAATATTTGGCCAGTTGCTAAGAAGGGAACACTTATGGGGAAATGAGATTCTGAAAAAAAAAATCAAACTTATATTTACAAATCTGTCATGTAGTTTTGATATTTAATATTAAATAACCTTTTTATGGGGATTTTTAACATATCAAAAGAGTTTAAAATTATTTGTTTCAAAAATGTTTTTTGAATGTCTTTTTTTTTCTTTATATCAGTGTTTTCTGGGTAGGAAAAAACCATTTCCTGACTACAGATTGAACCCTTTTTGTAATTAAAAAAAAAAAAAAGCACCTTTCAATTCATCAAAAACATTCCATACAGATACCATATCTATCAAATACATACAACATTCTGCCTGAGTAGTTTCTTGGCTCTGCTGTGAGGAATGGAGTATGTTTCATTATTTCTTCTCCTCGGCTACTCTAGTTTTTTTTTATTTTTTATTTTTTTGTTTTGTTTTGTTTTTTTATAGTAACTTTTTATTGACAGAATCCATGCCAGGGTAATTTTTTTTACAACATTATCCCCTGCACTCACTTCTGTTCCGATTTTTCCCTCCCACCCTCCACCCCTTCCCCTAGATGGCAAGCAGTCCTATATATGTTGAATATGTCCTAGTATATCCTAGATACAATGTATGTGTGCAGATCCAAACAGTTTTCTTGTTGCACAGGGAGAATTGGATTCAGAAGGTAGAAATAGCCCGGGAAGAAAAACAAAAATGCAAACAGTTTACATTCATTTCTCAGTGTTTTTTTTTTCCTTTGGGTGTAGCTGCTTCTGTCCATCATTGATCAATTGAAATTGAATTAGGTCTCTTTGTCAAAGAAATCCACTTCCATCAGATTACATCTTCATACAGTATCGTTGTTGACGTATATAATGATCTCTTTGGTTCTGCTCTATTTCACTTAGCATCAGTTCATGTAATTCTCTCCAAGCTTCTCTGTATTCATCTTGCTGGTCGTTTCTTACAGAACAATAATATTCCATAACATTCATATACCACAATTTACCCAACCATTCTCCAATTGATGGGCATCCGCTCAGTTTCAGCTTCTAGCTACTACAAACAGGGCTGCCACAAACATTTTGGCACATACTGGTCCTTTCCTTCTTTAGTATCTCCTTGGGGTATAAGCCCAGTAGAAACACTGCTGGATCAAAGGGTATGACAGTTTGATAACTTTTTGGGCATAATTCCAGATTGCTCTCCAGAATGGTTGGATTCGTTCACAGCTCCACCAACAATGTATCAGTGTCCCAGTTTTCCCACATCCCCTCCAACACTCATCATTATTTTTTGCTGTCATCTTAGCGCTACTCTAGTTTTTAAACTTATTTATTTAAATTTTATGCATTTAGGCATTTAAATATAGGTATTTATTTAGGAAGCCCAGCTTCCTAAATGATATTTTTATTTTTGTTAATGAAAACATGAATTTGATTTTGCTTATTCTACATCCTGCAGTGTTCAATTTTTCTGAATCTCTCTCTCTTCATAATTTCTCTTTGTATTATAATATTCCATTACCTTTGTATGACGTGATTTTTTAGCCATTTCTCAATCCAACTATTCTTCCAAAAGAATATAATAACAAATTTAAATAACCCCCTTTATAATTTGAGGGAAACCTAGCCTTGAAAGAATCCCTTTTCTACTTCACTCCCCTTCCGAAGTGCTTGAATCAGGGTTGTACTGAGCATTATTGAGTTGTTAATTCTTATTGGTTATATTTTTACTGGTAGGAGTAAAATTTTGCTTAGTTTAAAATTCAGGGCTATGTCCATGAAATACAGATATTTCTTTTTACAAAACCAATATTTAATATTTGGCAGAGATGGTTTAAATATTATATATGTTTTTTCATTTGATACTTCTCACCAAGATTTATGCTTAGCTTTTATTTAGTATTTAATAGTTTGCTTAAAGAATTTTGGAGGAAATTGCTTTTTTGGGGGGCTTTAATTTTTTTTAATTAAGTTTGATTGAATTATATTTTGCTATTTAGAAAACAAGGAGGAATGTCTATTGGAAAAGCGTCGGTTGTTGTCTCAAGATGTTAGCAGGCTGAAAAAAACATGTGAAACCCTATTTGCCAAGTTTCCCAGTCTTCGATTTGAATACAAGTAAGAAGTCATGAACTTAATTAGCACGTATCTTAAAATAAATAAAGTACAGATAATTAAGGCTAAATACAAAACATTACAACAAGCATTCATTAAGCACTTATAATAGGGATCTTTGTTAGCATCAAAATAATTTAAATTTAAAAAAAATTTTAAATTTCAGTTCCAAATTTCTCCCTCTACCTCCTTTCTCACCCATTGAGCAAACAAGAAATGTAAATGTCCATTAAATATATAAAATCATGCAAAACATTTCCACATTAGCCATAGTGCAGGAAAAAAGAAACTAAAAAGAGAAAGAGTTCATCAGTTTTCTTTTTGGAAGTGGATATCATTTTTCATTATGAATCCTTTGGAATGGTTACTGTTCTTTGTTTTGCTAAGAGCTGTTAAATTTTTCTCAGTAGATTATCATGACAGTATTGTTATTAGTGTGTACATTGTTCTCCTGGATTTTGCTCACCTCACTTTCCAAGTTTTTTCAGAAATCATTCCCTTTATCATTATAGTACAATAGTGTTGCTTCATTTCACAGTCATTTATCATAATTTGTTCAGCAATTCCCCAGTTGATGGCCATTCTACTTCTTTGTTACCACAGAAAGAGCTTCTAGAAATATTTTTATTTAGAAGTACTAGTGGTATCGCTGGGTCAAAGGGTATGCCCAATTTTATAGCCCAGAGAAATTATTACTTTGCTATTATATTCATAGCAACTTCTTAAATTAGGATTAAGTTTTTATTTCCTTATTCAGAGATTACCCCTTGTCATTTAAGTCAGCCAGTCTCTGAAGGACATGATTGATAGTGGTGATTGTCCTGTTCCTTGGGGTACTTGATTATGGGCAGAAAGCTGTCCAACAAGTAGATCATATTTCTGTTTGGTGTGCAAATAGAATCCAATCTAGGTGAATTCTTGCCTTTAGAAAATAAGCCTATGTCCCTGCACCTCTCTATTAGGATGACCTAGCTCATGAAGGAGAAAACCAACTAAAGTGGTCTGGGTGAAGATTCCTCTGTCCAGATTGATGGAAGTCTCATGATCAAGTCATGTTCTCTCAGTAGGATGAACTGAAGACTTTTAGCCCACTTCCTTATTTAAATATCCATCGATCAGGATTGATTTCTTCTGTCAGGGGTATTCCCTTTCAAAAAAATATTTACGGCTTTCAGTGTTTCCATTAGGTGTCTTTGATTACTGAGAGAAAACAGTGACTGTCAATTTATTGATTATTAGCTATTGTGATTAAAACAGTATATGCATCAAAATTTAGTAACTTTTTAGGCATAGTAAGGAATTTATATTCCAATAAGGAAGAATAAAAAGGACCAGATGTATATGGTGTGGTGATAGCCAGAAATGAACATGTGTATCTTTGAGCAAGATAAGGCAAAAGTTCACTTATTAATAAGAACTGAAGATTTAAAGGATAGATGAGAATTTAGGCTTTGCGATGAAGCCAGTAACCTCACTGTATATTACATTTTGTCATGTAGGTTATTTGCACTGAAAAGTATTTTGATATATTAAAGTTAACTATAATTAGCTTGACTGATTATGAAATTATGTATTGTTTTGCATATGTTGTGAATCTTCTGCTTTTGTTTTAAACTGGGCATATGTGTTAGGAAAACTTGATTAGGATGTGGGTAATATATTGTTTAATCAAATGTACTACATCACAGGGAGTAGTATTTCTCTAGGATTAATTTTTGTTATCTTTTGTGTAAAGGGATCCAGAGAAGAATTGGAATCGAAATCATGTAAAAGGCCTTGTGGCTTCTCTGTTTAATGTAAAAAATGCTTCTACAACAAAAGCTCTAGAAATCGTGGCTGGTGGACGACTCTACAGTGTTGTAGTTGATACAGAGGTAAATTAATAGCATTTTTTAGTCATATTTTTTTTTCATACTTATGTTTTTTTTTATATAAAAATGTAAAGTTGAAAAAAAGTGTTTTTAACTTCATCTCTTTTCTGTTAGGGAAAAAAGAGGCTTTTTGGGTTTTTGAAACACTTTTTAAGTGTTCAATATTCACAGAATCGTATAATTTCTAGATTTGGAAGGGGACTTTGGTGACCATCCATGCTGTGCTTGAAGGCCATCCATATTATAACATACTTAATGAAAGGTTTTGCATTCTCTGTTGATTACGTGTGGAAGACTAATCCTTCCTGAGGCAGCTCATTCCCTTTTTAGAAGTTTACCTTTTATCAAACTTTATTTTTTCTTTTTGTAACTTCAATACATTGCTCTTAGATCTGCCTTCTGGGAACAGATATAGCAAGTCTGCTCCTTCTTTCGTTATAACTGTTATTAGTGACTTTATTGCTCTCTTTTGCTATGTCTGTTCCCAAGTCTAATCTTTAGGCTAAACATCCTCAATTTGTATACCATGAAATAGCAAATGATTTAATTTTGTGGAATCCTAGTGATTAGGATAAATAACTAAATCTTCAAATAGTGTACTCATTAAGCAAGATTTAGACTAGAAGACATAGTAAATCCTAACACTTCTATTTTATATCTTTTAACATCTTTTTATTTTGTTTGAGAAAAATTATTTGAAAAGGTAGAATCACTAATTACATGTTTACATGGTTGCTGTAACAAACAAAATATTAAAGGTGAAAAAATGTTTTCTAATAGGAAGTTTCTTAACTTTCATATGTACAAAAATTATAAATTAAAAAAGATAATTTATTTTGTAGCAGGTCATTTATTTTTGTTAGGTAGTATAAATGAAACCATTAGAACTGTTTTTTTAATGACCCATATACCTGAATTTGGTGTTGATGCCCTGTTTCAGAAAACAAGTTACTTTTTGTATTGGACAGAGTTTTTCCATTAGTTAGAAACATTCTATAAAGTTATCTTCATTCTTCTCTATTGCAAGGTTAAAATAAAAAAATTATACAGACATCATGACTTAAAAAAAAAACCAACTGATTTTAAATTTAATTTAATTTAATTTAAAAGTTTTATATTAGTGCTTCATGATAGTATTAAAGGTATCCATTCCTTAATTTTTGGTTTCTGCTTTATGTTCCCATAAAATATTTTGGTAAAAATATAGAAAAGCAATGTACATCAACATGCATGATCAATATTATATGGAGGAAAGTCAGACAACTTCTTAGAAACATCATAAAGCTCATAGTTCTATAATATTGTTAAAGATAGAATTCAATTTCTCCTTTTGAATTTTTTATGGACCTTGAATTTTTTTCCCCATAATATGCAATATTTATTTTAGATTACAGGTAAAAAAATACTAGAAAAAGGTGAACTAAAGCGTCGGCATACTATAATTCCATTGAACAAAATTTCATCCAGGTGTATTGGGAAGGAAACTCTGAATATTGCTAAAAATCTGGTAAGTCCTCATCTATGTTTTATATGCATTTTCATTTTATAACCTCTTTTCAAAGAAGCAGATAGCAAATTGATTAGAGTGTGGAACTTAATTTCAAGAAGATTTTATTTAAATTCTGCCTTTTTAATTAAAAACAGTGTATTTTAAGTATTTTATAAACCTTGAAGTGCTATATAAGTGGTGTCAACTGGTATCATTGTATTATTTAGAGAATAACTAATTGTACAGATTTGTGTTATCTTGGGACTTCAATTATGAAAACATATAAATCCACAATCTCTTAAATTAGGACATTTACTTAAGTTTCCAGGAAACGGAGGCATCTAGCTTGCTTTTAATTAACATCTAAAGTTAAAAATATTTTTGTAATTAGTTATGTGAATTTTTAGCTATATTAATGAAATTAGCATTCCCCTTAGCTCTGTATGGCTTTTAGATGGCATAAAATTCTGTCAAAAGTTTTATAGTGTACTTAATGACTAATTTTTTGTTTGATTGATAGTCTTTTGTTTGTTTGCCTAGATCATCCTGGATATGCTGTCCTGTATTTTTAAAGACTTGATGCATGTTCAGAAATTTTATATTTATTTTTTAACTTAATTTTTTTTCCTTTTTAAAAAAAATTAATAACTTTTTATTTTCAAAATACATACAAAGATAGTTTTCAACATTTACCCTTGCAAAACCTTGTTTTCCCTATTTTTGCCTTCCCTTTCCTTCCCCTCTCTCCTAGACAACAGGTAAATATGTGAAATTCTTCTAAACAAATTTTCAAATTTATCATGCTGCTCAAGAAAAATCATTATCAAAAAGGGGGGAAAAAGATAAAGAAAAGCAAACAACAATAAAAAAAGTGAAAATATTATGTTGGATCACCGCATTCAGTCCCTGTAGTCCTCTTTCTGGATGCAGATGACTCTCTCCTTCACAAGACTACTGGAATTGGCCTGAGTGGGGCCCTCATTGTTGAAGAGAGCCAAGTCCATCACATAATCTTGTTCTTCCTGTGTACACTATTCTCTTGGTTCTACTCACTTCACTTAGCATCAGTTCGTGTAAGTCTCTCCAGACCTTTCTGAAATCATCCTGCTGATCATTTCTTATAGAACAATAATGTTCCATTACATTCTAACATATAGCTATTTTCTAAGTGATGGACATCCATTCAATTTCCAGTTGCTTGTCACAACAAAAAGGGCTGTTACAAAAATATTTGCACAAGTAGGTCCTTTTCCCTTTTTTGTGATTTCTTTGGGATACAGACCTAGTAGAGAAACTTAAAATTTTTTAAATTATTTTTTCAATTAGAAATCATTTTTCTCTATCTTGTTCCTCAACTTCCCCCATTTAAGTAAATCCCCCCCAAAAGTTATAGCCAATCAAAACAAATTCCTATATTGATTATGTCCAGAAAAGTATATCTCATTCTTTATCTGTTGGGAGATGGGTAGCCTGCATCATCTTTAATCTGGAGTCATAGTTGGTCCATATGTTGATAAGAGAAATTTTAGATTTATAAGTTCTTGGGAATTTGTTCATAATTATCAAAAGAGCTGCTTATTCCTGCATCCCCTCACCAGATTTGCTTGGTGGAATCCATACAACCCAATATAGTGTGGTTGCCCTGTCTCCTCCTGCTGCTTAGGGTAATTTGTTCTACCCCTAGGTCACCATAGGGTAGTTCAGATGACTCAAATTTCAACAGAGGAGGTGTGAAAAAGAGAAACAAAAAGATTGTGTAGAAGAAACATTTGGCTTATAAGGAAGGTGTTAATAGACTTACCCATGTAAGCCACTTTCTCCTAATTCAGGTTCTAGGAAGCTGGTGAGTGAGTGCTGTGGATTTGCAACTGCTTTTGTTTTTATTCCTTGTGTTCTGACATACTGTATTTTATGTAAAAGTGTTTTAACCAAAGATACATTTTATGTATGAACTTAAAGCAAAGGAATGCTTTTTTAAAAATGTAAACTTTTAATATTAATTTTTCTGAAGCTAAATTTGAAGTCTGGTCAGTAGAAGTTAACATAATGGCAGTTGTTTAGTTTAGAAATTGAGCTTGGTGACACAAAAGCAAATTTCAGCTTATTGTTTTTGCTATGGATTTTTTTTTTTTTTTTTTGTATTTTAAACATTAGGCACGTTTGTGATTTTGGGAATCTTTTACTGTTTCTATCATAGTAAAAACTAATTGATGGGAACATGTAGCTTAAATGACAATAGTTTTGATATGAAGCTCAATGTAAACTTCATAAATAGCATAAAATGCTCAGAGTAATTCTAAGTGAGATATGCATATATATGTATATGTGAGTGTGTATGTGCTTCTTTCCCCTAAATGTTAGTGCCCTCCCTGTAAGATTATCTTGAGTCTTTCCTGTCTGTATCTTGTTTGTTTATTGTTATTTACCCTCTTAGACCATGACTCTGGCCTGATAAGTCTTCTTCACTTGGCAGGTTGGTGCTGATAATGTGCATCTGGCCCTTTCCCTGATTGAGTATGAACCTGAGCTTCAGAAAGCAATGGAATTTGTCTTTGGAACAACATTGGTTTGTGATACTCTAGACAATGCTAAGAAAGTTGCCTTTGATAAAAGGATAATGACTAAAACAGTCACTCTGGACGGTGATGTGTTTGATCCTAGTGGAACATTGAGTGGTGGTAAGCTGTTCTTGGATGCTTTTATTTGAGTACATGCCCATATTTTCCTTGGTAATATAAACAAATCTTTGTGTTAAAATAGGAATGCTTTGTTAATATAGCATATTTGGAGTTTTGAAATAATTGAAAACTTCATAACTTTTCATTGTATTGTTTTAATCTTGGTAACAGTGCTATGAGTTAGGCAGGATAACTGTTTGTCCCCATTTTTGCATATAAGGAATTTCTGGCACAGAAGTACTAAAAGAGTTCTCAGTGTTAATGATGACACTGGAACCTAGGTTTCTTAATTCTCAGTCCATTATTTAATCCACTAGACCTTACTACTCTGTGAATCTTAGAAATTATAAAAATATGTTTGTTATTAAGAGTCTCTTGTTTCATTAGTGTGGAAATTCTCTTATTCACATTTGTAATTTTTCTATAATTTGGTAGCCAAGAATTTTGCTCTTACATGGTTCCCAAAATCATCTAGATTTTCCTTACTCCATGGTCAACACTCTGAACCCATAAAGCAAAAGCATATAATTGGCATTTCAAATAGCAGGAAGAGCTCTGAGTACTGCGTAGCTCCTGAAGGCAGATATATAATATAGGCTCATTTTAAAAATGCATTTTGCATAAGGTTATAGGACCCATAACCAGGATTTCACTGAAAAATAGTGAATCCTGTCTAGACCAAACCTTCTAGACCTGTGGGTCATGATCCCATTGAGATCATATAACTGAATGTGGGGGTCATGAAAAATTTGGCAATAGTAAAAGGTATCAGATATTCCACCAACATTTAATTATTTATATAAAAATAAGCAAGCTTAACCATCTCATTGGCATGTAAATTTGCTTTTGTTTTTAATAAATGGTAAAATTATATGTATGGCAAAGAATTATTTTAAAATAAATTTCTTTATGATTTATTATCAGTAAATGTTGGATTTGTATACCAATTTTATATACCTATATACCTGGGGTTGTATAAAAATCTCTTGGGTGAAAAGGGATCAAGAGTAGAAAAACTTTAAGAAGTCCTGATGTAAAAAACTCACCTCAAGAGAGTTCCTTTTTATAGATTGTCCCAATTTGAATTTTTAGAGATGCTACAGTTGATGTCTTTAAGGTCAGGTGAGATAGAATACTTTAGTACATAATGGAGTTAAAATGTTGGATATTAATTCGTTAAAAGGGATTTTTATTGTGAAATCGAAGCTAATGCGATATATAGAAAATACAAGTTCTCCTATTGCCTATAATATTTATGAATGATTTAACCTTTCTGGTCCTCAATTTCATTACTTTTAAAATGGGTGGGGGGTGGGGAGACTAGATTAATGATCTTCAAACTTTTTGGATTATTTGCTGCTGTCAGAAAAAGATTTTTGAGCACCAAGATATGTATATTATTCAGGTTGGCATGTCCTCTTATACAAATAATTATGCATGTATAAAACTTTCATAAGAAATAGCAATTTAAAAAGGATAAGGTGAAGTATTTTTAAAACATTAAAGGCAAAAAAAAATCTATTTTTGCTAAAATATAGGACAATATGATTGAATATGCTTTATAATATCTGAAAATTTTGGTTTAGCACTATATCACAATACACTAATGTGAAGGTTTCCTTTTAAATTTAGTTTGTTTTGGTACTTGATTATAGTGTTTGTCATAACTGAAAAAGCACTTTACCCAAGATTACACAGATCTAAATAGGATAAGTGCAAGCATTTTCCAAATCATGATACTCATTTTTTAATCTCATAATACAAAAGTGTTAATTGAAGTTAGGTTGTTTCCCTGTTAGGAATTGTGGCGTTTATTTTTATGTTTTTAATAAGTAGCTTCAAAACTCACTGAAATACTTCATTTGCAAAACTTAAAAATGAGTTAGAAAATATTTTTTTCTAAGCTTAAGTATATAGACATTAGAGTTTTTGGAGATGACAACGCATTATATTTACCTGTAGCAGAGAGTAATTATCTGGAAGAGGGTGGTCTACAGTGTCAAGATGCTGCACAGAAATCAAGAAAAATGAAGACTGAGAAAAACCTTTTAGATTTGGCAGTTGGTAACTTGAATGAGAGCAGTTTCAGTTGAGTGATGGTCAGTGGTGGTCCAATCCCTAGGAGATTGGAAAGAATAGAAATATAAAAGTTTACAGGACTAAATTTGCTGGAAAAGATAATGTAATGAATTTTCTGCAGGTTGTAACCCATATACATCCCCTTAACCTAAGATACTTTGTTTCCCTTAAAATAAAAAGAGGGTGGGGCAAGTGTGATTGTGTAAATGTTAGTATTTTCCCAATAGCACCTTCATTACTTCTGTGGATTTGCACAGTAATGGGGGAAGCCCTATGAAGTTGTGTTGGAGAAAAATCCCGTGACTAACTAACTATTGTGGGGAGGAAGAAGTTTGGCCTATCTTCATTGGTGACTTTCTTGGCGTCTTCTTGGGGTTATATTATTGGAATTTAGGAATGTAACTCCCTATTGTGAAAATCATTATAGGGGGATGACCTGAAGTTTCCTAGCTTTAAATTTTTACCTGTGATTTTATATGTGTCTTTGTAGATACCCAATACCAAGCTTGCCTTTTTTCTCTGTCCATAACAGGTGCACGGCCCCAGACTGCATCTGTTTTAACTCAGGCTCAAGAACTCAGAAATATTCAAGAAGAGCTGAAAGTCAAAGAGAATGAACTCCAAGCTATAGAAAAGGAATTAGCAGGTCTAAAAACCACTGCAGAAAAGTAAGGCTTCTTTTAGTTTAAATAACATTGTTTTTCCCTTCAGGGATTTGAATGATACACCAAATAATGTTTACCTTTTCCCCTTCCTAAAGGGCTCAGTCAACTGGGAAAATTCATGTTCTTTTTGATTTTGAATGTTCAATAATTATCAAAAGATATATCTATTACAAGAGAATATGGTCTAGCTCACAAAGAACACTTGTAAGGGGACCATATGAAAGAGGCTGAATTTGGAGTTAGGGCTGGATTTCTATTCTTGACTCTTTTGCTTCCGGCCTGGATGATGTTAGAAAGCCACCCAACCTCCATGAGCCTCATTTGGCTCCTTTGAAAAATAAGGTCAGTGGACTAGCTGAAAGCTTCTTAAACTACACATTGTGACCCCATATGGGATCTCATAACTTAATATGGAGATCGCAAATTTATTATCAGTAAAAGTATATATATTTTACATATCCATCTGGGATTGAGTAAATATTTCTCAGGTGAAAAGTGGAAGATGGAAGCAGTTTAAGAAACCCTAGATTAACTGACAATAGTTCCTTCCAACTCTATATGATACTTAGGCTAGATGTCAAAAGGAAGATGGCTAGATGACTATGCAGGTTAACCTTGGTGAGCTTCCATTTGGCAGATTTTGCAGTTAAGAAATAATTGCTAATTTGGATGAGATTTATTTCAGTTGAGTGAATGATGAATGGTCAAGGAAAAGGAGGAGGTTGAGTACCCAGGAAACAGGAAGGAGAGTAGTACCCTGGGGGGAAAAATTAGGAAAGTTCATAAGAAGAGTAATTTGCTGGGAAAGTTAGAATATATATGATCATATGAGATCTTTGCAGGTTGTAACCTGTCTGCTTCTCCTAAACTGTGGGATGAATGTCAAGAATGAAAAGAGGGATGGAGTGAGGTAGTTAGATTTGTAGGGCCAATATCTGTCCTACTACCTTTATGGGACTCTTTTGAGAATTAAATGAAAATATGAGTTGAAAGCACTTTGCAGTGAGGATTCTGGGAAAATGATAGAGTAGTTTGATAAATTTTAAGCTTTTCCAATTTCCCCCACAAATAGAGCAAAGTTGCACTTCTGGGCGAACATAGATTGGTGAAAAACCAAGAAGACTTGGGGATGTACTAGGGTTCTCCACAAGATCTGAAGAAAGACCCTGGGCTGGGTTTAACCCGTTGGAAGTATAAACAACTCCAAGCTAATTCTTCAAAAACATCTAGTGGGAACCCTAGGGCTGGCTAGGTTGTGACTTTCATCTCTTGTTTAGTAGGGATTTGAGTGGGGAAAGACAGAGTGAATCTTGGCTGATTGGGAATATGGGGCCCAGCTGTGCTGCTGAGACATGGCCCTGAGCGAAAAGAATTCAGTAGCCCCTGAGTGCAGAAGCAGCAGGGCAGGGACACTGCTGGCTTTGGGCGCTTGCAGAAGGGTGGGGCTTTTGACTTGGGCTTCCTGGTAAGAGTGTGTAATGTTGGAGACACTGAGGCAAGATAGAGACCAGAGAGTTTTTAGTATTTTATTTGCATTTCTGAAAGGGAGAGATTGTGCTGGGGGCATGTTGCCCCCAGGGTTGATGTCTAAAGCATCCAGCAGAATATGAGTTCTCAGTGACATATTTATAGCTCTTAGCTCAGCTAGCTAAACAAAGGGGGTGGGGAGGTGGGGGTGGAGTCCAAACTCTGGTGAGTGGGAATCTCCAGGCAGGGACCATCAGTCCGGTTCTGACAGGTTGGGGGGTAGGACCCAGAATTTATTTATTAAATTCTAACAGACTGGAAGTTAAGGAGGTGTCCAACTTCGAGCCAGGAAGTCTGGACTCTTCTCTTATCTTGAGTTACACATTGACAATTTATAACCTTAGAGTAAGTAGTCTTGAATTATATCAGTTTTAATGAACTGGAGGGGGGGAGGTTGCAACTAAGGGGATTGAGGTAGAACAATTAGGGAAACTGAGGCAGGACAATTAGGGAACTGTGGCACAACAAATGAAAACCTGAAGGGAAGCTTGAGGCAACCATCCCCTTTACTCCATGATTAGAAGTACTTACACCAAAACCTCTAATTGGAAAAAAAGAAAAAATGAACTGGCAAAAAAGAAAGAGCCCTATCATTGAAACATATGGGAACAGGGAAGACCAGGATTCATCTTCAAAGGAGGGTACTTTAGTTTAGAAAAAAAAAAAAGAGCTTCTACCCCAAAGAGTAAAGTGAAATAGTTCCCTGCCCAAAGAGAATTTGTAGAAAAACTCAAAAAAAGTATTCAAAAATCAAATGAAAGCAATTGAGGAAAAACTAAAGAAAAATATTAAAACTATCCAAGAAAAACAAGATTATGGGGAGAAAAAAGTTAACTAATTAGAAAAGGAGATATAGAGTCTCAAAGATGAAAATAACTTTATTTTTATTTTTTCTTATTAAAGCTTTTTATTTTCAAAACTTATGCATTAACCCTTGCAAACTCTTGTATTCCATTTTTTTCTCCTCTTTTCCCCCCATCCTCTCCCCTAGATGGCAAGTAAGCCAATATATGTTACACATGTTAAAAAAAAATAGTTAAATCCAGTATATGCACACATATTTATACAATTATTGTACTGTAGTAGAAAAGTCAGATCAAAAAGGAAAAAAAACAAGATGCAAGCAAACAACAAAAGAAAATGCTATGTTGTGATCCATTCTCAGTTCCCACAGTCCTCTCTCTGGGTAGATGGCTTTCTTTGTCACAAAGTCATTGGAACTGGCCTGAATCATCTCATTGCTGAAAAGAGCCATCTCCGTCAGAATTGATCTTCATATAATCGTGTTGCCATGTACAACGATCCTGCTCATTTCACTTAGTATTAGTTCATATAAGTCTCTCCAGGCTTATATCTAATCATCCTGCTGATCGTTTCTTATAGAACAATAATAATGATAATAACTCTTTGAAAATTAGAATTGGGCAGGGGGATTCCAGTGAAGCTATGAGAGACCAAGAAATAACAAAACAGATTATAAAGAATGAGAAAATGGAACAGAATGTGAAACAACTCATAAGAAAAACAACAGAGCTGGAGAACAGATCAAGAAGAGAAAATATAAAGAATAATTGGATTGCCAGAAAGTTGTGACCAAGAAGAGAACCTTGACACAATAATAAAGGAAAAAATCCTAGAAAATTGTCCTGGAATGCTAGAACATAAGGGGAAAATAGAAATAGAAAAAAAATCCACTGATCACCATCTCAAAGATATCCTTTGGGGAAAACATAGGAATAGTATTGCCAAATTTTGAAACCCCCAGACAAAGAATATTTTGCAAGAAACAAGGAAAAAACAATTCAAATGTACTGGAGCCACAATTAGAATTGTACAAGATTTAGCAGCAGCTACAATAAAAGACTGTAGATCTTGGAATCATATCTACAGACAAGCAAATGTATTATGCCAGTGGACAAAAATATAAGCAAAATTATCTGTAATTTTCAATGAGAAAAAATGGACATTTAAAAAACTTGCAGATTTTCAGGACTTTGTATCAATCAAACCCAAACTTTTTTTTTTTTTAATTTAATAGCCTTTTATTTACAGGTTATATGTATGGGTAACGTTACAGCATTAACAATTGCCAAACCTCTTGTTCCAATTTTTCACCTCTTACCCCCCACCCCCTCCCCCAGATGGCAGGATGACCAGTAGATGTTAAATATATTAAAATATAAATTAGATACACAATAAGTATACATGACCAAACCATTATTTTGCTGTACAAAAAGAATCAGACTCTGAAATATTGTACAATTAGCTTGTGAAGGAAATCAAAAATGCAGGTGGGCATAAATATAGGGATTGGGAATTCAATGTAATGCAAACCCAAACTTAATAGAAAATTTAACATATAAGAGCCAACATCAAAGATCAGTTTTAAGGAACTCAATGTGGACAAACTTTAAACATGGGCAAATTATTTATATTTTTTCTGTATAGGAAATGTATATTTTATGTTTTAAGATTTACATCAACAATAAGGCAAGCTCAAAAGAAAGACTGGCAGAGTAAAGGTAAAAATAGTAATTATGTCATACAAATGAGATGCAGAGGAAGAATAGACACAGAGGCATTAGAGGAGAGAGGATTCAATAGGCAATATTAAATATATACTTTGAAGGGTATAGCACCTCCAAAATCTATAAAGAAATAAAAAGGGAGGGATAGGGGGATGGGGAAGCAAAGGGTGAGAGGAGAAGACGATAAGGGAGGGATCCCTGGATGGGAGGAGTTAAGTAATGGTAAGCCAAGTGATGGAAAAGAATCTAATGAAAGAGTCAGCAGGAATAGGAAAGGGATGTGTATGAGTGATGTGTGTTTTTATGAGTCTGTCTTTATGTGTATATCTATGTATGTATACATGAATGTATCTTTTCTTAACTGTAGCTTGCTTTGGGGGTGGTGGGCAGGATGAAAGACGTGTGTGTGTGTGTGTGTGTGTGTGTGTGTATAAACATATCCTTTCTTAACTGTAGCCTGCTTGGGAGTAGGTAGGGGCATAAAAGGGAAAAAAAATGAATAAAGTAAATAAGGGGTGCAGCAGACAACAAAAGAACAATTTTCAAGGTAGTAAAGACAGATACTTATGAATATAATTTCTTCTACTAACACATATAATCTCTTAAATTGGTATATGTTGTTATATATTTTGAATCCTTCTTGATGTTCTGGGCATGTGATAATATTCTATTTTGTTTTGTATTGCTTTTGTTTTTTTCTTTTTTCTTATTTTGTTTATTCAAATAAAATAAATGTTTGGGGGAAAAAAAAGAAAGCACTTTGCAGACTACACATGGAATGGTAGTGGAAACAATTTTGATCATCATTCTTACATTAATTTTTCTTTCCATAAATGCTTATATTGTTGATTATAGAAATGATGGAAAGCTTATGATTAAAGCACCCAAGATGCTCTATTAACTGTTACTTAAAAATCATAAAGGCAATATTAATTATTTTCAACAAATTTACCTGTCTCAATACAGGGATGATAACTTTGTTGCTTTCAGCTTTTTCTATGTAGATTGCTATTATGTTACCAGAGGGGGGAAAAAGGCTTTAGAAACTCATACTTTAGGTATTGATAAGTGTAATTGCATGTTTTATGCTTAGAAGTTTTTATTTATTGATATAGATTCTCCTTCCTAATGAGAATAGTGAGGCAGTATTTTCTGTGATAAATATGCCATGACATATATTTGAATTTGTCTGGAAAGTTAGTTTTATTCTAGGCATGGTCATTGGCAAGCACCTGTAGTCCCTGATGCTTGGGAGGTTGGGATTGGTGAATCTTTTGATTTCTGGACTTTTGAGTTTCTACTGAAGCTAAAGCTGATTGGGGATATGATAAGTCTTTTTTTGTAGGGAAGGCAAGATCTGTCTTCATTTTGTTTTGCTATTCTAAATTAATCAATTTTAAAGATTTTCATTTTTAGGAAGATGTTTTTTAATCAGGATATTTCCCCAATTTTGCAATAAGGCTGATAATAATAGCCAACATTTATGTCCTATATGCTGGGCACTGTGTTGAGTGTTTTATGATGATTAACTCATTTGCTCCTCACCACAATCCTGTCAGGTAGTTGTTATTACTATCTCCAATTTTATTGATGAAGTAAGGGAGATGTTAAAGTGACTTGTCTGGGGTCACACAATAAGTATCTGAGGTCATATTTGAACTCGGGTCTCCCAGACTTCAGGCCTAGCACTCTATTGTGCCATAGTAGAGCCTATAAGACTGAGCTTTTGAAGAATATGCTGCTAAATTCAGTTCAGAATTACGGGTATCTCAGAAATGTCAGTTTGTATTTCATGTATTTCACATAGCCAATAGATCTTTGTCCACACATATTCAGGCTCATTTTAGATATGAACATTTGATTTGGATGCACTTGTGAAACCCCAAAATGATCACAGATCACTTACTACAAATGGAAATCTTTTAAGGTATCGTCAACTAAAACAGCAATGGGAAATCAAGTCTGAGGAAACAGAATTGTTACACACTAAGCTTCAGCACAGTTCATACCACAAACAACAGGAAGAACTGGATGCCCTTAGGAAAACAATTGGTAAGATGAGAACATCTTATGTATATTATTTTGTTTCTTTTGATATTCTTTCCTTTTCGTTGTTAAATCTTTCCAGTCAAGGTGGACTCTTTGTCACCCCTATTTGGTATTTTCTTGTCAAAGATACTGGAATGATCTGTCATTTCTTTCTCTTGCTGATTTGATAGATGAGCCAGATAGAGTTAAGTGAGTTGTCAAAAGCAGTAAATGTCTTGAGTCCGTATTTGAACTCAGGTCTTCTCCTGACTAGCCCAGGTATTCTATTTAGTGTGTCACCTCGCTTTTCCTTGAGTTTATATAAAATAAATGTTTTTTTTCCAAGATTTAAAAGATGAAATTTTTATCTATAGTGTCAGCAATGTTAATGATAATTTAAAATACTTATTCAGTTAATTTTTGGTATCCAAAATTTGGTCTCATGATTATATCTCCTGGGTCTGAACAAACTGAATTAACTTTTAGATTGAATTTAGGTGTACTTGTTAGGGCATTCACATGTACTTGTTAGGGTATTCATTTGTTTAAAATAAAATCTTTTTTTGGCTGCAAGTATTCCAAGTAAATTCTGTTCCCCTTTCCCCACCTCTTTTTATTTTGAACTGAGGTAGAGTTAAGTCTTGGCAACAATTGGCTTTCAGATTGTGGGGACTGCAGGCCTATTTGATATTTTTATCACTCCTTTCTTTGAGTTCTTTAAGCTCCTTAAGGGCAGGAATCATTTTCATTTTGTGTTTGTATCTGCATAGCTCATAGCACATTATATTGGCCACAGCCGGTGCTTGATTAATCCTTGTTGAATGGAATAACCTCACTCAGAGTTGAAGCTGGTGCCTTGGTAGTTCTGTTTCATTTTATCTCTAGTGAATAAATAGATGTAGATTCTTATTTTAAAAGCAGGAAGAAACTTTGTTGCTCTCTGCTTTACCTGCTTTAAAAGACAGCCTCTGCAGCCTCTCTGGCGGTGTTTAGGGGAAAACAAGAATATGTAGGAGAAAATATTTTTATTTTCTTTTTTTTTTTTAATCACCTTTACCCTGATCCTTCTTTACAAAGTTCGACTCTGCATTTTCTGGTGCCAGCATACATAAGTTTGACATGCCCCACTAAGCTAAAAGAGTTTCTAGTACAGTCCAGGGCTGGGCATAGCTCCTGTCTGAGGATGAGCTTTGTGAAATTCACAAATTTCAAAAATTCATCAATTTTCTGAAATTCAGATCTGTTTTCTACTGGGAATTTTTATTTATTTATTTATTTTTTGGCCATAGCAACTCATAGAGCAAGTTGTGGACGCATTAGAATCCACATTGGTGCAAGTAGTTGTCACACTGATAAAGTCACTGGTCATTAATGTCAAACAGTCATTAAGCATTTATTGTGTTAGGCACTGTGCTAAGTGATGAGGATGCAAAGAAAGGCAAAAACATGGTTCTTGCTCTCAATGAGCTCATGTGCTAATGTGAGAGAAGACACTATCATTGAGAAAGACTGTGAAATGCCTCCTGCAGATGGAATGTTAGCTGAATTTAGAAGGAAAACAGAGAAAGAAGGAAGAACATTTAGACATGAAGGAATAATTAGTGAAAAGTCATGAAACTAGGGAGGATTATTTACAAGGACCAGCAAGTACACTAGTAAAGCTAGAACATAGTGTATATAGAAGAGAAAAACATAAGAAGACTGCAAAGGTAGGAAGGGGTCACGATTTGAAGAGCTTTTAATAATAACTAGCACTTATATAACACTTTAAACTTTGAAAAACTTGTTTTACAAATATTACCTCATTTGATCCTCACTACAACCATGGGAAGTAGGTATTAGTATCTTCATTTTACATATGAGGAAACTGAGTCAGATTGTGGTTAAGTGACTTACTCAGGGTCAAACAACTAATGAGTGTCTGAGGTGGGATTTGGATTCAGGTAGTCCTCATTCCTAGACCAAAGCTACTGATCCTGGTAGAAGCTAAATAAATACAGTATTTTATGCTTGATCCTTGAGGCAATAGGAAGCCACTGGAGTTATAGGGTCATTTATTACAGGCCTATGTTTTAGGAAAATCATTGGCAGCTGAGTGGAGGATTCATTGGATATATATTTAGAGAGAGACAGACAGAGATAGAGACAGAATTTGACGCAGGGGGATGATTTAGAAGGTAGAATTATATTCCAAGTACCTGGAATAATTCAGAGCCTGGTGGAGTATTGAGGAAGAGCAAGTATTTTTACAGTATAAATTTATGTTTTCAAATAGGCTTCTTGGGACTTTTACATTGAGTAGAATACAGTTTCTAAAATATCTTATGCAAGATCTAGCCTGATTGAACCTAATGATATGTTTTGCCACTTGAAGTATTTACTGAGCATTTTTCTCAAAGAGAGCAGGCTTCTTTTCAGTTTAAAGTTGATGAGACAGTTGTAGAACTTGTTTTAACTGGCAAGAAAATGTTTGAATTTCCCTCTTCAGCTGCATTGTATTGCCTGAACCATTTCCATTTCTAAGGTTTGATGACATTTTTAGGTTGCTCCTAACTAATTCTGTTTGGTTTAATATGAGGCGGGAAAAGGATCTCCCTACTTTTTATTCACCCTGGCATACATGCCTTCTTTACCTTGTACTCTACATTTGGTCTCATCTTTCAATTTCTTGTTGCCTAAGGGCATAAAAATACATAGTATTTGAAACATTTGTTTGTAGATAATTTGGAATTATAATGTTACTAACCTTCAGTTATTTCATGTATTTGTTTTTTATGTAGTGGTTCCTAACCAGTTAGGAAAGATAATTGTATTGCACTGGGAAAAATAATACCAGTCTTCCAATTTCAAAGCTGGATTGTTGAGCTTTTTCTGTTTCCATCTTGATTATTTAAAATTGTCAAAAAAAAAAAAAACAAAACTAGTGTATTAAGAGGTTGTGTTTTTGGAATTGTAAGTCACTCTTCTCTACTCTTGATGTAGAGGAAAGTGAGGAAACCTTAAAAAATACAAAGGATACCCAAAAAAAGGCTGAAGAAAAATTTGCAGTGTTGGAGAATAAAATGAAAAATGCAGAAGCTGAACGAGAGAGAGAACTGAAAGATGCCCAGAAGAAACTTGATTGTGCTAAAAAAAAGGCAGATGCTTCCAGCAAGAAGATGAAAGAAAAACAGCAGGTAATGAATGTTTGAATTCTGATAGCTGTTATTGAAAAGGAAACAAATTTGTTGAAAGTATTTGATAGGGTAGAAAGTAGAGGGTGGACAAATTTGTTTCTTTCAATTTTGAGTTTTTAAAAATTCTTTTAAATTTCCATTAAAATGTTAAGTCTAAAAGTAGCTGTCTTCAAAAGGAAGCATCACACCAATCTATAGAAATGCCTTATTTTCTGAAAGTTATATGATAATTATGTATAATGCTTACATGCTAAAAGTATGTTGCAAGTCTTATAGGAAACATGTTTTTGTTAGCTTGTTTAGGAACAGACTGAGGTTTAGATGATGGAATGGATTGTGCTAGAGAATCAATAATAATAATAAAACAAGAAAATTTTAAAGATGGAAGTGATTAAGGAGGAGAAAAAGTATGTTGAGATGTTAGAGCAGATATTACTAAGGAATATGTGTACCTTATGAATATTTGAGAAGTATGTTGTGGTTTGGGTCCTTAATCTCATTAATGTGAATATTCTTTCCGACTGTAAAGATCATAACTCTACCATGTATATAATTCTTGCTCATGTCTTTGTTTAATGCAGTTCACATTATTTGTAGTCTTCCTCCAATAGAACTCTCCCTGTAATAAAGAAATGCAGCTTTGCAAAATACACCATTGTGTGTCCTCAACTTTTTGTCTTCTGAAGGTGTGATGATGGCAGTGCAGATTTTTCAGTGGGCATTTCTTTACCTTCTCATGCCATTGTCTAGATTCTTCTTCAGTTTTATTTTTCTACTTGCTTTCTATACTTTGTGTGGGAATTTGCCTTGGGATCTTTCACTATTCACTTTGATGATGTTTTGAAAATGAATTTGTACTTCAGTCTGGTGATGTTTTTGGTCATAGTGACTCTGTGTTATGGTCAAGGAATCAAGTTTTTTTAATGGAGGTGATTTTGGGATTCTTTAGACTTTGTTGTGACTGCTTTCTATTGATTTAACTTCTCTAAGAAATTTTTGGAAGATAATAGATACACACGTCGAGAAGGGACATTAGAGACAATTTTTCTAATCTTATTTTATGGATATGAAAGGTGGAAACAGACCTAGAGAGGTTAAGGGTTTTGAGTTTGAGATCATACAAGTATTATTTTAAAATTCAGCTTCTTTGACCCCAAATTCAATACTTTTTTCTCTGTAGTATACTGTCTCTGTAAGCCACTGTCTTTACTTTTTTTTTCCACCATAAATGATAGTGTGGTATATTTGCATTGTTTCCTTACTCTCTTATCATGATCCAACTTGAGTTTTAAAAGATTTGCCAACAATTTAACTTTTTCTCCCCATGTAACTAATAATCTGAATACATCTTTACATAGCTAGATTTTGTATGTTAAACTAGTGTCAAAGTATTATCTATTGGAACACACGTGGTTCATGAAAAAGAAAATTCAGATTTTAAATTCTGACTTTTCTTGCAAGTTGTATGTGATGTTGGTCAAGAATATAGCTCTACTGCATATACATAAAATAGAAAGATAAGACTAACCTTCCTTTCTGGCAGGAATGTTGAAAGAATAAAGGAAATCATTAAAAAAATGAATCCTTAATTTATTTCCTGTTTTCCTTCATCCTTCCAAAGAAGCATTTACTTTTAGTATGTTAACACAATATTTTGCCATAAATTAATAACTAGCTTGAATGATATTTACATATCCTGATTTTTATATTGTAATTAAGATACCACTCAATACTTCTGTAAATCCATATACTATTTTTTTTAATAGGAAGTTGAAGCTATCAATCTAGAGCTTGAAGAACTCAAGAGAGAGCAGAATACCTATAAACAACAATTTGAGGGTGTAAATGAAGCTATCAAATCATATGAAGAACAAATCAGTGTTATGGCATCTGAGGTGGCTAAGAATAAGGTATGTTTGATTCACTGAGCAAACATTAAGCTCTTGCTCTGCAGTGTATTTGGGTAGTTGTGAAAAGAGAGGGAAATTGGATAAGACAAGGTACCTACCCATAAGGAATTTGTAATCTAGTAGATAGGTGTGATAAAATATACACATAAATATAACATATAAGGAGGTGAAATGCTAAGCATTCAGTTAAGTGTAATCACTTCTCTCCTGAAGCATTAGTGATGGCTTTAGAGAAAAAGTAGTGTTTGACTTGAACCTTGAAGGAGGGATAGAATTTCATTTTGTAGAAATGGAGGGGGAAGGGAGTGGGAGAAGAGGTAACCTACTGTATAGGGAATGGTGTTAACAGAGATTCCAATGTGGGAAACCAGAACCACTTTGGGGAATGGAAATTAATTTGGATTGGCTGGAGAGTATAAAGTCTATTAATGATTCAACCAGAAAAATCATAAAGGCTAATAATGTAACAGTTATTCATGAAGTGATATGAGAATGACTAAAATTGGCTTACATGTGTGATTTATCAATTGATATCTTAAGGCTAATTTTTTTAAATGAGAATTTTAGAGAAATTATAGGCTATTGATCAGGAAAGATTTTTAGTATATTGGCCCCTAAATACTAACCTATTATTTTTTAGCTAACTTTATGAGGCAAATAAGTAAATCTAGGTAAAACACTGAGGGAATGAATTTTTGTTCTTAAAAGATTTAAATAAGGTTAAGTATCTGTATCATTTCCTTAATATTCTTCAACAACCACAGGTAATTTAAAAAAAAGAATATGTTCATTTCTTTATTATTTGAGACAAGAGTGCATGTGTCACTCTAATACTATGGGAAAAATTTAAGACGTACTTTGGAGAAGTTGTTTTATGCAAATGAAAAAGAAATGCCCTCATACAGGTTAGTCAGTGGGCTAATCACAAATATTAAAGTTGGCATATTAGTTTGGTCTCATTATCATTTGCTTTATGGAGGTTTTTTCCTGTTTAAATTATAAAAAACATGAAAAGTCTCTGGATCTAAAAAATTTCTTCAGAAAGATCTGTGTCGAAATATCTGTGTCAGATAAGGTCCGAGTATGAGTTTAAATGTGTAAAAAAATAACAAGGTGCTAGGAACATATATACACACACACACACACACACACACACACACACACACACATATACACATACCCACCCACACCCACACATACATACATATTCATTTATGGAATTTTTGTAGTGATAATTTTGTTTTCTGGACAATTGTAGTCTTTTTTTTTTTTTTAAGCTGGGTTAAAAAAGTCAGCAGTTTGTTTTAATAGATATTGTCTGACAGGAATCAGTGAAGAAAGCCCAAGATGAGCTGACTAAGCAAAAAGAAGTGATTGCAACCCAAGACAATATAATTAAAGCTAAATATGTGGAAGTGGCAAAACATAAGGAGCAAAACAATAATTCCCAGCTTAAAATCAAAGAGCTGGATCACAACATCAGCAAACATAAGCAGGAGGCTGAAGATGCGGCCTCAAAGGTATGTTCATATTCCAGTTTGCCTTTTGATAATCACATAGTTTACTTTGCCTAAAGTTCTTCTTCTCCTTAGTCTACATTTGAAATTTACTTCAGTTTCATATTTAACCAGGGTAACATTGGTTAACGAGCTATAAATCTTCCCTTAACTGCTTGAGTAATTTAACATACATTGTTAAATATATATATATATATATATATATATATATATATATATTTTTTTTTTTTTTTTTTTAAATTTTTTCCAATTAGGGTACTGGCAAACATATTTTTGTTATAAGAAGTATAGTCAACTATATTTTGATGTAGATTATATTGATATTTTAATTTTTAAGTTAATTAAAAACTCTTAATTGGGAAAAAATATCTCAATCTTGTGTTGATCAGTGTATCTTAAAATGAATATCCTTATACCTTATGCATATTAAATACTTAAATATTTGTGATTTTATTAAAGATTTGTGTGTAACCTTATATCTACATAAGAAGATAATTAGGAAATCAGTATAGTGTAGGAGATAGAAAACTGACCTAGAATCCAGAAAGACCTGGGTTCATTTCTCACCAATGATTCATCCTGGCTGTATGATCTTGGGCAGATCACTTAACCTCTTAGTCTTCAAGGCAATTCACTAAGACTTTTAAGTGACAGAGAAGGTGCCTCATTGTATTGATAGGAGTTTCTTCATTTTTTGGAGTTCTCTATATCGGTGAAAATGTAGGTCTGGTCCTATCTCTAAATAAGAATAGAGGAAAATATAGCACAGGTCCACACATCTCAATGTTCTCTTCTTGGATATTTTCCTTTGGTATATAGTCAACCTGAAAAGAGATGAAATGTTTCTAATTACTTAAAAAAAACAAATCCCAAATAGATGAAGAAATGGAAATGTAGGACATTTAAGTGACTTCCCAAAGATAAATAGTGTTGAAACTTTTTTCAGGTCATTTTCTTTTTACCTCTGTCATTTTTTCTTCTCCGCCAAGGAAATTCATACTTGAAATGCTTTAATTATGCCATGGATATTTTCAAAAAATGACATTTCCTTAGACTCTGACTTATTCCAAAAAGCAATTTTCAGGGACTCTAATTCTGCTAAAAGTAGCCTTACATGTGCTTAACTTGCTGTGACATGTGAAAACAATTGCTTTCTAGAATAAATCTAAATCACTGTCTTCAAATCTTGTTTACTAAATTACTTCACATTTTAAAATATATTTTATTGATATAATTTTTAAAAAATTATCTACATTGCCAGTTTAGCCCTCTCCTAACAGCCATCCTCATAACAAAAAATTTTAAAAAGCTAGTTCAGCAAAACTAATATATCAAAAAAAGTTTAGCATATGCAGTATTTTAGACTTGTTCCCTACCTCTGCAAAGAAGGGAAGAGGTGCTGTTTCATCAACTATTTTCTGGTACTAGATTTAGTCATTATTATTTCAATTCTTTTGTTGCTGTCCTTTTTACTTTCTTTGATATAATCATTGATGCAGTCTTTTCCCAGTTCTTTTTACTTCACGTTGCTAATTTAGTTTATGTGTCTTTCTCTATTCTTCTCTCTTAATCATATTCACTGTTATTCCATGATGTTCATGTATCACAAATTGTTTAGTCATTCCCCAATCAATGGAATCTACTTTCCCTCTCTGTCCCAATTCTTCATAATTTCAAAAAAATCTTACTGCAAATATTTTCTTCTACATGGGAGTAGAATCTCTGGGTTAAAGGGCATCGTAATTTGACTTGCTTAAATTACTCTATAATAAGATATCCCTAAATATCCAATATATCAGTTGTTATTTATAATCCTTACATAGTAATTCTTGTTGCATATCTCCAGGTATCCAAAATGATGAAAAATTATGAATGGATAAATTCAGAGAAGCACCTCTTTGGCCAGCCTGATACTGCTTATGATTTTAAAACTAATAATCCAAAGGAAGCAGGTCAGAGGCTACAAAAATTAGAAGAGAAAAAGGAAAAATTGGGAAGAAATGTCAACATGCGAGCTATGAATATGCTAACAGAGGCTGAAGAGCGGGTAAATATATTTAATGTTAACATTTAATCACTACTACAACGAAAGCTGCCTGTGATCTAAAGAGTATCATGTGGCTCTTCAGAGAGTATAAAGCCTCTTGTGTATACCTTACTTTTTTCCCCTATATCGTTTTTTTCTCTTACATTTTTTCTTTTTATTTTACGCTGACATTTTCTGATATTTTATAATTCTTGCATGTTTCTTGCATTGTATCCATACTTTAATCTAGATGATGACATTTAGTTATGCAGGCTTCTGATTTCTTTCCTGGGATAAATAACTTCTGTTGATGTCATTTTTCTTTTTCTTTTTCTTTTTTTTTATAATTCTTTTTTTTTTTTTTTTTTAATTTAATAGCCTTTTATTTACAGGATATATACATGGGTAATTTTACAGCATTAACGATTGCCAAACCTCTTGTTCCAATTTTTCACCTCTTACCCCCTCCACCCCCTCCCCTAGATGGCAGGATGACTAGTAGATGTTAAATATATTAAAATATAAATTAGATACACAATAAGTATACCTGACTAAAACGTTATTTTGCTGTAGAAAAAGAATCAGACTCTGAAATATTGTACAATTAGCTTGTGAAGGAAATCAAAAATGCAGGTGTGCATAAATATAGGGATTGGGAATTCAATGTAATGGTTTTTAGTCATCTCCCAGAGTTCTTTTTCTGGGCATAGCTAGTTCAGTTCATTACTGCTCCATTAGAAATGATTTGGTTGATCTCGGTGCTGAGGAGGGCCTGATCCATCAGAACTGGTCATCATCTAGTATTGTTGTTGAAGTATATAATGATCTCCTGGTCCTGCTCATTTCACTCAGCATCAGTTCATGTAAGTCTCTCCAGGCCTTTCTGAAATTATCCTGTTGGTCATTTCTTACAGAACAGTAATATTCCATAATTTTCATATACCACAATTTATTCAACCATTCTCCAACTGATGGACATCCATTCAGTTTCCAATTTTTAGCCACTACAAAAAGGGCTGCCACAAACATTTGTGCACATACAGGTCCCTTTCCCTTCTTTATGATCTCTTTGGGATATAATCCCCGTAGTAACACTGCTGGATCAAAGGGTATGCACAGTTTGATAACTTTTTGAGCATAGTTCCAAACTACTCTCCAAAATGGTTGGATTCGTTCACAACTCCACCAACAATTGATGCCATTTTTCTTACCTTTGTTTTAGTCTATGTGAAAGATAAAGTTTTAGATTGTCAAATCATAGCAACTCATGTATTTTTCATCTTTTTCTTAGTGAGATAAGATTAACATTTTTTGTTTTACATTTATTTTAGGTTTTATCCTCCTGAATTCTATGAATTTGAAATATATCTAGCAATTTTTCAGAACCCACAATTATAGCATCTATAGGAAGTTAGCTATTCATTAACTTAGTTAATGAAGTAAACGAAATTTTTAGCATAAGAATATAGTTATCACTGATACTTGGTAGGAGAATACTTATGCAGTTAAAGAGGGAGTATTATTCAGAAGAGAAAGCTAGAAAAGAAGTAGAAGAAAAATATCATGATGCAAAAAAGCATCTGAATCTGAGAGTAGAAGCAGGGGAAAAAACATTAAATTAGGTTAAAAGGGAAAACTGTGTGTGTGTGTGTGTGTGTGTGTGTGTGTGTGTATGTGTATATGTTTGTGTACAGGGAGAGAGAAAGTAGGACAGTCATCCTGTTCAGATGTTTAACATGAATGATGATGATTCATAGTGATTATCAAGTTGACCTCAGTCATCTTGAAAATCTGTTAAGCTTCTTACAAAATAGAATTTTACAAATACTTAACTTTTTGAGCTTAGTCTTTTCTCTCTCAGAACATAGGAAGTTACAGAGGGGTACTGCTCTTCCATATCTGAATTTTATCAGTAAGGAAGAACTTTTCAAAGCAATCCCAATAGACTTTGAACAGAAAATACTATCTGCAATCCAGAAAAAAGAACTAAGGAGACCGAATGTAAATCAGCATGTGCTATGTTCACTTTTTTTTTTTCCATCTCTCCCATGTTTTTTCCCCTTTTGCTCAGATTTTTCTCTCCCAACATGATTCATAAAGCAATGTGTGTGAAAATTTAAAAAAAAAAAAAAAAGGTGGAGGGGGCAGAGAGCTTTATGGTAATTTGGGAGTGATATTTGGAGAAAATGATCATGGCCTTGTTATTGTAGGGAATAGCAGCCCTGGGATATGTGGGCTATAGATCAGATTCAGAGGAAAGAGATGATCCTATGGCTAGGTATTCGAGAGCCTAAAAAACTGCTATAATTTAAAATTCCTTGAACACTTAGATATTTGTGTGTTACATGAGTACCAAATAATTTAGATGATATAGTATTTCCTTAATAAGAGATCACTTTTCATTGCTTGTTTTTGATTTTTGCAAGAAGGCTTCAGGAAGGTTAGCATGTTTGGGAATAGAAATGGCTTCCATTTATTAATTAAAACTTTAAACATATGCTGAAAAGAAAGGGAAGTTTTAATGTATTTAATTATTTTTTGATGCATATAAATATGGTAAGATGCCAGTATTTTATATATCACTTATGTATCACAAAACACACTGACTGGTAGTTTGCTAATTGCTTTTTCTCTATTAGTATAACGACTTGATGAAGAAGAAAAGAATTGTAGAAAATGACAAATCCAAAATTCTTGCAACCATTGAAGACCTTGACCAGAAGAAAAACCAGGCCCTAAAAATTGCTTGGCAAAAGGTATTTTATTTCTGCCTATGTTACATAGTTGTGAAAAGGATATATAATATTTCCTATGCTCATGCTAATAGGATGCTACATGCATAATTTGAGACAGTCTCAGATGTTCTCATACATGTCTTATCTTTTTAGATTTAGGTGATCTGTCCCTCTACTTTTGCTCCTATAATATTTTCTTTAATTCTAATTGGGTTATGCTGTTTTCCCACTTTTGGTTGACTAGCTCTCTTTCTATTTTTTTCTTATATTAGCTATTCTATCCACATGCTTCTCCCACATCTTCCTCATAGCTACAAACATGTAATCAAAATTGCATAAAAGTGATGAGAACTCTTTAGGACTAAAAAGTGTTTAAACTTATTTTTAAATCTTTTTGGAATAATCTGAACTGAATGGAGAGAAGGGGATTCAGGGGAGGGAAGGGAAGATGAAGGGTGAAATATCCAATCATTTGAGCAAGTTTGGAGATGGAGGAAAGTTGCTGTGATTTCATATATAGGGTCTCAGAACATCTATGAAGCAAAAAATAGGGTAATTTGGTAAGATTGTACTATAGAAAGAACATTGATCTAGAAACAAAAAGGCCCAGCTAGTGACAGCATGATTGTAGGAAAGTCATTTTACCTCCTATAGTCCTCATTTTATTCCTGTTTATTTATTTTATTACTTATTTCATTCAATCCCTGTTAAATGAAGAATTTGGACTAGATGTTTTTAAAGATCCCTTGACATTTTTAATTCTGTCATCCACTTGAGAAGTATTTTGGCGTGGTAGATAATAAATTTTCTTTGGAGTCGGGAAGTCTTGGGCTCAAGTACTTTTTCTGACCTATACTAGTTTTTTTAAATTATTATTATTATTTTTTTAATATAATTGGTCATTTCTCTCTTTTTTTTATTATAATAACTTTTTATTGACAGAACCCATGCCAGGGTAATTTTTTTACAACATTATCCCTTGCACTCACTTCTGTTCCGATTTTTCCCCTCTCTCCCTCCACCCCCTCCCCTAGATGGCAAGCAGTCCTATATATGTTGAATATGTCACAGTACTATACTAGTTTTTTGATGCTGGGGAAAGCATCTAAGATTTTAAGTGACAGAAAAACCAAAGAGTTAAGGGTTTTGAGAAAAGAAAGTGTGGAGTTCAAATTGTTAAGCTTAAGGCTAAGATTAGTATAGAAGAAAATGAATTCAGATCAGAAATAATGATTTGAAAGAGTACAGAAAAGTAAGTAAGTTTAGGAGCAATAAGAGAGAAATAGAATGAAAGGTTGTTATTACAACCCTGACCCTGAAATGGGAGGGAATAGAAAGTGTTGAGATTCAGAGTGTTTGACAGAGCCAGAGTGGGAGAATAGGTTAGAGATTTGGGGAGGTCAAAAACCTAAGAAATTGAGGTTATGTTATTTGAAGAAGTGTCTGTATGAATATTGAAATCCTCTAGTATAAAGGCAGGAAATGGGAAGGAGGGAAAGACAATGAACTAGGTACTAAACTCCTTGGGAAAGAAGGAGAATGACTTGAGGGTTTAGGAGGCAATCTTTGCCATGATTTGTATTGGGTGATACATTTCTTTTTTTTTTTTTTTTTAAATTTAAACTTCACTTACTTAAAACTTTAAAACAAAGTAGAAAAAAAAGAAAAAACCAGCATTTCCATATGCACAGCAGAGCATGAGAGGATCCAAAATATGGAACAATGTATTTCCATTTCAAGAAAGCCTATTTAATAAATAATACACATTGTATTCAGAGTTGTCCATCTTTGTTTTTCTTTTGTTCTCTACTGTATACTTTTTATTTTATTCTTTTTTCCCCCTTTCCTGTTTTCACTTCCCAAGAGGGCTACAATTAAGCACAAATATATTTATAAAGACACACATATATATACACTCATATATCACACATACATACATATATATACCACATCTATAATCATACACATGCATTCATGTACACCTATGTAAGGCTGCACTACATTTCTGTTACACTCTGAAGGTAGATGACATCATCCTTTATAAGTCAAAGTCTTTTCATATTTTTCTAACTCTACCAACTCATCATTTCCCACAACACAATATTCCAAACTTATACTATTTACTTATTTTAAATAGTCTAAAACAAGATTAATATGGCTAACATATAGTGTAGTTTCTTTATTTTTGTCTTTTGACTAAATTTAGCTTTAGCTTTGATATGATTACTTCTCCAGTTTTTTTCTAATTAATTCCATTCCTGATATATTCTATTTGTATATATCTTTTATTTCCTATCCTAATTCCTTTGCTTTACTTTTATCCCCTATCTTGTCTTGCTTTTACTTAACATAGCTGCTCCCTCCTTCCCTGACAAGGATTCCTCCCTTCATCTCTTTCCCCACCTCCCTTTCTCTTTATTCTAGGCCATTAATCTAGACTCTTCATCCCATTCTTGTTAGTCTAAACAATCTTGTTACCTGCCTCTTTGTCCTATTCCTTCCCCCTTTTATTTCCTTGTAAATTTAGAAGACTTTTATAATCTTCTTGATATATATGCATTGCTTCTTTCTTTACTCCATTCCCGGTGTGAATAGAATTTTAGAAATACCAGCCTTCTTCCCTTATCTAATTCCTTTTTCAGTTCTTCCTTTAGCACTTCATTTGTATAACTTAATTACTCTTTTTACCTTTTCCTACATGTTTTTGCTTTTTAGAATCACGTCATACTCATTTCTACTCCAGTATTTCTTTCTAATTACCAATTACTGATGACAATTTTAGACATGATTTATATTTTCACTTACAAAACATAACCGGTTTTTCTTTTTAAGTTCTTGGAATTAGTCTTTGATGTTTGTTTAATTAATATTTCTCTTGGGTCTTAACATGTCAAATTTTTTATTAAGTACAGATCTTTTTGCTATAAATCTGGTAATTCATCGATTATCTTTTTCCCCCCATCCATTCAGGATTATGCTTAACTTTGCTGGGCGTGATATTTTTGGCTGCAAATCTAGTTCTTTTGCTTTTTGATTTATAGTGTTCCAAGACCTGTGGTCCTTTAATATAGTTAATGTAATTGCTGCTAGGTCTTGTGTGATTCTAATTGTGTTTTCTTTATATTTATTTATTTTTTTAAATTGTTGCTTGTAATACTTTGTCCTTGATCTGGGGTTTTTGGAATTTGGCTATGTGGGTGATAAATTTAGAGTCAATTTCACAGGAAGAGAGTTTGTAGAACAATAATGGTAAAGAAAGTATGGAAATGGCAGTGAAGACAGAGGAATGTTTTGATTCTTCTACCAGAACCAGTGATACCTGGGGGAGAGGGCAAGTATGAGAGAAGATGTACCAAGTATGATCAAGAAGGCACTGTGGGGTATACCATGTCTCTTAATGATCACTTAATGATATTAATAGGTGGGAAATGTATAAGAAGTAGAAGGCCAAAATTAATTATTGAAGGGGAATTCTAGAAGGCACAGTGGAAGAGATGAACAGAATTGGAATGGGGCATGGAAAGGATAGGATTGAGGAGTAGGGAAATGAGAGAATAGGGCTTTGGGGATGGTTTACTCTTAGGGAGAATAACAGGCGGTAAGAGTTTGGTAGCAATGGAGTAGTAGTGAGTATCATGTGAGTAGTGATGCATTGTTAAAGAAAAGGAGGAAGATGTATATGAAATACTTTGGAAGCAGAACTTGTGAACTTGACAATTGATTGGATATGGGGTGGGGGAAATTGGAGGGGAAAGTGTTAAAATTACTGGGGTTTCAAGCCTGAGTTATTTAGAGGTACTAATTATAGAAATAGAGGTTGAGAGGAAAATGACATTAGATGTAAAATCATCAATGTAGAGATGATGATAATTGAACTGGAAATATGTGAACTTGTAAAGGCAAATGCAATATAGATAATCTTTAATGTAATTAGGTACCTGTATCTTATGTTTATCTAATATCTGTCTTTTGCAATATGAAATGTGGACCAATAATGTACAGGGACTTTATTCTTTTAAGTAGGATTACATTTCTCTATAATGCCTGAAGCTTATTAGGAAAAATTTAAATTCTTAAACAGAATTGTCTGTTTTCTGCTAACATTTAACAAATTGTAAGAATATAATCTATTTTGGCAAGACTTGGTTTGTTCTCTCATTTATTCTAGCTAATTTTGGGAAAATCCATGAATATTTTGACATTTTTCTTAATGAGTGATTTCATAGAAATACTAAGAACTTCAATTTGAGTTTCCTTTTGATTTCTTTATTTTAAAAAAGAAAAGAATTTAGACTAGATAATACACTTATTGTACTTAAAGTGGAAGTATATTCTGTTGGTTTCCCTGAGCTAATTTAGACTTAGGTAAAATGTAGCTGCTAAATTTCATTTATATGATTATTACTAGCCTTTTGGTAAACACTTTACTGTTCTCATATCAAGGTGAACAAGGATTTTGGTTCAATTTTCTCCACTCTCCTTCCTGGTGCTAATGCTATGCTTGCACCACCAGAGGGACAAACTGTTTTGGATGGTCTGGAGTTTAAGGTTGCTTTGGGAAATACCTGGAAAGAAAATCTAACTGAACTTAGTGGAGGACAGAGGTAAGAGATATTTTCTTCTTTAGTAATTTTTTTTTCGTTATAAAGTTGACATTCAAATACAGACAAACAACAGGACATGAAACCTCAGTTAAAACTGTAAACTATTTACATTTTAATTTTTTAAAAAGAGAAAAAATGAATTGAAAGGAAACTTTAAAAATAATAACAAAAATAGTATATTCACTTCCAAATTATTTTCTGTATACTTTATATATTCATATAACAAAATGTATTGAGCCAGTCAGTGTGTTTTATCTGAGTATCATTTTACTTGTCTTTGAATATTCTGCCTATAGATGTGTTACATATTATTTTAAAATATTTTATAAGATTTGGAGAGCCTTAAAAAAATAAGACTCTTAAGGGAGAAGTAAAAATTCAATGGCTTTATTCCTTTGCATAGAAATTATCCGCATAGACAGTTATTGATGTGAAAAATGAAATAATAGTTCAAATATCTTTCTTTGAGAATGAGGAGAAATTTGTACAAACCAAAAGCAAAAAGAAGGAAAACAAGTATTAATAATCATTAAGCTTTGAAATTTGGTATTTCAAGGAATCTTATTGCTACCACTTTGCATCTTTGTCATTTTATATAATGATTGGCTTCCAACCAGTTGTTCTATTTATATGAATACTTGGAGAAAGGCATGATTTAATTGTTTTCCTCCTTGTTTTAAAAATAGGTCTTTGGTTGCTTTATCTTTAATATTATCCATGCTTCTCTTCAAACCTGCTCCAATTTATATTCTGGATGAAGTTGATGCAGCCCTTGACCTTTCTCACACCCAGAACATCGGGCAAATGCTTCGAACTCATTTCACACATTCCCAGGTGAGACAATGAAATTCAGTAGTTCTTGAATAATAAGTTTAAATAGGAAGTTTTCTCCCTCCCTCTTTCCTTTCCTTCCCTCCCTCCCTCCCTCTCCCTTCCTTCTCCCTTCCTTCTCTTCCTTCTCCCTTCCTTGCTCCCTTCCTTCCTCCCTTCCTTCCTTCCTTCCTTCCTTCTTTCTTTCTTTCCTTCCTTTCTTCCCTCTATCTTTCCTCCCTTTCCCTATCTCCTTCCTTCTCCCCCTCTCCTCCCTTACCCCCTTCTCTCCTTCCTTCCCCTTTCCTTCCTTTCTTTTTTCCTTTCTTCCTTCCTTCCCTCTGTCCCTCCCTCTATGAAAAATCAGGACAAAATATAATAGATGTGATCTTTTTCGACATATAATCAGAAGTATTTCCCATGCTTTTTTTTTCCTTTTCAGTTTGTTGTGGTGTCGCTCAAGGATGGGATGTTCAACAATGCAAATGTTCTGTTCAAGACCAAATTTGTGGATGGGGTTTCTACAGTGGCTAGATTTACTCAGTGTCAAAATGGAAAGAATATGTCTTCACAGCAAAAAGGGGACAAGATAAAACCCAAGAGCAGGCCTAAGTGATGAAATATGCATGTCCTGAAGTACAGTCATCCATCCCTTACTTTTGTCTGTCTTTTTAATCTTAATGTTAATACATTGGAACTTAAAAGTTGAGAATCTTATCTGAAGTATACTTTTGTTTGTTTGGAACTAGGAAAATCCATGTTCCATTTCTTGTTCATATTTTTCCTTATTTTTATATTTATGATTCTTCTCTAAACATTTAAAAAAAGTGGAGTGTTCCTAGTATTCATCCGTGATACTTTTGTATTATACATAGAACTAAATAACTTAAATGTCAGTTTTTTAAAGCAACCTTTTCTGCTTCTGATATGCTCCTTTGCTGAATGAACAAGGCACATTTGCTAGTTCAAAAGGCCAATAACTTGTTCTTATTCTAATCACTTGACTTGAGTTTTATCCTTTAAAAAAAGAACATGTAAGTATATTTTTATATTTTGATATCATGTATAACTTTGTGAATATTTTTTAAGCCAGGATTTTCTCTTGAGTTTGTAGATGCTAAATTTAACAGCAAATCAGAATCAAGAAAAAATTAGAAAACATAGGCAATGATAGGAAAAAAATAAGCTGCTAATGAATGTACTGCTGTAAAATAATTTTTAAAAACAACAAGAAAGTAGGAGACATTTCAAGATTGGAAACAAATCTTTTTTTATTGTATAGCTATTGTCACTTTTAATGTTTTTTTGCCTTGTTAATAAACTAATTCAAATATGGAAATGTGGTTTTCTTAGAACTGGAGTGTGAAGGAATAGAACTTTATAACATTCCTTGGCCTATAGGAGGCAGTCTTATTCTGATTTTCTTAACAATATTTATTTTTGTAACAGCAGAAAAGAAAAAAGAACTATTTATTCTTACTCTCTAACTTGTAACTTTACAATATTTTAAGATTGAAAACTCATTAAGAAGGAAAATATATAAGAAAGCAAGAGTCTTTCTTTTGAGTGAGAACATCTTTTATTACATTTAATAGTTTGATTGTTGCCATTCAGAAACTTTAAGACACAATCAAAGAAGGAAATGGGAAAGGAAAAAGAACACAGTACTTGGAAGAGAAAAGTTGGAATGGTGTTTGTTAGAATTGGAATTAACCCTAAAGTCACTATTTTTCAGAAGCTCCTTCCTCTGTTCTTACTAACGGGGGAAAAGACAGAGTTAAAGTTCTCATCTTAAAGCCTTTAATTTCTTTTTTAATGGTCATATCCTATCAATTATATTTCTGAAATATCTCAGATCCTATTTTCTATTCTCATCACCGTAATGTAATTCTCATTTTCAGACACATGGAAATTTTTTATTATTTTTAAACTAAATATTACTGTTTTTTCAACCAGCAAGAGGATAGATCCTTATTCCTACCTCTCTCCTTTTCTGCAATGAAAGAAAACACTGTTGTAAACATCAAACAAAACAAATTTCTATATTGCCCATATCTAAAATATATGCGTTTGTGTGCATGTATGTAGGATGGTGGGGGCTTTTGGTCTTTTCACAAAATGATTAATGTGGAATTTTTTGCATGACTACACATATATAATCTATATCAAATTGCTTGTCTTCTCAATGAGAAAGGTGGGGAAGGAGGAAGGGAAAGAATTTGAAACTAAAAGTTTTAAAAATTAATGTTAAATTGCTCTTTTATGTTCCTGGGAAAACCCCAAAATGCTAGGTAAATATAAAAATGCTATTTAAGGGACAGCTAGGTGGTGCAGTGGATAGAACACCAGCAATGAAGTCAGGAGGACCCGAGTTCAAATCTGGTCTCAGATACTTAACACTTCCTAGCTGTGTGACCCTGGGTAAGTCACTTAATCCTAATTACCTTAGCCAAAATAAAAAAAAGCTATTGTGATACTTTTCAGATGAAACACCATGGCAGAGTAGCAAAAAGAACAGTCTCTCACTACTTCTTTTCCCCTCCTACACACACATCCCCAACTCCTCTGAATAGATGTAGAAAATGTATCAGACCAAATCCTCATTGGGAACAGTCATGTTGTGAAAGAAAAGACCAAAAAAACCTCAAAATAATATTTGCTTCAATCTATATTTAGATACCATATGTGCATGGAGATGCATACCATTTTTCTTCATAAATTGTTCAGCGTTCTCTTGGATTATTTTATTGCTCAGGATAGCTAAATCATTCATAACTGATCATCTTGTAGTATTGCTCTTTGTACACAGTATATTTCACTTTGTATTAGTTTGTATCTCTTTCCAGGCTTTTCTGAGAGTATCTTGCTTATCATTTCTTATAGCACAGTAGTATTTCATCATGATCACATAACTCAAATTGTTCATTCATTTCCCAATTGATGGGCATCCTGTCAATTTCTAATTCTTTGGCACCAGAAAAGAGCTGCTAAAAATATATTTTACATATAAATCCATTTTTCTTAAAAAAAAAAAAAAAATCTTTTGGATATAGACTTCTTGTCCAGGTCAGAGAATAGCCCTTTGAGCATATTGCTCTACAGAATGATTTAATTAGTTCACAACACCAACAATGCATTAATGTCTCATTTTTCCTACATCCCCTCCAAAACACCTGTTACTTTTCTTTTCTGTCCTATTAGCCTGTCTTAAAGGTATGAAGTGGTACTTCAGATTTATTTTAATTTGCAATCAGTAGTGATTTAAAGCAATTTTACATGTGGTTATATATAACTTTGATTACTTCATCTGAAAACTTCATATCTTTTGGTCATTTATCAATTGGGAAATGGCTCTTAGTTTTATATATTTGACTCAGTTCTACACATGTTTGGGTAATGAGGCCTTTATCAGAAACTTGCTTCAAAATTTTTTCAGTTATGATTGCTATCAGTTTTTCTCTCCATCTCATTCCACTCTCCTTTCCCATTTGTTCTGTTCTCTCTCCTTTCATCCTGACCCTTTTGACAACCACCCCGCCAATCTGCCTTCGTTCTATTACTACACCCCTCTTCATTTATCCGCTTCCTTTCCTACTTTCCTGTAGAGTAAGGTAGATTCTATACCCATTTTAGTGTATGTTATTCCCTTTGAGTTAATTCTGATGAGAATAAGGTTCACTCAGTCCCCTCCCCCCATCTTTCCCTCCTCTGTAGAAGTTTTTCCTTGCCATTTTTATGTGCGATAATTTACCCCATTCTACTTCTCTCTCTCCCTTTCTCCCAGTACATTCCTTAAATTTTACTTTTTTAGATAACATCCCTTCATAGCCAACTTGTGCCTTCTGTCTATATTTACTGTCTGCCTTAACATTGAGAAAGTTTATGTGTCACAAGTATCATCTCCCTATGTAGGAATATTAAGTGTTTAACCTTATTAAAGTCCCTTATGATTTCCCTTTTTACCTTTTTAGGCTTCTCTTGAGTCTTGTATTTTAAAGTCAAATTTTCTTTTTGTCTCTAGTCTTTCTATCAAGAATTCTTGAAAGTCCTTTATTTCATTGAAGGTCTGTTTTCCTCCCTGAAGGATCATATTCAGTTTTGCTGGATAAGTGATTCTTGGTTGTCATGTCAACCTTGGTCCTTTGCCTTCCAGATATCATATTTCAAGCCCTCCCATCCTTTAATGTAGAAGCTGTTAGATCACGAGAGTGACTCCACGATACTTGAATTGTTTCTTCCTGGCTGCTTGCAATATTTTCTCCTAGACTTGGGACTCTGGAATTTGGCTGTAATGTTCCTGGGAGTTTTCATTTTGGGATATCTTCCAGCAGTTGATCAGTGGATTCTTTCAGTTTACCTTCTAGTTTTAAAATATCAGGGCAATTTTTCTTAAAAGATGATGTTTAGATTCTTTTCTGTTTTTTCATTCTTTTTTTATTTTGTTGTTTCTTGATTTCTTATAAAGTCATTAGTTTCCATTTGCTCAGTTTTAATTTTTAAGGAATTATTTTCTTCACAGAGCTTTTCCTTTTCCTTTTCCATTTGGCCAATTCTAATTTCCAAAGAATTTTTTCCTTTAGTTAATTTCTGTGCCTCTTTCCATTTGGCCAGTTCTACTTTTCCATGCATTCTTCTCCTGATATTGTGTATCTCTTTTACCATTTGTCCTAGTCTGTTTTTTAAAGGGTTATTTTCTTCAATTTTTTTTTTTGTGTGTGTGATCTACCACAATGTTGACTTGTTTTTCGTGATTTTCTTGTATCATTCCCAGTTGTCTTTCCAAATCTTTTACATGATTTTCAAAATCCTTTTTGAATCCTTTCATGCATGGTCTGAGACCAATTCATATTTTTCTTGGAGGCTTTGGATATAGGAGCTTTGACTTTGTAACCTTCTGAATGTTTATTTAGATCTTCCTTGTCACCTTAGTAACTTTTTATGGTCAGAATTAATTTTTTCTGTTGTTCATTTTCCCCCATCTATTTCTTTTAACTCGTTGTTAAAGTAGGACTCTGCTTTCAGGCTGGAGACTTCATATGGCAAGTTTCAGGGGGGTTGTGCAGCTGTTTTTAGAGACACTTCTAGGTTTTCAGTTCTTCTAAGGTGGTATGATCTAAGAAGTGTTTACTACTTTCCCAGCCCGTGCTCTGGTCTTGTGAGTGAGACTATAAGCATGCTTTTCTGTGACAAGAGTCCCTGATCCACTGTGGCCATAAAACTGGTGTGCTAGTTCTTGTCCTTACCTGGTAATTCCATCCAGGGTTGCGACTCAGTCACAACTGAGTATAAAAAGCAAAAAAATCCCTGTAATCTTTTGATTAGTTGCTTGATCCTCTTTCCATCTGTGAACCAAGAGCTCCAGAAATAGTTGCTGCTGCTGATTCAGTGGCTCCCAAATTCCATTTCAGATTTGATCTGTACTGGCATGGCCCATGGTGAAGTGTGTTCTACTGTCACCCAAGTGTGACATCTTTCTTGCTGACCTAAGTTATTTTTGACTGGAAAATTATTTCACCCTTTTCTTTTGTAGGTTCTGTTACTCCAAGAATTGTTTTGTGGTATTATTTAAAGGTTCAGACAGGTTTTGAGTAGAGTTCAGATGGGTCATTGCTTTTTCTCTGCCATCTTGACTTTGTCTTGTCCACAATAGTGTTTTAAATACACTTCCTACTTCTTTCCCCCCTCTCCATCCTACCATCCAACTGTATATTGCTACAACATTAATCTTTCTTACCAAATTCTCCAGGAACTTCAGATTATTTGCTAAATAAAATTCTTTAGTCTAGAACCTGCCTTTGTGGTTTTATCTCACTCATAGTAATCCCATCCTTGTATTTCTTACAAGTCCAGTTAAACTTTTGCATTTACTCATATTGTTTTCTATAATTGGAATGCTCTTTCCTGCTGCCATCTTCTTTGTACCCAAACTGTTTCCTTTCCTTAAAGTGTTCTGTGATTCTCTCTCCCCAGATAAATAATAATCTTTTCCTCAATCAACAGGATTGTTCCTCAATCAACAGTTTGTTATTTATTAAAATTTATTTATTGTTATTTATTAAAAACACTTTAAAAAAGATTATTATATGCTAGTCAGGAGAACACGCTGGGAACTCATAAATTTGTTATATGATTGTTTACAGCATATCCTTTTATCTATGTGTCTTATTCCCCCATGTGATTGTGAACTCTGATGGCAAAAGCATATCATAGCAATTGTATGGTGTTTCTTATAGTAGATGCTTAAATATTTAAAGCCAGAGGGTAGGTTCTCTTTTTTTCTTCTTATTTATGCCTGGTGCATAGGTAAGGGATTAATAAATAAATAAATAATAAATAAATACATTATTTATTTATTATTTAGAGTCAGATTCCTCTTTCTCCCTGTCCTATAGAATGATTTGCTAGTTACTTTGCCCAGTTTAGGGCTGTAACCCTTCAAGGTCCCAGGACCCCTATGAATTAGGGCCAATATGTACCAATTTGAATGGAGATTTTGCATATGAATTTGAGGGGTTTTGAAACTAGAGACTTGATCAGTTTCTCCTTTTTCAATTGCCACCAACTCTTACCTATTTCATTTGCCTAGTTTGACAGCAAAAATCTTTTGAATGATTGATGAGGCAGTCATTTATTATTTATTTATTAAAGGGTGCTCTGTCCAGCCAAAATAAGACATCAGGTGGGCTGGTGATGGGAAATGGAGAAGAGCCCTGTGAGTCTCCAAATCTGCACCCAGATTGACATATCTAGATGGTAATCTGGCAGTCATTTAGGGATCATTGTCCATTTTTATATAGGAAAAGTTCCTTCTCTGATATGTGTTGAAGGGAACCCAGAGAGTGCTAAAGCTGGCTTGGACTGGCATGGGAGAGACAATTATTGAAATTTTAGTGTATTTACACTTCAGAAATTACTAAATGCTACACGTTAGGATTTATTTTGTCTAGATTTATGAAAGTGATGGAGAAAATGTAAAAAATGCAGATTAAACTAAAAAGTACATTGTAATTTTTTTCCCCTGGAAAACCAGTTGTTAAACATTTATTAGCATATTCCTCCTCCAATTCTTTTCAGGTATTTTCAGATTGTGATTGGTTATGAGCAAGATGTTGTTGGTTATCTTCTTCAGATATATTCTTTGGGATTTTTAACAATAGTAATTGATTGAGGGAGATGAGAAGGTGGGATTGGAAAGTTTCCTAACTCTACTTAAGTTGGTTAACAAGAGGAAACATGAAGTGTCTTATCTGCCGTTCCATGTTCTGTGGACCTATTTGGGCTAACACATTTATGAAGTTATAATTGGAGATATAAGAAACCTTGGCTAACTTTAAAAGTGAAAACAATAGAAATAAAGGTGAATTAAAATGACCTAAGTATACAAAATAGTAGCTAATTAATATGAAGAGGAGTTTTTAGAAGGAATTGTTTCTTTTAAATTGTTAGTTCTAGGAGGATAGCTTTTGAGTGAGTCAAGTGAAGATCAAGGCCTTCTGATGGGACTACTTATAATACTCCCCCCCTTCTACCCCCTTTGGATTCTACAAATCATTGTTGACCCAGATTCTATAGTAAGGGAAGGAAGAATAACTTTTAATACATGAAGAACCTAATATGAGAAAAAAGGCCTCAATTATTAGTATGCTATACATAAAAGTATATACAAATACATATATTTTCTAATAATATTAATTCATTTGTATTTCCCAAAGGAAAGATGACATTTTCAGTTACGAAATTTTAAGACTTAAACATATCTTTGAACACATCATATAAGTCCATAAAAATTTGTTTAAGCAATCCCCCTATCAACGCACACCAATTTTATTCCCCATTCTTTGCCATTGTATGATAACTCCCACTATGTATATGAGTATATGGGGTCTTTCTATCTTTGATCTTTTTTATGGTATATATCTTATGGCAACATCTGGATCAAAATGATGAGGTCAGGGAACCAAATGATGAGGTGCAAGAATTTGAGTGGGAGATACCCTCTGGTCAGAGCCGCAGATCCTATGTGAAAGAATTCACAAACCCCAAGTCTGTGTGGCAAAAAGCGATTTATTTCCCCTAAGAAGACAGCTTCCTAGGAAGTCAGCCTTCTTAGTGGGCAGGGAATGTAGCAAAGGTGGGTTACACTGAGAAGAAAATATCTTCCAACAGTGGGTATGGTCCTGTATAGGATGTCTACAAAGACAGTTTGACTGTTGATTATGTCAAGTAAATCTTGGCCTTGGGGTTGGGCTTTTCAATATCAAGCCGACTGAGGCTGAGATCTCCAATTGAATAAAGTCACTTAACTGGGAGTTTGAGCTACTAAGAGTGGTTCTGGACCAATCTTTAACTCTATAGAGGGTACCACCATGTTCCTGGCCAAGATCTCCAACTGAATGAGACTACTTAACAGCCCAGAAAGGTGGGCCTCTTTCAGAGGAGAGTTTGAGACTCAGGAACTTCCTTGAGAAGGGGGACAGTTTCAGGATTCACCCCAAAGGTTAAGGGGACACAATTTACATCATTTCCCCCTGAAAGATCTCAATTTACATCAAAAAGGTATGACACTTTTAGTTCATTCTTATAAAGGGAAGAGAATTTGTATAAAGCACCTACTATGTGCTTTTTGTAACTCATTTGATTCTCAAAACAACCTCTTGAGATGGGCACTATAATTATTTCCATTTTACAGTTAAAGAAATTGAGACAAACAGGTTAAATGACTTGCTTAGAGGTCACACCATGTGCTTGGATTTGAACTCAGGTCTTCCTAATGTTACATTATCAACCACCTCTAACAATTAGCATAATTTCATTTGCTTTCTAGGATGTTTGGACCAATTCATAGCTATACACAACAACCAGCTATACCTAGCAATACACAATGTATTTTTAGTCTGCCTGTCTTTACACAAAATCAGTGTGTGCATAAGTATGGGATATGAAGTCAGGGAATCTGGATTTGAATCTCATTTCCACTACTTAGCTGTGTGATACGGTTTTTCATTTATAAAATGGTGTTGGGACTTGATGACTTCTCTCTTCCACCTAAATCTAGATCTGGTGATCTCTCCAAATGACTGTTTTTAATCACTTGAAATGTAAAGTCATCCCAACTCAGACATGTAATTAAGCTGTGTGATTCTGAGCAAATCACTTAACTCCAATTGCCTCTCCATTTCCAATTGCTTTCCCATCTTTGCCTTCTTCCCAACCCCCCCAGAAATTCAAACAGTCAATAACAGAAAGGGGAAGAGGAAGAGGAGACCACACTATAGCAATGATGACACCTGTATAAGACCCGATATGATTTGCTGTCAGAGTTTTACAACTATGAAAATGTTTTGGGGCTGGGGATTGAAGGGAAAGGTTTGGCCTGTTAGCATTTGTACCACATGGTTCCAAGATTCTATCTAGAAAACACGATAGCCATACTTATACAGATTCTTCCTTCCCTTTTTTTTCAACCTGGCCAAATATGTGGGAGGAAGGAGAAAAAGAGAGAGAGAGAAGACCTACTGGAGACAGATTCAACACTGTCATTTTATTTTTCTAAACTAATTTACATTGTCTTTTCACTGAAAGTTGCACACTGCTCTAGAAAATCACAGATGTCAAAAAAAAGTTTTGAAAAATACCAAGATACAAATAAATAGTCTGTAGCCTATAAAACCTGCTTGTGGGTATCTAGCTGATAAGGTGAAGGTTTCTCCTTTTTCATGACTACAGAATCTGATTTCTCAAAACCATTGCTCAATAAACAAGTGCTTATTATATGCCAGCTAGTAATATAGAAAGAGGCAAAAGGCAGTCTGCTCTCAAGGAGTTATGTAGGTGAATTAATATCCAATCATTTGTCATCTTGCTGCTTCTACCTTGACAATATCTCTTGTTTAGGTTCTCTGTCTCTCCACTTACAAACCTCCCATCTTGACTCAGGAACTCATCACATACTGGGTCTCTCTGTCTCGAGTCTCTACTTATTCCCAGTCAATCCTTCATTCACCTGCCAAAGTGATCTTCCTAAGGTGTTGCTCTGACTACTTCATGGCCTTCTTCCCTATGGCTTTCTATTTTCTGAGGAGCAAATATAAAGTCTTCTATTTGGCTTTTTTGGGTTGTGTGTGTGTGTGAAGCAATTGGGTTTGTGTGACTTGCTCAGGGTCACACAGCTAGGAAGTGTTAAGTGTATGAGGTCAGATTTCAACTCAGGCCCTCCTCACTTCAGGGCTGGTTCTCTATCCACTGTACCACCTAGCAGCCCTTCTGTATGTATCTTATATGTAATAATTACTTATATATCTCCCCCATGAGATATATATTACGTAAGGTCTAGGATCAAGGTTTGTTTTTTTTTTTTTGGTATTCTCACTTAGCACCATATGTAGTAAATGCTTAATAAAAGTTTTTCTAACTAAGTAATCATTCTGAATCAACAAATATTTGTTGAGTACTTGTTATGTGTTAGGCACTGTGCTAAAAGAGGTAAAAGACAGTACCTGTCTTCAAGTGTGCTTTTATAGGTGAAGAGGGAAGTGGTTTCAGAGAACTTGGGAGGACTTCTATGAACTGATGCAGAATGAAGTGAACAGAATCAGAATAATAATTTGAACTACAACATCAACTTGTAAAAACAATTTTGAAAGACTTAAGAATACTGATCAATGCAGCGATCATCCATGATTCCAGAGGATCCCTGATGAACACAAACCATCTCCTGACAGAGAGGTGTTAGACTAATGCAGAATGAAATACATTATTGGATAAAGCCAACATGGGAATTTGTTTTGCTTTATTATGGATATATGTTACAAAAGTTTTGTTTTTCAATCTTTGTGTGTGTGTGTTAGCTGATCATCAAACAGAAACGGAACCTCTAAAGTGTATATAAGAATCCCTATGGGTTACATGTTGAATTAGTTTTATAATTATCTGTTTTTTATTGTATTTTCATTTATTTTGTTAAATATTTCTCAATTACATTTTATTTTGCTTCAGATCACATTTAGGAGTATTGTAGACTCAGTAGGCCTTATAGACCTCTTTGATGTAGCCCTTCACTGATATCAGTGTCTAGAAAAAAAGAGCAGCATTTCACAAATTTCAGCATTTCTTAGCAGGAATTCTTTTGTTCCCCCAATATGTATTTAAATTTAACCTGGGAGCTATGACATCTCTTTCAATAATAGTATTTATTGTCTTGGTGGTTACATGATACTATGCTAAACTTTACAAAGAGATTTTTGAAGCATTTATTCTTGGATGGAGAAGTTGATGGGACTGAGAGACAGACAGACAGACACACATACACACACACACACACACACACACACACACACACACACACACATAGAGACAGAGACAGAGAGACAAGAGAGAGAGCGCACACACACTGGAGGGAAAGAGAAGTTAAAGTGAGAGTTTAACCCACTAAGAGGGTTACAAAACTGGGAGATTGTGGAAATAGAAGGAGGACCAAAAGATTATCAGGTCCCAACTTCAAGCAGGTCAGTATCTAAGATAATAAGGAAATTGTTGATTTTATTTCTAAAAAGTATCCAGGAACCAAGACTCCATATAATCCATTCACCTTGGAGGTATAACCTCTATTTAATAAAATCTTCCTTGGAAGCCAAGAAATTCTTCTTTTATGTTCCACTTGAGTTTTTCCTATCTTCATTAAACATCTTTTTCTTCTTTTTTATGACAGAATAAGGACCTCTTGAATATGCAGAAAGTTTTAGGATTGAGTTTGAAGTAAGGAAGAAAAAGCAGCTTCAAATCTCATTTCTCTGTCTTTCTCACATTCTTGCCTTTTCTTTCTTGCTTTCTCTTCCTGACTTTCTCTTTCATTCTCTCACTTTAACTTCTCTTTCCCTCCAGTGTGTGTGCGCGCTCTCTTTGTCTCTCTGTGTCTGTCTCTGTCTCTGTGTATGTGTGTGTGTCTCTCTCTCTCTCTCTCTCTCTTTTCTCTCTTCCTCTCCCTCTCCCTCCTTCCCTCTCTCTCTTTGTCTCTGTCTCTCTGAATCTCTCTTTCTCTCTCTCTCTCTCTCCCTAACCTTCCTCTCATGCACATAATTTTATACCTACTGAATTTAATCTTAATAGTTAGCACCTTCTTTTAGTTTGTCAAGCAAATATTCTGGGTATTGAGGAAGTAGAAATTTTAAAAAATGAACTAGTTCCTGGTATCCAGGTGTTTTTAATCCTTTTCCATGAAGTTGTTTTCTCTTGAGTCTCCCATATGTTTCATTCTTGTGTTGTCAATATCTAGCATACTGCCTCCTACTATTTGTTGATTTTATTTCATTCAACACATTTATTGAGTACTTGCAGTTGGCAAGACATGAAATACAAGGAAGAATAAAATGCAGTTCTTATCCTCTGTTTAATAAAATATGTCTAAAGTATGAAAATGTTTTGCATGACTTCACATGTATAAAATCTATATAAAATTGCTTGTCTTCTCAAGGTGAGGGGAGGGAAGGAAGCGAGACTAAGAATTTGGAAGTCAATAAAAATGAAATATTAAAATTTTTTACATGTAAATGGGAAAAATAAAAGTTGTATGACCTAAAAAAAAGTATATTATAAGCAAAATAAACAAAAATAAAATCTACCTTACAAGGCAGAATGTTATGGAATTAATTGCCAAACATATTGAATTCCTATTATATCACCTATTAGTCAATAAAAATTTGTTAATCTATTATGTGTCAGCCACTATGCTAAGTACTAGAGATACAAAGAAAGATAGAAAATGGTCCCTGCTTTCAAGGAGCTTAAAATCTAATAGATAAAGACAATATATAAAAGAAAGCTGAAAATCAGTGGGGCTTGGAAAGAAGTAGGGAAGGAGGTGAGGGGGATTATGGTGAAGAAACTAAAGAAGTCCAAAATGTGTGCAGCTGGGAGGTAAACTAGGAAGTATCTACCCTCCCCCCACCAAGGAAGACTTTATGACTTCACCCTCCAAATCAGAGGGGGAGAGGGTACTGATGGGGGATGAGTATCGAGTCTAATTGGATCTTGCTAGGTGATGAGGTCTCCCAATGATGATTTTACTGGGACATGGTGGAAAATCCAAAGAAGTCCAAAATTACATTTTCCTGCCTTTGGAGGAACTAGGTTTAAACCATCCTCCTTAGTGAACATGTTGTTTATCCTAGAAACACCTTTAATTTTCTGTGCCTAGCCTTTCTGACAGAATTTTTCTACTCAGAGAGAAACCATTTCTTCATACCTAGTATTTACCTCCTTCTCACTTTGACCCCATCTTTAGAATCCCATCTTTGGGATTTCTGCTTAGAACCTTTCAAACTTTCTAGCCGTTTAGAGATTGCCTGTGTCATTCAGGATAGGAATCCAATCAGATGTCCCCTCCCTTCCCCTCTCCTCTCTTCCCTTCCATACAATTCTCTTCTGCTTTACAATAAGGGTTGGGCATGACAGCTTCCTATACTGAAGAACTGAGAAGTGAATGAGAACCGGGCAAAACCCAAGCACCAGGGCAGAAAAGGAATCTCTCATCTGGATCTTTGTTTTCTTTCATCTTCCTGCCATGCATGAAGATCACTGCATTCTAAACTAGGACTTCTGTACCCCTATTCTGTAGAGAAATAGTTATATCTTTGTCTTTTAGGTGTTAGTAATCCTAATTCATCCTTTTCCCCTCTCTGCATTCTCTTCCAGGTATTTAAAGTTAAGTATCTTCCCTTATATGATGCAAACTATGTTTGTTATATAAAAGCCTCTTGCTTTTAATATTTTAGCATGTCTCCTCCTCCTCCTCTTCCCCCTCCTCCCCTCTTCCTCTTTTCCTCCTCCTCCTCTTCCTTCTCTCACAAAAACAGCAACTACAATGAACTGGAACAACATACATGTTTTCTAAAGAACTGTTTCCAAAGACAATGTTTTCTAAAGAACTGTTTAGGAGATCCCATAATTTTGATGTAAAGAGACCAGTGGCTTGGGTGTACTTGTAAGAAAGCAAAACAACCTTCACCAGCTTCATCCTGGTGGAGCACTCAGCTTCTAAAACTGAGACACTTCTGTCTTGAAGCTGAAAACTAGGAGCTCAGAATCTCTCTTCTCCTAAACTGTGGCCAAATCTGCCCTTCAAGCAGATGAGGAGCCCATCAATCTCTGCCAATGAGGAGAGTCCTGAAGAATGGAGACATGGGTTGCATTTGTAAGTCTAATATTCTGTTTATAAATGAATTTGTTCCCTTTGTGGGCATATTCTTACTTGATAGTCACAAAGAGGTTTTTTTTTTTTTTTTTTTTTTTTTTTTTTTTCAGACTCCCCATGCTAAGGCATGAGTTCTGCATGAGAGATTACAAAACTTCGCGAGGTACTTTGTAAAACCATTTAATTTCATAGTAATTCTCTACTTCTCTCAAGCAGAACTCTAAAACTTTATTTCAGGGTTCTCTTAGGTTTCCTTTGGAAGAATGAGCTCACTGCATCGCTGGTATTTCTGAGAGTGTGAACTCTAGTCACAGAGGCTAAACTCTCCTTTTTTGCTTGAAGGGTGGAAGGGATTTAGGAGGGATTCCTTATACTCCTCGGTGGTACCAACTATTATTATATAAGAGTTAAAGTAGGCTCTCCCAATTCTTACATAAAAATGGAAAATGGACTTTTTTTTTTTTGACATTGTCTCTATACACCAATACCTTTAGTTGCAATCAATAAACACACTTTTTTGTTGTTATTTTGTCATTTCACTTGTGTCTGACTCTTCCTGACCCAATTTGGGGTTTTCTTGGCAAAGAAAATGGTTTTCCATTTCCTTCTCCAGATCATTTTATAGATGAGTAAAGTGACTCACCCAAAACACAGTTAGTGAGTGTCTGAGGCAGGATTTGACCTCAGTAATATAAGTTTTCCTGATCCAGGCCTGGCATTCTATCCACTATGTCAGTATCTATTGTATGTCAGGCACTGTTTTAGGTACTGAAGATACAAAGAAAGATAAAAGACAACCCCTACTCTCAAGATTCTCCATAGTCTAGCAGAGGATACAACATTCACACGACTAAATACAAACAAAATATAGACAGGCTAACTTGGCAAGAATCTGAGAGAGAAGGCATTAAGTAGAAGCAGAGCTAGGTAAGGCTTCTTATAGAAGTTGGGACATCAGTTGAGACTTGAAGGAAACCAAGCCAAAAAGTGGAGTTGGAGGAGGGAATTTTAGGCATGGAGGACACAGCCAGTGAAAGTACAAAATATGGGAATTGAGTCTTGTGTATCCAAGGAACAGCAAGAGAGAACACTGTCACTGGGGCCCGAAGCACAGGGTGGAAAGTACAGCATAAAAGGATTAAAGATAGAAAGGGGCCAATTATGAAGGGCTTTAAAAAGCCAAAGAGTGGCTTTTAAGCTTGATTGCTGAGGTGAAAGGAAGCCACTGAAGTTTGAATAGGGGAGGTGACATGATTAAATCAGTGTTGAGGAAGATTACTTTGGTAGCTGAATAGAGGATGGACTGGAACAAGAGAGACCATGAGGCAGCCAAGTGTAACATGATGTGGGCCTGCACCAAGATGATAGCAGTATCAGAGGAGAGAAGGAACAGTACAGGATGATTTACTTCCCCTAGCATAAAATTAAGAGAACATTAGTATTATAGAATAAAGTGGGATGCTCTGTGAGTTCTCCTACAAACACAATTTCTCTTGCCAGTCTAAAGTTTAACCAGATAGATAAATTAGCCAATTAATTAACCAGTCACATTTATTAAAGTTCCTTTAGACTCATCATGTCCCTTTCTTTTTCAGCTAGGTTTTTTTCTCTGTATGGATCCCTGCTTATTTGTTTTGCTGCACTAGGGGGTACTGTTAAGTTGTAAAACTCTTTTAGTAGCATCTGACCAGTTGGTTTTAGTGGTAAAATCGCCCCTTTTTTTTTTTTTTTTTTTTTTTTAAACCATGTCAGTATGCCCTTTTGTGTGTGTATGAGGATATGATAGAAATGTATGGTTTTGCTTTGAGTGCATGAAAAATAATGGATACAATGAAGGGAACTTGCTGCAAACTAGGAAGCAAAAAAATGTATATTTATAAATAGTTTTTTGGGAGTCTGATTGGTATAGCACTAAATAGATAAATTATTTAGGTAGTATTGTCATCTTTATTATGTTTGCTCGACCTATCCAAGAGCACTAAATATTTTTCCAATTGATTAGATCTGACTTTATTTGTGTGGAAAGTGTTTTATAGTTTTGCTCTTATAGTTCCTGACTTTCCCTTGGTAGATTTCTTTTTAAAAAAATAAATTGAGAACTACATTAAGACTTAAGGGACACCATATGCACGCTTGCATGTGCATACACACATTTTATTGATTTATTTTTAAATTTCTAAAATAGAAAAAAAATTGCCATATGCACAGCAGAATATGAGAAGATTCAAAACATGAAACAAATTTCTATTTCAAGAAAGCCTATATTATAAATATTACATGTTATACTCAGAGTTGTCCATTTTTTCTTTGCTTCCTTGTAGGTTTTGTTTTCTACTGTGTATTTTTATTCTTTTTTCTCCCTTTTCTTTCTCCCTCCACTTCCCCCAAGAAGCACAGATATATTCATATGCCTATATATATTTTTTTTTTCTATTCTTTTTTTATTAAAGCTTCCCCCCCTTTTTTTTTTCTGAGGCAATTGGGTTAAATGACTTGCCCAGGGTCACACAGCTGGAAAGTGTTAAGTGTCGAAGGCCAGATTTGAAGTCAGGTCCTCCTGACTCCAGGGCTGGTGCTCTATCTACTGCACCATCTAGCTGTCCCTAGCTTTTTATTTTCAAAACATGTATGCATGGATAGTTTTTTTTTTTTAAACATTAACCCTTGGAAAACCTTGTGTTCCAATTCCCTTCCCCCCACTTCTAACCCCCTCCCCAGATGGCAAGTAATCCAATATATGTTAAACATGATAAAATATATTCATATACACATACACATTATATATCTATAATCATATACACACTTATATAAACATGTACATCTATGTAAGATTGTATTATGCTTGTTTGTCCTCTTTCTTTTTTTTTTAATATCCTTTCTAAGTCCAAATCTTTCCATGTTTTTCTAAATTTATCAGTTCATCATTTCCTATATTACAGCAATATTCCAACCTTATATTATCTAGTTATTTTAAATAGTCTAAGAAAATATTGATTAATATGGCTGAAATATAGTGGTTTCACTATTTTAAAAGTTAAATTTATTTTAACTTTAACTTTGAAATCAATGATGTTAATCTTTCTGATGTTTTCTAATAAGTTCTATTCCTGATCATTGTTATTATATTTATGTGTATCTTTTGTTTCCTATACCTACTGACTCCTTTTTATTTCTATCTACTACTTTGCCTTTCTATAACTTAACCCTCTTCCCTCCCCACCAGGATTCTGTCCTTATCCTCTCCTCCTATGCTTCCTTCTCTTTTTATCGCATTCCCATTAATCTACATACCCTTCTATATCTCCCCATCTTATTCCCTCCCCTATTACTTCTTTCTGAATTTAAAAGACTTTTATACATATATGAATATATTATGTATGTATTATATCCTCTTTACCCATTCCCTATATAAGTATGGTTCTAGAACTGCAAGTATTCTTCCCCCATCAAATTCCTCTCTGTTATTTCTTCCTTTTGTGCCTCATTCATGTAATATATATATATTTTTAGCCTTTTTGTGCATGGTTTTGCTTTTTAGAATCACATCATATTCAGTTTTATCCCAATCTTTCTTTTGAATTCCCCAATTGCTAATGACAATCTTAGACATATTGTATACATTTCCACAAATAAAACATAAACATTTTGTCCTTATTGAGTCCCTTGAAATTAGTTTTTGATATTTACCTTATATTTTTCTTGGATTTTTTTATTTTTGTTTTGTTTTTTGCAACAATGTCCTGAAAATCTAGCAATTCACTGAATGTCCATTTTTTTCCATTCAGTATGAAGCTTAATGTTAGGCATAATATTTTCAACTTCAACCCTAATTGCAGACAAAATACCTGCAATCTTTTAATGTAACCACTTCTAGGGCCTTTGTGATTCTAATTGTGGCTTCACCATATTTGAATTGTTTATTTCTTCTTGCTTGTAAAATTTTCTCATTGAACTGGGGTTTCAAAATCTGATAGTAGAAAACCTATAGGTTTTCCTAGTAGGATATCTTTCAGGTTGTGACCAGTGGATTTTTTTCTATTTCTACTTTCCCTTCTTAATCTTATACTTGAAGACATTTTTCTTTAATTATTTCTTGCATTATTGTATCGATTCTTTTTTTGATTGTAGCTTTCAGGTATATTATTATATTTTCTTTTTTTGATCTGTTTTCCAGATCTGTAAGTTTTCTTAAGAAATGTCTCACATTCTCTTCTATTTTTTCATTCTTTGTATTTTGTTTTGTTATTTCTTGCTTTCTTATAACTTTGCTAACTCCCCCTTTTCCAATTTCAGTTTTCAAAGAGTCATTTTATTCTTTAAGTCTCCATTTCTTGGAGAGAAAGATAGCAGAGAAGATAGCAGAGTAGGTTTGTAAATTTCAAGGTCTCCCAATTTCCCCCCACAAATAGAAGAAATTTGTACCTCAAGGCAAACATAGATTTGTGAAAAATTAAAAACACTTTGGGTAGAACAGTGGTGCTTGTGACATAATCTGAGAGGATCAGAAGAAAAACCTGGGGCCAGCATTAACTCATGTGAAGTGCAAACATCTCCAGGCTAGCTCCATAGAAACACCAAGTAGGGAACCGCAGGGCAAGCTGGGTGTGACTGGGGCCCCAGCAGGAATCACAGAAACTTTTACCTCCCAGAGTGTTCATCAAGTCAGGGTCTGAGTCTGGGAAGACTGAATGAATCTCTGCTGATTAGAAACTCCAGATCCAGCTATGGTGCTGAGCTGTGGCCCTGGGTGAGAAGGAACCTGAATGCAGAGGCAGGGGCAGGGACAGGGATGGGGACATTGACTTCCAGGAGGGTAGAGCTTTTGATTTGGGTTTCCTGGTTAAAGAAGAAACCTGAAGTGAAGTCAGAGACACTATTCTCCCCAACCCACTACTAGAGGTTCTTCTACTAATACCTTTTATATAAAAAAAAAATGAGTTTCAAAGAAGAACCTCACAGGACTAGGAGATCATTATATACTTCAACAACAATACTATATGATGATCAATTCTGATGGATGTGGCCCTCTTCTACAATGAGATGAACCAAATCAGTTCCAATTAGAGCAGTAGTGAATTGAACCAGTTACAGCCAGCGAAAGAACTCTGGGAGATGACTCTGAACCATTACATAGAATTTCCAATCCCTCTATTTTTGTATGCCTGCATTTTTGATTTCCTTCACAGGTCAATTGTACCCTATTTCAAAGTCCAAATCTTTTTGTACAGCAAAATGACTGGACATATATTCATATATTGTATTTAACTTATACTTTAACATATTTAACATGTATTGGTCAACCTACCATCTGGGGGAAGGGGAAAAGTTGGAACAAAAGGTTTTGCAATTGTCAATGCTGAAAAATTGCCTATGCATATACTTGTAAATAAAAATCTATATTAAAAAAAAAGAAGAACCCCACCATAGAAACATATTATGGGAAACCCCAGGGAAGACTGGGGTTCATCTTCAGAGAAGGACACTGAAGTAAAAAAAGCTTCCACCCCAAAGAGTAATGTGAAATGGCTTCTTGCCCAGAGATAATTAATTGAAGAACTCAAAAAAGAATTTAGAAGTCAAATGAGAGACATTAAGTAAACACTTAAAAAGAAATCCAATATAAACAAGATTATGAAAAAAAAGTTAAACAACTAGATAAGGAAATACAGAGTCTCAAAGACAAAAATAAGTCTTTGAAAATTAGAATTGGACACGGGAAGTCAGTGAAGGTATGAGAGACTAAGAAATAGCAAAACAGATTATAAAGAATGAAAAAATAGAATAGAATGTGAAATACAAGAAAAATGATAGACTTGGAGAACAGATCAAGAAGGGAAAATATAAAAGTAATTGGACTGTCTGAAAGTTGTGACCAAAAAATTTACACAATAATACAAGAAATAGTCCAAGAAAATTGTCCTGGAGCAATAGAACATGAGGAGAAAGTAGAAATAGAAAAAATCCACTAATCACCATCTCCTTTGTTGAAAACACATAAGAACATTATTGGCAAATTTTGAAACCCCCCAGATCAAAGAGAACGTTTTGTAAGAAACAAGAAAAAACCAATTCAAATATACTGGAGCAACAATTGCAATTATACAGAACTTAACAGTAACTACAATAAAAGACCCAAGTTTCTGGGTTTATCTATAGACAATCAAAAGAACTAGATCTGTGGCCAAAAATATAACCAGAAAAATTATCTATAATATTGAATTAGAAAAAATGGGCATTCAATGAACTTGCAGATTTTCAGGACTTCCTATCAACCAAACCTGAACTTAATAGCAAATTTAACATATAAGAGCCAGTATCAAAGAGAAATTTCAAGGAACTCAATATGGATAAATTGTTTATATATATATTTTACATGGGAAATTTATAACCTATGTTTAAGATTGTCATCAACAATACAACATCACAAAAGAAAGTTTGGGGCAGAGTTAAGGTAAAAATAGTAATTATGTCATATAATGCAAAGGAAGGATAAACACAGGCTTTAGAGTAGGAAGGAGGGCTCATAGTTCTGAAAATCTATTCATATTGGGAATGGTTTAAATAGGCAACAATACATATATTCTATGAAGGATATAGCACCCTCCAAAATCTAAAAAAGAAATAAAGAGGGGGTTGGGCAGACAGGGAAGCAAAGTGTGAGGGAAAAAAACAAGGGAGGGTTCCATAGGTGGGGAGAAATTAAATAATAGCAAGGCAAGTTAAGAGCAAAATTAAAGCAAAGGATCAGCAGAGATAGGAAAGGTATGTGTGTGTGGGGTATGTGTTTGTATATACATGTGTATGTATATATCTACATATGTATAGATAAATAAATCCTTTCTTAACTATACCATGCTTGGGGTAGTGGGGGTGAAGAAAGGGGGGAAAATAATAATGTAAAAATAGTGTTCAATAGAGAAGAAAAGAACAATTTACAAGGAGGTAAAGAAAAGATGGACATTTATGCATATAATTTCTTCTACTAGTATATATATATACTTTCTTGAACTGATATTTGTTGTTATATGTTTTGAATCCTCCCTGATGTTCTGCTGGGCACATGACAATGTTCTCTTTTGTTTTGTTTCATTTTGCTTTGTATTCCTTTTCTGTTTTTCTTCTTTCTTAATCTGTTTCTTTAAATAAAATAAATTTGGAGAAAAAAAACCTCAATCTCTTTTTCTACTTGGTTAACTTGATTTTTATAATCTTTTTGTGTCTCTTGGATTGTTATTCTTTTAAAAAAGTTTTTCATCAGTATTTTTTTTGGGGGGGGGGCAGATGACCGTTTAGCCCTTCTTTGGGATAAAAGAAGCTTTTTTTAAAAACTTCAGTATTTTTCTCTGAAGAGGAACCCCCATTTTCCTATTCCTATAGTAACTTTCTATGGTTGGGTTCTTGGGTTCTTTCTCCTTTGCCTGCTCATTTTTTTAAAAGTGAGAGTTTGTCAGTGTAAATCAGCTATAACTTTGGAGTGGGGAGGGGATGGTGCCGCTGGCCTCAGGTCTTCCTTCAGTTTTCCCCTCTGGCCTAGAACCTGAAACCAAAAACTATATTGTTCTCTAGGTACCCATGCAAAGCAGCATCCCTGTCTCACTGCTTCTGCACTCTGGTCATGTTCTAGTTACTTCTCCCTAGGGCTGTCTCAGCACCATAGCTAGAACTGCATTCCTTATAAGTAAAGATTTCCTCAATCTTCTCCAACTCAGACCCAGGACTCCCCACACTGTTAGGGAAGTAAAAATCCCTGTGACTGGAGCTTAGGCTACCTCCCAACCCAGGTAGCCCTAGAATTCACTGCTTGCTTATTCAGGGGAACTAGCCTAGACATCTTTATACTTTATATTGTCCAAACCTCAACCCTAGTATCTTTCTTTTGATCTTCTCCAATTGTTCTAGGAGGACCATTGTTCTGCCCCAACTCCTTTCTGTTTTTAACCACTCTTATGTTTGCCCTGAGGCAAAATGTTGTTTTGTTTTTTAGGGAAATCTGAAGAGTTTGAAATTTTCTGATCTGCTCTGCCATCTTCCCAGAATCCTCCTTTTTAAAAGTTTCTAAATATTTTATTTTTCTAATTACATGTAAAATCAGAGTTCATTTTTAAAAATTGAGGTTCAAATTCCCTTTCTCAATTCCTCCTCCCTCCCCCCCCCTGCATTGAGAAGGTAAACAATTTGATATGTTATATATGTGCAGATATGCAAAATGTATTTCCATATTTAGATATGTATACACACAGTTTAAAAGAGTTCTTTCACTACTGAGATCAAGTTTGCACTCAGTTCAATTCTACAGTAGTTAAAACATAGTGGTGCAACTTACCTATCATATATAAAATTGTGTTATTGGCTTGAGTAAACCGAAGAATAAAATAGATGACCTTTTGGATGTGGCATCTCTTAGGTCCTATTAAGAGGAGGAGAGCTTCAAAGAATAAGGAAGCAAAAGTCTCACATAATTTTTCCTCCATCACACCTTGTCTGAGATTTTACACTTAGCTTTGAATGAAGGAAAGAGCTTTGAGAGGAGGCAACAAAAATGGTAACTAACACCATAGGAGGATTAGTTGATGGAGCTGGGGCTATTTAGCTTAGAGTAGAGAGGACTCAAAGGGTAGAAAATAACTGGCTTTAAGTTTTTGAAAGCCTATAATCTGGAAGAAAGATTGAACTTGTTCACTTTGGTCTAGGAAGCAGAATTAGTAGCTATGGGTACATACATGTGCATAAGAGGAGGGGGCAATGTGTTGGCACATTTTGGCATTACTCCATGAATTCCTGGATAGATGTCACAGAGATCAAGTTTAAGTTTAGTGTCCTAATCATTCAAACTATACGAAATTGGGATGGTCTGCCTTGGGAACTAATGGGTTCTTCTTCACTGGAGATCTTTAATTAAAGTTGGCAGACTAGTTGTCTGTTATAGTGTGGTGGGAATGCTTTTTGAAGTGAGATGGATTAGATAGCCATAGAGTATCAGTCAATAACCAGCAAGTATTTATTAAACTGTTATTATGTAGAAGACTCTTTGCTAACCTCTGGGGGTGGTAAGAAAAGCAAAAAAAACCATTTCTTTCTCTAAGGGAACATTCATTCTAATGAGGGAAATAACATGTATTTATTAAACTGTTATTATGTAGAAGACTCTTTGCTAACCTCTGGGGGTGGTAAGAAAAGCAAAAAAACATTTCTTTCTCTAAGGGAACATTCATTCTAATGAGGGAAATAATATGTCAATAACTAGATACATATGTGACATATTGAAGTAAATTGAAGGCAATTTGAGAGGGTATTAGCATTAGCAGCTAGGAAGCTTTTGATTTTGAACCAAATCTTAAAGGAAGCCAGGAAAACTTAGAGAGTGAGAAGAGGGAACAGAAAATTGCAGATATGGAGGACAGCCAGTACAAAGTCATGGATACAGGAGACATAGTATGTGGATGAGAAACTGCAAGTAGACCAATATTGCTAATACTACATAGTATAAGGAGGAGAGAAACATGTGAGATTGGAAAGGTAGAAAAAAATCAAGTAGTGAAAGGCTTAAAAAAAGTTTTTATTGATATCTTCTCTTTCTTACATCACCATAGTATCATATGTTAATACCTTCTCTTCTCCTTCCCCTCCCAAGGAGCCATTCTCTATTTGATGTATTTGATGATACAGCAAATAGTATTTTTTTTTTTTTGAGAGGAAAAAGAAAACAAGTCAGTATAATTGATGGATATGTTGAAAAAATCTGAATCTGTGGGCAATGTTTAACACCTGTGAGTAGTTTATTTTCACAAAGGGATAGGTTAGGGATATTTTCTTATATCTCTTCATTTGAATACCACTTGATCTTTATATTTTGTTATATTTACTTTTGATTTTCTTGTGTTATTTCTTTCATTTAAATTATTGTAGTTACTGTGTATATTGTTTTCTTGATTCTACATACTTTACTTTGTATTCATTTAGTTAGTTCTTTCAATGTTTCTATGCATTCATCACACACAGCATTTTTTAGAACAAGTGATATACTCTACTTTCATGTACCACAGTTTGTTTGTCCACCTCTAATTGATGGGTACCTATTTTGTTTTCAATTTTTATTTATCACAGAAGTGCTGCCATAAATATTTTGAATTGTATACTTTTTCTTTATCAGTGGCTTCCTTGAAGTATATTGTTGTTTGTCTTTCATTCTTAATAAGGACCAATGACATCATGAGGGTGAATTAGATTTTAGGTGAGGTTGTACAAAGTCATCAGCCTTACACATTAGACCAAGAAACCTGAGATAGGTCATGATCATGATTTCTTTCCTATAATTTTTTTTTTATTAAAGGAGTATCCTTATCTTTTCCCCTCATTCTAAAGAGCAAACTGTGATCTAGACAGATTTCAATGGACTATAACCACTCAACTATTAAATAGTGGAGCTAGAGTTCAAGCTCAGGTCTACTAAGTTCAGTGCTCCAAATAGCAATAATAGTATTAACAAAAACAAAAAAAAATAGTAGTAGTTACTATTTATTGTGTTTTACAGTTTGTAAAATATGTTATTTTCTATTCCAACAATCTGCCTTACAAATATGGCAAGGTAAGTTAGAATTCAAAAGATATCCACTCCCAAAAAAGAATAAGTAGAATGAAGTAACAAAGTAAAAATGATAGTGAGTGTGTATGTGGGTGGAAAGAATGATTTAAAAGAGAATGAATCAAAAATAACTAAGGCTATAAGTATGGGGACTAGAAGAATGATGCTAATAATAACAATGTTAAGGAACTTTTACAAGTTCTGTACAACAGTTAGTAAATGATATGAATGGGACCAGAACCCAAGTTTTCCAGAATCTAGTCCAATATTCTTCCTTGAGGTTTAAGCCCAGAAATGTAATCTTTGGTTCAAAAGATATGGATATTTTACTTGATATATTTATATAATCCCAAATTCTTTTCCAAAACAGTAGTATCTTGACCAACAATGTATTAATGTGCCTATTTTTCTGCAAACCCTTTAACATTGAGTGTTGCCATTTTTTTGGGTCATCTTTGTCAATTTGCAGGGTGTGTGGGGAAACCTCAGTCTATTTTGATGTGATTTGTAGCATGATTGTGAATGCTTTGCAGTTATTCTTTTGAGAACTATTTGTTTATATCTTTTGGCTATCTATTGGGGAGTGGCTATTAATATTTATTAATTGTTTATATATCTAGGATATCAAACCTTTATCGGAGAAATTTGGATACAAAGACTTTTTTTTCCCTTTTCAACCACTTCTCCATGTTGTTTGTTTGTGCAGAAAAATTTTAGTTTTAAGTTCCCTCTTCTGCTGTAAACACACTATTATATTCCTTTATTTACTTCATTTTAATCTTTTCCCACTGATTCTTTACTTTCACTTCTGATTCCCTCTTCCTGTTTGGTATTCTCCCTTCCTCTCCTTTCCTTCAGCTAGTTCCTTAGTTTTAAATTTTTTTTGCCCTTTTCCAAAAAGGGATTTCTCTCACTTTTTTCATTTTCCATCTTCTCTGATTACTCTAGATGCTTATTTTTTGATTCATTATCTCCATAATAATCTGGTCTTCTTCTTTTCTCTATATTCTTCATGCTATAAAAACTTTCAAGGCATCCATTCTAGGATCTCACTTTTAGGTCCTTTCTGTCACTGTCTTATGGGGATTATCCCATGAGATTCTCTTTTCAATTAAGCCTCATTTCCAGAACACAATTGCCAGTTATTCTTTTTTAATTATTTATTTTTTAGGTTATGCATGCACATTCATTTTTTACATATTTCCATATGAGTCATGTTTGTAGAGAAAAATCAGAACAAAAGGGAAAAACCATGAGAAGAACAAAGAGGAAAAAAAAAGATGAAAATAGTATGTGTTGATCCATATTCATTTTCCACAGTTCTTTCTCTGGATGTGGATGGTGTTTTCCATCCGAAGTTTCCAATTATTCTTGTTATTAATTCCTAGGTAATAATAATAACAACTAACATTTATATATGTGTCAGGCACTGGGCTAAGTGCTTTACAATTATTACTTCATTTGATTGTCACAAAAACCCTGGGAGGTAAATACTATTATTTCCCCTATTATACAATTGAGACAACTGAAGCAAATAGAGTTTAAGCAACTCTCCCGTGATCACATAGCTAGTAAATGTTTGAGTCCAAGTCTGAACTTGGATCTTTCTGATTTTAGGTCTTGCACTGTATCCACTGTACTGCCTAGCATTGTCCATTGGTAAAGCTCCTCCCTCACCACATCCCTGATTATGCAACCTGGCAATGATCTACATACTCTCTCTTATTATTTTCTACATTTTCCTGGAAATCTCCCTTTGTCCTTGTTCTTCTGCTGCTCCAGGTACCAGTTGATCTCAGAAGTTCCAATCCTCTTCCCACCCCCCAGGACAAGTGGATTTTTTAAGCAACAAATTCCCCAGATCTCATCCAGTTTAAGACTCTCATATCTCTTCACCATTCACCTCTCTTCACTCATAGAAACATTCATTAGTGGAATCCTTTGTCACCTCTAAATAATGTGTTGTGATTCCATGTTCTCAAATTTCATAGGTTTTTCTGTCTCAAGTGTTGGATCATTTTCCTTTTTGTTTTTTAAAGTAGTAGTTATTCATAAGATTCCTGAAATTCATTTATTGGATCTAGAGACTATGTTTTCTTCTCTTGTTACTGTTTTTCTTGTTTACTTATCTATTTATATTCAAGCTTTTTGAGTTTTCTTTCTGAAATCTTTGGCCCTTCTTTCTTCCCACATCTTTATTTTCTCTATCACTCACTTCTTCCTCTATCCCCTCTAATTGTGTTTCTTTTGGGGCTTTTTTTTTTAAATTAAAGCTTTTTATTTTCAAAGCTTATACATGGGTAATTTTTCCAACATTGACCCTTGCATCACCTTTTGTTGAAAATTTTCTCCTTCTATCCACCCCCTTCACTAGCTGGCAGGGAGTCCAATACATGTTAAATATGTTGAAATACATATTAGATCATATACATATTAGATTTTTGTCACTTAATTACTTCTGTCCACATCTGATTCTAAGCTATGTTTGCAAGCCCTTCTCTTTAGCTTCTGCTAAGCCCTTTCTTTGTAAATGTAGCCCTAAGGCTTCAATTACAGCTCTATCTATCCTAAATTTCTTTGGCATATTTCTCAATTAGGCTCAAATGACTTTATTAGGTTTTTAGACACAACAGAATTAGAATGTGTGGATATAGACATGGATATAGAGCTGGAAGATATCTCAGAGGTATTCTAGTTCAATTTCCTCATTTTATAGATAAAGACCTACAAACCCAGAGAGATTAGCACACAGATTTTCTACACGGTAGCAGATTTAGGATTTAAATTTAAGATTTCCTAGTCTTCCTCTCCCTCTTCTCACCCCCTCTCTCCCTCTCCTCCCTCTCCCTCTCCTTCTTCTTTTTGCTGAGACAATTGGGGTTAAGTGACTTGTCTAGGATCACCCAGCTAGTAAGTATTAAGTGTCTGAGTCCAGATTTGAAATCATGTCATTGATTATGAGGTTTTTACACCATAATACATGGTTAATTTCTGTGTAGGTACCACGTACTGCTGAGAAAAAGGTGTATTCCTTTCTGTCTCTATTCAGTTTTCTCCAGAGGTCTATCATATCTAGGTTTTCTAGGATTCTATTAATTTCCCTAGTTTCTTTCTTGTTTATTTTGTGGTTAGATTTGTCTGATTCTGAGAGGGGTATGTTGAGGTTCCCCCATTAGTATAGTTTTGCTGTATATTTCTTCCTGTTACTGGCTTAAAATCTTCTCTAGGAATTTGCCCACTCTATCTCTTGGTGCATACACATTTAGTATCATTGCTACTTCTTTATTTATAGTACCCTTTATCAAGACATTTTATACCCACAACAACATTGGGAGGCAGTTACTACTATTATCTCAATTTTACAGATCAGGAAACTGAGGTTGAGGAACTTAGTGACTCAGTCACACAACTAATAAATATCTGAGGCTGTATTTGAACTTGGATTCTTCTGACTCCAAGACCACTATACCACATAATTATCTCCAGATAGTGTTTTGAACATTTTCTAAGGTAGATAGCCACAACATTTCCCCCCTCTAAAATCCTATTAGTACAGTTTATTCTTGTTTTTAGCTTTATAGTACCTGGGACTATTTGCCAGAAGTGAAATTTGAGAGAGGCAGCAAGAAGTAGTGGAGAAAGGGGTGACTTGCTGTCAAAAAGACCTGGATTCAAGAAATGCCTCTCTCAGATACTGAGTGTGTGATCAGAGTTAAAGTCATTTGACTTTTGAGTGTCCTCCAGAGAAATGTCTAGGACTAAAAGTTGTAGAGCACTGCAAATATATACTAGTAGAAAGTTAGTGCACTGGGTATTCTCTTGGCATAAAATTGCAAGTCCAGACCTCTCCCACTTTGCCCAAAGAGATGAGAATGAATATTCTCCTTCCTCTACCTTCCCTCAAATGTACACTAATTTTGTCATCAATTTTATTCATTTTTTAAAGAAGCCAATAGGAAGGCAATTTGCCCAAAGAGATGAGAATGAATATTCCCCTTTCTCTGCTCTCCCTCAATTTTACACTAATTTTGTCGTCAATTTTATGTCATTTCTTTTTTTTTTTTTTAATTTATTTTTTAATAGCCTTTTATTTACAGGATATATGCATGGGTAACTTTACAGCATTAACAATTGCCAAACCTCTTGTTCCAATTTTTCAATTTTATGTCATTTCTAAAGAAGCCAATAGTAAAGCAAGTAGTCAAAATCTTTCTTTTTTTTGAGAGCAGCTAGGTAATATAGCAGATAGAGTGCAGGGCCTGGAGTGAGGAAGACACACTTTTCTGGGTTCAAATCCAGCCTCAGACATTTACTAGCTATGTGACCTTGGGCAAGTCACTTAACTCTGTTTGCCTCAATTCTTTATCTGCAAAATGAGAGAGAAGGAAATGGAAAATCACTCCAATATCTTTACTAAGAAAAACAAAAATGGAGTCACAGAGAGTAGGAAATTGAATAACAATAACAAACTTTTTTTTTGAGCAAAATATCACCAATGAGATGTTTTTTCCTTTTTATTACAAGCCCTTTTTATTTTTTCAGTCTTTCACAGAGTTTAGCCCCAGTTAGTTAACTTAAGGCATGGTTTACTAACAGAGTCGTGGTACTTCAGTGTACCTTACTGGGGGAAAAAATATGGATCAGTGGTTTTGTCAATATAGTAAGCCCTCAGATGAGAGCTTCCCTATATCAATGCAGACCAACAATTTTAGAGTTTCCTAGAGCTCTGAGGAGTTAACTGACTTGCCCATAGTCCTACAGTCAGTTTTTTTTTTTTTTTGATTTTTAGATCAGAATTCTATTCACTTTATCAAGATATTTTATTAATTGTAAAAAAAAAAAAAAAGTCTTTAATATGTAGCTCCATTAACAAAGTTCCAGAGATGAATCTTTATAGGATTATGATTATGTGGTAAGGGCAAAGGTACTCTTTGCCCATTTAAAATCAGGATTGTGTGTATGTATGTATGTATGTATGTTGTATGTAAAATGTATGTTTTAATGGGCTCCAATATTAATTACTTCTACAGTCTTGGACAAATCTTTATAGCCAGAGGGGTTTCAGTTTCCTAATCAGTAAGATGTAAAAATAGGACTAGATGACCTAAAAAGTCCTTTTCAATTCTAAATCTAGGATTATTTAGATTTCTTCTAGCTCTAAAATTCTAGGTGTGCAATAGGGATAAGTAGCCTTTTAAAAAACACATAACAAAGAATGCTGATGTTGTTGTATTATTCAAGTAGCAGCCCTCCCTTAGAGCAGATCTTGTTAATTGTTTTCTTTTCAAATAGAAAATGAAACTTTCTAGATTATTCTCCAAAATAATGATTAATGTTTTGGGAAGAATATTTAGCTTGTACTTTAAGACTTTCAGGATGCATTAATTAGTTTGAAATTTCACTGTTTCTTTTTTATCAGAATTACTAATGATGAGAGAATTTGAAAGAAGCAAATATAAAACTTTTGGGTCTGACAAATGATTAGAAAGGTGCTAGTGAAAACTGACTGACTTGGAGGAAAGAAGAGAGATTATAAATAACATCAGCTCATGTGCTTGCCATGATTGCCTCTCTTCTCATCTTGTTGTTTGTTCTTGGTTTTTGAAGAGCACCAAAGACCTAATCAGGTGATATTTTTGACTTGTATGTGAATTAGATTTAAGTGAGTCAGAGTTGCACAAAGTTGCTCAAAAGTTGAACTTAGTCTTCCAGACAACAGCTTCCATTGAAGCCCAATGGCAAGATAAAATTCAAGATAACTGATGATATCTTGGGGTTCTTACTTTTGTCTGTGGTACTTCCTATCCATCCAGGCTCCTAGGAACTTGATTAAATATTCGGCCACCTTGTATAGTGGATAAACAGCTGGGCTTGGAGTCAGGGACACCTGAGTTCAAATCTAGCTTCAGCCATTTACTAGGCATATGATCCTATGTTAACCTCTGGCTTACTTCAGTTTCCTCATTTGGAAAGTAGGGAACATAATAGTATCTACTTTTCAGGGTTGTTGTGAAGATGAAATGAGGTCATATTTGTACCATGTCTAGCACAGTGCTTGGGACATAGTAGGTACTCAGCAAATGCTTGTGTTATTGTTTATTTTCTAACTTTCTTTATGTTTCCCTCTCTTTCACTTTTCATATTCAATTGATTAACAGAGGCCTCATCCCCATCTCCTGAATCTGTCTTCCTACTTTTTATTCTTTTCTCTTCTACTACACTGATATAGGACCTCATTAATGTTTTCCATGATTGTTATGTTATCCTCATAATTAGTCTTTTTACCTTCACTTTCTCCTCCCTTCTAGCTTTTGTGTCTTCCAACATAAACCTTTTTACAAATGTTCAAAACTTTTCAGTGGTTTCTCCATTATTTCCTGGATATAAAGCTCAGATTCCTCTGCCTGCACAACTTGACAATCTTCTTCCTTTACATCTTTATTTCACTTTACTCCACATCAAGAATTGTGCTCCAGCCATAATAAACCTCTTGGATTCCCAAATACATCATGCCTTCACTTCAGCTCTCTTTTGAATTGTTCTTATATTTACCTGTAGAATTACAACCCATACTTTGAAACCCAAATCAAATATCACTTTCTCCAGGAAGTCTTCTTTCATCCCTTCTAGTTAAGTTTATGTCCTACTTCGTAATGACTCAGATGTCATTACTGTTTTGTAACTCCTTAACACACTAATACAATATTATGAATTACAGCTCTCTCTGTTGGTGCTTAATATTTCCCTAGGTAATGTTTGAGAGAATCAAAGAACTAGAAAAGACGACATGCAACCTATGTCTACCAAAATTCTTTCTAAAATAGCCCCAACAAATGGCAGTCCATTTTCTGCTAAAATATCTCCTATTTCCATCTGAGGCAGCCCATTTCCTTTTTAATCATCTCTTACAGTAGTAATATTATGAGATTTCCAACTTGATCAAAATCAGCCTCTCAAGAGAATTTAGAGTGAAAGGAATGAGAGAAATGGCAGGCATGTTTAGATCATGATGGGGTTTCTGTTGGCAGCAGAAACAACAATCTACCCCATATTATTATTGTAGTTATCATTTGTCTTTTGTTTTCATAGAAGACCAGAGATATCAGGAGGGTGGTGTCTTGACTTTCAAGTGAATTGGTTTTAAGTGAGGTAGAGCTGTGCAAATCATCAATCATACTCTCTTCTTCAGTCATTGGAAACTAACTGAGAGAAGTCAGCAGAGTTTCTATAATGTTAGGTACAGTGCTGAGGAATCAACATTTCTAAGACTACAGAAGTTTTTAGTTTCTCTAGCAACTTTCCATGAAGGAGCTGACATATTGAGAAGATTGAAGGGTTAATTGTTACCCAAGGCTAGTACATCCAGAAACTATATCACAGTGGTAGTTATGACTGGATTGTAAAGATAATTATCCTAAAAGTTACAATAGTGTAAGCTCCTCACTGAAAACAAATAACTTTGCTGACTTTTCTTTGAAATTCCTACTGGAAAAGGTTACAATAAATGTGGAGTAGAAAGTGTAGAATAGTCAGGAAGTATGATGAAATAGTATGACTACCTGAAACAGTTGAGAAGGAATAGTAAATCGTGCCCCTGGTGCCTTAAACATTCAAGGTAGATTAAAACAAAAAATCTATATTCATTAGATTGGGGCTTCTTAAAATTTTTCCACTTGTGACTCCTTTGTGTCTGAGAAATTCTTATGTGACCTAAGGTACATAGATATATAAAATAGGTATGCAAACTAAACATTTACTAATAATAAATCAAAAAGATTTATTTTACTTGTATTTATTTAAAACAATTTTTTTGGTACACATATAATTTTACCTCTTATTAAAGGTGAAAGAAAATTTGCATACTAATGAGATGGGTATACTTCCTTATTTTTCATTAAAGAATGAAAAAACTTGGTGGAATTTTTTATATCTTTTACTGTTGTCAAATTTTTGCACATGATTAAAGGTTTCCTCTCAATTTCTTAGGGCTGCCTAATTTTGCATGGCTTTTAGTAATAGAATAATTCCTTATTTAAAATGTCACATTTTAAATAGAAGGAAACTATTTTTAAAAAATGGCAGTAGTACCCTCCATGAATCAGTTTACTAGTCAGTGTTGCTCCCAGCTTTGCCCCATTTCTTCTTCCCCTATTCTCCTCCCATCCTCCTCTTCTTTTTTGGCCTGCCAAGTGCTATCAATGTTCTGAAGTTATTCTATGGGAGAAAGCTCAGGAAGAGGAAGATTCTGGAAAGATGGTAGAGTAGGTCAAAAAATTCCAAGTTCTCTAGATTTCCCCCAGAAACAAAATAAAATTACACCTGAGAAGCTTAAACCTGAGAAGACCCCAAAAAAGACCTCAGGGCATAGATTTAACCAGTGTGAAGTGCAAACACCTCCAGCCTAATTCCAAGAAATAGCCACAGCAGCTCTGAGGCTAGCTGAATCATAAGAATTTTCACCTCCCACACAGGTGGGGGGTTTGGGTTTTAAGCTCTGGAAGACTGAGGGAACCTCTGTTGATTAGAAACTCTAGTACCACTAATACATTGTTGGTGGAATTGTGAATACATCCAGCCATTCTGGAGAGCAATTTGGAACTATGCTTAAAAAGTTATCAAAATTTGATCCAGCAATGCTACTATTGGGCTTATACCCCAAAGAGATACTAAAAAAGGGAAAGGGACCTGTATGTGCCAAAATGTTTGTGGCAGCCCTGTTTGTAGTGGCTAGAAACTGGAAAATGAATGGATGCCCATCAATTGGGGAATGGTTGGGTAAATTGTGGTATATGATTATTATGGAATATTATTGTTCTGTAAGAAATGACCAGCAGGATGAATACAGAGAGGATTGGCGAGACTTACATGAACTGATGCTGAGTGAAATGAGCAGAACCAGGAGATCATTATATACTTCAACAACGATACTGTATGGTGTTGTATTCTGATGGAAGTGGATTTCTTTGACAAAGTTTCAATTGATCAATGATGGACAGAAGCAGCTACACCCAAAGAAAGAACACTGGGAAATGAATGTAAATTGTTTGTATTTTTGTTTTTCTTCCCCGGTTATTTTTTACCTTCTGAATCCAATTCTTCCTCTCATTGGATGGTGATTTGGATGAACCAATGCAAACACCGCTGCCCTTCAAGCTGTACTGTACAACCTGCAACAAGAGAACTGTTCAGTTCTGCACACATATATTGTATCTAGGATATACTGTGACATATTCAACATGTATAGGACTGCTTGCCATCTGGGGGAGGGGGTGAAGGGAGGGAGGGGAAAAGTCAGAACAGAAGTGAGTGCAAGGAATAATGTTGTAAAAAAAAAAATTACCCAGGCATGGGTTCTGTCAATAAAAAGTTATTAAAAAAAAAAAAAAAGAAACTCTAGTCCCAGCTGTGCTTATGAGACATAACCCTGGGATAGAAGGAACCAGCACATCTGGTGAGTGCAGAAACAGTGGGGCAGTGATGATGCTGGCTGCAGTTACTTGCAGGAGGGTGAAGCTTTTGGTTTGGGGTTTCAGGTTAGAGAGCAGAACTGAAGTGAAACCAGAGGCACCATTCCCTCAACCCCATGATTAGAGGTGGTTATATTAATAAGCTTTCATTTTTAAAAAAATGAGGAGACAAAGAATAAAGAACCAAATCATAGAAATTTACTATGGGAATATGGAAGACCAGGGTTCATCTTCACAGGAGGATAGTGAAATAAAAAAAGCTTCTTCTATCCCAAAGTGTAACCTTAAATGTCTACTTGGCCAGAAAGAATTGAGAGAAGAACTCAAAATAGATTTCAAAAACCAAATAAGAGAGATTAAGGGAAAACTTACATACATGCAAACACACAATTTATATACACACACATAGATATATATACACACACACATATGAGTCATCCAATAAAAACAAGAAGATTATGAAGAGAAAGTCAGCCAACTAGAAAAGGAGATCCAGAATCTTAAAGAAGAAAATAATTCATTGAAAATTAGAATTGGAGGGAGGAAGAAAAATTTGGAATACAAAGTCTTTCAAAAATGAATGTTGAAAACTATCTTTTGGATTATCTTTTCAATAATGAGATGATTCAGGCCAATTCCAATAGACTTGTGATGGAGATAGTCATCTGCATCCAGAAAGAGGACTGTGGGTACTGAATGTTGATCACAACACAATATTTTCACCATTTTTATTGTCATTTGCTTGCTTTTTTTTTTCTCATTTTTTTCCTTTTTGATCTGATTTTTTTTTCTTGTACAGCATGATAAATATGGAGACAGGTATAGAAAAATTGTATGTGTTTAACACATATTGGATTATGTGATGTCTAGGGGAAGGGGTGGGAGGGAAGGGAGGGAGAAAAATTTGGAACACAATGTTTTGCAAGAGTGAATGTTGAAAACTATCTGCATGTATTTTGAAATAAAAAAGTTTTATTTAAAAAAAAAAAGAAAAACATCTTTACATATGGTTGGAAAAATAAAATGTTATTGAGGAAAAAAAGAATAATGGTTTCCTGTATAAAGTAGAATTTTAAGTGGGATTTTAGGAAGCCAGGGTAGGCAAGAGGCAGAGATAAGAAAAGAGAGAATGAGGATACAGGTCATGAATAAATTAACATATACATTAAAGTATATTATAGGTAGGGAACATCTTTGGGGAGTGAAAATAAGGTTGGTCTTAAGGAATAAAAATGTCAGTCAACTACAATTTTTAAAGTGCCTGCTATGTGCCAGCCCCTGTGCTAAGTGCTCATTGGTCACAGAAGTGGGAAAAGAAAGAGCAAAGTTAAAGTTACAGAAGATAAAGGAAATTTCAAAAAGGAGTAGTTAAATCTAAAGCATCAATTGTCACAAGGAAATAAGGATGATGATAAAACAAAAATATAAACAACTATGGAAAATATAAACATGTAAAAAGTGATCTCGAAAACATGTTTGTTAATGTATAATATAACCATATAGTACCTTAAAATTATTCTTTTCTTATGGATTAAACAATGTAACTTCTGCAAAAACAAGATGTAACAAAGCAAACAAAACTGTTGACTTCTAATGTTATAGTAAAAAACTAAAAAATTTTTACTACCACTCAAACTTAAGGCATTGTTTGGTAAATATTTGCCAAATGAAATCAATGGTACATCTCAAGAAATGTATTTGAAAAGTATTCTTTATGGTTTTTACTTGTATGTGTAGATTCTAGTTGCTAAAAAATTTATAAAGGAAGGACACAGGTCAAATCAGCTTGAGGAGAAACAAGATAAATTGTGGTGTAAAAACATAAACTGTTCTGTTGACTTGAGAGAAAACTGAAATAACTGAACTGAGAAGACTTATAAGGCAAAGTGCAGAGGTAGGAGTGATTGTAGTACATTGTGATACAATAGCTCATTTGGAGGTGATCAGGTTCAGAATTTTAAGTAATATGCTGATATATATATATATATATATAAATCAAGTAATTGTTTTGGGCCTGTGGCAATTTTATGTGAGGACTATTTAAATCTTAGCTGAAAGAATGGTCACATTCATATTATAAGTTAGAGTTGGCTCACTATTTGCAAGATGTTGATTTGAAGCATAGGAACTGGGAGAGTAGAGAGGAGGGGTAAAAAACAAAACAAAACAATTAGATTAATAAAGAAGCAGAACCTGAGCATAAGAAGAATTAAAGATAGAAGACATTGTAAAAAATAAGAAAAGCTTTTGAAAACACAATATAGCTACTGGCAGGAATTGATCAAAGCTGATGGACAGGCTCTGCAGTTATTTTCTGATAGATACATTGGTCAAAAGAGAGGCATTGCTTTGTTGAGAATTGCTTGATGGTAGGAAGACAGATTGTTCTTTAGCTCCATCTACACTTGATGGAGGAGAAACCTGTCAGTGGGCTTTCTGTGTTGCCCTTTATTGCTCTTTCTGGTTTGAGAATAAGAAATTTGAACCTGCTTTTCCATGAGAAGTGTTCTTTTATTGAGGACTCATCAAATAAGGCAGATACCCTCTCTTATTTGAAGATCTGTCTGGAGAAAGGCTTCAAGGCTCTATTATTACATTAATCTGAAATAATCCCAGATCAGATCTGAGAAGTTTGGAAGTGAATAGCTTGTTACTGAAAGTATATGACATTTCCATATCCTGCTCAGGATAGTTGTGTACTAAAAAAGCATGTTATTACTCTAGGAGACTAAGAGTAGCAGAAAATCAGCTTACTATAGTGGAATTATGAGGACCAGAAAAGGAATAGTTAATAGAAAAATGGTTTTGCTTAGCAGGTGATATATGATGCAGATTTTTCTTGGGGGGGGGGGGGAAAAACAAAACAAAAAAGAAAAAAACAAGAACATCAACAGTTTACCATCCAGAATTGTGAATTGCCTAGGTGCATGGGTTTTCTTATTTGTATCCCTTCCTTAGTAAGCTTCTGTGAGAGTGTATGTCCACTCTACTTCATGCATGCTATGTGCTTTGTTGGGAAAATATGACTCAAATTTATGGTTGGACTGTCATATTTTGATTATTGTTTTTTTCTTTTATTTAGTAAATATTTTGATCATTTCTGCTTTTGCCTTCTATTGAATAAATGATGATTATTCTTGTTTTTGCCTTATTGTTTAGTAAACATTTCATGTTTAAAAGATAATGCTGTTAAACATTTCATGTTTAAAAGACAATTGATAAGCTTACTAATGAGGGCTCAATAATAGTAGTGGTGAGTAAAAGGGAGTATATCTTTTCCACACAGGGCAATCCCTAGGACTCAGAAAGTTATATTTATAGTCATGTGACCATTCCTTAAAGGATGGCCATTATGATTTGCCAAGATGAGTTCAGGAAGGGTAAGTGATCTAGTTCCAGCTAAGAAAAAGAGAATGAGCCAGGAGAGATTTGGATGCTGATGCTATTTTCAGGCCATGTAGTTTTTTCAAGTCACAGGTCCAAAACGTTTTTCAACCCCTTTCTCTCCCAGATAATTTTAGTTGCTAGGGACAAATATGACAATTTATGCTCTCAAAGAACTTCCTTACTTAAGTAGATAGATAATTTGTTTTTTTTTTTTAACATATAGTTTTAGTTCCCAAGGGAACCAAGAGGATAAATGACTTGTTCATTGTTTCACAGTTAGTATATGGAGAAGCCCAGACATGAACTCAGGTTTTTCTGACTTCAGGGGCTGGTTCTCCACCTATTTATCTATATTGCTTCTCTATTGAAGCACATAATATATGGGAAAAAAAGTTTTAGTTCAATCTAAACTATATCCTTCTTCAGGCTTTTTTCCCTTCTCTTTCTAAGATCTCATTTCTTTTCTAGGGTTTTATAAGTATCAATAGGGTTGCCTTGAAGTTCCAGCTGAATTCAGCTGTATTCCTTAGGTTCTAAATAAGGATGAAAGACATACTTTTTTTTCATTGTGTGAGAGATGGTGTTAGATTCATCAAATTTGTCAGAGTTGGAAGGCTAAGTTGCCATTTAAAAGATAGGGAAGTGGTTCTAGAGAAATTAAATGATTTGTCTGAAATCATGCAATTCTAAAAGTGGCAGAAATGGGATCAAAACCAAGCCCAAGTACACTCATCTCTTTTAGTGAGGGTGTAGTCTATTCACTTTCTCCCAGTGGTTTCTCTTCCAATAATTACATAAAACTTGATGACACCATATAAGGGAGGGGTAGCCTGATGCTTTTTTCCCCCCAGGATGTGATGGACTTTTTTTGGAGGGCGCAGGGCAAGTGAATTATTTTTGTGGATTAGTTTGTACTTTTTCTAAGCTTTCTTTCAGCTTCAGAAGCACTAATGTTCAAACTAGAAACCCACTATTTATAAGTGTTGTGTTGGAACTCAAGTGCATTACTTTCAAATATCTATAGAGGCACAAGAAAGAATAACTGGAGTATCCAACTTTTAAAATTGCCCTGCTCAGTCATCCCTTTTCTTTTATTTCCCTAGTTGACTCATATCTGTCTAACCTCTGGATCACCTCATACACCACATCTCCTCCAATGTTTCTGGAATAAGCAGTGAGTACATTTCATAACCTTGTCCTCTCTTACTTTTGCTTATTCCTCGTTAAGGGTGACATAGGTATTCATAGAAGGTCCATTGTTCCCTTATCTCCCTATCTTCTCTCCTCTCTCATTGAGAAAACAAGCACTTTGATGTAGATTACACATGTACAGTTAGAGAAAACACATTTTCATATTACAAGAGAACACAGACTAAAAAAACCTCAAGAAAAAATAAAGAAAAAATTAAAACTATGCTTTGATCTGCCTTTAGACTCTATTAGTTCTTTCAGTGGAGGTGGATAACATTTTTCATCTTGTCTTTTGGAATTGTCTTGGATCATTATGTTGCTGAAAATAAGTCATTCACAGTTGATCACTGTATAATATTGCTGTTATTGTGTGCCATGTTCTTCTGTCTCTTTTCAGTTCACTTTGTATCAATTCAAATAATTTTTCCCATGTTTTTCGACAACTATCTTGCTCATTATTTTTTAGAGCATAATAGTACTCCATCACAATCATATATTACAATTTGTTCAGTCATTCCCCAATTGATGGACATCTTTTCAATTGCCAATTCTTTGCAAGATCTTTGTTTTCAAACAATCAAGAAGAATTTAAGTACCTGCTATGTGCTGAGCACTGCACTAAATGTTAAGGATACATAGAAAATGAAAAGTGCCCATGTCCTCAAAAAGCTTACATTCTAATGGGAGAAACAACATATCCCTAAATACATAAATGCTAGGTAAATACAGAGTAGATAGAGATAAGATAAACTTAAACAGGAATGAACTAGCAGCTGAGGGAAGAGGGAAACTGAGAAGACTCTTAGAGAAGATGTTGGTTAGATTGAAGGATTCTAAGATTCATGGGTGAGAAAGAGAATTCTAAGCATGGGGTATAATCCTAAAAGCCTGGAGAAGGAAGATGGAGTGTTGCATGAGAGGAATAGTAAGCAAGCATGAAAGGAACATACAATAAGTGGAAGAGGAGTAATGTATAGTAGAAATATGTTTTGTATGACTACACATGTATAATCTATATCAAATTGTTTGCTTCTTAAGTGGGGCTGAAAGGGGAAATGGGGAATTTTGAACTCAAAATTTAAAAAAACTGAACTAAATTAAAAATTGTTTTTCCATGTAGTTGAGAAAAAATATTCTTTTTAAAAGGAGTAATGTATAAGAATATTGAAAAGAACAAAAAAGTCCAAATTGAGAAAAGCTTTAAATGGCAGACAGAGGAGTTTATATTAAACTTAGAAGCAGCTAGATAAAGCATGGAACTTGGAATTAGGAAGCTTGAATTTAGTCCCACTTCAGACACTTTCTAGCTTTGTGACTCCTGGGCTAGTCATTTACTTTTTGTCTGCTTCAGTTTCCTCATCTCTAAAATAGGAATAACACTAGCACCAACTTCCTGGAGTTATAATGAGAATTTAAAAAACTATCTTTTCAAACCTTAAATTGCAATCACTACTACTATTATTACCTACTACTACCATTACTGCTACTACTACTACTACTACTATTACTACTAGTAATACTACTACTGTTACTACCTACTATTACCATTACTGCTACTACTACTACTACTACTACTTTATTAATAGAGAGAAATTTGAGTTTATATTTGCCAATAGGTAGCAGTGGGGGTGGGATGGGGTGGAGAGAATCAAACACTTCAGGAAAATCATTTAGTTAGTTGTGTAAATGGATTGGAATAGGGAGAAATTTGAATCAGAGAGATCAATTAAGACCTATTATAATAGTCCTAGTAAAAGGGAAAGAAAGCTCTAATTAGTGTGATGGTTATGGGAATGAAGAGAAAGCAACATATAAAAATATTGTGGAATTAGAAATGAAACATGTTGGGCAGTAGAGTATTAACATTTTCTTGCTAAGTGGTTTCCAGGAAGCTTTAGACATGATGATCTCCCTTTCTTTGTAGCTTGTTGGATGGTAACTAGATCTATTGTCTAAGCTTTTGTTCAAACTTTGTCTAATAAATTATGCATAAAGGACTATGGGATTAAAAACTGGAAATACCTTAGAGATCATTTAGAGCAGAGGTTCCTAACCTGAGACCTCTGGATATATTCCTTGAGGACTATGAACTTGGATGAGAAAAAAAGTCATATTTTTTACTAACCTCTAATTGAAATTTAACATTTTTCTTTCAATTATTTAAAGAGAAGCGAAAAGAGCTGTCATAGGCTTCCCTAGTCTGTGAAAAGGTCCATGAAATGTTACACTCCTAATCTAGCCCAAACATCTTTACAGAGGTTGAGTGGTTTGCCCATCTATAGTCACTCAGGTAGTACATATTAGAACTGAGATAAGCTTTAATAGTCTGTTTTCAAATGAGAAGACAGATATTGAAACTATGCCTCTTATAATATGAATTTTCATAGAATATTAGGCCTTCCTCCATTGAACTTCTACATTAGAACTAGCTTTCTGACATGTCCTAATTAAAACCAGGACTGTCTTCTGATTGTTCAAGTAAAACCAAATTACAGCATTTCAGATAGTCATTTCATAGTAATACATTGCCAGGGGTGGGGTGGGGGGGTGACGGCATAAGAAGCACATCATCATTTGAGTACACCGTCTGCCAAATTGGAGACAGGAAAAAGGAAGAAATACAGCTTGCATTGAAAATAAAAATTGCATAATTAAAAAGACCAACTGCATTTCCTTTATGTGATCACATTTTCTGGGACATAAACAAACCAGACTGGCTAAAAGCTCATATAATTATAATGTTACTGGAAATATTGGAAAATCCTACATTCTCTTTTTTTTTACTTTCTCTTTGTTTCTCTTTCTCTCTCTTTTTCTTGTCTCTTTTTTCTTCCCCCTCCTTATTCCCATCCTTCCTTCTTTCATGGGTAGTAGTATACAAATAGTAGAAGTCTCTTCTACTGAGGATTGAGGATCACTTGAGCTCTAGAGTTCTGTACTGCAGTAGACTAAAAGATCAGAAGTTCCACACTAAGTCTGATGTTAATATGATTCCCTCCTGGAATGAAGGACTTGTAGGCTGCCTAAAGAGGTACAAACTGGTCCTAGGTAGAAAGAGAACAGATGAAAGTTTTTATGTGGATCAGTATTTGAATTGGACCCATAATTTGCCCTGATGTTTCTGAATAAGATTAGGAGAACCAGTCTCAAAAAATGAAATAAACTAAAATTGGACTTTTTTGTTAAATTCTTTGTGTAGTCACATGTACCACTTTAGGAAGGTCCCCTTCTCTCTGACACATGATTGGCCCCTAATAAAATTTTATTGCTTTAATTTTCCTCTTCATCAAACCTTTTTTGACTTTTTGTTTTGAAAAGTATTTATTTATTTAAAATTTAAATAGACAATAGGAAAAATAGAAACAGAAAAAGAGAAAAGATTTTCATTTGCACAGTAGAATAAATGAAAGGATTCAAAATGTCCATCTTTGCTTCCTTGTAATTTTTCTTTTGTTGTCTTTTGTATACTTTTACTTTATTCCCCTTCCCCACTTTCTTTTTCCCCTTCCCTCTGCTCTAGCACCTCATTCATATAAGATAATTACAGTTTACCTTTCCCTACACAGTTTTGTTTTTTAGAATCACATCATACTCATCTGTACCCCAGTCTCTCTTTTGAACTATTGAATTATTAATGACAATCTTAGACATGGTTTACATTTTCATGTATAAAACACAAGTAGTTTTTCCTTGTTTTAAAAAATTATTATTATAGCCTTTTATGTTTGGGTATGGGTAATTTTTCAACATTGACCCTTGCAAAACTTCTATTCCAAATTTTCCCCTCCTTCCCCTCCACCTCCTCCCCCAGATGGCAGATAGTCCAATACCTGTTAAATATGTTAACGTTTATGTTAAATCCAATATATGTATACATATTTATACAGTTATCTTGCTGCACAAGAAAACTTGGATCTAGAAAGAAAGAAAAAAACCTGAGAAGGAAAACAAAAATGTATGCAAACAATAACAGAAAGAGTGGAAATGCTATGTTGTGGTCCCCACTCATTTCCCATAGTTCTCTCTCTTAGTGTAGCTGACTCTCTTCATTACTGAACAACTGGAACTGGTTTGAATCATCTCGATGAAGAGAGCCATGTCTATCAGAATTGATCATCATATACTTTTGTTGTTGCCATGTATAATGATCTCCTGGTTCTGCTCATTTCTCTTAGCATCAATTCATGTAAATCTTTCCAGATGTCTCTGAAATCATCCTGCTGGTCATTTCTTACAGAGCAATGATATTCCATTGTAAGGGTCAGGGGAGGAGCCTCCCATAGTGCAATCAAGAAGTATGAAGGCCTTGAAGCTTGAGATCCCCAGATGTGGTTTTCTGTGAACAAAGCAGACCACCGGTGCCAATGGTGATAACCTGACCATCAGGAAGCTCGCAGCTCTTTTCCAGAGATGCAGCAGTGGCTATTTCCTGTTCAAACTCTAGGACGATATAACACAGCTTCTCCTTGATGTCACATACAATTTCCCTCTCAGCTGTGATAGTGAAGTTGTACCCTCTCTTAGTCAGGATCTTCATGAAGTACTCCGTCAGATCACAGCCAGCCAGATTTAGACAGAGGATGACATGGGGAAGGCCATAACCTTCATAGATGGGCACAGTATGGATCACATCATCCCTGGAGTCCATCACAATACCAGTGGTACAACCAGAGGCATACAGGGACAGCACAGCCTGGATGGCAACATATATGGTTGGGATGTTGAAGGTCTCAAACATAATCTGAGTCATCTTTTCTCTGTTAGCTTTGGGGTTTAGGGGAGCTTCCAGGAGCAGCAGAGTGTACTACTCAGGGGCCACAGGGAGCTCATTATAGAAAGTGTGATGTCAGATCTTCTCCATGTCATCCCAGTTGGTGACAATACCATATTCAATGGGATACTTCAGCGTCAAAATACCTCTCTTGCTCTGGGCCTCATCCCCCACATAGCTGTCTTTTTGGCCCATGACCACCATCACACCTTGATGTCTGGGGCACCCAACAATGGAAGGGAACACAGCCCGAGGGGCACTGTCTCCTGAAAAGCCAGCTTCACACATTCCTGAGCTATTGTCAACAACCAGAGCATCGATATCATCATCCATGGTGAACTTTGAAGTGGCAAGTTTAAACCCTTAAGAGAGAGAGGAGGTGGTGCCCCATCTGGAGGCAGGGGGGAGGCAAGTGCATGCTGGGTGGAAGAGCTAATGGTGGTAACAACATAATTTTTGGAAATGCTTTTCTTACAGGAGTAAGATCGGCAGCCACATACATTTGACACATAGTAGGGCTATTCTTCATTCCTGGTGGCAAAACTGTCCATTCAAATCCTTTATAAGGCAAAGCTAAATTAATGCTGGGCCCTGAAAAGACAAAACCCTTCATATCCTCCTTATCTAGAGGGATAGAATAGAAACAATCCTTAATCCAAAGAGGCCATTCCCTAGGCAAGTGAGTAGGAGATGCCTTCCATTGATGATGCAATCTCAATGCTACCAGAGCTTCTGTGTGATGATCTGATTTGAACATTGACCATCTTCAACACATTTTATTCCCCCTGAAGTGCCTTAACAAATATAAACTTGTGACTTGCTGAATCTAGTCTTTTTCTTTTGATTATAATGTTTTCTTCAAGGGTCATATTTCAATCTTTAACTCACAAATCTTACTGATACATGTGAGTCAAATCTACCTCCTTACATTAAGATCTCAAAGTCATCTTATTAAAAAATATAGTTGGTGCATTTGTCACAGAATCTGAGACTATGGATATTATTGCTACCTCTCTTCTGGGATATTATCTCCCATGTATTCATAGATTAAAGGCATTAGAGTAGGTACAGCTAATCCACCTTCATTTGATTTTTTTTTCATTAATTTCCTTGAAATTCTTGACTTTTTGTTCTTCCAGATGAATTTTATTCTTATTTTTCTAGGTCATTAAAATAATTTCTTGGGAGTCTGATTGGTATAGCACTAAATAAATAGATTAGTTTAGATAGTATTGTCATTTTTATTATATTTGTTTAACCTATCCAGGAGCACTTAATATTTTTCCAATTGTTTAGATCTGACTTTATTTGTGTGGAAAGTGTTTTGTAGTTTTGCTCATATAGTTCCTGATCCTCTCTTGGCAGATAGATTCCTAAATATTTTATTCTATTGACAGTTATTTTAAATGGAATTTCTCTTTGTATCTTTTGCTGTTGGATTTTGTTAGTGATGTATAAAATGCTGATGATTTATATGGGTTGATTTTGTATCCTTCAACTTGGCTAAAGTTGTGGATTCTTTCTAATAGTTTTTTTCTGGGGTTCTCTAAGTATACCATCATAGCATCTGCAAAGAGTGATAATTTGGTTTCCTCATTAACTACTACTTTTCTCTTTCTTTATTTTATGCAAATAAGCATCTAGAGATATAAAATTTCCCTTAATAACCACTTTGGCTGCATCCCACAAATTTTGGTAGGTTGTATCATTATTGTTATTCTCTTGGACGAAATTATCAATTGTTTCTATGGTTTGTTATTTCACCCGCAAATTTTGGGGGGATTATTTAGCTTCCAATTAATTTTTGATCTACTTACCCTTAGACCTTCATCACATATAATTTTTATTGCATAATAATCTGAAAAGGATGCATTTATTATTTCTGCCTTTCTGCGTTTGATTGTGAGATTTTATGCCCTAATACATGGTCAATTTTTGTATAGATTCCATGTACCACTGACAAAAAAGTATATTCCTTTCTATCCCCAGTCAATTTCTCCAAAGGTCTATCATATCTAATTTTTATAAAATTCTATTTATTTCTCTCTTGTTTAGTTTGTGCTTCAATTTATCTAGATAGAGGGAGGATGAGATCCCCTACAAGTATACTTTTGCTCTCTATTTCTTTTTTGCAACTTCTCCTCCAAGAAGTTGGATGCTATGTAACACTTAGTGCATATATGTTTATTATTAATATTACTTCATTATCTATGGCCCCCTTTAGCAAGATGTAGTTTCCTTCTTTATCTCTTTTAATTAGATTCATTTTTCCTTTTGCTTGATTTGAGATCAGAATAGCTACATCTGCAGAATAGCTACTTCTGCCTCATTTCCAAAATATATAGAGAATTGACTCTAATTTATAAGAAATCAAGCCATTCTCCAATTGATAAATGGTCAAAGGATATGAACAGACAATTTTCAGATGAAGAAATTGAAACTATTTCTAGTCATATGAAAAGGTGTTCCAAATCACTATTGATCAGAGAAATGCAAATTAAGATAACTCTGAGATACCACTACACACCTCTCAGGCTGACTAGGATGACAGGAATAGATAATGATGAATGTTGGAGGGGATGTGGGAAAACTGGGACACTGATGCATTGTTGGTGGAATTGTGCATCCAACCATTTTGGAGAACAATTTGGAACTATACTCAAAAAGTTATCAAACTGTACATACCCTTTGATCCAGCAGTGTTACTACTGGGCTTATATCCCAAAGAGATATTAAAGAAGGGAAAGGGACCCATATGTGCTGTTTGTGGCAATTTTTTTGTAGTGGCTAGAAACTGGAAATTGAATGGATGCCCATCAATTGGAGAATGGCTGGGGAAATTGTGGTATATGAATGTTACAGAATATTATTGTTCTGTAAGAAATAACCAGCAGGATGAATACAGAGAGGCTTGAAGAGACATACGTGAACTGACGCTAAGTGAAATGAGCAGGATCAGGAGATCATTATACACTTCAACAACAATACTATATGTTGATCAATTCTGATGGAAGTGGCCCTCTTCAACAATGAGAGGATCCAAATCAGTTCCAATTGAACTGAACCAGCTACACCCAGAGAAAGAACACTGGGAAATGAGTATGGACCACAATATAACATTTCCACTCTTTCTGTTATTGTTTGCTTGCATTTTTGTTTTTTCTTCTCAGGTTATTTTTACCTTCTTTCTAAATCCGATCTTTCTTGTGCAACAAGATAATTGTATAAATATGTATACATATATTGTATTTAATATATTTAACATGTATAGGACTATCTGCCATCTAGGGGAGGGGCTGGAGGGAAGGAGGGGAAAAGTTGAAACAGAAGTTTTTGCAAGGGTCAATGTTGAAAAATTACCCATGCGTATGTTATATATATATATATATATATATATATATATATATATATATAAAAGCTATTTAAAAAACAACAATAAAATTCCCTGATAGGCTTTAAGGAAGTCTAATCATCCAGGTGATAAGGTCAGGATTTGAACTCAGGTGGAGCTAGGTAGTGCAGTGGAGAAAATGCTGGGCCTAGAGTTAGCAAGACTCATCTTAAGTTCAAATCAGCCTCAGACAGTAGCTTTGTGATCCTGGGCAAGTCACTTAACCCTGTTTACCTCAATTTCCTTATCTGTAAAATCAACTGGAGAGGTAAATGACAAACCACTCCAGTATCTCTATTATGAAACCCCTAAATGGGATCATGATGATTTAGACATAATTGAAGGAGTGACTGAACAACAACTTCTGACTCCATATCCAGGGTTCTTTCCATAGCATCAGTCATTAACTTCCAGAGTGAGTCTTGTTAGTTTTATGTTCTATGGCTCACAATAATCTGTCTGTCTATCTGACCTTAGACAAATTACTTAATCTTTCTATGCTTCTAGCAACTCCTCTAAGTTTTAGAGAAGATTCCAAGTCACTTAAGGACTTTCTTAAACTCTAGTCAGGACTTTCTCAAACTAATGAAATCATAGGCCTACCTCCTGCTCCCTCTCCTGAAATACTTAGTAATCATGTGGCCTTGACAAATTCTTTTCCATCTCTGGTTCTTATTTTCTATTCTGTAAAATGAAAGGGGTTTGGCTAGATGACTTTGTAAAGTCCCTTTCAGCTCTGACATCCTGTGGATTTTTGAAAAATCCCAATTTGTGCTTTCCTAAGCGTCCCTCTTCTCAATTTTACTGGCTCTTTGTCAAGCATTGTGAAACCTCTAAATCTGCAGGAGGGGATTTTCCTTCCCTTGGTTTAAATAATCCAGGGTATTTCTTTGCTGCAACATTTAAATATTTTTCCATCTCTGTGTGTTGTGCTCGCTCTGAATGCCTTCTTGGTGTTTTTGGCCTCTCTAGTACTTTAAGTGGATTTTTCCTGTTCCTCTGTCACAATGGTCACAGCAGGCTCACAGTAGCTTCACAGCTGTGAGAAGGTCAGAGAATGCTAATGTGACATTTAGCAACAAGCTTCATAGGCTCCCAGAATGGGAGGGACTTCAGAGATCACTTTTATAGATAATGACCAGAGAAGTCCCTTTGGAGTCTCATCTAGTTCTAATCATGTAATAAGTTCATTATAACTATCAAATGATTATGAATAGCCTGATGGTAAATTGGAAGGAGTTGTTTCTAGCAGAATGCCCTAGGGAGCTGGTTTGGCCCTGTGCCATTTAATGCTTTTATGTAATGACATAGCCATGCTATTTCCACTTGGATCATTATTTCTAGTTCTCTCACACAGGAACCTTGGACTCTCTTCCTAGAACTACTCTGGACTCCAATAGGCTAACATAGGTTTTATCTTGCTTAGATCCTGGTTTCTTTTACCTTCACAAGTCTATTCTATGCCTCCTTTCCCTCCCTTTCTCCTGCTTTCTAACTTCCTTTCCTGTGCTGTTTTCCTTATTAGCCTCCTTAGGGCAAGGACTATTTTGCTTGAGAATCATTACACGAATTTTTTCTGTCAGGCTTCAGAAGTCAAAAACTGGATGACCATTTATTCAGCATATCATGAGAGGATCCTTGTATAGTTACTGGTTAGATAATATGGCATCTGAGCTTTAATTCTGAGATTATATGACTTTGGGCTTGTACCTTGTTGCCTCTAATGGACTATAAAGCCCATAAAGACAGGGGCTATGTCTTATTTAGACATACATTAGAATTTTAAAAAGTTTTTGTAGAATAGAATAAATTAGCTCCATGTCATGTAGTCTGTCAGCTGTAAATTTAGGTGGATTGATGCCTTAGCCTCAGGATCAGAATCAGAGAAGATAATCAGACCTTAAGTGAAGCAAGGGTTGTGCTCTCCAAACTACTGATGACCAAACATTATTGTTCTAGAGGCCATGTTCACTATCCCTTACTGCTAAGTCAGGAGAAAAATTTTTTCCCCAGGTCAATCCTTTTCCCTTAGGCACTTACTAGTTGTCACTTAATTTTGTTTACCTCAATTTCCTCATCTGTAAAGTGAACTGGAGAAGGAAAAGCAAGCCACTTCAGTAACTTTGCTAAGGAAACTTTAAAGAGATTCACAGATAGTCAGACATTACTGAAATCACATAAAAACAAAAACAATCCTTTTCCCAGAGGACACCCTTCACCTGTAATCATTTGCTTCAGGATGGTTTTCTTGAGTGGTATAGCTAATTTTACTGTTAAGCTTCAGATATAGTTTGCAAGGATCCAGAATTGTGACTTGAAACCTTCTAGTCTGTCCTACCAACTGCTCTCAGGAGAACACTATCTCAAGTATATTTGGAAAAAACCATTTGTTGTACCCTGGGGACTTTATACTTTATCACTCATTGGTGGATCTCTTTGTCTCAGTCACTTGAAATTATGCCATCTCAGATGACATCTCAGAGACACCTGTCCTGGTGGTCTTTCTAGCTATGCCTTGGGAGAATAATATCTCTATCTAATATTTCTTTGACCAATCTTAGAACTTCCTTGCCTTCCCAAGGGCACTCTGAGACTATATATTGGTACTAAAGGGTTACTTCAGGTTTGGTTGTGCTATTCCTTATTATGCTATAGCCTCTGATTCTCTGTGTTACACGGACTCAGAAACTTTCTTGCTGAATCAATGGTTCAATGTATTCTTTCTGGCCATAAGTCTAAAACCTTTTCATTTGGATGATCATTCAATTGCCTAATCCTCTCAATCAAATCTCCAGGCATAAGATAACTTAAAGAGTACTTAAGACTTTCCCCCAAAATAATAAGAGATGCTCACATTTATATAAGCTGATATAACATTGGAAAGTGGATACTGTAGGCACAATTATCCCATTTTTATAGATGAGGAAACAGACTCAGAGAAGTTGTCTATTAAGTATGAGAGATAGAATTTGAATCCAGTTCTCTCTTGACTCTATCCAGCAGAATTTCCTCTATACTATACTTGCCTCATCAGTACAATCAAGTGTTGCTTCTTCATAGCCTAGGATATCTTTCAGCTATCAGAAACCATTAACAGAAATTACCAATTAGCATCTTTCTTCCTTCCTCCTCCCCTAATAGCTGATTTGTATGACAACATACCAAAATGTCCAGCACTCTGTCACAAGCTGCAGATTACTCTTTAGTGGGAGCTTCCTTTGGAGGCATCTTTCTAATTTTTGTATCTCAAAGGACACTTTTGCTTGGTCTTTTGCAAACTTATAAGACTTTATTGTACAAACTATTTTATTCTTCCCTTTTAAAATGGGCAGAAATCTATTGTGATTTAGGTAAGGACTGCAATTTGTGATGCTGGAGATATCTACTCTGACATAAACTGAAACACTAGTCTGGTGATCAGATTTGCTGTTCCTAAACTTTCTTTGTAAGTCTGTAAACCACTTGTATCAGGACCTACAAAGTGCAGGAAAAGAAAGGACAATTTTTCATGTAAAACTTTTAAATCTTAATTCTTTTTTTGTCTTTAACTTACTTTATTTAAAAAATATTATTTTTATTTTCCCCAGTTATATGTAAAACAATTTTTGGGTTACACATGTACATTTATTTTTTATTTATTTTCATATGAGTTATGTTGGGACAGAAAAATCAGAATAAAAGGGAAAAGCCACAAGAAGAAGAAAAAAACAAGAAAAAGAACAAGAAAAGAGTATGTGTTGATCTATATTCAGTCTTAATAGTTTTCTCTCTGGATAAGGATGGTGTTTTTCAGCCAAAGTTTATTGGAATTGCCTAGGAACACTGAACTGCTGAGAAGAATCAAGTCTATCACAGTTGATCATCACACAATCCTGCTGTTTTCCTGGTTCTGCTTGTTTCACTCATCATCAATTCATGTTAATCTTTCAAGGCCTTTCTAAAATCAACTTGTTCATCATTTTCATGTAGAATAATAATGTTCTATTATTTTTATATATCATAACTTATTCCCCAAGTGATGCAATCACTCACTTTCTAATTAAGTTTTGATCGTATAAGAGCAGCTTTAGGCTGATAGGATAGAATCTCAAAACTAATGTCATGTTAGAAATTCATCCAAAGCTATTTCTGAAAGCCATTCTCATCATAGACTCCACTTTATCCTGAAGCTCACCTCTTACCATGCAGGAATGGTTTGAAGTGAAGCTATAAGGCATTAGACTTCTTTCCATATACACACATGGGCTGCTTCCCTGGTTGCTTACTCTTTGCTGCTTCTCCATTGTACAGCATGCAGAAGAAATACCCAAAGACAAAGCAATTTTAGAGATTCTTTTTCTCTAGTATGGGAAGGGTGTGAATCAACATTTTTGGGGTATGGGCCAGGTAGCTTATTTAGCTGACTTTACTAGGATGTGGTATAATGAGAGCACAAAGGGTTTTGAGCTCTTTGGTATGGGTTCGAGTCCTGTTGTCCTAGAAATAAGGGGGCTTGCACCCCTATTTTTTATCCTATCAAGATAATTCTTTTGTCACACATATTTTTACATTTGTGATGGGATACATGATAGGGCAATTGGTAGGGAGATAAATCATAAGCCTATTGCTAAAGTTATTGGTAAGAAGTTCTTTCATAGGAGGTGCATTAGTTGGTTGTAGCGGAAACGTGGGTATGAGGCTCAGATTCATAGAAAAGCTATGGTAAGAAGGTATAAATGATATGGTGTTTATGTGGGAGAGGTTTGGTGTGAGGAATGGTCCTAGGAATAGGATAGTTTGATAGCATTCATAGCAATGATATTTGTGTACTCTGCTAGGAAAAATATAGTAAATGGGCCAGCAGCGTATTGTATGTTGAAACCTGATACTAGTTCGGTTTCTCCTTCGGTTAGGGAAACTCAGCTAATACTTTCCCCATGCATGCGCTATAAGGCTTACTCTCACTCTATGAATGTCACATGGCCAAAAGACTTAACAACAAAGCAGTATAATTAAAAATACAGGCTCTGGTTAATAACCCTCCTTTTTAAAATATCCTTTGTCTTTTTACTCCTGCATGCCCTCAGCACTAGCAGAAGAACCTTTAGGTGTAAGTGGCTAGGCACTGCACCTCTTACTTCCTTGGTGCTGAGTCAGTTGGGAACATTCAGCTTCATCACAATCTTAGGTCCTAGGGCTGAAAGTTTCTGATCACAACAGTATTGAAAGGTGGTAAGAAAGTCCTGGAAAGTACATGGAAGAATCAACAGGATTTGCTTGCAAGCTTGATTTAAAAAAAAATTGGATATGTAATAATCACTGCATAGGGAACTCCCAATGAAGAAAACTCCTTTACTAATGAAATTGTTCAATCTATTCAGTTGTGTCTGATTCTTTATGATCTTATTTGGGATTCTTGAAAAAGATATTAGAATGGTTTGTCATTTTCTTCTCCAGATCATTTTACAGAGAGGAAATTGAGGCAAATGGGATTAAGTGATTTGCTTAGGGTCACGCAGCTAATAAGTGTCTGAGGCCTTATTTAAACTCAGGAAAGTGAGTCCTTCTGACTCCTGGTTGGCACTCTGTGCACTGAGCCACCTATCTGTCCTGAGTCACATAACTGTCCATGTAGACCAATACCTCTTCTGCCATTTATTCTTACAAAGTTACACATCTGGGTCAAGTGATTTGCCCAGAGCTACACAGCCAGTATATGCAAGACATAAGATTTGAACCAAAGTTTTAGAGCCTGACTGCCACACTGCTTCTCATCAGCTAGCTAAATGTAAAAAAAAAAAAAAAAAAAAAAAAAGTAAAAAAATTAAGATTTTTGAGCTTGACAAAAATGGAGAAAAGTTATCACTGATAGAAACAAAAGAATCAATTAAAGTTGGTGGTAGGGTGGTAGGAGATGTCTCTTTTTTGAGATGAGTAATTTAAAAATTATTTTTAAGTTGATAAATACATATAAAAAGACCATTCTCACATCCAAAGAAGAACAAAAAAAAAAATCAGATTATGTATAAACCCCACAAATATCCATTATGTATAGCTTATTTTTTAAAGTTCATAGTTAACTCAGCATTTTAGTTCTAAAAAAATCAAACTTTCTTTGAAACTTCATTTTCCTCTGTGAATTAAAAAAAGCTTCGTTGTTATTTCTCTTAATCCTACCTTCCCCCTTCTATCCCCTTCTCTTTTCACCTTTCCATTGCTCTCTCTCTCTCTTAACTCTTCACTTTACCATCATCAAAAAAAATCGATAAATATTTAAATGGAGTTATTATATAGCCATTTGCAGATATAAGACTGGAGATTGAGTGAGAAACCTAAGAACTGTCTTTGAGGATCATCAATATAAGTGTGAGATATTAAACCCTAAAACAGTATCTATTCTTGGGGAGAAAGAATGGAGAGAAAGAAGAGCAGAGGGTCAAGAATTAAGCCCTGAGGAATGAACCATTGTGAAGGGGAAAGAGGGATATAATACACGGAAATTCAATAAAACCCAGCAATCAAAACAGGCATCTGCTTCCAAAAGTGACCTAGGCGTCTAGTGGGAATACTCTACTCCAAACTCAGTATGGGTGTGTGGGACAGCTGTCATAGTAAAGTGGCACATTTTAGTTCTCACCACAATTCTCCTAAGAGCTTTTACAGCAAGGCTGGGAATGAAGGGTAAACATTGTTTTCTTGTTAAAATACAAATCCATAATCGTTCTATACATGCATAAAGGAGACAGAAAAGGGATTTCCTGTAGTCAAAGGCTTGCTTTTCAGTTCCCAGTTTATAGGGTAAGAAGAAGGGTCCCCTATAGTAAAAACTACTACATGGGATATGGCTACTAAATACTTTTTTCACTTCTTCCTTTGGGCTTCAGATCAACTACCAGTATCACAGATGAGGAAAAGGCTTTGACAAGAGGGTACCATGCACTCACAGGCAACAGTACATAAATGGTCCTTCAGAAACAGCCATGGAGAAGTAGAAAGAGTCTAATTAAGGGGAAGGATACAATTTATTTGACAAGAAAATGCTTTCAGGAGAATGGCAGTAAAAGAGTAACAAAGGAAATGAGAAAGATCTTAGTTATGGATAGATGAAAAGGAAAGAGGTTCTGCTTTACTTTATGTCTCAGCTGGAAGGAGATTTAAAATAGTGTTATCAGCATTTTTCTTCCCATTAGCCTTTATGTCCAGTCTCTGAGAGAAGGAGGAAGTGAGGAGTGTTAATTAAGCAAGCACCTAATTAAAGCAACCTTGGCAGACAAAAGTTTGGGGTTGCTTTCTAATTGGACAGTTATGATCAACTATCCCAGCAGGTTGTAGAAAATTATCTAGTCTTCTCCAAACAAACATAGACTAGGAGAAGTCAGTTCTGTCCTGAGCTGCTGAAGGAGCATGTTTATTAATCTGAGGGCAGTCCTGGAGAGGGGCTTGGAAATGTTAATACGACATCACACTTTATCTGGAGCACCTCGAGAGGTGGCTAACATACTATAAAACTTTTTTTTTTGTTTGTTTTTTAAATTTTAAAACTTTGGCTGGCTAAGAATTAGATTTTTAATATATTTTGTTTTTGTATCATCTATAAATATTTCTCCCTCTTCCCTTCCCTGCAGAGACCCATCCTTTTTAACAAAGAATTTTTTAAAATAAAAAATAAAAGGAGGAAGAAAAAAAAAATCCAGCAAAACTGATCAGTATATAAACAGATCTAACATTATCTGTAATATCCTATAATTGTAGATCTTTTACCTTTGCAAAGGAGCTAAGGGGCGGGTGGAGGGGAGGTGCTTTGGGGTCATGTTTATTCTTTATAATTTTGCAACATTGATTTTCAAATGTTTTGTTGGTTTTTCATTTACATTGTTGTCATTGTGCATATGGTTTCCTTGCTTACTTCACTTCCAGTAAATTTTGCCACATTTCTCTGATTTCTTCATATTCATTGTTTCTTACAGGATGGTAATATTCTGTTACAGTAATGTATGCACAATTTGCATACATTGCATAGATGTGATAAACCATTTTCAGTTGTACCACAGGCTTTTAGTGAAAAGCTGTTTGATCCCTTAAAGAGAAAGAGAAAGAAAGAGAAAGTAAATGTGTCCAGATTTGCATTCTGGCTACTTGTGTGACCTTAGGCGTAAAACTTAATTTCCTTGGATCTCAGTTGCCTCATTTTGAAAATGAACATTTGGACTGAATGACCTCTGATGTCCTTTCCAACTTGACATCTATGATATCAATAATAATCAACCTATTGAAATTCTCACCATGCTTCAAGATACTGCTCAAGTACCACTCCTTGTATGATGTCTTTTCTGATTCCTCAGACAAAATTACGAATTATTTGTCAATTTTGTAAAGCTTTAAGTTGTCTGCACTAGTGAAGAGTATCCTCACCAAAGAGTGCCATATTTCAATAAAATCCCAATAAAATTCTCTCCAATCTCCATTCTATTCATACAAAGCAATGCACATGGGCATTGTGGTTTGCTGTGTGATTCCTCTATTCTCACTCTGTCCTTTCAAATTTTCTTGGAAGTTATTTGAAGGATGGTCACCAGCTGATCTACTATTTACCATTTGTTTCCACTCTTGGGGAATTAATTTTCACCCTTCCTGATAAGGCCAACAGTTAGTCCCCAGATGGTTTGCCAGTTTTTCAGAATCACATTCTGCTCCTCTGCTGTGATAATTTGAAAACTTGTGGTTTTCTGAAATCCCATTTGGCTTCTGTGCCTTGAAGACAGAAGGAATGGATCACAATTTGTTTTCTTGTTTTCTCTTTGATGAAATTATAATTACTATATGCTATTTATTATAAAGAAGACAAAAAAAGGAGAAATGGTCTCTTATCCATTATAAAAAATCCCCCAATTTCTCTCCTAGTCCCTGCCATGGCTTTGTAGCACTTTGTTCTTAAATAGAGTATGTCCTTGACAAATGAAAAAATTAAATAGCAACCAAGTCTGTGCATTTATTTATTTCACCACCATATTTTCTTGGTATTTTCTACTGCCTTCTTATTCCTGTGTGAAAGACTCTTATTTTTGGTGAAGAGATTTTTTTTTTTTTTTTGCTTAGGCAATTGGGGTTAAGTGACTTATTTGGGATCCACAGGTATGAAGTGTTTAAGTGTCTGAGGTCACATTTGAACTCAGGTCCTCCTGACTTCCGGACTGGTGCTCTATCACTGTACCACCTAGCTGCCCCTAAGAGATTTTTTTTTTTTAAAGTATGATGTTATCTCATCTTTTGCTACTGATCCAGTTTTGGGACAAACTTCTCTGCAACAATGCCTATCTTTTGGCATTTATGTGTAAATATTGCATCCCTTTATGTACTATATGTTCCAGACAAACTGATTTCCTTGACTCCTCATCCATAACATTTCAATTCCTATCTTATACTTTTGTTCAGATGGAACATGCCTAGAATTCTCTCTCTCTCCATACTTTTACCCCATTGATTTCTTCAAAACTCAGCTCAAGTACCACCTCTTACCTTTTTGATTCCCTCTCATCCTATTCCTTAAAATTAATTTGAATTTATTTCATATCTTTTTGATTATTACTTTGTCATTGAAAAATTTTTAAATAATAGCTTTCTATTTTCAAAATATATGCAAAGATAGATGTTAACATTTACCCTTGCAAATCTTGTGTTTCAAAATTTTCTTCCTCCTTTCTCCCACTCTCCTCCCCTAGACAACAAATAATCCAATATATGTTAAATATTTGTAATTCTTCTTTACATATTTCCACAATTATCATGCTGAAAAAAAATCAGATCAAAAAAGAAAAAATGAGAAAAAAACAAAAAGAGATGAAAATACTATGTTGTTATCCACATTCAATCCCTACAGGCCTCTTTCTGTGTGCAGTTGATTCTTTCCATCACATGTCTGTTGGAATTGGTCTGAATCATCTGATGGTTACATTTAAGTGTAAATATTCTTTCCTTTAATACAATGTTAGCTCCTTCGAGGAGTTTGCTTAATTTTTTTTATCTTTATAACCCCATTATCCATAAATGTAGATTGAATCAACTATTCATTATATACTAGACACTGAACATTGGGTATACAGAGAGAAAAAGAAGAAACAATTTTTGCTTCAAAAAAGTTTACAATTTATTGGCGTAGTGGTGCAAAGAATAATATACATATAGGCAAACACCTACAGCATATGTAGAGAATAATTATAAATTATTTTGGGGTAGGGAGGAGACCACTAATAATTAACTGAATTGGGAAATGTCCGTAATGGAAGTGACACTGAAGCACTCCTTTGAAAGGAATTTATGTAGTAGAATAAGTGAAGAGCAAGAAAGAGCATTACAAGAGTGGTGAACAGTAGTGTCTGCACAGGCACAAGGTTCTAAGATGAACCCTTGTATATAAGAGACAGGAAGGAGGCTAGTTTGACTGTAATGTAGGGTGAGAGATTGATCTGAAAGGAGAGATTGGAATCAAATTATGAAAAACTTTAAATAAAAATTTCTTTAAAAATCCTTCTTCCTATTCTATTTTAGGAACAACAGGGAATTACAGAAGTTTTATAAGTGACATCATCAGACTTATACTTTGGCAGCTGTTTACAGGATAGATTAGTGAGAGGTTTGAGTGGAGGGTAGAGAAAATATTCACTTTTCAATTGTGTTGAAACTACTATATATTATCTCTTGTATCTGTTTTCTTCTCTCCTCTCACATGATCAACACTACAGTACTCTACCACATTATCACCTTTTTCTTGGACACTGCCACATAAGCTGCTTTTGCTTCCCTAACACACTTGATTGATATTCTGGACAAACAGGCCAACTTGCTTGTTCTCCATATCCCATATCCCATCTTCGGACTCCATGCCTTTATACATGTGACAACCTGAAATGTTCTCTCCTTCACCTCCACATTTTGGAATTCCTAGCTTTATTGAAATTTCAGTTTGAGCCTTACCTCCAGTATAAACTTTTTCTCTCCCTGTAAGTTGTCAGTTCTTTTTTGTTCTCTCCATTCCAATTACTTTGTATATATTTTGTATTTATTTGTGTGCATATTATTTTCATTTCCCACTAAAAAAATCATTTCCATTCTCCCTTCTTAAAGGCTGGATTGATTTCCTTTTTTTTTTCTTTGTATCCATAGTGCCTAGAACTTCTTATAAATGCCTTTTCATTTGGATTGAGTTAAACTGAGCCACTTACCATTTTTCTTTTGAGCTTGAGACTGACATGGTGAAATGAAGATTTATTTGGAAGTTATATAAAGGATGAATTAGAAATAGGAAGTGTTATGGGCCAGAACTCTGTACTTGAAACAAGGATTCTTACAAGGTGCTAACTAAGTGGTAGCATGGTGATTAATAGTTCAGTATGATTGATTTAATCTTACAACAAATGATGGTTCCCTAGTGATGTAATGATTGGTTTATACTGTACATGATCTAATTATAATAAAGCAAATAAATTGAGACAAACTCATCCAGGGTCAGACTCAGAGACAGATTCATTCCATTGTCCACCTTTGTGGTGGCTGGAGGCTGGAGCACAAGCCCTTGGACTTGGAGAAAGATTCACTCCATCTCACACCACTATGGTGTCTAGCCTGTCCTCCTCCATTTCCTCCACTGAGACCAAGTTTGCCTGGGCCCCAGGCAAGGAGACAATAAAGAATTTGGACTTTACAATACAATTGGCTATTCTCGTGGTGATTACTCAACTAAACTGAAGCCTGGTCCAGAGACCTGTAGAAAACCAACCAGAACACTACAAGAAAGAGATTGTAGTCAGGGAGACTGGTTATGGTATTACAATAGTTTAGATGAAAGGCAATAAAAATAGAACCATCATGGTGGCTCTTTGAGTAGAAGGGAGGATATGGATAAGAAAGATATTTGGGGAACTATAACTGATAAGATTTGGTAACTGATTGAACGTGTGTATGTTGGGGAAGAAGGATAAGGGAGAAGAAAGAGTCAAAAGAGTCCTACTTTTATTTTATTCCTTAAGATAATTTATCTTCATATCTTGTATCTCTTGAAAAAGCAAATAAATTACTCACTTCTGCTATTCTTTGGCATGTAAATCTTTTCTTTGGCACTTCAGTTCTAAAAATCAGAATCCTGACTTTAACTGTGAGAGCACTTCATATTTCCTTGGTCCTTTGTGGCCTTCAGAGTTGGAAGCCTCTGTGTCTCTATAAGAGCATGGAGGAAAATTGACTTACCAGTAAATAAACTCAAAACCTAATTCCTCCAGGATCTTTGACATTTGAATCCTCTAAGAGGAATGGGTATCAGCATGGTATAGAGGAATAGTAGATATTCTAGACTTGGATTTAGTAAGACCTGTATTTCATATTCCACATCATATATTTGCTAGCTGTGTGACCCATGGGAAAGACATTTAACCTTTTTGTGTCTCAATTTACTCATTTGTAAACTGAAGGAGTTTGATTCTATGGCTTCTAAAGTTCCATCCCTCTTTAGATCTTTGAACTTATTATCCAGTAACTCATGACTTCCAAACTCATTTCAATTTAGTTGAGTGTTAAAAGATGTAATAAATCTGATGGATAGAGATAATAATAGCTAGTATTTATATATTACTTTGATCTTCACATCAACTGTATGCAATAGGTGCTATTATTATTATTCCCATTTTGCAGATGAGTAAACCAAGGCTGAGTCCTACTATAACACATTTGACATATATATCCAATTTATGCTTAAAGACCTTGAAGGAAGGGGAATACACCACCTTTCAAGGCAACTCAGGACTATTAAACAGTTAAAATTTTTAGGACTTTTTTTTCTCCTTTTCCTGATACCAAATCTAAATTTGCCCCTTTTAGACTTCCACCCATTGATGTCGGTTCTTTCCTTTGGGATGAGACAGAAAAATTTAATCCTTCCCTGTACCATAGGATAGTTTTTCAAATACTTCAACATAAATATATGAGTCTAAGATGTTATGGTGTCTTTTTCTGTCTTAACTTATTACAGAAAGCAGATAGCAGTCATGCTCTTAAAAAATGAATCTCAAGAGTTTACATAACTTTCCAGTGGCCCCAATCTTTTCTTTTTAAATAACATATATATTCTGTGATAACAAACTGATGTTCCAAGTGGCTTGTCATAGGACAGTGTCTGAATTGTTTGGTTAATGTCTACTTGTCTCCTTAAGTCCATGGCATTTTTGACAGTCACAGAAAAATGGGGAAGTTGTGCTCTCTTGTGACCAACAGACTCTTACGAACCCACAGAATTTGTATATTATGGCTTTTTAAATGAGTTTGCTATGTCATTTTGGAATTTTATAAATACTTTGTAACAAAGAATATCCCACAGACAGGATATGAGAGACTAAATGATCTTCCTGCCCCCAAACTCTATTAGACTTAATGATTTCTAAAATCCCTGCCAACTTTAAATATCTGTGAATTTATAATTAAATTTAGTGCAACATACATTTATTAAGCACCTATGGTGTTTGACTAAAAGTCAATACAACATGCATTTATTAAGTACCTGAGGTTAAATGCCTTGTATTGTATTATGGCTTTGTGTTGAATTTGATTATAAGTTGTACCATGTAATTATGAAGTGGATTATGAAAGGCACCAGGGATACAAAAATGAAACAGTCTTTGTTCTCAAAAAGCTTACATCTTAATCAAAGTGAGATATAGCATATATACAAATATATACAAAGTGATTATTCTGAAGTGAAGTTTTGACATTGTCACACACACTTCATTTTCCCAGTTGTGATTCCCTACCACCCTCGGGATAAAATTTTTTAAAAAATCTGGCATTCATAATTCTTTATAATTAAGTCCCCTCTTATTTTTCCAGTCACCTTATACCTTCCTCCCTGCCATATACTATTTGATCTAGTGCCCTTGACTTCTTGTTTTCCAAGCAAGACACTCCGTTTCTTAGCTCCCAGCATTTTCTCAGCTGTTCCCTATTCTCAGGATGTTCTCTCACCCCCCCATCTCTGGCTTCCCTTGCTTTAAGTCCCAACTAAAATCTTATTTTCTATGGGAAACCTTTCTCAACTTCTCTTAATTAACTAGAATTAGGATATACATCTTTCCTTTTTTTAATCATTTCCAATTTTTCCTGTTTATAGCTTGTTCTCACACATTTACTTGTCTTTTGCAATACATTATGAGCTTCTGAAGGTCATACACATAGCACATATGTACACACAGAGGGCACAAGTGCAACACATACATGCACACACACATGTGCACACACACATATACACATGTTAGCTATATGCTTCTATATCTCTTACTAAAGGCTTCTTCATATGGCTCATTGTAATATAGAGGGGACCCTTGATTCCTATAAGGCTGCCCTTTTGAGAAAATGAGCTTATTATTTTCTACAAAGCTGGAAAACATTCAAATAACCCATTGGTATTTAATAATATATAAAGAACAGTTTAAGCAAAGGAGATTTTCATAGTAATAGTTACTAGGTAAAGGTTTTTTTAAAAATCTATTTTGCCACAAAAACAATTAAAAGGCTCTTATGGTGTGGGAAGTTTGTGTTCTATGACATTGGAGGAAATATACATATCAAAGAAATGCCAGACCTTTAAAATTATGTGCCAGGGAGGGACTGATAGGATAGGACTGTATTTCTGATGACTTGTGGCCTTTTAAAATATTATTGGAATAAGATTTTTACAAATAATATATTTTAATACGATTTTTTTATTTTTTATTTTTTTGTCTTGTTATTTATTTTGTTAAATATTTCTGAATTACATTTGAATCTGGTTTTTGAATTGTAGGGACAACAGCAGGCATCTTTGACACCCCTGATCTAGAACAATTCCCTTCATTTTACAGAAGAGGAAGCTAGGCAAGTGGAGATGTATGATCCTAGGGTTCAAAGAGAATGGTCAGTGAAGCCAGGATATCAGTCCTGGTCCTTCCATATCCCATTTCCTTTGCCACCAGAATAATGGGTTCTTCTTAAATAAGAATAATTTTTAAAAACATTAGAGCTTCACTTCCACATGTTTAATAGGAACATATCCAGAAAGCAATGTAGATCACAGAAAATTAGAGCTGACAGGGCCTCATCTAATCCTAGCTATTTAATAAAGGGAGAAAATGAGGTCCAGAGAAATGAGACCACCTATTCAAGGGTATGCAATTAACTAGTGGCAGGATTGAGGTTTATGGACCACCAATAGAGTGCTTCTACCCACCCAGTCCCAACCTCCCTCAATACAAAGCCTCACACTGTCTCCTTGGATTGAGGCCATGCTCTGTTCAATTGTTATTTTATTGCTTGTCTGACAATGTTCCATTTAAAATTTTAATGTCTTAGATGATGATTAAAAAATTAGTAATTTTATGGACCGTGAGTAATTTTGAATTATAGAAAGCTATCAGTTGTCTCCCTCTCCCCAATATAGTCTTTTGTTATTGTTTAATGAGGCAATTGAAATTAAGCGACTTGTCCAGGATTATACAGCTAGTGTCAAGGGAGATCATCTTTGAACAGAGTTCTCCTGACTCCAGGACCAGTCCTCTACCCACTGCTCTACCTAGTTTCACCCACAGAATCTTAATATCTAAATTACTTCACCACAAAAATGGTCCTAGAATGAAGTAGCTAATCCAATTTTTGTATAGTTACAAGTAAATATTGATCTTGATACTATGGTACTCTTTCCCCCCTAAATTCAAAATGCTTAAGAAGTAGAAGAATTTAGAGAAACTTCTCTCAGACTTATGACTTGAAAGCTAAATGTGAAGGGAATGAATGAGGAGCTCAAGAAATGGAAATTGAAGCTGGGAAGAAAACATCAACAAGAATGTTATAAACATGCTGGCAAACTGAAGAAGTGGCAGATGGTTTTCCTGTTCACATGCTGTAACAAGGACAAAAGCAATCTGGGGTCGGAAGTCAGGGACACATGAAACAATAATAAATAAAAAGTTCTCTAACCACCAAACAGCATCTCCTTCTTCTTTCTCTTTTCTCCTTTCCCCCAAATCTGTGACAAGTGATTCTCTCTGTTTTGTTGGTTTTGGTTAGTGGCTGAGTAACCTCTGTCTTCTTATGTCTGATATAAATTGTCATATAGAACAATCTATATTATTTAATATTATATTGAAATACTAGTAATAGCAATAAAAAAAGGAAAAGAAAAGGAAGGAATCAGAATAGGCAATAAGATAATAAAACTCTCTCTTAATGAAGATATGATTTTATACTTGGAAAATCCTAAAAATTCAACTAAAGTTAATTGAAACAACAATTTTAGTGAAGTAGCAAGATATAAAATAAAGCCCCATAAATAATTAGTGTTTTTATCTGTCACTAACAAACACTGTAAGACAAGGTATCAAGAAATACCCCATTTAAAATAACTGTAGAAAGTATAAAATACTTAGTAGTATGCTTGGACAAAACAAACCCAGAAACTTCAGGAACATAATTATAAAACCCTTTTTATTCAAATACATTCAGATCTAAATATGTGGAGAAATATTAATTGTTCATGGGTAGACAGAGGCAATATAATAAAAATGACAATTTAATCTAATCTATTCATTGCCATCCCAATTAAATTACCAAAAAAAAAATTACTGTTAGAAAAAAATAAAATTCATTTTGGAAAAATAAAAAGTAGAGAATATCAAAGGAATTAATAAAAATATAAAGAAAGATGTTTTAGTAGGATTATGTCTTAAATTATAAGGCAGTAATCATCAATTTTTTTAAAATAGCCTTTTATTTACAGGTTATATGTATGGGTAACTTTACAGCATTGACAATTGCCAAACCTCTTGTTCCAATTTGTCCCCTCCTTCCCCTCACCCCCTCACTCAGATGGCTGGATGACTAGTAGATGTTAAATATATTAAAATATAAATTAGATACACAGTAAGTATACATGACCAAACCGTTATTTTGTTGTACAAACATAATCGGACTCTGAAATATTGTACAATTAGACTGTGAAGGAAATCAAAAATGCAGGTGGGCAAAAATATAGGGACTGGGAATTCAATGTAATGGTTATTAGTCATCTCCCAGAGTTCTTTCGCTGGAGGTAGCTGGTTCAGTTCATTACTGCTCTATTGGAACTGATTTGGTTGATCTCATTGCTGAGGATGGCTAGGTCCATCAGAATTGGTCATCATATAGTATTGTTGTTGAAGTGTATAATGATCTCCTGGCCCTGCTCGTTTCACTCAGCATCAGTTCGTATAAGTCTCTCCATGCCTTTCTGAAATCATCCTGTTGGTCATTTCTTACCGAACAATAATATTCCATAATATTCATATAACCGCAATTTATTCAGCCATTCTCCAATTGGTGGGCATCCACTCAGTTTCCAGTTTCTGGCTGCTACAAAGAGGGCTGTCACAAACATTCTTGAACATACAGGTCCCTTTCCCTTCTTTAGTATCTCTTTGGGATATAAGCCCAGTACTAACACTGCTGGATCAAAGGGTATGCACAGTTTGAGAACTTTTTGAGCATAGTTCCAAATTGCTCTCCAGAATGATTGGATTCGTTCACATTCCACCAACAATGTCCCTGTTTTCCTACATCCCCTCCAACATTCTGCATTATCTTTCCCTGTCATTCTAGCCAGTCTGACAGGTGTGTAGTGGTATCTCAGAGTTGTCTTAATTTGCATTTCTCTGATTAATAATGACTTGGAGCATCTTTTCATATGGCTAGAAATAGTTTCAATTTCTTTGTCTGAGAATTGTCTGTTCATATCCTTTGACCATTTATCAATGGGAGAATGACTTGATGTCTTATAAATTAGAGTCAATTCTCTATATATTTTGGAAATGAGTCCTTTATCAGAACCTTTGACTATAAAAATATTTTCCCAGTTTATTGCTTCCCTTCTAATCTTGTCTGCATTAGTTTTGTTTGTACAAAAACTTTTCAGTTTGGTATAATCAAAATTTTCTATTTTGTGATCAGTAATGATCTCTAGTTCTTCTTTGGTCATAAATTCCTTCCTCTTCCACAGGTCTGAGAGGTAAACTATCCTGTGTTCCTCTAATTTATTTATAATCTCATTCTTTATGCCTAGGTCATGAACTCATTTTGACCTTATCTTGGTGTACATTGTTAAGTGTGGGTCGATGCCTAGTTTCTGCCATACTAATTTCCAAATTTCCCAGCAATTTTTGTCAAACAGTAAATTCTTATCCCAAAAGCTGGGGAATAATCATCAAAATTATTTGATACTAGCTAAGAAATAGGTAGCTCAGTGGAACAGTATACATATTGTTGTGTATTCACAGCAACAAATGATTATAGTAATCATGTGTTTGATAAATGTAAGGATTTAAACTTGGGCTAAGAATTTACTATAAATTCAATAAAAATTTTTTATGGGAAAGCTGGAAATTGGACATTTACCAGTATCTTGCCCCATTTACCAAGATGAGGTCAAAATAAATAGATATAAAGGGAGATATCATGAGAAAGTTAGAATATTGGAACAGATTTCTGGATAGGAGAATAATTTATGAATAAACAGGAGATAGTATTGTAAGTTGTAAATGGGTAGTTTTGATTACATTAAATTAAAAAGGTTTTGAACAAATATAACCAATGTAGCCAAAAATAGAAAGAAAGCAGAAAATTGGGGGAAAATTTATCAACACTTTCTCAGAAAAAGTTCTCATTTCAAATACATAAAAAACTTTGTCAAATTTATAAGAATACAAATGACATTAAAAAACATGAGCAGGCAATTTTTTGATGAGGTAATCAATATTATATATAGTCATATGAAAAATGTTGTGTCATTATTAATTAGACAAATGCAAGGTAAAACAACCTTGAGATACCATTTTACACTTAACAGATTGGCAAAAGTGATAGAAGGGGAAGGCAGCATATTTTGGAGAGGATGTGGAAAAATTAGGGCACATTCACTGGTGGTGGAACTGTTTTGAAGAACAATCTGGAATTATGTCCAAAGAGTTATAAAACTGTGTATACTGTTTTGCCTAGCAGTGTCATGCTTAGTGACACTTATTTATTCTAAAATATTTATAACAGTGCTCTTTATAGTGGCAAAGAATTGGAAACTGAGGAAATATCTGTCAGTTGGGGAATGGCTGAACAAGTTTTGGCTTATAATTTGTGAAAGTACTGTGCTTTAAAAAATATGGGCAGAATGGTTTCAGAAAAACATGGAAAGACTTGTATGAACTAATGAAGAATAAGATGAGCAGAACCAAAAGAACATAGCAATAATAATGTTCCAAGAACCACTTTGAAGGATTAAGTTATTTTGAGCATTGTAAATACTCATATCAGCTACAGAGGACCTAAGTAGAAAGATGATATTTAGTTCCAGAGAAAGAGCTGGTAAATAGAAGCTTGTATAGTGTGGTTTTATACACATACTTATACTGGACACACATCTGTGTCCAATGGTAGTCTTCTCTAGCTTGAGGTAGGGAGGAAGGGGGAAAAAAGATCAGAGAACAAAGGAAAACCTGGAAGCACAGAAAAGCAGGGTAACTTTGAAAATGATCTATAATACTTATTACATAGTTTAAAAAAAATAAACAATGTGAATGGAAATTCATGGTTTTATATTAAATCCACTTTTTATGTTGTGCTATGTAACTTGAAATTTTTTGTCTTTAAATTCAAAATTAATTTTAAAAATATGCTATTCATTTAAATAAGTTCTTTCTGCATCCCTTTATATAAATATTTTTGTTTTCTTTTGAAATTTTCACATGTTGTTCATCAGATCCCTTCATATGCCACTGAGGGCCAGTGCAATTTTGAGGTTGAGTTGCCTTCAACATCAGCAAGATGTGTGATCAAGGCCTTCCTCTGAGCCACCATCATCATATAACCCTAAGCAAGTCTTAAACTCTGTGCCCTAGATAGTTATCTAGGATTATAAATTGCAGAGGCAGTGCCAGTAGTCAAGGATAGAGGAAATTTCTTTATTCAAAGTTTTTTTTTTTAAAGAATAAAACCAAAGATATGAGCTGAAAAAATTTCCATTATATTCTTATATCATCCATTGTTATTTTCTAATCATTAGACATCCAGTTTTGCGTTGAGACTTTTTATTAATTTATTTATTTTGGTGTAAAGGCAATTACAAATATATGTTGTTTTTCATTTTTGATTCTAAGTTGATAACTTCCATGATATTAGTACCTTTTATATGTTTACTAACTCAAAAGTGATGAATATTTTAAACAGGAAAACTTGGGAATTAATCAAAAGATTGGTCCAATTTTCATCTTACCAACAGTGTAAAAGCACACATATTATTATGCCAACGTTATATCGACATTGACTTTTCTAATCTCTAATTATTGTTGCTAATTTGGATGTCAGATTCCAACTTACATTATTTTAAATTTTAGATTATTAGAATTATAACATTTTGGAGAACTATTTATTTCCCCACATTTTTGGAGAATTGCATTGATAAATTTTAGATGTCTATTATTGTTTAAGAGAAAACTTTTTTTGCATTAGTTTTTCATCCAGATACCCAATATTTATTAAATGCTTATATATTATAAGTACCTATATGTTAGTCCATGTGCTAAGCATCAGGGACAAGAAGAAAGACAAAAATATTCCTTGCCCTTAAGAAGTTGCCATTCTAATAGGGAAGAATAACATAAAAATTAGTAAGTTTTTATACATACATATATACTCATATATATGTAATTGAATATATATATATAAGTATAAATATAAAAATGTATAATAATCTCAGAAGACAAGCAACTAGCATTTTGAAGAGAGGGGGAAACTGGAAAAGACCTGGGGCAGAAGGTTGAATTTGTTCTGAGTCTTGAAGAAAGCCAAAGAAAATAAGAGACAGATTCCCCTCCTCCCCCCACCATGGATTTGTTACTTTTTATTGGATAAAGGCTTTTTAATTCATATAAACATATTCATTTATTTTCTCAGATTCCTCAGTTCCAGATAATAAAGAATTTATTTCATTTTCTTGTGCTGTTTTTTTAAAAATTACATCATTAATCTAATTGGAAATGTTTGTGATAGTCTGTTGACATTTCTTATCAAACTGTTATTCAAGTTGCTCAGCAACTTTTTGTGACCTCTAGTTAGTTATCAAACACTGGATTATTATATTTATCAGTTTAGTTCATTATTTAATGTATTTTAATTTATTGGAAAAACCTGTTATCAGACTGCTTCTTCTTTCTAATGTAATTTGGCATATTATGATATCATTATTATAAATCTATAATGAAACTATAAAAGTTTTTTTCTTAACTTCCCTTGATATTTTTAATAATATATGAAAAAATTAAGCTTAACAACCATAATGGTTCCTTCAACTTATTAATTTTCATAAAATATTGGAATATCACAGAATGGATTAACAAGTATATACCCCAAATTTTTTATTCACAAAAATCACACCTAAAACAGATTCATACAGATTAGAATCTCCCATATACCACCAGAAATAAAGAAAAAAATTAAGAGCAACAATCTTGATGTCAAAAAAGAGTAAAGCTAGATCTGACTAATTGAAATGGGACAGTAGATTATATTTTGCTTAAAGAAATAATAAAAACCTACTTTAAATATATATGTTTATATTCATTGAGTCACAATTTCTAAAATATTAAAATACATATTAAACAAATTACAGTGAGATAGAGAAGTTACTAATTGTTAGGGATACTGACATGTTTCTTTCAAGTGCAAGAAAATGAACAGATAGACAAGCTTAAGAAAACATTGGGATGAGTAAGCAAAACATTGATGACTTTGGACTAGAAATAATCATAATTAGACCTATTAGTACTGTATAGCATCTTTGAAAAGTCTGATCCATAGAAAAAACTAAAACAAAAAAGAAAAAACTGATCATATTTGAAGTCAGGAGAAAATTTAAAGCTAAAACTAAAGAACATGGAAATGTTTTTTAAAATTTAGAAACATTTTTATTTTCTCCAGTAACCTTATCAGCTCATCAATATGTATGATCTCTTTAACAATGCAAGTTGTTACACATTCACACTTACCTGCCATCTTGTGCCACTATTATCCATGTCTTCTTTGCCAATGGAAGCCAACATAACATCCTGGAGAACCACCTTCTTTCTTTTGATAGCCAAAATATATCATTGGGACACATAGGCAATTCATTGTCAATTTCACTCTTACTTTATGTCTGACAATCCCATCTTTCTTATGATCATGACATCCTATCTTATGATTTGTAGCTCCTTATTTTATGTATTATAACTTGCTTAAATTTGTCATGGTTTTCTATATTTCTCTCTGAAGGGGAATAGTGTTCTGAGACCCAAAGTCAATAGAACAAAACCAGGTGGGAAGCTATTTTTTTAATTTAAAAAGTATTATAATTTATTTTAAATATACTTTAAGATCAATTTTGAGTTCCAAGTGCTCTCTCCCACCTTTCCTTCATCTACTGAAACCAACAACATGATATCAATTATGCAAATGAAATCATGCAAAACATATTTTCATATTAGCCATGTCACAAAATAAGACAAATAAAGTAGAAAAAAAATTTAATTTTTGCTGAATTCATTGGTTTTTTTCTCTAAAGGTCGATATTTCATCATGAGTCTTTTGGAAGTATCTTGAATTCAAATTGTATTTAATAATCAGAGCAGTAAAGTCTTTCATAGTTTATCATTATTACAATATTGCTGTTATAGTGTACAGTGATATTCAGGTTCTACTCACTTCATTTTATATCAGTTCATATATAGACCATTCCAGGTTTTCATAAAACTTACCCCACATCATTTCCGATAGTTCATTTTTGTAGCACTCTATGACAATTGTGCAGCATAATTTTTCCAGTCATTTTCTAATTGATGGGCATCCCCTCACTTTCTAATTCTTTGCCACCACAAAAACTCTAATTAATATGGGACAGACAGGACACAAATGAGTGCATGACAGGATACACACATATGATGCTTCTGGTAGACTGCCTAAGACTCATTTCTCTGTATTGTGGTGACTCAAGGGTCAGTCAATGTCAGTCAAGCTGGAAGTGTGCACCTTGGGAAGGTGGGTTAATACACTGTGGCAAAAGTAGGAGATCCAGTGATGACGAGAAAAGAAAGAACTGAATCATCTCAGTCTAGATTCAAGTGATTTAATTATGTGCCACTCCATCATACAGTAAGAAAGTCTCTAATGGTTAAGACTTCTAATACCTTTACTTGAAAAGGAATTGCAACTAAATATATTAAATTCTTTCTCAAAATACTCAATTGTTAGTTCTTAGTTACTTGAAGACCAAGAATGACTAGAGATAAAAACCAATAAAGTATGTATGCTGCCTCATTGTATTATTACAGAATGGATGGTCAATATTTTAAGCAATGAAATATAAGAAAATTCTCTTTTAACTTTTGTATGTGGGTAATTACAAGGGCAGGTATTTATGAGGAAAGTAATGGCTAATTAAGATTAGTTTACCCCAAAACCCCAGATTCTGGGATAAGAATTCACTATTTAACAATAGTTGCTGGGAAAATTGGAAATAAGTATGACAAAAACTAGGTATTGACCATAACTAACACCCTATACCAAATTAAAGTCAAATTGAGTTCATGATTTAGACTTAGTGATACCATAAGCAAATTAGAAGAACAAAGGATAGTCAATTTTTCAGATCTGAGGAAAGGAAGGAATTTGTGGTCAAAGAAAAGCTAGAGTACATTATGGAATGCAAAATGGATAATTTTGATCATATTAAGCTAAAAAGTTTTTGTTCAAACAAAACCAATACATACAAGATTAGAAGGGAACCAGTAAGAGAAAAATATTTCATATCCAAGAGTTCTGATAAAAACCTCATTTCTAAAATATATAGAGAATTGACTCAAATGTTTAAGAATACAAGCCATTCTCTAATTGATAAATGGTCAAAGGATATGAACAGCCAGTTTTCAGATGAAGAAATTAAAACCATTTCTAGTCATATGAAAAAATGCTCTAAATCACTTGATCAGAGAAATGAAAATTAAGACAATTCTAAGTACCACTACACATCTCTCTGATGAATGTTGGGAGGGATGTGGGAAAACTGGGACATTAATACATTATTGGTGGAACTGTGAACAGATGCAGCCATTCTAGAAAGCAATTTGGAACTATGCCCAAAGGGCCATCAATCTGTGCATACCAGCACAGTGAATCCACTGAGCTTGTATCCCAAAGACATCATAAAAGAGAGAAAAGGATCCACATGTGCAAAAATGTTTGTAACAGCCCCTTTTGTAGTGGCAAGAAAAATGGACACTGAGTGGATGCCCATCAGTTGAAGAATGGCTGAATAAGTTGTAATATATGAATGTTAAGGAATATTATTGTTATATATAATAATATATTATTCTATCATCAGAATGATTTCAGAAAGACTTACATGAATTGGCATCAACTAACTAAAGTGAGTAAAATCAAGAAAACATTGTACACAGCAGCAACAAGATTATATGATGATCAATTCTGATGGACTTAGCTCTTTTCAACAGTGAGGTGAATCAGGCCAATGGTCTTGGGATGGAGAGGACTGTGAGGACTGAATGTGGATCACAATATAGTATTTTCACTTTTTGTTGCTGTTTGATGGCATTTTGTTTTTGTTTTTTTGTTTTTTCCTTTGTTGTTTCCTATTTTTCTTGTGCAGCATGATAATTGTAGAAATACACAGAGAAAAATTCCACGTGTTGAACATATATTGGATTACTTGCCATGTAGGGGAAGGAGGTAGGAAAGGGAGGAAGAAAAAAATTTGGAAAACAAGGTTTTGTAAGGATGAATGTTGAAAACTATACATATTTGAAATATTTTTGAAAATAAAAAGTTTTAAAATAAAAAAAAAATCTAAAGATTGGTTTAGAGAACAATTATAAAGTGACTAATAATATATTAACTTTGTCCTGGGGTGGTCATGAATCTGTAGGAAAAATTTGAATATTTCACTTTCAGTTGGACAGTGAGAAGATGGATATTTTTCCTTCTGTCACAGTTTCATCTATAAACCAGTGAAAACAGACACAAGATAGTATGAAGCAGCTTGGTATAGTGCACAGACCAGGGTTTTGAAATCAAAAGAATGAAGATTAAATTCCATCTCTGATATTCATTATCAGAGTGAGTTTATCACAATCTCTCTGGGCCTCAATTTCTCATGTACAAAAATGAAGCCATCTGAGTCGTTTCTGATATTCTGTCCTATTCCAATACATTGTGAACTCCTCAAGAGAAGGATTGTTTTTTGTCTTTTTTTTTTTATCACCAGTGTTTGAACACAGAGTCTGGCACATAGTAACAGTTTAATGAATGTTTATTGACTGAATAATCTTCTGGGTTTAAAACTATGATTAAGTGACTTGACCTCAAGGGGAATGAGAGAAGAAAACCAAAAGCTGCAGGTACATCTTGTGCAAAGTCCAAGTCAGAAATGCCTGAATATATTTCTCTTAGGTTTTGGGAAATTGGAAAAATTTCTGAAGAGTTTTCAAGGATGAAGGCAAGGAGGATTTACTTATGAGAGGGACTGAGAGAAGAAAGAGAAGGGGGGATCATGAAGAAAAAGGGAAGAAAGGAACAGGTGATCAATTTATATGCCTTCCCATCCCAAACTCTCTTCATCCCCTTGTCAATTTATATTTTAGAACATAATGAGTTACAGAAGGCAAGGTCTTCATTCTGTGGTTTCGCCTATTATTCTTGAGTGAATATACATGCAAAGATTCTTTTATCTGGTTCCCTAAGCAAAAAGCATCTTGGATTATAAACCATTGTTTTCCTGTAACTTTACCAGAAAAGGCATTTCTGTCCAAATTCTAATAGTCCATATCTTCAGCCACTTTCCCCCAAAACCCATCCCTTCCCCAAAGCAATGAGTGTTTTTTCCCTAAACTCTCCTTTCCCTTCCCCTCCCCCCTCTCTTTAGTTCACTGACTAAGACTCCAGCTTAGTCTTACACTTTTCCCTGTTTACACACTTCCCTGATGCTATTCCATGTTCTGTGGGTCTCTAGTCTCCTACAATCGGCTGGAGTCATCCTGCCCTGATGATGTGGAAGAAAGATGATTGTGGTGACTGAGGAATTATCATGTATGTCTGGCAGAAGGAAAAATGACATCTTTTGTTTGAAACTGCTGATTGGTTTATAGTTATATTATTTTTCTGCAGTGTTCCAAGAAAGTGAGGCTCACTTTTCCAAAATTCTTTCCAACTGAAATAACTGTGATTGTAAATCACTGGAGCTCACTGCTGCTTGCAGTAGTGATAGGGGCTCCCTGGCTTGAAACTTCTTCCTTTGCTTACTATTCCCTTCCCCCACCTTCCAATCTGATTTGCTCAGACCTGCCTCCTTGAGATGAGCTGGGGCCAAAGGAAGGCACTGGAGGGCAGGCATTTTCCTTAAATAACAAGGCTCTTTTAATTTTATTAAAATGATTTATGTTGTTCCTTTCTGTGAAGCTGTGGTAAATTAATTACATCTTCTGGGAAGATTTAGTGGATCACCAATAAGTGTCTCTCAAGTAAATAGACTCATTCTTGCTGACTGAAACTGTTTGGTTTCCTTCTGTCCATGAAGGAGAGGAAGGAGCCTGATGCTTCTGAGATAACCTCCCAGTATGTTAATGTCTCTTTTGAAGTTGAAAGGAAATTACTTGGGCAGAAGCTGGCTTCTGTTTCTCTAATGCTCCAATCTATACCTATTCTATAAAGTTGTAAAAACAGTCCTAAATGGTCTTTGGAGCCATGGGCTCTTAGTTCAAATCCCAACTCTGCCATTTAATCCCTGTGTGATCTTGGACAAATAATTATTTAGCTTTCCTATGAGTTAGTTGAAGCTTTTGGACCAAATGACAGCTAAGATTCTTCCTTTTTATAGTTCTGTGAGTCTATGAGTGAATTGTGACATGTAAATATGATGGAAAAACCTAGAATGGGATGAAATTGAGGAGAATAATAAATTGATTGTAATTTTCATGTCCTACTTTTTCCCTCCCTCTACTTTTCCTGAATATTTTTGTTTTGTTCGTAATTAATCAATTTAAAGCATTTGATATTTTTCTTTTATCTGTTTTGTTTCTTATCTACCCAAATAAATAGTAATAGTCTCTCTGGCAGGGTGTGTATGACATGTCTGATTTTCTCTTCTCTGGACTTAAGTGTGCCATTCAAAGATCTTTTAAAACATATCGTACGTAAATTCAAATTATTAAAAATGAATTTTGGGGAAAATGTCCTTTGTTCAAGCAGTAATGCTAATTGAATATCAGTGATGACAAGAACTCTCTTCTAAGCCAGAGCTATAGAGTGAAACAATGGGGGCTCTCTCTGAGGTGCTATCATTGGGGAGAGAAGGTAGTGCATTATTATTATTATTATCATTATTATTTGCTGCTGAAGTCTGTCTCATGGCTCTTTACCATAATATGGGGTGGGCATCTGTAATGTTCTCTTGTTTGGTTTTCTTGGGGTCTCTGGGAGCAGCCTTCCTTTCAGTTCAGAGTAATCATCACAAGTACAGCCAGGTGGTAAAGTCCAAATCCTTTATTATCTCTTAAAAGTTAAAATTAAAACTGCACTAAGACATTTAGTTCAGCCTCTATAAGATAGGTGTTATGGAAGTCATTGTTTAGGAGCCAGCTGATCATCCAGAAGCAAAGTAGTATGCATGAAGAAATCATGCCATTTGGGAGTTAGCTATTTTAAGTCATTTTCCTAATTAAATTCTATGTTGGGTTATTTCTACAAATGTAGAAAGAAAATTATGTCACTCTCCTCTAAGTTTCAGTGTACTGGGTCAAAACCTCAGGCAGCTTCTTTTTCCTTGTCTGAGATTATAATTACAACTTCTTTTGGGGAATTGTCTATTACGTAAGTCAATTTTTTTGGGACCTGTTTTTAGTTTTAAAATGCATTTCCTGTGTGCAACAAATGGTCACATTCCTATTCTATTGTCATTTTATTGGGGAATTTAATCCATTCACATTTAAGGTTATAATTATTAGCTTTGTTTTTTCTTCCATTTGAATTTTTATAGTGGGTTCCTTTTCTTATTTTTTAAGTTAGTAATTGCTCAGTAAATTTAACTTTGCTTCAATTATATTTAATTCCAGTATTCAACTCTCTCCTTATTTTCTGAATTTACTTAATTTTTTTTCTTATTTTTATACTCTATCCTGTATGAAAGTGTAGTTTTGAATGGAAATTTAAAGAAACAGTTGTCAACTTCTTGTAAGGAAAAATTAGATAAAGATTTAAGAGTATTGCTTTGGGAGGCTGAATTGTGAATTCATCTTCTTGTGAAGTTCTTCCCAGTTCTGGGCACAAAATATTCCTCTTCCTTTTCCCCTCCCCATCTTTCTCCCCCAATTTTACTTCACCTGTTTTGTCACAACTGTACTAACGACTTGGGGCCTGACAACAAGGGAATTCAACAAGAAATCTTAGAGCTTAGGGAGACATTGGAGAGCTAAAAGTTCTCTCCAATTCCCTCAAAATGTAGAATTTAGGGAAATTTTTAGGTAAAAGGAAAACATTGCAAATAGTAGAGACTGAAATATTTATTAAAAATAGACAATTTTAATGTTCAAAATTTTATATGAAAGACATTTTAAAATGTAGATGAATAGTCCCCCCAATTCTTCCTCTGAGGTTTTTTCTCCTCTTGACAGCCACGAACCTGATATTCCCCGCCCCCTTCTTCCTCGCTTTCGAGTTGGCACTGCTTGGGCTTTATAAAGGAGTGTGTGTGTGTGTGTGTGTGTGTGTGTGTGTGTGTGTTTGTGTAGGGCAGAAGAGGTTCCTTCGCGGTGACTGTTGCTTCTTCCCTTGGGGAAATCCTATTTCCTCACCCACAAGGCCGTTGCTAACGGGATCAAATACAAGGGGCCACAGAAGCTGTGATGGTACTGCCAGATATGCCAGAAGCCGAGATGAGACCGGTTTAAGTGCCACTGCATGTCCAAGTCTCCATCGGAGACGACTCCTTCTGACTTCAGAAGATCCTCAGCAATTTTAGGATTCTTTTTCCGAGCAGTTTTCAAATTACTTTTTAGAACTGCTCAGAAAACAATTTGACACGAAGAGAGTCCACAACATCGTACTTGACGCATACATCAGTACTCGAGAGCATGTTCATATGATTGCTACCCAGTGGGAAACGCTGATTGACTTCACTAGATGCTTAGACAGAGAAGGTTTATGCAAAGCGAATGAGAGGAGACGGCCAAAGGCTGGTATATTCAGTATATTGATAGAGACTCAGAAACTGTTCAGAGACAAATACGGGAAGAAAAAAAAGAAGCAGCACCTCAATGAGGAAGAAAAAACTGCCAAGTTTATTGAAGAACGAATAAGAAGAGGTTTAGAAGGAAAAGAACAGGAATGTCCAATCTTCACTGAATCAAGGAGGAAAAATGGTGGCGAGAAAGTTGCCTTTGATTTGAATAAAGGAGCAAGTACTTCAGGTGCATCTTCCAAACCAAGTTCTCCGGGTCCTAGTGCTTTGAAAATGGTGGGAACTGCAGTGTCAGTGAAACGGAAAGAACCATCCCACGACTCATCTTGGCCAAAAGAAAAGAAGAAACCTGCACTTGATGAAATCATGGAGCTTGAAGAACAAAAGAAAAAAAAATGCTCTATCAGATTATTGGTTGCACCCTGACATTATTGTGAAAATTATAACCAAAAAACTTGAGGAAAAATATCATAAGAAAAAAGGAGTTGTCCAGGGAATAATCGACAAATACACTGCAGTGGTAAAGATGATGGATTCTGGAGACAAACTAACACTTGACCAGACTCATTTGGAGACAGTAATACCAGCACCAGGAAAGAGAGTTTTGGTTTTGAATGGAGTCTACAGGGGAAATGAAGCAACCCTGTAATCCATCAGTGAACACTTTTTCTGCCACTGTCATGATTGAAACCACCCTTTAAAGGATCGAAGAATTCAAGATACTCAGTATGAGGATATCTCTAAACTTGCCTGAGGATGGAAATTTGGAAAAAAAAAGAAAGAAAAAGAAAAAAAGAAAGAAAAGAAAATGAAAAAAAGAAGAAAAAAAGCCCTTTAAAACTCCCAAGCATCAAATTGGTGTTTTCTAGAACAACACATGACTACCAAGTTAGGGTGCTTCTTTTGTATGTGACAAAAGAATACTTTTAAACTTCAAAACACTGTTGAATATCTGAAATATATTTAGAATTCATTCAGATTTATTTATATTTAAGCTGCACAATTTTCAAATTTTATCCTTGCTTGTATTTCCTTTTGTAATATGCTTTGGAAAGTTGTGCCTTTTGTGAAAAGAATGATATTCTAAAAAATATTTAGATGAAGAACTGAGATCTGACATCACCAGATCATGCCAAACTGAAAGAGACACACTTCTGCACTCAGTTGTGCTTCTCCACACTCTCCTTATTTGGGTGGGCAGCACTTGTGTTGGTGGTGACAGGTACAGCTGGTTGTTGAAAAGAATTCATGGAAAGTGACAATTTCAGATGAAATGCTTCAGAAAAAGAGGATAAGGAAGAAAGAGAAAGCAGAGATAAAACCCATTAAAACTTCAGTTGTTGGGGAATCTAAGTGGGATTTCATCTGAGAAGGGAAGCCAAGAGATCATATGGAGTTAACAACTAGGAATTCACTTTATAGGAAGGCAGATACTATGATACACTGAGATGAAGAAAGTGACTCCTTGGCCATTAAACCACATCAGCAAATGTTACCTAAGGAAAAAAAGATCACCACAGAAAGGATGAGAAGAGAAAGTCAGGTCTCTCAGCCATTTAGAAGACTGCAGTTTGCCAGGGTGAAAGAGGAGTGAGAACATTAGCTCTGACAAAGCATTGGGATGAGTGGGATAAAGCTTGATAGGAATGGGAAATGCAGAAAAGGAGAGAGAGATAGATTGAAAGCATTGTAGGAGGTAGAAGATCATCTTGAGCAGTTGCAACTCCAGAACAGAAGGTGAGGGAGCAGAAAAGGGAGGAAGGTAATGGAATGAGAGAGACCTTTGAGGAGAGGCTGGAAGAGAATGTTTCTGCTCATGACAGATCAGTGTAAGAGGACCATGGAAGATCATGGCAGAAAGGCACTCAAAGAGGAGTAATTAAAAGATATCAACATTAGCAAGAGGAAGCCCAGTTTAGCTGAGTCCTCACTAGCAGAATGAGGATCTGGAAAAAAGAGAGCAGCACTGAGGAAAATAGCAGCAGCAGAAGAAAGAGGTAGTAATTCCAAGGAAATATAGGAGCAATCGACTGAAGAAGAAATGAGTGAAGAATAAGAACAAGAGAATGAAAACCATATATTAGTTGTTACAGAGTCAAGATTTGACTGAGATTTGGGAGAGAGGGAGAGAAACAGTGAGAGAGGGGACCTGACATCCAATATCATGGGGAAGGAAGATTACATCTTCTTCTCTCTCCAGCCTTATCTCCCATTGGGCTGAAGAAGCAGCTCCCCAAATATGTCCAGGATTGTCAGAGTGTAGAAAAATCCTAGAGTCTGAATAGGAATGAAGAAGGCTCACATACTTTGGTATACAAAGCAGAGGATATAAAGACTGATGAAATCATATATCTGAAATCGTCGGAAATGGAAAAGGAGAAAGAAGGCTCCCTAATTATCTTTCTTCAGGGAAGTCAATACCATCCTGAAAACTTAGCACTCAAACACTGTCACTGTCCAGGAGATGGTGATAAGATCTACATCATGTTGAATTATGTGGAGGATGATCTTAGGAGCCACCTGGAGTATTGAAGAATGTAGCTAGAGGCAACAAATACTCAAACAAGAATTCCAGTTACAATGAATACTATTCCCACAAAGATAAAGATGACTTTTTTTTAAAATTTGATCAAGCAAGTTCCTTGTGATTGCTCCTAAGAAGTGAAAAGTGGAGAACCAAGGATATCCATGTTTTCTTTAAACCTTATTTTCCTAAGCATAGGATGAATTTTATGAAACTTTAGGAAAGAAGGATTGGAAGATGCAAGCAAGGAAGGAAGGAAGGTGGAAAGAAAAAGAGAAATTAAACTTCAATGTGCATTTTGAGTCCATCTTTTCTCCATGTTCATTTTGAGTCTTGGAATTTGGCTTGGTCATTGTGTTATTGACATTCTTAAGTCTTTCAAAGTTCATTATCTATATAACATTGTGGTTATTGTATAAATCATTCTCCTGATTCTGCTTACTTCAATTTGGATCAATTCATCAAAATCTTTCCAGGTTTTTCTGAAACCATTCCCTTCTTCTTATATTAAGCATAAAGCATTTCCATTATTAGGTTTGAGCATTATTTCACATGGAGATTTCCAGCAAACAAATACATTTTAATCAGCTATAAATAGGATGAACCGAAAATAATTCAGAGGCAAGGTACCAAAATTAAGAAGGGTTGGGAATGGTTTCTTAGAGAAGTTTTCAGAGGCAGAAATCTAAGCTTTCCAATAGTCATGTGAAATAATACTCAAATCTAATAATTACAGAAATTTATTAAAATAACTTTGAGGTAGAACCTAAAACATTTCAGATTGGCCAAGTGGACAAATATTGGAAAATGACAAATACTGGAAAGACTATGAGAGAAGAGTTTCTTGCAGAGTTTTGAACTGATTTAATCATTGTGGAAAGCAATTTGGAACTATAGCAAAAAGTATTTAAACAATGGATATCCTTTGACCTAGTGATATCATTATTAGATCTGCTCTTCAAAGTGATCAAAGAAAGAGGAATGGAACCAAAATGTACAAAAATATGACAGCTCTTTTTGAGGGAGTAAAAAATTGAATACTGGTAGGGGAATAGCTGAAGAAGTTAAAGCATGTAAATGTGATGGAAACACATTACTTTAGAAAAATTGAAGGGAATGGTTTCAGAAAAACCTGGAAAGACTTTGATGAATTGATGCAAAGTGAAGTAAGCAGAACAAGGAGAATGATTTATATAGTAACCACAATGTTGTAAAGATAATGAACTTTGAAAGACTTAAGAATGTCAATAGCACAATGACTAAGCCCAATTCCAAGACTCACAATGAAGATGGAGAAAAGATTGATTCAAAATGCTCACTGAAGATTAATTTCTCTTCTTTTCTTTCCATCTTCCTTCCTTGTTCCCTTCCTTCCTTGCTCTTTTCCTTTCTTCCTTCTTTCCTTCCTTCCTTCTCCCTTCTTTTTTGCTCTCTTCCTTCCTTGCTTATGTCTTCCAATCCTTCCAAACCTCCCTTCCTAAAGTTTCCTAAAGTTCATCTTGTTCTTAGGAAAACAAGGTTTAAAGAAAACATGGACATCCTTGGTTCTCTACCTCTCACTTCTCAAGAGCAATCACAAGAGACTTGCTTGACCAAATACAAGAAACCATTCATTTTTATCTCAGTGGGTGTAATGTTCATTGTAATTGGAATTCTTGTTTGAGTATTTGTTGCCCCTGGTTACATTCTTCAATACTCCACACTGGGACCAACATAGCATTGGCCTCCCTTGTGTTGGAATGAAGATAATTGTCATAGATTACATGATACTCTTGAGACCCTTGAGACTTATGGAATTAAATACAAGGGAAGACACAGCCATGATATGGAATAGAGCTCACACTTCTAACAGAAGGTGCAGTAGAATTCACAGCTCTATCAGAAGGTGCAGTGGAGTTCATACTGCTATCAGAAGGCATAGTAAATCCCAGATCTGTGCCATAACTATTTATCTACATTTTTAACTTTCATATGAAATTTTTGAACATTAAAATAAAATTTTAAATAAATATTTCAGTCTCTATCATTTGCAGTATTTTCCTTCTACCTAAAGATTTCCCTAAATTCTACATTTTGAGGGAGTGGAGGAGAAGTTTTAGGTCTTGACTTTCTCTTTAAGCTTTAAGATTTCTTGTCTTTCCTTGTTGTCAGGTCCCAAGTTGTACGATTGTGACAAAACAGGAAGAATAGAGGTGAAGTCAGTTGTGTGTGTGTGTGTGTGTGTGTGTGTGTGTGCGCGCGCGCGCGTGCGTGGGGAGTATTTTGTATGGGGGGAGGAAGAACTTCACAAATCGGTGAATTCATGATTCAGCCTCCCAAAGCAACACTCTTATCTTGTTATCTAATCTTTCCTTACAAGAAGTTGACAACTGTTTCTTTAAACTTCCACCTATTGCTCACTAATTGAGGACAGGATTGATGGTCTCTAAATTGCTTCCAGCTCTATATCTATGATTCTATGAACTCTAATTTAAAAAAAAATATATCTTGATAACACATTCTATGGATCTTCCACATACCAGCAAGAAATCCCAAAATGGTTTAAAGGAGAAATAGGAAAATTAAAAGAAAATAATAGGAAATTAAGACTGAAATTAGGGTAGAAAACAATTGGGAAGGAGAGAGAAAAAAACTCAGTTTCATTGTGAAGTGGTAAATACCTCAGAGGTAGTTGATTAGAGTTATTAGAATGCTGGCCCTGGAGTAAGGAGAACATAATTTCAAATCTAGATCTGTGAGAACCTGGACAAATCATTTAACACTGTTTGCCTCAGTTTCCTCATCTGTAAAATGATCTGGAATTAAGAAAATGGCAAATCTCTTTAGTCTTTGCCAAGAAAACACTAAGTGTTGTCACAGTCATTAAAGACTAAGTGACTATATAATAACAACAGGTCTCAGGAGACTACTACCCTTTTCCTCTTAAGCAAGGAATCTAGCCTACCCTAGGAGAAGAAATTTTGAGGTCATCCCCAAAATCTTCTAGCACACATCAAGGACAAAGGAATTTAAGTCCTTTGGTATTATATACTACCTTTAAGATAAGCAAGGAATGAATGATAGGGCATAGAGCAGGAGTAGGTCCCATAACTAAGTAAACAATCAACCCATAATCACACTACAAAATGTTTTTCATACATTTAATCTTAAAATTGAGCATTGTCAAACCTGGATTCTCAAAAACAGTGTGTGGGGTGGAGCAGGAGAAAAATAAAGTGAAAGGAGAAATGAGCTTGATTTGTTATTATACAAATTGATGACCGGAAAAGAAAAGAACAGAATTTTGTTCTCCAGAAAGTTTTACCTTGAATAAACAAAATTTTTTAAATGCAAAAATATAGTTCACAAGTGAAAGTTTTGACTTCAGAAATGAATTATAAGAGGATAAAGAGATAAGAAAGAAGAAACAAATGAATTCTTCCTAAGATTGAATGGTGGAGGAGTGGACAAGAAGGATTCTAAACTCTACTTTCATATAGGATAGAGTTTAAAAATAAAAAGAATTGAAAATAAGGAAAAATTTAAGTAAATTCAAACTAGGACTGGGTCAGGAAGGAAGGAAGGAAGGAAGGAAGGAAGGAAGGAAGGAAGACAATAAGAAGAAACTTGGATACTGGAATTAAATATAGTTGAAAAAAAGCTAAAAGTAGTGAGCAATTGCTAACTGAAAAGAGAAGGAAGGGAACACACTATAAAGATTCAAATGGAAGAGAAAACAAACCTAATGAGTATAACCTTAAATGTGAATGGATTTAGCTCCCCAATAAAATGAAAATAGAATAGATATGCAGCAATTTGTTGCACTTAAGAAATAGATTTAAAAAATAAAAACAGGTCCAAAAATTTTTGCTATATGATAGACAATTAAAACAACAACAACAAAAAACAAACAACAATAAAAGTTGCAATCATGATCTCAGATGAGGAAAAAAATTAATTTGGTAGGGTGAACTGCCTGAGGTTTTGACTCAGAAATTTGTACATTTGTAGAAATAACCCAGCATAGAATATAGTTAGGAAAACTAGTTAAAATAGCTAACTCCCAAATGGCATGATTTTTTCATGCATATTTCTTTGTTCTTGGATGATTAGCTAAAAAATTTAAACAACATTTCCTAACACCCTACCTTATAAAGTCTGAACCAAATATCTTAGTGTGATTTCAATTTTGAATTTTAAGCTGTACTAAGATATTTGGGATAGTTTGTCTGTGGCAAATTATCTAAATCAAAGCAAGTCTGGAAATTTTCAATATATTAGATTTCCCATGTGTAAAAAAAAAGGTCATAATCATCCCATTCCTCTACTCCCTTCTTCACACAGAAGAGAGAAATAATGCTTTGAAGGAACCACAAGCAAATTTGAAGTAAAGTAAAAATGATATGTCCTACAGGACAGGACTACGAGTTAGTACCTCAGCTTTTTTATCTGAAAAAGGAAGGTGTTATTGCTTTATTTCAAGTCTAGATCTATCAACCTATGAATTTCACTAATTCCAGTGACCTGAGTGAGATGTTTATATCTCCAATTCTCTTTTTAAAGATATTCTTGGCAGAAATATAAGAATTTTGATACCTCAGGCAAATTCGTTTGAGGAGACTGGTGTTTTGTGTCTCAGGAGGAAGAAAAGCCATTTTTTCAGAGAATCCAGTCTCTACTTCATTATCATTAGGAGGTAAAGAAAGAGGTAGATAGGCCTAGTAGAATCCATGTGATGGTGGGTAGTGACTAGGAAAGAAGGAGTACTCCATCAATCTCCTCTCCTTCCTCCCCAACTTCTGCTGACATGAACTCTGCTTTTATTCCTTTTTCTGGGGCTCATCTTCCCATTGCCCATCCTATAGGATGATAAAAAGCCATGAGATAGACTTCAGCAGCAAATAAAATAATAATGATGGTGATGCAAAACCTTCCCTTCTTCCAATGATGGGAGAACACCTCAAAGAGAACCCCTGTTGTTACCCCCTCTTTATGGCTCTAGTTCTATAGCTTAGAAGAGAGTTCTTGTCATCGCTGACACTCAATTAGCATTACTGCTTGAGCAAAGGACATTTTTTCCCAAAATTCATTTTTAATAACTTTGAATTTCATGTAAGATATGTTTGAAAAGAGAATGGCACACAAGTCCAGAGAAGAGAAAATGAGACATGTCACACACACCCTGCCAGAGACTATTACTGTTTATTTGGGTAGATAAGAAACAATAGATAAGAGAAAAATATCAAATGCTTTAAAATGATTAATTACAAACAAAACGAAAACATTCTTATCAGGAAAAGTAGAGGGAGGGAAAAGAGTAGGACATGAAAATTACAATCAATTTTGTCTTGAAATCTTCAATTTCATCCCATTCTAGGTTTTTCCATCATATTTACATGTCACAATCCACTCATAGACTCATAGAACTATAGAAAGGAAGAATCTTAGCTGTCATTTGGTCCAAAAGCTTCAACTAATTCATAGGAAAGCTAAATAATTGTTTGTCCAAGATCACACAGGGATTAAATGGCAGAGTTGGGATTTGAACTAAGAGCCCATGGCTCCAAAGACCATTTAGGACTGTTTTTACAACTTTATAGAATAGCTTTGGATTGGAGCATTTCAGAAACAGAAGCCAGCTTCTGTCCAAGTAATTTCCTTTCAACTTCAAAAGAGACATTAACATACTGTGAGGTTATCTCAGAAGCATCAGGCTCCTTCCTCTCCTTCATGGACAGAAGGAAACCAAACAGTTTCAGTCAGCATGAATGAGTCTATTTACTTGAGAGACACTTATTGGTGATCCACTAAATCTTCCCAGAAGATGTAATTAATTTACCACAGCTTCACAGAAAGGAACAACATAAATCATTTTAATAAAGTTAAAAGAGCCTGGTTATTTAAGGAAAATGCCTGCCCTCCAGTGCCTTCCTTTGGCCCCAGCTCATCTCAAGGAGGCAGGTCTGAGCAAATCAGATTGGAAGGTGGGGGAAGGGAATAGTAAGCAAAGGAAGTTTCAGGCCAGGGAGCCCCTATCACTAGTGCAAGCAGCAGTGAGCTCCAGTGATTTACAATCACAGTTATTTCAGTTGGAAAGAATTTTGGAAAAGTGAGCCTCACTTTCTTGGAACACTGCAGAAAAATAATATAACTATAAACCAATCAGCAGTTTCAAACAAAAGATGTCATTTTTCCTTCTGCCAGACATACATGATAATTCCTCAGTCACCACAATCATCTTTCTTCCACATCATCAGGGCAGGATGACTCCAGCCGATTGTAGGAGACTAGAGACCCACAGAACATGGAATAGCATCAGGGAAGTGTGTAAACAGGGAAAAGTGTAAGACTAAGCTGGAGTCTTAGTCAGTGAACTAAAGAGAGGGGGGAGGGGAAGAGAAAGGAGAGTTTAGGGAAAAAACACTCATTGCTTTGGGAAAGGGATGGGTTTGGGGGAAAAGTGGCTGAAGATGTGGACTATTAGAATTTGGACAGAAATGCTTTTTCTGGTGAAGTTATAGGAAAACAATGGTTTATAATCCAAGACGCTTTTTTCTTAGGAAACCAGATAAAATGATCTTTGCATGTATATTCACTCAAGAATAATAGGCAAAACCACAGAATGAAGACCTTGCTTTCTGTAACTCATTATATTCTAAAATATAAATTGACAAGGGGATGAAGAGAGTTTGGGATGGGGAAGCATTATAAACTGATCATCTATTCCTTTCTTCCCTTTTTCTTCATCATCCCCCCTTCTCTTTCTTCTCTCAGTCCCTCTCATAAGTAAATCCTCCTTGCCTTCATCCTTGAAAACTCTTCAGAGATTTTTCCAATTTCCCAAAACGTAAGAGAAATATATTCAGGCATTTCTGACTTGGACTTTGCACAAGATGTACCTGCAGCTTTTGGTTTTCCTCTCTCATTCCCCTTGAGGTCAAGTCATTCAATCATAGTTTTAAACCCAGAAGATTATTCAGTCAATAAACATTTATTAAAGTGTTACTATGTGCCAGGCTCTGTGGTCAAGCACTGGTGATAAAATAAAAGAAAAAGCAAAAGACAATCCTTCTCTTGAGGAGTTCACAATGTATTGGAATAGGACAGAATATCAGAAACGACTCAGATGGCTTCATTTTGTACATGAGAAATTGAGGCCCAAAAAGACTGTGATAAATCCACTCTGATAATGAATAACAGATATGGAATTTAATCTTCAGTCTTTTGATTCCAAAACCTTAGTCTGTGCACTATACCAAGCTGCTTCATACTATCTTGTGTCTGTTTTCATTGGATTATAGATGAAACTGTGACAGAAGGAAGAATCCCCATCTTTTTATTGTTCAACTCAAAGTGAGGTATTCAAATTTTTCCTACAGATTAATGACCACCCAAGAACAAAGTTAACATACTATTAGTCACTTTATAATAGTCCTCTTAACCAATTAAAAATTTTTTTTATTTTAAAACTTTTTATTTTCAAAACATATGTATAGTTTTCAACATTCACCCTTGGAAAACAAGATTTTGCCTTGCCCATGTCCATGCCCTTCCCTGGATGGCAAGTAATCCAATATATGTTCAACATGTGCAATTCTTCTATAGGTATTTCCACAGTTATCAAGCTGCACAAGAACAACCAGATCAAAAAGGAAAAAAAAATGAGAAAGAAAACAAAACAACAAAAAGGTGAAAATACTATGTTGTGATCCACACTCAGTCCCCACAGTCCTCTCCATTACAAGACCGTTGAAACTGGCTTGATTCGCCTCACTGTTGAAAAGAGCCAAGTCCATTACATAATCTTCTTGTTTCTGTGATGATATTCTATTGGTTCTATTCACTTCACTTAGCATCAATTATGTAAGCCTCTTCAGGCCTTTCTGAAATCATTTTACTGATAATATATTATTGTGCATAACAATAATATCCCATAACATCATAGATCATAATTTGTTAATTTGTTCAGCCATTCTCCAACTGATGGGCATAGACTCAGTTTCCAGTTCCTTGCCACTACAAAAAGGGCTGCTACAAACATTTGCACATATAGATCCCTTTTCCCCTTTTTATGATGTCTTTGGGATACAGGCCAAATAGAGACACTGCTGGTTTGGTATAGTTCCAAGTGCTCTCCAAAATGGTTGGATCAGTTCACAACTCCACCAACAATGTATTAATGCCTTAGTTTTCTCATAATCCTCTCCAACATTTATCATTATCTTTTCCTGTCATTTTAGCCAATCTGAGAAGTGTGTAGTGGTGTCTCAAAATTGTCTTAATTTGCATTTTTCTGATCAATAGTGATTTAGAGCATTTTTTCACATGACTAGAAATGGTTTTAATTTCTTCATCTGAAAACTGGCTGTTCATATCCTTTGACCATTTATCGACTGGAGAATGGCTTGTATTCTTAAACATTTGAGTCAATTCTCTCTCTATTTTAGAAATGAGGCCTTTATCAGAACCCTTGGATGTAATTTTTTTTTTCTCAGTTTATTGCTTCCCTTCTAATCTTGTCTGCATTTATTTTGTTTGAACAAAATCTTTTAAATTTAATATAATCAAAATTATCCATTTTGCATTCCATAATGCACTCTAGCTTTTCTTTGACCACAAATTCCTTCCTACTCCTCAGATTTAAAGGGTAGACTATTCTTTGTTCTTCTAATTTGCCTATTGTATCATTCTTTATGTCTAAATCATAAGAGTGATGTCTTTATGTCTAAATCATAAACCTAGTTTAACCTTACCTTGGTATAGGATGTTAGTTATGGATTAATATCTAGTTTCTCCCATACTAATTTCCAATTTTCCCAGCAATTGTTGTTAAATAGTGAGTTCTTATCCCAGAAGCTGGAATCTTTGGGTAAACCAGTCTTAATTAGTCATTGCTTTTTCATAAATACCTGCCTTTGTCATTTTAAAAGTAGAAAAGTTAAAAGAGAATTATTTATATTTAGTTTGTATATTTAGTATATTTAATTGTAATTCCTTTTCAAGTAAAGGTATTAAAAGTCTTATCCATCTTCCATGCATAGAGACTTTCTTACTGTATGATGGAGTGGCATATAATTAAATCACTTGAATCTAGACTGAGATGATTCAATTCTTTCTTTTCTCATCATCACTGGATCTCCTAGTTTTGCCACAGTGTGCTAACACCTTCCCAAGATCCATACTCCCAGCCTGCCTGACATTGACTGTCCTCTGAGTCACCACAATATAGACAGACAGGCATTCTACCAGACGCATACATATGTGTGTATCCTGTCTTGCACTCATTTGTGTCCTATCTGTCCCATATTTATAAGAGTTTTTTGTGGGGCCAAAGAATTAGAAACTGAGGGGATGCCCATCAATTAGAAAATGACTGGAAAAATTATGGTGTACAATTGCCATAGAGTACTACAAAAATGTATTATAGGAAATAATGTATGGTAAATTTCAGGAAAACCTGGAATGATCTATATATAAATTGATATAAAATGAAGTGAGTAGAACTTGAATATCACTGTACAGTATAACAGCAATATTGTAATAATAATAAACTACGAAAGACTTAACTGCTCTGATTATTAAATACAATTTGAATTCAAGATAGTTCCAAAAGACTCATGATGAAATATCCATCTTTAGAGAGAGAACCAATGAATTCATCACAAATTGAAATTTTTTTCTACTTTATTTTTCTTATTTTGTGACATGGCTAATATGAAAATATGTTTTGCATGATTTCATATGCATAATTGATATCAAATTGTTGGGTTTCAGTAGATGAAGGAAGGGTGGGAGAAAGAATTTGGAACTCAAAATTGAATTTAAAATAGAGTAAAAAATAAATAATAAAACTTAAAAAAAAATTCTACCACCTGGCTATTGTTCTATGACTTTGGGTCACAGAACACTATATTCCCTAAAGAATTATAAAGAGAATCTTTCTGAGAGAAGTAGAGAGAAACATGGCAAGCTTGAAGAAGCTATAACATACATAAAATAAAGAATTATAAATCATAGGATAGGATGTCATGATCACAAGAAAGATGGGATTGTGAGACATAAAGTAAGAGTGAGGCTGAAAATGAATTGCCTATGTAAGTTCCAGTGGTAACTTTTGGCTATCAAGAGAAAGAAGGTCTTCTCCAGGATGTTATGTTGGCCTCCTGTGGCAAAAAGGACATAGATAATAGTGGCACAGAATGTCAGGTAAGTGTGAATGTGTATCAACTTGCATTGCTAAAGGGATTATACACATTGATTAGCAGATAAGATTCATTGGAGTAAATGAAAGTATTTCTACATTAAAAAAAATATTCCATGTCCTTTTACTTTGACTTAAAATTTCTACCTAACTTCAAATATTTTGTTTTGTTCATGATGAGGCTTTTCAAAGATGTTGTACAATACTGAATAATTGGTATAATTATTACTGTTTCTGGTCAATAGTCACCAATGTTTTGCTTGCTTATCCCAATGTTTTTTTGAATTTGTCTATTTGTTCATTTTCCTGCCCTTAAAAGGAAAATGTCAGTATCCCTAACAATTAATAATTTCTCTAACTCATTGTAATTTGTTTAATATATTTTTTAATATTTTAGAGATTATGACAATCAATGACTATAAACATATGTGTATTTAAAATAGATTTTTATCATTTTCTTGAGCAAAATGTAATTTACTTTCCCATCTCAATTTGTCATCTGTATCTTTACTCTTGTCTGATATCAAGGTTGTTGCTCTTAATTTTTTTCTTAATTCCTGATGGTACATGATAGATTCTTCTTCCCAATTATTGTAAATCGGTATAAATCTGTTTTAGGTATGATTTTTGGGGACAACAAATTTTGGGAATGTAATTGATAATCTATTGTGCCATATTCCAGTATTTTATGGATGTTAATAAGTTCAATGAATCATTATGGTTATTAAGCTTAATTTTTCCATTATTAATAGATTTATTGTTTCTAAAATATCAAGGGAAGTTATGAAAGAAAAATAAAAGGGGTATTATAGTATCAGATGTTAAATTACATTACAAATGAGCAGAAATCTAGTACTAGGCTTTTTCAATAAATTACAATATATTAAATAATGAGCTAGACTGATAAATATAATAATCTAGTGTTTGATAACTAGAGGTCACAAAAGGTTACTGAACAACTTGGATAACAGTTTGATGAGAATTATCAACAGACTAATAGCAAACTATAAATACCACCAAAAAATTCCAACTAGATGTAATTTTTAAAAACAGGACAAGAAAATGAAATAAATTCTTTATTAGCTAGAACAGAGGAATCTGAGAAAATAGATAAATTTGATTATGTGAACAAAAAGCCTTTACTCAATAAAAAGCAATAAATCCACTGGGAAAAAAACAAACAAAAAAACCCCTCTTTTCTCTTATTTTCCTCTGACTTCTTTCAAGACCTTCTGCAGCAGGTCTTTTCCAGTTTTCCCCTCCTCTCAAAATGCTAATGGCTTGTCTCCTGAGATTACTCTACATTTAATTATTAGTTTACATATATATATATATATATATATATATATATATATATTTGTGTGTATGTATATACATGCACATGTATATGTAAGTGTGTATATGTGTAGGTATATATATATGTAGTGTGTATATGTATGTAGATATATATTTATTTATTTAGACACATATATAGACCTTACAAACCTACTAATGTTCATTTTTTTCTCGCCATTCGAGTGGGAACTTTTTGAGGGCAAGGATTATTTTTGTTTTTCTTTATTCCCACACTGATTACCACATGGCTCAACACATAGTAGCCACTTAATAAATATTGGGTGGATGAAAAACTGATGCAAAAAAACCTTTTTTCTTCAACAACAACAAGACATCCATAATTTATCAAAGCAAAGAATTACAAAAGGGTATGCAAAGGAATAGACAGTTCTCAAAAAAGTTACAATTTTAATAATGCAAATAATGTAACTTGGAATCTGACCTCCCGATTAGCAAAGATAATTAGAGACTAAAAAAGTCAATGTTAGTATAACAATGTTATAATAATATGTATGTTTTTATACTGCTGGTAGGATGTAAATTGGACCAATCTGATTAATTCCAAGGTTTTTTGTTAAAAATATTCATTGCTTTTGAGTCGGTAAACAAATAATAGGTACTATATGCCAGGGAGTTACCAATTTAACATGAAAAATTATTTAAAAAATTTTAAAAATTAAAAAAATTCCAACTAGATGCAATTTTTAAAAAACAGGACAAGAAAATGAAATAAATCCTTTATTAGCTGGAACAGAGGAATCTGAGAAAATAGATAAATTTGATTATGTGAAGAAAATAAAATTTAGCCTCCACACCAAAACAAATAAACAAATAAATAAAACATCTCAAAGGAAAACTGGGTGTCTAATGATTGGGGAAATAACAATAGATGATATAAGAACGTATTGAAAATTTTTTTCAGCTCATATCTTTGGTTTTATTCTTATTAAAAAATTATAAATAAGGAAATTCTCTCTACTTAACTATCAGCACTGTCTCTGCAATTTATAATCTTAGATAACTGCATAGAACACAGAGTTTAAGACTTGCTTTGGGTTATATGAGGATGGTGGCTCAGAGGAAGGTCTTGAACACAGATCTTGCATGCTGAGAACAACTCAGTCTCAAAACTGAACTGTACCTCAATGGCATACACACAGAATGAACAACATGTGAAAAATTCAAAGAGAAATAAAAATATTTACATAAAGGGATACAGAAAGAACTGATGTAAATAAATAGTATATTTTTTTTATTCATTTTGAAATTAAAGGCACAAAATTTCCAGTTATACAGCCCAACATAAAAAAAGAGGATTCAATATAAAACTATGAATTTCCATTTACATTGTTTACTATTTTTCAAACTATGTAACAAATGTTACAGATCATTTTCAAAGTTACCCTGCTTTTTTTATGCTTCTAGATTTTCCTTTGCTCTCTAATCTTTTTTTCTCTCTTCCTCCCCACCCCAATGGTAGCTAGAGAAGGCTACTATTGGACACAGATGTGTGTGTGTGTGTGTGTATACAACTATAATACATGTCTTTCTATTTATCTTTCTCTGGAGATGGATATCATCTTCCTTCTTAGGTCTTCTATAGTTGATACGAATATTTACACTACTTAAAATGACTTAGACATTCAAAGTTGTTCTTGGAACATTTTTACTGCTTTGTTCTCTTGGATCTGTTCATTTTACTCTTCATTATTTCATGCAAGTTTTTCCATGTTTTTCTGAGATCATCCTTCTCATCATTTTTTAAAGCACAGTATTATCACAATCATATAGCACAAATTGTTCAGCCATTCCCCAATGACAGATATTTTCTCAATTTCCAATTTTTTGCCCTCACAAAAAGCACAGTTATAAATATTTTAGAACCAATAAGTGCTTTTCCTTAGTCATTTTGGGAAATAAACTTAAGAATATAGCATTATATACAGTTTTATAACTCTTTGGGCTTAATTCCAGATTGTTCTTCAAAACGGTTACACCAACAAACAGTGAATGTGCCCCAGTTTTTCCACATCCTCTCCAACATTTGTTGTTTTCCCCTTCTATCCCTTTTGCCAATTTGATAGATGTAAAATAGTATCTCAAGGTTGTTTTAAATTGCATTTGTCTGATCAATAATGACAGCATTTTTTTATACAACTATATGTAATTTTGATTTTTTCATCAAAAATGATTTGTATTCTTATAAATTTGACAAATTCTTTATATATTTGAGGTGAGACCTTTACCTGAGAAATTGTGCATAAATTTTCCAGTTTTCTGCTTCCCTTCTAATCTTTGTTAATTGGTTTTATTTGTACAACCTCTTTTTAATTTAATGTAATCAAAACTAACCATTTTAACCTTATAATGTGATCTCCTGTCTATTCATAAATTACTCACCTATCCAGAAGTCTGTTCCAATGTTCTAACTTTCTCAAGATATCTCCCTTTATATCTAGGTCATATTCTGATTTTGACCTCATCTTGGTAAATGGGGCAAGATATTGGTGTATGCCCAATTTCTACCAGATTGCTTTCCAGTCCCCCCTATCATATTTTGAATTCTTAACCTATTTAAATCTTTATATTTGTCAAACACAAAATTACTATAATCATTTGTTGCTGTGCATTGTATGCACAGCATTTTGTTCCACTGATTTACCAATGTCTTAGCTTGTACCAGATAATTTTGATAATTATGGCCTTAAAATTTAAGACATAATCTTGCTAAAACTCCTTCCTTTTCAGTTTTTCATTAATTCCTTTGATATTCTTGGCTTTTTTTTCCAAATGAAATTTTTTTTCTAATTCAGTAAATAATTTTTGGTAATTCAATTGGGATAGCAGTGAATAGATTAGTTTAGATAAAATTGTCATTTTTATTATATTGCTTCTGACTACCCATGAACAATTAATATTTCCTCACATATTTAGATCTGAGTTTATTTGTATAAAAAGGATTTTATAATTATATTCCTGTAATTTCTGGGTTTATTTTGTCTAGGCATCCACCAGGTATATTTTCTATAATTATTTTAAGTGGGGCATTTCTTACTATCTTGTCTTACAGTGTTTTGTTAGTGATATATAAGAACACTAATGATTTATGTAGCTTTATTTTATATCTTGCTACTTCGCTAAAATTATTGTTTCAATTAACTTTAGTTGAATTTTTAGGATTTTCCAAGTATAAAATCATATCTTCATAAAGAGATAGTTTTATTATCTTATTGCCTATTCTGATTCCTTCCATTTCTTTTCCTTTTCTTATTGCTATTACTAATATTTCAAAATAATATTAAATAAGATAGGTTGTTCTATTTGACAACTTTTATCAGATATAAGAAGGCGGAGGTTACTCAGCCACTAACCAAAACCAACAAAACAGAGAGAATCACTCATCACAGATCAGGGGGAAAGGAGAAAGGAGATAAAAAAAGGAGATGCTGTTTGGTGGTTAGAGAACTTTTTATTTATTATTGTTTCATGTATCCCTGACTTCCGACCCCAGATTGCTTTTGTCCTTGTTACAGCATGTGAACAGGAAGACCATCTGCCACTTCTTCAGTTTGCCATCATGTTTATAACATTCTTGTTGATGTTTCCTTCCCAGCTTCAATTTCCATTTCTTGAGCTCCTCATTCATTCCCTTCACATTTAGCTTTCAAGTCATAAGTCTGAGAGAAGTTTCTCTAAATTCTTCTACTTCTTAAGCATTTTGAATTCAGGGGGGAAAGAGTACCATAGTATCAAGATCAATATTTACTTGTAACTATACAAAAATTGGATTAGCTACTTCATTCTAGGACCATTTTTGTGGTGGAGTAATTTAGATATTAAGACTCTGTGGGTGAAGCTAGGTGGAGTAGTGGGTAGAGCACTGATCCTGGAGTCCAGAGGATTCTATTCAAAGATGATTTCAGACACTTGACACTAGCTGTATAATCCTGGACAAATCGTTTAATTTCAATTGCCTCATTAAACAACAACAACAAAAAGACTATAATGGGGAGAGGGAGACAACTGATAGCTTTCTATAGTTCAAAATTACTCAGTGTCCATAAAATTACTAATTTTTTAATCATCATTCAAGACATTAAAATTTTAAATGGAACATTGTCAGACAAGCAATAAAATAACAATTGAATAGAGCATGGCCTCAATCCAAGGAGGCATTGTGAGGCTTTGTATTGAGAGGTTGGGGTTGGGTGGGTAGAAGCACTCTATTGGTGGTCCATAAACCTCAATCCTGCCACTAGTTAGTTGTATACCCTTGAGTAAGTGTTCTCATTTCTCTGGACGTCATTTTCTCCCTCTATTAAATAGCTAAGATTAGATGAGGCCCTGTTAGTTCTAATTTTCTATGATCTACATTCCTTTCTGGATATGTTCCTATTAAACATGTGGAAGTGAGGCTCTAATGTTTTTAAAAATTATTCTTATTTAGGAAGAAGCCATTACTTTGGTGGCAAAGGACTCTGAGAAATAGCCTAAATACAGTGGAAAGAAGATGGGGTATGGAAGGACCAGGACTGATATCCTGGCTTTACTGTTCTCTGTGAACCCTAAGGAAAGACATCTTGTCTAGCTTTCTCTTCTGTAAAATGAGAGGAATTGTTCTAGATCAGGAGTGTCAAAGATGCCTGCTGGTGTCCCTACAATTCAAGAACCAGATTCAAATGTAATTTGGAAATATTTAACAAAATAAATAACAAAACAAACAAACAAAAACCATATTGTATTAAAATGTGGTTTTCTCAAATTAACATACGATCTACAGGGATCCTGTATGCTTTTTATTTCAAAGTAAAACCACTGGTCTTCCAGCTTTTGGGATAAGAACTTACTATTTGACAAAAACTGCTGGGTAAATTGGAAACTTGTATAGCAGAAACTAGGCATTGACCCATACCTAACACCATATATCAAGATAAGGTCAAAATGGGGTCATGATTTAGACATAAAGAATGATACTATAAGCAAATTAGAAGAACATAGAATAGTTTACCTCTCAGATCTGTGGGGAAGGAAGGAATTTGTGACCAAAGAAGACCTGGAACTCATTATAGAACACCAATAATTTTGATTATATTAAGTTGAAAAGTTTTTGTAACAACAAAACTAATGCAGACAAGATTAGAAAGGAAGCAATAAACTAGGAAAAGATTTTTACATTTAAGGGTTCTGATAAAGGACTTATGTCTAAAATATACATAGAATTGATTTAAATTTATAAGAATTCAAGTTATTCTCCAATTGATAAATGGTTGAAGGATATGAACAGCCAATTTCCAAATAAAGAAATTAAAATCATTTCTAGTCATATGAAAAGGTGCTCTAAATCACTATTGATCAGAGAAATGAAAATTAAGACAACTTTGATATACCATTACACACTCTAAGATTGGCTAAGATGACAGGAGAAGATAATGATGAATGTTGGAGGGATGTGGGAAAACTGGTACTTAAATACATTGTTGGTGGAATTGTGAAAGGATCCAGCCATCCTGAAGAGCAATTTGGCACTATGCTTAAAATGTTATCAAATTGTGCATATCTTTTGATCCAGCAGTGTTTCTACATGGATTATATTCCAAAGTGATCTTAAAGGAGGGAAAGGGACCCACATGTGCAAAAATGTTTGTGGCAGCCCTTTTTGTAGTGGCAAGAAACTGGAAACTGAATGGATGCCCATCAATTGGAGAATGGCTGAATAAATTGTGGTAAATGAATGTTATGGAATATTATTGTTTTGTAAGAAATGACCAACAGGATGATTTCAGAAAAGCCTGGAGAGACTTATATGAACTGATGCTGAGTGAAATGATCAGGATCAGGAGATCATTGTACACAGCAACAACAGGATTATACAAGGATCAATTCTGATGGATATGGCTCTTTCCTAGAATGAGATAATTCAGATCAGTTCCAATAATTTTGTGATGGAGACAGCCATCTACATCAAGAGGGAGAACTGTGGGAACTGAGTATGGACCGCAATATAGCATTTTCACTCTTTCTGTTGTTGTTTGCTTACATTTTGCTTTCTTTTTCAATTTTTTTTCCCTTCTTGATCCAATTTTTCTTGTGTAGCAAGATAATTGTATAAATATTTATACATATATTGGATTTAACATATTTTAACATATTTAACATATATTGGATTACCTGCTATATAGGGGAGGAGTTGAGAGGAAGGGGGGAAAATTGGGAACACAAGGTTTTGCAAGGGTCAATGTTGAAAAATTATCCATGCATATGTTTTGTAAATAAAAAGCTTTAATTAAAAAAAAAAATCACGGGTCTTCATGATCTCCAAGGTCTTTTAGAGATACATGTCTTTGTGATGCTAATTTCAATGTCAGAAGATTCATTATTTATAGACAAGATTGAATGCTTTTACCAAAGTATAGATCCAAGAATGAAAACAAATCTATTGAACCAAATGCCAAGAATGTTCAATATTTAATTGATTGATTATACTACTCATAAGTACTGTAGGCTCATAAAACTAGACCCATGATTTCATTAGTGTAGGGAACTCTATACCTCTAGATATAACTAAAATCACCCTCTGGCCAGTCCTCCTTGACCTTCTTTCTTCATAACCTCCAGCAGACCTCCAGCAGAATATTTGCTAAGCAAAGAGTTGCTTTTTTCATATTTTTTCTCTCCTCTTCTAAAAGAAAATAGCTTAATCAGTGTCATTCAGGAAACAAAAGTCATTCCAAGATTCATAAAACTGACCATAATCTTCCACCATTTCCTACTTGTTTCCTATATCCTTAGACTCACAGTGTCCTTATCTGTGAGTTACTGACCAGTAATCTTGATCAGATTGCCTCAGTTAGTATATTTTTTATCTTTTCCTGTGTCATGTTTATCCCCTTTCAACCTACTGATCTTGATTTCCCTCTACCTTCTAAAAATGTATTCCTTTTGGATTTTAAAAAATTAAATCTTTTATTATTTTGAAAAAAAAATGATATATTACTCAAGTCCTTTCAGCTCCTTTAGCAAAAATACTTGTTTACACTAGCAAACGAAAAGCAGGAGGCATTTTCTAAAGAAGCCACTAAAAGTGATGGTGTTAGTGGCAGTGCAGAGAGTTGTGGGAACCCCTTTTTGGTCAGCACAGGTCCAATGTGAAAGAATTCACAAACCCAAAATACTAGACTGGCAAAAATCAGTTTATTGTTGGCACTATAGAAGCCAGATTTTGCTAAGAAGACTGACTTCCCAGTGACAAAGTCCTGGCAGAGAGATAAAGGTCCTAGCAGAGAAATCCTGGCAGAGAGATAACAAAAGGTTTATCACTGAAAAGAGAATGTCTTTTCACAATGAGCAAGGGTCTGGTAGGCAAGTGTCCCTTGGCATGGCATGATTCCTACTTCAGGCCTCTGCAAAGAAATGAAACAAAATTGCCCTTTAATAGGAAATCTGAGACTGAAGTTTCAAATGAATGAAATTACTTCAATGTTGTCACTAACCCCAGGCCTAGACTTTCAATTAAATGAGATCACTTAAATTCTAGCTAAGTAGGAGTGGTTCTATACTAATTTTCAGTTCAATAGACATGGCAGCCAAGTACTCAATAGAACTATCAGGTCCAGATCTCCAGCTAAATGAGACCACTTAAGTTCGAGCTGAGTAGGGAGTGGTCCTGGGTCAATCTTAATGAAACCACTTAACTACCCCAAGGGTGGGTCTCTGTCAGAAGAGTTTCAGGGCCCACCCCAAAAGTCAAGGACAGTTTCAGAGTTCCCCCATCAAAAGGACATCTTTCTCACACTTTCTGAGTGCTTGATGGCTCATAAGAGTTCCTGGCTTCCCAGCTTTTAAATCTTCTTAGTCCCCATCCCCTCATCCCATCCAACTGGCTCCCCAGCATTAGCAATGAGAAAGACACTGGTCAGATATTTTGCCTTAGTCCTCCAGCCCCATGTGAACAAATTTAACTCTCAGCAGACCCACCTTCTGTGTTACAAGCCCTCCCTACCCAGGAAACATTTCAATATAAGCACAATTTACTTCTTCTGGACTCACATTTGTCTGATCTATTAAGCAAAGGGGTTTAAAAAGACTGGTGGCATTCAATTCAGCAAACAGTGATTAAGTGCCTGTTTATCTCAGCTCTGAGGAAAATACAGAAAAATAAGGCACAATGCTACCCTTGAGGAGTTTGCAGGGTATTACAGGACTTTTTCCACTAGTAACCCCTTTTAGCCCAAGAAATTTTTCTATGACTCCATGTACATAGGTATATAGATAGAATAGGTATACAAATCAAAGATTTACTGATAATAAATCATAATTCTGTGACCCCTACATTCAGTTACATGACTCTATGTAGGGTTATTGATGAGGTGTGAGAATTGAGAATAAGAGATCTCCCCACAGCAATGGGATCCCTTTGGCCTGTTGCGCAGTTTGCTAAAGAATTTGCAAACCCCAATAAATACAGGCATGAGGTTTATAGCAAAGAAGAGATTTATTTGCACTAAGAAGACAGCTTTCTTAGTGGGCAAAGAATTCTGACAGGATAATTTTACAGAGATGGGCTGACACTGAAAAGAAAATATCTTTAATAACTCCTGATTAGTGATGTGGGAAAGATTCCTTTCTTTGTGACTCCAAACCCCCCCCCCCCCCCCCCCCCCCCGTTAATGTAATTACCCTTTAACTCACAAATCCTGGTCCCTTTGAATTCCAATAGAAGATCTGGGCTTGTCTCAGCCTCACCGGGATCTGAGCCAACTTTGGGGTTACACCCAAAAGCCCCTTGAGCTAAATCTCCCATTATAAAAGGGACATGCTGGGACCCCCTCTTTGCAGAGGTCCCAAACATGCTAGCCATGTGAGGACCCTCTGTCCATTGGACCCTCTGTCTGGTGCCCTCCTTATCTCTTTCTTCACCTATCTCCTTACTTCCAAACCCAATAATAAACCTCTTTTATCAATCTAACTCTCGGGCCAATAAATGCCTTTATTGGGAACTCGCGCTGGACCTCATTTACCATGGTATCCTTGCGCCGAATCCAAGGGGGGTTGCAGGGGAGCTCCATTTTACTCCCTGTACCCCAAACCTGCCAATAGACCTCACCTAAACCCTAATTTCATTTAGGTACCCCAAATCTAGACCTCAACAATTAGGAATTAGCAAAGATTTGGGGTTCAGAATCATTTTTTATTAGCCTTCTGAAACTTTATCAGGGGTTGTCCAGGCCCCAGAGCTGAAAGCAGTTCAAGGGAGTAATCTCCAATTCAATAGAGGGTAGTGATTATGCTGTGGCTGAGATTTCCAATTGAATGAGATTACTTATTTTGGGAAGGGTGTTGTCTGGGAAAGGTGTGCCCCTCTCTGGGTTTGAGACTCTGGGACACTCTTCCTCCCAAAGGTTCCTTTCCAAGCCTTCTCCCCCCAAGGATAAAAGGGGACACAGTTTATATTATTCCCCCCAAAAAAGATCTGTTTACATCATTATGACCTATTATTTAAGAAGGTTTGGTTTTTATAAAAGAGGAGATGATTGTGGAAGGGAGGGGAGTGAAGGTCATGATAAATTGCCCAGTAAACCACTCCTTGCAGGTAAACAAATTAAATAATAGAATTAGGCCAGTATTCCTAGGTCGTTATTGTGAGAGATAACCTCTGGCTAAGTTTTCACAGAATGATTAAGTTTTGATTCCTCAAAAACCTTGAGCAGGTAGGTTTCTACAGAATGTTGCAAGCCTCAAGTGATGTAAGATCTCAATAATAATTATCACTGACCAATGAGCTTTCAGAAGAGACTCACTTGGCTCCAAATTTTTGATGAAGGTGTTTAGGCTAGAAATTGGTTTTAACTGATCAGGGTCAATGACTTGAAAAAGGTTTTCTTTATTGTGCTTGCTTAATAAGGTTCATGCACATAAGCTGACACACCCCAAATAGAATTAGATCCTCATTAATAGAACATGGGATGTATAACAGGGGAGGGAGGGCATGTTTAGGAGTAGAATGTAAGAGATGATGTTACTGTAAGGGGAACTGATCAATCTATATTCTCTGGAGTGAGGGCACTGTGACAAACTAACAGCATATAGTTTGTCTTCTTCTATAGTGCTTCCTCTTCCTATTAGAAGGGCAGAGCCCATTTCTGGCCAGAAACAACCAATTCTTGTGGACTTTCTCAATACAATTTCCTTGATACCTGATTTTCAGTTTGTTTCTAACAGTATGGTGGAGATGAATTTGATAGTTGTTAAAACAGGATTGGTGATTCATCCAACTTACAATAAGTTATCACTCAATTAGCAATACTTGTGTGAGTAGAGAGTTTCCTAAAGAATTCTACTAATATTAAGCATATCTCAATCCATCTTAGGGAAACTGTGAACCACCTGTCTGCAGAGGTACAACTCCCACCAAACAGCCCTCTGTACATCATGGGATGAGGAGATGGAAATGTTTGTTTTGGAATTAATAAAGGATTAAGAAGTCTCTTCTAAATTCATGTGAGGAACAGATTTAAAATGTTGTTGAAGGATTGGGTATAATGGCCCTTTCTAGTTTTACAAATAAAGAACAAAAAGTACTGAGAGGTTAAATGTTTAGAATATAAAAGATAAATAATTTCCCTAGATGTTTTCTTCTTTTTAGTCAATAAACAACCAAGTACCATCTTTTTCCATTCAATTCCCTACACAGACACAGACACAGAGACACAGACACAGACACACACACAGACACAGAGACACAGACACAGACACACACACAGACACACAGACACAGACACACACACAGACACACACACACACACACACACAGACACACACACACACATTCTCCTACCTTCTGTCCAAGTATCTTACTTTTTACTCCCTACACATATATTCTCCTACCCTGTTGTTGTGTGGTTAGTTTGAGCCACATTTTACTCTTTATGTCTCTATTTGGGGTTTTCTTGGCAAAAATATTGGAGTTATTTGTCATTTTCTTCTCTAGCTCATTTTACAGATGAGGAAATTGAGGCAAACAAGGTTAAAATGACAAGGGGGGACCCTGAAACTCTCTCAAACTCCTTCAAGAAGAAAGTCTCCTTGAATCCTGCCTCTGTAAAAGACCCCGCTGGCGGGAAACAAGATAAGCAGCTTCATTCTGTTATCTAGGTGGGGCTAGTTGAGTCTAGAGCTGGAGAATTCCAACCCTATTAAATTAAAAGATTAGCCCAGAGAATCATTCAGTTCCAAGAATTCCAGCTCAAATTGCACTGACCAACCCCCATTAAAGCAACTCCCAGCTTGTAGCCAAGGCTTATAAAATGAGCCAATTTGAGGCTCAGTCCTTGCAGATGACCTAACATGCCATGCCATGCCACGCTATGCCAAGGAACCCTCTGCCCGCTGAAATGATATTCTCTTTCAGTGTTACCCCCTCTTTATCCTCACCTATTTCCCTAACGAGACTTATGCCCTTCTGTTGGAATTTCTCTACTAGAAACTACTTCTCTGCTGGGACTTTGACACTAAGGAATTCAATCCTTATTCATGTATAGCAAAGGCTGACTTCCCAAAGCCAATAAGAAACTTCTTTTTAATCAGTCTATCTTTTTGGATTAATAAATTCCTTTATGAAGGACCTCTGCACCACCAAAAGGGGGTTCCCACAACTCCCTACCTTGCATCAAATCCTAAGGGGATTTAAGGGAACCAAACCTCTTCATTTGGTTCCCTGAACCCCAGACCTGCCACTAAAGAAATGGAAGAAAAGGAGCCCCCTTATCACAAAAGTACTTACTGGGGTAAAGACTCAAGACAGTGCGGATTGTCCAACAGATGGCATTAAAACAGCCCAGTTTTATAAGCAAAAGATCATTCAAGGTTCCTGTCATTTGTGTGGCAGTCAGGAAGTTTTTTGTGTGGAGCTTAGCACTGGTTTAAATCACTCTGATTATATGATCACAGTTATTGGTCTCATGGTTTCACTTATATATATATTCATGGACTTTCTGTTCAAGAAATTCTGACAGAGTTAAGAGAAAGAAGAGCTGGATCCTACTAAAGGAAAAGAATATATAGGAATACCAAGAATTCCTATAGTAGCATTGTTTCTACTGGAGCTTAGGTGCTTCTAGGATTAAGTATTATCCTTGTGGGTAGGTATAAAAGAAAAGATGAAGTCTGTTTAACTTCATATAAAATTAGCAACTGCTAACTAAGGTCAAATATTTGAAGTTTGCAATATGGCAACAACCACCTTATATTTTTATGTGTGGGAATTAGCAATAGAGAACAAAAGTATCTGCAGAGAGAGAAGCAACCAGCATTGAGGACATTTTATTATAGGATTAAGGGTAGATGATATGGAGGTTCTGTGGTAGCTAACATAACACCATTTGAAGCTGTCCATTATTAAATGAGTAAAAAGCTTGCAATTGACAAAACTGTAGATATTATTATCTTGGACACTGTAGGAATGTAGAGGCAATTATTACACTAAGGAAAAAATTGAGACACTAGGGATAAAAAGATTGAGGAATTAGGTGGCATAATGGATAGAATGCCAGGACTGGAGTCAGGAAGACCTGGGCATAAATTCAGACACTCTGAGCAAGTCACTTCACCCTGTTTGCCTCAGTTTCTTCATATGTTAAAAGAGTCAGAGAAAGAAATAGCAAACCATTCTGGGATCTTTGCTGAGAAAACATCAAATGGATTAATGAAGTGTCAGACATGATTAATCAATGAACAGTAACACCAACAAGAATAACCCTATTATACTTCTCAAGGATAAGAGGGCAATGACTTACCAATATTGAGAAATCAAAAAGAGATGAGTCCTTTAGTAAAAGAAAGAAGGCAAGTTTCCCGCAAAGATTAGAAATGAGATATACAGAATAAATAATGTGCAGCAAGGTGACACAAAGAATAGCATTTTGGGCTTGGAATCAGGAAAACTCATCTTCCTGAGTTCAAGTCTGTCTCAGATACTTTTTATTTATTTATTTATTTTTTGTATGATGCTGGGCAAGTCACTTAACTCTCTTTGTTTTGATTTTTCATATATAAATTGAGCAAGAGAAGAAAATGACAAACCACTTCAATATTTTTGCCAAGAAAATTTCAAGTCATAAAGAATCAGACACAATTGAAAACCACTTAACAACAACAAAAATTGAGTAAATAAAGCAGAGAAATATAAGAAGTTTATCCTAACCAGCAGAAGTGGAAAGAAGGCCTGTGATTTTTTTTTTTCCACAGCCAGAAAAACACCATGCTCTGAAAAAAAAAAAAAAACAAAACCCAAAGTGGCATCCAAATGATGCATTCACTTTTAGAGTTGTCTGAAAATTGAATTTTTTTCTAGTTGTGATAGAAAACCCATTTGGCAGGAACTAAAAACTTTCAGTAAAAGGAAGGATGTGTCACATATATCCCAATGCAAACACATAATCCTCTTTTAATAGCAGGCAATTTTCTTTTTTCTCCAATGGCTTATAATTTTTCTCTCAGAAACAGCTTCAAATGCTTCTGTCCATTTACAAATATATATGTTGCTTTAAATCTGAGTCCCGCACAACAGGATTATAGATTTTAAACTGGAAAGGACCTTAGAGACTATCATCTTTATTTTACAGAAATGAAAATTTAACCCAAATCATAAGGTCACAGGCTTGAAGCTTCAAAGGGAGTTAGAAGTTATTTAGTCCAGTCCCATAATTTATAGATGGGAAACTGAAGTCCAAAGGAGTTAATTGGCTTACCCAAAGACACACAAATATAGTGACTGTCATTTGAAAATAGGTTCCTTGATTCCAAATGTAATATTCTTTCCTTTAATGCTTGGAGATGCAGTTTTTTTTTTTCTGTCATTGTTTATAGTAAAAGGAATCTAGTTTTGGATCCTTAACACTGGAAAATGTTGGTGCTACTGAAATTTTTATGAAATTTAAGCAAGTGCTTAGATTCAGTATTTTTTCAAATGGAGAGGTTTAGATATTACAGCATTACCAGAAAGGTCAGATGCTATAATTCAGAGGTTATTCATGTCTTGAACTAAAAAGTTCAAACATTCAAACCATTTACTGTTATTGCTACTATTGTTTATTTTATTTAATTCAACAAGAATTTATTTCTTATTCAGTTAATTGTTTTACTTATCTAATCAAAGCCACTTTGATCAAGTCAAAGCAAAACTACCCTCCTCATGGTTTGTGAAGGCTATATGATGACTTTCTTTTCTCTTTGCCAGTATCTAAATCGTGGCTAAAATGTGGTGTTCTAGGTATTAAAAGCTAAAGAAGCAACAAATGAAAAAAGATATCTAGATAAATTCTAAATAGGTGTGACTATAAAATCAGTAGAGTTCTCTTAGTTAATAGTTGTATAATTTGTCATATAACAAACACGACTGCTTAACATACATAGAACATGAAAGATAAACTTTTCCTTCTTCCTCGCATGAAAAAATCAAACTTTGCTTTGGTCATTTAAAAATGAGACCACTTTTTTTTGGTCTAAAGTTATGATTTAATTGGCATAGGGTAATTCCAGTAAGGAAATTTCCTCTACTAATGGAGACCATCATTGTTTTATATCTTGTAATTTTAGTGAGTTGACTGGCAAAGGGGAAGGAAAGCCACCTATCTATCACTCAAAAGGACCTGAATTCAGGCTCTCACTTCTGACACAAAGTGGTTGGATGAGTCTGGAAAAGTCAGTTGAAATCTCAGCATCCCTAGTAACTATTAGACAGTTTTGAAAGATGAGAAATCAATAGAAAGATTATCCAAAATTAGTAAAATAGAAATTATCAATTCAATATAATTCAATATGTGCCTACTATACATGGGGTGAGCAGAAGCCCATGGTAGACAAAGTCACTTCTTTCACTAAGTCTATCCTCACTTTTGCTCCTGGTAGAGCTTAAGTCCAACCTTAGACAGGGGTAGTGAGCGAAAAATCTACACTGCCCCCCCCCCCCGGGCCCCCCACCAAAGTCTTCCCTCTTATGACATACTGTAGCATATGAAAAAAGATCTAGCTCTGGACTCTTAGAGGACCTGGATTCAAATTCCACATTGCTGTTAATTATCAGTGTAACAGGTGGCAAGGTGACTTCTTTGGGTCTCATTTTTTCCTTGTCTGTAAGATTAGGAGATTGAACTGGATGGCCTCTGAAGCTCTTCCAAGCTCTAAATCAATAAGTTTTGCAAACTTCTCATTTTATGGTACTGTAAGATTGACTTGAACATATGGGAAAAGATACATTTCTAAAGTTTCCTGAAATATTAAGTATTATAAAAATAGCTAACAATAATTTAAAAAATTTTTTTTTACACTTTAACTTTCTGTCTCCTTTCCTTCCTCCCTACCCCACCTTAGAGAAGACCATCATTTAGAAAGATAGATAGATAGATAGAGGTAAAGCCATTCTATGTATATATCCACTTATCAGTTCTGATAAGTATATACTCTTGGGGGTATATACACCTTCCCTTATATGCTCTTTGTAGTTGATTTGAGTAGAAAATTCAGAATATCATTCATTATTTTTCTTTCAACAATATTTCTATTACTGCATACATCATTCTCTTGGTTTTGCTCCTTTCACTCTTTCCATATTTTTCTACAGTTAATGTGTTCATCAGTTCTAACAACACAGTAGTGTTCCCTCATAATCATATTACAATATGTTTAGTCATTTCCCAATGGTTGGGAATCCTCCCAATTTCCAGTTCTTTGCCACCATAAAGAGAGCTTCTATAAATATTCATAATATATTGGTTCTCTTTCTTTTTTCCAGATCACCTTGGGACACTAACCTAATAGTAGCATTGCCAAGTCAAGGGGTGTGGACAGTTTTATAACTCTAAAATTTGAAAAGTACAGTTATTATCTCATTTGAGTTTTCCAAATACCTGTGAGACAGATGCTATATTAGCACATTTTATTGATAAAGTAGCTGAATTTCAGAGCTTATAACAAAGGTAATCTTTATTAGTGGCAGAGCACAAGCTCAGATCTTGAACTACAGGTACGTCATCCCATCCATACTACCACATGATTAACTACCACTGTGACCTATCTCTTATACTACTGAAAAACCAAGAAATACTGAAACTGTCCTAAAATCTAAAACTAAGTAATGATGGTTCAACTTGTTGTAAAAAGAAAGTGCATATCCACAAGAACTGGATTTTAGTTCCAGTTCTAGTACTATGAATGTGATTATAGGCAAGTCACAAAACTTCTCTGGCCCTCTGTCTTTTCCTCAGTAAAATGAGACTATTGCACTAGATTCACATATTCTTTCATTTCCATTCATTCAGTGAGTAATTATTGAGTGCCTATTGAATGCAAAATACTTTGTTAGATGACTTCTGTTTCTTTTTATTAAGTGAACCTTGGTACACATTTTTCAAGTTTAAAAGCCTACCTTCTAAATTGATTACATCATCACAGGTATGTTCCAATGGTATCTGATGCCTTGTGGATGTCCAATGAATATGCAAAAAGACTGTACTGAAGATATAAAGAAACCCTAAAAAACCCCACCAATCCCTGTCCTCAAGGAGCTCACAACCTAAAGGGGGAGACAATATGCAAACAATTATGTTCAAGTAATTTTTATACAGAATAAATTAAAGATAATCTCAAGAGGAAAGAAAAAGCATTGCAGGAAACAATATATGATATTCTATCTTATCTCTTCCTTCCACAATCTGTCCAGGCCTACCATGTCTGAAATATACCTTTATTCTGTAGAATCCCTCGCTTCCTTCAAAACAAATTCAGATTACCCCCACTACATGAGATTTTCCTGATTCTTTCCAGTTGTTAATATTCTCTTCTTCTTGAAATTACTTTGTTTTCTGTATTCCAAAGAGATCACAAGAAAGGGGAAAGGACTCACATGTACAAAAATATCTATAGCAGCTTTTTTTGTGATGGCAAAGAACTGGAAGTTGAGGAGATGCCCATCAATTGAGGAATGGCTAAACAAGTTGTGGTATATGAGTGAAATGAAATACTATTGTGCTGTAAGAAATAATGAGTAGCAGATTCCAAAAAAACCTAGAAAGACTTAAATGATGGTATCCAAGTTCTGCAAGTAGTTGGAAGTTCATGTCCTGGAGCTTAGAAGAAATAAAACTCACTAATTGGTTAAAAATGCAGATACCAGATTTCAGAAAAGTCTGGAAAGACTTGCATGAACTGACGCTTAGTGAAGTAGAACCAAGAGAATGGTGTACCCAGAAACCACAAGATTATGTGATGATTAACTGTAATAGTGTTTTTTAGCTGTGATCCAAGGCAATTCCAATAGACTTGGGATGGAAAACGCCATCTGCATCCAGAGAAAGAACTATGGAAACTGAATGTAGAACAAAGCATAACAATTCATGACATTTTTGTGGTTGTTGGATTTCTAGTTTTTTTTCTTTGTCTTGGTTTTTTGCTTTGTGATCTGATTTTTTCTTGTGCAACATGGCAAATGTGTTTATGTACTTAAAAGAATTGCAATTATTTAACTTAGATTGCTGGCTGTCTTGGGAAGGGTGGGGTTAAGAGAGCAAAAGAGAAACATTGGGAACACAAAATTTGATAAAAATGATGTTGTTGAAAACTTTCTTTACATATATTTGGAGAAATACTATTAAAATAAGATTAAAAAATACATTTTGAAATAAATACTATGTTATATGAAATCTTCCCAATTTAAGCTCTCTGACTTTGTCTTGTTCTTTGTTTTTCTCCTCTCTACTTCTCTCTCTCTCTATTTTCCGCTTTCCCTTTTTATTTCAATCTTTTTCCTCCTTTTGACTTCCCTCCTCCTCTCAGTTGGTCTCTCTCTATGCTGCTTTGTTTCTTTTTCTCCTTTCTCCTCTCCCTCCTGCCCCCTTCCCCTCTCAGAATGGGTGAAGTGAGCAGAATTAGGAGACAGTACATAGTAATAGCAATATTGTGCAATAATCAACTATGATAGACTTAGTTCTTCTAAGACAATTTCACAAGACTTAATTTTTTTTTAAAAAAATAATACTTTTGGGTGTAGGGAAGGTTTGCAAGACAATTGGCATTAAGTGATTTGTCCAAGGTCACACGTGTAGTAAATGTTAAATATCTTAGGTTGGATTTGAATTTAGACCCTCCTGACTTCAGGGGCAGGGCATTATGTCATCTAGCTGCCCCTTCAAAAGACTTGTGATGGAAATTGTCATCCACATCCAGAAAAAGAACTATGGAGTCTGAATGCAGACAGAAGGATACTATTTTCACTTTTTTCCCCCTTTCTTTCTTGTGGTTTTTCCCTTTTGTTCTGATTCTTTATTTTACAACATTGTTATGCCATAGTTCTCTTTAACTGTTCTGACTCGGTTTCCCTGAACTAGTTTCCTTTGTCTCAGTTTCCTTAACTGTTCTGTCAAATCCCCTTAGTCGTAAAAACCCACTCTGGTCCATTAAGATTGGGAACCATTTACTCTAAGGTTATAAATTGCTAGCAAGATAAACAAGAGAGCAGAACTCCTGTTCTCAAGAATTTACAATATTCCTCTAAAATATTCCAAGATACCTCACTGACATCTTTATCTCTGGGTATTCAGACATCCTGTCTCTGGGCTTTTAGGATTTATGGCCCCCCCCCCCCCCATCCTGACAGAAGCCTTCCTGCCTTTTTTTTTTTGGTTCTTTGTCTTTAGAGAATATTTAAGAGATTGGCTTTCTCCTATTTATGGCTGGAAGAGCCTGGCTGCTAGATGCAGCAGGCTGGATTCTTTGCTCCCCAGCCCTGGGACCAACATGGATTCCTTGATCCCAGTATATCTTTATCTGACTGGATAATGTGAGACTAGAGTCCTGTCCAGTCAATTATACTCTCCAATTAATAAAATATTGAAAAGCTCTCTAATCTCTCTCCTGCCTCAGTTTCTCCGGCATTACAACATGACTAATGTGGAAATATATTTAACATGATTGTACACATACAACCTACACAAAGCTTGATGCCTTAGGTAAGGGAAAGGGTGAAAAATCTGGAACTCAAAATCTTACCAAAAAAATATTGAAAATTATCTTTCCACGTAATTGAAGAAATATAAAATACTATTTAAGTGAAAAAAATTACCTTGCTTTCTTTACTTTCTATGGCATATAAATATTGTATTTATCTATGTAAATGCTGTTATCTCCCTTTGATTAAGATGTAAGCTTTTTGAGGACAAAAATTGTTTCATTTTTGTATCTCTGGTGCCTTTCTTAGTCCACTTCATAATTACACGAAACAATTTATAATCAAATTCAATACAGTGCAGCAATACAACAAAAGGTACTTAATCTCAGGTACTTAGTCAATTCATGTCACATTGACTTTTGTTAAGCACCATAGGTGTTTAATGAATGTATGTTGCATTAAATTTAATTATAAGCTCACAGATATTTAAAGTTGGCAGGGATTTTAGAAATCATTAAGTCCAACATAGAATTTGGAAGCAGGAGTTAATCTCTCATATCCTGTCTGTGGGATATTCTTTGTTACAAAATGTTTGTAGGAAAAATTCCAAAATGACATAGCAAACCCATTAAATAAGCCATAATGTACAAATTCTGTGGGTTCCTAAGAGTCTGGTGGTCACAAAAGAATGCAACTTCTACATTTTTCTGTGACTGTCAAAAATGCCACGAGCCCAAAGAAACAAGGAGACTACTTGTAGAGGGCTGGAACTTTGGAGAAGTGTACTTGAAACAAGGATTCTTACAACAAGGTGTTAACTCAGTGTGATTGATGAGATGCTGGTTCTCTAGTTCACACATACTCAGTATGATGTATTGATGTAAATGTAATAGAGTATTTAAGGGCTGAGAGAACTGGAGACAAGAGTCAGTCAGTCAGAGTGAACAGACTATGAAGGAGACAGACTGTGAAGGAGATAATAAAGACTTTAGACTCTATTCCAGACTATCCTTGTGGTGATGATCCTGCTGAGATCAAGGCCCATCCGGAGGACTTCCAGAAAGCTAGCATTGTCATTAATTACATCTACTGAAATAATTCTACTATCCTATGACAAGTCACTTGGAACATCAGTTTGTTATCACAGAATATATATGTTGTTTAAAAAGAAAAAAAACTGGGATCACTGGAAAGTGATGTAAACTCTTAAGGTTCATTTTTTAAGAGCAAGACTGTCTTCTTTCTGTAATAAGCTAAGACAAAAAAAAAAAAAAAAAAAAAAAAAAGACACCATAACATCATAGATTCAAAGCTAAAGCTGGAATGCACTTCAGGATATTTAGACCAACCCTCTAATTGTACATATGAGTAAATGGAGGCCTAGGGAGTTTAAAGTTAAGAAACAAAGTTTTGTTGTTTCTTGCTTTAAATATTTTAGAATATATAGTCTATCTTCCTTTTTTCCAGTTCACTATGGGAAACGAAGCTAATAGTTGTATGCATTGCTGAGTCAAAGAGTGTACAACAGTTGTATAATTCTAAAATTAGAATTTTACACAATTCTAATTGTGTAATTATTATACAATAATTATTTGTGTAGCACAATTATTATTTCATTTGAGCTTTCAAAAAAACCTGTGAGGCAAATGCTATAATTAACCCCATTTTATCTATGAGGAGACTGAATCTCAGAAAATCTTTTTTTTTTTTTTTTTTAATATGGCTATCCAACAGCTATTATCTAGAAAGCTGATTTTTAGACATGTTACTTTCTATCCATTTTATTTGTTGATACAGCATGAAACCCATTCTCTTAAGAAATATTGTCAAGAAATATGGAAATATGTTTAAAATGATTGCACTGTGATGTACAACCTATATCAGATTGCTTGAAGTTTTGAGGAGGGGGAAAATAAGAGAGGAAGAGAAAAAATTTTGAACTCAAAAGCTTATAAAAATGAATGTTGAAAACTATCTTTACATGTAATTGGAAAAATAAAATACTATTGAGGAAAAAATATTTGTCAAGGTGCAAAATAGAAATATCCAAATCCAACCCTTTATCCAAATGAGGATCAAGTCTACATCAATTAGTGATTATAGGCAACTCACACTCAAACAGTTCAAAACTGTACTCAGCATCTTCCCTGGAAAAAACCTGTTCACTCTCAACTTCCCTACCTTAATTGATGACAATACATTTCTAAGCTCTAAGCATCTAAGCATCTAAACTGGAAACTCTTTTGATTCTTCCGTCTCCCTCACCCACTACATCAAAATGGTTGTTAAATCCTGTTATTTCTACAACCACAACATTTCTGTCATTTGACTCCTCTCCATTTCCCCACAATCTCAGTTTCCTTTAATGGTTTCTGAGATCCTTTCCAACTTTAAATATTATGATTCCTTAGTGTTGTGGCCATCTTTAAGAGCTCAAAGCATATAAGCCCTTTGATCTCAGGGGCAAGATGAATGAGGCAAGGAGACTCATAGAGTGTGAAAAGAGCTCCAGTTTATTACGCAGCACAGCCTTGTTAATACACATTTTTGCAAGCACAATCAATGTGTGAACAGTAGACAAACCCTAATCACCATTCAGAGAAGCAGCTCATGGGTTTTGCGGATGCATGGTATCTGCCAATGGAAGAAGAGCCATTCCATCAATTTAGCAGCTTGCTCCCAGGTGAGAGGCCCTGTTCAGTCATTCCTATTCATGTAGCCACTGGCTGTGACCTTCTAACTTACTTATTCCCATGATCACAAATCATTGCTCCTTGCTCAACAAGGGTGTTTCTGCAACGTGGCAGAAAACATTGTGCACCAAAGGTTGAAGTGGCCTTGCTATTCCCTGTTAGTAGAGTCCCATAGCTTAGCACCATAGTAGCTCTTTTTGTATGACAAAGAATTGGAAATTTAGGGCATGATTGGGAAATGGCTGAAGAAGTGGTATATTACTATGATGGAATGTTATTTTGCTATGAGAAATGACAAGGAGAATGGTCTTGTAAAACTTAGAAAGATTTACTTGGACTGATGCAGTGAAGTGAGCAGAACCAGGAAAACAGAAATAGCAATATTGTTTGATGATCCCTTAGCTCTTTTCAACAAATGAGATGATTTAGGCCAGTTTTAATAGTCTTGTGTTGAAAAGAGCCATTTGCACCTAGAGAGAGGATTGTGGGGATTGAATGTGCATTTTTCACTCTTTTTGTTGTTGTTTGTTTGCATTTTATTTTCTTTCTAATTTTTTTCTTTTTTCTTTTTGATCTGATTTTTCTTGGGCAGCATGATAATGTGGAAATACGTATAGAAGAATTGCACATGTTTAACATATATTGAATTACTCGCTGTCTAAAGGAGGGAGTGGGAGGAAGGGAGGGAAAATTTTGGAACACAAGGTTTTGTAAGAGTGAATGTTGAAAATTATCTATGCATATATTTTGAAAATGAAAAGCTTTAATAAAAAATAAATTAAAAAATGAGACTAGAGGAATTAAATAATTTGTCCAACATCACAGAATGTCTGAAACAGCTTTCATATTCACGTCCTCCTTTCCTCAAATCTAGAGCTCTATTGCCTTTCACTAGGATGCTTTTTAATATATGAGAGATGAATTAGTTACCCTTTAAAGAATATCTCTACAAAGTGATTTCAACTTTTAAAAAAACAGAAGAAATCAAGGTTAAGTTATGTAGAGAAAGGATATAGTGCTATCATAAATGCAAAGTAAGGGGGTATGAGGAAAAACATTGATATGCATTGGTTTTATACTTTGGGCAAAGAGAAAGAGCAAATCATCATTTTGTTTATGTCTGTCCTGAGATAATCTCTCTATTGCTCTATGTTGTAATTTTTCCAAATCTAGCTAGTGAAAGACAACTTTGTATCCACCGGCTTTGCTGTGAATGGAATCTTAGAAATGTCATATATAATGTCATCTTTGTTTTTAGACTTGTTTCCTAGGGAGAAAAAGTACTCGTAAAACTCTGGTCTTTCCATCCCCATCTAGGATGTCATTAAACAGCTGTTATTTACTTAGCAACTTACAATAACTGTTGCTTTTGTCACAAAAGATTATTCCTTTGTTTTAAAAAGATGCCATAGCAATTCTATAGAATAAACTTGCTGCTTCCTGCACTGATCAGTAGTTATCAAATTAGAAACCTAAGTGCTTTTTTAAAAGATGAATTGTTCTTTTTTCTTTTTCTTTTTTTGGAGAAAATCTTAAAAGTTCTACACAATTTGATACACACAGATAGGCAATAATTGTGTCCTTTTAAGTTCTGCTTCCTCCCAAAGGTCAAGGCTACCCTTTCTTTTATAGGTTATGTCATCTCTGTCCCTTAGTTTTCCCAACACACTCTTCCCAACCCAGTCTCTTTTGTTTTTCATCCCTTTCTTCTCAGAAGCTCTCATGTATATATATCTCATGTATCCTTCTGTATTTTGAAAGTTAGTTCTGCTGTCATGCTTCTAGGGTATGTCTCATTGGTCTAAAGATTTTGTTTTGAAGTTTGGTTATTCAAGAAACCAAGAACAGTCCTGGTGGCAGTGTCAGAAAAAAGAAGAGAACTTGAATGAGATTACAAAGATAGAAAAAAATAGGACTTGACAATTGAGTAGATATGGGGAGTAGGAGAAAAGTGAGGAATCAAGAATGACATATAGGAAAATAGTGTTACCCTTGATTGTAATGGGGAGGTTAGGAGGGTTTTTGAAGGAAAGATTATGAATTTGGTTTTAAATGTGTTGAGTTTAAGATGTCTACTAGACATCCAGTTAGATATTAGCAATAGATAGCCAATATCTATTAGCCAATAGCCAATAGATAGCTGATAGTTGGAGCTACAAGAATGTAGGTGAAGAGAAAGATAATGATGATGGTGGTTATTTTTATTCTTGTTGTTGAGTCATTTTAATCATGTCTTACTCTTTGTACCCCATTTGGAGTTTTCTTAGCAAAGAGATTGGAGTGTTTTCCATTTCCTTCTTTAGTTCATTTTTTCTTTTCTTTCTTTCTTTTCTTTTTTTTTTTAAATTAGAGCTTTTTATTTACAAAACATATGCATGGGTATTTTTTCAACATTGACCCTTGCAAAACCTTGTGTTCCAAATTTTCCCCTCATTTCCCCTTCCCTCCCCTAGATGGCAAGTAATTCATGTTAAATATGTTAAAATATATGTTAAATCCAATATATGTATACATAGTTATAAAGTTATCTTGCTGCACAAGAAAAATCAGACCAAGAAGGAAAAAAAAAAAAAAAACTTAAGAAATAAAATGCAAGCAAACAACAACAGAATGAATTGGACCAGCTACACCCAGCAAAAGAACTCTGGGAGATAACAATGAACTACTACATAGAATTCCCAATCCCTCTATTTTTGTCCACTTGCATTTTTGATTTTCTTCACAGGCTAATTGTACACTATTTCAAAGTCCGATTCTTTTTGTACAGCAAAATAACTGTATGGACATGTATACATATATTGTATTTGACTTATACTTTAACATATTTAACATATATTGGTCAACCTGCCATTTGGGGGAGGGAGTAGGGGGAAGGAGGAGAAAAGTTGGAACAAAAGGTTTTGCAACTGTCAATGCTGAAAAATTACCCATGCATATATCTTGTAAATTAAAAGTTATATAATAAAAATTTTTTTTAAAAAAAGAATCTGCATTGATGATAATGGAATTCATGGTCACTGATGAGATCCCTAAGCAAAATAGTACGAGAGAAAAGAAGAGAGCTCAGGACAGATCCTCATGGTTATCGGGTGTGTTTTAGATGAAAATCCAGCAAAAGAAACTGAAAGAAAAGCCAGCAGTAAGAGGAATGTGTATCCTTAAAAACTTAGAAAGAAGAGAATATCAAGAACTACATGATTAACAGAAAGAAAAGCTAAGACAGACATCAAGAAAAGTTAATGTCATATAGGATAGTATAGCTGAGTGACAGATTTTTGAAAGACTAGAAATGTATAAAAAGACTGGGACAGTAGAAAGGGTCCAGATTATGAAAGGCTTCAAATGCCAAACAAAGAAGTTTATATGGAACCATTGAAGTTTCATGTCAAATTAGCCTTTTTTTCCCCCCTTTCTCTCTTCTCTCCCAAAAAAGCTCACTTAAATTATTTATGTCCAAAGACCTCATAAGAGAAAAATGGTATCCCACCTCCGCTTTAAATCAATTGAGTAGTCTTCAGGAAATGGAATGGGCCAGAGGTAAGGAGGTTCTAAAATAGTGAACAACACAAGAGCAAAAGGAGGAAACAAATTGATAATTTTATTACAACCTGGGAACTGAGGGGAGGCACTTTAAGAGCAACTGCAAATAGTTTGTGTCCCATCTTATGATGGAATCATCAGAATAAAAAGTATATCATTTAAGTTAGAGATATAATTCAATCTGTAGCTGTTCAAGGGAATTCTACTTTAGTAACAAATATTTGAGTAATAATTTTTTTTCATTGCATAGTTCTAGAATTTATTTATTTATTTAATATTTTCTCCCAGCTACATTCATACAAAACAAAACATACACACATACAAGACAATTCTTTTACATTTGTTTTTAAGATTTTTTGACTTTGAGGTTTTCTCCCTTATTCTCACTCACATTAAGAAAATACATGTGAAGTTATGCAAAACATTTCCATAACAGTCAAGTTATAAAAGAAAACATAGATCTCCTACTCTAATGAAAATAAAAACCTTCAAGAAAAGTTAAGTTAAAAAGAGAGAGATAGAGAAAAAGAGAATGCTTCAGTCTGTTTTCAGACACAATCAGTTCCTTCTCTGAGTTTGGATAGGATTTTTCATTATAAGTACTTCATAGTAGTTATGGATGATTGTATTACTGGGAATAGCAAAGTCATTTACAGCTGGTCATCCCAGAACATTGCTATTATTTTGTATACAATATATTTCATTTTATTCATGAAGGACTTGCTAGGTGTTTTTTTTTTCCTGAGAGCATCCTGCTCATCATTTCCCAGAGAATGATAATATTCTATCACAACACATACTACAATTTATTGAGCCATTTTCCAATTGATGGTCATCCCAAAAGCTGGGGTTTTTGGGTTTGTCAAACACTAAATTGCTATAGTTATTGCCTATTTTGTCCTGTGAACCTAACCTATTCCACAGATTGACTATTCTATTTCTAAGCCAGTACCAAATGGTTTTGATGACTACTGCTTTATAATATAGTTTTAGGTCTGGCACAGCTAGGCCACCTTCATTAACTTTTTTTTTTCATTAATTCCCAAAGGACTATTTTTAAAGCATGGGGTTAATCATGTCTCTTTCCCACTTTGTAAAGTTCAGTGGTTCCCTATCAATGCTAGGATCAATTACAAATATCTCTGGTGCTTAAAACCCTCATCCTGCTCCAAATCATCTGTTCAGCCTTTTTATATAATACTCCCAAGAATACACTCTACAATTGACATTTTTGCAGTACCTCACAAATGACACTCCATTTCAAACTCTCTATATCTTTGTGCTGTCTGTATCTCATTCCTAGGATGCATTCTTTCTTTATTTCTACTTCTTAGGATCTCTAGTTTCCTTCAAAGTTAAGCTTATACAGCTACTCCTACATAAAACCATCTCTGACCTTCCTTCTTCCTGCTAGAACCTCCCTACCTTCATATTATTGCTTTGAATCATGTTGGCTGACTAGAAAATTCTAGTTTTAAGAGGGGTCTCTCCCCTTTTTTTTATTGTGTATTTTTACTAATTTTAGAGGGGACATGGATTGTTTTTACATTTCCTTTGTATCCCCAGCACCCAGTTCAGCACCTGGCATGATACAGTGAATAGAATGCTGGGCTCTTTTGGAAAGACCTGGGTTCAAATTTTATTAATAGTGAGACTTTGGGGAAGTCACTTAACTTTTATGTACATCATTTTGCTCATGTGTAAAATGAGTAATTTGGACTCTTTGGCCTCTAAGTTCCATTCCAGTTTTGGAATTATGATATTGTGATATAGTAATTGCTTTAATAAATGCTTGTGGATTGATTGGTTAATTATAGATCCCTTAACATGTTGTCTATTCTATAGAAGACATTCAAGAGATAATTGTAAATTCATTTATCAGAAGACTTGAGCTGTGGTCCCATTTTTACTAGTTAGAAGCCACATATTCTTGGCTAGACCTCTTCAAGTCTTTGCATGTTAGGCTTCTCATTCTCTAAAACAAGGGAATTATAATAAATAGTCTCAGGATCCTTCTAACTAAGATATTCTAAGGTTCTATGTAGGGATATATTGGAGCTGCAGTAAGGTAAAAGTCAATCCAGTTTCCAGCCTAAGTCTGGAACCAAAATGATGAGAGTGGGGAACCACTAGTACAGGGAACCACTTGGGCAGTGAACCAATTTGTGGTCTGTAATGTCCGGGATAGCTTTCTTGGAGGTCCTTTGGATGGGCCTTGGTCTCAGCAGGATAGTTAGCTTTATTCTGGAGTCTTAAATCTGAGATCAATCACACTCACTCTCACACTCCTTCGCTCAGTCTCTCCTCCACAGTCAGTCTGACTCTGACTGACTCACTTTTTATCTTGGTGGAGGAGTGGAGGAGTGCAGGAGTCAGGAGAGCCACCAGGAGGATGGTCAAAGATAGAATGTCTTATTTCCAGTTCTTTTCAGCCCTTATATATCTTAGTACAATTACATCATTACAACATACTATGTATGTGTGAACCAGAGAACTATTACATCACCATACTAAGTACTAAGTATATATGTGAACTAGAGAACCATTATCTCATCAATTCCACTGAGTTAACACCTTGTTTCAAGTATACTTCTCCAGAGTTCCAGCCTTCTACATCTCTTGCAGTAGGCCGTGAATGGCCACTGCATTTTCAGCATGGATGAGATAAGAAGATAAAAATCTCAAAATAAGAGAGGGGGAAAGAGGATGATGAGGAGGAGAAAAGAATGGAGAAAGAGAAGAGAGTAGAGGAAGAAAAAAAGGAAGGAGGGGGATAAGGAGGAAAAGGAGAGGGGCAAGAAGAAGATGAGAAAAAGGAAATAGTAAGAAAGAAAAGGAAGATGCAGAAAAAGAGGGGAGGAAGAAGAGGAGTATGGGAAGAGAGGAAGTAAAGTATAGAAGGAGGGAGAGGAGGGAGGGAAAAGAGAGATCAGTTCAACGTTCTGAGGAAAGAACAGTTAATTTTGCCATTCCTATTCTTCAAACTAAAAGAAGCAAGTTGGGAACCACAGAGCAATGTGATTTATATCTTTGACATGAGTGCGATTGATGCAGTTAGTGGCAGTGAAGAGAATTGTGGGAATCCCCTCTTTGGTCAGAGATGCAGGTCCAACATGAAAGAATTCATGAACCTAAAAGTCTGACTGGCAAAAGGAAAGTTTATTGTTGACTGAGAAGCCAGCTTTGCTAGGAAGACAGACTTTTGAGTGGCAAGAAGTCCTGGCAGAGAAATAACAAAAGATTATCACTGAGAAGAGAATATCTTCACAGAAGGCAGGAGTCCTGCTAGGCAGCTGTGCCAAGAGGAGAGGTCCCTTGGCAAAGCATAATTCCTACTTCAGACTTCTGCAAAGATATGAGTTTAAAATTATCTTTTTTATAAGAAATCTGAGACTGGGATTTCTATTGAATGAGATTCCTTCAATGTTGTCACTGCTCCCAGGTCCAGATCTCCAGCTGAATGAGACCACTTAAATTCAAGCTAAGTAGGGAGTGGTCCTGAGCTAATCTTAATGAAACCACTTAACTGCCCTGAAGGGTGGGTCTCTGTCAGAGGAGAGTTTCAAAGTTCACCCCAAAAGTCAAGGCGGATAGTTTCAGGGTTCACCCCTATCACAATGAACAAACTGAGCATTGCCAAAGAAGTGACAAAATTCAGGTTTAATTGCTCTGACATTTACTCCAAAGCAGCTGGAGAGCCCCATGATGAATGAGGAAATATGACAAGATTCAAAGATAGCAAAACATGAATAAGCCATGAATGTTATTCTTGGAATTCTCATAAAAGTGACAGCAGTTAATTAAGGAGCAGTGAGCTAGAAACTGTAGATGATTCCACCTAATGAGGGGAACTTGATTATTATAAGAGCATATGAATAGTATATAACAGAAGGAAATATAGCAAATTTTATTTAGCCTGGAGACTTGATGAGTCAGAAAGAAAATGATACATTTGTGTTGAAGTATTTGAAAGACTATCCTATAGAAGAGGGAGGGATTTTTCTGTCATCCCAGAGGAAAGAACCAGGATCAATGGGTGGAAGTTTTAAAAGAATTGGTATCAGAAAAAGGGGAAAAAAGCAAAAAATATCCTAATAGATATAAATGAGCTGCCTTGAAAAGTGGCATATTTCCCTTCCTTCAAGGTCGTTAAGCAGAAGTTAGATATATGTATATCAAGTGTTATAATAGGAATCAGCCTTGGTTTCCTCATCTGTAAAATGGGAATAGTAATAATAGTACCTACTGCATCCATCTGTGAAGATCAAAGTAATATATAAATACTAGCTATTATTATCTTTAACCATCAGATTTATTATCTTCTTTCAACATTCAACTAAATTGAAATGAGCTTGGAAGTCATGAGTTATTGGGTCATAAGTTCATAGATCTAAAGCTGGAAGTGTTATGCCACAGTTCCCTTTTAATGTCCTGACCCAGTTTCTCCATTGTCCTATTTAGTTACTCTACCTCAGGTTATGACCTTTCCCTCTTAATGTTTGATGAGATAAAGATTTTATATCTTTAGGCTATAATCATTCCATGTTTGACAGGATGAAGGTCTATCCATTTTAGACATGATTAGAATATCAGTAACCTCTCCAGTACCTCCCTCCATTGTGTTATCCTAGGTGCTTCCCCCCATTAGGTTACCCCCATCCAGGTACCTCCCCCATTATGTCATTGATCTTATAACCCTATAAAAGAATCTTGTATCCGACATTCAGGGCTGGATTCTTTGAGATGATAGCCTCATTCAGCCCTGGGACCAACCATGGATCCATTTGGTCCCAGTAAATCTCTCCCATTTAATAAATTATTAAATTGTTCTCTAATCTCTGTCTTGCTCAGTTTCTCTGGCATTACAGAAGGAACTTTAGAAACCAAAGAATCAAACTCCCTCATTTTACAGACAAATAAATTGAGGCCCCAAAAAGTTAAGTATTTTTTCCATGGATCACTCAGTGAGTAAATTTCTGAATTGGGATATGAAATCGAGGTCTTCCTAACTTCTAATCTAGCTACTATTCCTCTATACCATGCTGACACAAGTATTCAAATGCCAAAGATCCTGAAGGAATTGTTTGGAGTTTATTTACTCTTACAGAGACATAGAGGCCTCCAATTCTGAGGGCAACAGTGGACCAAAGAAATATGAAGTTCTGTTACAGTTAGTCAGAATTCTGATTTTTAGCATTGGAATATCAAAGAAAAGATTTACATGCCAAAGAATAGCAGAGGTGAGTAAATTATTTGCATTTCAAAGAGACACAGACTAAGGGCAACAATTACTACTTAAGGAATAGGATAAGAAAAGGAATCAGGATCTTCCTTCTCCCTTATCCTCCTCCCCTAATATACACACATTCAATCAGTTGTTAATCTTATCAGTTACAGTTCCAAAAATATCTTTCCTATCCATATCTTCCCTTCTACTCAAATAGCCACCATGATAGTTCTATTTTTTTTTTTTTTATTATTACCTTTCCCCTAAACTATTGTAATAGCATAACCAGTCTCCTGGACTCCATCCAATCTCATCCCATTTCTTATTCATCCTTTACATAGCTTCCAAATAAATCTTCATCTCACCATGTCAGTCTCAAACTCAAAAAACAAAAGACATATGTGACTCAGTTTAACTCAATCCAAATGAAAAGATGTTTATTAAGTAGTGCTAGACACTATGGATACAAAGACAAAAAATGAAAATCAACTCAGCCTTTAAGGAACTGACATTCTGGAATGGAAATGATATATTCACAAATAAATACAAAATGTCTACAAACTGATTGAATTGGAAGGGAGGAGAAAGACCCAATAACTTACAGGGATGAAAAGGCTCTTATACTGGAGGCAAGACTCAAGCTAAATTTCAATAAAGCTAGGAATTCCAAAATGTGGAGATGAAGGAGAGAACATTTCAGGTTGTCACTCGTTTAAAGACAAGGAGTCTGAAGATGGGATATGGGATATGAGAAACAGAGCAAGTTGGCCCATTTGGCCAGAATATCAAGTATGTTGGGGAGAAAAAAAGTAGCTTACGTGGTGTAGTGCATGGAGAGCTGTGCCTTCTCATTGAATTCAAATCTGCTCACAGATACTTACTAGCTGTGTGACTGTAGTTAAGTCACTTGGCTTTGTTTGTCTTAGGTTCCTCCTCTATAATATGAGTTGGAGAAGGAAATAGCAAACGGCTTAAGTAATGGGGTCAGGAAGAGTCCAATATGATTGAAACTTCTCAATAACAACAAATGTGGGGGCAATGTGAAATCAGGAAAGAAGAAGATAAGGATTCCTTGAGAAGGTAAAAAAGGAAAACATTCCAGATATGGTGGACAGCAGTCTCTGCAAAGACAAAGATATGAGATGAACTATTGTGAACCCCAGTGATGTCAAACTCAAATATAAACAAGGCCATTAAACTCTAACAAGTCTTTCATAATTTAGATCCAATCCCTCCTTTCTCCCTCCAATCTTTCACTCTACATTTCAGCCAAACTAGCTTCCTTCCTGTCCCCTGTACGTGTTCATGTTACATCCTTGTGCCTTTGCAGAGGCTATTGTTCACCACCCTTGGAATGCTCTTCTTTGCTCCTCACTTATTTTACATAAAATTCCTATGGTTTTTTTTTTTTCAAAAGAGTGCTTCAGTATTACTTCCATCACAAATATTCCCAATTCACTTAATTGTTGGTGTTCTCCTTCTACCCCACAGTAATTTATAGTTATTCTCTACATGTTGAATATGTGTTTTGCTGTATACATGTTATTCTCTGCACCACTACACCCAATATACTGAAAATGTTTTGAAGACTGCTTCTTTTTTTTCTCTCTCTCTCTATACCCAATGTTCAGTGTCTAGTATATAATACATGTTTGATTCTATCTATATTTATTGATAATAGGGTTACAGAGATTAAAAAAAAATGAAGCAGGTTCTACTTTGGAGTTTACATTTTATTAAGGCAAAAAATATTTACCTTAAAAGTAACAAAGAGATATGAAATAAATTCAAATTAATTTTAAGGAAGTAGGAGGAGGGAAATCAAGAAGGTAAGAGGTGGTGCTTCAGCTGAACTTTGAAGAAATCTAAGGGGTAAAGGTGTGGAGAGAGTGAATTCCAAACATGTTCCATCTGAACAAAAGCATGGAGATAGGAATTGGAATGTTGTGGATGAAGAATCAAGGACATCAGTTTGGCTGGAATATACAGCATATCTTTTATACATAAATGCCAAAAGATGGGCATTGTGCAGAGAAATATGTCCTAAGACTGGATCAGTAGCAAAAGGTGAGATAACATCATGGTACATTCCTTTTTTAAAAAAAATCTCTTCACAAAAAATAAGGAGTCTTTCACATAGGACTGAGAATGAAGAAGATAGCAAGGAAATGTGGTGTTGAGGTCAATAGATGAACAGACCTTGGTCGCTATTTAATTTTCCCATTTGCTGAGGACACACTCTATTTAAGAACAAAGTGCTACAAAGCCATGGCAGGGAGTAGGAGGGAAATTGGGGAATTTTTTTTTTTTGTCATGGATAAAAGACCATTTCTCTCTCTCTCTCTCTCTCTCTCTCTCTCTCTCTCTCTCTCTCTCTCTGGTTTTCCTTATAGTCAAAAGTATATATATGGTAGCAACCCATATGAGAATTTGGTCAAATAGAAAACAAGAAAGCACATTGTGACCCATTCCCTCTGTCCTTAAAGCACAGAAGCCAAATGGGATTTCACACATCCCCAAGCCTTCAAATTATCACAGCAGAGGAGTAAGGTGTGATTCTGAAAAGCTGGCAAAACATCTGGGGACTCACTGTTGGCCCTAAAGGAAGGAAGGGAATTAATTCCCCAAGAGTGGAAACAAACAGTAAGTAGTCAATCAGCTGGTGACCATCCTTCAAGTAGCTTCCAAGAAAATTTGAAAGGACAGAGGGAAAGTGGAGGAATCACACAGCAATCCACAATGCCCATGTGCTCTTAAGATCTTAGAGTATGAATGGAAAGATAAGACTTTTTATGAATGGGATGGAGATTGGATATGGGATTTTATTTATATATGGCACTTCTTGATGAGAGAACTCTCCACCAGTGTAGGAAATTTATAGCTTTACAAAGGTGCCAAAAAATATGTAATAATTATGTTTGTGTCCAAGTATGCAGAGTAATTCTGGCTGAAGGATTAGAAAAGACATCATAGAAGGGGTGGTACTTGAGCAGTACTTTGAAACATGGTGAGAATTTCAATAGGTTGATTATTATTGATATCATAGATGTCAAGCTGGAAAGGACATCAGAGGTCATTCATTCCAAATATTCATTTTAAAAACAAGGCAATTGAGACCCAAGGAAATTAAGTTTTATGCCTAAAGTCACACAAGTAGCAATAATACCTGGACACTCGTATGACCAAAATAGCATTACTTCTTACATTACTCTCCTCTTTCTCTTTAAGGGATCAAACAGCTTTTCACTAAGAGCCTGTGGTAGCACTGAAAATGGTTTATCACATCTATCAGAGGATGGTTATGCAAATTGTGCATACGTTGCTATAACAGAATATTACCATGCTGTAAGAAACAATGAATACGAAGAAATCAGACAAATGTGGCAAAACTTACTAGAAATGAAATAAGCAAGGAAACAATATCCATAATGACAACAACAATGTAAATGAAAAGCAAACATAAAATATTTGAAAATCAATGTTGCAAAATTACAAAGAATAAACATGACCCCAAAGCAGAGATATGAGATGATACCTTCCCTCCACCCACCCCTTAGTTCCTTTGCAAAGGTGTAAGATCCACAGATATAGAATATTGCAGATAATGTTAGATTTATTTGTATACTAATCAGTTTTGCTGGATTTTTTTCTTCCTCCTTTTATTTTTTATTTTAAAAAATTCTTTGTTATAGAGGATGGGACTCTGCAGGGAAAGAAACAGAGAAATATTTATAGATGATATAAAAACCAAATATATTAAAAATCTATTTTTTAAAAAAAGAATGTTACTTCTCAGTCTTTGCATCTGGTGTGTTATTATGATGTAAGGACAGCCAAAGTTTAAAAGCCAACAACAACAACAACAGCTGCATAGTATCTTAGCCACTCCTGGTCTCTCTAGGTGCTCTAGACTGAGTGTGATGTCATACTTCCAAGACCCATTTCCAGGACTACTTTCAGGTGAATATACCTGCTCATTCAGCAGCTCAGGACAGAACTGACTTTTCCCATTCTATATGTGTTTAGAGAAGACTAGATAATTTTCTACAACCTGCTGGGATAGTTGATCATAGCTGTCAATTAGAAAGTAACCCTAAACCTTTGTCTGCCAGGGTTGCCTTAATTAGGTGTTTGCTTAATTAACACTGCTCCCTTTCTACCTCTCTCAGACTGGACAGAAAGGCTAATGGGAACAAAAAAATGCTGGTAACACTTTTCTAAATCTCCTTCTTTCCAGCTGAAACATAAAGTAAAGCAGAGCCTGCTTCCCTTTCATCTGTTTATAACCAGAGTGTTTCTCATTTCCTTTCTTACAAAAGTGGCAACTTTTACTGCCATTTTCCTGAAAGCATTTTCTTGTCAAATAAATTGAATTTCCCCCCCCTTAATTATATTCTTTTTATTTCTCCATGGCTATTTCTGAAGGACCATTTATGTACTGTTGCCTGTGAGTGCATGGTACCCTCTAGTCCTAGCCTTTTCCTCATCTGTAATACTGATGGGTGACCTGAAGCACAAAGGAAAAAGTGAAAAAGGCATTTAGTAGCCATATTCCATGTAGTGGTTTTTACTATAGGGGACCATCTTACCCTATAAACTGAGAAATGAAAAGCAAGCCTTTAACTACAGGAAATCCCTTATTTTCTGTCTTCTTTGTGCATGTATAGAACAATTGTGGTTTTGTATTTTAACAAGAAAACAATGTTTGCCTTTCATTTCCAGCTTTGCTGTAATAGCTTTTAGGAGGATTGTGGTAAAAACTAAAATGTGCCACTTTCCTGCCCCTGACAGCTCTCCTACACATGCATACTGAGTTTGGAGTACACTATTCCCACTAGACGCCTAGGTCACTTTTGGAAGGAGATGCCTGTTTTGATTGCTGGGTTTTATTGAATTTCCGTGTGATATATCCCTCTTTCCCCCTTGCAGTGGTTCATTCCTCAGGACTTAATTCTTGACCCTCTGCTCTCTTTCTCTACATTCTTTCTCCCCAAGAATAGATACTGTCTTAGAATTTAATCCATTATACTTTTATTGATGATCCTCAAAGAGATATCTTAGGTTTCTCAATCGTCAGGCTTATATCTGCAAATGATTATATAACTCCACTTAAATATCTATTGAATCTTTTTTATTTTGAGAAAGTGAAGAATTAAAGGAGATAGCAATGGGAAAGGTAAAAAAGAAAGGGACAGGAAGGGAAAGACAGGAATAAGAAGAACAACAATGAAGCTTTTTTTTTAATTCACAGAGGAAAATGAAGTTTCAAAAGGAAATACACCTTTGGTTTTGGAACTAACATGATGACTTAAGTATGAACTTTGATAAACAAGCTATAATGTATATTTGTGGATTTATATATAACCTGCTTCTTTGCTTTTCTTTGAATATAGGAGAATGGTGTTTTTGTGTGTGTCTTTGTCAATTTCAAAATAATTTTTTTAATTACTCATATCAAAAATGGAACATCTCTTTTCCCAATTTAATTGACTCTTTTATTCTATCAGTGGTAACAGCATTTCCACATTTTGTCATACTCAAAAATTTTAATTTTTTACTCTTCTCTTTTTTTCTTTTTTAAACTTTTAGCTAGCTGATGAGAAGCAGTGTGGCATAGTATATAAGGGGCCAGGCCCTAAGACTTTGGTTCAAATCTTACTTCTTGCATATATTGACTATGTAGTTCTGGGCAAGTCACTTAACCCACACATGTACCCAGGCAACTTTGTAAGAATAAACTGCAGAGAAATATCTATATCTATATGGGCAGTTAGGTTTCTCATGGCCGCTAGGTAGCTCACTGCACAGAATGCCAGCCAGGAGTCAGAAATAACTCATTTTCCCGAGTTTAAATATGGCCTCAGACACTAGTTGAGTGACCCTGGGCAAGTCATTCAACTCCATTTGTTTCAGTTTCTTCATCTGTAAAATAAGCTTGAGAAGAAAGTGTCAAATCATTCTAGTATCTTTTCCAAGAGTCCCAAATAAGGTCATGAAGACTCAGACACAACTGAATGGGTTGAACAATTTCACTGGTAGGGAAGTTTTCATCTTTGGGAGTTTCCTTACACATCAATTTTTTAAAATAATTATAATTTTTTATTGACAGAACCCATGCTTGGGTAATTTTTTACAATGTTATCCCTTGCACTCACTTCTGTTCTGACTTTCCCCCTCTCTCCACCCCCTCTCCCAGATGGCAAGCAGGCCTATACATGTTAAATCACATCCAATTTTTTAAAAAATCAAGCTTGCAAGCAAATCCTGTTGATTCTTGCACATACTTTTCAGGCCTTTCTCACCACCTTTCAAGACTGTTGCAATCAGAAACTTTCATTTCCAGAACCTAACATTGTAGTGAATCTGAGTGTCCCCAACTGACTCATCACCAAGGAAGTAAGGGGTGCAGTGCCTAGCTATTTACACCTAAAGGTTCTTCTGCTAGTGCTGAGGGCATGCAGGAGTACAAAGACAAAGGATATTTTAAAAAGGAGGGTTATTAATCAGAGCCTGTATTTTTAATTATACTGCTTTGTTGTTAGGTCTTTTGGCCATGTGACATTCTTAGAGTGAGAGTAAGCCTTCTAGTGCATGTGTGGGAAAGGTATTAGCTGAGTTTCCCTAGAAAAAGAATCTCTAAAATTGCTTTGTCTTTGGGTATTTCTTCTGTATGCTGCACAATGGAGAAGCAGCAAAGAGTAAGCAACCAGGGAAGCAGCCCATGTGTGTATATGGAAAGAAGTCTAATGTCTTATAGCTTCACTTCAAACCATTCCTGCATGGTAAGAGGTGAGCTTCAGGATAAAGTGGAGTCTATGATGAGAATGGCTTTCGGAAATAGCTTTGGATGAATTTCTAACATGACATTAGTTTTGAGATTCTATCCTATCAGCCTAAAGCTGCTCTTATACAATCAAAACTTAATTAGAAAGTGAGTGATTGCCCATCACTTGGGGAATAAGTTATAATATGTGAAAATAATAGAATATTATTATTCTACATGAAAATGATGAACAAGTTGATTTTAGAAAGGCCTTGAAAGATTAACATGAATTGATGATGAGTGAAACAAGCAGAACCAGGAAAACAGCAGGATTGTGTGATCAACTATGATAGACTTTATTCTTCTCAGTAGTTCAGTGTTCCAAGGCAATTCCAATAAACTTTGGATGAAAAAAACACTATCCACACCCTGAGAGAGAAAACTATCAAGACTGAATATAGATCAACACATACTATTTTCACCTTTTTTTTTGTTTTTTTTTCTTCTTGTGGCTTTTCCCTTTTATTCTGATTTTTCTGTCCCAACATAACTCATATGAAAATAAATTTCAAAAATGAATGTATATGTATAACCCAAAAATTACTTTACATGTAACTGGGGAAAATAAAAATGATAATTTTTTTCAAAATAAAGTAAGTTAAAGACAAAAAAAGAATTAAGATTTAAAAGTTCTACATGAAAAATTGTCCTTTCTTTCCTGCACTTTGTAGGTCCTGATAGAAGTGGTTCACATACTTACAGAGCAAGTTTAAGAATAGCAAATCTGATCACCAAATTAATATTTCAGTTTATATCACAGTGTAATGCTAGAGAAACTGAGGCAAGATAGAGATTAGAGAGTTTCTAATATTTTATTTGAGAGGGAAAGATTGTGCTAGAGGCAAAACCGGATCCATGTTGCCCCCAGGGCTGAATAAATCTCAAAGTATCCAGCAGCAAATGTGAGTTTCCCACGAAATATATATGACTCTAAGCTTGGGTAGATAGACAAAGGCAGGAGCAGAGTCAGAACATTGAGAGTGGGAATTTCCAGGTAGGGATCATCAGTCCAGTTCTCACAGGTTGGGAGGCAGGACCAGAAATTCTTACAAATTGGGAGTAAAGGAGATAGTCAAACTAGAGCCAGGAAGTCTGGACTTAGAAGATACCAATTAGGTATCTGAGATAGGACACCTGGGGTCTTACCTTTTGGAATGTCAGAGTGGCCAGCTTTCCAAGTCTTAATTATCTCAGTCCTAATGCTTAGGAAAGGGGAGTTGCAACCAGGGGGGTTGAGGCAGAACAATTCAAGGAACTGAGGCAAAGCAAATTAAGGAAACTGAGGCAGAACAATTTAGGGAAACTGAGGCAAAACAACTCAAGGAACTTAGGCAGAGCAAATTAGGGAAACTGAGGCAGGACAATTAAGGAAATTGAGGCAGGATAATTAGGGAAACTGAGGCAGGACAATAAAAGGGAATTGTGGCACAACAATAGTAGATCCCTCCAGTATTACAAGTTGCAGTCCTTACCTAACTCACAATAGATTTCTGCCCATTTTAAAAGGGAAGTGGGATAGACATTTGCCTTTCTTGGTTAAGATACAATAGTTTGTATAAAAGAGTCAGTGGCCTTTGAGATACAAAAATTAGAAAGATGCCACCCTAGAAAGCCCCCATGGAAGAGTGATCTGCAGCTTGTGCCAGGGTGCTGGCCATTTTGGTATGCTGTCATACAAATCAGATGAGAGTCTAACTATTAGGGGAGGAGAAAGGAGAAAAGATATTCATTACTAATTTTTGCTGATGATTTCTGACAACTGAGAAACAGCTTAGATTGGGAAGAAGAAACACTTAATTGTACTTGATGATATAAGTAGAATATTATGGGTCAGAACTCTGAACTTGAAACAAGGATGCTTACAAGATACTAAGTGGAATTGAGGAGACAATGGTTATCTAGTTTAGCATGGTTCAGTATGATTGATTTAACCTACAACAAATAATGGTTTCCTAGTGATATAATGATTGGTTTATACTCAGTGTAGATCATATAAGCTAGGAGCCTCAGCTAGGTAGCTTCAGATCTAGAGGCAGAGGACACAAGAGCTTAAGCTCTCAGAACCAAGGGGAGAAATTCAATTCAAACTTCAATCTTCCTGGTGGCTGGCCTGGTCTCCTGCACTTCCCCCACTAAGACCAAGGCCAGACTGAAAAGCTCTCCAGAAGGCTGCCCAGCATCAGGCAAAGAGATAATACAAGATTTGGACTTTAACCCTTGGCTACTCTTCTGGTGATTACTGAACTGAAATGGAGGCTGCTCCCAGAGACCCCCAAGGAACCAAACCAAAAGAACATTACAGTATAATATAGAGGAAATTCTGCTGGACACAGTCATGAGAGAACTAGTTTCAAATCCTATCTCTGATATTTACTAGTGACAGGGGTGTGAAACTGTGTTCCCTTTAATCTGTAAAATTATCACTCTGAAATTATGTCCCCTTTTGATTTGTAAAAGAAGGGAGATTCCTGGTCTCCCAGGTTCCATAGAGTCTGTGAGAGAGCATATTTCTCAGGCTGGGCCTTTTTAAGGGAAAATATCCTCCATTGATAGATAGCCAGATCCTCATTCAAATTCTATTGGGAGATTTGGGTCTGATGCTGAGTGGCTTGAAACTTCATGTATCTAGGCCTGGGGGCATTGGCTTTCTTTTCAACCTGAAACCTGAGTCTCAGATTTCCTATTAAAGGATATTTCTAAACTCTTGATCCTTGTAGAAGTCCGGAGTAGGGCATAGCTGCCTGCCAGGACTCTTGTCTGTTGTGAAGACATTCTCTACTCAGTGCTAAACTCCATTTCCCTAATAGTACTTTGTCACTCGGAAGTCAGTCTTTCTAGCAAAGCTGATTTTCATCCAACAATAAACTTCCTTTTGCCATTCATTATTTTGGGGTTGTGAATTCTGACCTGTCACAACCAGAAGGGGATTCCCACACCTCAACTCTCTGCACTGCCACTAACCTCATCACTAGCAACTTCTTGGAACCTCATTTCCTCACCTATAAAACTGGGATAATTGTGCCTGCAGTATCCACCTCCCAATGTTGTATTCAATTATATGTAAATGTGAGCATCTGTTACTGTTTTTGGGGAAAGACTTAGTATTCTTTAAGGTATTTCATGCCTGGAGATTTAACACCCATCATTGATAGGATTAGGCAACTGAATGACCATCCAAATGAAAAGAGATTAGACTTGTGGCCAGAAAGAAAACACTGAATCACTGAGACAGCAGGATAGATTCTGAATCCATGTATCAGGAGAGAATCAGAGGTTATAGTATACTAAGGAACACCAGGAGCAAGCCTGAAGTAACCCTGATCACCAATCCCTTTAATGTCAATATTTATAGTCTCAGAGAGCTCTTAGGAAGGCAAGGAAGCTCTAAGACTAGTCAAGGAAATGCTAGATAGAGACATTATTTTCCCAAAGCATAGCTAGAAGGGCACTGGATAGGAGTTTCTGAGGTGTCACTTAAACTGATAGTGTAAGTACCAAGTATCTGAGACAAAGAGACCCACTAGTGAGAGATAAAAGTAAAAAGTCCCTGGGGTACAGAATATAATATATTTGGTTAATTCCAAATATAATTGAGGCCATGTTTTCCTGAGTGTAGCTGGTAGGGCAGGCTAGATGGGCTTAAGCCTCAATTAATTCTGGATCCTTGAAGTCAATATGACTATATGAAACTTAACAGTAAAATTAGCTATACCACTCCAGAAAACCACTCTGAAGCAAATGATTGCAGGTAAAGGGTGACCTCTTGGAAAATGATTCTTGTTTTTCAGTTGTTTCAATCATGTTCAACTATTTGTGAACTTGTTTGAAGTTTCTTTTGTAAACACACTGAAGTGTTTGCTATTTCCTACTCTAGCAATTTTATAGATGAGGAAACTAAGGTAAACAGAATTGCCCAAGTTCAGACACCTAGTAAGGGAAAAGGACTGACCAAGGCAAAAATTCCACTCACCTAGCAGTAAGGGGATCACCAACATGTTCTCCAGAACAATAGTGTTTGGACATCTGTAGTTCAAAGACCATAAACCCTTGTTTTACGTTGAGCTGGGTCTGATATATGTTCCCTGATTCTGATCCTCTGGCCAAAGTATCAGTCCACCTAAATCTACAACTGACACGACACATAACCTGGAGCTAATTTATTCTATTCCACAAATATTAAAAAAAAAACTCTAATGAACACAAAATACTATTAAGACAGTAGAAAATATACTATATCTGCATAAGACATAGCCCCTGCCTTTATGGACTTTGTAGTCCACTAGAGGCAACAAGATATAAGCCCAGAATCATATAACTCCAGAATTAAATCTCATATGGTTTATGAGATTATATATGAGATATATGACATAAATGCCATATGATCTAAATAGTAATTGTACAAGGATTCTCTCATGATAGGAAAAATCTACTACCTGCTGAAGAAACCCATTTTACTTTTAGAAACAACTTATGCAATTCTCAAGCAAAATAGTCCCTGCACTAAGGAAATAAGGAAATAGAGGAAAATAGTAGAGGAAGGGAAGTTAGAAGGAGGCATAGGAAAGACTTGTGAATGTAATGGAAGCCAGGATCTAGGCAAGATAAAGCAAATGCTGGCCTAATCAGAGTCTAGAGTGGTTCTAGGAGGAGAGTCCAAGATTCCTGTCTGAAAGAACTAGAAATAATGGTCTGAGTGGAGATAGCAATGGCCATGTCATTAAATACAAGCATTAAATCACATAGGTCCAAACCAGCTCCCTGGGGCATTCTGTTAGAGACAACTTCTTTCAATTTACTATTGGGCTATTAATAATCATTTGGTAGTTATTACATGATTATTACTGGATGGGACACCAAAGGGACCTCTCTGGTCATTACCTATAAAAGTGATCTGAGGTCCCTCCCAGCCCTGGCATTCTGGGAGCCTATGAAGCTTGTTGCTAAATGTCACATTAGCATTTTCTGACCTTCTTACAGTTGTGAAGCTACTGTGAGCCTGCTGTGACCATCATGAAAGAGAAACAGGAAAAAGCCTCTTAAAGTACTGGAGAGGCCAAATGCTTCTGAATGCCAAGAAGGCATTCAGAACATGCATGCAGAAATGGAAAGCAATTAAATGTTGCAGCAAAGAAAGACATTGGACTATTTAAACCAAGGAAAGGAAAATCCCCTCCTTCAGATTTAGAGGCCCCTACAATGTTTGATGGAGAGCCAAAGCAGCATTCAAGTAAGATTCAGAAGAGATTTGCTTAGGAAAGCACAAATTGGGATTTTTGAAAATGCACAGCTGAAAAGGACTTTACAAAGTCATCTAACCTAACCCCTTTGATTTTTTAGAATAGAAAATGAGAACTAGGGATGAAAAGGATTTGTTGAGGCAATTAAGTATTGAAGAAGGGGGAGCAGGGGTTGGGCCTATGATTTCAATAGTTTGAGGAAGTCCTGAATGGATTTTAAGGAAGTCCTTAAAGTAACTTGGCATCTTTTCTAAAATTTAGAGGAGTTGCTGGAAGCATAGAAAGATTTAGTAATTTGCCTAAGGTCATACAGACAGATTATTATATCCCATAAGGATACCAAACTAATAAGACTCAATTTGGAAGTTAATGACTGATGCAATGGAAAGAGCCCTGGACCTGGAGTCAGAAGTTGTTCAGTCACTCTTCATGATCCCATTTAGGGTTTTTTGTGGTTGTTGTTGTGTTGTTATTTTTTGTTTTTTTGGCAGCGATACTGGAATGGTTTTCCATTTCCTTCTCCAGTTCATTTTACAGATTAATAAACTGAGGCAAACAGGGTTAAGTGACTTTTCTCCGGACACTTAGTAGTAATTTCTCCGGAACATCAACAGGGCTCTTGAGACAGAACACTCTGGAAGAAAAGACTACTCGCCACAGACTGGAGATTGAGAAGCCACGAGTCGGAGCTGGCTGGAGGCTGAAGAAAGCAGAGGCAGAAGCCAAGGACAAAGCTGCAAGATCTCTTGGAGTCAGGCAGAGAGATAGACCTCAACTAACCGGGCTAATTTGGAAGGAGAAATAAACGTTTGCATTTTACAGCTCTACGATTTTGGAGTAATTATTTATTTCAACTGAGACCAAGGCTGTCCCCAAGGAAAACCTTCACACTTTGGCATTAGACACTACTAAGTATCTGAAGCCATTCAAGAAAATGAATCTTGCTGACTCCAGAACCAGAAGTTATCCTTTTTTTTTTTTTAATAATAGCTTTTTATTTACAAATATATGCATAGGTAATTTTTCAGCATTGACAGTTGCAAATCCTTTTGTTCCAACTTTTCCCCTCCTTCCCCTCATTCCTTCCCCCAGATGGCAGGTTGACCAACACATGTTAAATATGTTAAAGTATAAGTTAAATACAATATATGTATACATGTCAAAACAGTTATTTTGCTGTACAAAAAGAGTCAGACTTTGAAATAGTGTACAATTAGCCTGTGAAGGAAATCAAAATGCAGGTGGACAAAAGTAGAGGGATTGGAAATTCTATGTAGTGGTTCATACTTACTTCCCAGAGTTCTTTTGCTGGGTGTAGCTGGTTCAGTTCATTACTGCTCTATTGGAACTGATTTGGTTCATCTCATTGTTGAAGATGGTCTCATCCATCAGAATTGATCATCTCATCATATAGTATTGTTGTTGAAATATATAATGATCTTCTGGTCCTGCTCATTTCACTCAGCATCAGTTCATGTAAGTATCTCCAGGCCTTTCTGAAATCATCCTGTTGGTCATTTCTTACATAACCATAATATTCACAATTTATTCAGCCATTCCCCAATTGTTGGGTATGCACTCAGTGTCCAGTCAGAACCAGCACTTTTTCCACTATACCACTAACTGCTCCTAAATTTAAATCCTACCCCTGGCCCTATCATCTGAATGATTAGGCTTCCTTAGAGCCCACCAAGGAATTTTGTTTTAATAACTTGGTTTAGGGCAGTTAGATGGCACAGTGAAAAGAACACCAGCCTTGAAATCAAGAGAACTTGAATTCAAATCCAGAGTCAGATATTTGTGGGGGTCTCTAAATATGAAGGAGGGAATTTTCCTTTTCATGGTTCAAAGAGTTTAGCTGTGTGACCCTGGGTGTGAGACCCAATTGTCTCATAAAACATGCACACACAAATAATAATAATAATAACTTGGTTTACATATTCACCAGGACATACCCTTCTATACAAATTTTGGGTTTCACTTGAAGTTTTTTTTTTTTTTTTGGTCATTCCACAGACCTCAATTCCCATAATTGATGAAAACCAGTGACAATTGAAGGCTGCCCGTACTGATTTTGTAAGAATCTAGAATATTTAGAAGGGGACACAAGTAGGAGGCCAACTACTATCATAACCTGAAGGACTCCTGACCAAAATAGCCATATGACTTATATAAGCAGACCTTCCCACAAACTGATGGACAGGTAATAGAGCCCTTCTCCATCACCTAGAGTTCTGGGGCTTACTTTTGGGATCGTTTCCTCTCGGTATACAATATTGGTCTTTTGTTACAACATTCTGACCTCAACCTCAAACCTATACCTAAGAGAAAACTCCCATCAATGGTAACTAAAGGATGCAAAGAATAAACTATTCAGAATTGTTCTCCACTTTCCAAATGCAGCTCTGCTTGGTTTCATCTTCCCGGAACAAGATGCCTCTCCTAGCATAAACTGATGACTTCTTCTTTTTTTTAAATTAAAACCTTTTATTTTTCAAACCACATGTGTGGACAATTCTTCAACATTAGCCTTTGCAAAACCTTGTGTTCCAATTTTCCTCCTTCTCCCATACGCTCTCCTAGATGGCAAGTAGTCCAATATATGTTAAACATGGTAGAAATATATGTTAAATCCAATATATGTATACATATTTATACAATTATCATGCTGCACAAGAAAAATTAAATCAAACCAGGAAAAAAAGAGAAGCAAAATAAAATGCAGGCAAACAACAACAAAAAGAGTGAAAATGCTATGTTGTGAATTACTTTCAGTTCCCATAGTCCTCTCTCTGGGTGTACATATCTCTCTTCATTACTGAACAATTGGAATTGGTTTGAATCATCTCATTGTTGAAGAGAACCATGTCCATCAGAATTGATTGTTGTATTTATAGTCTTGTGTACAATGATCTCCTGGTCCTGCTCATTTCACTTAGCATCAATTCATGTAAGTCTCTCCAGGACTCTCTGAAATTATCCTATTGGTCATTTCTTACACAACAATACTATTCCATAACATTCATATACCATAATTTATTCAGCCATTTTCCAATAGATGGGCGATTCAGATTCCAGTTTCTAGCCACTACAAAAAGGGCTGCCACAAACATTTCTGCACATATGGGGCCCTTTCTCTTCTTTAGGATCTCTTTGGGATATAAGCCCAGTATTAATACTGTTGGGTCAAAAGGTATGCACAGTTTGATAACTTTTTGATCATAGTTCCAAACTGCTCTCCAGAATGGTTGGATTTGTTCACAGTTCCACCAACAATGTATCAGTGTCCCAGTTTTCCCACATCCCTTTCAACATTCACCATTATCTTTTCCTGTCATCCTAGCCAATCTGAGAGGTGTGTAGTGGTATATCAGAGTTGTCTTAATTTGCATTTTCCTGATCAATAGTGATTTGGAGCATCTTTTCATATAAATAAATAATTTCAATTTCTTTATCTGAAAATTGTCTGTTCATATCCTTTGACCATTTATCAATTGGAGAATGGCTTGATTTCTTATAAATTTGAGTCAATTCTCTATATATTTTGGAAATGAGGCCTTTATCAGAATCTTTGAATGTAAAAAATGTTTTCCCAGTTTATTGCTTCCCTTCTAATCTTGTCTGCATTAGTTTTGTTGGTACAAAAACTTTTTAACTGAATATAATAAAATTTTTCTATTTTGTGATCAATAATGATTTCTAGTTCTTCTTTGGTCATAAATTCCTTCCTCCTCCACAGGTCTGAGAGGTAAACTATCTTATGTTCTTCTAATTTATTTATAACATCATTCTTTATGTCTAGATCATGAATTGATTTTGACCTTATCTTGGTATATAGTGTTAAAGTGTGGGTCAATGACTAGTTTCTATCATATTAGTTTCCAATTTTCCCCTCAGCTTTTGTCAAATAATGAATTCTTATACCAAAAGCTGGGGTCTTTGGGTTTGTCAAACACTAGATTGCTATAGTTATGGACTATTTTGTGACAATTACCTATTCCAACTACTCTTTTTCTTTATAATATAGTTTTACTGGTACAGCTAGACCACTTTCATTTGATTTTTTCATTAATTCCCTTGAAATTCTTGACCTTTTGTTCTTCAAATAAATATTGTTGTTATTTTTTCTAGGTCAGTAAAATAGTTTCTTGGGAGTTTGATTGGTATAGCACTAAATAAATAGATTAGTTTAGGGGGTATTGTCATCTTTATTATATTCACTTCACCTATCCAAGACCACTTGATATTTTTCTAATTGTTTAGATCTGACTTTATTTGTGTGAAAGTGTTTTGTAGTTTTTCTCATATAGTTCCTGATCCTCTCTTGGCAGATAAATTCCCAAATATTTTATACTATCGGTAGTTACTTTAAATGGAATTTCTCTTTGTAATTCTAACTGTTGGATTTTGTTAGTGATATATAAGAATGCTGATGACTTGTGTGGGTTTATTTTGTATCCTGCAACTTTGCCAAAGTTGTGGATTATTTCTAATAGCTTTTTAGTAGAATCTCTGGAGTTCTTTAAGTATACCATCATATTATCAGCAAAGAGTGATAATTTGGTTTCCTCATTACATACTCTAATTCCTTTAATCTCTTTCTTAACTCTTATTGCCAAAGCTAGCATTTCTAATACAATATTGAATAGTAATGGTGATAGTGGGCAACCTTGTTTCACTCCTGATCTTATTGGGAATGGTTCCAGTTTGTCCCCATTACATATGATGCTATTGATAGTTTTAAATTGATGCTATTATTTTAAGAAAAAGTCCATTTATTACTATACTCTAGTATTTTTATTAGGAATGGATTTTGGATTTTATCAAATGCTGAGTCTGATTATTAATGCAAAGTACATCATTGGGAGTTCAGGAACTATAATATGTCATGAATACAGCCATCTAAGAATATCAGCTGACTCTTCTCTGAAGACTCAATCTACTAGTATAAGTACAAGTTAAGAAAGTAAATCTAAATAAGAAGAGGGAAAAAACAATATAATATGTACTGTAGTCTCACAAGCCTACCATGTAAGTATAATAGTATATGATTGAATTTATTGAAACTTCTGCCAAAAGTAGAGCAACTGATAAATTCTAAATTTGCCTTACTGATAAATTTCATCTTTCAAAACATGAAGGAAGAAAAGACTGGAATTCAGAACATGATATTATTCTGACAAATCAAAATGAACTGCTTACTGAAATAGTGATGATGAAAATCATGAGTAAGTACTCTATTAGAGAGGTTATATTAGAGAAGTAAATGAAAGTGGGACATAGTTTTACAGGCATCCTAGATTTTGAGAAAGTAGATTTCAAAGGATTCAAAGAAAGCTGACCCATGAGGAATGAAAAGAACTCAAGAATTAAGTTCTCAGAATAAAAGTAGAAAAGACAATCTACAGGTCTTGGAATACTATATGTTGCAAATCAAAAGAATTAGGGTTCTCGCCAAAAATATTATATCCAGCAAGATTAAGCATTATCTTGAATGAAAAAAATGGACATTCGATGAACTGCCAGATTTTCAGAATTTTGTTGCCAAAAAACCCTGAACTTAGTGAAAAAATTGACATATAAGAGGCAAGAGGTAAACATCAAAAACTAATTTCAAGTGATTCAACAAGGACAAACTGTTCATGTTTTATATGTGGTAATGGAAACCATGTGTCTAAGATTGTCATTAGTAATTGGACAGTTCAAAAGAAAGATTGGGTTAGAGATGGGAATGATGTAATTTTAAAAAGCAAGACTATGTAGTAAAATGTAAAAGCAGCCATTATCTTATATAAATGAGGTGCTAGAGTAAGAACGGATACAGAGGAATTTTTCACATAAATGAGATGCTAGAGGAAGAAGTGATATAGAGGAATAATGAGAGGAAGAGGGCTAATGGAGTTCTACTCACATTGCAAATCGGTTAGAGGATACAAAACATATATATATATATATATATATATATATATATATATATATCTAGAAGATTATAAAACTCCAAAATTTATATAGAAATAATAGGGAAAGGGAATAGAATAAGGTATAAAAGGGTGTGTAGATAATGGAAATAAACTAAAAGGGAATGAAAAGGTGGGGAAGGGAGCATATGGGAAGGATCTTGGAGAGGGGGCTTACGGGGAAGGTTAAATAATAGCAAGGCAAGTGACCTAAGAAGGATGTTATCCACCTGCAGAGAAACAGAGGACACATAAATATCATACAACATTACATAGATGTATATGAAAGTATATAGGTATCTCTGTAAATGTATGCATATATATGTATGTATATATGTAGAGGGTTACTATTGAATAAGTCCATAAACAGCAAGAGTCTGGTTCAGGTATAAATTGAGACCTACTTTCTGTTACAGCAAACAATTCAAACTATATTGACTCACCATTTCCCTAACAATTGTAAAGACATACTTAGTAAATTCAGGAGAACCTTGATGCCACAGGAACAAGGCATTTTAACTATACAATGAATCAAAGACATACTTGGTAAAATCAGGATAATCTTGACAGGAACAAGATATTCTAACTATACAATAAATCAAAGGCATACTTAAGGTAAATACATTAGTGATAATTTCTGCTCTGTATTGATAAATATCATAACCATTTACAATTCTGTTGATGTTGATGAGCATCAAAACTATACTATTTCCAAGTCTGTTTTGATTAACATCTTGGTATTGACAGTTAAGGTGAATACCGAAATGTGAGTAATTTTGTAAAACTAGCATAAAAGTTATATAAATGCTGATGCTCAGATTAATAAATGGAGATTGCAAAGCATATCTTCTTCCTGGCCTTGGATATTCATTCACACTCTTGGTATTTCACTGGAGCTAGACTCCAACATATATATGTGTTCCTTTGTGTGCATGTATAATATGTATGTATATATACAAAAGTATTTCCATGCTAAACTATAACCTGTTTGGGGGAAAAGGGGAGGAAAGAGGAAAAACAAATAAAATAAAAATTACACAGAAGACAACAAAAGAAAACCTACAAGGAGGAAAGATGGACAGTTCTGAATACAATGTGTTCAATTATTATATATATTTTCTTGAAATGGAAATTTATTGTAACACATTTTGAATCCTTTTGTATGTTCTGTTCTGCACATGGAAAAATTTTTTCTCTTTTTCTGCTTCTTTTTTTTTCTTTCTATTTTTGTATTTAAGCTTTAAATAAGTACTTTTTCTAAAAAATAGTAGAAAAGGTTTTCATGAAAAGGAAAATCAAATCAATCAATAGACATTTATTAGATGCCAACCATGTACCAGAAAGGGGGGAACCTTCCTAAAATGGTACATATGGTTGTACAAAGAATTCAACAAAAAATCCAATTTTAGTTTATTTCATTTTTTGACATTGGCTCTCAAAAACTCCAGGGCAAATTATGGGCCCAGTTCCACTGTTGATCCACTTAGAAAACTTTTTACCTGCTCTCTTTCCAGCTATGACCAGTTTGTACCTCCTTAGGTAGTCTACAAGTCTTTTATTTCAGTAGGGAATGGTAAGCATCAGACTTAGAGTAAGATCCTTGATCCCTTAATCTACTGCAGGGTAGAACTCTGGAGCTCAAATGAACCTCAAGCCCCATCATGACCAGTAGAAGAAACCACAGTATATTTGTATACTACCATACATGAAAGAAAGAAGCAAGGGAGGGAAGGACAAGAGAGACAAGGAAAAAGACAGAGAAAGAAACAAAAAGAAAGGAAAAAAGAAAAGATAGGAATTTTCAATAACATTGCAATCATATGAGCTTTTAGGTAGTCTGATTTGTTTATGCCCCAGAAAATCTGATCACATAAAGGAAATGCAGTTGGTCTTTTTAATTATATAATTTTCATTTTCAAATTAAACTATCTTTCTTTCTCCTATCTCCAATTTGGCAGATAATGTACTGAGATGATGACCTGTGTTTTCTATACCATCCCCCCATATATTAATATGAAATGACTATCTGAAATCTAGTAATTTGCTTTTACTTGAATAGTCATGGTTGTGATTAGGAAATGTCAAAAAGATGTTCTAGTGTGGAAGTATAATGGAGGAGGGTCTAATACTCTATGAAAAGTTCATATTATAAGAGGCATAATTTCAATATCTGTCTTCTCATTTGGGAATAGACTATTAAAGCTTATATCAGTTCTACTAGAGACTACTTGAGTGATTATGAATGGGCATACCACTTAACCTCTGTGTGCCTCATTGTCTTCCTCTATAAAGGTGTTTGGGCTAGATTAGGAGTGTTTAACATTTCATGGATCTTTTCACAGATTGGAGAAGTCTATGACAGCCATTTTCAGAACAATATCTTTAAATAATTGAAAGAAAATTCTAAATTTCAGTTAGATATTAATAAAAAATATAACTTTTTTTCCTCCAAGTTCATAGTCCTCAAAGAATATACCCATGGGTCTCAGGTCAGAAACTTCTAGTTTTTAATCCTATAGTCTTTATGCATAATCTGTTAGACAAAATTTGAACAAAAGCTTAGAAAATAGATCTAATTACTACCTAACACAAAGAAAGGAAGATCATCATGTCTAAATCTTCCTAGAAACCATTAATAAGAAAATGTTAATATTCTACCACCTAACATGTTGTTATTTCAAATTCCACAATATTTTTTGGGTTGCTTTTTCTCCACTCACATAACCATCACACTAATTGGAGCTTTCTCCATCTCTTACTTGGACTATCATAATATATCTTAATTTGTCTCTCTGATTCATATTTTTCCCTACTCCAATCCATTTACACAACTACTTAAGTAACTTTACTGAAGGGTTTGATCCTCTTTACCCACCCACCAGCCCTACCCCCTGGCAGACACACATTCCATAAACTCAAATGTCTCTCTATTAATAAAATAGTAGTAATAGGAGTAGTAGTAGAAGCAACAATTGTAGTACTTCCTGAATCACTGCCTTGTTATGGCAGAGGGGCTCATATAGTTCAATAAATCATGAGTTATGCTGTGTAGTGTTCCCCAAGATAGGAGAGTCATATTGGAGAGTTCTGATAAAAGGAGACTCCACTAGAAAAGAAAGTGGCAAACCACTTCAATATCTTTGCCAAGAAAATTTCCTGAATTGTATTATGAAGGACAAAAATGCTTAACATGACATGGTCCAGGAAATCACAAAGAGTCACATACAACTGAATAATAACAGTAGTAGTAGTAGGTAGTAACAGTAATAGTGGGTGCCATTTATATAATGCTTTAAGGTTTGCAAAGATAGTTCATTTTATTCTCATTATAAGTCCAGGAGGCTGATGCTATTATTATCTCCTTTTTAGAGATGAGGAAACAGAGGCAGAGAAAGGGTAAAAGATTAGCCTAGGAGTCAAACAACTAGAAAGTGTTTGTGGTGGGCCTAAATTCAAGCTTCTCCAATTTCAATCCTCTATCCATTCTCGCCTAACTCCCTCTTGATTTAAATAAAAACTCCTTTGTCTGGCACTTTAAGCTCTTCACAACCTAGTCTTTTCCTCCTTTCCAGTATTCTTCCTCCTCTTTTAAAAGAATGCATTTGTTTCTCAATTACATGGAAAAATAATTTTTAATTTAGTTCATTAAAATTTTTTTTTCCTTCTTTCTCTTTCACTCTTACTTGAGAGGCAAACTATTTGATGTAGAATATACATATGCAGTCATGCAACACATATTTCTATCTTGACCATTATATATTACTCCTATTTCACTCACTCTATGCTTCCTACCATTCTTGCTTGCTATTTCTCTCATGCACCACCCCATCTTCCATCTCCAGGCCTTTAGGACTACATTCCATACTTAGAATTCTCTTCCTTTACCCCTGGCTCTTAGAATCCCTAAATTGAACCATCATCTTCTCTAATAATCTTCTCAGTTTCCCTCTGCCTTCAGCTGCTAGTTCATTTCTGTTTATCTCATTTCTATCTGTTCTGTATTTATCTAGCATTTATGAATTTATGGATATGTTGTCTCTCCCTTTAGAATGTGAATTTTTTAGGTCAAGGGAACTTTTTCTTTGTATCCTTAACATTTAGTACAGTGTTCAGCACATAATAGGTATTTAAATCCCTGATTAATCTTAGCAAAGATTTTGCTAAGAATTGGAAATTGGAGGAAATTTCATCATTTGGGGAATGACTGAATAAGATGTGGTATATGATTGTGAAAGAAGTATGAGATGAAATACATTTTCTCTAACTGTACATGTATAATTTACATCGAAGTGCTTGCCTTCTCAATGAGGGAGGAGAGAAGAAAGGGAGGGAATTTAAAATTCAAAAATTATATTTTAAAAATAAATGTTAAAATGTCATTATATGCAATTGAGAAAAAATAAAATTAGCATTCTTTTTTAAAAATTCATTTTATTATAGCTTTTTACTTACATAACACATGCATGGGTAATTTTTCAACATTGACCCTTGCAAAACCTTCTGTTCCAAAAAATTAAAACATTCTTAAAAAAAAGATCTTTTTAATGAAAACATGGCCTTGAAAGTAAAGAACTTCCTCAAAGTCCTTCAGTTTTTCCTTCTTTCCTTTTGTTCCTTTCCTTTCTTTTCTCCTATTCTCTTTTCCTTTATCTTCTCTTATTTCCCTCACCTTTTTCTATCTTATCTAGAATATGAAATTAATCTTTGAGGGGAGAGAAGGGAACAATGGACCCTCTATGTCATCCCTAAGGAGGAAAGAGCAAAATCAAGAGAAAAACTCTTTAGAGGAGAGGACAAAGTTGTGAAATGAACTCACTCCTCATTTCGGAAACACTGGAGGAGATGTGGTATATGAGGTGATTCAGCCGTTAGACAGACATGAGTCAGCTAGGGAAATAAAAGAAAAGGGATGACTGAGCAGGGCAATCTTAAAAGTTGATGTTCCAGTTATTCTTTCTTGTGCTTCTATAGATATTTGAAAGTGATGGACTTGAGTTCCAATACAACACTTATAAATGATAGGTTTCTATTTTGTACATTACTACTTCTAAAGCTGTAGGGAAAGCTTTAAAAAAGTACAAACCCACAAAGATAATTCACTTCCCCTGCCCCCTCCAAAAAAGGTCTCTCACATCCTGGGGGGAAAAACCAAAGCACTAAGCGACTCCTCCCTGCTGTGGTGTCATCAAGTTTTGGGTAATTATTGGAACAGAAAACCATTGGGAAAAGTGAATAGACTACTTCCTTGCTAACAGAGATGAGTTTACTTGGGCTGGGTTTTGATACCATTTCTGCCATTTCCCTATCTTTTAAATGGAAGCTTAGCCTTCCAGCTCTGACAAATTGTCAGATGAGTGTAACTCTATCTAAATTGATGAATGAGTCTAACTATCTAAAATGATGAGTCTGACTCTCTCACATATTGAAAAAAAGTATGTCTTTCATCCTTGTTTGGAACCTAAGGAATACAGCTGAATTCACCTAGAATAGGCAACCCTCTTAATACTTATTAAACCCTAGAAAAGAAATGAGGTCTTAGAAAGTGAAAAAGAAAGCCTGCAGAAGAAAATAGGCTGGATTGTGTTGAAAAATTTCCCCCCCATATATTATGTGCTCCAATAGAGAAACAATATAGATAAATAGATGGAGAAGCAGTCCTGAAGTCAGAAAAACTTGGGTCATTATCCTCTCAGTTCTCCTGGGAGCTAAAACTATATATTAAAAACAAATTATTTATCTACATAAGCAAGGGAGTTTGATGAAATTACAAGGCCAGATATACTTTCCCCTTCTCCTTCCCACAATGCCTCAGTTAATGTAGCTCTTTGAGAGCACAGACTGTTATTTTTGTCCCTAGCAATTAAAATTGTCCAAGGGAGAAAGGGATTGAAAAATGCTCTGAACCTGTGATTTGAGAAAAGTTTGTAGCTTGGGAGTAGCATCAATATCCAAATCTCTCTTGGCTCATTCTCTTTCTCTTAGCTGGAACTAGATCGCTTACCCTTCCTGAACTCATTTTGGCAAGTCATAATGGCATCCCTTAAGGAATGGTCATATGACTACAACTTTAACTCTCCCAAGTCCTAGGGTTTGCCTTGTATGGAAAAGATATACTCCCTTTATTCACCACTACTATTCTTGAGCTCCCACTGGTAGGCTTCTTAATGATACATTATCAGTCACAGTAACACCATTGTCTTTTAAACATGAAATGTTCACTAAACAATAAGGCAAAAATCAAGAATAATCAACATTTATTGTATAGGAGACAAAGGCAGGAATAATAAAAATATTTAAAATGATTAAAATCAACAAAGCTATGTCTCTCTTTTGATCAATGCATCTACCATAAAATAGCTGCAGCGCCTTTACATCAGCTTTGATCAGTTCCTACCATTATTTGTATTGCATTTTCAAAAGATTTTCTCATCTCTTATGTCTTCTGTTCTCAACTCCTCTTATGCTCAGCTTTTTCTTCTGCTTCTTATTAATATAGTTGCTTTTTAAAATCCCTCCTCTTTCCTCTCCCAGTTTCTGATGCCTCAAATCAGCATCTCCTTGCAAGAAGTGAACCAACTCTAACTTATAATATGAATTTGGCCATTCTTTCAGCTAAGATCCAAATAGTCTTTACATAAAATTGCCATAGGCCCAAAACAATTATTTGATTTATAGTTTATCAGCATATTATTTAAAATTCTTAAACTGGTTACCTGCAAATGAGCTCATTGTATTACAATGAGCTATGATTTCTCCTAAGTCTTTTCCTTCATATAATCTCAGTACATTATTTCACAATTTTCTCTCAAGTCCCCCAACAGTCTGTTTTTCCACCACAATTTATCTTGTATCCCCCCACGCTGATTTTAGCAGGGCCCTTCACACATTTTTTTTTTTTTTTTTTTTTTTTAGCAATTAGAATCTACACATACAAAAAGGACAACATTTTTCAAGTAAAAACCAGAAAGAATATTTTTCAAATACATTTCTTGAGGTGTACCATTGCCTTCATTCGCTAAATATTTACCAAATAGGCCTTAAATTTGAATGGCAGTAAAAAGTTTTGTTTTTTATTGTAGGATTAGAAGTCAACAACTTTGTTTGCTTTGTTACAACATGTTTTTGTAAAAGTTACATTGTTTATCCATAGGAAAAGAATAATTTATTCACTGTATGGTTATATTATACATTAAGAAACATGTTTTTGAGATCACCTTTTACTTGTGTTTATGCTATATTTGGATTTTTGTTTTATCTTCGTCTTTAATTCTAACCATTCCTTTTTGAAATTTCCTTTGTCTTCTGTAACTTTATCCCTCTTCTCCCATTTCTCTGATCACTGAACATTTAGCACAGAGGCTGGCACATAGTAGATACTTTAAAAATTGTAGTTGGCTGACTTTTGTCCCTTAATTAACCTTCTTATTGTCACTCCTGAAAGATGCTCCCATTTTACTTTGATATCTATCTATCTATCTATCTATATCTATCTACATATTGATTTATTCATTACTTATATCCTTATTCTCTTCCTTCTCTCTGCCTCCTGCCTTCCCTGGCTTCCTTACAATCCCAGCAAAAATTATATTTTATACAGGAAATCTTTCTTCTTTCTTTCCTCCATAGCATTTTATTTTTCCAATTATATGCAAAGATAGTTTTCAATATTTATTTTTGTAAGACTTTGTGTTCCAAATTTTTTTTTCCTTCCTCTCTCTAATTTTAATTTTCAATAAATTATTTTCTTATTTAAGACTCTGGATATTCTTTTCTAATTGATTGATTTTTCTTTTCATATTCTTCTTGTTTTTATTGTATGGCTCCTTTTTTTTTTTTTTTTTTTTTTTTTTTTTTTTTTTTTTTTTTTTTTTTTTTTTTTTTCTTTTTTTTTTTTTTTTTTTTTTTTTTTTTTTTTTTTTTTTTTGTATTTCCTCAATCTCTCTCATTTGATTTTTGAAGTCTTTTTTGAGTTTTCTTTAAATTCTTTCTAGGGAGGGAAAATTCTTTCTTTGGGGGTAGAAGAGGCTTTTTTTTTTTTTTTTTTTAACTTTACTGTCTTTCTTTCAAGATGAATCCTGGTCTTCCCTATTCTCATAAGTAAGTTTCTATGGTTGAATTCTTTCTTCTTTGCCTCCTTATTTTTTAAAATGAGATCTTATTAGTGTAAACACCTCTAATCATGGGATTAGGCAATGGTACCTCTGACTTCCCTTCAGCTTTCTCCTCTGACCTGAAACTCCAAATCAAAAGCTTCACCCTTCTGTAAATACCTGCAGTCAGCATTGTCCTTGTTCCACTGCCTCTGCACTCACAGATATGTGGGTTCCTTCTATCCCAGGGCCAAGTCTCAGCAGCACATTTGGGCCTGGAGTTCCTAAGCAGCTGAAATTCCCTTAGTCTTCCAAGACTCAGAAGCCAGATTCCCCACCTGTCTGAGAAGTGAAAGTTCCAACTGAGGCTACCTCCAAACTCAGCTAGCCTCAGAGTTAGCTGAGGCTACTGGCTATTTCTGTGGAGCTAGCTTGAAGATGTTTATGCTTTATAGTGGTTAAATCTCTGCCCTAAGGTCTTTCTTTGGCCCTTTCCAGGTTGTCCCAGGAGACCTCCTGTTCTCCCCCAAGTCTAACTTGTTTTTCTATGAAATGCAATTTTGTTTCATTTCTGGGTGAACTCTGGGAGAGTCTGGCATTTTCTGACCTACTTTGCTATCTTCCCAGAATCCTTCTCTCCCTGAATTTTCTCCATAGAATAACCCTAGAACATTGACAGCAGGCTCAAAAAGAAGAGGAGGATGGGGGGTGGGGGGTGGGAAGAGATGGGGCAAAGTTAGGGAGCTACATTGACTAGTAAACTGATTTATGGAGGGTACTGCTGCTATTTAAAAAAAAGTTTTCTTCTATTTAAAATGTGACATTTTAATTAAGGAATTATTCTATTATTAAAAGTAATGCAAAATTAGGTAGTCCTAAGAAGTTGAGGGGAGACCCAGTGCAGAGCTTCTTAAACTGTGGCAGAGTCACATATCTCAATGTGGGGGTTGAAAAAAATTGACAACAGTGAAAGATATCAAATATTCCATCAAGTTTTTTTAATTCTTTAATTAAAAATTAGCAAGTACATCTATCTCATTAGTATGTAAATTTGCTTTCACCTTTTAAAAATAGTTTATTTTAAATAACCGTAAACAAACACAAGTTAAATAAATCTTTTTGATTTATTATTAGTAAATGTTTGATTTATATATTTATTTTATATATCTATGTACCCCAGTCACATAAGAACTTCTCATGCAAAAAGAGATCACAAGTAGAAAAAGTTTAAGAAGTCTTGATCTAGTAAATGAAAGGGAATGTGGAATTAAAAAAAAAATCTAGCTTGAATATTTGAGGCACCAGGTCACACTTTGCTATTATTTCTTAATTGTTTCAGGTAGTTATACTACTTCATACTTCCTGACTATTCCATACTTTCTACTTTACATTTACTGTGACTTTTTCCAGTAGGAATTTCAAAGAAAAGTCAACCCAGTTATTTGTTTTCAGTGGGAAACTTGCGTTATTGCAATTTTAGGATAATTATCTTTAGAGTCCAGTCACATGAGAATGACTACAAAACTTTGGAATGTTAGTAGTGTAATATATGGAAAGGTTAAGGATATTCACCAAGGAATATGAAATTTTGCTTTGCTAAGATTTAACATTCAGAAAGTTTCATTTACTCTGACATAATCAAATATGCATGCATAGTCATTTTAGTCATTTCAAATGGGTTTTATTGGCAAAGATACTATAGCAGTTTGCCATTTCTTTCCCTAGCCATTTTGCAGATGATGGACTGAGACAAAAAGAGTTAATTGACTTGCCCAGGATCAGATAGCTAGGAAGTATCTGAGGCTAGACACTAACTCAGGTCTTCTTGACTCCAGTCTTGGAGTTCTATCCACTGAGTCACTAGCAGCCTAATACATAGTTGTACTTACTTAATTATTTTAAAATGGTGAGCCCCTGATGTAGCCTAATTGAAGTAGAATACCTTAGAAACTTTCTACTAGAACATTACTTATAAAAATGTAGCCCTTGAAAAACTTTCAGTGTGTCCCTTCTATCAGTACCTAAAATTCATGGTATTAAAGCAAAAAGATTATGTCTTGATCAACTGTGATGGACTTGATTCTTTTCAACAATGAGGTGATATTGCAATATACTTGTGATGGAAGTGTCATCCACTTCCAGAGAGAGAATTATGATGACTGAATATGGATCAAAGCATAGTATTTTCACTTTTGTTGCTCTTTTGCTTGTTTTTTCTTGTATTTTTTTCCCCTCTTGATCTGATTTTTCTTGTACAACATGATGAATATGGAAATATGTTTAGAAGAATTGTACAGCAAGCAATCCAAGATAAATTTGGAGCACAAATTTTTGCTAAGATAATTGTTGAAAACTATCTTTGCATATATTTGGAAAAATAAAAAGCTACCAAAAGTTCATGGTTGTAGTAGGGTATTCATTTATTCAAATTCACCATACCTCTTTATATTGATCAAATAGGTAACACATTAATTCAAAATAAAAACATTTAATTAAAATGGAATGGAAATAACAAAGAATTATCTCAGTTACCATTACAAATAAATTCCACTCTGATATAACTTCTGGGTGCATTAGTCTTGCATAACAACTTTTTTTTTGTTTATTATAGCTTTTTATTTACAAGATATATGCATGGGTAATTTTTCAGCATTGAAAAATTGCAAAACCTTTTTTTCCAACTTTTCCTCTCCTTTCCTCCACCCTCTCCCCCAGATGGCAGGTTGACCAATACATGTTAAATATGTTAAAGTATAAGTTAAATACAATAAATGAATACATGTCCATACAGTTATTTTGCTGTACAAAAAGAATCAGACTTTGAAATAGTGTACAATTAGCCTGTGAAGGAAATCAAAAATGCAGGCAGACAAAAATAGAGGGATTGGGAATTCTATGTAGTGGTTCATAGTCATTTCCCAGAGTTCTTTCGCTGGGTGTAGCTGATTCAATTCATTACTGCTCTATTGGAACTGATTTCGTTCATCTCATTGTTGAAGATGGCCACGTCCTTCAGAATTGATCATCATATAGTATTGTTGTTGAATTATATAATGATCTCCTGGTCTCGCTTATTTTACTCAACATCAGTTCATGTAAGTCTCTCCAAGCCTCTCTGTATTCATCTTGCTGGTCATTTCTTGCCAAACAATAATATTCCATAACATTCATATACCACAATTTATTCAGCCATTCTACAATTGATGGGCATCTACTCAGTTTCCAGTTTCTGGCCACTACAAACAGGGCTGCCACAAACATTTTGGCACATACAGGTCCCTTTCCCTTCTTTAGTATCTCTTTGGGATATAAGACCAGTAGTAACACTGCTGGATCAAAGGGTATTGCATAACATCTTAAGGGTTACCTTAAGTCTTCTCAATATAATAGGAAAGGGATATGTCAACTCCCTCATAGAAAGTAGCTGGGGAAACAAACAACTGCCATAATCTTAGATATATTGATTTCTCAGCACTGTACCTAAAGAGAATTACAAAGTCTCTGTTGATTTCTCTCAGTGGTTTTCCAGGAATTCTGAAGAAGAGAGTAGGACTGATGACTTTGCACAGCTTTATCTTACTTAAATCCAATTCACTTGAAAGTCAAGACACCACCCTCTGATGCCTCTGGTCCTCTTTGAGAATAAAGAACAAACGACAACAAGACTAATATGGGGCACACTATTGCTTCTGCTGCCGACAGAAACTGATCACTATGGTCTAAACATACTTGCCATTTTTCCATATGTTCTGCCATAATCAGGTGGAGACATCCTATAGACCATTGGAGATGAAGATCTGGAGTTAAAATAAGATGTCAGGAGTAGAAATATAAAACTACAAAATCCTCATTGAAGAGATATCAGAAGCTACCTATTCTTACTTGGAAAGGAACTCTTTTTATAACATTCTTACCAAGCACGGGCATATAAGGGGCACAGTGAATAGAGTGTTGGGCCTGAAGTCAGGAGGACTCATCTTTTCACTCTCAGATATTTACTAACTGTGTAACCTTGGACAAGTCACTTAACCCTGTTTGCCTCACTTTCTTTATCTGTACAAATGAACTGAAGAAGGAAATGGCAAACTCTGCCAGTATCTTTGCAAGAAAACACCCAATGGGGTAACAAAGAGTCAGATATGACAAAAAAAAAAAAAAAAAGAGTCAAACACAAGTGGAAAAAAAAAAAAGATTCAACACCAACAAAAGCAGAAAAGAACAATAGGAGAACCAGATGGATATGTTGTCTTGAAGCCAAGGGAAGTGAGACTATCCACTGGAAAATGCCATCAACAGTTTTGGTAGCTCTGGGAAATCCAAAGATGAGGATTAAAACTGGCATTGGATTTGGTGACAGAGTATAGCTGAGAGAGTTTAAAAGCCAGTTCACTCTTCCACTTTCCAATGAATTGTTTTTAGACATAAAATTACCTATCTAATCAGAGGAAATGCAAATTAAGATAACTTTGAGATACCACTACATACCTGTCAGATTGGCTAAGATGACAGGAAAAGAGAATGACAAATTTTGGAGGGGATGCAGAAAAACTGGGACACTGATACATTATTGGTGGAGCTGTGAACTGATTCAACCATTCTGCAGAGCAATTTGAAACTGTGCCCAAAGGGCTATCAAACTGTGCATACCCTTTGATCTAGCACTATTTCTACTGGTTTTATTTCCCAAAAGAGATCATAAAGAAGGGAAAGGAGCTCACACGTGCAAAAATGTTTGTGGTAGCCCCTTTTTGGGCTGGAAACTGATTAGATGTTTATCAGTTGGAGAATGACTGAATAAGTAATAATATATGAATGCAATGGAATATTACAGTTTTATAAGAAAAGATCAGCAGGATGATTTCAGAGAGGCCTGGAGACTTACATGGAATGGTTCATTAGCATCAGCTAAATGAAATGAGGAGAACCTCATTGGAGAAGATCATTGTACATGGCAACAATCAGATTATGTGATGATCAATTCTGATGGACGGGGTTCTTCTGAACAATGAGATGATTCAGGCCAGTTCTTATGATCTTATGATGAAGAGAGCTATTTGAACCCAGAGAGAGGACTGGGGGGGACTGAGTGTGGACCACAACATAGTATTTTCACTTTTTGTTATTCTTTGCTTGCATTTTGTTTTCTTTCTCAATTTTCCCCTTTTTGATATGATATTTCTTGTATAGCATGATAGTTGTAGAAATACGTATAGAGGAATTGCGCATGTTTGGAATTGCACATGTTTAACATATATTGGATTACTTGCCATCTTGGGGAGGAGGTAGAGGGAAGAGAGTTTGGAACACAAGGTTTTGCCAGGATGAATGTCTAAAATAATCCATGCATATGTTTTGAAAATCAAAAACTTTAATAAAAAATTACTTATATGATTTTTTTTGTTTTTTTTTCTTACATTAAATAACTTCAGAGTTGAAGAGAAGTGTGCTCCCAGGGGCTATTCTTAATTTCTTTCAATATTAGACTACCACAATCTCTAGACATAGCCAATTCACTTCGATTTTTCCCTTATTCTGACAAGAATGAGGAAAGTTTATGGTAACCCTTTTATGCTTGCAATATGTTTTATTTAATGTTATCAATGTTAAATATGACAAAAGTATCCTATTTAATTTAGTAACCTTTCCCAATTTAAATTTTTCTATTACTTACACTGAGCTATTGAGGTGACACAGTGAGCCTAGGCAAGTCACTTCATTCAGATTCCTAATCTGTAAAGTGAGCTGCAGGAAAAAAAAAAGCAAACTATTCCAGTATTTTTGCCAAGAAATCTCACAACAGAGTCACAAAAAGTCAAACATGACAAAAAAAAAAAAAAAACCCACACAAAAGAACAATAAACCACTTAATAGAATTTCCTGCAGAGGTCAAAAGAGTAGAAAATAGGAACAATTTCAGGAGTGGGAGGTGGGTACCTAATTATATACAATGTTTCCTTTTCTTCTTAAACTATTGCTTTCTTCTTTTAGTTTTGGAAAGGGGGTTTACATCTGAGAAGAAAGTATTCTCCCAAATTTAATTATATATGCTCATCATACTAGAACAAATAATCTTTTTAAAACAATCATTGTTAAAAACAACAACAACAACAAAGAAACAAACAAAAAAATATAGGGGCTTATGTTATTATCTAATAAAAAATTCATTACCAAAACTCCAAAATGTCATATTTAGTCTGAAGTTTTTCTTTTTCAAGTTGAAACCAGGATATGAGAATTGATCTTGATTTTTTTTTCTTTTCTATAAAGGAAGCTGTTTCCCCGCATTCCTTGATTCACGAGGAAGAACCTAGTTTAACAATTGAAGCTCATTTTTTTTTTTTTTTGGTTGTTTCCATTCATTTTTCATGGCCCAGATCACATAATTATTTTGTCTAGCCTTTGCAATTAAAAAAAATTTCATCTTAGAGACATATATACACACATAAAAATTTATTAGAATAACATCTGTTCTTTCCATTGACAAGAAGTTGAGGTCTAAAGAGATTATTAAACTTGGACTCATGAAGAAATAAACACCGAATGTTCCACAGAGGAATATGCAAAATAATCAAAACAGGAGAAATAGGAGAGGAATCATATTTCCTGGAATCCTTTCTTTTGTTTTCATTTCCTTATTCTGTCATTCTACTGATGCAGTTCTAGTCGTAGAGAATTGAATCCCCTCTGGTTGGTGCACAGGTTCAACGTGAAAGAATTTGTGAACCTGAAAAGTCTGAATGGCAAAAGGGATTTTTTTATTGGCACTGAGAAGCCAGCTTTGCTAGGAAGACAGACTCCTCAATGGCAAGGTCCTGTCAGCTTGTTAGAGTGAGAGGGAGCTTGACCAAACTCCAAACTCCTGCCGGAGAGCAGGGCATTGGGGTAGCAGCTCGTCCCCTGTAGGCAGTCCCTCCTCCAGTGCTCCTCCTGCTTGAACTCAGGACAAGGACTGGAGAGTTTAAAGCACAGACCTTAGTGGTTCCTGGAAAGAGCAGCCAAGAGTAGGCACTTTTCTTCAACTCTCGCTTTAATTCTGTGGTCTCTCTCTTCAGCTGCACGCTGATCCCTCTTCAATAGCAGTTTTTAAGGGAGAAATTTGAAGGAACAAATCTGGCTTCTGCAGTTTCCTCCGTATGTCTGGGGCATTAACATTAACATCTCCTCAGGACAGATCAAGGAGGATATTGGCCTTGGAACCCTGAAAAGGCTGGATGGAGTCCTTAGAGTAATGGCTAGATTTTTCTGCAGTCGGGAGAGATTTGACATTGAAAGAGGCACCTCTGCTTTGAGTGTCTCTACCTAAAAATCTACTGCTTTTCCCAAGGTGCAGAGGGTAAAATCAGTATCCTGAGGAAGAGAGAAAAAGCTGGGAGTCTCAGGATCGGGTTCAGGTGAGAGAGATAGAGTCAAAGAGAGAAGGTCCTGTTCTGGAAAGGATATAGAAGCCTTCTGATAGGGACTGCATAGAGATGCAGAGGCAGGGCTCCTGTGTCCCTAGGGGAGCAGGAAGGAGGGAGTTTGATTTCCTTCCAGCAAATTTAAGCAGCACTTGCCATGCTGTTTAGTTTTGAGATCTTTCAAGCTGAATTTGTTTCTGTCTAAGGAAGGATACTTAGAAAGTAGAGGTGGTTTGTCCCATTTTACCATAAGCCTTAGTTTCTCCGATTCTATAGCGCCTCATCCTTCTCTAGACATCTCTAGAGATGAAGCAATGACAAAATGCTTCCTGATTAAGGGGACTTTTGTCAGAGAATGCAGGTCTTCCCAGTCGAGTGTTCCTGAGAGTATTCTGCTGGGTGTGGAGCCCCAACAATCTAAAATTTCCCGGGAATTTGGATTGTTCTGGCTATAGAATAAAATAACAAGAAAAGGCTTTATCTCATCCAGATTTTGGGGGATTCCTGGTAGGGCAACCAAAATGATGTGGTGCTAGTGGTACAGAATTGATATGAGAATCCCCTCTGATTGGTGCAGGTCCAATGTGAAAGAATTCACAAACTCAAAATCTGAATGTGGCAAGAAAAGGGATTTTTATTGGCACTGAAAAGCCAGCTTTGCTAGGAAGACAAATTCCTCAGTGGTAAGGTCCTGTCAGAGAAATAACAAAATAACTACTGAGAAGAGGATGTCTTCATAGTGGGTAAAAGTCTTGGCAGGCAGTTGTGCCAAGAAGAGAGGTCCCTCGGCAAAGCATAATCCTATTTTGGACTTCTGCAGAGATTTAGAATTCAAACTTGTCTTTTTATTAGCAGTCTGAAGTTTGGTTCCAGTTGAAAAGAGAGTTAATGCCCCAAGGCCTAGACACTTATCTTGGAGTTTCAACTCACTCAACAGAAATAACAAGCCCAGATCTCCAACTGAATAAATCATTTTGAAAGATTTTTTTCCCAGAACCTGGAATTTCCTGAAGAGGATTGGCACCCCCAAAAATCAATGGAGGGTGATTTGACCAAAATCTCCAATTGAATGATGCTGCTTAACTTGGAAAAGGCTTGTCTGGAGAAGTATGCTTTTTCCCAGATTTTTTTGGAGTCTTGAGACCTCGAATCTCCCTTATTATACAGATTAAAGGAGACAGTTTCATAGTTCACTCCCTTCACTACCAAAAATGAGACAATTTGGAGGGCAAATTGTGAACTCAGAGCTCTGAATACAGAGACTTCCTATTTTAGGGACTTTTTTCAGGCTATGACAAACCTGTGAAATTTATTTCTGTAGTCAGTTGTGGCACATGTCTGTAATCCCTGCTATTGGGGAGGCTGAAGTCTTTTGAACCTGGGACTTCTAAACTACAGTGGGCTAAATTGCCTAGATGTTAGCATTTAGTTTATCAGGGAGAGTCCTGAGGGGGTAGAGAGGGATGGAGAGGGGAATCAGGTTGCCTAAGGGGTTCTGAACTGGCCCACTTTGAATAGAAGAGAGGAAAAGAGATCAGGGGAGCAGAGAGAGGATGAAGTGAGGAATTTATCTACACAGGTGTTGATTTTCTTATCTATAAAATGAGAAAATTAGTGAATATAACTTTGACCTTGAAGTCAAGAAAAACTGACTGTGGGACTATGGATAAGTCAGTTAATTCCTCAGGCTCTAGGAAATGCTAAAGTTGTTGGCCTGCATTGATATAAGAAGTTCTCATCTGAGAGCTTACTACACAGACAAAACCACAGATCCAGGCTTTCTCCTCAGTCCTTAAGATACAGTAAAATACCATGACCCTGTTAGTAAATCATGACTTAAGTTGTGACTAATTGCGACTAAACTCTAAATAATTTGAATTAAATCCGTTGTGAAAGACTGGAAAAAAGGTTTGTAATGAAAAGGAAAAAACATCTCATGATGATATTTTGCTCAAAAAAGGAATTTGATTGTTGGTGTTCAGTCTCCTACTCTCTTGTGACACAATTTTTGGTTTTCAAAAAGATCCTAGAGTGGCTTTCTATTTGCTTCTCCAGCTCATTTTGCAGATAAGGAATTCAAGCAAATAGGGCTAAGTGACTTGCCCAGGATCATATAGCTAGTAAGTGTCTAAGGCTGGATTTGAACTCAGAAAAGTATGTCTTCCTGATTTTAAGCCCTGCACTCTATCTACTGTATCACTTAGCTGCCCTCAAAAAAGGAAAGATTTTGGCTACTTGCCTTATCATTGGCTTCTTTAGAAAATTGATGACATAAAATTGATGACAAAAATTCTTGTACATGCTGTGGGGGTGGGTGGGTAGAGAAAAAAGAATATTCATTTTCATTTCTTTAGGCAAAGTGGTAGAAGTATTGAAGGGGCTAGACCTGTAATTTTATGGCTAGAGAATATCCACTGCACTAACTCTTTCTACCAGTATATATTTGCAATGGTCTACAACTTTTATTCCTAGATACTTCTCTGGGGGACACTCAAAGGTCAAATGACTTTACCTCTAGTAGGTATATTTCAGAGACATTTCTTGAAACCAGGTTTCTTTTGACAGCAAGGTCATCCCTCTCTCCACTACTTCTTGTTGCCTCTCTCAAAATTACCTTCAGGCAAATAACTATAAGTATTATAATCAAGAATAGACCATACTGATAGGATTTTAGGGAAAATTTTTGCAGCTATGTACTTTAAATAGTGTTCAAAACAGTACCTGGAGATAACTAGGTGGTGCCATCATGCTCCTGCAGTCAGAAAAATCCAAGTTCAATTTCAGCCTCAGATACTTATTAGTTGTGTGACTAAGTCATAAGTTCTTCAATCCCAGTTTCCTGATCTGTAAAATTAGGATAATAGTAGTATTCATTCTCCAAGGTTGTTGTGAGAATAAAATGAGAAAATGTTTGCAAAGAACTTTTCAATATTGATATTATTTGGTAGTGGGTGGTGGTAATGTTCAGTCATCCAGTCTGTTCAATTCTTCATGACTCCATGGAGTTTTCTAGGTAAAGATATTGGAGTGATTTGTCATTTCTTTCTCCAATGATGTCCTGATTTTATAGACAAGAACAAATATGGATTAAGTGACTTTTTTCAGGATCACACAGCTATTAAATGTGTGAGGCCAGATTTTAACTCAAATTCTCCTGACTCTGAGCCCCACTCTATCCACTACCTGCCCCTGAAATTATTATTATCTATCATTGGTTTACCTTTTAAAAAATCTTGGATAGATCAGTAAAAAAATTATGCTTTTTGTTAATAAGCACACTACCTTTCAGGGATCATTTGCTCTTGCTTTCTATCTTATATATAGTTTCAAATTCATAGTCTCCTAAATTAATCAATACAAACTTATTAAGCACCTACTGTGTGACAGGGACTGTTCTAGAGACTTAACTCCAACCTTTCAGCTATTTTCCCTTAGTTCCCATAACTGTTTTTTTCTTCCCCTATCCTTCATTTCTAACCACAGAAACCTATTTACTAAACATTTAGCAACATTGCTGCAGTTAACAAAGGGTGTCCTGGACCCAGTTTGTGCAAAAGAACTAAAATCACTCTTACACATTTTCCTGTAACATGATTCAGTGGCATCATGACATAATGGACAGAGAGCTCAACTTAAAGCCAGGAAAATCTGGATTCAGATCTGCCTCTGATATACACTTTCTGAGCAAAGCACTTAAATTCTTAACGCTTTAGGAGTTTTTCTAACACTTAAAATTCTGAATTAGTAGGGGGAGTTTTCTCATTGTACACAAGAAAAATCACAAATCCACCTCTGTCCTTATTCATTCTACTTAGTAACCCAAGAGAGCAGCTAGGTGGCATAGTGAATAAAGTGCCAGACCTAAAGTCAGAAAGATCTTAATTCAAAGCTAGTCTTAGACGCTTACTAGCTATGTGACCCTTGTTGGCAAGTCACTTAATCCTGTTTGTTATCTGTAAAATGAGCTGCAGAAGGTTATAACAAAGTCCTGCAGTTTCTCTGCCAGAAAAAAGAAAAAAAAAACAATCAAATGGGATCACAAAGAATCAGACACAAGTAAAAATGACTAAATAATAACAATAAATTAAATCAAGAAGTCCTAAATTTGAATCCTAAATCTGCTACTGTGTGGAAAAACTCCTATGTAGAGAAAGTTAATCTCTCTGGGCTTCTATCTCTTCATCTATAAAATGAAAAAATTGAATTAGAATATCTCTGAGATGTCTTCCAGCTCTATATCCATGTCTATATCCACACATTCTAATTCTGTTGTATCTAAAAACCTAAGGAAGTCATTAGAGCCTAATTGAAGAATATTCAGAGGATACTTAGGATAGGGCTTTAGTATATATATATATACATATTTGGGGCTAAATCTGCAAAGAAAGAGCTTAACAGTAGCTAAAGACAAGGGCTTGAAAACATGGCTTAAAGTTATATGTGGATAGAAGTAATTAGGTAACAGAGAGTTCACTGTGAACAGATAGACTAGATAGTCAATTCCATGACAATTGAAAAAAATTTCAAAATGATCACTTTCCTTTTGGAGAGAAATCACCAAATCTTTCAGTTTCATTTTGCATTGAAACATTGAAAAAATTAACTAAATATAAGAGGGAAGGGGACAAAATGGAAAGTGCAATAGGGATCAAGAGATAAAAGTTCAAATCCTGGCTCTTATAACTTATTACCTCTGTGACCCTTTCTCTGGGCCTCAGTTTCTTCATTTTTAAAATGAGGCAGCTGGACTAGAAGGGTTATGATTCTACATACAAATATAGATTGTAATCTACCTAAAGTTCTACATACCCTATAACAACTCAGTTTTAGGATCCTAGATTTATAACTGGAAGGTACCTTAGAGTAGTAATGTCAAACACAAATAGAAATGGAAACCTCTAATTTAGTATATAAGAATAATTATGGGCTGTACGTGGACTTAGTTTTGAAATGTAATATTATCTATGTTTTATTTTATTTTTATTTTTAAAAATTAATATTATTGATATTTTATTATATTTTTCTTTTAAAAATATTTTCCAATTACATTTTAATATTGTTCAGGCCACATTCAGGAGTACTGTGGGTCACATACAGGATGTGGATCATGTTTTCACACATTTGCCTTAGAGAACATTCTAGTCCAACTCCAGCATTTTACAGAAAAGGACAATTGAGATCTAAATGGTCAGAGGATATTCAAAGCTACATAAGCAATAAATAACAAAGTCAGAATTTGAAGTCCTTTGATTTCAAATGCAGGGCTCATTATCAAAGTGAACACCTCTATATACTTTCCATTCAATATTTCTATTCAATTGAAGAAAGAAAAAGTTATTTGTTTTGTACCCAGTACTAACTATATAGCATCCCTATTGTGAAAAAGAAGTATTTCCCTTTCCCAAACCCCTTCCTAAACATTTCAAAGCATTGTTTATACAGTGAGTTTATAAGTAAGTGCTTCCATTCCATTTTTTTTCAACCAGGAGGAAAGAACAGATGATATATTTGGGGAAGTATTGATGTTTTTGAAATTGTGAGTGTCTGCTGATAGATACACTTGAGAGGAGTCGTTTGTCTCCAAGGATGACAGAGACAGAATAAGAGAAAAGAGAAAATACCCTTCTATCTGACCCCATAAATGTTGAAATTGTAAGGCCAATATATGCCTATTTTCTGCATATTGTTATTGCATTTAATAAACTGGAAAATACAGTGAGTCACAATAGGTCACTGAAAAATCACATAAAGAGTTTAGACTTCCTGACCTCTCTGCAAGCTGTTTCAGTCAAAGTGTTTAAGCATTCCCAAAAGACTAATCACTTAGATAATACAATTTCATTTCTGGTCCATTTTCATGGATAGGTTTCCTTTTTCAAGATATCCATTGATTTTCCAATTAAAAACTAGCATTTTTACAACTCCTTGGGGGCATGCCCCCAACTCAAAGAATGAGTCCCCAGACATGGCTACCATAGATTCACAATATTCTGTGGCTTTGCATTCACTCCAAACCATTGCTCATGAGGCCCCCATTAACATGTTTATCTTTATTAGTCAGTCAGAAGAAATAACTCATTTAGAGCAAAAGAATTTAGTGAAAAAGATCAGCAAAAAAAGACATTTCCACCACAAACCTAAAAAATATTCTGTAACTCACATAAACAGCAGAAAAGCACATGCATTTAGAAAACATGTAGAAACTGTGCATACCCTTTGATCCAGCAGTGTCTCTACTGGGCTTATACCCCAAAGAGATACTAAAAAAGGGAAAGGGACCTGTATGTGCCAAAATGTTTGTGCAGCCCTGTTTGTAGTGGCCAGAAGCTAGAAAATGAATGGATGTCCATCAATTGGAGAATGGTTGAGTAAATTGTGGTATATGAATGTTATGGAATATTATTGTTCTGTAAGAAATGACCAGCAGGATGAATACAGAGAGGCTTGGAGAGACTTACATGAACTGATGCTGAGCGAAATGAGCAGAACCAGGAAATCATTATATACCTCAACAGCGATACTGTATGAGGATGTATTCTGATGGAAGTGGATTTCTTCAACAAAGACAAGATCTCACTTAGTTTCAATTGATCAAGGATGGACAGAAGCAGCTACACCCAAAGAAAGAACACTAGGAAATGAATGTAAACTGCTTGCATTTTTGTTCTTCCCAGGTTATTTATACCTTCTAAATCCAATTCTCCCTGAGCAACAAGAAAACTGTTCGGTTCTGCACACATATATTGTATCCAAGATCTACTGTAACCTATTTAACATGGATAGGACTGCTTGCCATCTTTGGGGAGAGGGTGGAGGGAGGGAGGGTAAAAATGGGAACAGAAGTGAGTGCAAGGGATAATGTTGTAAAAAATTACCCTGGCATGGGTTCTGTCAATAAAAAGTTATTTAATTAAAAAAGAAAAAAGAAAAAAAGAAAACATGTAGAAAAACATATACAAAAGGAATCCAGGTCACCAGGGTGCATAGGTAGAAAGACACATATTTGGAAGTACAATTCATATTTCTATTGCTATACTCTATTTTTTTTTTTTTAGATTTTTGGACAGTAATACCTTCCTTTATTGAAAACAACTACACTACACCACTGCTACGCTAAAATTTTCTGTTCTCACCAAGTCTTATCTCTGCTGATCTCCACTTAGAACCTTTGTCTCTCTACTTCAGGTACTGTGTCCATTAAATACTACTTCATAGGCTATTAAGTATCTGTTGGATGCCATTGCACAGGATACATTTCTACCACATGCTGACAGACATATGAACACACACATACATGTATATATATTTACATACACATGCATATATACATATATATTTATAGTGTGTGAGTTTGTATGTACATAGATGGCTACTATACTGTTTCTTTGCTTGTGGCTTATGGCTGCTATATGGGTTATATTGTATTCTCCTCCTGAGGAGAGTGTATTCTACCAAGCTCTTTTAGTTTAAAATCAATTTAAAAATATTTTATGGCTCTTTTAGAAAAGGAATAGAACTTTGGTCATAAAGAGGGAGGGGGGAGGGAAGGAAGGGGAAAGTCTATGAAAAAAGAAAACAAAAAAATTCTTCATGGATTCTTTTCATCTATTTCATCTGTTTCTTTTAGCTGAAACAGGTTTTCCTCTCTGACATGAAATTCATTGCCTTAGAAGCCAAATGCTTTCCCTCCCAGATAGGTACTTTCACTCTACTCTAACTTGAAACTTTGCCTCTTTATTTTGTCTTCAATGACTAGACTACAACTTCATTAGCCTCCATTCTAGTAGCTAGAAAGTAGAACTCCTAACAAAACCATTAGGGCTAACAAGGTCTGTGTTATCCCAGTTTCTCAACTATATATATGCCATCAAAATAATTTCAGGCTTTGAATTCACTATTTTGTTTCTATAACCCAAGTGTTTTATATATATTATCTCCTTCTGACCACAAAAAAGACATCAGTGAAAGTTTAATTTGCTTATTAGATGGGAAGAAGAGTTAGCCATCACCCATTGCCTTTTGGGGGACCACTAAAACTTCTTCATTTGAGTCACATTTTCCTTATTATGCTGAACAAGGTAGTAAGATTCCCCAGAGATTAAAAAAGGATTTAGAGTTCATATCCTGCTTTCTTGAATTTGTGACCTTGATCACATGATTTAACTCTCTGGATCTTAGTTTCCTCCTCTATATAATGAATTAAATAATGTACTTTGAGGTCCCTTCCAGCAGTATATCTATAATCCTCTGACAGGATGTAATACTTGGGAGTCACAAAATATTCTTATTTTAGGGAGATAGCTTCATTTATATTGTATTATTTGTTCTCATAACATCTCACTGACATAAGTAAAAACGGGTATGGGGGAGACTTTTTGGTCTGTGTTTTGTAAATAAGAAGCTGGCTTGATTAAAAGTTAAAGGCAACAAACATGTCTACAAAAATAGGTACTTTTATGACTATTTTCACATTTAATAAAGATACTTATGATAAAATATAAAAAATAAAAGTTAGAGACAAGGCAATGATATGGTCAAGAACATGAACAGACTTTCTGACTTCTAGGTCAGGGTTCTTGAACCATGATATAGGAGAGTACTCTGCTATATTATGTGCTATTAGGTATGCTCAACCAGGCGCATAACTAAGGGTTCAGAGAATGATTGCCTCAGGCACAGACAGTTCTGGAAGTGTAGCAATCTTTGGTGATTTCTATCAAAACAATTGACCTTCTTTGGTACTGCCTTCTTTGGAGCTTGAGTACTTAATCCCTTTTTCCCCTTTCTCTTTTCACTGATACTATCCCCACTCCCCCAATCTCTTCACCTCAGTGCAATACTATATCACTGCAAACACAAAGAGGGAAATAATTCACAAGGAAGTAAAGTCATTTTGGTTTGAACAATAAAGCTGAATCCCTCCAAAACTTCTTCTTATTTGACTTTAATATATTTAAGCCAACAGGATCTGCTGCCAACTAGATGAAAACATGTACAGAATTAACTCCAATATCCAAAGGTACATTGTCACCTCACTGTTGCTTATCCTCTTTAAAATCTGCTTTTAAATTTCTGGCTCCTCTGCTTTGTTAATTCCTTCATGTTTGGTGGAAAGTTTTTGCAAACACACACACACACACACACACACACACACACACACACATACACACACACATCAGGAAAGTAACAAGGATCTGAAGAAAGGAAACAAATAAGACTTAGAAAAAGAAAGAGATGGAAGGGAGAAGGAGAAAAAAGGAAGGAGAAACCCTCTCATGTAAGGCAATGCCGCTCATCTCTAGTATGGAAAGGATGTTAGGAAAGAATTATGGAAATGAAAGACCTTGACCACCAAATTCATTCCAAGTCTGTATAAGACTCTGAGGTAGTTCAGCTCTCTCATTTTAAGAACAACTAGTCCATCCTCTAAATTTTACAAATTAGGAAATCAAGGCCCAAATATGTTGAAAAAAATACAAAACTGCCCCGTCACACAATATTAATTACACAAAATTAATAATAAAGTCAGAACTAAAATCCAGTCTCCTTTATTCACTGATCCTTCCACTCTAAAATGAGCCAAGATATCAAGTGGGAAATTTGGGAAATGGCCAGTTTCTGTAGGCAGGGGCAAGGTAGGAGGGGGTGGATACTAGGTATGAAGAAATGGTATCTCTCTGAGTACAAAAATCCTGTTAGAAAGGCTAGACACAGAAAAGTAAAGGTTTGTCTGGGATATACAACATGTTCACTAGGAAGAATGGTTTAAACCTAGGCTGCCAGGGAACCTAGCAACAAGAATGCTAGGGAACAGAATAACAAGAGTCTGCATTAATCTTGAGACCCTTCATCATGTACCTTGCACACAATGCTCCATTTGCATAGGCAACAAGTCTGTGCAAAGACATGTCTTGTGCAAACTTTACCCTTGTGGTCTTTGGCTGGTTGGATCTCAGTCAGCTCACTCTTGGGAATGGATGTTGAGGCCTCGGGTGTGAGTTCTGCTTCACTGGCTACAGGTCTGGGGCACACCCTGTAGACACGCCAGGACAGACATTGAGCACTCACCAGATCGAGATCGCCCCCACTGTCTCAGGAGTTGGGCTCCTAGATACACAAACTAAACACATACTTGTTGCTGGGGCACGTTGTCAGGAGAGATGAGAGGGGTATAAGTACAGGACAGCAGAGGGAGAGAGAGGAAGCAGAAGGAGAGACAAGATGATGTAACCAAGCAATAAAGCTTCTCTAACTGCATTAGTGGTGTCAGACTACGCAGTCATATCCGGAGATGTCCAAAGGTTGTAGAGGCGATGATAATTGTGTAAGTGCTCAGACTCCAGCTGGTGTCAGCAGGTCTGTACTAGCTGAGGACCCCAACACTAGGCCCTCCTTCTATTTCTAGAATCCTCCAGTTTTATAACACTCTTCATCTTAATATACTGACTGATTAATTTCACCAATTTCTCTGTCCAAGAAAAGATATTTTAAAAATCTTTCTGTAGAGTTTTTCATAGTGTCTCAAGAAGAACAATACTGTTACTGAAAGAGATGTCATAGCTCTCAGATTAAAGTTAAATACACATTGGGGGAACTAAAGAATTCCTGCTAAGAAAGTATGATTTATGAAATGCTGCTGTTTTTTTTCTAGACATTGACATAAGTGAAGGTCTGCATCAAAGGGGTCAATAAGCCCTACTGAGTCTATAACACTCTTAAATATGATCTGAAGCAGAATAAAATGTAATTGGGAAATATTTAACAAAATAAATGAAAATACAATAAAAACAGATAATATTACATTTTAAAATTAAATCAACGTGTAGCCCATAGGGATACACTTAGAGATTCCATTTCTGTTTGATGACTGAAAAATACAACTCTTGTTACATATATAAATAATAAAGTAAAATAAATTCCCATGTTGGCTTTGTCCGATAATATGTTTCTTTCTGTATATTAGTTCAACACTTCTCTGTCAGGATCTCAGCTGTCTCTGTGGGGAGAGCTTTGCTACAGGATTGGATACTTTGCTCTGGCAGCAAGTCAGTCTACTGCCCAGCAGAGAAGCTAAAAACACTGGGGATGAAGAATACAACCCTGAACAGCTGGAGTCTCTAGGGACCTGGTCACCCCTCCCCCACAGCATCTCAGCACGCTCTCAGAGTCTCAGAGCACAGGAGCAGCACAGTCCTGCCAGTGCCTCGCTGCTGGCGGCCTTCCCCCCTCCCCCCAGTCTGTAGAGGAAGCTTGGTAATACCACCCAGCCCCTCCCCCCAAAAAAGCAGATTCTATTTGGGGTTTTTTCTTTTTTTCTTTGCTAGTTTGTCTCTGACAAAATGAGCAAAAAACTGAAAAGGACCTTAACCATTGACAGCTTTTATACAAATAGAGAGCAGATTCTAAACCCTGAGGAGACTAAAAACAGACTCTCTAGGTGAATCCCCAAAGGAGGGGATCGCCTGTTCCTCAGCACAGATGAATCTCATAGAAGAAATTAAAAAGGCTCTCAAAAGAGAGCTAGAAGAAAAATAGGAAAAGGAGAGGGAGGGTTGGTAAGAGAGTCTAGAGAAGTCATCCCACTCATTTAAAGACAGAGTGGATAAAGAAATCAAATCCTTGAAAAATAGGATTAGTGAACTGGAAACAGAAAATAACTCTCTGAAAAATAAAATTGGTGAAATGGAAAAAAATTCCATAGAACAAAACAACTCAATTGGACAATTAGAAAAAGATATAAAAAAAGTGAATGAAGAAAATACTTCATTGAAAATCAGAATGGAACAAATGGAATTGAATGACTCGAGGAGACAACAAGAATCAGTCAAGCAAAACCAAAAAAATCAAACAATGGAGAAAAATGTGAAATACATTCTTGGGAAAATAACAGACCTAGAAAATAGATCTAGGAGAGACAATCTGAGAATTATTGGAGAATTATTGAGAATTATTGGAGAAAAATATGATGAAAAAAAGAGCCTGGACACTATTGTCCAGGAAATTATCAAAGAGAACTGCCCAGAAGTCACAGAAACAGAGGGTAAAATAGACATTGAAAGAATTCATTGATCACCTACTAAAAGGGATCCTAAAATCAAAACACCAAGAAATATAGTGGCCAAATGCCAGAACCCTCAAACAAAGGAAGAAATACTCTAAGTGGCTAGAAAAACCCAATTCAAATATAGAGGAGCCACAATAAGGATCACCCAGGATCTAGTAGTATCCACATTAAAAGATCGAAGGGCCTGGAATATGATATTCTGAAAGGCTAAGGAACTCGGTATGCAACCAAAAATAACTTACCCAGCCAGAATGAGCATCTTTTTCCAGGGAAGAAGATGGTCATTCAATGAAATAAGCGAATTTCACCTATTTTTGATGAAAAAACCAGAACTTAACAAAAAGTTTGATCTACAAATATAGAACTCAAGAGAAATCTAAAAAGGTAAAAAGAAATCTTGGGAATTATATTTCTGCTATAAAGACATATAAAGAGGTATATATATACCTTGTTCTAGAAACTAGAGGTGGAAAGGACATTGTACCAGAAAAAGGGTAAAGTGGGGGTACTACATCTCATGAAGAGGCAAAGGAAACCTATTATATCTGAGAGAAAGAATGGAGGAGGATGAATATAGTGGGTATCTTACTGCCATCAGAATTGGCTTTAAGAGAAAAATTTTAGACATATTCAATTTATGGTGAAACTTCTCCCACCTCATTGAAAAGTGAGAAGGGAAAAGTGAAAAGGGAAGGAATAAGCTAAGCAGAAGGGAATACGGAAACTGTGAGGGAAAGGAGTAAGATAGGGGGAGGAACTCTAAGGTGGGGGGGGAGGGATACTGAAAAGGGAGGGCTGTGAGAAACAAGTGGTGGTCACAAGTTTAATACTGGGAAGGGGAATAAGGGGGAAAGAAGGGAGAAAAGCAAAAACAGAGGTTAACAAGATGGCAAGTAATATAGAATTGGTAATTTTAACCATAAATGTGAATGGGGTAAACTCCCCCATAAAGAGGAAGTGGTTAGCAGAATGGATTAAAAACCAGAATCCTACAATATGTTGTTTACAGGAAACACACCTGAAGCAGGGAGATACATGCAGAGTAAAGGTAAAAGGTTGGAGCAAAATCTACTATGCTTCAGGTGAAGTCAAAAAAGCAGGGATAGCCATCCTGATCTCAGATCAAGCAAAAGCAAAAATCGATCTAATTAAAAGAGACAAGGAAGGGCACTATATCTTGCTAAAGGGTAGCATAGATAATGAAACAATATCAATATTGGACATATATATACCAAGTGGTGTAGCATCTAAATTCTTAAAAGAGAAATTAAGAGAGCTGCAGGAAGAACTAGACAGCAAAACTATAATAGTGGCAGATCTCAACCTTGTACTCTCAGAATTAGATAAATCAAACCACAAAATAAATAAGAAAGAAGTCAAAGAGGTAAATAGAATACTAGAAAAGTTAGATATGATAGAGCTCTGGAGAAAACTAAATGGAGACAGAAAGGAGTACACTTTTTTTTCAGCAGTTCATGGAACCTATACAAAAATAGACCATATATTAGGACATAAAAACCTCAAAGTCAAATGCAGTAAGGCAGAAATAGTAAATGCATCCTTTTCAGATCACGATGCACTGAAAATTACATTCAACAAAAAGCCAGGGGAAAGTAGACCAAAAAATAATTGGAAACTAAATAATCTCATACTAAAGAATGATTGGGTGAAACAGCAAATCATAGACATAATTAATAACTTCACCCAAGAAAACGCCAATAATGAGACATCATACCAACTGCTTTGGGATGCAGCCAAAGTGGTAATAAGGGGAAATTTCATATCTCTAGAGGCCTACTTGCATAAAATAGAGAAAGAGAAGGTCAATGAATTGGGCTTGCAACTAAAAATGCTAGAAAAGGAACAAATTAAAAAAACCCCAGTCAAACATTAAACTTGAAATTCTAAAAATAAAAGGAGAGATCAATAAAACTGAAAGTAAAAAAAAAAACTATTGAATTAATAAATCTAAGAGTTGGTTCTATGAAAAAACCAACAAAATAGACAAACCCTTAGTAAATCTGATTAAAAAAAGGAAAGAGGAAAATCAAATTCTTAGCCTTAAAAATGAAAAGGGAGAACTCGTCACTAATGAAGAGGAAATTAGAGCAATAATTAGGAATTACTTTGCCCAACTTTATGCCAATGAATTCGACAACTTAAATGAAATGGAAGAATACCTTCAAAAATATAGCTTGCCCAAATTAATAGAGAAAGAAGTAAATATCCTAAACTGTCCTGTGTGAGAAAAATGAAGTAGGTCCACGTAGTTGGAAATAAAAGATAAGAAGAACAAAATAGTAGGAAGGCATTAAGTTATAAAGGTCTTTAAATGTCTCATAGAAGATTTTATGTTTGGTTCTCAAAGTAATAGAGAGCCATAGAGAGTATGGCAAAGAAGAAGGCAATGACATGGTCAGATCAGCACCTTAGGAGGATCACTTTGGTAGGTAAATGAAGGATGGACTGGGAATGAGAAGAGACTCAAGTCAGAGAGACCCAGTATGTGATGAAGTCCTGAGCCAAGGTTGGAGGTATGTGAGTGAAGAGAGGGAGACCTATACAAAAAATGTTGTCAAGGTAGAAGAAGCAAGATGACAAATGACTGGATATTAATTCACCTACATAACTTGTCAGATCTCCACAGTAAAATACCACTTATAAGCTCTTTGAGGGCAGAGACTGTCTTTTGCCTCTCTCTATATTACTAGCTCTTGACACAATGCCAGGCATATAGTGGGCACTTGTTTATTGAGCAATGGATTGAAGGATCAGATTCTGTAGTCATGAAAAAGGGGAAACTTTCCCCTTATCAGCTAGATACCCAACAGACAGGTTTTATAGTCCACAGACTATTTCTTATTTGTAGCATGTTTTTTATTGAAACTTTTTTCAACATCTGTGAGCAGTGAGCAACTTCCATTGAAAGGACAACATAAATTCATTCAGAAGATTAAAATGACTGTTAATTTTGCCTCCTATGGTTCTTCTCCATCTCTCTTTCCTTCCCTCTTCCCACTTATTTGATCAGGCTGAAAAAAAAAAAAAGGAGAAGAAAGCATCTGTATAAGCATGGCCACTGTACTTTCTAGATAGAATCTTGGAACCATGTGGTACAAATGCTAACAGGCCAAACCTTTCCCTTCAATCCCTGGCTCCAGAGCATTTTCACAGATGTAAAATCTGACAGCAAATCACATTGGGTCTTATAATACAGCTGTCTACATCCTGTGATCTCCTCTTCCCCTTCCATTTTCTGTTATTGACTTTTACATTTCTTTGGGGGTCAGGGATGGGTGGAGATGGGGAGGCAATTGGAGTTAAGTGGCTTGCCCAGGGTCACAGAGCTAGTTAAATGTCTGGGTCAGGATGACTATTATACTTCAAATGATTAAAAATAATCAGTGATGGAGGGATCACTAAGGGATCCCTGAATCCTTGGATCCCTGAAGGGATCTAAATTCAGAAAGAGAGAAGGGAGAAGCCATTGAGTCTACACACCTTCATCTTATAAATGAAAAAAATCAAGGACCAAATCACACAGCTAAATGGCAGAGCCAAAATTCAAATCCAGGTCCCTTGATTTCATATCCTATACACTGCCATAGTATCACACTTTCTTTGTATAAAGGCACACTAGACAAAGGCAACTAGGCAGACTAATACATTGTGTATTGTTGTGCATAACTGTTTGTTGTGTATAGCTATGAATTGGTCCAAACATCCTAGAAAGTGACTGAAATTATGCTAATTGTTAGAGCAGCTGGTAGTGTAAAGTTAGGAAGAATTGAGTTCAAATCCAGACACAGACACTTATTGTGTGCTAGAAATATAGTCTGGACACTGAAAATCAGATGTTGAGGAAAATTTATTAAAGAAGAATCTTAAGCAATCACTCCTCTTCGGGAAGAGGGAGGCCCAAGTACAGAAGTTTATACTTGCTAATTTGGCACAATCCCTCCATTCAGAGAATGGATTGGTCTGTTTCTTACAGGTTACGATCTTTCTGATGTGCTCACTACTTGTTTCCCCTAATATGTATAAACATGTTCCCCCTCCCTCATCACACGTACAATGTTCAAAAATGGTGGAAAACTCCTGCTACAGGGTATTGTTTAATATTGTTAGCTTATTAAGCAGGTGCAATAGTGATTTGGTCAAATCAGGTCATTGACCCCAACTAGTTTGGGCTGGATTAACTATTATCTTAAGTTTGTGATTTTCTTAAAACTCTAAGACTCTTTCTGATTGGCTGAATCCACCTGTGCCTTCCTAGCTCCCCAATTCTTTGTTTACTCAAGATTTCTATTGATCACTTAATTGTTCTATGAAATCTTAATCTTTCTTAACCTCTCACTTTCTGAAAACCTCTTGGTCAGTGGTATCCACTATCCCATACTACCTCAATTTCAATTTTGAGGGAATTGAACGCTACTTTCTTAGAGATGGATGAGCTATCCTGCTGGATACCCCATGGAGTTCTTATTTTTCATTTAGCAGCTTCTGAATTTCCCCATTATTTTAATCAAACCAGTCTTGATGTTTATGAGTGTTCTGACCCAGATGAGCAAATGCTGTGCTATACACTGAATTTCTGAAAGCTGCCCATTTCTTTCCTATTCCATTGTTGCCAACTGTGTGTTGACTCAACTTACTCTTCAACAAACTGTCCCCTCTCAGAGAAGCACTTTAATCTGTGATCATCAATTCTTCCAGTAATCCTTTTACCTTGGGGCTGCTACTTTTGTTGAATATAAATAGTCAACCTGGAAAGGATAAGTCTATGATCAGTCCAGCACTCTGCACCACACATTGTCTTGATCACACTCACATCCTGTCTATCTCTTCTTCTTACAATTACATAATCTGTTAAAAGCCAATGTTAGCTGCAAGGGTGCATCCATGAAATTTTATTGCATTAGATAAATGGAATGCAGTGTTTGTGATGAGATCATGAGATACACAAGTCTTCAATAGTAAATGACCATTGCTGTTGCCGCTTCTAACTCCATTCCACCCAATGACTCCCTGCCATGTTGGGTAGTCTGAAACTACTCTAGCATTAAAGTCTAGAGTAGATAGACTTTATCTACATAATTCTAGGATTTTAGAATTAATCTTGTCCCTTTTTGGTACATTGATGATAAGGATCTCCAAGTCTTCATAAAATTTTTCTTTTACCTCATCAGGATTCACCATCATGCCAGCATAGACATTGATGATGGTGGCATGAAATTTTCTGGCAAATAGCAATCTCATCTGTCATCCACTCCTTTTGGAAGGCAAGTGAATTGCTAGATTAGTTTTGAATGCAAAGTCTACACCAGCTTCACTGCCCTTCCTTTCACTGTGGCCACTCCAGAAAAACATATATTCCGTTCTTATTTTAGTAAGCTAGCCTTCATTTGCCAACCTTATTTCATTCAGGGCTGCTATTTGGATGCAGTACCTGTTGCGTTCTCTCACAATAAAAGCTGTTCTTTCAAGTCTACTAGATTTTGTGTAGTTTATAAGTGTATGCACATTTCATGTATCAATGGTGAAGCTTTTCAGAAACTTTTGTACAATTTTTAATATCTTGATCATAGAGTAGAATCCCTTTCTGTCATGATAGTCAGGCCAAGGTTGGGTAAGACAATTTTTAGGGCACCTTTTCTAGTCCTTTCCTCTCATATGGAGGTGAACAGTGTGATTCTTAAAAGGCTGCTTAGATATCCAGAGGATTATTGAATCCCACTGCTGCTTTCAATGAGAAGATGATCCTATGGCCTGGGCTGCCTATGTGCTAGGTTGTGATTACAGCAAATGGTGTATCCATTTGCACCTGTTGCTTTGTCTCTCATCTATCACCACAGGGTTTTGAGATAGGTAGAAATGGTAAAATGGCAAGATGATGTCTTTTGATTCATGTGTAAATTGGATTTAAGTGAGACAGAGTTGCAGGAAGTCCTCAGTCTCACTCTTTCTTTTAGAGCCACCACTGTCCAGGGACAGCACATAGTCAAGATGACTGGACTCAAGATGCAGTGGATTATATTGGTCTCTTCAATGTCTAACCAAGCTTTAAGTACTCCACAACACCTGCTTCACCTGCCTTTATGGCCTTGAAACGAATTGTTCTCATCCACCCATTCCACCAGGGGAAGTCTTTACATGCCTGGAGTAGACACCCCTCCTTACTGACCATAGGGTTTGGGACCCTTTAGTTACCCTCAACCTGGTTTAGCCCATCTTCTGAAACAGTTTACTGAGGTGTGGCCATGGTGTATGCTATAACTTCTTGCAGCCAGAAGTGAGAATTAGGTCAGGTATGTAACAGCTGGAACTCTGAAAGGGTGTACTTGACTCTAAGACAGCAGGGTGCTTGTAGTTAAGTACCTACTTGGTGAGAGATGGTGGTTCTCTAAGCACATACTTGATGTAATGATGTTGTCAATCTAGTTGGGGGAGTCCCAGAGACAGGGCTCTCTCAGCCATGGTGATCTCAGCCACAGAGAAGTCTTCGCTCTAGACTCCAGACTCCATCTTTGACTAGCCATGTGGCTGCTCTCCTGCCTCCTTCACTTCACTCCCCCACTAAGCCCAAGGTCTCGGGCTGATCCTGAGGCCCACCAGAGAGCTAGCCCGGACATTACACAGGTGGACATCAAAGGTGGAAAGCAGTTCTGTAAAGAGCTCAGCAGCCTTCATATAAGAGGAACTGGTCTTCTCTGAACATACCTACATCTCAGAATATTGCTATCTGGATACGGTACATTTCACCTTATTTGAGTTCATGGAGGACTTAGGTTTTTTTTTTTTTTCATTCCAAGAGCATTCTGCTCATCATTTCCCATAGAACAACACTATAAATTGAGGCATCCCCTCAATTTCCAATATCTTTACCCTGAGCAGAGAGCTGCTACAAACATTTTTATACATATAAGTCCTTTTCCTCCCCCCCCCCCCTTTTAAAAGATTTCTTTTGGTATTCATGCCTAATAATAATATTTTTAGGTCAAAGGATATGCATGAATTTATAACCTTTTGCTAGATCATATCTTTTGACAATTTATTCATTGCAGCATGGCTCTTATTTATTTATTTTTTAAAAATAAATTTGATTCAGTTCCTTCTATGTTTGAGAAATAAGGCCTTATCAGAGAAATTTGCTTTAAAAGTCTTTTTACAAATACTATTGCTAACTGTATTTCTCTTCATTTATTTATCCTTTCTTTCCTTTCATCCTGCCTATCTCAAAGATGTTTTATTACTGACTACTCCCTCCCTCAAAATGCCCTCTCTTTTATCATCCTTCCCCCTTCCCATATTCCATTCCCCTCCTATTTTCCTGCCAAGGAAGATAGATTTCTAAACCCATTTACCAAGTCTGTATATTATTTCCTCTTTGAGCCAATTCTGATGAGAGTGAGGTTTATTTCCTTTCCCTCTCCTCCATGTAAATGCTTTTTCTTCCCTCTTGTTTTATGGCAGATAATTTCTACCTTTCCACTTCTCCCTTTCCCTTTCTCCCAGTACATTCCCTTTTCCCCTTTAATTTCATCATTTTAAGATATTATAAGATAATATCCCTTCATATTCATCACACACCTGTGCCCTCTGTCTATATATATTTTTCTTGAAACTGCCATAATAATGAAAAAGTTCTTATAAATCCAAGTATCATCCTCCCATGCAGGAATATAAATAGATAAATCTAATTAAGACTCTTATGACATCACTTTCCTGATTATCCCCTAATGCTTCTCCTGAGTTCTATATTTGAAAATCAAATTTCCCATTCAGCTCTGGTCTTTTCATCACCAATGTTTGAAAATCCTCTATTTCATTGAATAACTATCTTTTCCTCTGAAGGATTATACTCAGTTTTTATGGGTAGGTGATTCTTGGTTGTAATCCTAGCTTCATTGCTCTCTGGAACATTTCATTCCAAGACTTCTTGTCTTTTAATATAGAAGCTGCTAATTCTTGTATAATCCTGACTGTGGTTTCACTGTACTTGAATTGTTTCTAGATGCTTGTAATATTTTCTCCTTGACCTGGAAGTTCTGGAATTTGCCTATGATATGACCGGGAGTTTTCATTTTAGGATCTCTTTCAGGAGGTGATTGGATGGATTCTTCCAATTTCTATTTTACCCTCTGATTTTAGATATTTGTTTGATAATTTTTTCTTTTTCTTTTCTTTTTTTGCTGAGGCAATTGGGGTTAAATGCCCAGGGTCACACAGCTAGAAAATATTAAGTGTCTGAGACTGATTTGTATTCAGGTTCTCCTGACTTTAGAGCCAGTACTTTATTCACTGTGCCATCTAGCTTTCCTTCCTTGATAATTTTTTGAAAGATGATGTCCAGGCTCTTTTTTTTTTTTTTTTTTTTTTTTTAATCATGACTTTCAGGTAGACCAATAATTTTTAAATTAATTGCTCCTGGATCTATTTTCCAAGAGTGTTGTTTTTCCAATGAGATATTTTTTCCATTTTTTTAGGGGGGCAGTTTGCTTTATTGTATCTTGGTTTCTAATAAATTCATTAGCTTCCATTTCCTCAATACTAATTCTTAAGGAATTATTTTCTTCAGTGAGTTTTTGTACCTCCTTCCCCAATTGGCTAATTTTGCTTTTTAAGTTATTCTTTACCTCATTGGCTTCTTGTATTTAATTTTGCACCACTCTCAATTTTTTCCCTAATTTTTCCTCTATCACTCTTACTTGATTTTCAAAATCCTTTTTGTGCTCTTCCATGGCCTGAGCACAATTTTTTTTCTTTGAATTATCTTTTGAATGTGTGTTTAGATCTTCTTTGTCACCACAATATCTTTCTATGGTCAAAATTATTTTTTGTTGTCTGCTTATTTTCCTAGCCTATCGCTTGGCTTTTAACTATTTGTTAAAGTGAGGCTTTTTCCAGGATGGAGGTTTTATGCAGCTATTTTCAGAAATTTTTCTAAGGGTCTGATCACAAGCACTCTTTTCTGCCCTGAAACTATTAGAAGTATTTTTGCCCCATTGTAGCTGTAAAATGTAGTGTACTAAAGCAATAGAGTTCTGCTTTGCTAACATTGGGGCCAGAGATGGGACTGGAACTGCCCTGGAATGTCCTGTGCTGGGACTGCACTCCTGACTCCCGCCCCATTACCATAGGCTTTCTTTGCTGATCTTTCAAGTTCTCCCTGGTGTCCCTGGGTTGAGAGGTCCAGAAGCCTTAAGCACAGCCTCAGATTTAGAAGTCCTATCTCACTGATGCTGGGATTAGGGCTGGACCTGGCTTGTGCTGGGACTGTGGGCTCAGCTTTCCTTGGTGTCATAGACTTTCTAAATTCTCTTTTTGTCTTTGGACTGAGATGTCTGGAAGCCACCAGTGTTGGTGCTGATTCAGAGATCCTGCTTGGCTGACCTGGGGGCTAGGACTGTGTGGTCTGCAGTGGGACTGCATGCTGGGCTCCTACTCTGGGGTCACAGCCCTTTTCTACTGACCTAAATTGCTAGAAAATGTTCTATTTCATCTTTTTTGGTGTTCTGATGCTGTAAAATTTGTTTAGAGTCATTTTCACAGGAATTTGTAGAGGTTTGGGGAAGAGGTTGGGCAACTTCTTGCCTTTATTCTGCCATCTTGACTCCACCTCCTGACATGTCTTACTAGTATGACTTGACACAAACAAATCGTGCAGAATTCAGGAGGTTATGTCAAGGATGCAGCTATCTCTGGTGTCTTGCACTTCACTGCATTTTCTGCTTAATACTCAGGCAAGCCTACGGTAGAGTCCATTTTAGAAAACTTTGTAGGACTCAGAAACCCAGCACACAAAGAAGGAAATGCTTAGGGAATTAGATTCCCTAGAGCTCTGTTGTTCTGTAATTTGATCTCTTTACTTTAAAAAAAAAATCCCTTAGTTTTCCACTGGCAACTGAGACCTAATCTAACATTAACCCAGATGGTTGGACTCCCTCTACTTTTGTAAACTGACCATTTATAGCTTGAAATGGATGAATATCCTTATTACTTTCAGGAGCCTCTGACTTCCTGCGTCCCTTAATGTGGTAATTACCTGAAGTCACAATTTAATTAGCCACCATATGGAATGTATTTTTTTTTTCATTCTACTTCAGGCTGCATTCCCATTTCTAATCTGGAACAACATATAGAGCCCCTATCAGCTTTAATGAGGTCGCACGTGTAGGAAGGAAGGAAGGAAGGAAGAAACATGTCCTAGAGTTTTGCAATATGCTGGGCCTGTGCCAAAAGTCAAATGATTGAAGAAAGCTAAATATAATGGAAGCCGGGAAAGAAAACAAACATAGGTGGGAAAATAGTGATGAGTAGAGTCTGGGCCAGCTGCTCCTTTCTTCCTGACTTAAATAAGAAAACAGAGTTGAAATCCTGGGTCACAGGATAAAGGCAAACATAGGTTATCACCAAAAGTGACAGACTCAGAAAGAGCAACTTAGGTATTTCAATGGCAATATTTTTTTAAAAATGTATTAAAACCTTAGCAACCATAGAAAAACAAACATACAGATAAATGAATTAAGAAATAAAGTCATAGATAACCTCTAGACCCCAATTATTTATATTTTGTTTTTTAAGTATTTATATCAACGTAAACAAAATAATATCATCAGTTTATCTTTTTCTTCTGTTTATATTATTGGAACTTGTTGCTGTTATAATTATGATTTTCATGTGGTTGTCAAGATTATGTACATTTTGATTTCAGCAATCCAGGAGCATTAAATTCCCCATGAATGGGGGGATTATAGGCATATAATTTATATGTTCATATAAATTGGACTGTATCATTTCACATAAATCTCTGTATTTCTTTGTATTATATTTGTCATTTCTTATGATGTAATGATATTCCATTATGTTGATAAAGCATCATTCTTTAATTCCTTAACTGTCAAACATATAGATTATTTAAAGGTTTTTCTCTTTGGAATATTTTATATGTATTGTTCCTTACCCCCCTTTTAATAATATTCATAGGAAACAAATTTTAGGAATTATTGCGTTAAAATACACAATAATAAAAAATAGTGTATGGAAGAATTATTTGCACTATTCCATAGTTCCAATAGAAATATAATAGTTCTCTTTTTTCTCTATCTTTCCATCATTGAATTTTTTTTGTAATTTTAAACTATTTTTGCTAATTTGATGGTTGTAGGTATTACTACAGAAGTACTTTGTTTATTCCTGAAGAGATACTCAAAGAAAAATATGTGTGTGTATATACATATATGTAGATATAAATATCTACATATATGTATATACACACACATAGTATATATACATGTATCACATATATGTGTAGATATATACACATATATATTATATGTTTCTTTGAGAATTACATAATCAGGTCTTTTTTGAAGGGGTTTGTTTTTCTATTCTTATAAATTGTCATTCTTTAGATTTTGGATATAAAATTATCAGAAAATATTTATATAGAAGAATTTTCCAAATCCAATACTTTAAAAATTCTAGTTATATTGCATTGTGTTCAGTGTATAGAATTCTTTATTTTTGCATATTAAAATCCATCTATTCTGTCTCTTATAATTTATTCTGTTTGTTGAGTAGATAAGAAGTTTTCTCATTTCTGTATCTATGATAAAGGCCTTATTTCTTGTTCTTTCTTTTTTTTAAGATGTGATTTTTTAAATTTTGTTTTCTCTTTTTCCTTTTTAAATTTTTTTTATTGAAGTGAATGACAAGAAAAAATAAAGGATAGAAAAAGAAAGACAAAAAGGAAAATGAAAACAAAACAAAACATTGTCATGTGTCCAGCAGAACATCAGAGAGAATTCAAAATATATAACAGTAAATTTCGACTTTAAGAAAGCATATATAATAATAGAAGCAATTACATTCATGAGTATCCATTTTTCCTTTGCTTCTTTGTAGGTTATTCTTTTGTTCTCTGTTGTACACTTTTTACTTTATTATTTTTGCCCCCTTTTTAGCTGCCTACTTCCCCTAAGCAAGCTACAGTTAAATACAGATATATATATTCACACATACATACCTACTCACATATATTCAGACACAACATTCATAAATCATATACATACACATTTATCATATGTAAACATGCATCTAAAACAATAATAATATTTAGATTTTGCTCTTGATTGAATCTTTAAGTGTGACTTTGTCTAAGATTAATGATTACTAGTCCCACTTTTTTTCCCCTAATAAATTCTACTCCTGATCCTTCTTGTATTGTTAGTGGATACTCTTATTTCCTATCCCTACTAACTCTTCTATTTTAATTCTGTTCCTTATCCTATGCCACTCTTCCTACTTTTTATCCTGTTCCTATTAATCCACACACTTTATCACACTCTCATAACTCCATGCCCTACCTTATCTATTAGTTCTTGCCCATTAATCTACACACCTTTTCCCACAGCTGGAAATCTATACATCAGATCTCATCTTATTTGGCAATAATATTCTTATGTGTTTTCCACAGAGGATCTCTTTGAGAGATCAGTGGATTTTTTTCTATTTCTTTTCAGCAATGTAGTTGGTGTTAAATGACATGCCCAGGGTCACACAGATGGTAAGTGTTAAATGTCTGGCCCTGGATTTGAACTCAGGTCTTTTTGACTTCAGGGCTTGGTTTTCTATCCACTGTACCATCTAACTATCCTATTTTTTTCTACTTCTCATTTCCCTCAAGTTTATTACCCCAGAACAATTTTTCTTGGATTTTTTTTCTTTCATTATTGTGTCGAGTTTCTTTTTTAGTTACAGATTTCAGGTAGGCCAATTATTTTTATATTTTCTCTTCTATATCTATTCTTCAGACCTGTTGTTTTTCTTATAAGATGTTTCATATTATATTCTATTTTTTCATTGTTTATATTTTGTTTTGTTATTTCTTGGTCTCTTGTAGCTTCTCTGGCTTCTCCTTGTCCAATTCTAATTTTCAAAGAATTATTTTCTTTTTTTAAGTACTCTGTATCTCCTTTTTCAGTTGGCAAGCTTCTCCTTGACCCCTTCCCCCCTCCCCCCCAATGATTTTCTTGCTTTTTTTGGATGTCTTTTATTTTTTAATTTTTTCCTCAATCTCTCTCATTTGATTTTTAAAGTATTTTTTGAGTTCTTCTTTGAATTCTCCTTAGGCAGGTAACTATTTAACATTACTCTTTGAGTAGAAGAGGCGTTTTTTTTTTTTTTTTTTTTTTTTTTTAATTCACTATTCTCCTCTGAAGATGAACCCTGACCTTCCCTAGTAAATTTCTATGATTGGGTTCTTTCTTCTTTGCCAATTCAATTTTATTTTTTAAATGAGAAGTATGCAAGTATGTCTAATCATGGGTTTGTGAGATGGTGTCTTTAGCTTCACTTCAGATCTCTCGAAACCAAAAACTCCACCTTCCTGCAAATGCCCTTGGCCAGGAGTTTCCTTGCCCCACTGTTTCTGTCTCACTGGGGGTGCTGGTTCTTTCTTACATACAGTCTATGACTCAATAACACATCTGGGCCTGTTTTCCCAATTAGCTTAGGTTCCCTCAATCTTTTTGGACTCAGACTCTCAACTCCCCACCTGTCCAGGAAGTGAAAGTTCCTCTGGTTCCCGCTGAGACTCCATCCAAATCCAGTTACCTGCAAGGATCCCCACTAGCTATTTTTGTGGAGCTAGGCTGGAGGTGTTTGCACTTTACCCTAGTTAATTCCACCCTGGTCTTTCTTAGGTTTTCTCTGGTTGTCTTGGGAGGACCCATGTTTTGTTCCAAGTATTCTTTTTTTTCACCAATCTATGATTGTCCCGAGATGCAAATTTGTTCTCTGTGTGTGGGAAATCTGGAAAGCTTGACATTTACTAAACTACTCTGTTATCTTATCAGAATCCTCCTCCCTTTTTTTTTTGGTGATTTTTTTTTTGGATATGTATATAAATATATATCACTGATTTACTTAGAATTTTAGTATTACATAGTGTATGAAATTTGGTGTTAATCCCATTTTCTGAGTTATTTCAATATTTTATTTAGGGAAAATACTAAGAAACTTTGTGGAAATTCCAGTAGTTATTTGGCAATCTCATAATGGGAATTCTAAAACATTGGAAATTCATGGTATTTTTCTGGATGAGAACCACAGAAAAGGAAAAACCTCTGGAGGGAGAACTATACTTCAAAATTTGCCACCTCAGAACTATTGCTGCTTATATAAGTGGAGGGTAGTTTCAAGAGGACATAGTGTCCATAATCTTCTAGCTTCTCCTTCTCAGTTTTGTTTTCATAGTGTCCTGGGGTCAAGAAGACATTCCAATGGTGTCTGGACTGTGCATAGCCCTCTGTGATATGATGTTCAGGAACCTTTCTCAAAGATTTATGGGAGGTGTGGTCCAGAGAGCCTATGATTGATTATCCAGATGTGAGCTCCTTATATATCTTTGCATTTACATACCTTTAGATTTAGGTATATGAATATAATTTAAAAATGAAAAATTCGTAAAGTACTCAGCCCAATGCCTGATATATAGTAAACATTATACAAATGTTAGCAATTATAATATAGTACTTAAATTACTTATTTTATGCCAAGCTGAGTGCTGGGGATACAAATACAAAAGTAAAGTCATTCTTACATTGGTGATCATTAAAGGATATTTTGATTTGGAAAATTATAGAAATAAGGAGTGAAGCAAAAAGGAAGCTGATTGAAACATTCTGTACAGGATCTATGACAGAATTGATTTGATTATATTTGATATAAATTTTCATCAGAAGCCGTCAAATCTCAAATCCATATAGTTCTATTCCTAAACTGCTCAGTTTTTCTTTCCTATGGAGAAGCATCAAAGGAGAAGATAGGAGGAAAGTAAAATAAAATAGAAGCTATTAATACTCTGCTTTCTAATAATAATGGCTAAAATTGATATAGTACGTTAACATTTACAAAAATGTACAGATTAAAATTTACATATCTCAAATGAGATATATTATTTCATTTGACTATCACAGCAACTCTGTGAAATAAATACTATTGTCACATCCATTTTATGAATAAAGAAACTGAGGTTGAGAGACCTACATGACTTGTTCAGGGTCCCTCGATAATTAAGGGTTTGAAATGGAATTTGAACCCAAGTCATACTTTCATAGAATTACAGGTTTAGAACTGAAAGGAACATATGGAGTCTAATCTCTTCATTTTATGGATATGGAAACTTAAGCACAAAAAAGGTTGTTGAAGTCACATTGCTAGTATACTTCTGAAGTAGAATACTCCCTGATTTCATCTAGGAACCTATTCATGTTGCCTCAAGAAGCTGAACATATGGTGTATGGTAGGGAAAATGGGGTGGCCTTCTTGGGTACCCATAATTATACCAAATATATGGTTATTTCCTCTGTCTCGGTGTAGCACTTACTTTGCCTATAGCATTCATTTCTCATAATGATGAAAGGTAAATACTAAGGCTCTATGGAGTATATTTTTAATATGCCACTAGTAACTTTTGAAAGGAGTTTCTTAAGTATTATAGAAAGGACACTTGGCTGGACCTGAGTCCTATTGTCAGGTTTGTCACAAAGTAGTGGTGTGAGCTTGGGTCAGTACCTCTTTTTAACCTGGGCTTCAGTTTCCTCATAAGGAAAATAAAATGAATCCCTTCTTGCCTTTGGTCTCTAGATTGAAAGAGGCATTCTCTAAGAATAGTCCCTTCCTGATCTGAGATTCTATAATAAGGATGACTGTGTATTCTGCATATAAATTTTTTAGACCAAACCTGTGATTTCATTGGCTTAGATAACTTTCTATAAGATTTCCCATTTGAGAGTTTTAAAACCATTTTTTGATGTCATGGTCTCTTTTGGTGAATTGGTTGAGTCTAACCATCTCAGAATAATGCTTTTAAATGCATGAAATAAAATATATAGGATTACAAAGGAAACCAAAGGTTATGAAAATAAAGAGTTTGTTTCCTCCATCCAATTTTATAGATATCTTGAAATTTATCAATGGACTCTTCAGTGCCTGATTAAGAACCTCTGCCCAATACCAATCGATATAGTACAACTTGGAATCCTTAAGGGTTATCTAGGGGTAATGAGAGGTTAAATAGGTAGCCAAGAGCCAATACAGTCAACCTTTTCACATTGCAACTTTCTCCATTGAGGTTTCAATATATTGAAGGTCAACATAGGAAATAGGAATGTTTCTGGATTTTGTGGAAGCTGTGGACCATACACAAAGGCCCCAGATGACACAAAAGATTTTAGAAACTCAGAAATGTTTAAAATAGATGTACAGTATTATACAATATCAATATATTTTGTCTTTTAATACCATAATAATTCATATTTCTTCTCTGGTACAAAGGGAAGGCCAAAAAATTTTATGCAGATATCCAAATTTGGGGGAGGGAGGATATACCACACTCCTAATCCCTACCATATATAAGAGATAACTATACTTTAGTCAAGACTGCCTGAGTTGGTGGGCAAAAAAAAATGGAGGTGACATGGTCAGACTGTAACAGAATCATACCAGCTTTTGAATTTGGTTGAAGCCATTGAAAAAGGAATATCAACAAATAGTTTTCTTTGTGACTAATTGGACATATGATAGAGTCTACTGTAATTATGGCATGTTGAGGAGGAAACACTGAAATGAAATCAGAAAACTTAGATTCTAATTTCAATTTTGCTAGTTTTGAATTGTGTGATTGTGCAAATCACTTCTCTGATGATTTTACTTTTCTCATCTGTAAAATGAGAAATTTAGACTAGGTGATCATGGGGTTCCTCCCAGCTTAGAATTCTATGGTTGGAATTCCTACTAAATGATAAAACTACAGAATTCTTTTGTTTCTTTGTGTTTATAGAGATTGCATTTTCTGTGAGCATATCTCAGGTAGTTGGGAAAAACAGGTTCAAACAATGTGTGCTGTCATTGCACGGACAAATGGCATTGGTGTCAATGGTGAGAGGACCAGTTATGACTGGGAACTACATAATGCTTTCCTCTGTCTTTGCTTTGACCTTGTCTTGGAACTGTCTTGTGATTTTGAAGTCAGTAGTAACCAGATGGTCTAACTGCCTTTGTAACATCCTCTGATCCCGGGTTGTTTGCACATGTTACACTCTCCCACTGGCGGTCACTTCAATGAGAACTCCAAACTAAAGGGTGATCCTATCAGAAGAGGAGTCTTCAGATGAAAAGGGGCCATTTGGAAAAGAATGTTCCTCCCCTTGATGTTGGCAAACTAGCACCATAAAGTAAATGTAGATTATGAAAGATTTCTTCACGTTCCCCTGAAGGAAAGGGACATAAGGAGGTAATTATGCTGACATAATAAATATATACATGTATTCAAGCTTCTTTGAACTTGCTTTAGCCTCTGTGGTAGATAACATAAGTCTGTCTTTTTATGGTAATTTTAATGAAGGCATTAGGGATCACTAGATGACAAACAAACAAACATACTCAAGGATTAGCATCACCATGTTATGTGGATAAGACAAAATATTTTTTAGTTGTCAGTGAGATGGTTGCCCATTCAACCATACCTGGAAGATGTTTAAAATAAGACTTTGGACTAGTCACTCAAATCTCTCCTTATCTTAATTTTCCCATCTAGAAACTAAGGGTATTGATCTGGATGACTTCTAAATTGAAGAATTCTTGCAGTTTTAGATCTATGATTGTATTAACCTCCATGTCCCAAAATAGTGAACAGAAAAACAATGAGTTATTCTTTGTTTTTAGCACATGTTCCATTGCCCTCACCAATTTCCTTGCAACTTCTCCCCCATTCCTTCTCAGAAGCTCATATCTTACTGAAAAAGGAAATACTTTGTTTCTGCCATTGGGCTCAATACCTCACAAGTATAGAAGTCAGACACTAAGCTATAATTCTCGATATTATGTTTTCAAACTTAGAATGTGCCTTAGGTAAGGTGTTAGTTACACAATTAAAAAGAAAAAAAATAATCACACATTTTTACTGAAATCCTTCTCATCCCACAACTAGGTTAATTGAGTGTTTGATTGAACCTTTAAGCATAATGTAGATATACCTTCTTGTAATTTAATGAATTTGGCTTTAGATAATGAGGTTTTGGACTATTGAAACTAATCTGTGTGGTTCAGTAATGTTTCAGTTCTTTCCAACTCTTCCAATTTTTCATAACCCACATTTGAGGCTTTCTTAGTGAAAATATTGGAGTGATTTGCCATTTCCTTCTCCAACTCATTTTACAAATGAAGAAACTGAGGCAAACAAGTGACTTGTCCAGTATCACACACTATTAAAGTGTATGAGATCAAATTTGTTACATGGAATGTGTGTACACTCATCAACAGAACAAAATTCTGTAGAACTGAAAGATGTACAACTCTTAGTGTGAGAGAACTCAGCAGATAACACATTCTAATAGCAGTCTTATGTAAAACAAGTCTGGCAAATAAAAGCCCTGTCAGAAGTGGATACACATTTTGCTGGAGTGGCCACAGTGACGGGGAGTACCGTAAAGCTGGCGTAGGCTTTACAATCAAATCCAGTCTAATCAGCAAACTTGTATGCCTTCCAAAAGGAGTGAACAAGAGACATGGCAATGCCAGTTTCAAGAAAGTGCCACACTATCATCAACAGTACATATACTTCCACCATCATGAACTCTCAAGAAGTAAAGACATAGAGACCCTCATCACCAATGTGCTAAAAGAGAACAAGCTTATAATTAATTCTGAGTGACTTATATTTTGGCACAAACTATCAGACAAAGCAGCGAATTCTTAGTAGGAATGGAGTCAGGAAGAGCAATATTAATGATAACTATTGAAGATGTGTGTCTCATGACCTTCTAAGATCACCAATACTGACTTCTATTTACCCAAGCTCAACAAAATGTTGTGGAGGTACCCTCCTAGTGAGCACTGGCATTTAATAGACTATGTCATTATAAGACACAAGATGTAAGAGTGTTAAAGGTGATATGTGACAGAACACTGGACTGATCTTCTCTAAGCTAAACTGTCACATTCAAGAAGAACAGTGGGGTCAAGGCAAGATGACTATCTAAAGACTCAAAGCCAACAGATTAGAACACTTCTCTGATCCAGAACAGTTTCTTGCTAGATTAGTTAGACCAGAATGTGACTGGTAAGTCAGTGTAAATCTCATCCTAGAATAAGAATATAGCATCATTAGGGAAAAAAATATTATAGACAGTTTCTCAGATAAAAATATCTTAAATACATAAAACTTTGTAAAATCTATAAGAATGAATCATTCCCCAGTTGATAAAAGTCAAAGGATATAAACAAACACTTTTTAGATAATGAAATCAAAAGTCATATGAAAAAATGTTCTAAATCATTATTGATTAGAGAAATGCAAACTAAAACCTTGAGATATCATTTTATACCTTTCAGATAGACTTAAATGATTGAAGGGGAAAATGACAAATGTTGAAAAGAATGTGAAAAAAAATCAGGACACTAATTCATCATTGGTGGAACTGTGAACTGATCTAACCATTTTGGAGAGCAATTTGGAATTATGCCCAGAGTTATTAAACTATTTATACCCTTTGATACACACAGCAATATCACTATTAGGCTGTTTCTCAAGATGATTAGGAAAAAAGAAAAGATCCTATATGTTCCAAAATATTTATAGTGGCTCTCTTTGTGGTAGAAATTGTGGGGTGTCCATCATTGGGGAGAATGACTTCAACAAGTTGTGGTATACAGTTGTGATAGAATACTACTGTGCTATGAGAAATGATGAGCTTGATGATCTTAGAAAAATATGGATAGACTTGCATGAAATAAAGGATTGCAAAGTGAGCAGAACCAAGAGAACATTGTGTGCAATAAAAGCAACATAGTTTTAAGAATGATTTTGAGCCTCTAAGTCATTTAAACATCCAAATTAACTACAAAGGGCATGTGAAGGAAAATGCCATTTGCATCCAGAGAAAGAACTGATATATAGAAGAATATATAGAATTACTTCACACACACACATGCATACATATATACATACACAAATAGATATGTTTTAAAGTAGCCATCTCTAGGAGGGAGGAGAAGAAAAAAAAGAAAAATGCTTTACATGATAACTTTATTATATCTTTAAAAGGGAGAGCAAGTTGTACATAATAGATTTGCAGTTTCATGTGAAATCATCTTTTTAAAAAATTATACTATGATTTGAAAACGCTTGTTTTGTTACATAAATTAAAAGTAAAATTAATAAAAAATTTTTAAAAGTATTGTAGAACTCTGTTCTTCTATGTGATGGGATAGAATAGAGGTTCTATGAGAACTTGGGTATTAGAAATATTTTGTCCTCAAAGATATTAAATATATAATAATAATTATTATTATGATGATAATTTTCTCAACCTGTCATCAGGAACTCGGTTTGAAAACTCTTTTCACTAATACAAATTGATAACTTGACTATTATTCATGGCTTGTTATCTTGGGCCACTAAGAGCTTAAATGAATTCTCTGTGTTCACCCAGCCAGTATTTTTCAGGGGCAGAGTTTGAAATCAGGGCTTACTGCTTCCAAGGTCAGATTTCTGTCTACTAGGCCAAACTGTTTCTCTATGAGTTTATATATTATTATTATTGGCATACATATATACAATAATATTACATTGCTGATTTATATCAATATTTCATATATATGCATATGTATCTCAAAATATTTGTGGCCCTTTTCCAGTTTTAGATTTCATTACCTCAATTTTGTTATAAAATACCTTCCCCTTTGTTTTGAACTTATTCCATTCTTCCATGACCAGCATTTATGAGTTCCATTAATTTAAGCCCTAATGTGTTCTGTGGCTAAATGAATTTAAGAAATACTGCTTTTAAGGTTTAATTATAGTAATCATCATTTGTAAAAGAAAAAATCAATTTTTGAACTGCCTGTACAATATGTAATATTCAAATATAAGGATTTGAAGACAGAATTAACTTTGACCTTCTAGGATAACCATGTTACATGACTTAAATGAGTTTTACTTAAGGCAATGCATTGAATTGATAGTTATAGCACCTAGTTATAGCAGTATTGATGCGAAAACAAAAGAAGACAACATTTGTATATAACTTTGCAAATTTGAAGCATCATATAAATGCTAGCTATTATTTGTCAAATAATATGACAAGTCATATGACATATTGTTTCCTTTCCATGTATTGTTATCACAAGAAGGAAGGCAGCTCTTTTTGCTAACAACCTTGACTTTGGGCACTAACTTCTCCTTAGTATAAAGCTACCTGCAACTAACCTTTACAAAAGTAAAACTGACTGCTAAGAGAAAGAGCAGTTTCTAAATTAGTCCTCATGCTGCAGAGGTGACTGCTGTCAGTAGGGAGAGCAAGAGAGCTGGAGGAAAGCACTATATTGCAAAAGAAATGCAGCCCTGGGTAGTCTAGTTTCTTGGGAGGCTTTCACATGTGTCTAAATCTCTCTTCCTTCGGTGTGGGTTTATGGATATTCTTGGGCAAAACCAGCATCACAAGCTGCTGGAAATCTTGAGGTATCCTGTACAACAAAAGACTTGGGCAGTTATAGCATTGTGTCACTAGATCAATATTAACTAATTCCTTTGTAACACTCTCTGATTGGTGCCTAAGAAATGTTTATTGATTGATTAAAAAGGGTCCCATAACCTCTGCTTGATGTGGACCTTCAAAGATCAAGAAATCAATAAACTTTTATTAACCCCAACTATGTGAGAGGTATGGTAGTAGATGTTGGAGATAAAAGTACAATGAAACAGTTCCTGTATTCTTAATGGGAAAATTTTAAAAGTACACATATAATAGAAATATATATTCATATGTGTGTGTCTATGTGTACACACAGACACAATGTCTGTCTATATTTAGATATATATGCCCATGGAGAATAAATACAAAGAGAATAAATACAAATAAAAAATGATAGCTGGACATGAGGTCATTTGAAACTACTTGTTGGGATCAGGAAAGTGCTTGTATATACTTTCTCCCTTCTGAGTATTGCCTACTTCTAGAGATTAAATAACCATTTCTGCAAATAAATCTGACATCTTTATCTACTTCTGACCTTTCTGCATTTCTAATTACCTACTAGATAATACACTTGAATGTTCTGTCAGCACCTCACAGTCAAACTGATTAAATTGGCCTCATCATTTCCTTCTCCAAACCTACTTCTCCCTTTTGCCCTAGCTGGGAGCTGGAGTGGGATAAGAGCTACTCTTTCTTATTTAATAAAAGTATAGTCCTAGACCTGCTCATCCTAGTCCCTATAGCCTTGGAACCTATATCCCTGCCACCACAACAATGCTGAAGTTGTCTATTAATTAGTAAGTATATATAGATAAATAGGAAGCACCATTGCCTCCAAGGCTCCTACTGAAACATCTTTACTTTCTTGGACTCTCCTTCTCTAGCCATAAGAAGCTGGGATTCCTGCTTAGAGCTTGGGTTGGGAAGATTCCTTTCTCTGGAATCAATCATCCAATCATTGAATAATCATTTATTAAATACTTATTATATACCAGGTACTTTACTAGGTCCTGAGTATATAAAGACAGGAAACAGTCAATGCTCTCAAGTTACTTACTTTACCTATAATACACAGAGATGTAGAAAATAAGGATGAATTAGATAGAAAGGAGAACCTTTGCTAGCTGTGGACTATAAAGAAAAACATTGTTAAAGATCCATTTAGCAAAGCCTTGATGGAAACTAGAATCCATAAAAGGTGCAAGTGAAGACTGAGTGCTTTCCAGGCATGGCGCACAATCAAAACAGATGTAACAGAGATGGGATTCTAGGTTGTTCCTTTTTGTTCTTCATTCTCAAAGAGGACTGAAGATACCACAGAGTTATGTCTTGATTTCTGACTGAATTGTCAGTCTCTCCTCCTGTCACCCGAATCAAGTGGCAAGACAAAAGTCTTAAGACACCTTGGGATGCTGTGAAGAGAAACCTCACGGAGATGTTTGATTAGAATGGAGACTCTAAGAGGAATAATTTGTGTATTGTCTGGAAAGGTACATGAGCTCAGATTGCAAAGTTCTCTTTAAAAGCCAGAGGAGTTTATATTTAGTGCTGGAATATATTGTCCCCAACCTCTTAGGCTCTATGTTGCTATAGTTCTCCATTGCAAATGAATACCCAAGCCTGTGGGGCCTTTACTAATACTAGTGGTCTTGACTCTTTTTCAGGCTCAGATTTTAGTCCAGAATCTTGTAGATATTGTATATGCTCTGTCTGTCTTGGATCATTATCATTTTATGAAAGGAAGTGTGGTGTAGTGAGTAGAGCACTGGATTGGAAAAGATAGGCAGAAAGAACTGAATTAAAATATCACCTCTGACAAGAATTGTTTGACCTTGGATAAATCATTTTAATTTCCTGTGCCTTAGTTGCCTCACTTTAAATGAAAGAATTAGATTTAAAAGCTTCTAAGACCTCTTCTAGGTATAATTCCAGTATCTTAGGAACTATGCTGGAGCTCCTTTCAAAAGGTATCTAGGGACTGGATTTGGAAACCTCTTTACTATGAAACTTACTGCTACAAGTTAAAACACTACTTTTGAGGTCATAGATTTAGAACTGAGAGAGTTGTTAAAGATCTTCATCCTTCAAAAGATGAGGAACCAGGCCCAGTTGTGACTTGCCCCAAATTGCACAAGTCTCAGAATTACAATTTGAACCCAGGTCCTTTCACTCCAGAGAGTGTTTTTTCTGACATTCCAAGATGCCTTTGAATTTATTACAACCTCCTTCACCCAGACATCTGGCTCCTTGCCACCTAGATTTCTCCCAGGACAAGAGCATCAGACAGGAGCCTCTTTTCACCTGGATCTCATCCCAGATTGGAGCCCCAAACTCCAAAGTCTCTTTCTCACTGGGACCTTGACCAGGCTAGAGCCCTCAGGCACTGGGTCTAATGGGAAGCCAAGTTCCTACCCTACATTCACAATATCTTTTGGCTATTCTTCAACTAAAGAAGCAAAGGAACTGGCACAAAGTATGAATTTAATCAAGTTCCTGGTGACTTGATTATCTGCCCAGTCTCCTGCCCTAATCAGCTTGTTGGCTTCTTTTCTTCTGCTTTAGTGTTTCTGAGAATGTTGAAAAAAGAGTTCAGGAGACCCCAAATCCACCCTTTATATGTAGTAGCTGTGACTCAAAGCCCTTGCCTGAATTCTTTGAGCTTTAGTTCCTTTATCTATAAAATGATAGGGGTTGGACTAGATAACCTCTAAACCCCTCCCACTCTGAATCTATGATCCTCTGATTTATTAAAATAAGATCCTAACTCTGAGACTCTGAGATTTGCTCCTTCCAATGCTAAGCCAAGTCCCAGATCTTCCTCCTCTTATCCCTATGTTTCAGAGTAGTCATCTACCAAAGAGAAAACCCCCTTCAATGCTGTTCCAGATGTTCTCTTGTTTCCTTGAGGCTCTGCACTACACCACCTTTGTCTTAATAGAGAGCCTTATCTTCTATTTTCTTTTTATAATCTTCATTCATCCTGTAGTTTTTGATACTGTTCATCTGTTGATAATAATCCATTTTTGCAGTTCCAAAGACATGTACAATCAAAATCACTTAGGATATATAAAGAATATAATGTATGTTTATAGAACATAAATCAGCTTTAGATAAATTAAATTAAGAATTATGAAAAACATTTAAAATAGTAACTTTGGAACAAATGCTTAGTATTTTGGGCAGAGGTATGGGGGTGGGGTAGATAGAGGAAGAGGAATTAAAGCATTTTATCAACTTTTTATCAATTCACTCAGCCTTAGTCCATTTTAGCCCCCACTCCTCAGAGTCTTGTCAGGAAGAGGCATGACACCATTACTTCTCCCCTCCTCACAATAATATTTTACTTTTTTCCTAGTAAAGGTAGTTTTCAATATTAATTTTTGTAATATTTTTTAGTTCTAAAGTTTTTTTTTCTTCCCTCCCCTCTTTCTAAAACATCAAGCTATCTGTTATTGATTATACATGTACAATCATGTTAAACATTTTCACATTAGTCATGTTGTGAAAGAAAAATCAAAACAAAAGGGAAAAACTACAATAAACAACAACAACAAAAAATGAAAATAATATTCTTTGATCTGCATTTAGACTCCATAGTTCTTTCTTTGGATGTAGTTATCAGTTTCTACCACAAATTTTTTGGAATTGTCATGGATCTTTGTATTGCTGAAATGAGCTAAAAGTATCATAGTTGATCATTGCATAATGTCACTGTTACTGTATACAGTATTCTTCTGGTTCTGCTCATTTCACTCAACAACAGTTCATGTAGGTCTTTCCAGGCTTTTCTGAAATCAGACTGCTCATCATTTCCTATAGAACAATAGTATACCATATTATTTTGTTCATACCATAATTTGTTCAGGCATTTCCCCATTGATAGGCATCCCTTCAATAACTATTATTAATCACAAAACATTTCCTAAGTATAATTCAAAATATAAATAATTGCAAAACTCATCTATAAGCCTGGGTCAACACTCTACTATTATTACACACATTTCATGGAGGATTATTTCTGGCTATTCCTTTACAACAACCTCTTGGCTCCGTTTAAGGCAGTGTTACATTCTTTTAGCAAAAGCAGTTCCTTGCATCTACAGAGCTATATAGGTCAGCTCTCTTATCTAGGCTCTAAGACATTTCCCCCTCTCAAGTTATGAGTGTCAATAAAAGGTCTTAAAATATTTCTTTTTTCTCAAACCTTAAGTCACAGTAAAGTGAAGCAAAATAAACAAGTCTTTCTGCAATCATTTTTGTTCATCAGTTGATTCTTTTTTCTTTAAATCAGCTCCCAGAAGTTATACTTTATCCTCTAATCCCATTCAACTCCTATAGCACATGCAAAACTTGTCTTCCCCGAATAATCTCAATTAAGAGAGGGAAAAGGTTCAGGGATATGTGCTCCAAGCTCTTCTGTTAACTGAGTCTTATTTTTAGTTGGACTTGGCTCTCATCAAACAAGAGAGTTAAGTTCCTCTTCCATGTCCTCTGCTTTTGCTGACAGCTTTTGTTTCTTTGAGCCACTGCTCAAAAAAGCTTCTTTGAGCTTTAAAGAATAATCTCTTTTTTTGAAGTGACTTAACTCTTTCACATAAGAAACCTGTCACATTTGGTATACACACATAAGTATATAATTTTTATTTAATAATTGCCAAGAAAGTTGTAGCTGAGTTTCCCAGTAATCAATCTTATAAAAGTTTTATGTAATATCCATAAGTAAATTGGTTGCTGAGAAACAAAATTCTTTGACTATTTTTTTGCCTTCAGTGAGTACTTTTCTTTGAGGAATACTTTCTCCCAAGTTCTCAGACTATATTCTCTTTGTCAAATACTTTTCTCTGAGGCAATGTTTTCTTCTCAGATCCTTCCAGTATTATTTTTGCCTCCAAATACTTTTCTCCAAGGGGCTACATTCTCAGAGGATCTTCTGAAGTATTTGTATTTCTGTTCCTTTTTACCAATAAAATTATCCAAATCTGAAAGGGTCAATATCTTACAGAGTTGTTCAAGGACTTAGAGATAATTTTGTCTCAAGTTGTCTCTAAGACATTCTTCTCCTCTCTACCTAGGTTCATATATTACCATACCATACCGTAATTTGTTCAGGCATTTCCCCATTGATAAGCATCTCTTCAATTACTATTGTTAATCACAAAACATTTCCTAAGTATAATTCAAAATATAAATAATTGCAACAGCTCACCCATAAGCCTGGGTCATACATTAATTCTTTGACTACAGTTTACTCCTGCTATGTGCCTGAAATCTTCCTTATTTTAGTTCATATTATTTTATTTCTTGTTTGAAATATAATACCATAATAGTTAAGACCATGACTTTCCCTGAATTTTCACATTGCCATGTTTCTTGTCACCCTCACTCATCTCGGTCTGATGTTTTGGCTAGAACCCATAGTCATCCAAACTAAGTTTAAGATGCTCTAATTGTATGCCTAAATATTCACAATAGTTGAGCTTCAATATGACATTTCTCTGATAAGTGTTGTTACTGCCCTGGTTTAACTCACAATTTCTCACAGGAGACATTATATATGAAAGCACATTGCAATTTGTAACATGCTCGACAATTAAAGATATTATGGTACCAAAATTGCTTAATTGTAGGTTTAAGTTTAAAATCTCTGTAAAATACATTTTTATATGGACATCTTTTAAAATTCCAAACTATATTTTGAGTTGTGAATAGAGTGTAAGAACATCAATGATATGGATTTATTTTAAGAGGGATACATTTGCAGGTGAAAAGCAACATGGTTTGTTAAATAAAGAACTTGCTTTTGAAGTTGGGAATATGTAGGTTCAGATTCTGTCTTTGCCACTTCCTGGCTAGGTAAATCTCCAAAAGTCATTTCTCAGAATTCTAGGCAACTCTTTTAGGAGTCTAATCCTCTTGATTTCCCATTACCTGTTCTGATTGGTTTTGACTCCATGAACACCATGGCTCCCTCAAGACATCACCTGAAATCTCATCATCAAAGAGAGTGCTTCAGTTTTGGTACTCAACACTTTGATTCCCTCAGTTGACTCTTGGCTAGACTTTAAGGCAGTGTTACCCTCCTTTTGGGTATTGCCTTCTGTCATTAGATTGCAAGCTTCTGGAAGGCAAGAATAGTCCTTCTTTTTCTTATTTGCATCTTCAGTATTTAGCGCAATGTAGGCACTTAATAAATGCTTATTGACTAATTGTTGACCATATCTTGCATAGAAGGTGCTGATTTGCATTGGTAGCAGAAATTTCTCCCTTGGAGCTTCCGGCTCTGATGAAACCACATATATAATTAAAAAAATAAAACCAAACAAACATCACAGATATGTGGCATATTGTATCACTTTTATTCTTTCCATTGTCAGTTGGACAATAATGGACCTTTAATCTGTGATTGGGTTGAACTCTACAAAGTAGGCTAGAGACAGGAGAATCAGGACATAAATGGAAGTTTAATCATTTTCAGAGTGAGGAAAATGGTGTTTGCAAGATGGAACATCCACTCCTCATCCTCCTAAGAAGGAGGGCTTAACATAGGTAGGTTTTTATATATACCACAAATGGGCTGGATTATGATATAATCATTTTTTGATCTTGAATTACTGTTCCTATGGACCTTGTCTAATTGTTTTCCATCTTGGGGTTTGTGCTCACCCTACAGGGTACAGAACCAGAGTTCAGTGATGGGAATAGAGATTGTGAATTCCTCTTGGAAATGGGGGAAGCTAAATTCTTTAGTGAACACCCAATGCTGGTCCAAGCAATACACTTTGCCAGAAAGTAATATTACTCCAAGTGCAAAGATTATTGTTATGCCAAGCTCAAGATACAGCCTGCTTGCAGGGCCTTAGCTCTGGGAAACAGGATCTTTACAAAAATATTTTGACAACATCATGACAACATCAACAATTCTGATCTTCCCACCATCTTCCCTCCCCCTTCAATGAATTGAACCAAATGATGTGAGAAGTCTGATCCATCTTTGTAGTCAATGATCATTGTTGTTTAAATGATGTCTCTGTATTTACCAGATCGTAGCTATTTGTACTCTGTCCTAAATGGTTGTTTACTAGCATTTGCCAAATAACTGGGATTTTTTTTCTTCCCACAATGCATTTGATAGAGGGATGATATGAAAATTTTTATCCAACAGCATAAAATTCTGAGATGATCTTGTTAAGTCTCAGTGTAATTTTACGAATTTCCTTGAAACTAGGGGTTTTTAATTCCCCTTTAAACTGAATTTCATACAAATGTAAGCAGGTTCAAAGAGCTCAAGAAATGTGTAGCTATGGAAACCTACTAGATGCTAAACAGATTGGATACCAAAGTATAGTCTGATCAGTATATCATAGACTATGTCAACCTAATGTAGTTGTCTTTCAGAGTAATGATGTGAAAGACTGTATACCTGTGAAAAGAAATGTGTGTCTTAGAAATCATTTATTAGGCATTTACTGGCCTAAAGAATTAAACAATACAGTGACTCATCTCTTTATTTCTTATAAATATTTAGACTATGGATGTACCTAACTGACAGACTGGGATGATGAAATCTGTTGTATACTTTACACACCCAAATGAAAAATCATTTAAGCTGCTGTATTTGTAACTTGTATATGCCTAAAATGGATGTAAAAATAAAGTTAATTCTTGCTGTAAATATATATATATATATAAACAATTCTATCATCCTGGTTAAGTGTGCCTGCTGTTTTTCTTTTTGTCCTGACCTTGGCTTTTTGGAAAGAAAACTGATAATATTTAAACCAGAAAGCTTTTATCTTAATTTCCTAAGTTGTGCAGAACTTATATTAGACATTTGCTTTAACAAAGAAGGCAGCATTAGGTTTTAAAATCCATTCTCAGACACTTGGTAGCTATGTGACTCTGGTACAGTTTCTTCATGTGACTTTGTGCCTTAGTTTCCTTATTGTAAAATGAAGAGGTTTGATCTCAGTTGACTTCTAATGTCTCTATCAGCTCTAAATCCATGATCCTGTGACTCTGTTCAGGATGTGGTTACTGAAAATAACCATGGATCTGATTTAGATCTATGCGATATTTACTGCTCAGAAGGTAGCATGGTCATTTCAAACTTCTATTTCTGTCATCTAAACAGTAAGAGAGTTGTGCTACATGATGGTCTAAGGTTCCATATCTTATGAGAAATCTCCATCATTTTTCTAAGACCATTGACATGGAATGGTGACAAAAAGAGAAGGGTTTCTTCTTTCTCCATTATCCCTCCTCATCCTACCAAATTCTCCTTCCATTATATCTGTTATATCCATATCCTTCTCTCCACTTGCACAGTTACCTTATTCAAGGCCTTATCATTCTTTGCATGGATTTTTATTTTTTTAAATTATATTTTTTAATCAACAAAAATCTGCCTTTTTACCTTTCCACATCAACCCTCTCCCCAATCTATCAAAAAGAAAAGAAAAACAAACATGTTAGAAACATGTAGAATCAAGAAAATAAATTTCAGTGTTGGCCATGTCCAAACAAAAATTTTATTATACTTTGAATTTCTTCACCTCCATATCAGGAGAGGGGTAGCATGTTTCATCATTTGTCCTCTGAAATCATGGTTGGTCATTATGTGGATCAGAATTCCTAAGCCCTCCACAATCGTTTGTCTTAACCATATTGTTGTCATTGTCTAAATCATTCATCATTCTCTAAATCATTTAAGGCTTACCAAGTTTCTCTGAAACCATCTCCTTCATAATTTCTTGTAGAGCAATAGGATCCTATCCCATTTATATTATCATAATTTGTTCATTCTCCAATATATGGACACCTCCTCAGATTTCCATTGCTCACTACCTAGAAAAAAGCCCTACCTATTTTTGTACATCCATAGTTAGAATTTGTTTTGCTTAGAACTAATCTTCCCCTTAAACTCCTCACTCTCTGATTTCTCACTTCTCCTTTTTCTGTTGCTTTGTTGAGTAAAATAAACTTCTGTACATGTGTGTATTCATTCTTCCCTCCTTTGACCAGTCTCATTGTCTGGTCTTGGCCCGTTTTTCTGGATTTCGCATATTAGTTCATCTAAACTGATTTACTTGCTGGTGCTCTGTAGATAATTCCATCTTTAACCATGCTTTCCTGAGATTGTCCCCTCAGCTTCATTAATTCTTGCTCATCATTTCTGTATCAGATTTCAGCTCAAGGGCCTCCTTTTCCCTGAAACATTTCTTAATCATTCTCAGCTACTAGTGCCATACTTCCTAAAATTGCTTTGTGTTTATTTCGTATATTTATATTTATTTATATGCGTAAACATTGTTTCTCTTAGTGAAATATAAACTTGCTGAGGTCTGGGGCTATTACTATTTGCATAGTTGAATCTCTATTGCCTAGCACATAAATAATGCTTGGCATTAAACTAGCATATTTTATGTGCCTATTATCTTCTAGACACTGTGCTGTGGAATGGAAAATAAGTGAAAGCTACCTGTGAGAAATAATGTAAAGCTGGGTTTCCACAGTGTGTTTCAAGCTTCTAGATAGTATAGGATAGTGGGTACCACTGAACAAGAGGTTTTCAGAATGTGAAAGGTTAAGGAAAGTTAGGATTCACAGAATAATTAAGTGATCAATAAAAGCCTTGGGCAAACAAGGAATTGGAGAGCTAGGAAGGCACAAATGAATTCATCAATCAGAAAGAGTTTTGTGGTTCTGAGAAAACCTCAAACTTAAGATAATAACTGATTCAGCCCAAACTAGTTGGAGTTCATGGTCTGACTTGACTAAATCACTATTGCACGTGCTAAATAGCCTAATTGAACATTAAACAACACATTCTACAGGAGAAGTTTTCTGCCATTTTTGAACATGGAATGTATGACTAGAGAGGGTGAACATGTTTATACATATTTAGGGGAAACATATAGTGGATGTATCAGAAAGATTGTAACCCAGAAGGGAAAGGACCAATTTGGTCTCTGAAGGTAGGAACTGCATCAAAGTAACAAGTATAAAGCTACTCTTGCTTCTGTGCTCAGGGATCCCTCTTTTTTTTTTTTTTTAATTATAGCTTTTTATTTACAAGATATATGCATGAGCAATTTTTCAGCGTTGACAATTGCAAAATCTTTTGTTCCAATTTTTCCTCTCCTTCTCCCTCCCCCCCTCCCTCCGCCCACCATGGCAGGTTGACCAATACATGTTAAATATGTTAAAATATAAGTTAAATACAAAATATGTATACATGTCCATATAGTTATTTTGCTGTACAAAAAGAATTGGAGTTTGAAATAGTGTACTATTAGCCTGTGAAGGAAATCAAAAATGCAGGTGGACAAAAATAGAGGGAAAGGGAATTCTATGTAATGGTTCATAGTCATCTCCCAGAGTTCTTTCACTGCATGTCGCTGGTTCAGTTCATTACTGTTCTATTGGAACTGATTTGGTTCATCTCATTACTGAAGATGGCCAGGTCCATCAGAATTGATCATCATATAGTATTGTTGAAGTATATAATGATCTCCTGGTCCTGCTTATTTCACTCACCATCAGTTCATGTAAGTCTCTGCAGGCCTTTCTGAAATCATCCTGCTGGTCATTTCTTACAGAACAATAATATTCCATAATATTCATATACCACAATTTATTCAGCCATTCTCCAATTGATGGGTATCCACTCAGTTTCCAGTTTCTGGCTACTACAAAGAGGGCTGCCACAAACATTTTTGTATATACAGGTCTCCTTCCCTTCTTTAAAATCTCTTTGGGATATAAGGCCAGTAGTAACACTGCTGGATCAAAGGGTATACACAGTTTGATAACTTTTTGAGCATAGTTCCAAACTGCTCTCCAGAATGGCTGGATGTATTCACAATTCCACCAACAATGTATCAGTGTCCCAATTTTCCCACATCTCTCCAGCATTCTACATTATCTTTCCCTGTTATTCTAGCCAATCTGACAGGTATCTAGTAGTATCTCAGAGTTGTCTTAATTTGCATTTCTCTGATTAATAATGACTTGGAGTTTTTTCATATGGTTAGAAATAGTTTTAATTTCTTCATCTGATAATTGTTCATATCCTTTGACCATTTATCAATTGAAAAATGGCTTGATTTCTTATAAATTAGAGTCAAATCTCTACATATTTTGGAAATGAGACCCCTTCTAATCTTGTCTGCATTAGTTTTGTTTGTATAAAAACTTTTCAATTTGATATAATCAAAATTTTCTATATTGTGATCAATAATGATCTCTAGTTCTTTGATCATAAATTCCTTTCTCTTCCACAGGTCTGAGAGGTAAACTATCCTATGTTCTTCTAATTTATTTATAATCTCATTCTTTATGCCTAGGTCATGAACCCATTTTGACTTTATCTTGGTATACAGTGTTAAGTGAGTGTAAGTGCCTAGTTTCTGCCATACTAATTTCCAATTTTCACAGCAGTTTTTGTCAAACAGTGAGTTCTTATTACAAAAGCTGGGGTCTTTGAGTTTGTCAAACACTAGATTATTAAAGTTATTGACTGTTTATATATATATATAAAATTTTGACTGTTTATTATATTTATTCGCTCCATCCAAGAACATTTAATATTTTTCCAATTGGTTAGATCTGACTTTATTCATGTGGAAAGTGTTTTGTAGTTTTGCTCATATAGTTCTTGATTTTTTTCCCTTAGTAGATAGATTCCTAAATATTTTATACTATCGGTAGTTACTTTAAATGGAATTTCTCTTCGTAACTCTAACTGTTGGATTTTTTTAGTGATATATAAGAATGCTGATGACTTATGTGGGTTTATTTTGTATCCTGCAACTTTGCCAAAGTTGTGGGTTATTTCTAATAGCTTTTTAGTAGAATCTCTAGGGTTCTTTAAGTATACCATCATATCATCAGCAAAGAGTGATAATTTGGTTTCCTCATTACCTACTCTAATTCCTTTAATCTCTTTCTCAACTCTTATTGCCAAAGCTAGCATTTCTAATACAATATTGAATAGTAATCGTGATAGTGGGCAACCTTGTTTCGCTCCTGATCTTATTGGGAATGGTTCCAGTTTAAAGGATCCCTCTTTCTGAAGAGGAGTAGAGCCCATTTCTGGCCAGAAATGTTAAAATGATTCCTTAAGATTTTTCTTTAATAAATTTCCCTCAACATTTGATTTTCAGTGTCAAGTGGTATTTCTAACTTTTTTTTTTTTTTTTTTTTTACTGTTTATAAAGTCTTTGCTTTGCTAAAATAACTATCAGGTTTTTTTTTCTTTTTCTTTCTTTTTGTTTAAAACAAAACATCAGAATAATTTGGAAAAGACAGAAGTCATTTAGTCTACCTACCTCCTTTTATTTTTCCATTGGTCAACAAGAAAAGGGGTAATTTTAGAGGACACTAGCAACTAGAGAAATAAAAATAGGCTTCTTGTAGGAGGCAGCTCTTGTAGAAAAAGAATAAGCATTTATATATCACTTCCCTTCTCCCCCATGCCTCATGATGTCTTTCTCCTTATAGCTTAACTAACTCTTAATTTTTTTTAGTAATGGCTTTTTATTTTCAAAATATATGCAAAGATAATTTTCAACATTCACCCTTGCAAAACCTTGTGTTTCAAGTTTTTCTCTTTCCTTTCCTTCCACTCCCCTCCCCTAGACAGCAAGTAATCCAGTATAGGTCAAACATGCAATTCTTCTATACATATTTCCAAACTTATCATGCTGAACAAGAAAAATCAGATCAAAAAGGGAAAAAATGAGAAAGGAAAAAAAAAACAAGCAAACCACAACAAAAAAAGGCGAAAATACTATGTTGTAAACCACATTCAGTCCCTACAATCCTTTGGATGCATCCCACAAATTTTGGTATGTTGTCTCATTATTGTCATTCTCTTGAATGAAATTATCAATTGTGTCTATGATTTGGTGTTTCAGTCACTCATTCTTTATGATTAGTTTATTTAGTTTCCAATTAATTTTTGGTCTATTTTTACCTGTTTTTTTATTACACGTAATTTTTATTACATAATGTTCTCAAAAAGATGCATTTATTATTTCTATCTTTCTGCATTTGATGTTGAGGTTTTTATACCCTAAGACATGGCCAGTTTTTGTGTAGGTTCCATATACTGGTAAAAAAAAAAAAAAAAAGATATTCCTTTTTGTCCCCATCCATTTTTTTCCAAAGGTCTATCATACCTAACTTTTCTAAAATTCTGTTTACATCCTTAACTTCTTTCTTGTTTATTTTATGGTTTGATTTATCTAGTTCTGATAGAGCAAGATTGAGATTCCCCATTAATACAGTTTTGCTTTTTATTTCTTTTTGCAACTCTCAACTTCTCCTCTAGGAATTTAGATGTTATGTTACTTCCTTATTTATGGTACCCTTTAGCAACATTGTTTCTTTCCTTATCTTTTTAAACAAGATCTATTTTTGCTTTTGCTTGATCTGAGATCAGGATTGCTACCCCTGCTTTTTTCACTTCAGCTGAAGCATAATAGATTCTGCTTCAGCCTTTTACTTTTATTCTGTATCTATCTTTCTGCTTCAAATGTGTTTCTTATAAACAACAAATTGTAAGATTCTGGCTTTTAATCCAGTCTGCTATCCACTTCCATTTCATGGGAGAGTCCATCCTATTCACATTCACAGTTAAAATGACAAACTCTTTATTTCCTACCATCCTATTTTCCCCAAGTTATACTTTTCTCTTTACTTTTCTCCTTTCCCTCTTCCCCAGTGTATTACCTCTGATTACCACCTCCCTTAGTCTGCTCTTCTCTTTTTCATCCCATTCCCCCCTTTCTTATTCCTTTCTTCTTCTATTCTTTTCCTCACTTCTATTAGCCTCTCCTTTTTCTTTTGCCCTTCTCTTCCTACTTTCCTATAGGGTGAGACAAGTTTTTAGTATCAAAATAGGTATGTCTGATATTCCCTTTTTGAACCAAATCTGATGAGATTAAGGTTCTAACAATGTTCAGCCTCTTCCCTTCTTTCCTTCAATTATAAAAGATCTTTTGTGCCTCTTCATGTGATATAATTTACCCCATTTTACTTCTGCTTTCCTCTTTTCCCAACACAATCCTTTTTCCAGTCCTAGCTTCTTTTTTTTTTATATTATCACAATAAATCAATTATATCTACACCCTCTAAGTATATCCCTAACAAAGATACAGTTTTCAAGAGTTATACATAATATCTTCCCATGTAAGGATGTAAACATTTTAACTTTAAAAAACATAGTTTTTTTCCTTCCCTTTTTACCTTCTATGCTTCTCTTGAGTTCTTCAAATACAGACTTGTATTTGAAGATCATATTTTCTGTTCATCTCTGACCTTTTCATCAAAAATAATTGAAAATCCTTTATTCACTGAATACCTATCTTTTCCCCTGAAAGATAATGCCCAGTTTTGCTGGATAGTTGATTCTTGGCTGCAGTCCAAGCATCTTTGCTCTTCAAAATATCATATCCCAGGCCCTTTGATCCTTTAACTGAAAGGTGCTAGGTCCTGGGTAATCCTGATTGTGGTTCCTTCATATTTGAATTATTTCTTTCTAGCTGCTTCAATATTTTCTCCTTGAAGTGATAATTCTGGAATTTAACTACAATATTCTTTGGAGCTTTCATTTTGGGGTCTCTTTCAGGAAGTGATCAGTGGATTCTTTCAATGGATATTTTATATTCTAATTCTAGGGATATCAGGGCAGTTTTCTTGATGATTTCTTTAAAGATGTTGACTAGGCTCTTTTTTTTTTTTTTATTGTGGTTTTCAGGTAGTCCAATAATTCTTAGATTCAGGTTCTCTTTTTCCATTTTACCAAATTTATTTTTTAAGAAGTGGTTTTCTTCAGTATGTTCTCCCCTCCCCCCATTTCATCAATTGTATTTTAAGGGGTTGTTTTCCTTTGATAATTTCTGTGTTTCCTTCCCCAAAGTTCTCATTTCCTTTCCCCTTTGTTTTAAACTCTTTTTAAAGATCCTTTTTGAATTTGAATTCTTTCAAGAGAGTCTTTCCAGTTGGAGATCAATCCATATCTTCCTTTAAGGCTTCATCTGGAGGCTGATTACTTTTAGTGTCCTCAGGGTTTGAGGTCTGTTCTTCCTTGTTTCCATAATACTTATTTATGATCAGAACTCCTTTTGCTTTTTTGTTCATTTTTATAGGTTGAGGTCTGCTCTTAAGGCAAAGAGGAGATTGTCTCATATTATGAACTAGAACTTGAAACAAAGTGCTAAGTCAGTGGAATTGATAGAGACAATGGTCATTTAGCATGATGCTTAACAGTTCTCTAGTTCAGAACATATATTTAGTACTTAATATAGTTCTACAAGATTCATACCTTTAATAAGAGAGCATATAAACTGGGACAAACTCAGCCAGAATCAGAATGAGGGAAGGGAGAACAGTGGTGGCAGGCTCTCCTCCTTCACTTCTCCACTGAAACCAAGACTCCGGAAGGCCTCCAGAAAACTAGCTGACCCCCAAATGAAAGAGATAAGACTTTGAAGGCGACAATAAAGAATTTGGATTTTAACCCCTGGCTACTTGTATGGTGATTACTGAACTGAAATGAAGGCTACTTCCAGAGATCCCAAGAAAACTTCAACAGAGAAGATTACATTTTAGAGAGAATATTACAATCCCAAGCTTCCTCTGCAGGATGACAAGGATTTTACTCTGCCCTGGGGCCAGTGACTGCTGGCCAAGTTCTGCTGGAGTTCAGGGGCTTACTATTAGTCTTCTGTAGTTGCATTGGAAGTCTCACAACTGGCTTCTGAACCAAGATAGAGTAGCCAACTGGCTTCTGAACCAGGACAGAGTAGCCATTTTCACTAAGAGCCTCCCACTAGATTTCCTTCATGGGGTTTCTCTGCCCTAGGCCTCCCTACGCTATGCCTTCACTGGGTCATATCCTTCCCTGACTCCCATGCCCCTCTGTCCAGACAGAGCTTTCCTGAAGTCCTTCCAAGATAACTTCTGTTGGAAATTTGTTATACTCCAAATATTTGTGGATTCTATCACTACAAAATCTATTCAGAAGCTTGCTCTGGTGTTGATTCTGAGGGATGCCAGGAACAACTCAGGCAAAATCCTGTCTACTTTTTGCCACCTTGGCTCTGTCTAACTAACTTTTAAGGTGCTAAACTTCTCTAAGAATTTAGCCTGCCAATCAATGGTGCACTTCCATCTCATGGTTTATTCCCCCCCCCCCCCCTTTTTTTTGATTAATTATGAGTTTCATTAAGGAAGTTGTCTTTTCCATTATTAATTGCCCAAAACCCTTTTTCTTCCTAAATATGTGTTCTTCCAAATCTACTTCATATTTACAACTTCTGTTTTACCTCTTCTCGTAACTTCTTCTCGTAAATGAATGTACCTTTTGGCAGTGAAAAAATCATTGTGAATTCTTTACATGTGAATTGCTGCCACCCCATCATTTGGGGTCTGAGTCTTTGTCTAGAGCTTGGAATGGAGTATTTCTGACCTTTATCTTTACCAATCTTTACATCTGGACTTTGTTGAAAACCCTAGGCCAGCATATAATAAAATAACATCAGGGCTACCTTATGCAGTGTGATATTGTGTTGCCTCTGTTTCTTGTTATTGAACAGTTTCACATTTTGACACCACATCTCCTTCTCTATCTCTTCCACTCCACAACTCAGTATTTCTTTGCCATAGGATTTTTAGAGCCAGATATGCTAAAGTGTTAACTTGTATTTGGAAAAAGAACTACTGTTTAGGAAATAAACTTCTGATCATTTCCTGTAATATAGACCTACTTCTCCATTGTTAATTTCTGTGCCTCACCTAAAAGGCTTTTTCCAGTGTCTATTGAGAAAAAAATATTCTTTAAATCAGTGATATAGAGGGAAGAGTGATGGGTTTGTGATGAATCCCACATCTTCCACTATTTGTGTGCTCTTCCTGCTTCTTGCTACTCTGCTATCTTGGTTCTGCCTCCTTTGCATGAATATTGTAATAACTTCCTAATTGATCTTTCTCTCTCTAGTCTTGAAGCAGGGGGAAACTGTTTACTAATTGTGGTCCCTTTAAGAAACTGTATTTCTTTTTGATCTGTCTCTTTCAGATTCTCAGCTCCTATTGGGGAAGGCATATCCTATCCAGACAAGCTATCTTTTCGGAATGATTCAATTAGAAATCTTGGTCAAAAAAGCACCCCTTTGAAATGTTGTTAATTCCAAATAGGAGATCCAGGCTGTCCCCCCCCCCCCCACCTGATCTGACCAGTTCGGGCTGTCCCAGCCCCCCACCAAGATACCCAATATAACAGTTTCCTTCAACTAAGGTCTTTGCAGATGGGCCTAGGTAGCTAGAGATCTCTGTCACTTTGAGAAAGCATTCTCAGTGCCAAAACTCCATTTCCTACTAGAAGCTGATTTCTATCCAACAATAAATTTTCATTTTGCAACTAATAATTCCGGAATGAGTGAATTCTTTTATTCTAAACCTGTGTAAAAGGGATTCTTAACAAACTCTCTTATTGCCACTAACCTCTTGACCACCAGGAACTGAAACCACTCAAACCACATCAGTCTCTTTTCTCTCTATGAAATTCTACTGTATCATAAGAAATGATGAGTTTGATGATCTTAAGAAAAACATGGATTAAACTTGCACAAAATAATGAAGAGCAAATGAGCAGAATCAAGAGAACATTGTCCATATGGCTATCAGTGTTATCTCTAAAGCAAGGGTCTAATCCTGTTACTACTCAGCTTATAAAGCTCTAGGGCCTCAAACATTTACCAACTATGGGACCCTGGGCAACTCATTTAACTCCAATGCCTTTAAAAAGAAAACAAAAAGACTCTAATGACTTTCTGTTGCTTTTAAGACAAAATGTCCTGGCACATAAATATAGAGGGCTGAAACTCCAAAAAGGTGGGCTTGAATTAGACAACCGAGCACTTAAGTCTAATTACCTGTTCACTGTTTGACAATGACTCTATTAGCATATGTTTGGATAAATGGCTCTTCTCACAGTTGGTGCTAGCTGAATGTTTGGTGTTAAGATAATCATAGGGAAGGATTGGGGGGGGTGGGGTGGGGTTGAGAGAAGTAAGAGGCACTTGGCAGCAGGAAGAGGAGGAGAGGAGCTGGAGATTCTGGACTCCAGAATACAGAAGTGATCTTTGGTAAACCTTGTGGCAGCTTGTCTACATTCTTCACTTTTCTCCTTAAAGACCAAGATCTTTAATTCATCCTGACTCTGGCTGACTCTGAAGCCCTCCAGGTAGCTAGCCTGTACTCTACACATTCACTCTCTGGTTTTAGCCTGTTTTTTCAGATTTGTTGCATATGTTTCCCTTCATGCACTATTTCAATTAAACTAGTCTATTTGCTGCACCTTTTTGGGATAGAGACTGAGTAAATACAATTCAAATTAGATAAAGTGAAATTTTTTATAATTTTCAAATAAATAATTCTCAATTATTATAACAAAAAATATTTGAATTCATAGTAGAACTCATATTCATACTTAATGCTGATGAGGAATAGCTTCTAGGGAGAATGTAGCAATTTCTGAGAAATCCTAAGCCTACCTGGCCATAAATAAGGCTGGCTGTAAGAGAACAATCTGTTGGTCAGTAAGCCACAGAATTCAATGATGGGACCTGCACCACCTCTATTTGGTACACCTCACAAAGCCATAGAATTCAAAGATGGGTGCAATCCCATCCCTACCATTCCTCAATGGTACCTCTAAGTCATTAAATTAGCATATCAGTGACTAGGCCCTGATTTTTGTTTCTCTTCCCTATAAAATTATTTTCTTGTTTTTGGCTCTTTGCTAAATTTCCTTGGAATTTAGCTAGCTATAAGCAACATAATAAATCTTTGCCCCTTAACTTAGAGACAAACTGATTTTGCGAATTCTTTCACCATACCTATGGATATGGTGATATTTTTCTGTGAGGAAAAATATAGGAATAATAGTCTTTAATTTGCCTTATTAATATTTTCTCAAATTAATTTCTTAAGTGTAGAAAACAACAAATAGTATGTCAAGCCCTAATTTGTAACATTTGCTGATTTCCAATTTATAAGTGCATATACTGAAAATTTAACAATTGTCTCTCAGGAACCAATTCAAGGTGGTTTCAGTGACATCCTTGACATTTGATTTTAGTTAGTTTTTTTTTTTTTTTGTATGTAAACAGAGGGGATAGAGTAGATATCAAATTAAAGAGTATGATTCCTATATTATTTCCACAGAAGGATGATTGATAAACATTTTTATAAAATTGAGTTATTTCATTAAACTAAAGATTTTCTAAACAGTGGAAATGCCAATAATTTCTTTTTCCTTTTGACAGGAATGCTGTACATTTCTACATGAAATTGAAAATCAATAGTAGTATATATACCAAAGTTAAATACATTAAATTATTCACCTATAAATGGCCATAGATTCTATGAAGGATCCATTTTGATGATTTGTTAAAATAACTGACATTTACAATATGAAAACGTTTAATAACTGATTCTGTGGAAATATATATATATATATATATATATATATATATATATTTGACATACTTTTCAGTTTTCAGTGCATTAGTAAAAATTTTCACCACTTTTTAAAGTCTAAACAATCGAAATAAAAAATATACTAAGATCTGATTTGTATTTGTATCTTGATTTTGGAAGTATAAAAATGCTCATACTAAAAATTTAATAAGCTATTAGCCAGTTCCAGCACATTGGAAAATATCTCACTTTATCTCACTTGAACTTTACAGCAGCCCTCTGAGGACTAAGCCGCCTTTATATGCATCTCTTATCCTTGGCTCAGTGCTTAGGACACAGCAGGGGTTTAATAAATATTTGTTGAATTAAATGGAACTGATTGCCATCTCTAAAATGGTTTATTCTAGATATAATCAATAATTTCATCCAAGAGAATGACAATAATGAGACAACACACCAGATTTTGTGGGATGTAGTCAAGGTGGTTATTAGGGAGAATTTTATATCTCTAGATGCTTACTTGCATAAAATAGAGAAAAAGAAGATCAATGAATTGGGCATGCAACTAAAAAAACTAGAAAAAGAACAAATTAAAACCCCCCAATTAAATACCAAATTTGAAATTCTGAAAATGAAAGGGGAGCTTAACAAAAACTGAAAGTAAGAAAACTATTGAATTAATAAACAAAACTAAACATTACTTTTATGAAAAAACCAACAAAATAGATAAACCTTTAGTTAATTTGATTAGAAAAAGGAAAGAAGAAAATCAAATTGTTAGTATCAAAAATGAAAAGCAAGAACTTTCCACCAATGAAGATGTAATGCTGGAGAAACTGAGGCAGGATAGAGATTAGAGAGTATTTAATAATTTATTAAATGGGAGAGATTTACTAGGACCAAATGGATCCATGGTTTGGCCCCAGGACTGAATGAGACTATTGTCTCCAAGAATCCATCCAACAATGAGAGTTCTTAATGACCTTTATACACATAGCTCAGACTCAGGGGGTAGATTGAGGTGAAGGCAGAATCAGGTGCTGAGAGTGGGAACAGGACTCTGACAATCCAGTTCTGACAGGATGAGGGGAAGCATGGGGGGAGGAACTCAGAGATGGGGAGAGGCATCTTGACAAGATGGTATCTGATATTCTGGTAGCTTGGGATGGGGAGAGGCATTCTGGTATTTTAAAACATAATATCTTTTATCCTTTTCAAATATTCTGATAAAGAGGGAGGGGAGATTTTGCAGGACTGAGCTTTGAACTAAAGCAGAGAAAGTGAGCCAGGACTGGATCAGGATAATTATGGAAACTTAGAACTGTGGCATAACAAAGAGGAAATTAGAGCAATAATTAGGAGTTTATGATTATGAAACACATGATTATGATTATGAAAAACAAAAATGCAAACAGTTTACATTCATTTCCCAGCGTTCTTTCTTTGGGTGTAGCTACTTCTGTCCATCATTGATCAATTGAAACTGAATTAGGTCTCTTTGTCAAAGAAATCCACTTCCATCAGAATACATCTTCATACAGTATTGTTGTTGAAGTATATAATGATCTATGGGATCTGCTCATTTCACTTAGCATCAGTTCATGTAAGTCTCTCCAAGCCTCTCTGTATTCATCCTTCTGGTCATTTCTTACAGAACAATAATATTCCATAACATTCATATACCACAATTTACCCAACCATTCTCCAATTGATGGGCATCCGTTCATTTTCCAGTTTCTAGCCACTACAAAGAGGGCTGCCACAAACATTTTGGCACATACAGGTCCCTTTCCCTTCTTTAGTATCTCCTTGGGGTATAAGCTCGGTAGTAACACTGCTGGGTCAAAGGGTATGGTATATCTTTTTGGGCATAATTCCAGATTGCTTAGAGTTCATTATTGAACCCAAAATGGATAATCTTGATTATATTAAGCTAAAAGATTTTTGTATAAACAAAAATAATACAGACATGATTAGAAGGGAAGCAATAAATTGGGAAAACATTTTTATATCTAAGGGTTCTGATAAAGGCCTCATTTCTAAAATATATAGAGAATTGACTCAATTTGATAAGAATTCAAGTCATTCTCCAATTGATAAATTGTTAAATGATATGAACAGGAAATTTTCAGATGAAGAAATTGAAACCATTTCTACTCATATGAAAAGGTGCTCCAAATCACTATTGATCAGAGAAATGCAAATTAAGACAACTCTGAGTTAGCACTACACTCCTCTCAGATTAGCTAAAATGATAAAAAAGGATAATCATGAATGTTGGAAGGGATGTGGGAAAACTAGGACACTAATACATTGTTGGTGGAGTTGTGAACTGATCCAATCATTCTGGAGGGCAATTTGGAACTATGCCCAAAAAGCTATCAAACTATGTAAATTCTTTGATTCAGCAGTATTTCTATTGGCCTTATATCCTAAAGAGATCTTAAAGGAGGGAAAGGGAATCACATGTGCAAAAATGTTTGTAGCAGCCCTTTTTGTAGTGCCAAGAAACTGAAAACTGAGTGGATGTCCATCATTTGGAGAATTGCTGAATAAGTTTTAATGTATGAATGTTATAGAATATTATTGTTTTATAAGAAACAATCAGCAGGATGATTTCAGAAAGGCCTGGAAACTTATATGCACTAATGCTAAGTGAAATGAGCAGAACCAGAAAATCATTGTACAAAGCAACAACAAGTGATGATCAGTTCTGATGAAAGTGGCTCTTTTCAACAATGAGATGATTCAGGCCGGTTCCCTTGATCTTGTGATGAAGAGAGCCATTTATACCCAGAGAGAAGACTATGGGAACTGAGGGTGGGTTACAACATAGCATTTTCATTCTTTTCTTAATTACATAACAAATACATAACATAACAAAAAAATAATTCTTTGTTATGTGCTTGCATTTTATTTTGCTTTTTCTCTTGCCAATTCTTACCTGGTGTTTTTAGCTTTTTTTTTTTTTAACATTACTTTTTTTTTTATTTAACATTACTTTTTTTTTTATTCTACATTATTCTTAGTCTTTTATTCTTATTTTTCTTTTATGTCTTATAATATTGCTGTTATTTTCTTTTTATATTAAAGTCATTATAACATGGAATCTGCACTTCAATTCTGATTGTCTCTATTACTTGCAATGGCCATTGTAGTCAAAGCATCCTGAGACATCCCTAATCTTTAATTTCTCTGTCTGTATGATGGAACAATAGCTACCTAAGTCTCACTTACAGGATTCTAGTGAGGGGGCCTATGGAAGCTAGACTGCAAATACCAAGTGTGGGAGCCAGCCATACTGAAGGGTTTAGATCAAGGAAACAATAGAAGGAAATTAAACATGTCTTCCGAAAGGCATTGATCTTTAGACGTGTCTCTCAGGGAATACTAGTTTTGCCTCTCCTCTTGAAATTGCAACCAACAAGATTGGGAACATTGGATAGATAAATTTATTCAATGTGACAAGTCCGCTTTCCTTCCTCTTCCCTTCCCCTCCCACTGTCTATCTTCCTCAAATACACTCTTCCTCTCCCCTTCCTTCCTCCCCCTGTCCTCCCCCCATGCATGCATCCCTCTGGACTCCACATTCTTAACTTTTAATTCTGAAAGAAAAACCATCAAAGTATAAGAAATTTGAAGGACTAGATTATAAAGTACATAATGAACTTTAGTCTTTATTTTCTGTAATAGGAGTTGAAATGGTTTTTATTCCCTTCCAGTCGCTGCCCTCTCCCTCAGGCATTCCTTGCCACTGGGAGTTGATTACAGAAGCTAAATGGGGCTTAACTTTTAAAAAATTATCTTGGTAGTAGTCAGACTCTGAGCTCTCCATTTCCATCTGCCTGTGTGGTGTTTGAGGAAAAATAAAGGGGGAAGAGTACCTTAGAAAGAGCCTTTATTAGGAAAAGTTGCTCATGGAAATTAGGGATTACAAATCTTCATATTTGGAACTGAGAGATAAAGAACTTTAATACCTTGGCAGAAATAATCCCTCCTTAGTCTGTGAACTCATTAGATGCAGCAAAGTGCCAAATGTCCTGCTGAGTTAAATGAGAAGGCCCAAAATACTTGCAATTACCAAAAAGAGGTATGGAGAATAGGGGGAGGAAGAAAAGTAGATTCAAGACACCTAATCAGTGGAAACTGAGTAGTTTAATGAGCTGGTAATTTACAGCTTTAGAGATGGTGGTGGTGGAGGATTGGGAGTATGAAATGGTCTCTGCCAGCAATTGGGCAGGCTCTTTACAATCTCAGAGTTTAATTAAGGCAATGAATGGAGGGTGGATTCATATAGCTAAAGACGTGTGTAATTCCATCTGCTCCACTGGGAGCAGTGGAATGGGACAGGAAGCAATTGACAGAGCACTTGGGGCCTACATCTGGAAACAACATGTTTCAAAGAGTTTATAAATCCTGTACTCAAGAAAAGGGAGGAAAAAAGAGAGAGGAAAAGGGAGGGGAATGATGGCAGCGAGGGGGAAGCACGAAACAACAGCCACTTTCTTTGGGAGATATGCTAGGCAGGTTCTTGTTTCTGTTTAAAGAATACTTTTTCTAATGTTTCTAATGTTACTTCTGCTTTCTATCCACAGCCTAGGAGAGGTTTAAGCTTGTCAGGAAGGAGCAAAGAATCAATGTAGAAACTTTCTTCTCTCCTTTATAAAAATGGGTACTTCTCTACAAATTGTTTCCTAAGTTTGAAAAATAATTTTATTTTTACTTCCATCCAGGATTTTATTGATAACAATTAAATTAAACAAATTCATTGATTTTCTTGATGAGGAGACCCTCTACTAGTATAGGAAGATACCTGTAGTACAGATAGGCTCATGGAGTTGCCTAAGAGCCTTGGAAACTTGTGATTTTGCCCAGGGCCACCTTAGCTAATAAATCCAGAGCTGGGATTTGTATTCAGATCTTCTTGACTCCTAAACCAAACTATAGATTTAAAAATTATATATATTTAGAATTAACTTCCTTCTTACTTAGATAATCTTACTTCTTATTTCAGAACTTGTCACAACTTATTTAAAAACTCTTATTTCATTCTTCATGTGTATATTTGAGAAGTCTAGTATAGCAGAATGAATACTGAACCTGAGTTTGTAATACTTGGATTTCTAATCACATTTATTACTTGTGTGAATTTTGAAAAGTTATTAATCTAAGGTCTCCTTGACCTTAGTTTCCTTCTGGCAAAGAGAGAACATTATGCCTGGTAATCTCTTAAGGTTCCTATAATAAGAACTACTTTAGCAGTTTACCATATATTTTGACATGTTGTCTTATTATTGGCATTTTATTTGTTGAATTTTCTATCATTTCTAAAATTTTGTTCTCTGGTCTACCAGTTCTTTAGAAATAAGTTATTTAATTTCCAATTAATTTTTAATTCTTTTTTCCAAGACCTTTTATTGAGTATAATTTTTTTTTATATTGTGATCAGTAAATGATATGGTTAATGTTTCTGTTTTTTCAACATTTTTTGGTGAGCTCTTTATGCTACAAAACATGGTCATTTTTAGCAAAAGTGCTCTGAAGGGCTAAGAAGCATATTTCTTTCTATACCCATTTAGTGGTCAGAGCTCTATTATTTATAATTTTTCTGAAGTTCTATTCAAGTATATAATTTCTTTCTTATTTTTCTTTTGTTTAGAATTGTCCAAGGTCCCTTTCAGCTCTAAATCTATGATTCTACTTCTAAAAGCTTGCCATTCACATTACCTATTTCTTAAGTCTTAGTTATTCTTTTCCTTCTGGAGTTAAGCTCCAATGCCTTCAATATTTTCACTACTATTTTGGTGAAATAAGAGTCTTGAATCTGGACTCATAAAGGAATTGAGTCACATTTACAATCCATATAATGTTGGACAAATTCTTTACTTTTTCTGGGCTTCAATTTCTCCTTCTATAATATGAGGGGATTAGACTAGATGACCTTTAGAGATCTCTTCCAGCTATACATTTGGAATCTTTTGATCTTAATTTGAGGCAGAAAAAATGAATGCTCTTTGCCTCCTTTTCCCTTAACCTTTGCCTTTCTTGGAGAATTGGGAAGTATATTATGAAATTCTTCCTATCTTCTCTCTATTTCTTCTCCTCCTTCCTCAATAATATATATGGTATGGCACATAGCACATAGAATTTGGCATGTTGTGGTTTTCCCTTTTATTGATTATGCTTCATAAAGTTTTGAGGTATGAGAATTAAGGGTAAGAGATCCCCTAACAACAATGGGAAACCCTTGGCTAGTGGCAGGCTTTTTGAAAGATATAGGCACGAGGTTTGTGGCAAAGAATGGACTTTATTTACACTAAGAAAACAGAATGCTAGGAAGGCAGATTTCTTAGTGGGCAAGGTCCTGCTAGGAGTATAGCAAAGATGAGTTAACATTGGAAAGAAATATCTTTAGCAGTGGGCAAAATTCTGTTAGGACTTCTGTAAAGATTTGGGGTTCAGAGTTGTCCTTTATCAGCCTTCTGAGGCCTTATGGGGGTTTTCCCAGGCCCCCTCCCCCCAGCTAGGGTCATTTTGAGGGAATAACCTCCAATTCAATAGAGTGGTGATTATGCCCCTGGCCAAGATCTCCAATTGAATGAGACCACTTAACTTAAGGGTGTTGTCTGGGAAAGATGTGTTTTTCCTAGGGTTTGAGAATCCCTCCAAAGGGGACACAGTTTATACCATTTTCCCCCCAAAGATCTCAGTTTACATCAGTTTCTCTTCACCCTTTAAATTTAGTCCAACAACAAACTATTAACCACCTAATATTTTAAGGAGCAAAACAGTATTCTGAATAGAAAGCTGGCCTTGTACTCTATACTTTAGTCTTTTCTTTGTCATATACAGCTGAGTAACCCTAGGCAGAACACTTAACCTTGGAGTGATCCCAGTCAACTTTCTAAGACAGTGAACTGCAGAAAAGTGCTGACTTGAATTGGAATAGGGAGTTCCTTCATCTGTGAGTCATATGGTCAGTCTCTATATTTATGTTCAAGACATTGTGCTAAATGCTAAGGATAAAAGGAAGTATTGAAAATCAGTACCTGTTTTCAAGGAGTTTCTACTCGGTGGAGTTGGCCTATAACCAAACGTAAAAAGAGCTTTTCAGCTAGTATCTTTGAACTTAAAAAAACAGATAACAATTTCATCAAAATTTGTTTCCTTTATAATCCTATATTTTAATTTGAAAACATTATTCTGAGAAGGGATCCATAGATTTTATCAGACTGCCAAAGGAATTTGTGATACATAAAAATCTTTGCTATAAACAGATTGCAATATATTTGATAATTTGAATAGGGGGTAGGAAGGGAGCATTTACAATGAAGGGAATTGGAAAAGGCTCCTCAAGGAAGACAGCTCATAAGCTGAGTAATGAAAGAATAAGGATTTTTTAAACCAAAGATATGAAAAAAGAATATTCTCTAAAAAATTCAACTAAGGGTATGAGGAGGATGTGTGCCTTACATGCAAAAGGAACATGTGCAAAGCATGGTAATAGATTATGAAGTGATAAATGAAGCAATCTTTATCTTCACAGATACTCTATTTGGATGAATTTTAGTTCAAATTTTTTTCCTAAACGTGCCTCTAAAGTACCAGTCATTTAAAGTTAGCTAAATCTTCTAATGCATCTCTCACTAGTATTTAGAGATGGAATTAACATGGAGATTTAGATCTCCAAAGGAATATTGATCTATGTATAATGAATGGAAAAAAATTGAATGTGTTTTATGTACTTAGCACTGTGATATTAAATGCAAAGATAATCTCTGCCCTCAAGGAACTTTTAGACTAATAGAAGACACAAAGCATTTAGGGGAATGGGAATAGATTGGTACACTTCTGAGAAGGAATTGCAACATTGATTTTTAACTCTGTGACTGAAAAGGGGTTGTGGAGAAGGTCAGAGAGTACTTCCTGAATTAGAAGCTATCTGGGGAGTAAAGCATGGCTGAAACTTGACCAATCTAGAATATTATACTTTAGACCAGGGGTCCTCAAACTTTTTAAATAGGGGCCAGTTCACTGTCCCTCAGACTGTTGGAGGGCTGGACTATAGTAAAAACAAACACTTTGTTTTGTGGGCCTTTAAATAAAGAAACTTCATAGCCCTGGGTGAGGGGGATAAATGTCCTCAGCTGCTGCATCTGGCCCACAGGCCATAGTTTGAAGCTCCCTGCTTTAGACCAAAGCTTCTTTAACTGTGGGTGCTGACCCTATAAGGGATCATATAACTAAATGTGGGGGTTGCAAAATTATGATTTATTATCAGTAAATGTTTGATTTCGATACCTATTTTTATATACCTTTATACGTGGAGTCTTGTAAAAATTTCTCTGGTGAAAAGGGATTGCTAGTGGAAAAAGTTTATGAAGCCCTGGATTAAACAACAATTAACAGGAGAGCAGGGGCTCTAGGGAAGGAGTTAATAATAGTACCACAATTCCTTTAATTGTCCTGCCTCAGTTTCCCTAATTTTCCTGCCTCAGTTACCCTTAATTGTTCTGCCTCAATCCTCCTGGTTGCAATATCACTCTTCCCTCCTAACCATTAGAACTGATATAATTTAGGGCTGGCTATTTTAAGATTATAAACTGTAAATGTTTGATCCAGATAAGGAGAAAGACCTCCTATCTTAGACATCATGACCCCAGCCCTTCCCTACTTTTCAAAATGTCCGGTGCCTCCCCCACCCTGTCAGAACCTGATTGATAGTCCGTTCCTGCTCTCAATGCTCCGACTCTGCCCCTGCCTCAGTCTATGCCGGTCACTTGGAGCCACATGTGTGTATATACTTCATGGGAAGCACACATTGGTGGCTGGGTTCTTGGAGACCATTGTCTCATTCAGCCCTGGGACCAAACCATGGATCCATTTGGTCCCAGTAAATCTCTCCCTATCAAACAAAATATTAAAAACTCTCTAATCTCTATCTTGCCTCAGTTTCTCCAGCATTACATTACAAATCTGAAAGAGTTAGGTCAGGTCAGGTTGGTGAGGTATGGGGTACCTAAATGAAATTAGGGTTTAATTGAAGTCTACTGGCAGGTTTGGGGTACAGGGAGTCAAATAGGGCTCTCCTGCAACCTCTTTGGAAACGGCACAAGGATGGAGAGTTAAATGAGGGGCATGAGGGTCCCCTGTAAAGAAATTTACAGGCCCAAAAACCTAGATTGATAAAAGAGGTTTATTATGGGGTTTGAAAGTAATGTAAAAGTCTAGTTAAGGAAATAGGTGAAGATAGAGAGAGGAGGGCACCAGAAACAGAGTTCTAGTGGGCAGAGAGTCCTGGCATGCCAGGTGTAAAGCTGGCATGTTTGGAACTTCTGCCAAGAGAGGGCTCCAGCTTGGTACTTTTATAATGAGAGTTTAGCTAAAGGGGCCCGTGGGTGGAGTCCCAAGTTGGCTCCTTGCTGGGTTTCAGTGAGGGCTAGAGTTTGCTTGCTGGGGCTAGGAGAGCCCAAATTGTCTCAGATCTGGTGGGGGCTGGGACAGGCCTGGATCTTCTACTGGAATTCAAAGGGATGCTTTTGACCAGGATTTGTGAATCAAAGGTCCTAGCTTCCTGAATTGATATTATGGGATTGGGAATCAGAAAGGAATAAATCAATCTAGTTTCTTAAAGGGACTACAACCCGTATCAAGGTCTTCCAAGATAAGGTCTCTAGTCTCCTAACAAGATGGGGGTTTGCAAAATATCTAAGAAATAAAGTGAAGCATGGTTGTATTTTAGTCTAGATACCATAGACTTGACAGAAATGAGCAATAGAAAGCGGTGTCTATGCTTTTGTGCTTCGAAACAACTAACATATATTCTTCACTCTCCCCAAGAATGACTTTGTTCATTAGTTTATTGTTTTCTTGTACCCATGTGTGGTGTCATTAGTTACAGATCTCTCTTTATCTTGTTTTTTTATTCTTTCATAAATCCTCTAAAGATCACCTATCCAACTCATTGGAAATCTTCCTGTTTTTTTGTAATATAATTTGTGAATATAATTTACCAGTTGTGTGATAAATTAGAATAAGATACTTATCTCCTTTCACTTCAGTTTCCTAATCTGTAAAACAAGAGAGCTGAATTTGATGGCCCCCAAGGTCTTTAGGGGCTTTTCAGGTTTAAATTGATCCTTTCAGCTCTAAATTGATCCCTATGATTTTGTTGTACTTTCTATTCTTTACTCTCCCCATATAATTTCCCACTTTACCATGCCCTGTTTCCTCCTGTGGCACTGGGTTGTGGAAGACCTTGAAGATTAGACCAAAAAATTTGAAGTTTGTGTGAATAATAAGGAGATTTTTGAGTAAAGGAGTGATCTTACTAAATTTATGTATAAAAAATTCTTTTGTCAGTGATATTTAACTCAGGAATCTTTTATTAAATGCCTACTATGTTTAAAATACTGAGCAAAAAACAAAAAAATGCATAATAATTCTTGCCCTCAAGGAGCTTATGCTAACCTGATGTAATAGAACATAAACTCAAATAAGCAAGTACAGAGGAATTTGAGTAGGAGAAAAAAGTATTTCTATGGAAGGATCAAAAAAGGCTTTCTTTAGGAGATAGTTGAGTAGAACTTTGAAGGATGAAAATAATTCTTGGGGGGCAAAAATGAGGAAGTTCCAAACATGAGGATGAAGCACAAAGGAGATTAAATTCTGAATTTGGGGAACAGCAATAAGTCATTTCAGCTAGAATACAGAGTATAAAGGAGACGAATATGGAATAAGTCAGAAAATGTAGTCTATTAGATTGCAAAGGGCTTTTATTGTCAAATTGAGAAATTTGTGATTCATACTAGAGACAATAAGGAATGACTGATGATTGTGGAACAAGGGAGGGAATGTGGTTAGATCTGTGCTTTATGCATGAAGCATGGAGTGGCCAAGGGAAGAGATAAATAGTAAAATACCTGTAGTCTACTTAGATGGTAATTAGGACTTGTTGTAGGGAGGCTAGAGAAGGGACAGAAATAAAACATGTGGAAATAGTTTTTATATTCAATTCTCAGGTCAGTTAATTGTTCTTCCAAAATATATCTCTGTGACCTTGGCTTATGTCAATGGTGCAGATTTTTAATAAATATAGTCTGTATTCATATTTTGAAGGCTAGTTAGCCTTAGATAGCTTATGCTCCCATTTAGGAAGCCCAACTCTTAAACAATGGGGATGGGGATAGGAGAAGGACTGGGGAAACTTCTGTGGTTCTATTGGGCTCCCAGCCCTGTGCTTTTCTATCATCCTTCATGATTCGTATTGTGTCTCATACGGTAAACAAAAGAATACTTGGCAACATAAGGGTAAGTTCAGTTATGAGTGTTTATGAAAAACAATATTAAATTTATTCTTTAACAGAATTAGTAGAACACTATGAAGAGAAAGTAAGACTAGGGTGGAGAAGGGTGTAATAGTTCATTTTTCTCATCTGGCCTGGTTCTCTCCCAGCTCCTGCTGCTACAGTGAGTGCCTATGGATTTTAAAAAATCACATATACCTCCCAGTGAGTTGTTTTAGGATTTACTTTTCATGATTTTTAAAGGAAGAGAATTGCAGATTTACTCTATCTCATAGTGCTGTCTTGAGTTTATCACCACTTCTCCCCTCCACCCTACTGTTCATCTCTCTTTTGGTATTTTCTCTTCTCAAACTGAGAAGAACTACAAATTCCATGGTGTTTTTTTTTTTTTTTTAATTTGTTTGTTTGTTTTAAAATCTGTTTGTTTGTTGTAGCCAGCCAACCCTTTACTAAGGGTTCTTATGCACATAAACACAGCCACACATATATGCTGATAGACTCACTGAATGCCTTGTCTTATTCGACTGATTGTTTAATCTGGATATTGTGCACTTCTCAAAGAAATTGATTTTAGGATGTGGTGTATGATAAAGAACTGACTCAGTTTTTGAATTTTGAATGTAGTCATTTTTCCTCAGACTTTTATGTAATTTCTTTGTATTTCTCAAATCTCTGTGTTTCACCTTTTGCCAATCCAAAGTGAAATTCTTACACTGCAAAAATAAATATTCTTTACATAGTAATGCAAACCTATTTACAATGGAAAACGGAGTAATCTATTTACTTCTGTTTTCAATCAATGTGAAACTGGGAATGTCTCTCAAGGTAAAAAAGTCTGCACATGTTAGAAGTGAAATCTGATTCCAGAAATGCTAATGATGTTGGAAGAAAAAAAAGAGAGAAATTTAATTTTAAGCTGTTAATTTCCCCCCTCTTTGTCTGGTGGATTGACAGCTTAGTTTTGGAATTTTACTTTGAGTCATAATTTTTGTTGTTGTTTTTGTTTTGGCTTGAGGAATATTGGGTTTCTAATCTTATTTATTTTGGGGGTGGTAGTGCTTGCTGAGTCATATACTTTCTCAGTACAGGAAGTGATCAAGTTAATTTCAGGTAAAACTGGTTTACCTCTCTCTCTTGGAATTCACAGAATCAGCAAGGCAAAGAGTTTTCTCCCTCTAAATCTGACAATGGAAGCATGTTTTTATTTGTGGTTATTGTTTGATTTCATTATACCTCCCCTTCTTCAAGTGTTATGTTGCAAGAATTTATTTTAAAAACAGAAGTTTAATTGCTATTTTTCTTTTACATCACTATAGTTTTCTCCTATATTCTTATAGATACTTCCTTACATCATCTTCATTTTTTATAAAACAGTAATCTTCCATTACCTTCTTAATTTTGTTAAGCCATTCTCCAATTAATGGACATCTATTTTTGTTGTTGCTTTTGTTCAGTCATATCAGTCATGTCCCACTCTTTGTGACTCTACTTGGAATTTTTTTTTTTTTTTTTTTTTTTTTTTTTGGCAAAGAAAGTGAAGTGCTTTGCCATTTCCTTCCTAGCTTATTTTCAGTTGAGAAAACGGAGACAAGTGACTTTTCCAAGATCACATAACTAATAAGTGTCTGAAGCTGAATTTGAACTTAGTAAGAGGAGTCTTCCTGACTCCATCCTTGTCACTCTATCCACTGTGCCATCTAAATATGCCCTTAGGCCTAGTAATAAAAGCATACATTTATTTTTAACTATTAAAATAAAGTATGGAGACTCTTCATCTAGTAGATAAAAGTGGGGTATAAAGTTTTTCATAAGATTGCTGGAGTCTCTCTTTGTCTATGATTTCATAATTCCGAGATTTTCCAGATAACCAAAGCTTTACCTCATTAAGCAGAATAAAATAAAAAAGGTGCACAACAGAGAACAAAAGAACATTTACAAGGAAGTAAAGAAAAAGTGGAAACTCATGAATATAATAAATAATTTCTTCTACTAATATATATTTTCTTAAATTGGTATTTGCTGATTTATATTTTGAATCCTCCCAGATGTTCTGCTGGGCTCATGATAATATTCTCTTTTGTTTTATCTTGCTTTTCTGTTTTTATTTTTGCCTATTCTGTTTCTTAAAATAAATTTTTTTGGGGAAGGAATGGAAATTTTAGCATCAATTTGTATTTTTAAAGGCTGAATAAGAATGATATTATTAAAATTATTCCAAATCTGGAGGAAGGAGAATCGGAAATAGGATAATTCCTCAACACTTTTGATCTAAATCAACAGTATGAATTCCAGTAATTAATTCATAAATATGATCAAAGAATTGTCTAGAATTTTGTTACTTTAAATATCTTATTTCTTGTTCTTACATCACAAATATTTGGTAACATGATATCATTTTTAAGAGTTTCTGTATGTGAAAAATCCCTAATCTTGTGGCCAACCTGGTGATAAACCATTAGAAAATTAGCTACATAAGTCTTCAGACCATATAGACTTACTATCTGGCCCTGCTGAAATTTCTTTCTAGTTTGGTAGTACCTGTCAGAGATTCTTCTGCACTGTCTAGGTGTGGCTTTTAAGGTCCTACCTGCCCCATGACAATGCATTTATGATGGGGAGGGAAAGATGAGCATTTCAGGGGAAAATAAATTATAATAGGCACTTGGTGGTGAGGTGAATAGAATGCTGGACCTGAAGTCAGGAAAATCTGAGTTCAGTTTTAATCTCACACACTTTCTAGGTGTGTGAAGCTGGGCAAGTCATTTAACCTTTGTCTGATTCAATTTCCTCAATTGTAAAATGAAGATAATAATGGAATCTACCTCCAAGGTTTGTTGTAAGAATCATAAGAGAGATTATATTCATAATAAAAATGCTTGTTATGTTATAATGTTAAAAAAAAAATTCGTAACCTGGTCCTCTCAAAATTCAACACTTTCCACAACACCTTGCCACCTCTAATAGTCTCATGTTATCCATTAATATCAAAGCTGGAAGGCACGATTTTTAGGAGGAAGACATATGAATGGAGATTATAGTATCATTAGTGCTTTTTAACCTGGAGTGTATTCTTGATACATACATGTCTGCTTTGGTGACAGAGATCCCAAAGCTTTGTCAGAAATCTGGTGGTCAAGGACAAAGCTAAGTTAAAAAATAAAGTTAAGAATGAACTTTTCTGTACCATTCAGATGAGGTTCCATGAGAAAACCATTTTGTTTCTATTGTCCATGGGAATCCATTGGCACAATCCTAGTGTTTCTATAGTATAATCTACCATTTAAATAACTGTTTTTCCTAATGTTCAGTTTTTCATAATAATAATGTTAGTCCCACCCTGAACACTTTGCCATCTACCCTGCCAGGGCAATGCACCCAGGATAGCAGGCTGCAGACCAGAACTTCAAAGAGCATCTCTCCTTCAAACTCCTCCCAACACCTCTATTAACCTGTTTAGCTTTAGGTCTCTTCCAGCAATGGAGTCATAATGATTAGTGAAGGAAAAGAATACAAACTTTTGTATCTTTAATCCACTATATTAAGCCATGCCAAGACTATCTGCAGGAGATCTTGCCTCTGTTTTGGCATTTGCCGGGGTGTTGAACTGGTATCATGCTCCCTGAGTTTTCCATTTCTAGCTTTGGAAATCAATAATGAAATTATTTATAGAAAAGACAATCAGCTGCCTTATGGCTCCACTCATCATTCCTATGATTTCCCCAGACCAAAATTCACTTTCTTAGTCATTTCTCCATTATGTGAATGGTTGTTGGTCAGTTGGTTGGTGGTTGTACTTCTTGAAGAAGAACAAAATGACACGACTATGTTAGAGTGGAATTATAGTGTGTCCCACTACAGTGGAGTACAGTGATCAGACCAATACGAGCTCAGAATGCTCTGTCACAGGCTGGACACAAACAGTCCAATACGAGCTCAGAATGCTCTGTCACAGGCTGGACACAAACAGTCCCTACGAACATTTGGGGTGGACTCTAACTCTGTGCGTCTCACCTTTCTTCTGGGCTATTTCACTCCTGCTTTGCTCATAGAACATAGCACCTTCTCTAATGAGGACACACCATGCTGGCTGGTTCGTGCCAAGTGTCTTCCATGTCATGTAATCAAGTCTAAATTTCTTGAGAGAGACCTTGAGAGAGTTCTCGAATAGCTTTTTCTACCACATTCTGAATGTTTGTCCTGTGTGAATTCTACATAAAATAATTTTTTTTTGGCAAGCATACATTTGTCATTTGAACAATGTAAGTTGTTTGAGGTAGGGACTGGCTCATTGCTACTGATGTATTTGTGTTCTTAGTTTTAGTACATGATTTTGTTGCTTAATCATTTGGTCCTATTGGACTCTTAATGATCCCATGCACTGTATGTCCATGGGGTTTTTTGGCAAAGATCCTGGATGGGTGTGCCATTTTCTTCTGCAAACAGAAATTAAGTGACTTTCCCAGACTCACACAGATAGTAAATGTCTAAGGTCACATTTGAACTCAGGTCTTCTTGACTAACCCCTCACCCCCACCATCACCCCCAGCCACCCAACTACCTCCTAAGGTGACAGAGTTTAAGTGACTTCCTCAGGGTTACATGGCTAGTAAGTATTTAGCACATAAAGAATGCTTAATAAGTTCTTATTCATTTAAACATATAATAATATCAGTAACTGTTCTATGTGTACTGAAGTGCTAGTTACTGATGTATTAATCCTATATACACACACACACACACTATGTATATACCCATATATAGTTATATATAATGCTAATTTCACACACACATATGACTTGCAAATTAATTTACAAACTACACCTCTGAGGTAGGGTGTTCATTTTGCAGAGAAGAAAACTGAGGATCAAAGCAATGAAATGATTGGTCGATAGTCACAAGGCTGGGCAGTGGCTGAACTCAGTTTTGGACCCCATGAACAACATTTTCCACATTGCTCATGATGCTCCCCAATGGATGCTATGGAAACAGTCTAGCCAGAGTGTTTAGAGTTCAGAGTGCAGAATTTAGAGGATTTTCCCTAAAGAGTCACCAGGGAGAGAGTTTTACCTTCCATCTTCACAGCTGTTAAAGTTTTTCTTGATGCAGTCCAAAAGGATTAGAAACCAAACCCTACTGTGCCTGTTGCCAGTTATGCTTTGTGTCTTTTAAGGGTGTTAGCAGTGATTTTGTTGAAGTGAGTGGAATTGTTAAATTTCTCTCTGTGGGAGCTCTAGTCTCTTTGTTGGATAAGCTTTTGGCCTTTTCTCTGACTAATTCAGAACAATGGAGAACAGTTCCTGGTATTCCTGTGAATTCTCCCATTCTTTCTCCCATTGATTTCTTCTTAAATAACTCTGTACCCTCCAGATAATGGCACAATATATGACACTTTTCTAGGTCAACAGAGATGATTGAGAAATTTATGACTTTGTTAGATGGTGAGAGAGTTTGCCAGAGAGACCAGCTTAGACATATACACTGTTCCTGAGGCCCAACAAGGGACAATAATTAGTTTCAGATGAGTTCTAAACAGCTCTGGAGATAATGTTTAAAACTCCAAGAGGCCGATTGCAGGAGAGCTGTTTCCAATAAGGTTTTTGTCAGAAACTCCATAATTCCCCTCCTTTTCCCCTACCCCAGATGTACATGATAGTTCCAGTATGACCTACCAAGTTTGCATAAGGGCCTATAAATCTTGAGATAGTGCATAGCCTGTTGTCCTGAATGAGGTGACCTGTGCAGTCCTTGCAGGATCAGACTCTTGCTGAGAGTATAAGCCCTCTCACCTCATCAACCTAATGGCAGCTTGCTTTCCTCTGGGAATTAGTATCTTTCCATCCTGCCCCTTTTAAAGAAAAATCTGAGGTCATAGGACTGTATTCATTCTAGTTGTGTTCCTTCTTTGTTTGAAGAAGGAATTTCTAGGGAATATGAATCAAGTTTTTGTTTGAGGACCCTAAATCAACCAGTAATCTATCTCTTCTTATAGACTAACAACTCACAGATTTATAGCTGAAAGGTGCTCTAATCCAACACTTTTCTTTTACAAATGAGAAAACTGAGGCGCTGAAACTTTAAAGTTTGATCAAAGTCACACACATAGTAATTATGTTTTTGTATGTATACAGGGCAGGACTTAAGCTATATTACTAGGTACTTAGAAAAATGTTTGAGGATTGATTGGCACAATAATGTAAATTTCCCTCAATCTTCTAAGAATCTTAATTTCTCTCCCCTTTCTCCAACCAAGGCTATTCATAGGGTATCTCTTCAGCAGTGTTGAATATCTCAGAAACAATAGGCAGCCACCAAAGGTTTGAGAAAAGGAGAATATCCAGGTCAGACTTCTAGCAGGAAAATTATTTTAGCTTCTTTATGAAGAATAGATTGAGGAGGGGGGAAAGATCAAAACAGGAAGACCAATCAGAGAGTAATAAAAATTAGGAGAGGGAGTAATCAAGACAGGAACTACTGCATTTCACTGAAAAACAGCCACTACTTTTGTTTAATAAACATTTATAACAAATGCCATCCTCCAACTCAATATAAGGCAAATATTTTAATTCCTGAAATAATTTTATTGGGAAATATTATAATGAACATATTAATAAAATATTAAAAAACCACATTTTTGCCATGTGCCATTTCAAGTCTAATTGTGTACTTGGAAAGCCTTTGTGTTTTGAATATAGTTATAGATAGTGTAGACATTGTTCTTATATTTTTCTAATCTTAATTTGTGTTACTTCCTATAGATCTTTTTAAATTGCCATATAATCTTCATATTTTACACTAGAATGTTACAGGGAAGTCAGTCTTTTACTTTGATCGCTATATGCCCTCAGAACACAGGGGAGAAAGTCTATGATGCTGAACTCAAGAGCCTTGGGAATAGAATTTCCTGCCTCCCACAAACTACCAGATATACTTCTAGTCTTAACTGCCACTTCCCCCTCCCTGTCATTAAGAGGAAAAATTATTATTGAAAAGGAGCTCACTTTCCTCACTACTACAAGCAACTTCTGCTGACCAACTGCTCCCAGTTGGTCTTTTCTATATGCATCATTATGACCTAGCATAGTGCTGCGCATTTAACAAATGCTTTTTCATTCATTTATTTGATAGTGTTGTATTATTTCATTCGCTGTCATGATCCATCCAGGCATTTCCCATTCATTAGGTATATAGATTATTTTCAGTTGTTTATTTCTTTAGTGATTTCTTAAGGATAAAACTCCAGCAGTCAGATTACTGAGTCAAAGGATATGGTCAAGTTTATTATATATTACAAGAATGTTCTACAAAACTTTTATATTAGTCTTTCATCCCAGAAACAAGCAGCCCTGTCAATATTGGATTTTGCCTTTTTTTTTTTTTTTTTTTTTACTAATTTCATGGTGAAGAGAATTACTTTGTTTCCTTGATTTGTATTTATCTGTATTTTATTAATTATTAGTGGATATGAACATCTTTTCTTGTGGTTGCCAACAACTTGTATTTTTCCTTCAAAAACTATAAACTTCTGTTCTTTGTCTATTGTTCTCCTGGATAATTTATTGAACTTTTAAATATATATGTGTATAGGTTTCAATTCTTATAAATTAATCTTTTATCTAATATATTTACTGCAAATAGTTTTATCCTTGTCTGCTTCATTCTCTTTTAGAGCTTTTTTTTAATCCCTTAAATTCCTTTTACATTTGTATAATCAAACCTATTTTGTTTTCAATAATATTGTTTCCTAATTTTTTGATAAAAATTTTCTTCTTGCCTACAATTGAGACATATCACTCCTTTTATTTTCTTCTAAAATTTTATAATTTTCTCTGCTTTTAAACAATTGGCCCATGGTTTATTATAATGTATGTAGGGTAAATGTTCAGCTATCTGGGGTAGGAATATAAATTTCCTTTTTGCCACATGGCTATTCAATTTTTCTAACAGTTTTTATTGAAAAAGTGATTCAATTCCCTAGTGTACTTTAGTCATTGACTTATCATATATATTAGGATCTATTTTACATTCTGTTTTTCGCCTATATTTAGTCCCACATAGTTATTTATATTAATTGAATTTAAATATGACAGTACAAATGTCTTTTTACTTAATCCCTGTTTTCCTGATTCTTTTGCTATCAGTGCCTGTTTTTCCCATTGATTTTGTTATGATTTTACGTCTATTGAAGTAACCTCTTAGTATTTTAATTGGTATTCTTTGCTTCTCTAAATTATTGTGGTAGTATTGATTTCTACTCTGTTTGATTTATAAGTAGGAGATGTTCCCTCCCCCCAAAATAACAATTCCAAAAAATGTCCAGACATCATTTGATTAGGATGAGGGAGAGTCAGTCTCTTTATTAATCTGAAAAATGGAAAAATGTTTTTTGCTTTTGTTTTCCTTCTTTTTAAGAAATAGTATCTTATTTTTCCAAACACATGCAAAGATAACTTTCAATATTTACCTTTGCAAAACCTTGTGTCCCAAATTTTTCTCCCTCTCTCCTCCCTCCCTTTTCCAAGACAGTAAGCAATCTGATATAGGTTACACGTGTGCAATTCTTCTAATTATATTTCCACATTCACCTTGTGGCACAAGAAAAATCAGATCAAAGAAGAAAAAAACATGAGAAAGAAAAAAAAAAGCAAGCAAACAAATAACAACCACCAAAAAAAAAAAAAAGGTGAAAATACTATTCTTTCATCCACATTCAGAGTCCATAATTTTCTCTCTGTATGAAGATAGCACTCTTCATCACAAGTCCACTGGAATTTGTGCTTTTGTTTTCATGGCTGTTTAAAACATCTAGTTACATTTTCTATATCTCTATCTTTTCATTTAGACTATAGAACTGTGGCTCTATATTTGTGGCAGTCATATTTTCTGAATACCAAACCAGGACACATTATTTTCTGATTTTATATCATTAGGAAGGAAGGAAAGAAGGAATAAAAGAAAGACATATTCATTAACTGTTAACTATATGCCAAGTATTATGCTAAGAGCTTTGCAAATATAATCTCATTTAATTCTCATAACAACAATAATAATACCTATCCCTAGGTAGGTGCTATTATTATACCCATTTTACAGTTGAGTAGACTGAGGCAGACTGAGATGAAGTGACCTGCCCAATGTCACTAGGAAGTGTCCTGATTCCTATTGTAGTCCTTTCTGGCATCTTCTCATATCCTATATACATATTATATGCACATCTTCACGTTTTCTTGAGTTATTGAAATATTTCCCCAGCCTGTGATTCTCTGTTTTTTACTTTCAATGCTCTGTAACACATATTTTTATTGTTGCATTTAGTGATTTGATTCAATTATGATTTGCTAAAATATTGGAATTTCTAGGACATTTCAATGGTTTATGAGTATAATAAGACGGCATATTCAAATTCAGGATTTTCCTAGAAAATTGGACTGTACAGCAGCTATAGCTATATATTGTGTAGCTCTTCTGGTACTAAAGGGTGTTTGATATACAATTGGAACTTAATAAATATTTGGTGATGAAGATGAACACAGTAGATCTGAAGTCAGGAGAACTAGGTATGAATTCTGCCTTTAAACTAATTGATCATCTGTTTTCAAAAGTCCCTTAACCTTTTTGAGTCTCAGTTTTCACATCAGTAAAAAGAGGATAATGCCTTTATTATATTATCCCCCTGCCCCCTCATTGATTGAGGAAATCAAATGAGATAAAGCAAGTTGTAAGACTATTACTATCATCTCTCATTAGTTCAAGTGAAAATGTAACAGAGGATAGATTTAACAAGAGCTGCTCAGATAGTAAGTGGAACTGGGACAATTAGGCTTATAATCCTTTCAAAAAACAACTAGAGTTTGGTCTTTAAAAAGGACGTTGGGGTTATTTGGGGCCTTCATTGTATTTTGGGGATTTGTTAATGTCTTATGTGTCCATTTTTCTATTATGTCAATCCCACTTAGCTGTAGGGCCACAAAGATAGTATTGTTCAATTGTGTCCAACTTTTTGTGACCCCATTTGGGATTTTCTTGGCAAAGATACTAAAGCTGTCATTTCCTCCCCAGTTCATTTTGTAGATAGTTAGTAAGTGTCTGAGGCCGGATTTGCACCCACAAAGGTGACACTTTCTGATTTCAAGTCCAGTGCCCTATCTATTGTGCAACCTAGCTGCCTAGAAATAGTATTATTGCCTGGAAATGATGTTGCTCTTTGGTCCTTTCCACTCCCCAAGTTGACCTCCAAATTAGAAACTGTTTTGTTGGATAAAGTACTCTTGGCTACCAATACTGTTAGAGGCCTTATATGCTGAAACTACAGAACTACAGTTATCTCTTCCACATTGCAAGGGTTAGACATATGGCACCTCCATGATCTGGAAAATTGGGGTAAATTTTTTTGGCTCTTCCTTCATACCAGAGAAATAATCTGGATTTTTTCTTTTTTCTTTTATGAGGTCTTTTCAGTATTATATTTTAAAAATTAGTTAAGTATTTGGTCATAGGCTCCATGCTAATTTGCAGTTTCTGCAAAATTCCCATTTAATTTTTTATGGCAACCCATGATATATCAAAACTGTAATGAAGAAAGTCATGATGTGAAAGGGATATTTATATTTTTTATTCAGTGACTCCAGCTAATATCCCACATCTTCTGTTTACTGGTTATGGGACCACAAACAGGTTTCTAAATCTCTCTACAATTCATTTTCAGCATATGTTAATCAAAAGGTAATTCATAGGTAATGCTTAAGGTCCCTTTCATCTCTTTTACCGGGCAGGTTGATAACTTTCTTTCCTTCAGAGAAAAGTTACTGCTGAGACAGAAAGAGATGAGAGACTCATCTCTGGGTTTTAAGCAATAAACCAAACACAGGTCTTCACTGAAGATATCCTTCTCTGTCTAGTCTGGCAAGCTATTAACTTATAAAGACCTATAAAATTCCTTCCTAACCCTGAAGCATAGTTGTTTGGAGAATATAGTACCCACATTTAGTCCCCAGCCCTAGACTATAAAATTTGTGTTGAATGCATCTCTTTAGCTGTATTATACAGGTTCCAAAGACATTTCAGGAATAGTGGAAGACATGAACTAGAATCAATTTTCACATGAAATGGACCTCTGATTGTCTTGGTGGCCAGACAAGAATAAGTTCAGATAAACTGCCAGGCCCAAAGAAGTCAGCAGATAAGCCCTTGGATATCTTACAGTAAGTAAGAAAGAGTTAATTTGATATCAGCATTAGGTTAAACAGACCAATGTTCCCCAAAGCTCCTGGGATTATATTTCAGTAACTGCTAAATGTAACAGGAACTAATTTACATAAGTATTTGTTCATCATAATTTACATTATTATCATTTATAATAGCAAGGATACTGATTATACTTATCCATTTCCATTGTAATTAGCATTAATAGTTTATGTAGTTCTTATTTCCAGTAAACTTTGCTATTATTCTAAATAAGAAGCATAATTAGAAACCACTGAAAAACTAAGTAATATCATTTCCCTAGATTATTTTTCTTTTGTTTATTCCCGAAAATGATACGTAAAAAATCATTGATTTCTAAAACAGACACATCTTGGACAAAATAATTATCTTTGGGCATTATTTAAATGTAAATTTCTTTAGATTAAGCTAAGGTTTTGATCTCTTTACATATATTTACTGTATTCTTTTTCAATGTGGTGAGCTTGGAAGATGAGCTGGTTTTGGAGTCAGAGGACCAGCCTTTCAATTCTGGCTCAATGACTTATTACTTTGGATTTATCATTTCACCTTTTCCACCTTAGTTTCCTCATATTTAAAGGACTTGATGACCTTGGAGTCGCTTCATGCTTTATATTCATGATCTTATGAAGAAAAATAAATCTAATTTTCAGTCTGAATTGAATTTTGAGCTACAGTTGGAAATTTTGACAACTGGAGGGGTAAATTCAGGAAAATTTTAGCCCTATTTAAATCATGGGGTACCTCTTTACTTCTCTAACACTTACCACATTACCTGACACATAGTAAACACAAAAAATCAAGAGGCTGAGAAAGAAAATAGTAAAAATAAGATGGAAATTCACAAATCATAATTATAACATTGAATGTGAATGGGATATTCATAGCAGCTCTCTTTGGTGGTAAAGAACTGAAAATTGAAGGGATCCCTGTCAATTGGGGTATGGTAAAATAAATTGTGATTTATGGTTGTTATGAAACACTACCATGCTTTAAGAAATGATGAACTTAATGATCCTACAAAGATATGGAAAGACATATAAAATGATGAACAAAGTGAGTAGAACCAAGAAAATATTGCATGAAGTAAGAGCCATATTGTTTTACGAATAACTTTAAGCAACTAAATCATTTTGACTATTATAAATACACAAATTACAAATAAAGAACATATGAGGGAAGATGCTCTTGGCATCCAGAGAAAGAACTGATAAATAGAAGTATGTACAGAATAATTTCACACACATTTATATATACATACACAAGCCCACATACACACACACACACACACACACACACACATATATACACACACACATGTTATTTGTGGCTAATGGTATGGGGAAAGGAAGAAAAATGTAAACTTATGTGATAATTTTGTTGTATATTTGGAGGGAATAGCAAGTTGTACATGTAGATTTGTAGTTTCATGTGCAATCATCTTTTTTTTTAACTGTACTATGTAATAGAAATACTTGTGTTGTTCTATGAATTGAAAATAAAATAATTTTTTTTAGAAAAAGGATATTATCATAATCTAGATGAGCAGGAATTAAGTCATGAGTCTCATCCAAGAAAATTCTTAACCATTTTTATTTCATTCTTCTCATTTTGAGACTATAACATTCAAGTAGCTATTTCTCTGGGTTTTTTTTTTTTATCATTGTTCTATCCACTTTAAATTGCAATCTTATCTTTGATCTTATACTTTTTACAATACAATTTTGAAAGGCTCAACCCAACTTGCCTTCCTCATCAGCCTTTTCCCCTTCTCAGCTTTCAAATATCTATTATCTCTGATATCCTTTCCAACTTTAAATGCTATGACCCTTTTATTCTGCTCTATGAGATCAATTCATCAACTAGCTAATATTTATTAAATGTTTACTATGTGCCAGGCCCTATGATATAAGTACTAAGAACAATTCTAAGTAGTAAGTACTGAGAAAATAATTCTAATTCTTAAGGAACTTTCATTCTAGTTCCTTTTCTTCATGACAATTCTACAAATATTTGAAGGTGGCTATTGTGTCACCATTGAGTTTTTTTTCTTGTCCTGCCTGTCCTTCAATAGATCCTTATGTAGCATTTTCCTTAAGCCTCTCACAGTTATGATGATTCTCCTGTGGACTCACTTCAGTCATTCAATTTCCTTCCTAAAATGTGTAGTACCAGAAACTCATCCTAGTACTTGAGAAGTGATTTAACCAGGGCAGAGTAAAGGAGAACAGTTGTCTTATTTGTTATTTACATCAAAACTTCTTAAACTATGGGTTGCAACCCCATATATGGTTGCATGATTGAATGTGGGAGAACGTTGCAAAAAATTTGACAACAATAAAAGACATTAAATATTCTACCAAGATTTAATTCTTTATGTAAAAATAAGCACACTCATCTCATTATTATGTAAATTTGCTTTTGCCTTTAATAAATCGTAAAATTTTATGAATACCAAAGAATTTTTAAAAATAAGTTTCTTCTAGGCATTGATCCATACTTAACGCCGTACACCAAGATAAGGTCAAAATGGGTTCATGACCTAGGCATAAAGAATGAAATTATTAATAAATTAGAGGAACATAGGATAGTTTACCTCTCAGACCTGTGGAAGGGAAGGTCTTTATGACCAAAGCAGAACTAGAGATCATTACTGATCACAAAATAGAAAATTTCGATTATACAAACTGAAAAGTTTTTGTACAAACAAAACTAATGCAGACAAGATTAGAAGGAAGCAATAAACTGGGAAAAATATTTTTACAGTCAAAGGTTCTGATAAAGGCCTCATTTCCAAAATATATAGAGAATTAACTCTAATTTATAAAAATCGCCATTCTCCAATTGAAAATGGTCAAAGAATATGAACAGACAATTCCTCGATGAAGAAATTGAAAACTATTTCTAGTCATATGAAAAGATGCTCCAAGTCAATTAATCAGAGAAATGCAAATTAAGACAACTCTAAGATATACACACACCTGTCAGATTGGTTAAGATGAAGAAAAAATAATGATGATTGTTGAGGGATGCGGGAAAACTGGGACATTGATGCATTGTTGTAGAGTTGTGAAATCCAACCATTTTGGAGAGTAGTTTGGGAACTATGCTCAAAAAGTTATCAAACTGTGCATACCCTTTGATCCAGCAGTATTATTACTGGGATTATATCCCAAAGAGATTATAAAGAAGGGAAAGGGACCTGTATGCAAGAATGTTTGTGGCAGCCCTTTTGTGTTTAAAACTGGAAACTGAATGGATGTCCATCAGTTGGAGAATGGTTGAATAAATTGTGGTATATGAAAATTATGGAATATTACTGTTCTGTAAGAAATGACCAACAGGATAATTTCAGAAAGGCCTGAGAGACTTACATGGAACTGATGCTGAGTGAAATGAGCAGGACCAGGAGATCATTATATACTTCAACAATAATACTATATGATGACCAGTTCTGATGGACAGGCCATCCTCAGCAACAGATCAACCAAATCATTTCTAATGGAGCAGTAATGAACTGAACTAGCTATGCCCAGAAAAAGAACTCTGGGAGATGACTAAAAACCATTACATTGAATTCCTAATCCCTATATTTATGCACAACCTGCATTTTGATTCTTCACAAGCTAATTGTACAATATTTCAGAGTCGATTCTTTTTACAGCAAAATAACGTTTTGGTCAGGTATACTTATTGTGTATCTAATTTATATTTTAATATATTTAACATCTACTGGTCATCCTGCCATCTAGGGGAGGGTGGGCCTTCCCTACTTCTTTATCTTATATATATATATATATATATATATATATATATATATCATGTACCATTTGGGGATTTTATTATGGAGCTTGTATACATGTGGGTAAGAGGTGAAAAATTGGAACAAGAGGTTTGGCAATTGTTAATGCTGTAAAGTTACCCATGTATATATCCTGTAAATAAAAGGCTATTAAATAAAAATAAAAAAAATAAAAAAAAATAAAAATAAGTTTCTTTATGATTTATTATCAGTAAATGTTTGATTTGTAAACTGATTTTATATACTTATGTACTTGATGTCACATAAGGATTTCTTGGACAAAAAAGGGTCATGAATGGAAAATTTTAAGAAGCCCTGCTCTCTACTATCAGTATATCACTTATATAACCAGAGCCTAAACTTATACTGAGAGGCAATGTGCCATAAAGAATGGAGAACTCAGAAGTCAGAAAGATTCTGGATTCAAGGTTTGCCTCTGCTATATACTGGCTACGTGTTCCACACAACAATCTAAGACCATAAATGGCAGAGAAGAAACCTTTCTGCATTGATTTTTCCCTTGAAGCACTCGACATGGATTAATCACAGGTCCCCTATGGGAAAAAAAACAAAAAACAAAAAAAAAAAAAACTACATTAGCTCCCTTGGTTGATGTCGTACTGTTGACCACTACTGAACTTGTAGTATAGTGAGGATTCTCTAGACATGTCTCCTTTTTCTTGCACTTGTATAGTTGGTTCTTTGAATCCTAGGACTTTATATTTATCCCAATTAAATTGCATCTTATTAAATTCAGTTCATCATTTTTGGCCTTTTAATTGCATTTTGGAAATTGACTTCCTTGTCCATTATGTTAGATTTTCTTCCCAGTTTTGTCTGATCTGCAAAATTAACAGGTATACCATGTCTGCCTTCATCCAACTTACTGACAATGTTGAATTGCCTAGGAACAGGGACAGATATCTAGTGTCCTCTGTTTGAAACTTTCCCCAGGATGCCATTAATCCCTTAATGATTGTAGTCTAGGTCCATTCATTCATATAGTTCCAAATTCACTTTATTCTGCCTAATAAAAAAAGATAAAAGTTCATCTATCAGAATTGAAAGACTGATGGGCAGAATCTAAGGTTGAAATGGTGGTAATAGGATTTGGAGATGAAGATGATGGTAATGCAGGAGGCAAGGTGATGGAGAAATGACTGGGAAGTTTATTATGATCATTTTCTCATCCACTCCAAGCAATGGTTCCGTCCTTTCTTCAATTTCCTTCCTGTTGTCCACAAAACATAAAACCTTATTTAATTGCATTTTAGGCCTTATTGCAAGCCTCAGAAGATTCTAATCCTAATTCTAATTCTTCTGATGCCCTTCTTACATGATCATAATACTTTTTTCTGTTTAACCAAAGTGGCCTGGTCTTACTTCCTTCTTTTATATATGTCTTTTAATCAGTCTCTTTAGCCAATTCCCTGCTTTCTTATTCATCAGAAAAATTACTGTTTGTTCATTCAAAATTCTTATTTTGAGAATATATGACCCTTCTTGGACCTTTCCTATAGGTTCTAGGTTATGGAATCTTATTTATAGTTTTTTTTTCAAAATTTAAAAATTTTGCTTTCTTAAAATCCACAGTGTGACAGTGTTGTTGGCCTTTCCCCTTTTTATGTACATAAACTATAAAATTGAGTGATGACTTCCCCCAACCATTTCTACTTCAACACCCACCTACTCCTTCACATTTATCAGATGTATATTCTTTTGCCTTTTGAGGGATGAAATTATTATCAAGTCAAGTCAAAAATTTATCAGCTGGAGTTTTTGCTCCAGCAGATGTCTAGACAGATTTGATTATGACCAACCAGATTTGTGATACATTTCTGCAACTCGGCAAATATTTCCTCCTTTTTGCCCGTTAAGTCTACCATATAATGTTACTACAATATTATTTGTTTATCTCTCCATCTTCACCCCAATTATATATATCATATTTTCTCCCTGTGGTCCATCTATGTACTCATGTACATGTATGTTCTTAATTATTATGGCTGGACAGGACTGTGGGGATCAATTAGTTTAACTCCCTCATTTTGTGGAAGAGGAACCTGAGATTCAGAAAAGTTAAATAACCTGCTCAAAATTGCTAAAGTGTAAGTGGCAGAGTTAGGATTGGAGCCCAGATTCTTTGTCTCTATATCTAGGACTTTTTCTAGTCCTAGTTCTTAAGAATAATTAATTCCATTTTTTAGGACAGCTAGGTGATACAGTGGATAGAGTGCTGGGTCTAGAGTCAGAAGGACTCTTCTTGAGTTCAAATCTGAGTGTGACCCTGGACAAGTCCCTTAATTCTGTTTGCCTCAGTTTCCACATCTGAAAAAAATGAGCTGGAGAAGGAAATGATAAATCCAATTATCAAGAAAACCCCAAATGAGATTATGAAGAGTCAGACACAACTGAACTGATATAACTACTCAAATTCCAACAAGCATCACATTCCAACAAGCAATACTTATTGAATTTTTATATTAAGATCTTTAGTTTTACGTTCTTTGCTGCCCTTTTTATGTGCATTTATGTCAAGGCGTAGGATAGCATTATTGGTTATTGTCTCTCTTATTGGTGATTGTCTCTCTTGTCTCCTATCACTTATTGGCTCTCTTCACTAATATGATTTTTGTATCCTGCCAACTAAACTCTGTATTGTGTGGTTTGGCAAATTATATGTGCATAACCTTTCCTTAGTTCTCCATTTTATTTTGATTTCTCCTTGATCCTATTCACAAATCTCCAGATGAATATATTTTCTCTGGCTCTAACTAGCTTTGCTGGCCAAAGATTCATTATTTCTCCATGTAAATCATGGTAAAAAATCAATTATTAGATGCAATCTTCTTAATGAATTTGTGATGAAACTGTGACCTGAAAGCCTTTTGTTTTTTATCTAGGACTTCATAATTCAACCAATAATTTCTATATTCTTTATAGCAACATCATTTGTTCTCACATGATTCTGAAAGTGTACTGTGGTTATCACTAGCCTTTAAAAAACTTAAAAGAAGTCTTTCATGTCCCAGGTATATGTCTTCAGAAACTGATAACATATGTCCTAATTATTCATATCTATTTGACATCCCTCAGTAGGGCTGCCAGAACACATTCTATCTTCTTCTCTGATCAATGTTGGATGGCCTCTCCCTTGGTGGCACTTTCTCCTGGAGTCCAATCTTCATTCTTAGGATTATTGTTATTTGTCCTTCATTCTTGAAAAGCACCATGACATCAGGGAAGTGATGCCATGGCATGCAAGTGAATTGGATTTAAGTCAGGGAGGGCTGTGAAATGTCACCTCCCTCATTTTTCTCTCTAGAGTCATCTGGGTCCAGGGCCAGATTATAGATTAAGACAACTGGAGGTGGCCCTGGATGAAATGGGAAACCTTGACTTTTTAAAGCTAAGTTTTTCAATAGGTCTCAGTCTGACTGAGGTTATAGCCATTCAGTGATTAAGGCTAGATAAGATAAAAACTCTTTAAATAAATAAGACTCTTTCAGAGTCCAGACACACCCTTTACAGGGGAACTCTAAAGCCAAAGGTCTTATTTTTCCATTTTCAACTTTGTCACATAGGTTAGGCTTTCCTTCCTTTTCTTCATATATCATCCTCTTATCTGTTTTCTCTTTGAAGCACTTCTTTTAAAAAGTATTTCTTAAATTAACAGTATTTTATTTTCTCACTGTGCTCTGAGTGGGGAAGGGGAAATAACGACAACAACAATAACCTTGTAACAAATACTCATAGATAAGCAAAACAAATTCACATATTGCCCATGTCCAGAATGTATATTTCATTCTTTATCTTATCATCACATCTATCAGTAGGCAAGTAGCATTATTTGTTAGTCTTCTGGGGTCAGGTTTGATCACTAATGTTCATTTTTACAAAGTTGCTGTTATAATACAGACTGTCATCTGGATTCTCTGCTCATTTCATTTGGAATTGGTACATATGAACTTTCCCAGGTTTCTTCAAAACCTTTTCTTTCATCATTTCTTATAGCTTAGTAACATTTCATTGTATCTATATACTATACTTTGTTCAGCCATTCCCAAGTTGATGAGTACCCTTTTAGTTTCTAATTCCTTGTCACCACATATACAAGCAAGCACCTCTCCCCTTCCCTCCACAAAAGCTGTTAGAAACATGTTTCTATAGATAGTTCCTTTTCCTTTTTCTCCGATCTCTTTGGGAAAAAAAAACAAAAACAAAAAAACCCCAAAAAACTAGTTGTGGTATCACTGGGTCAACCAGTACTCACAGTTAAGGGACTTTTGTAATATAATTTCAAATTGTTTTCCAGAATAGATGAACCAGTTTATAATTTTTTCCAACAGTGAATTCATTCAATTCTTTCAAGGAATGCTTAATTTTTCCTTATAATTTGGTAAGTGGAGAGCTTTTTCTTTAATCAGGGATTCCTAATCAGTAGTTTATGAACTTAAAAAAATTTTAACTAACTATATTAGTTTCCTTAGTAATCCTATGTATTTTATTATATATACTTAATAATATTATTCTAAAAAGGGATTTACAGGCTTCAACAGACAGCCCAAAGGATCTATGCCAAAAAAGGTTAAAGACTTTTGACCTGGACCTTTTTGTCTTCTATACTAGGGACAAATTTGTATTAAAAAAAAAAAAAAAAACTGGTCAAGCTGGTCAAGGTTAAGAAAGTTGCTTCAAGCACGGGTTTTTAAATCTATCAAAAACAGACCTCAAAGTGTGGCTTTAAAAGAAAAGGAAATGTCAACAGATCCTTCCCTGCAGGAGGCTTAGAGATTGCTTGAATTAGATAATTTTTTTTCCTATTTATTTTCTTTTAGCAGCATCGATGGCATGAAGCAGCACTCAAATTTGCAGGCTATAAAAAATAGTTTGGAAAAATAGAAACATGGCAGCACACCACCGAGAGTTTTTAAATCAAATAGTAAAGGCAGGAGTGCAATTTATCTGCAATACTTCCTTCCCCATTACAAAAAGGAGGACCTTTTTCCCTAAGTGGGCAGCGCCTGCCTGCCATGGATCATATATTTAAAGCTCCTTGCCAAGGGTCCTGAAGTCACTTTCTGCTTCAATGATGTAATCCAGTCTTCTCCAGTGACTCTATAGTAAATTAAATAAACAGATTTGATAGGAACATGTAAAGAAACAGGCAGAAAACAGTCATAGACTTAGAATAAGAAAGCCTTGAGAGATCATCTTGTCCAGACAAACCATTTGAGATAAATAGAAAACTGAGACCCAAAGTTTTAATAAATGTCAAGTTTTATAATAGCAGAATGAGAATGCAATTCTTGTAGATAAAATTGGGTGAAAGGGTTAATGGAACCTAGTCTGGTTGGCCAAGATCCAAAGAGTCTCTCCTGAGACAGCAGAGGGCAGTGGTATGAGACCTTACCTATGGCTAGCCATTGAACACTTTGTGACTGAGAGTGAGATGGATGCCAGGAATGAGGGATAGGAGTTTGGGGAAAGAATGTGGATAGTAAAGCCCATTTTAAAAAGGCAAAAGTAGTAGGCAGGAATGAAAGTCTCAGCAAGGGGTCTGTAGCCAAGTTAGGCAGATGTTTACTTGTTATATACTTATCTATTGTCCCCTGGCCACCAAAACTTTAAAAAACATTTTTATTGATATCTTTGCTATTTATATCACCTTCATTTTGAATAAATACTTCCTCCCCATCTACTCAGAGAGCCATTCCTTATCTCTTATAACAAAGATTAATAGAAAATAAACAGACCAAAATAAATCAATGAATTGACCATATCTGACAGTTAATACATTATTTCATAGACCTTTCCCTTCTACAAGAAGGGGGAGATATGTATTTTAAAAATCTGTTTTGGGCCCAAACTTCCATTTGTAAAAAAATGGTCTCTACTACATCTTCCTTTATTCCATGACCCAGAATCATAGCAATCACTGCTGTTGAGGAGAACAAATTTTTTCTTACCTTTCCCCCAACTCCAATGCAGCATACTGACCTTTTGAGACATCTACAGCTGAACTTCAGAGGTCAACTAATCTAATCCCTTAATTTTGCAGATGAGATCCAGGGAGGGTGACTTACCCAAGATCATATAGGTAGTGTCAGAAGTAAGCCTTTTTTTTTTTTAATCACAAAACTATTCTAGTCACCATTGCCCTCAATCCTGCCACCCATTTATCCATTCAAATAAATTACTTGTATTTACCCTGTCCCAAGCAAATTCCTACCACTTCCTCCCTAATCTCTATAATTCAGAACTGCTACATTTTCAACTACTGTCTTATTCCTCTTTAGCCCATATCTTTCTCCCAGCTCCTTGTCTGTTTGTACTTCCTGAAATTCCTGCTTCCATTTTTAACTCATTTCTTTGAATTGTACTAGATCTCTTCCTCTTTCCAGTTTTTTTTGTGCTTATAGAAATCTGACGTTCTCTTTTTTTTTTTTTAAATTATATATATTTTAGTGAACAAAAATAAATTTTCTCTCCTTCTTATCATATCTCATTGGAAAATGAAAAAAAAATAAAGCTGGAAAAAAAATCTTTATAGCCAGTATTTCTGATAAAGGTCTTATCTCCAAAATATATAAAAAACCAAATTTATAAGAATACATGTCATTCCCCAATTGATAAGTGGTCAAAGGATATAAACAAAGGTCAAAGGAAACAATTTTCAAATGATGAAATTAAAGCCATATAGAGTTATATGAAAAAAATGCTCTCAATCACTATTGATTAGAGAAATGCAAATTAAAACAACTCTGAGATACCACCTCATACCTCTCAGATTGGATAAGATGACAGGAAAGGATAATGATAAATGTTGGAGGGAAAGTGGAAAAACTGGGACACTAATATATTGTTGGTGGAGTTGTGAACTGATTCAACAATCCTGGAGAGCAATTTGGAACTAAGTTCAAAGGACTATAAAATTGTGACCCAGCAGGGCCATTACTGGGTCTTTAAACCAAGGAAAACATAAAGGATGGAAAAGGAACCACAAGTGCAAAAGTGTTTGTAATAACTCTTTTTGTGGTAGCAAAGAACTGGAAAAGGACAGGATGCCCATCAATTAGGGAATGACTGAACAAGTTGTGGTACATGAAGATAATGGAATATTATTATTTTATAAAAATGATGAACAAACTGATTATAGAAAGGCCTGGAAAAATTTACATGACCTGATGCTAAACAAAACAAGTAGAAACAGGAATAAATTTTATATGATAACAGCAAGAATGTACAATGATCAACTATAAAAGGCCTGATTCTTTTTAGTGGTTCAGTGATCCAAAGCAATCCCAATAGACTTTGGATGGAAAATGCCATCTGCAACCAGGAAAAAACAAAACAAAACAAACCAAAAAACTAAGGAGACTAAATGTAAAACAATACATGCTATGTTCATTTGTTTTTTTCTGTTTTTTTTTTTATTATTTCTCCAATGGTTTTTCTCTTTTGCTTTGATTTTTCTCTCCCAACATAATTTATAAAACAATGCACATTAAAAATAAAGAAAAAAGATAAACAAAATCCTTATTACAAAGCTGTATAGTCAGATAAGACTAGTTTTCACATTAACCATGTCCTACAATATGGGTTTCAACCTGAAGTTTGAGTCCAGACCCTCTGTCCAGTGATGGATAGAATGTTTCATCTTGGAAAATGTACATTACTGGTTACTGCACTGTTCAGAATTTTTAAGTCTTTCAAAGTTGTCTTTACAATGTTTTTTATTGCACAAATTTTTCTTCTGTTCTTGTTCCTTTCACTCTGCATATTGTTTGTAGTCTCATTCTGTCTCTATTTTTTCTGTCTTTCTGTTCTTATTTTCTGGATCATAAAATCATGAAAGGATTCTAGAGATGAGCTGCTCTCTCTTATTCTAAGAAAGGGGTGGGGCAAAGAAAGATCAGGCATATATAAAATTAAGCATAGCTAGGGTCCTTGTTGAAATGGTGCTTTTTGAAAAGGAATCAAGAGTGGAAGGAGTAAAGGTGGATACTCTTTTTACCAATAGAGTGGAGACTCCTTGAGAATACAGATTATTTTCCTCTATGTATTTCTATCCTATGTACTTAGCACATAGGACATAGTTAATAAATGCTTGTTGATTGATTGACCCATTGACTGACTAATATTAAATCTTTTGTTATTTACTGATTTCTTTCTATTGTCTATTATCATAAATGAGACTGCCCCCAAAACCTTCTCCTCAACCTACCATGTTTTTTTTAGCTGTTTCCCTATATCTTCCCTTCCCTGGTAAACTAGTAGAAATGACAGTCTCTATTCATTTCTTTCATTTCTTTACCATCTACTCATTATCAAGGGCTCTAAACCCAACCTACTGAAGTTTCTCTTTCTAAGCTTACTAAATTTAGTCTTTTTCAGGAAAAATAATTTTTATTGATTTCTCTTATTTTTCATCTCCTATATTTCCTACGGTAGCTCCCACTTCATTCCTTCTTGAGAGCCATCCCTTATAACCAAAAAAAAGGGGAAAGTTCAGTAAAATTAGGTAACAATATCTAAAAATTCTGACCTTAATTGTTAAACATCATAACATTTTTTTCAGTCTTCATTCTTCTTGATCACCAATTGTACTCTTTCAGCACTGTTTACTAACCTATCTTCTCAGATACTTACCTTCCCCTGCACCTTCTATGACAGAATTCTCCTTTTTCTCTGATTTCTTCTTAATCTTTTGAGGTCATCATCCCTGTCCTATCTTTTAATTATGAGTGTCTCTGAGGCTAATTTCTTGCCCCTATTTTTTCTGCTCTCTTTTTAACTCCTTTATTGATGTTAACTGATCTCATGGGTTCAGTGATCATCTCTTTGAATATAAATCCAAAATCAATATATGTGAACCTCTATTACAAACTCTAGCCCTGTGTGATCAATTACTTCTTGTACATATCACAAATAGAATTTACCATTTTCTCCCTAAACCCATTCCTTCTTTCTTATCTCTTTGCATGTCACTGTCATCTTTCCATGCATCCAGAACCATGACACTTTTCATCTCTGATACTTTCCTCGTCAGCATTTTTCATCTCCAATCAATTGCCATGTCCTGCTCTTTCTACCTCTGCAACATCTCTCATATTTGTCCTCTGCTTTTTACTCATGTGGACATCATGGGAGTTCAAGCTCTTATCATCTTTTGCCTAGATTACTTGGATAGCCTGTTGATTGTCTCCTGTTTTCTGTTTCCTCATCTTTCCAATCTATTCTGAACATTTCAATTGTAGAAATTCTCACTAATATAGAGCTTGAAGGAATCTTTGAGATCATTTCTTTGAATCTAATTTTGTATAATGTCTTCTCTCCTTTAGTCCCTCATTTGCTGGATAATTGAAAAAATAAGGAGACTTAGGGGAAATCTATTCTACAAATAAAAAATTTGAGGTCCAGGGAAGCTGTGGGCTTTGCTGAAAGTCACACTGATATTAGATGGTAAATCTTGGATTGTAACCCTATTCCTCTGATTCTAAATCTTGAATCTTTCTTCTGTACTATACTGCTCCTTTCATGTTATTTGCAAATATGCCCAGGTCTCCATAAAACAAAACATCTCCTACCTACCCCCCAAAAACCCCAACAAACAAACAAACAAAATTTTCACTTGATTCATTTACTCTTACAAAGTGTTGTCTCGTATCTCTTTGACCTTTAACAATTATTCTCTTAGAAAGATCCATTTGTACTTGGATGCCTCCATTTCCTAAATTCTCATTCACTTGCAATCTGGCCTGCAGTTCCTTTGTATGACTGAAACTGCTCTCTTTAAGAGTTGTTGATGTTCAGTTGTATCTGACTCTTCGTGACCCTATTTGGAGTTTTCTTGACAAACATACGAGAGGTTTGCTATATCCTTCTCTGGCTCATTTTACAGATGAGAAAATGGAGGCAAACGAGGTTAAGTGACTTACCCCTGGTCACACAGTTACTAAGTGTATGCAACCAGATTTGAAATCTTGAAGATGAGTCATCTTGACTCCAAGTCCAGTTCTCTCTTCTTTGTCACCTAGCTGTCCCTCTTTAAGATTACTCATCATTAATTAATTGCTAATTCTGGTCATCTTTTTTCAAAATATCCTTCCTGACTTCTTTGTAGTTCTTAACTTTATTGATCATCCTTCTCCTATATACTTCTTTTTTCCCCTGGGCTTTGTGACTTATGGATATGACTATCAGGCAATTGATGATGGGGGACTTACTAGATCTATAGATTTGTCTGGGGGTCATCGATATATATTTGACAATTCAACTCATGGGAAGTAATGAAATTACAAATAAAGAAGTCAGTAGAGAAAAAAGGAGAGGACCCAGAACAAAGTTTGGGAGGAATCCAGCATTTAGGGGTTTAGGCAAAGAAAAGGATTCACAAAGTAAGCTTTGAAGGGGTGGTTTGGCAGGTGGAAGAAAGCCAGTGAGCAAGTATCAAAACAAAATATTACAGAAAAGTCAAGAAAAATGAAGACTCAAAAAAAGTTGTTGATTTTAGCAATTAAGAGTTTCTTTATAAACTTGGAAAGAGCTGTTCAGTTGAAGGTGATATAAAAGCCAGATCAAAAGAGATGAAGAAGCAGAGAGTGGAGACTTTTTTTTTTTTTTTTTTTTTTAAGGAATGAATGAATTTGATACTTTGATACTTAAAAGGTAGTAGAGGGTATAAGATTCCCTCTTTATAGGAGATTAAAGAGAGTGGAGTATCTGGTTGAGCTAAGAGTAGTAAAGAGGTGATAAAAAGCTAACTCATCACTTATCACCTACCTTATCAGCTGAAAAGACTGGAACCATGGAACTCCTAGTCTGGAAAGACCAGTAAGGAAAGATGTGTCCTTACTGCAATTACAAGAGCTGATAGTTGAGTAAAAGTGAAAACATCCAATATTTACTTAGACATTTTTGCCTTTTTGGATGAAAGAGTAGGAGTTTCTGGAATATATCATGGTTTATTTGTATCATATTATTTTACTGTATTTAAGTTTATTATTTAAAGGATAACTATTTTAATAAAAAAAAAAATCCTGTTCAAGATGCTACAAAAAGGTCAGATGTATGTAGAAAATGATTGGAATTTCATCAGTAATGAGAGGTGGCAAGAGAGAATAAAAGGGAAGAAATGGTTGGATTCAATAATTTTTAGTCAATAAACATTTATTAGGTACCTACTATGTGTAAGACATAGTGCTCACTAGGGAGACATAGGTTTTTAACTTTGTTTCCTCATCGTCTATGCTCACTTCTCCAAGCACTTTTTCTTATTTTATTGCTTTATGCAGCACTTCTAGTACAATATTATACAGTAATGTTGATACCTTTGCTTTATGCTTGATCTTATTAGAAAGGTTTTTCTAGTTTATCTCCATTGCAGATAACATTTGCTCTTTGTTTTTGGTATATACCATTTATAATTTTAAGGACAAATTCATTTATTCCTTTGCTTTCTAATGTTTTAAAAACAAGAATGAGTGCTATTTTCTTTCAAAAACTCTTCTTATTGAAATAATTGCAGGATTTTTGTGGGCTTTATTTTTAATACAATTATATTTATAATTTTCCTTACATTTTATCAACTTTGCATTCCTGGTACAGATTTGGTCTGGTTATAACATATAATCTGTGTGAAATATTGCTATAGTCTCTGAATTGATAGTTTATTTTAAATTTTTTAAAATTTTAAAATTTTTATTAGGGAATTTGTTTTATAGTTTTATTTTTCTTATCTGATGCTGCTAGTTTAGATATCAAAACCATATTTCTGTCATAGTAGGTGTTTCATAGGATTTTCTTACTGATTTTTTTCAGTTTATGTTTGAAAAATAAATTGTTCTTTAAATGTTTGGTACAAATTCAATTAGGAACTCTCCTTAAATATAGTTTCTTCACCTTCCATTCAGAGGTGTCCCAGGGTGGAAAGTTACTGAGTAGGTGTGAGTTCCAAGGCTGATTTGATCTTGCAAGATGGTGAGATTTCTATGGGAATGATGAAGTAGTGTCTAAAGTTGATTAGCCAGATGGGAAATGAAAAAGATTTTATATATTTGTTTATTAAATAGTTGGGGGGGGGGCATAGGATGCATTGGTGGGAGTTATGATTTACATCTGCCCTTGAAAAGATCAGTTTGACAACTGAATGAAGGATGGACTGAAATTGTTCAAAGATACTTGAACCAGGGAGACCAATGAGCAGAATACTGTAGTATTCCACGCATGAGGTAATGAAGACTTGTATCGAGTTTTTTACACAATAAAAGTTTTATATACTTTGCATAGATTATCTTTTTTGAGTCTCATAACAACTCTGTGAAATAAGTACTATTAGTTTTATTATATTTTATAATATATATATTTTACTGATGGAAAACTAAGTACCACAAAGATTATACAACTAGCATATACCAGAGATGGGTTTTGAACCTTGTGTTTTCTGACTCCTCTCATACTCTAATTACTAACCTTCAAATCCATTCCCCCTTCTTATCATCAAAGGTCTTACCACCAATAGCCAAGGACATCTCCAAAGAAGTTTTGACAAGCACTTTCTAAGTGAACAAGGCAAAATAAACTCCACACAAACCAACCAAAAAACCCCAATCCCAAACCAGTTTCATATTGTGAGGAAGATGATGAGAACCTCTGGAAAAAATGGAAGTCTTACTGCGGCTAGCCTAACAGCTCCAGCAAAATAGAAGTTTGCCATTTCAATTAGTCATAAGAATTAATTATGAAATCTGGTAATCAGAAGAACAGAAAATTATTAGACAGAGGAGGACAAAGAATCTCCATACTTACAATACAGAAAGTAAAGAAATTCTGACATTTATTTATATTTCTTTGAGTGCTGAGTAATAGCTTAAAGCTGTGCAAAATTAAGACTAATTTCCATAGTAGAGGAGATGTGAGCAGGCTGGCACAAGATCTCTTTGAAGTAACTTTTAAAAAATAGTCAACTCATTTGACAATTTAAAAATGCACATAAAAATGCACACCTTAACAGTCTAGCACAGTAGTGTATACTGTCTGCTACTGAGGAGGTGGGGGTGGGTGGATTGCTAGAATTAGGGAATGCTGAACTGCAGTAGGGCTAAAGTTAATCTACTTTCTACACTAAATTAGGTACCAATATAATGAGTCCCTGGGAGGTGGGGAGGTCACTAGACTGGCTAAGGTGCTTCCCTTTTTTGTAGAGTTTGCATGTTGCACTGATTTCTCAGGAATTACAGGAATGAAGTGCAATCACGTCAGTGGTCTGCCCCATCAGTTGCCTGTGGCTGATTTAAGATATCATCCTGTAATTCAGGCCAGGCTGTAGAGGAGGGTGCTTTGGGGTAGATTGATAAGGGAAGCCCTCACAGAAAATATTGGGTTCTGCTTTGCTTGTTCACCATATAGGTGACAGCCTGTATAGCTTGCACAGAGGGCTGGCCTTTTTCCTTTTATACTAGCATACCTGTAGTCTTCATATTCACATCTGTAATATCACTCAAATAACATACTTTCCCCAAACCTTTCCCTACAGCTAGTCCTAAATTGGAGATCTATAAACTTATAAATATAAGTTTAGTTTTTAGCATTGGCTCAGACAAGGCAAATAGTTACTCACCCCAAATAAGTAATGACTTAAATTTGAGTCTATAATTAGTGGGTAAAATGTTACATGTCTAAATTGAAGTGATCAAGTTGACAAGCTTTAGATACTTAAATGTAGTCCCTCGCCATCAGGGAAAACAGTGGAAAATACCTTGAAGAGAATAAAATCATAACATGGAAAAAGGAGTGGTGGAATAAATTCTCTGTGTTGACACCTCTTGCCAGTTTCTGTTCCATCCCAGTGGTGTATTTAAGCCAGCTGTGTGTGAATATCATAGGATGTGGAACCTACAAGTTGAGTTCCAGCTGACCCTTTGCTGAATTCACCCCAACCGTGTTTCATCTCACACTCCCTGAAAACCACCACCAAAGATACTAGTATGACAGCCTCAGAGTCAAGAACAGGTTAATAAGAGGTTTTCCCCTTAATTACAAAAATACAGACTAACTGTACAGCTAACAAAACTTTATTTACTACATGCACACAAATATTATTATGAATTTCAAGTTTTCCAGATGTTAAAAATGGCTTGCTCACTTGCTGTATTTAAACTTTGGACTTGGTTTGCTTTCCAGAGTCTCATTGTTAGTCACACTATTCTGTTATCAGTGTGGACACATTAACAAAATTGTAAAGAGTTGTATAAGAGAGAGCCAATGGAGATGCACGTTTGTTTCTTCACACTAAGCTAATTTAGGCCTAGGGACTTCCCTCAAGTAAAAACTATATCAGATAAGATATATATATATATATATATATATATATATATATATATATCTTATCTGATATATTTCAGGTATATCAGATACCTGGCGCTAAGGTCAGGAGGACCTTAGTTCAAATCTAGCCTCCAACACTTAACACTTGCTAGCTGTGTGACCTTGAGTAAGTCCCTTAACCCCAATTGCTTCACCAAAACAAAAGATTAAAAAAAAAAAATTTAACTGTGAGCAAGCCACTTGACTCTTTTTAGACCTCAATTTCATTTTCTGTAAAATGAGGAAGTTGATTTAGACAATCCCTCAAGTCCCTTTGAATTCTTAATTCTACAGTTCTGTATAGAATTCTATGTCGCTCTTATTATCAGAGAATATCATGTGATTCTTTTTGGCCCACTTCCTTCCATCCTCTTTCTCTTGACTTGGATCTTCAAATAGGCAATCTGGAGAAATATGCATGGTATCCTCTATTATATTGATAGCAACATATTACCTGAAAGTATACAGTTGATAACATTAACCAATCAATTAATAAACAAATATTTATTATGTATCTGCTATTTTCTAGGTCTCGGGAATACAAAAATTTCATGTCTTCCATTGAGTTTTATTACAATGCCTCACTGAAATGTAGAAAAGCCTGTAATCATTGGACAAGATCTCACATTTAGACTGTCAGCAGTAAAATTATTCTTGGAATTCTTTGTAATCTTTTCCACTGCTCTTTAGAAGAGGAAAGGGGCTGCCTGAGGACTATTTTGTAGTTTTTTCTTTATTCCATGGCCAAATATTCATCACTAAGTGGCCAGCCTATTAGTCATGAGCTTCTCCATATTTCAATTGTCTGGTCTTCAGAGAACAGATTCAGTCTGTTACTTAAAGCAAATCTGAGACTTTTCAGTTGGGTAAAATTTGCCAGAGTTTACAACCCACTGTAATAATTTCCAAAAATCTATGGTCATTTCCATACTATAGTGGGATATCAGACTATGACTTTGTGAAAGAATTGAACTTTAAAAACTCATCTTAAAAGAATGCCTCCTTTTCACTTAAAATATTTAAAAATACTGAATATTACTCTAATATCACTGGAAATCCTTTCTGTATTAGCATGGTTTCTTAATCTAGGATCCATCAACTTGTCTTTGTAATATTTTGATAATTATATTTCATTACAATTGTTGGTTTCCTTCGCAGTCCATTTATTTTAGACCTTTGGAAACACTATTCTGAGAAAGCATTGGGTAATCACCAGATTACTCAAAATCTCCATGACACCAAAAAGGATAAGAAACTTTGCATTATAGGATAACCTATATAGACCATAAAGTTGCGCTAAGATTCACTGATCCTTGTCCCATTTATAATCATTGCAAAAACAAGTCAGTTAGGCTTGTTATACATTTTATAATGTACAGTTCTTTAGAACAATGTACCTTTTTTGAAAATACACTGCTTAGTATAGTGTGGTATTTTGATGTATTGCAGAAATGTCCTTTGTATGTCGTATTCTTACTTCCTCTGCCAAATTTTGACTAGGGGACTAGAAAGTGAAGGCAGTTGTAAGTACATCAAAGAGAAAAGGAGGCACTAATGTGCCTTATTAATATTATTTCCCCAAACATTTATCTGTTCTCCCTGTCCTCTCTCACTCCAAGTCTCACAACCTACAGAATTATGGATTTATAGCTAAAATGTACCTTAATAGTCATCTAGTTTAGCACTTTCATTTTATGATGGGCAAACTGAGATTTATAGATATTGTTACTTGTTCAAAGTTACAAATGATAGAAGTAAAAGAAAGATCTGAAGCCAAGTCTTCTGACTCCAGAGTCTTACCCATTCCTTTATACCCATAGCTTCTTTTCCATTTCTTCTCTCTTCTCTCCATTAACTATGTTATTTTGATGGATTCATAATCTTGTGGATCAATCAACAAACATTTATTAAGCACATACTGTGTGGTCAGCATTGGTGGTACAAATACAAAAAATGAAACTATCTTTATTCTTAAAGAGCTTATATTCTGTTGGGGAACAAGATGGATATACAAGAACACTCACACACGTTTAGTCATTTCAGTTCTATCTGGCTCTTCATGATGTCATTCGGAGTTTTCTTAGCAGAGAGCGGTTTGTCCTTTCATTTTCCACTTTATTTTATAGATGAGAAAACTGAGGAAAACAGGTTTAAGAGCTTACCCAGGATCACACAGCTACTAAGACATGAAGCTACATTTGAACTCAGAACAATGAGTTTCTTGACTCAAAACTTGGCATTCTAACCACTTTGACATCTAGCTACTTGTATAATTATGACAAATATGACATATATAATTATGACAAAATACAGCAAAATCAAAGAAGTTAAAAACAAGGTAATTAGGGTGAGGGAAAGGACACTAGCAGTTGTAGAACTCAAGAGAGACTTCATATAGAAAATAGTGTTTAGAATATGGAAAGGAGAAGGGAATGTATTCTAGGTCTGAGGAATAACTACAGAAAAGGCCTAGAGATGGAATATGGAGTACCCTGAATGAAGAACAAAGAGAAGGTCAATTTGGCTAAATTGTAGAGTGAAAGAAGGTAAATAATACATTATTAGAATGGAAAGGTGAGTTGGGACTATATTTTGAAGGGATTAAAAAGTAAAAAAGGGCATGCCAAAATGCAACATATATATGGTATAAATATGCATAGTAGGTACCACAGTACAAATCTGGCCTCAGATACTTACTAGCTACATGATCCTGTGCAAGTCACTTAACATCTCCCCACCTTGGTTCCCTTCTCTGTAAAATGGGTACAAAAATGAAACCTAGCTTCCAGGGTTAAAGGATAACGAGGATAAAGGATAAAATGAGATCATATTTTTAAAGTGCTTTGTAAGTCTTAAAGTGCTATATCAATGCTATTATTAATACTACCAATAACAAAAATTTTTAAATGATTTCTATTATACAGAAGAATCAAAATCATTGACATTTAATGCCATTCCTGAAATTAAATTCAGGAAAAAAGATATACACATTTCTACCATAGAAATTTAAATGAAAATTGTTTTGCCAAAACAACAAGATCATTGCATTAGATATACAAAATGCCATTACTGGATCTACTATCATTTTTTCTATCTAAATATAAATGCACTACAATATATAGCAAAGAAAGCGTGGACTTGGCAGTCAGAGTACTTAAGTTCAAATATGACCTCTGACACTACCTGTGTGCATTTTGGCATATTTTTCTTAGTCTTAAACAAATTGTGTTAAAAAAAAAAAAAAAACCCTCCCAAAGAAATTTAAATTGCGGATGCATACAGTCATGCAATTTGAAGACAGTTTGTACCAAGAAAGTAAGGGTAGTTGGGTAAAGAATGTGGGGCCATAGGAATATGTGAAGATGCAAGCAAAAGATGAAAGCCACAGTGGCAAATGTATCTTCCAAGACAAGAGCTAAATGAAACAACTTGGCAAAGTCTCTTGGGTAAACCTTTCTGTGAATATTTCTAAGAAGCTAGTGAATAATTGTTGTAGTGGAGAAGCCTGACTTGCCAAATGAAATATGAAAAGAAACCAGATAGTGATCTGAACTGAAGAATGAAGTTCAATTGAAATTGTATTGAAGGAAATTCTTAACCAAAAAATGAAATCTAGTGAATAATGACTATCGTTGTTAGCAATCCCTTGGCGTGCCACTGTCTAGAATGAATAGCTCAGAAATGGCCTTAGAATCAAGAACTACAACAATCAAATAACTGGTCAAGATGTGTGTTCTCTTTTTTTGAAATAGCAGAAACGTGGGATATGGCCCAAATTGACAGTTCTATTTCCCCCCCAAAATAGGACAAAACTGGTAAAGAAATTACTTTAATTTTATTATATTGAAATAACAAGAACAAACATGTTTCATTTCTAGTAATAGACAGCATTTAAGTAGCTCTTAAAAGTTTGCCAAGTGCTTTACAAATGTTATCACTAATTATTGTTTTATTATCACCAATCCTGAGAGAAATATTATCATCCCTATTTTACAGATGAGAAAACTGATATAGACAGAAGCTAAGTAATTTGCACAGTCACATAGCTAGCAAGTGTCTGAGGTTGAATTTTAATTTAGATCTTCTTGACTCCAGGTCCAGTGTTTTATCTTCTCTCAATCTAGCTGCCTGATTGCCAATTGCTGAATACAATGCTTAACTACTGGGAGAGATACAATACTTGACAAAACATGGCACCTGTACTCAACGAAATGGCAATCTAATTAATGTGATAGGTTGTTGTTGTTGCTGCTGCTGTTGTCTTCATCATGGTAGTAAGTCATCTTAGTTGTTTATCCTTGCTTCTTGAAGAGAACCAGGATGTCAGGGAAGTGATGCCATGACATACAAGTGAATTGGATTTAAGTGAGGGAGGGCTGTGCAAAGTCATCTGCCTCACTTTCCCTTCCAGAGCCATTTGTTTTTGGTAAGCAGATATAGATCCGGGCAACTGGAGATGGCCTTGGATGCCATGGGAGACCTTGGCTTTTTTAAGCTAAGCTCTTCAACTTATCTCAGTTTGAATGAGGCCACATTCATTTAATGATTAAGGCAAGGCAGAAATTGAGGCAAAGAATGACCTTTTTTACTTACTCAAAAAAAGAAAAAAAAAACAATCTAAATCATTAAATCTGAGAAGTCTTGAGAAAGACCCTCAAGGTTTCTGGCCAAAACAGAAATGATTACTATTTGCATTTACTCTGAGTCAACCATGTTCCAAACAATGACTACTTGGGACTATTGTTAAGAGCAATCTGTGAGAATTTAAGTTTAAGACATGATCCTTAAGAAAGAAATTTAGCCAGTGGACTCCAAGATATCTTAGGAAGGACCCAAAAGATCCAAAAAGAAGATCAGAGGTCCAAAAGAAAAAAAGGTTTCTAAGAGCATCTGTAGCTAAGACTATATATATGCATATGTATGTATAATTTTTATACCTTATGTGGACAGAGGAAGGGCAGGCAATGAGAAAAATAAGGGAAGGATTAGGATACCACTTACAATAATTATGAAGCTCAATAGTATAAGAAAAGAGTATAGAAAGTTACTAAAATTATATTGACTAAATTTTGAAAGTCCTATGGATGAGAGGGATCAGGGAAGGTTTCAGGAGGAAATGAAATTTCAATTTGACTATAAAAGATAAGTAGGAATTGTGAAGAGTCCAGACAAAGACATGAAGGCATGAGCATAGGATATGGTCAGATATAGTTCTGTCTGGTTTTAGTTATACATAGTTCAGAGTAAATAGAAGGGAAATATAACTATGGAAAAGTTGAATGGTTCTAGGTTAAGAGTTTTAAGAGAGGACAGAGGAATATGATCTTTAGTCCAGAAGCAATAGAGAGTTGCTGAAAATTTTTAAGCAGAAAAATGATGCTATTATATTGATGCGTAAGAAAAACTGTTCTAGAAGTGTATTCATGAAAGTGTTATGCCACAGTTCTCTTTAATTGTCCTGACTCAGTTCCCTATCTCCCCTCACTCTTTATCAGAATACTTGATAAGGATAAAAGATCTTATGTTTTAGAATATCAGAATGCCTCTCCCCATGCCAAGCTATTGGAATGTCAGATACTTATCAATATGCCTCTCCCCATGTCCCGGGGTGCCTCCTCCTGATTATGTCATCTCATCTCCAGTGCCTCCCCCCACCCTGTTAGAGTCCTGTTCCTGCTCTCAGAACCCTGACTCCACCCCTGCCTCAGTATACCTTCTGGTCTGAGCCACGTGTATTTTTGTCATTGAGAACTCTGTTTGCTGGATTCTTGGAGACAATAGTCTCATTCAGCCCTGGGACTAAAGCATGGATCCATTTGATCCCAGTAAATCTCTCCATTTAATAAACTATTAAATACTCTCTAATCTCTATCTTGCTCAGTTTCTCTGGTATTACAAAAGGAGGGAGGAAATGCCTCTGGGGAGATTTTTCAAAGGGAAATTATGAAAGCAAAAGATGAAGACTTACAACTAACATAACTTAGCTAGCAAAATAGTAAAATCCTATAAGGGAAAATGGATCTTTAATGAAAGAGAACTTCATGTATTCCAAATTTAAAAAACAAAGACAAAATTTCAACTAGAATTGAATAGAATCTTTGAAACAAAAACACAGGAATAAGGAGAAAGCTAGCAAGGTAAATACAATTGGAGCAATTGTAAAGGACCATATGATGAGGACGCATTTATCTTCTAATTGAAAGAGAAGTAAGTATTCCCTCAGACCCTAATGACTTCAAAAAATTAGATAAGTTCAAAACAAGTTAAATATATTAGGAGACTGGTTTTGTTTTATTATTATTATTATTAAATTAATAATTAACTTTAAGTTAAATTAATAAATTTTTATTTTATTAATATTATTATCTTGGTTGAAGAAATAAAAGTGGAAGAAAAAATAAATATATTAGTTATCAAGAACAAGCATATATTAAGCATTGTGCTGAAGACTGAGTATTCAAAGAAAAGAAAAAAAAAATCCCTGCTCTCAAAGAACTCACTGTCATTGGAAGAGAAAATGTAAATATGTACAATCCAGATATAAACAGGATAAACTAAAGATATTCTTGGAGGGAAGACAATAATATAAGGAAAGTAGCATTTTAACTCTGAATTGTAAAGTTAGGGAAGCCAAAATGTAGCTAAGATAGATAAGGAGGAAGAGAATTCCAGGTATGGGGAGGGCCAGTGAAAATGCCTAAAATTAAGAGGAGTGTCTTATATAGGGAAGCCAGGTTCATGAAGTTGGAGTATGGGAAGTGAGAGTAAGGTATAAAACAGACTGGAAAGGTAGGAAGAGACCAGGTTATTAAGGACTTATTAAAGTCAAAGAGACAATATTTTATTTGATCCTGGAAATAAAAGGGTGTTAATGGAATTTACTGAATAGAGGAGAGATTGATTAAAGGGAGAGGAAGTAGATGGAATTTGCTGTTATTCATTCATGCTGAATTCTTTGTGACCCCATGGACCATACCATTTCAAGCCCTTCTGTCCTCCACTATCTCTTGAAGTCTGTCCAAGTTCATGTTCATTGTTTTCATGACATTATCTATCCATGTCTGCCATCTCCTTTTCCTTTTGCCTTCAATCTTTCCCAATGTCTGGGGTTTTTCCATTGAGTCCTGTTTTCTCATTATGCAGATAAAATATTTCAGCTTCAGTATTTGACCTTCCCAGTGAAGAGCCTGAATTAATGTCTATAAGTATTGCTGTCCAAGAGATTCTCAAAAGTCTTCACCATTATAATTTGAAAGCATGGAATCTGTAGCTCTCAGCTTTCCACAGTCATACATTGCTACTGGAAAAACTATACCTTTGACCATATGAATCTTTATTGGGAATGTAATGTTTCTGTTTTTTATTATGTGGTCTAAATTGGCTATAGCTTTTCTTCCAAAGAGTAAATCTTTTATTTTCATGGCCGTAGATGTATGTAGTGATCTCTGAGCCCAAGAATATGAAATATGATACTTGTTTGCCAGGAAGAAATAACATTTATTGTCCTAGTTTTTTGATGTTAAGCTTCAATTTAGCTTTGACATTCTCCTTTCCACTCTCATCAAGAAACTTCATAATTCTTTTTTACTTTCTGTAATCAGAGTGGTATCATCTGATTCACTGCCTTGTGTGGCACTTGTGTAACTCAATGAAACTATCAAGGTTATGCTATGCATGTTACCTAAGATGGATTATCCATAGAGGAGAGTTTTGAGAAAAAGTGATCTACTGAAGGAGGAAAATAACTCTGGTATTCTTGCTAAGAAAACCCCATGGAAAATACTAAAATGATAAAAGAGAGGACATTAGATGATGAGTCTTTTAGGTTGAAAGGTGTCCAGTACACTAGTGGGGAAGAGTAGAAGATAATTCTAATTAGTTCCAGTCCTAATGAAGTAGCTGGACCAAAGCTGAAAGGAAACTCTGTTGTAGCTGCATCTGATGACAAAACGAAATCTGATACTGTAAAGATAAACATTAGAGAGGAACTTAAATGTAAGCTCTATGAACCAAGGTAAGCTAGATAGTGTCAAATAAGAGATAGAAAGATTAAACAATGCCTTGAGTGTCAGTAAACTTAAATGGGTGGGAATGTGAATTTAATTTAAATAGTTATCATAGATATTACTATGGATAAGAATCTCTTAGAAGAAATGAAGTAGGGAATTCAGAGGTGAAGCCAAAATGGCTGAGTGAAGCCAGGAAGCTGCTTGAGCTTTCTCAGTTTCCCTTAAAAACCACATGAAATCAAGCTCCTGAACAATCTGATGTAATGAAACTATTCTCCATGGAAGGATTTCAAGAAAGGTCAGTCTCACTGGTGTGGAAGGGGTATTCAGCCCAGCTCAGATAGTGATTGAGAAAGCCATTGAGAGGATCTTAAACATAGGAGATCAGCAAATGAGAAATATAAAAGAGTGATGATGAAGCAGGAGGGAAATGGTTCCCTTTACTGAAGTTGTGTTCACTTTAAGGTTATCATTATGAAATTGTGTCTCCTTTTCTGATCTCAGAGATCAGGATCTCCCAGGCTCCAAGGAGTCTAGAGACAGGGCTCATCCTTCCAGGATGAGAGAAGTAACACCATTCAGAGGCAAATCAACTCTCATAGAAATTCTCATTCAATTGAGAAATCCTGGTCTGATCAGCTCAGGCTGTCTCCCTCTCTCCTCCCCCCCATCATCCCCCTCCCCCCCAAGATATCCATATATAACAGGTTCCCTTAAACTCATTCTTCTCAAATGGCCCAAGCAATTTGCTAGGACCTTGCTTGTTCTTGGGGACAAATTCCATTTCCCTAATAGAACTCTGCCACTATAGAATCAGTCTCTTAGCAAATTGATTTCTATCCAATAATAAACTTTCATTTTGCAATTAATAATTCAGGAATGAGTGAATTCTTTCACTTTAAAACCTGCAGCCGATTAAAGGAGATTTTTAACAGTTCTCTTATTGCCACTAATCTCATCACCATCGGGAATTGAGGAGATTCAAACCTCATCGATATGAATTAGTCTCAAGCCCAAAGAGGCTTCTTGGAAGTGCTCATAAAATATTTTAAAAGGCAAATAAGAAAGCTAGAAGAAAAAATGAGAAAAGAAGAGGAATCCAAGAGAGTCAACACTTTGGAAAAGGAAGGGAAAAAACTGACTGAAGAAAAGGATTCCTTTTTTTTTTTTTTTTTTTTTTTAAAGCTGATCTCATTTTATTTTTGTATAGGAAAATTGATTTTGACCATCAAGAAAATAATGTATATAAAATCCAGATTTTCCCATACATCTTACAAATTATTATTATTTTTTCCCTTCCCTCCCTCTACCCCCTTCCCTAGATGGGAGGCAGTCTTATAATTGTTAAATATGTTATAGTATAATACAATATATGTGTGCAAAACTGTACAGTTCTCTTGTTGCACAGGAAAAATTGGATTCAGAAGGTAAAAATAACATGAGAAGAAAAACAAAAATGCAAGTAGTCCACATTCATTTCCCAGTGTTCTTTCTCTGGGTGTAGCTGATTCTGTCCATCATTGATCAATTGGAACTGAATTAGATCTTCTCTTTGTCGAAGATATTCACTTCCATCAGAATATATCCTCATACAGTATTGTTGTTGAAGTGTATAATGATCCTGATCTGCTCATTTCACTCAGCATCAGTTCATATAAATGTTTCCAAGCCTCTCTGTATTCATCCTGCTAGTAATTTCTTACAGAATAATAATATTTACCTCTCAGACCTGTGGAAGAGGAAGGAATTTATAACCAAAGAAGAATTAGAGATCATTATTGATCACAAAATAGAAAATTTTGATTATATCAAATTGAAAGGTTTTTGTACAAACAAAACTAATGCACACAAGCTTAGAAAGGAAGCAATAAACTGGGATTTTCACAGTCAAAGGTTCTGATGAAGGCCTCATTTCCAAAATATATAGAGAATTGTCTCTAATTTATGAGAAATCAAGCCATTCTCCAAATGATAAATGGTCAAAGGATATGAACAGACAATTCTCAGATGAAGAAATTGAAATTATTCCTAGCCACATAAAAAGATGCTCAAAGTAATTTTTAATCAGAGAAATGCAAATTAAGACAACTCTGAGATACCACTACACACCTGTCAGATTGGCTAAGATGACAGGAAAAAATAATGATGAATGTTGGAGGGGATTTGGGAAAACTGGGACATTGATACATTGTTGATGAAATTGTGAACACATCCAGCCATTCTGGAGAACGATTTGGAACTATGCTCAAAAAGTTATCAAACTGTGCATACCCTTTGATCCAGCAATGTTACTACTGGGCTTATACCTCAAAGAGATTTTAAAGAAGGGAAAGGGACCTGTATGTGTAAGAATGTTTATGGCAGCTTCTTTGTAGTGGCCAGAAACTGGAAACTGAGTGGATGCCCATCAATTGGAGAATGGCTGAATAAATTGTGGTATATAAATGTTAGGGAATATTATTGTTCTGTAAAAAATGACCAACAGGATGATTTCAGAAAGGCCTGGAGAGACTTACATGAACTGATGCTGAGTGAAATGAGCAGGACCAAGAGGTCATTATATTCTTCAACAACAATACTATATGATGATCAATTCTGATGGATGTGGCCCTCTTCAACAATGAGATGAACCAAATTAGTTCCAATAGAGCAGTAATGAATTGAACCAGCTACACCCAGCGAAAGAACTCTGGGAAATGAGTATGAACCACTACATAGAATTCCCTTTCCCTCTATTTTTGTCTGTCTACATTTTTGATTTCCTTCACAGGTTAATTGTATGCTATTTCAAAGTCTGATTCTCTTTGTACAGCAAAATAACTGTATGGACATGTATACATAAATTATATTTAACATATGCTTTAACATATATTACATATATTGTCAACCTGCCATCTGGGGGAGGGGGTGGAGGGAAGGAGGGGAAAAATTGTAACAAAAGGTTTTGCAATTGTCAATGCTGAAAAATTACCTATGCATATATCTTGTAAATAAAAAGCTATAATAAAAAAAGAACAATAATATTCCATAACATTCATATGCCACAATTTACCCAACCATTCTCCAATTGATGGGCATCCATTCATTTTCCAATTTCTAGCCACTACAAAAAGGGCTGCCACAAACATTTTGGCACATACAGGGCCCTTTCCCTTTTTTAGTATCTCCTTGGGATATAAACTCAGTAGTAACACTGCTGGATCAAAGGGTATGCACAGTTCAATAACTTTTTGGGCATAATTCCAAATTGCTCTCCAGAATGGTTGGATTTGTTCACAACTCCACCAACAATGCATCAGTGTCCCAGTTTTCCCACATCCCCTCCAACGTTCATCATTATTTTTTCCTGTCATCTTAGCCAATCTGACAGATATGTAGTGGTATTTCAGAGTTGTCTTAATTTGCATTTCTGTGATCAATAGTGATTTGGAACACCCAGAAAAGGATTCCTTAAAAAACACAATAGGCCAAATAAAAAAAAAAATCCAACGAAAAAAACAATATTTTCACAAGTAGAATTAATAAAATGGAAAAATAGATACAAAAGCTAACCAAAGAAAATCATATATCAGAAATCAGAACAGGGCAAATAGAAGAGAATGACTCTGAGACATCAAGAATCAGTATAACAAATGAAAAAAAATGAAAAAAATGGAAGAAAATGTAGAAGAAATGAAGTAATCCTCATAATCAGTAAAAAGTGAGAAAAGCAACACAAGGGTTCTTTTTGAATCTAAGGCAAACCATTCAACCTCACAATAATACATGTCTGTTCCCCAGCCATTGTTTCTAAAGAGGCCAGAGTTGATCAATTCTGTGAAGACTTATAACATCTAAAAAGAACATCAAAAAAAAAAAAAGGCACATTCATCATTAGGGGACCGGAAAGGTAAAGTTGGAAATCAGAAGATAACTGAAATAATAGGCAAATTTGCCTTCAGAGAGCAAAATGAAGCAGGACAGAGAATAATAGAGTTTATTCTAACAAACACTCTTTTTCAATAATCCCAAAGATGATGCTGCACATGCATCTTAATATAGTCAATATAAAAATCAGGTTGATTGTATACTTTGTAGCAAAAAGTGAAGAAAAGTGACTATACTGTCAGTTAAAATGAGACATTGCGCTTACTATGGCAAAGATCATGAGCTTCTTAAAGCAAAATTCAGATTTAAACTGAAGAAAGTAGGGAAAACTATCAAACCATATAGGTATAATGTTTACATATTACATAATGTTACACATAACATCTCTTATGAATATGAAGTGCAGGTGATGGATAGATTTAAAGGATTAGATAAGATTTAAAGAGTGTCTGAAGAACTGTGAACAGAGGTTTGCAATATTGTAAAAAACAAAGTAAAACAAAACAAAAATTCCTCAAACGTTCCACAGCCAGAACTTGAAACAAGGTGGAATTGAGGAGACAATGGTTATCTAATTTAGCTAACATACATACATAAATACATAATATATAATACATATATTACATAATACAATACATACATAAATACATAAAATATAATACATATATATTACATAATACAATATAATACATAAATACATACATAAATCAGTATGATTAATTTAATCATACAACAAATAATGATTTCCTAGTGACATAATGATTGGTTATACTCAGTGTAGAGCATATAAGCTAGGAGCCTCAGCCAGGATTCAATTCAGAGAGATTCAGAGGGCAGAGAAGACAGGCAGGAGCTCAAGTTCTCGGAACCAAGGAGAGAGGTAGGCCTTTAAGAAAGCTAACTGGGCCTCAGGAACGGAGATAAGACTTTGAAAGAGATAATAAAGGAGTTGGACTTTAATCCCTGGCTACTCTTGTGATGATTACTGAACTGAAACAAAGGCTGCTTCCAGACACCCCAAGAAAACAGAAACAGAGAACATTACAGATATCTCATAAGACATTGCAAATAGCTGAGGAAAGAAGGAAAGTAAAGGGAAAAAGGAAGGTGTACTCAACTGCATGCAGAATCCCAGAGAAGAACAAGGAGAGATCAGAAGGATTTTCTTAAATGAGAAAATAAAATAAAATAAATAAAAAATAGAAAAAAAAAAAGAATGGGAAAAACAAGAGCTCTCTTTAAGAAAATTAGTCATATGAAGAGATAGAGTTTACTATTCCACATAATTAGAGTGTACAAGAAAAAGACTATAAGCATGGAGGGAAGATAAAGCAGACATCACATGAGCTTATTTGGTTCTGTACTAGACAAAGAAGTGAATACACACACTAATACACAAACATAAAAAGTTTGATATAGAAATGCATTAAATTCAATAGAAAAAAAGGTGAGTCCAGGGAGAGTGGACATGTATGGTAAAGGAGGAATTAGTCAAAAACAAAATAAACTCTACAATGAGAATCTAGATCCTAAAGCAGAGTTTGTAAAAAAAAAGAAAAGGTTATGATCTATGGATTAAGTGAGAAGGCAGTGGAAACTTCCTCATGTTGAGCATGCTCACTATCTTCTTTGTAAAGAGGGAGTTCAAAGGAAAACAAAAGGGAAGTATGAAAGGATAGAGAGAAATACACATTAATCATAAATTTGAATGTGAATGAGATGAATTCAGTAATAAAACAGAAAAAGCAGGATGGATTAGAATGTAGAATCCAATAATATATCATATAATAGCTTAAACAGCTAGACAAGAAGGTCTGAAGCAGAATTTATTTTATACTTTAGGTGAACTAAAAATGTTATAAATATCAATCATATTTTTATTAGCAAGGAAATAAAAAAGGATATGATTCAAAGAAACAAACAGGAAAACTACATCTTGATTAAAAGTGCAATTGTCAACAAATTAATATTAATCTTTATCATACATACCAAATATAACATCTTAAAAGATGTTATAACAGCTTAAAAGAAAAGTTAATTCATCTTTAGGGGAGATAAATAAGAAAATGTACACTTTTGAATTTAGACAAATATAGCAAAAATGTTTAAAAAATAAAGAACATGAACAGAATAAAATTTTAGAAAAATCATTTATATATATATAAATATAAATATATATATATATATATATATGTAAAATGAGGCTGCTAGGTGGCACAATGTATAGAGTAGGCCCTGGAGTTAGGAAGATATGAATTCAAATCTGATCTCAGATACTTAGTAACTGCATAACCCTGGATAAGTCACGTCACCCTGTCTGTCTTAGTTTCTTCATTTGTGAAATGAACTGGAGAAGGAAATGACAAATCATTCCAGTATCTTTGTCAAGAAAATCCCAAATAGGGTCATGAAAAGTCAGACAGAACTGAAAAGTGGCTGAATGACAACTAACATATATGATAGCTATTTTGTGATGAATGAATTGAGACTAAAAGGAAGTATGCAACTTTATCTTCTTGCCGGTTTCATAAACAGAAATTGACCATTTATTGGTGCATAAAAAACTTTACAAACAAAGAAGAGTAGAAATATCTAATCTCTCTTTAGTGATCACAATGCAATTCTATTCAATAAAGGGTATTTTAAAAAGTATTAAAAATGTGGACCAAATAATTTAATCTCAAAGAATTAGTGGATTAAAAGACAAGCCACAGAAACAATATTTATTCAATCAAATCACCAGGCTCAATAAATGTATGTCAATCAAAGGCTTTAGGTTCTCTGTGAAAAGTGAAAGCCATTGGATAAAATGGAATTCTCTCTATAAGAGATCTAATCCAATTGCTGGTTCTTTATAAAAGCATTGAATTACCTGATATTGGCAAATCAGAAAAGAAAGTTCAAAAACCCTGAACTGCCTGGGAGAGAAGGATAGCTTTTAGCTTCAGCCTTGGTCTAGCACTTTTTTCTCATCCCCTTTAGCCAGAAGGTGATCTTGAAAGCTACATCATGTCCAAAGGATGTGAGATTTCCTATCTTCCTGGTAGGGTCCTAATAGAATCTCCGTATCAGTGAATGACAGTGTTACTTTTGGAGCCCAGGCTAGACTAGACATGGAAGATAGCTCATAAGGAATTCAGTAAAGAATCTATACTTCTTGAGAATAGGAGAAAAGAACTCTTATCAATTAGAACCTGTAAACTACACTTTTGCTATGTATCTCTCTATGTTTGGATGCACATTCTCCTGGACTCTGTAGTTGTAAAAGAGTGTCACAGACTTTAGCACAGTGATTCATACCAATTGTTCTTATTTTAGTTAAAACACTTTTGTAGAAGGTACTTGAGGCTAGATGATTGAAATGGTTCTCAATAGATAATTTTTCAAGGAAACACACTGGGAAGAGCTTAAATGGATGATATTAGAAAACCAGCTACCTCCCAAGTCCTCCAGGGATTCTCCTAGAATGCTGGGGAAAGAAACAACCTTACTCTGGGATCTGTGAGTAAGAGTTGGAATTGAGTTATTATGTTACAAAGCAATAACCATCAAAACTGCCTATTATTTCTTTGTTAAAAAACAGAAAAGTTGTTCAGTAGCACAGAATATGTATATGATAACTAAAATAAATTTCGTGTGGTACTCAAATTCAAAGAAGTCAACCACTATGCTAAAAAATCATTCTCAACCAAAACTGCTTAGAAAACTTGAAAGCAGTCTGACAGAAATTAGGTTTAAAAAAATATCTCATAACATATACAAAGATCTAAATATTAAATAAATTTCTAAGTTTTTATAGTTTTCAAATAATAGTATAGCTAAATGATATTCCATGACTAAATGAGTTACAATAATTATTGTGGAACTGCTAGATACATTATACTAATTTATTTTAGCTGCTCATAAAATCAAATTAAAAATTCACAAAGAATCCTAATATTTAGATTTTTTGGTAGTGTTCCTTTATTATCTCCTCACTAAAATTTTTATTCTGCGTGAATAAAACATCTGATTTTAAGCATGTGTCACTATTTACCAAAGATTTAAATATAACTTACTACTTTTAGAGACTAAACACTAATTATACTTTAGTCTCTGTCCCTGAATATAATTATTCCACATCTATTGAACAATGTTGCATCATCATTCTATAATAATTTGTTTTGGCTAAAAATACATTAAAATTAGGGGGAAATCACAGAAAACCTCTCTAATCTATGATGTTAATCCAGTGGTTGGCTAAGCATACTCACTTGGAGGAATAATTACGCAAGTACAAAAAATGAGTTTTCCCATTTAATTTTTAATGCATAAAATTCATCAACTGTAGTTAAATTATTTTAAGGTAAATTAGAATTGAGAATCATCTGCACACTCTTTTCTTCCACTTGTACCTCAATCATTGACAGGGATTTTGTAGCCATCTTGCTGTTTATTTTGTGGATAATTGGAGTAAAAGAATGAAGACAAACCTGTTCAGAGCTGGCAATAAATTATGGCACTGACTTGGGCCATTTCTCAGAGACTACAAGTTATTGTCACTGTAAATCACTAAGTCAAATGTACAAGCTGCTTTTAACTATAGCAGAAATGTCACTATGACCATAATTTGTTGGATTGCTAAACAAATTTCACCTTGGTTAAACTTCATTAATTTCTCTTTTGGTAGCGTATCATTGTTCTCAGTAATCACATTTAAAATCAAAGTGCCACCTTTTAAGGACTCTTTTTTTCCCCCTTCCTTAAAGATGAATAATAGCTTCAGCAAAGAGAACCTTGGTTGAAGACAAGTTAGAATAATAATGGGATATTTCTGCTTCGTACACAATTTGATTTTCTTACCCTTCATAATCTTTCCAAGCTTATTTTACATTATTTACTTTCCTGTATTGTATTTTACAATCCAAATGACAGACTTGCTATCTCTCAAACTTAACATTTCATATCTCATCTACATATATTTGCATAGTCAACCCCTATGTATATAATGTAATCTTATTTCACCTCTGTCTTTTACAATGCCTGGGTTTTTTGAAAGCTAAATAAGAGTTTCTGGGATTGAACTGAATCCTGACATCTTCATACCTTAGTCCAAAGCAAGCCAACTAATAAATTCTTGATTTACCATAATTTGGTTCATTTTAGCAAACATCTATTAAAAAGTGTGTGAATTTTAATGAATAATCAGTTGACAAGACTTTCTTTACAACTTGCAACCCATCAGTTGCTATTCCTGGGCATTGAGAATACAAATACAAAAGTGAAACAATCTCTATTCTCGCTCTCTTTTTTTTATTATAGCTTTTTATTGACAGAACATATGCATGGGTAATTTTTCAACATTGACCCTTGCAAACACTTCTTTCTGTTCCAGCTTTTCCCTTCCTAGATGGCAGATAGTCCCATTCATACTAAACATGTTAAAGTATATCTTAAATATAAGATATATGTACATATTTATTTAGTTCTCTTGTTGCACAAGAAAAATCAGATTTAGAAAGGTAAAAATAACCTGAGAAGAAAAACAAAAATGCAAGCAAACAATAACAGAAAAAGTGTAAATGTAACAATCTCTATTCTCAAGGAACTTTTATTCTTCTAGGGGGAAGATAACATGCACATATATAAGTTGAATTTAACAAGACCAAATTTAATAGCAATAGATAAAAAGTCCTTCATTTGAGTTATATAAAATTAGTTGTCCACATATAGATTTGAGAAGACATGGATAGACAGTAGTTCATATAAAGTGTAAGTGCGTTTGGAGTAGTTTGATACAATAAAGGAGTTATTTTGCTAATCATTGGGGACATGCATTCTAATCCTTATTCCATAATTAAATAGATGTGTAACTTTGGATAGGGGACAATGTTCATTGGTCTTGAATTCCTCCTTTATAAGATGAAGGATTTGGTGTAGGACAGTGGTTACCAATCTGAGGAATACTATACCATAATAGGTTGTAGAGTTAACTGCAAGACCTCTGTATCAGATGAGAAAATCAATACAACTACCAAAAAAATAAAAGAGGTAAGAAAGTGTTTATTAGTGCATTGAAAAAATCAATAAAAGATAATAAGACAGACAAACTAATCTACTTAGATAACTGTAATAGAGGTAATGTTCAAACCTAGGGTAATAGTCACATATCACTTGTCTCTCATCAGAACAAATCTAGAGTATTCTATTCAGTTATGGACACCAGAAACTGAAGAATATACAGAGGATTTTAGCTAGAATTGTGGGAAAATAGTGATTCAAGTCTGTTGACTCAGGAGGGATATATAGCTTAGAGAAGAAAATACTTGAGAGAAGACATGATAGCTGAATATTATGACTTGTCACATGGTTATCAATCACTAGAGAGAAGCCTTATATAAGCAAAATCAAAAATGGAATGTTTTTCTTTCTCATTAGAGGTCAAGTGAAAGTTGTATGATCTCTTGTTAGGAATATTATAGATGGGATTTCACTTGGGGTCTGGGTTCACCTAAATCAAGAATTCTTGACTTAGGATCTATAGTTCCCCTAGAAGTCCACAGAAAGATTTCAGAGGGTCAATAGATGAGGACAAAAATTCATATTTCTCCCATTAACTTCTAATTTAAATTGAACCTTTCCTCCAATTATCTAGAAATTTTCTGAGAAGGCATCCATAGCTTTCACCAAATTGTCAAAATGATCCACAACACATAAAAAATTAAGAACTGTGGTCCTATGTGCTCTGAAGTCTCTTCTGATATAGCAGTTTTGTGATTTTTATATTCTAGTGGTTAAGATATACTCAGGATTATATGATTATACTAGAAGGCATCCTTGGATAGTTAAAAATCCATGTTAATAACATATAAACAAAAGGGTTTATTTCATCTCTGGACCTTAATTTCCTTTCTTTGTAAAAGTAGGACATTGTAGGACATTCCACTCACTGCTATCTAAAATCCCTTTCAGTTCTTACTCTGTGAGCCTGTGTTCTGAGATTGATGTTTCTAGTGGGGTGATGTTGGGCTCTGTTCTCAATCCTTCAGCCTTCTGCATTTTCCTCAGTGTCTTGCTTGAAGACATGGAATTACCCATTTAAAGTTGACACAGTGCCAGGGAGGATTTTAATGACATGGAGGATGGAACAAAGATTTGTGACAGGCTGGAAAACAAGCCTAAAACCCAACTAGATGAAATATAACAGCAGTCAATTTTAAGTCATATGTATGTATGTGTATATATATATATATATATATATATATATATATATTTTTTTTTTTTTTTTTAAGAAAAGATGAAACGATACAGGGAACCTGATTTGACAGCAATTTATTTGAAAATGACGTAAGGATTTTAGTTAACCACAAGGCTTATTATGAGCCAATAGGGTAATGTGATGACTAAAAAGCTAATGTATTCTTTGGCTATATTCCTTGTCAGATCAAAGGAAGTAATTGTCTGACTCTGTGCAGGTTGGACCACATCTGGTGTTTGGGAGACAACATGGGGTACTGGGAAGAGAAATGAATTTAGCATCAGAATAAGACTACCGATAATAACTAAGATTTATATAGTGCTTTTTTGGGAGTACTTTAGGGTTAAGTGACTTGTCCAAGGTCACACAGCTTGTGTCTGAGTCCACATTTGAACTCAGATACTCCTGGCTCTAGGGCTCTATCCACTGCTCCACCTAGCTGCTCCATTTATACAATAAATACTTCAAAGTTTGGAAAGTGCTTTGTAAATATAATTCTTAAAATAATCTCATGACATGGGATGTGCTATTATTCCCATTTTGCAGAGGAGGGAACTAAAGTTCCCAGAAGTTAAATAACCTGCCCAGAATGATTCAGAATTCTAACTCAAGACTTCCTAACTCCAAGTCCAACAATCTATCCACTATACCAATTACATACCCAGAAGACATGGATTTATGATCTCTGCATGACTTGCTTAGTAGAAATGATGATTTCACTGATACAGGAAATTATCAGATGAAAAGACTTTCTCTGACCAGGAAACTTGGCACCTCTGAATTTTATAGTCTTAGAGAGATGCTAGAACATGAAGAGGTTAAGGGACTTACTTTCTCAGAACCACATAGCCAGTGTTTGTCAGAGACAGGACCTGATTTCGGGACTATCTAGCTCCAAGGCCAGATGGCTATCTACTCTGTGGGTTTTGGGATCTTGTCTTTTTGAGCAATCAGTGTTGAGTGACTTGCCCAGGGTCACATAGCTAGTAAGTATCTAAGACTGGACTTCAACTCAGGCCCTCCTGATTCCAGGGCTGGTGCTTTTCCCACTGCACTATCTAGCTGTTCCTTTGTTACGCTCTCCTCCAACCTTTTTTTGAGGCACTGGGATTATGTGAATTTTTAAAAATTTAAAATTTTTTTAAAAAACCCTAAAGATAGGGTTCAAGCCTGTGCATTTGCGAAAGACTTTACTCACTGATAGAAGGAATGAAATAAGCAGTTGGTAAGCATTAGGCCTGAGCACTTTACAAATATCTAATTTGATCCTTACAACCATCCTTGTAGAGTTGATACTGTTATTATCATTGCCATTTTACAATTGTTGAAAATAACAGAAATTAAATTATTTGCCTAGGGTCTCATATCTAATAAGTATTTGAGGTTGATTTGGAACTCAGTCTTCCTAACCAGTGCTCTATTCATTGTGCCATCTGGGTACCTCTTTTGGCGAAAACAATCATTATTGTATGGCTGGAATGAGGAGAGTTGATGAAAACGTGGGAGAAAAAAATCTAGCTTTGAGAGATGATCATGGCTCCAGGATCTGTTCAGGGAGAGAATTCTGGAGGAAAGACAAGATTTTGGAAAGAAGCTAACACAGAAGAAGAGTATGGTAGTACCAATAGATATAGTTCACAAGTCCCTCATTTTCAGGGTGCCTTCTTGGAGTTTCTGGGGAGTTTCCCTTTAGGTGACATTGCAAGCTCTCTTATTCTGTTGCACTGAGATATCTCTCCCACTGGAAGAACTCATTCACTCTGTATATTGCCTGGTATATTATCGGTATAATTTCTCTTATTTCTGCTTGTTCTCTGTTTGGTTAAATGGATTTCTTAACTATTTACTATTCGTCCAACTAGCATTTGGTGGGAAGAAAGTTAAAGTCTCCAGTTATACCTTGAAATAAAAGTCATTTACTCTAAAGGAGCAATATTTAGGGGAGCAGATAGATCTGACTCTTTTCTGCGGACAGCAGAGCATCCAGCTTTATAATCCCATTCTCTTGCTTCTCACTAGGCAGGTCCCAAAGTTTCCCTTGGAGAGAAGTGAACTAGATTTCAGAAATATTTATGTTTCCCTGAAAGATGCAAAAGCATGTGGACATAACATAAATGAGCAACACACACTTTACAAAATATTTTGATAATTGTAATTCAAAATATTTGGTTTCCTTCTGGATTGCCAAAGAGGTACACAAAAAAAGGTTAAGAAGTTTTCTATTAGACATATATCCTCTTGATGATAAAATAACAAGAGCTAACATTTCTAAGGTTTTCAAAGTGCTTTATATATATTGTGAGGAAATTTGCTTTGTAAACACAACACACCATGTAACCAGTGGGGACTTCCCCAAAGTCACAAAGCTAATAAGAATAATGTTCAGGATTTGAATTCAGGACCTTAAAGTCCAGAACTGGTACTAACTTTACTTGGTGGTATGGCAAATACTCTTATGTTTGAAATCTAACTCTAATAGGGTAAGTCCCAATATTAGATGAACAGTGTGGGAACCATTCATGGAAAAGCTTTGCAAAGACCCTGGATGGATTGCTATAGATAACAGAGGCCCATATAGTGATGACCCTTTTGCCTCCTTCTTCTCCCCCTCTCCCATCTTGTTTTTACCCAACAATCATTTGTAATGGAACTCAGTAGGGAGCTAGCCTCCCACAGTACATATTGAAAGGTCTCTGTTTTTTTAAAAATGCAAAAAAAAAAAAAAAAAAAAAAAAGAGCTTCATTTTAATTACTTAAACTTCCCTTTTGACAGTGTTTGGAAATCTGTTGTGAGTAGTGGAGTTAGAATGGTTAAAAGAGATGTAGGTACTTATTGGGTCTCTGCCTGGCAATAGGGGACCTGTGACAACCCTCAAGTTGGAAAGCCTTGGGAGGTGAGCTTTCTCAGAAGAAAGCCTGTGAGCCTGTTGCCAAATATCCTCCACACATCTGTGATGTAGCACATGGATGTATGTCAGTTACCACCCACCAGGAGTCCTTGGCAGAAGGCTGGGGAAGGAGAGGAAGAAAGTGAGACATTATCCTTCATTGGAGACATTATCTGCAATTAACTCGAGATTTAAGGCAATAAGCACAGGAATGTTAGGCAGGAAGACTTGAAAGCAGAAAACAGTCATTTTCTTCCTCTTTCCTGACGGGCGATGGGATTTAAAGAGCAATGATAATGGTTTTAAGGTAAGGATATGTGGGTGGAGAAGGACAATGTGGGACTGACTTTTTAATATTGGGAATACGCTGTGAAAGTGCAGATCAGGCTTAAAATCCGGCCAGGGCACTCTAGCATTTGTAATGTGGTCTGTTCATAAATTCTATGCTTTTAAATTTCTGGGTGAAGAATTTAAGTAGGTAGGTTAGAATGAGAGATTGTCTCTTCTGAGAATTGTCTCAAAATTCTGAGTGGTCCAGTCTAATTAGGAAAAGTCACCCAGCTCTGCCTGTTGTTCCTTTTCAAATAATTTTTATTTTATTGATGCAGCAAGATGGCATAACGAAGAGAGTGCTAGATTCATAACCAGAAAGATCTGCATTCAAATCACATGGTAGGTGCTATATAAATGCTAGCCATTATTGTTCTCATTTTCTTGCATAGGTTCAAGTAAAGGTTCAATTACATGGAAAATGAGGAGGTTGGAGTGAACATCCTGAGTGACTCTTTGATGTTCTGAGTATCTTGGAGGTAAACATGTCTGGTACTTGAGGTTGTTCTTTTTTAAATCTTTACTTTACTACAGAAAAGATAATGATGAATGCTGGAGGGGATGTGGGAAAACTGAATACATAATACATTTGTTGGTAGATTTGTGAACTGATTCTGAAAAGCAATTTGGAACTATGCCCAAAGGGCTATCAAAATGTGCACACCCTTTGATACAGCAGTATTTCTATTGGACTTATATCCCAAAGAGATCTTAAAGGAGGGAAATGAACTCACATCTGCAAAAATGTTTGTGACAGCCCCTTTTTTAATGGCAAGAAATTAGAAACTGAGTAGATGCCCATCAGTTGGGGAATGGTTGAATAAATTATGGTATATAACTTTTATGAAATATTATTGTTCTATAAGAAATGACCAGCAAGATAATTTCAGAAAGGCCTGGAGAGATTCACATGAACTGATGCTAAGTAATTTGAGCAGGACCAGGAGATCATTGCACATGGCAACAATAAAATTATGTGATAATCGATTATGGTAGATATGGCTCTTTTCAACAATGAGATGATTGAAGCCAGTTCCAATGATCTTGTGAGGAAGAGAGCTTTCTCCACCCAGAGAGAGGATGACTGTGGGAACTGAGTGTGGATCACAACATAGCATTTTCACTCTTTTTGTTGTTGTTTGCTTGCATTTTGTTTTCTTTCTCATTTTATTTTCCTTTTTGATCTGATTTTTCTAGTGCAGGAAGGTAATTGTAAAAATACATACATATATTAGATTTAACATATATTTTAACATGTTTAACATATATTGAATTACTTGTCATCTAGGGGAAGGGGGAAGAGGGGAAAATTTGAAACACAAGGTTTTGCAAGGATCAGTGTTGAAAAATTATGCATGTACATGTTTTGAAAATAAAAAAGTTTTACTGTACAACATCTTGCCATTACTGGCAGCCTTACTTAGGATTGAAATGCATGTTTCTCAGTTAAATAGTCATCTCTGAAGTCATATGGTATGATAATGTGTCAGAATCAGGACTGAAACCCAGGTTCTGGAAGAATGTGTTTAAAGCTCCAATTGCAGATTTAAAAAATGCAATTCAGATGCCTAATATTAATTTTCCTTTATTGCCTACAATCTTTTTAGGGAATCAGAACAAGTCCGATAGAAACCACCAATTAGGGGCTTGAGGACTGATCCTCTAGTACAGGAGTTGTTGCAGAAAAACACACACACACACACACACACACACACACACACACACACACACCAAACCTGAGGGCTTAAGTTTCTTGCCTTTGAAATGAGGGTGTTGGTTGCATGGTCTGCCATTTAAGGTCCCCCAGCTAGTTGCTCCCTTAATTCCCTATGATCTTGTTTTCTCAAATAGTCAGTATGACCCAGGGATTTGCAGACTTCTCATGAGACAGGAATGAGGCAATTAAAAAATATGAAAAGGAAGAATGTTGTTGAGGTGAGGCTGAATGAGATCTCAGAGACCATTGAACCCAAATTCTAAGCCCAACTCCAGACTTCCTTCAGCTAAAGTGAGAAACCGAACTGTTAGTTAAGGTCAACAAATGGTCCCCTGTGGTCTTGTTCCTCTTTAAAGCTAGTACCAGGCATGTGCTGAAAACAACTGTTAAATTTTCAGCGTGAGAAGTTACACCTTGGAAATTGGCAGATGCTACAAATAATGGTTTGATTGATTGTTTCTTAGGGTGTTTATTCTTTTAAGAAAGAATTTGAGAAAATGTTAGTAATGCAAATGAAGCTTTTAAAATGGGTCTTGTGTATATTTTTTTTTTCCCCAGGAAGCTACTTTTTAAATATCTACTAGCACACTACCAGCTAGTGCTGTCCCTCTGAGATTATCTTTTATATAATTGTTATATAGGCATTTGTGTGTTGTTTTCCTCATTAGAATAGGAGCTTCTCAAAGGCAGGAATTATTTTTACCTTTCTTTGTATTCCCAAATGTTTAGTATGGTGCTTGACACTTTATAAATCCTTATTGACCGACTGTAACTGAACAACTTCCCCTTTACAAGCATAGCTCCTTTTCAACCTTAGTATTATCCTTTCCCTCTATTTTTTGTTTTCATTAAGATGCTATATCTCTATTATACATGTTCTTGTTTTTCTACTCATACCACCATTTTTATTCAGGCTCTCATTATCTTTAGCCTGGTCCACTGCAGTAATCTTCTTATTGGTCTCTCTGCTTCAATTCTCAACACTCTGATTCATGAGTGGAGAACTTATCTCCTCATTTCCTAAAACAAAGGTCAACTGTGTCACACCCTTACTCCATAAACTTCAATGATTCCCTATTACTTCCAAATATGTCCTTTAGCATTTAAAGTCTTCATAACCTGATTGTTTTGTGACCCTTCAAGTCTTCATATCTTCTTCCCTTCATGGATTCCACAGTCCAGTAACACTGGCCTCTGCTTTTCTTCATGCTTCACTTTTAATCTCTATGCTTTTGCTAGACTATTCCTCTTCTCTGGAATGCTATCACTCTCTCTTCTCACCTCATCTTTTTAGAATCCCTGCCTTCCTTCAAGACAAGTCAAAGGACATTTCTGCCAAAGGCCTTTCCCCATCACTCCATCTGTTAGAATCTTCCTCTCAGATAATTTTGTACCTTCTCAATACGTCTTGTATGTACCTATTTATCTCCATTATTTGAATGTAGAGTTCTCAAAGTCAGAGTCTTTCTTTGTAACTCCATAGCTTATAAATAGTTAATAAACTTTTGTTGATTGATCCCTGCAAGTGGTCTTTTGGTCTTCCATTGAAGTCTTCTCTGTTTGGCTTTTTAAAACCTTGCCCTTACCTATCTTTCCTGTCTTCTTACATCTTACTCTCTCCAACTACTCTGCCACCAGTGATACTGGCCTCATTGCTGTTCCTCATACATAACACTCATATCCTTGCCTTTCAACATTTTCACTGACTGTTTTCTCATCTTGGTGATTCCCCCTCTTCATCTCTTCTTTCTCTGGCTTCCTTCAAATCCCAGCTTTTACAAAATACCTTTCCAAATCTCCTTTGATTTTCTCTTTTTTTCTCTTGATTATCTCCAATTTATTTTTATCTATAACTTATTCACACATAGTTTTTATATGTAGTTTTCCCCATTAGAAGATGAACTTTTCAAAACAGACTATGTCTTTTATCTTTTTTTTTTTTTTTTTTTTTTTGCATTACCAATGCTTTGTGTATCCCCTGGAACCTTGCTGTCATTCAATTGTGTCTGATTCTATTAGACCCTATGGATGTTATTCTATGGGTTTTTCTTGGCAAAGATACAGGAGTCATTTGCCATTTCATTCTCTACTGTGTCCCTATTTGATGAGGAACTGAAGCAAATAAGGGTTAAGTGACTTGGTCAAGGTCACACAGCTAGTAGTGTCTGAGGCTGGATTTAAATTCAGATATTTCTGACACCAGGCTCGGTACTCTATCCATTGTACCATCCAGATGCCCATAATACACGTGATTGGCACCTAGTACGTGATTCATAAATGTCTCTTAATTGACTGAGGGAGAACCTCACTACATCTAGAAGTCAGCAACTGAACTTTTGTATTTCTAATTATTAGCTAGTTTTTCCTTATGTGAATACTAAGTCTTCCTCTCCATAATTTTGCTCCGACAGAAGTCCTTTGGGGCCAAACAGAACAAATTTAATCTCCTCTTCTCTGATAGCCCTTCGAATACATGATGGCAGCAATCATATTTCTCTTAAGTCTTTTCTTCTCTAGGATAAAGATCCTGAAGAATCTTTTGAGAAATTCAGTATGCAGTGTTTCTAATTTGGAAATGAAATAAATAATCTTGAATAATCCTAGTTGCCATTAGGGTCATTACTATGTGGTTGCTCTTTTTTTGAGTGGTTGTTCTTATTTTATTTTGCTTTTAAAATTTTTGCCAATATAAGAGCTTAACACCTGGAGTTTAAGATTTTATAATTTGATTTGCAATCACAGAATTTATGTTTCCTGTTGAACTACTAGCAAAACTCAGGAGAACTTGAGGATTCAATGGAAGTAGAAAATGCCATTTTACTCCATCCTGAAATTTCCCTTTTCCCCCATTCTCAAGATTGTTCCTCTTACCCTCTCTTTTTCTTTTCTCCTTAAGCATCACCAAGATATAACAGAAGTACTGTCTGTCTATGACCCCTGATGAAAATTGATGATGATAGAGTTCCAAGGGGACACGTATCTCCATATTTGAATATAAGCAGTTTATTCAGTCCTTTGTCATAAAGAAAATATATTCTTTTTAGGAAATGCATGAACCAGAGGGCAGATTCTCAAAGAGAAGACACTAGACAGGACAGGGACTATGAAGATCATGAATGCTTGAAACTAAATTATGATTCTTTTTGGACATGTATATATTTTTAAATGGGAAGAGGTAGTCATATAGGAATGCTACTAGCAAGAGAAGAGTTTGGGGTGGGAGTGCTAAATGGGGAAATAAATGTTATTATTTCTTGGAGGAGGTCAAAGAAGCAAGGAAGTATCTACCTCCTCCAAGAAATAATAACCAGGAATGGGTTTTAGCTGATGAAAAAGTAGAGTTTGGGAGATAGATTGTCAAGTTGGAAGAACAGCAAATAAGACTATTGCCACTGGATTCTAAAATTTGTAGAGAGGAATAAAGTGTGGGAGGAAGAAAATAGGAAGGGCCCATGTTGTAAGAGACTTTAAATTCCACATAGAGGACCTAATATTTGATCCTAGAAGTAATGGAGAGGACTGGAGATTATTGAGTTTCAGGTACTCACATAATATGGTCAAACTGGTGCTTTAGGAAAATCATTTTGACAGCTGAATGGAAGAATGGAGGATAGATTGTGGTGGAAAGACTTCAGGCAGAGAGATCCCTCTGCAGGATCTTGTGGTATCCCAGGTGTCATCACCTGATAAAAGCCTACACATGACAGTGGCTGATTGAATGGGAAAAAGAAAATATGTAAGAGAGATTTTGTGAAGATAGAACAAAACTTGGCAAGATTTAGTAACTAGTTGGATATGTAGAGTAAACGAAAGAAAACAGCCAAGAATAGAAAGGGTCACTGAGTTTGTGAGTCTGGGTGATTGGAAGGATGGTGATATACTCAACAGTATTAGGGAAGTTTGGATGAGGATAGGGTAAAGAGGCAAAGATATTGAATTCTAAATTGAAAATACTGTTTGAGATGCCTCTGGAACATATAGTTTATACTATTCAATGGGTAATTGATGATACAAGGCTGGAAATTAAGATCAAGGTTAAAGTTGCATAGTTGCATAGATATCATCTGTATATAAATGATAATTGAGCCCATGAGGGCTGATAATTTTTATCAAGTGAGACAGCAAAGAGGGAGAAGAGAATGAGACCTAGGACAGAGCCTTGGGATATACCTATGATTAAGTAGGCATAAGCTGGATGAATATTTAGCAAAGGAAACTGATGTCATAGGAGAACCAGAAGGAGAACCAGGAAAGAACAATGTCACAAAATCTACAGAAGATACTCAGGAGAAATTGATGATTGACAGTTTCAAAGGCTACAGAGATCAAGAATGATGAGGATTGAGAACAGGCCATTAGATTTAATAATTAAGGAATCATTGGTATCTTTGGAAAGAGCAGTTTGAATTGAATGATAAAATTGGATGCTAGACTGCAGAGCATAATATAGAAAAGGCACAACATAAAAGTTATGACAGACTTTCAGTCATCCAGCTATTGGTTGGCATGAAGTTTCTGCCAAATGTAGGACAGCTGATGAATTCTTGTTCTCTTGGTCTTTCAGTCCTATTCTAATCTCCCATCTCTCCATTCACAGGCTTGAATAAATGAATGAATATAGAAAAAAGTTCAAAAGTGATATGAAAAACATTACGCTAAATTTTGGAAATGCAAAAGAAGAAAAGCAAGACAATCCCTGCACTAAAAGAAATCACATTCGAATGCATGTGTATATATGTATGGGGCAACATGGGGCAACATAGGTAGCAGATTTCAGCTGAAAGTCAGATGAGAAAACCTAGTGTGCTGGAATACACAGGAACCACCTGACAGTGGCTGCTGGAGATCTAAATGAGACCCGTAGAATGGATCTCCTCATGTGAGAGGATGATACAAGGAGACCGAGAGGCAGTTGCTATTCTCTGACCTCTCTGACTGAGAGGCTGCTGCATTGTCTGATCTCTCTCCTCTTCACTCTGCCACCAATTTATCTTGTTCCTAGTATGCAACACCTGTGTCAGCAAAGGCTGCCCTGCAATTCTTTCAGATGTTATAATGCACAGCTATTGTGGCTCTCGGAGAATTGATCTGTCCCTTAACATTAGTGGTCAATGGATTTTAGGGGCTATAGATTTAGAACTGGAAAAGCTTTCAGAGGCTATTTCACACATAAACAAATTAAGATATTGGGAGAGAGATTCCATAACTTGCTAAATTACAGCAATAATAATAATTTGAATGGAATTTATTATATCTTTTTAAAGATTTGTGAGGTACTTTACTTGTATCATTTCATTTGAACCAAATATATATATATATCGGTTCTATGGTACAACAGCAAATTAGATGGTAATGCATCCTTTTAAAAGTCATTTCCATTAATATAAGCTTCTGAAACAGAATCTGGCAGTGCCAAGGACTTTGGTGGCAAGAATTTATTTTTAGAGTCTTCAGTAGCTGTGGCTTATGAAGATTTGGGAGTAATAGCCCTTACAGCATAAGTTACCAGGTTATATTTCCACTGAGGGCTCTTTCCTTAAACTATTATTTCAGGGGCCAGGCTGGAAGCAGGACCAGTGATTTGAGAGATGCTGCTGTTTCCAAGCTCTTGCCTTTTGGTTAGTAATTGATCATACTAGTGGTGATGATGGGCCCCTTCTCCCAGAAGAGAGAGAGGAGAGAGGGAGAGAGGAAAGGGATAATTCCTTATTTCTTTAGCTGGAATGGTTTACCTATCTGTCACTAACAATTGGTCATAAGTTGGTGTTGGCAGTGACAGGGAAGATGGGTCTCTTTTCAACAGATTCTCTAGGAGATGGCTATAAGGGTGATGCTAGAAAAGGGGCTGGTTATGTGCAAGGTAGTTGTTCTTTCTAGGATTCTTGGGTTTCTGATGTGCTATAATTAAAAGAAATATATTAAAATATGGTATCATTAAAAGAAATATAAAAAATTGCTTACCTATAGCCATATAAACAAATGAAGCATTGTTCTCCACCTTGAAATCTCTTGCTTCTGCTGTTCTTGCTTTAGTTTTCTTCAGCCTTCTATGCTATCATCTCTTTCTCTTTTGCTTGTGAGCAGCTGAATATTGCCGGAGGAAGTGATGACACCATTTATATTTTTTCCATTTGTACTAATCTTAAATTGACTCTTACTGCTTCATGGAAATCTTTTTTTCTTTAATTTAAATCTGATTAACTCCCCACTACATTTCTCACAGTATCCAAAGTTTTTCCTTCCCCCCCCTCCAAATTGTGAACCTCCAACCCTATATATCACTCTATCAGTTAATAAGCTTATTGAGAAAATGGAGGATATTAATACTAAGTTCCCTCTTTCATTTTTCAGAATTTTCTTATGTCTTCATCCATCTTCTCCCTCTTTGTTTCAGTTTCAAGGGAAGAAATTGCCCTGCTAATGAACAGTAATTCATTAACCTTAACATTTGGTTCCATCCCACTTTTGTCCTCTCTATGTTGTTGTTCTATTCATCTCCCTCTAACACCTTCGATCTCTAGATATGAGGCCCTTTTTCGATGACCAGACTATGATTATAATAATGTAGGGAGTGAATTGTATTAATTGTATTAATCTTTGCTACAAGTGAAACAGAAGACAAAAGAAGATGCAGCAAAGTGAAAGAAAAGTTTTATTTCCATTGGAGAAGCAAATAAAGAATTTCACAGAGTTGATTTCATTGCATATCAAAGTAAACAAAAAATAATTTCATAGAACATTTGGTCATCTCATCATAAGTATATGTGAAAAATACCACCATGAAAATGACTGCATTTTATGCAACATGTGTTACTAAAGATGATAAACTGGAGAAAGTTCACGAAAAACTTTCCAAGAAACTCCTGATTAAATGGATATGTGTTATGATACTTTGTTACCTCAAAACAAAGGAGGACATAGATGAGAATGGCAAAAAATATGTATTGGAAAATGTGATTGAGGAGGCAGGAATGAGAGACATCAAGGACTTATAGACTTTCCAGAAAGCTTACATCTATGTTTCATTTTTTTAGGAAGGAATTGGAAGGTATTGGACATGGCAAACCCTAAATAACACCAGAAGAAAGGAAATTGGTTGTGTTTTTTTAAATGACAATGACTTTTTACTGATAAGTGAGTGATTACTGAATCAACTGTCTGTATACAATGATCCTATTGAATTGTTAGACCAAATATTATAATACAAAACTAAAAGAACGTGAAAATTAGAAAAACATATGGTATATAATTCCACTGACCATACTAAACATGGTAGTACCTGCCTGAATTCCCTGCTCTTGGGGAATAACGTTAGTACAATGCATAAATTCAGGAGTTTTGAGTTGTAGTAGGGCTAATATCAAATGGGTGTTTGATTAAGTCCATCACCAATATGGTGAGGTCTTGGGAGTAGAGGGTCATGCTACCTAAATAGTGATAAATTAACTCATGTTAGAAATGGACCATGTCAAAACTTCTTTGCTGATCAAATATGAGATCAGGCCATGACATAAATGGCTGTTGTAATTCCAACTTTGTCAAGAAAGGGAGATCAGCAAGAGAGAGAGAGAAAGAGAGACAGAGACAGAGACACAGAGAGAGAGAGACACAGAGAGAGAGACAGAGAGAGAGAGACAGACAGAGACAGACAGAGACAGAGAGACACAGAGAGAGACAGAGAGAGAGACACAGAGACAGACAGAGACAGAGAGAGACAAAGAGAGAGAGAGACAGACACAGAGAGAGAGAGAGAGACAGAGAGAGAGAGAAAGGGAGGAAGAAAGGGAGGAGGGATGGAGAGAGAGATAGGAAAGAAAGTAGGAAGAAAGGAAAAAAGCAATAGAGAAAGGGATGGAAGAGAGGAAAGGGAGGGAGAGAGGGAAAAAAGAAAAAGAAAGGAAGAAAAAATAAGAAAGAAAGAAAGGAAGGAAAGAAGAGAAAAATAATTTAATTAAGTACAACCTGAACAGCCCAACAACCTATGTGAAAAAATTATTGATGCCAAAAATGGGAAAAGAATGGAAGAAAGGACATTTATATCTAAAGTACATGTATAGAACCAGTTATAATAATTTTAGACAGAAATTGTCAATGAATTACCATAGTTAGAAAATCAAAAGAGTCCCAAACATGCCTTAATCAGCAAACATATGATCAACAATTGATCAGCAAAAAGATATGGTAGCCAAAGACTAGACCAGTTTAGAATATAAATTTGTTTGTAAAATATTTCAGGAAAGGATGGTCAAAGATTGTTTCTTCTTCATATTTCTTCAAAAAACAGTGAAAATTAGGGCAGGTTTGTGTTGCATTGGATAGAGCACCAACCTTGAAATCAGGAGGACCTGAGTTCAAAGCTGACCTCAGATACTTAACACATCCTAAGCTTGTGACCCTTGGCAAGTCACTCCAATTGCCTCAGCAAAACAAAAAACAAAAACAAAAAAAGTGAAAATTACTGGAAGAAAAAAAAAAGTTTAAAAGAAGCCTGGTTAAGAAGCCAACTAAACAAACTCTTCCTTGAGGTATTTAATAACAAGAATGAAAGCAGGACAAAAAATGCAGAATGTTTTTATTTTTTGAATTCTTAATTAACAAGTATTTTAAAGCATTTACTGTATAACAGTTTCTCTAGCAAATGGTTTGTAAAACCAAACAAATAAATGAAAATAAAGCAAAAAAAAAAAAAAAATGGAATCTGATCTCAAAAAATGTAAACTCTTTACATTGGACAACATATATTAATCATTACATACCAGATTGTTATTCATGAGAAGAAACTCTTAAGATCTAACTTGATTTTAGAAAGAAATTTATTAAGTCATTTGGTAGAGGAGAGTGATTTGGAGAAGAGCTGTGGCTTCCTTCCATCCAGGTTTTGGAAAGTTTACATTATATAGGATGTAGACAAGGGTGCACACCCACATCCACAGTTAATTGATTTTGCAATTAAGGGCAATTTGAAAATAAGATAGATTGAGATAGATATGATCAGATGGAAGCATTCAAAATCAAAATAATTATGAACCCAAAACACAAGCTTGAATGGACCCATTACGAGTCCTGGGAGGGGTGATACAAAATGGAAATGCCTTCAGTGGGTACAGGACCTAAACCTAAAATACTTTGTAGTCGCTTGCAGCATTCTTAGACAATTACTGGGATCATGGGTATGGACCACCTTTAATAACATAAGGTTAGATTTAAACAATATAATAATTTTCCCCAAGCAAAATATTAAATCATTTATCCTACAAAATAAATATGAATAATGGAACTCTACTAAAGAAAACAAAGCTGAGAAAAAGAACTCAATTCCCTGGTTCTGAGAAAAAGCTTTCCTTTAATGCAAATTCCTTAGGTCATGACATAGTGTCTCAGACAATGTCTGATTGATTCAAGGAAGAGTATAGGTTCTATTCACATGATTCCTCTGATTCAATAAAGAAGTGTTCTTACCTAATTAAGGTAAGTCACTTATAAGTGAGTAGGAGAATTAATGGAATCCTAACAGTTATAGCACAAATACAGACCATGCCTTTTAGGCTGCACTCCTAAAATAAAGGGGAAAAGTATGTCCACACATATGTATGAGTATAAGTATATATACTCACCTACATGCACAAATATATGAATACACATGTATACATATGTATATGTATAAATATGTATACATACATATTTGTATATGCATCTATCTGTATAAAATATATATATATATCTATAAAATCTGTAAAAACAAATTTTTTACAAACTTTGGAAGAAAGTATAGCTTATACCCAGATTAACATAGTGGGCAAGAATTTACCCTGAATTGTATCCCATTCTTTTGATGTTCTGCTATAAGAAAATAGTGATAAAGACTAAGTGCTGTCAAGAATGAAATAATGTGGTTATCAGAGAAGAGAGACATAAATCCTAATTCTTAACAATTCCTTTCATATAATCCCTTCTCTTCTATACTTTCTAAACCTAGAATAAATCTCTTTAGTGCTGAGATTTTTTTCCCAGCCAAAATCTTCCCCGGGACCAATGTGATTTTTTAAGTTGTGATTTCATGATTGCCTGTGTCCTCTACAGGGAACAGGATATAGGCCACAGAAGAGCATTCTTATACTTCTTTTCAGTGGTAAGAGCAAGGGATTAGGGGAGTTGGGAAATGTAAGCAGACAGTCCTGGAAACACAATAAATGGTCTGGCTAGTGATTTTCTGGGATTAGTTAGTTCCTCTTGGAGAGAAAAAAAAGATTTTTATTTTGCATGTCAAATAGCTGTATCAGAGTTACTAAATACAGTTTCCTTGCAAAGCTTTCATACAGTTGATATACATGTTTCAAAGTCTTAAATTGAGTATTAATATATAAAGTAATTTTTCTCTTCAAAGTCTTTTGATACATTTTACTAAAATTCACTCCTGCAAGAATTTCAAACTACTTATTCTTTCCCCTTATGAATATTTTCAGATCAGCTTGGGTGCATAGGATCAAAAACTACTAGTTGGTCTGCTCCGTTGCAAGGGCAAGTAGTCATTGCTAAGATCAGAAAGATGAATGCTTTAGTTGAACAAAGCTAAAAAGAGACTCATGGCTCAAATTCCCTGGCATTTGTCCCTGGTATTTCTTTAAGTCCATGACATGAATGAAATGTTTGGCCTCAACCCCAGGATTCTTATGAACTCAGTGCAGTGATTTACTTCTTCCTAGAGCTGTTTGTAAATTGGAGTAAGTGCCTTTTGTATTTTCTTCTCTCCCTCTGGGATAACAAAATGAGTCTAAGTTGAAAACTTCTTTTAAAAATCATTCAATGAAGTCACAAAGAAATAATTCTTAGATAATTGCCACAAGGCCCTTAGATTAGAAAACTTGCTTCCTGTCAAGAAATGAAGACTCCTGTGAAAAAAAGGTTTGTAAAGGTCAGGGAGAGATGATAATGGTATGGGGGGGGAAAGTCTTATAATATTAATTATGCCTCAGGAAGTAGATTTGATGGTGCTGACTGAATTGTTTGGAAGATGACTGGAGATGCAGGAAATATCAATCATAATAAGGAAGACAGGCTATAGATAGTTTAATAGATATCTTGATATGATTCATACTGCTGGAGTATACACAACAGGAACATAACAGATATTTGTCTTTAGGACTCAGGTTCAAATCCTACTTCTGTCATTAACTATCACTGTGATTTTCAGCAAGTCACTTAACTTCCTCCTATTTGTGAGCCTGAGTTTCCTCATCTGAAAAATGAGGTTGTTGGGTTTTTGAGATAACCTCCAGATCTAGATCTCTGACCCTATAATGAAATTCTCTTTTCTATATTTTCAGACTTGATCTGTAGCTCCAGAAGAGAATCATAAAATTTTAGAACTAGAAAGAACTTCAGGGGTCATCATCCCTTTGTCTCTGTCTGTCTCTCTTTTTTCTTCTCTCACTGTTTCTCATGAGAACTTTATGGATTTCCTAATTTTTAGTGCCTCCCCTACAAAAATTTCCTTGCATTTATCCTGTGAATATTTTTATAGATTTTTATATGCATACCTGCTATCCCTTCCTGGAATGTAAGCTCCTTAAAAAATGGGACTATTCTAGTTTTTGTCTTTGTATATCCAATACCTGTGCTTTAAATTTTTAAAAATAGCTTTTTATTTACAAGATATATGCATAGGTAATTTTTCAGCATTGACAGTTGCAAATCCTTTTGTTCTAACTTTTTTCCCTCCTTCCCCCCACTCCTTCCCCCAGATGGTAGGTTGACCAATACATGTTAAATATATTAAAGTATAAGTTAAATAAAATATATGTATACATGTCCAAACAGTTAATTTGCTGTATAAAAAAAGTTGGACTTTGAAATAGTGTACAATTAGCCTGTAAAGGAAAACAAAAATGCAGGTGGACAAAAATAGAGGGATTGGGAATTTTATGTAGTGGTTCATAATCATCTCCCAGAGTTCTTTCCCTGGGTGCATGTGCTTTAAATTTTAATCAATGTTTGTTGATTGATTGATAAACTGAAGATACACAATAACCACTTTAGTAGAAAGGGAACTCAGACCCAAGTCATGGCCAATTTGGCTCCCAGAAGGCTAATAATGAAATACCTCCTTCCTTTTGAATGGAGAAGAATTAGAATGTGGACAGAGTCACATGCTGCTAGTCATAGTCAGTGTGTCTTTAGACTTTACTTCTTATTATAAAAATAGGCTCTCCTTGGAGAGGAGAGTATATTGGGAAATATCAGTTCTAATTTAAAAACAAAAGGTGCACCAATTTTTTTTTTTTTTTTTTTTTTTTTAAAGAAAAGAGGGTTAGTAATTGGGTTTGAACCTTTTTTTTTTTTTTTCAGTTTTGTCTGTGTCCAATTAAAGATGAAGTGACTGAGGAAAACAAATTTTTGATTTTCTGAGAATACTGATTTATTAAATCAATGCATGCCAAATGCTTAACAAAATGGGATCAGATCTCCTCAGTTTAAGTCCAGAACTTCATTACAGGGGGAAATGGACTTTTATACATTAAAAACAATTAATCAAATGACACCAATTAATTAAAAGGAAGCAATGCAACGATAGATAATCTGATTTCTAATTAGATGAAAGATTAGGGACTTTCCAAGTTGGAAAGGGAAGAACGAATAGATATAATTCCCTGAATTCAGCAAAGGAGGTATTCCATTCCCCAGGAAACAATCAAAGGAACATGGAAACAATAACAGATTGATCTGTAAGGCCAGTTATCAGATAAGATATATGGGTTGTTTGACTTGTATAATTATGAGAAAAATTCCTTGCATCAATCTCTGGATCTCACCAAATTTGTTGTCAACATCACATAGATCCTTGGTTAAGGGTCTTCCACAACAGGGAGAGATAACATAGTTTCATAGTCATGAAGGATTAGGCTTAAACAATACAATAAGATTTTTTCCCAGTTCCCACAATTAAATAAATTGTGACAGAGGCAGAGGTTGAAGTAGACCTATAATTGAATAGAAAGGGAGCTAAACTAGTTCCAAAATTGAGTCATAATTAATCACTTGCTGTCCTAATCTGTTCAATTACCTTATATTTGACTCTTCATGCCCCCATTTAGGAGTTTTCTTGGCAAAGATACTGAAATGGTTGGCCATTTCCTTCTTCAGTTCATCACTGTATATTGTCTCCCCTCTAAGCTCTGAGAAGGCAAAAGATATGTTTGTTTTCTATATTTATATAAGCAGTACTTACTTAACATAATCATTGACAAGGAGTGAGCACTTAATTGCTTTTTCTTTAAATCATTCAACTTGGGATAAGAGTTTGTGGGAAATAAAATTGTTATGAAGATGAAATTAAAGTAGAGATAGCTCAGTGGCTCTGGGAATAGAGCTCTGGACCTGAAATCATGAAAAGCTGTGATCAAACTTATCCTCAGGTACTTACTACCCTAACTGAATCCACTGTCTGACTCAGTTTCCTCATATATAAAATGAAGATAATATAGTACTTGTCTCCCATTGTAAAGCATTGAATAAATGATAATTACAGTGGATGAAAAATAATTTTTAAAACTAGAAGCACAATGGGAGTAAATAATAACTAGCCCAAGCATTACAGTGGATCTCTAATTCATAAACAATTTTATTTTAGATTCTGTGGAAACTATCCTTCAAAAACTCTATTGGAAAAGCTAGCATGTTTAGCATAACCTTAACATTAAAAAAGAGGGAGAAGGATTGAACCCAAAAATACTCTGTGGATTCCTTAGATGAAGACTAAATCTTAGAATCATAAACTTAGAATGGAAAAGGCCATTGAGTCCAATCTTGAATTTTATATGGAAGTGAGTGTAAGCCCATGAAGGGCACTTGCTTAAAGCCTAAAAGGCAGTACCATCAAAGGTCAGCTTTGACTGTCTACTTCCTAGACGTTACCCTTTCCACTATATCATGGTGCCAGACTGTCTTTTAATATTTAAAAATTCTTCCCAAGAACATGGACCGATTGAGTCTTCCACAACCTGCAGGTTTAGGATAAAATAGGAAAAATCCTATGTCTAGCAGGGGCTCCTCTGAAGTCATTCATATACATCTAAATTGTTACTATGAATAAAAAGTCCCAGGTGAAATTACAACAGAATTTGAGTCAAAAAAAGGTTGGAGAAAAAGGATTTAAAAATTTTCCAAGCATACATAAATGGTGAATGGAATTAATGTTGAAGATATACATAATACAGTTGTTGAATGATTTGAATTCAAATGTGGCCTCGGGCATGTATTAGCTGGACAAGTCACTTAACTCTTTTCCTCAGTTTTCTCATCTGTAAAAGGAATTAGCAAACCATTTTATTATCTTTGCCAAAATTGCCAAATGGGGTCATAAAGGGTCAAACATGACTGAAAACTACAAAACATTTTTATTGTTATGTATATAAATATATGTGTGTGTGTGTGTAAAATCATGCAAACTACTTTCATATACTTATGTCATTTGACATACTGTTGAAGTCTACAGGCAAGTTAAAGGTAGAAAATGATATAAATACAAAGTATTATAAACTGATTTTTGTTTCCACAATTCTAAAACATCTTTGATTTTAGGTTGGCTAAAGTCCAGAGATGTTTTGATGTTTCTGCCAAAGTATTTCAGCATTTATTTCCCAACTTTGTTTATAAAGAGTGTATCATTTTCTGCATGTCATTAGCTGTTTGAATTGCTTTGGGACTCTATTCTCCTGTTGATGTATCCTTATAAACTCAGACTGAAGACAATTTGAGTTACTTAGGAGAATGCATTTTTAAAACTTAGACCTTAATTCCTAAAATTGGCAGCCAATGGATCAAGGTAAGATCTCAAAGGGGGGGAGTCTCTTTAGCAATATATCAAAGGCTTTCTGGGTACATTTGCAGAAATCACTGCTTTATTTTCTTCAAGGACTTTGCTTGTAATAGCAGTGACTCATTAGAACAACTTCAGATTGCCTTGGTGATTTGGATCTTATCCTACTAGATCTCTCAAGGATCAAATTAGTGACTGAGTTGATAAGACAACCTTGTCTCCAACAACTACCAGTTCCAAGATCACTATACTCATAAAATTTGGTAAAATAATGCTTTCCCATCCACTATGTGTGACAGACACATGGTATTCAAAGCTGAAAGAGATTGCCTTCTTCTGGAATCTGTCTTCTTTGAGGCAGAAAAAAATCATCATTGAATTCTACATTTGGATTTGTAAAGTGACCCCTTAAGAGTGTCTACTTTTGATCAAATGATCATTTTTTTTTTTTTTGGCTACTTTTTGAATAGTCAATCAGTTCCTGATTCTGAATAAAGTGAGCAGAACCAGGAGAACATTGTACACACTAACAGCAAGATTATGTGATGATCAACTCTGATGGACTTGGTCTTTCTCGGCAATACAGTGATTCAAGACAGTTTCAATAGACTTGGAATGGAAGATGTCATCTGTATCCAGAGAGAAAATTATGGAGACTGAATGTGGATTAAAGCATAACATTTTCACCTGTTTTTGTTTATTTACTTTTTCTTTCTCTTATTTTTTCCCTGTTGGTCTGATTTTTCTTGTATAACATGACAAATACGAAAATTTGTCTTGGGGAGGGGAAACGTAAGAGGAGGTAAAAAATTTGAACTCAAGAGCTTACAAAAATGAAAGTTGTGAATGTTATGAAATATTATTGCTCTATAAGAAATGATTAGTAGGATGATTTCAGAAGTGCCTGGAGAGACTTATATGAATTAATGCTGAGTGAAATGAACAGAACTAGGAGATCATTGTACACAGCAACAAGATTATACAATGACCAATTCTGATGGATGTGGCTCTTTTCAACAGTGAGATGATTCAGGCCTGTTCCAATGATCTTGTGATGATGAGAGCCATCTCCTCCCAGAGAAAGGACTATGGGAACTGAGGATGGATTACAACATAGCATTTTCATTCTCTTTGCTGCAATTTGCTTGAATTTTATTTTCTTTCTCTCTTTTTTTTTTTTTTTTTTTTTTTACTTTTTTGATCTGATTTTTTCTTGGGCAGCAAGATAATTGTATGAATATGTATGCCTATATTGAATTTAACATATATTTTTACCATATTTAACATATATTGGATTATATGCTATCTAGGGAAGGGGGTGGGAGAAAGAAGGGGAAAAATTGGAACAGAAACTTTTTCAAGGGTCAATGTTGAAAAAAATTATCCTTGTATATATTTTGAAAATAAAAAAACTTCAATAAAAATGAACACTGAAAATTATCTTTATATGTATTTGGAAAAATAAACTACTATTGAGAAAAAAATAGTCATTCAGTTCCTCTTATCATTCTTTTTATGTCCTTTGGTAAATTTGTTATCAAAAGTCTTTTATGAAAGAGAAGCTCAGCACACTACACATAATTATAGCACTGATTTCTCTTTAAGTGCCCCTCAAAGGAAGGAAACAGAAAGGAAACAAACCTAGATGTCCTACAAATTGGTATTGGTTATTCCTAAGAACTGGTAAATATCTGAAGTCATATTTGTCTGCCCCCAGCTAAGTGGTACAGTAGGTAACATGCCAGTCTAGAGTCAGAAAAACCTGAGTTCAAATACAGTCTCATACACTTAGTAGCTATATCACCCTGTCATTTCACTCTGTTTGCCTCAGTTCCTCATCTATAAAATGAGCTGAAGAATGAAGTGACAAATCATCCAGTATCTTTGCCCAAAAAAAACCCAAATCGGGTCATGAAGAGTCAGAAATAACTGAAAAAATGAAAATAAAATACAACAAAAACCAACATCTTATTCTAAGACCTCACAGTAAAGAATTCAACCAGAAGAACTGCATAGAGACAAATACTCAGAAAATTTGTGACCTAAAAATGAATTTGTTAGTAAACAAAATTATCATTCCTTTCCAGACTATCCTCCTGACTTCTTCTACCCTGATCTGATCCTGGCACCTTTGTTTCCCCCCAATCAGCTTCATTTTATCTGTTGTCTACCCTCTTTAGAAAGTAAGTACTTTGAGGGTAGGAGCTACTTTTCTATTTGTATAGCTTAATATAGTGCCTAGGACATAGCAAATGTTAAATGCTTTTTGACTGACCATACATATATATATATATATATATATATATATATATACATACATAAATATGTGTATGCATATACACATATACATACATGCATACATACACTTGAATATTAGGCTTTCTAATATTTCTAGATGCTAGGAGCATGGTATAAAGGAGGTAAAACCAAAAACTCATATCCCCTATTTAAATACAATGTTATAGAACTCCAGATAATGTCATTGTTTCACACTTAACGCATCTCATAAACAGGAATCTGACCTTTCCTCCTTGTAGTTGCTCACTATTCAGATTGCCTGAAGATAATACTTGCCTATAGTAAAAATAGTTTTCTTGTCTCTCATGAGTTAATCTGACCCTGTTTGCAGAGTGACCTCTTTGAGTTGGATGATATGAGATAATTGAGTCCAGGCATAGACTAGGCTAAGTTCCTTCCTGTTTTCTCTACTTCCATATTTCTAGAAAGGGTGGGATGGGGGAATGGGGAGATGGAATTGGCAAAACTCAGGCTTACCTGGCCAGGGTCATGCCTCTAACTCTATGTGAACACCAGCTGCTCTCTCCCCCCACAGACAGGGTAATAAGCACCAGATGGGATAGTTTGCTTTAAGGAAGAGGAGTTAGGACTGAGTCCTAGCGTCACAAAGAACTGGTTAGCAAAAGCAATTGAGAGCTTGGAAGGCCCATAAAGCAATTTACTGTGTATGATATCAGAGGCTTGTGTTAGTCTCATCTCAGGGCCTTGTCACGACTTTAGCAAACTGGTTCATTAGACAAACACTGGAGGGTTTTTACAAGCAGCTGCTGTAAGATAAACAAGGCTTTTGACCCCCAGGTGTGGAGTTTTGCTTCAAAGATTGAGGCTAAGTCTGTTTTCTCTCTGCTGCTGCTGCTGACATGAGTTCGAGTCTATGTTTAGGATAGGGGTAAAAGTGGAGTGGGGTGGGGTGGGGGGTGCAGACCGTAGCACACCTTCCCTTACTGATGTTTGCTTATGGTCCATGAGATCTATGTGCTTAATATGTTCCACATTGACTGGACAGCCCAAAGTCTGAAAGGCACCCTGGTGTTGTAAGCTCAATTAAAGGCCTCTTTGTACTTCAAAGGCAAGAAAGAGAAGTAAAGGGAGCAAAGTTCCAATCTGTGTCAACAGTTCTGATGCACAGATCAACTTTCCTGAAGTCATAGGGCTAGAGGTCATCAATGCAATCCCCCTGTCACTAGATCCCATGTGCCCTAAACTTTCCCAGATGGATCACAAAATCTCAGAATTTGAGAGGAAACTCAGGCCATCAGCTTTTCTAGGTTCTTGCCTTCCGGCAAGCTAATTTTCAGGGCAGATAATTGTACATTCTCTTTTTGAAGGCCTCTAAGGGAAAGGGATTCCTTATATCGCCTTGGTAACAAACTCTCTTGTTACTCTGCTTCCTGATATAATTATTATCTTGTTTTTCCTCATTTTTCTTGTTTATTTATTTATTTGGGAGACTGAGTCTCAGCATCTCATTCTGGATGACAGTACAATGTCCACTCATAGATTAACTGTTTCTAGTATTTTTGAACTGCTATTTTCAATCTGGCACCAGCTCCTGATAAAAAGGCTATATTGAATATTCTTTAGACTAAGCAACACTGATTCATTTGACTTCCTATAAGGATTGATTTTCTATCCTTTAAAATGTCCTTGAGGATTTTCTTTGAACTCTTTCTAGCAGGTCCAATCCTACAAGTAGGCAAAATATTCAATATACTATGTTGGTGTCAGACTCAGTTCAGATACCAGATCATTGTTTTTGTTTGTCTATTTTGTTTTGTTTTTCTTCATTGTCATTATCATTATCATCTTATATAATATTTTGTAGTTTACAAAATCTTTTCACTTAACTTTTCTTATTTTATCTTTATGATAATCCTATATGTCAGGGCAAACATTACTATTCTCATTTTACAGATGAGCAAAAAGGCTCATGGAGGCTAAGTGGTTTGCCCAAGATCGCACAGTTAGTCAGTGGCATAGGAAACATTTGAACCTGGAGGATTAAAGGCAATGTGATAATGCTAGAAAGTGTCCAGGATTTGGAACCCAAAGATCTGAGTTCAAAACCCAGTTGATACTCCTTAGCTATGTAATTGACCATGGGCAAATTAATTTATTTTGTGAAGCTCCAATATCATAAGTTTAACATTTTGTACTTCACAAAGTTGTTGTTATTAAGAATGTACTTTATAAACCTTAAAGTGCCAAGTATAAATTGTTATTATTCTAACTGCAAGTTTAATATTCTTTTTATAATGGAAAATTATTTTTTTTATCATAGTCTAGAACTTTTTCCTTATCTTCACCTGAATTATCTTGCTTTTATTTAAACCCAGTTGTCTATTTCCACAGTAAAAATTTTTTCATATGTAAAATCAATCATCAAGCATTTATTAGGCATCTACTGTATGGCAAATACTACACAAGCTATTGATTACACAAAGACCAAGACCAAAACCATCTTTGCCCCCAAGGAGCTTCTTTCTAATAAGGGAGGGAATATCCATACACAAGCATACACATAGATACAGATATTTTGTGCAAATATATATAAAATACATATGTAAATAAGGATAAGTTTTGGAGGAACTGCTCAAAAAATTAATCCAGTCTTTTCCTTAGTCACCTTCTCTCTAGGTTAAATAACACTCACTCATTTAACTTTTCCTTTAAGAATCTATTTTCTCAAGCAGAATGAGGAAAACATTGTGTAGAGAAAAAGCAAAATTGTGTGATGATCAACTATGACAAACTTGGTTCTTCTCAGTAGTTCAGTGAGACAAGGCAATCCCAATAAATTTTGGATGGAAAATGCCATCCATATCCAGAGAGAGAACTATGGACATTGAATGTAAATCAGCATATGCTATGTTCACTTTTTTTTTCTTCTGCTTTTTTTTCTCCTGATTTTTCCCTTCTGTTCTGATTTTTCTCTCTTAACATGATTCATGTTGAAAATGTAAATAATGAATGGACATGTAGAATCATTTTTTTTTTGTTTTACATGTTTTAGGGAAAAGAAAAATATATTTAAAAAGAGAATCTATTTTCTTCTCTGCCCTCCAAAAAACTATAACAAAAAATAATCGTTTTATTGGAATAGCTCACAATCAGGAATACAACTATTATGTCAGAACTCTAACTAAAGGAGACCTTCTTCAAATATTTTAATTTTACTATAGAAAAACCTAAACATGACAATTGTAGAAGCTTTGAAGCCTCTTTGAAGCAGCTTTGAAGCTGCTATCCTGCATAGTTCATTTTACGGATTAAAGTAACAGTGGTAGCTTCTGGTAATTACAGATGTTAGTCAAAGAATTAAATAATTTAAAATCTTAGTTATTCTGTGAAATTTTCTTTGGAATATTTAAAATTCCATAAGAATCTATTTTCAATCCTTTAAACCATTTTTGAGGCTTTTCTGTAATTTGTAAAGTCCAGTTCTATAAGCAGGCAAAAATAATCATTTGCTAGGATTTTGTCACATGAGGGCTACCAGTAAGTATTCATACTCCCATTGCATAATACTTCAAATATCATTATTAGAGATTAATTCTCTTGAATTTGGAAGGTTTGCTATTTTTACTAGTCCCCTGTCAACATACGAGTATTGATGGGAGGCATCAAGCCTGATGAATTACCATCTTATCAGAGATTTTTTGACAGCTAGATTAAGAATTCCCCTTGAGACACAGGCCTCTGGTGATGGGAGGAAGCAGCAATGCTAGTAGTGGAGAGGGAGGCTCAAAAATTGAGAGAAAAGACAACAAAGACAAACCACCTGCTTCTTATTTATGTCTGGAGCTGAGAGACATGTCTCTTTAGGTCCACATTCCTTAAGCATGTTTTCCAGAATTCTATAATATGCACACTTCCGAACTTAGAGTGGAAAGACTCACATTTGAATCTATCTGTGATATTTACTATTCAAATGACCTTAGTCAAGTCTCTTTGAGAGTTAGTTTTTTCTTCTGTGAGAGGGAGATGATAATATATACATTGCCTATCTTCCAGTGGGGGCAGCTAGGCTGTGCCATAATACATAAAGGGGTAGAGTTCAAATCTAGCTTCAAACCTTAGTAGCTGTGACCCTGTCACTTAACCCTATTGGCTTCAGTTTCCTCATTTATAAAATGAACTGAAGAAGGAAATGGCCAACTATTCCTATGTACTTGTCAAAACACTACCACCACCACTACATAAATGGGGTCACAAAGAGTTACACATGACTTGAACAACCACAAAAACTTGCACTGTTGCTATGAAGGAAATGCATTATAAGCTGTGAGTCCCATATAAATATTAGTTGTAAATGAATTTGCTTCCCAGACATCCCCCAAATCTACCATCCTCTTTTTAATTGTTAACACATAAATAATTTTATTATATATATGTATATATATATATATATATATATATATATATATATATATATTGCCCAGTTAATACAGCACCTGTAAGGAGCTATTCTTCTTCTGTTTTTATTTTATTTTTTTATTATGGATGTACATTCTTTTTTTTTTTTTTTTTTTACATATTTCTTTATTCATTATGTGAGAAGACAAAAATCAGAACAAAAGGGAAAAACAGAAAAAAAGTGAACATAGCATGTGTTGATTTACATTCTTTCTCTGGATGTGGATAGTGTTTTTTATCCAAAGTTTATTGGGATTGCCTTGGATCACTGAACCAATGAGAAGAGCCAAGACTGTCAAAGTTGATCATTGTACAATCTTGCTTTTACTATGTACAATGTTTTTCTAGTTTTGTTTGTTTCATTGAATATTAATTCATGTAAATCTTTACAGGCCTTTCTAAAATCATCCCGTTCATCCATTCCCCACCCCCAAATTTATTTTATTTGAAGAAACAGGATAAGCAAAATGAAAAATGGAAAAGCAATGTAAAACAACAAGAGAAATTTATTATGTGCTCAGCAGAACATCAGGGAGGATTCAAAATATATGTCAACAAATACCAATTTAAGAAATTATACATAAGAAATTATATTCATGAGTGTCCATCTTTTCTGTAGTTCCTTGGAAATTGTTCTTTTCTTCTCTGCTGTGCATTTATTTATTTTATTCTTTTCCTCCCTTTCATCCCTCCCACCACTCTCCATCAGGCTACAGTTAAGAAAGGATATATTTTTACATACAAATGTAGATATATCCATACACATACTTACATGCCCACATAGACACACATATATCTCCCTTTCATTCCCCCCACCCCAAAGCAAGCTATAGTTAAGAAACATACCTCAGATACACACATGTTTCCTATCCCTGTTGACTCTTTTGTTAAATTCTGCTCCGTAACTTGGCTTACTATTACTTAACCCTTCACCCCACCCCTCACTTAGTGATCTCTCACTTCTTTCCTCACCCTTTAATTCGACATACAACTATCCCTTCCTCTTGTTTCTTTTCTTTTTTTCTTTGCTAAAGCTTTTTAATTTTCCAAAGATATGCATTACATTAATCTTTGCAAAATCTTGTGTTCCAAATTTTCCCCCTTTCTCCCCATCCCCTCCCCTAAATAGCAAGTAATCCAGTATATATTAAACATGGTAAAAATATGTGTTAAATTCAATATATGCATACATATTCATACAATTATTTTGCTGCACAAGAAAAATCAAATCAAAGAGGACAAAAATAAGAAAATAAAATGCAAGCAAACAAAAACAAAAAGAGTGAGAATGCTATGTTGTGATCCACACTCAGTTCCCACAGTCCTCTCTCTGGATATAGATGGCTCTCTTCATCACAAGATTTGAAACTGGTCTGAATCATCTCATTATTGAGGAGAACATGTCCATTAGAACTCGATCATTGTATAATTTTTCTTTGCTGTATACAGTGATCTCCTGGTCTTGCTCATTTCACTTAGCATCAATTCATGTGAGTCTCTCCAGACCTCTCTGAAATCATTCTGCTGATCATTTCTTATAGACTAATAATATTTCATAATCATATACCATAACTTATTCAGCTATTCTCAACTAAGGGGCAGCCACTCAGTTTCCATCCCCTTATTTCTTTATAGATTTTAGAGTGTTATACCCTTCATAGTATATATATGTAGTATTGTCTATTTAACCCATTCCCAAAGGGAGTAGATTTTCAAATCTACAAGCTCTCCTTCCCCCTCTAATGCTTCTGTTATCTATTCTTTCTCTGCTTCTCATTTGTATAACATTCCTATTTTTACCTTTACTCTGCCAATCTTTCTTTTGAGCTTACCCTATTGTTGATGTAAGTCTTAAATTTAAAAAGTATATATTTTCCATGTAAAAATAAACATGAACAATTTGTCCATGTTTAAACAACCTGTCCATGTCGAGTTCTTTAAAATTGCTCTTTGATATTGGCTCTTCTGTGCTAAATTTTCTATAAGTTTATTGAATATCCATTTTCTCTCATTGAAAATTATAGATAATTTTGACTGAATATGATATTTTTCACTGCAGGTCTAGTTCTTTTGCTTGTCTATAAATATAATTCCAAGACTTGCAATCTTTTATTGTAGCTGCTGATAAGTCTTGTACAATTCTAATTGTAGCTCTAATTCAAACAATTGAATTGTTTTTTCTTGTTTCTTACAAAATTTTCTCTTTGATCTGGGGGTTTTGAAATTTGGCAATAACATTTCTATGTGTTTTCCACAAAGATCACTTTGAGATGGTGATCAGTAGATTTTTTTTCTATTTCTATTTTCCCATTATGTTCTATCACTCCAGGCCAATTTTCTAGGATTATTTTTGCATTATTGTATCAAAGTTCTCTTTTTTGGTTACAAGTTTCTGGTAGTCCAATTATTCTTATATTTTCTCTTCTTGATCTGTTCTTCAGATCTGTTGTTTTTCTTATAAGATATTTCACATTCTGTTCTATTATTCTTTGTAATCGGTTTTGTTATTCATGGTCTCTCATAGTTTTACTGGCTTCCCTTGCCCAATTCTAATTTTCAAAGAGTTATTTTCATCTTTGAGACTCTGTACCTTCTTTTCTAATTGGTTAACCTTTTTTTTTCATAATCTCATTTTTCTTAGATGGTTTTAATTTTTTTTCTTTAGTGTTTCCTCAGTGTCTCTCATTTGATTTTTTAAAATTCTTTTTTGAGTTTTTCTATAAATTCTCTCTGGGCAGGGAGCCATTTCACATTACTCTTTGGGGTAGAAGCTTTTTTTTTTTTTTAACTAAAGTGTCCTTTGAAGATGAATCCCTGGCTTCTTTGTTCCCATAATATGTTTCAATGGTGGTGTCTTTCTTCTTTGCTGGTTCATTGTTTTCCTTTTTAAATAAGAGGTATTAATGTAAGCACTTCTAATGGTGGGGAGGGGGGGAAAGATGGTGCTTCAAGCTTTCCTTCAGTTTTCCACTCTGACCAGGAACCCAAACCAAGGATTCTCCCCTCCTGCAAAGTTCCACACCCAGTAATGTCCCTGCCCAGCTGCTTCTGCTGTCACCAGATGCTGGTTCCTTCTTGCCCAGAGAAGCATCTCAACTACACAGATGGCCCTTGATATTCTTGATCTTTTATTCTTCCAGATGAATTTTGTTATTTTTTTTCCTACTCTTTGAAATATATTTTTTCATCAGTTTGATTGGTATGATTCTGAACAAATAGACTAATTTAGATAGAATTGTCATTTATATTATATTGGTTCAGCCTACCCATGAGCAATTGATATCTTTCCAATTGTTTAGATTTGATTTTATTTGTGTGAAAAATATTTTGTGATTGTGATCATATAGTTCCAGGCTTTGTCTTGGCAGTGGCTGAGCTGGGATCATGCTAATTCAATCCTGGTGCTGGCTGTGTGTTTCCAGGTCCTATGAGACTCTGGAGTTTCAGAGTTCACTCTTTAACTTTTGTGTTTCTGTTGGATGTTTTATAACTTCTTTGCTGATCTACTGGCTTGCAATGATGGCAGAGTAGCCAACACTGTGGTAGAATCCTTCTCATAGATTCTCCATCACAAGCACCATCCTGTGGAGACTGCACTCCGCCCCAAATCTGAACAGCATGCGCTGGCATCCTGCTCCTGGTTTCCTGTGCCTGGCCTCCCTCTGTACCCAACCAAAACAGACCTTTTCTAGCAATCTTCAAAATTATCTTTTGCTGTTAATTTGCTGCACTCCCAATATTTGTGAATTCTGCCAGTCTAAAACTATTCAGAGACTGAATTTAGTAATTAGTTGAGGGTCCAGGGAGAAGATCAGAAAGAAGCATGTGTCCTTTCCACCATCTTGGCTCTGCTCCCTATGCTTCAAATTGTTGACTATTCAGCTTTTAATTTTAGTAAAGAAGTAGAAGCCAATAGATTTCTGTGTCATCTGGTAGTTTTCCATATACAAGTGCTCATCTCATGACTATACAAAAATCATATTTACTGAAACCAGCTTGAAATAGAGGTCAAACCCCTTTCAACAGAGAGTTATAGAGGGTCACTTTGTATAAAACTTTTACTTTAATAAATTTTTCCCCCTTTTGGGTTGTTTGAAGATAATATCCAGAGTGGAAAATCCTTCTATCACTGCAGATGAGTACCTCATCAACTTACATAGAATCTTACAAGGTTCCCAGGGGGGAGCAGTTAAACAGGGGTCGTAAGGGACTTACCATTGGTCACACATGTGTCAGAGGAAAGATTTGAATTCAGTCCTTCCTGCCTCTAAAGGCAGTCCTCTAGCCACTCTACCACATTGCCTCTCTTTATTAAATTTATTGGTAGAAAAACAAAATTGAGCAAGGGACAGAAAATTATACTAATTCACATGTAGCTATGACTTGCAGCTTACAAAATCTTATGCACATGTACTATGCAATGCCAATGGGAAAAGATCTGAGGCCACATCCTTTCCACTCATATAGACCCCTTGTCTCAGTTCATACCAATGAAAAACTGTACATAATGGTAATATTTTGAAAATGTATGAAAGAACTAACCATTTCCAGCTTCCTGTTCATAGATTAAATTTAGATTCCTAAAAGTTCATAGGATAATAAAAGGGACTAATACTTTCATAAGTAGGGTGCTTTAGCCATAAAATGGCTTTTAGCAAAGAAAATGAGGCCTGAATTGGCTCCAATATAAAAGACAGACCAGATCTGGGCACCCCACTGGAGAACATTTTGGGAAGTTGGCCATGTGGTATTTTAAAACAGGGTCTACCTATCTATCATGTGCCTTTGGAGATGCAGACATTACTTGATGCAGGAGCTTATGGATTAATTATCAGTAAAAAAGTTGGAGCCCTTTCATAGGACTGCCCTATCAATCCTGTGATACACACATGTTGGGAAGCCCAAGTCCAAGTCAAAAGCTAAAGACATAGAGGTTGTGTTCTAGTTTCTACTTCCTGGGTAACTCAACTCAATGATCATTTATTAAGTATGCACAGTGTGTAAAACACTGTTAGACATAGGGGATATAAAACAAACAATAGAAATAATCTTTGCTCTCAAGGTGGTTACATTATACTCATAACAGATTTATTATATGCTTCCATTATCAAATACTAATACTGCAGAAATGATTATATGGGCAGAACAACATCAGAAAAGAGGATCAGTCTGATTAAATTTCATCTTTTGTAATGAGGTTCTTATCCTTTTTTGAGCCATGCACCCTTTGGTGAAGCCTACAGATTGCACCTTAAAACACCATTTTTAAATGTATAAAATTAAACAACATAGGAGTATGAAGGAAACTCATCAGATTGAAATAAATTATTAAGATACTAAAAAAAAATTCAGTCCCTGACATAAAGAAACCATTATTTTCTTTAGGGAAAATTATAACTACAAAGATTTCATATATGCATATATTGATACATATTTATATTTGTGTATATGTATGTATGTATGTATGCATGCACACACACATACACATATAGAAACATTAAGCCTAAGGACTTGGGGTCTTCTAGGTTGGAAGCCTCCTTCAGATGTGAATCCTCATGTAATATTCTTGGTTCATTAATGAGTTGGCTGGAGACTTCTATTTGCTGACCAATCAGAAGAGTTTGAGCAGAAGTGAATAGGCTGCTCTAGCTCAAGGGCAAGCAATCATAAGTCTACTGGGACACAAGGATTAACATAAGGTAAAAACTCTCACAGGCAAAAGAATACTCTAGGTGAACAGCATTCAGGCTGATAGGCTAACTATGTGGATTCTATTTGCAAATGAAGAATTTGACAGCATATTAAGATTCCCATTTCTTACAGTATGGACCTTAATGTCCAAAGATGAAATGAAGAAATGTGATATCATTTATAGCTTTGTTAGAAATTATGGAGGCCAACAGGGCAACTTGGAGTCAGTGAGGTGAAAGCATTGGGCTCAAGAGTTCCATTCACACCTCTGAGGAGATCTTGTATGATCCCTGTGACTCTTGTTTTCCTCATTTGTAGGTTGAAGATACTAATATTTGCATGCCATACTTGGAAGGCTGTTGGGAGATCATAGAAGTAGAACTAAAAGAGGCTTTGGAGGCTTTTCTATCCTATTCTAATCCCCTTTGCTTTATGGAGGAGAGAACTGGACCTTACACAGTTTAAATGGCTTTCCCAAGATGACAGAAGTTCTAAGGGACAGTGGGATCTGAACCCAAGTGCTTTTTAAGGATGAGCTATAAAGGAGTTATTCTTTCTTTCTTTTCTTTTCTTTTTTTTTTTTTTTTTTTTAATGAGCTGTTCTTGAGCAAAGAATTGTGTCTCAAAACTTTCTTTTTTATATCAGACAGTCATCAAGTTCAATTTGATTTAACATTTATTAAGCATCCAATTCAGGGAACCAGGTGCTGTAATTATCATCAGATTGTAAACTCCCTGGAGATGGCCTGAGTGAACTCTGTAAAATTATGTAAAATCAAAGAAACCATGTCCCCTTTGATCTATAGCTCCAAATGGTCTCACATCCTCTCAGAGTGAGATAAGCTGTGCTATTCAAGAGCAAATCAAACTCCTATTGATCTTGTCAGAAAGTCACAATCCCAGGAAAGATTTCACATTCGATTGAGAATTATCAAACTTCTCCTAGATTTACTTATAAAATAGGTTTTCTAAAACTGATTCTTTGCAGATCTTTCTTCATTGAGAAAGATATGCCCACTGAGAGAATGTCTCTTGGTGTTTTTAAACAACAAAGCCTCCTCTTTTGCCATAGCCTCTGGGTTTAGTGAATTCTTTCACTTCTAAACTCGCCTGTCCGAGCAAGAAGGAACCTCATTCATTACCACACCTCATCAAAGACAGGGACTATTTTTGTCTTTTTGCCTGGCACATGTATACTTAATAAATGTTTGTTGACTTGACAAACACAAAAAATGAAAATAATTCTTGACTTCAAAAAGTTTACAATCTTCTGGAGACAGGGAAAGTAGCATAGCAATCCCCCCCACCTCCCAACTCACTCAGTTAATGGGAGATCAATCAAGATGATCTGAAAAGAATGACTAAAGAAAGGTAAAGATTTTCAGAAGTAAAGGTAAGGAGGAGGAGCTCATTTCAGGAATAAGGAATAACCTTTATGAAGACCCAGAGGCAAAAAATGGATGGCCCCATTTGGGAGAAAAGTAACCACATCAATATGACTGGATGATGAGTCCCTGAAAAAAGAAGCAAAAGGAAACAAGCATTTATTAAGCACCTATTATGTGCCAGGCACTGTGTTAAGCACTTTACACATATCATCTTGATAAGGTTTAGATGTAGGGAACCAAAATGAGATTAGGATTTCTGGTGGTCAGGGGGTTAAATGATAAGGTCTACTGGCAGGTTCGAGGTTCAGGGAACCAAATGGAGAGGTTTGGCTCCCCTGCAATCCCTTGAGATTTGGTGCAAGGATAGGGAGTTTTGGGGACTCCCTTCTGGCCATGCAGAGGTCCTCTGTAAAGGAATTTACAGACCCAAAAACCTAGATTGATAAGAGGTTTATTATAGGGATTGCAAGTAAGGTTAGAAATCCTGACAGAGAGGTATAAAGTCTGGTTAGGGAAATAGATAGGATAAAGAGGATAACACTGGAAAAGAATATTCCAGTGGACAGAGGTCCTTGGCATCCCAAGCATGGCATAGCTGGCATGTTTGGAACCTCTGCAAAGAGGGGTTTAGTTTGGCTCTTTTATAATGGGAGCTTTAGCTGAAGGGAACTCATGGGTTGAGTCCCAAGCTGGTTCATCAATAGGTTTCAGTTTGAATTGGAATTTGAATTGAATTCAATGAGTTTCAGGACTAACCCCACCTAGATAACAGGGATGAAACTATTTGTCCCTTGAGGCAAGGTCCCTCACTGAGGCAGAGTTGAAGGAGATTTTCTCCTTCAAGGATTTTTAGAGTTTTGGGGTCCCCTCTTCAATCTCATTTGATTCTCATACCAACCCTGAGAGTTAGGTGCTATCATGATCCCTATTTTATAGTTGAGGAAACAGATACTGTGAGAGGCTAATTACATTGTCCAGGAACACACAGCTAGTGAGTATCTGAGCCTGGATTTGAATGCAGGTCTACCTGACTCCAGGATCAGTTTTCCATTCACTGAGATACCTAGCTTCATGAAAGGAAGTAATGAGAAATAAGTCTAGAATTGGTTTGGTGTACTGGAAAGATTTCTTAATTTAGTATCAAAAGACCTGAGTTTGAATTCTACTTCTGCAACTTCTAGCTTTGGTGACTGGAAAAAAATAATTCATATCTTTCTGGGCTTCAATTCTCTCATCTGTAAAACAAGGGGGATGAGCTTTAAATTTTTTTAACTGTAAGTCTATAATCCCATGAGGGAATTAGTGAAGGGATTTCCAGGCTATGCTGATTAGTTTCTATTTATTTTTATTTTATCCTTTTTACTTTAACCTGAAGCTAGAGGAATGAGTTAGACTAAGGAAGGCAAGTTTGATAGCTGTTTGGTGGATGACTTATAGACAGGGGAAACCTTTAAAGTTTAAGATGCCCTTTGTTTCTGCATCTAACTGTAAGCCAGGCTTTGCCTCCCTGCTCTATCCTGCCCTCTAATTTGAGTCTTTCCATCCCTGACTCACTATGCCACCAGGATTCTGGAGAGCTGACAGACCCCAGACTTGAATTCTTGATTCTGCTTTTGTTCTATTCAATTTTATCAATGTTTATTAATAGCACCTACTGTATGTGAGGGATTGTGCTAAGGGCCAGGGATATAAGAGTTAGCAAAACAAAGTCAAGGTCACAACATCTTTTTGTTTAAAGTAAATATATAAGACCTAGGCATATAAGGAAAGAATTGAGTATACAAAGAGAGTCAAAAGACAGTTTCTGCCCTCAAGGAATTTATAATCTGCTCACAATTACAAAAGTGGTACCTGAGAAAGAACTGTTTATGCCTGAATACAGATTGAAGCTCTCTCTCTCTCTCTCTCTCTCTCTCTCTCTCTCTCTCTCTCTCTCTCTCTCTCTTTATTTTTCTTGAGGATTTTTTTTTTTGGGGGGGAGATCTGTTTTGCAACATGACTTTTATGGAAATGTTTTGTATAACTTCACATGTGCTTTCTTAATGAGAGTTGGAGGGGGGAATAAGAAAGAGAATCGAGAGCTCAAAGTTTTAAAAATAAATGTAAAAGTTGTTTTAAATGTAACAGGGAAAAAATAGAAATATTAAATAAATTTAAAAGAAAAATTATTACAACAGTGGTTTCAACACTGGTCCAAGTCATGATTCTCAGTAGTAGCTTAGGGATATAGATGCCAGCCAAGTCTGTATTCTTGTCTCACCTCTCCTGTTGCCAGTTCTGGTCAAAACAGGTAGGAGTCCAGGCTACAGTAGCAGTTAGCTTAGGATCCTGACTTCTGAAGTCTCCTGTTCTCATCTGTATGGGTTACACAGAATAGCCAAGTTATAGAGTATCTCTCCCTTCCTTGTGCCCTGAAAAACATTCCTGAAGCCTCTCCTTCAAGAATAAAGGAAAGAAATGCACATAACTTCGTTGTATATTTAAAAGGAATAGCAAGTTATACTATGTATTTTTGCAGTTTTATTTGCAAGCATCTTTTTTAAACTATGTAATGGAAATGCTTGTTTTAATTCATAAATTAAAAATAAAATAAATTTTCAAAAAGAACAAAGGAAGGGAGGAGAGGAGAAAGCTCAATTCTGAGTGACAAAATGCATATCTCACTCCCTTCCTCCTATCATGTGACTTGTTCCCACCCATGTGTCTTATGAGACAACACTAGCTCTACACGTCTTCTGATGGTTTCTTGCCTGCTAAGAAGACACTATTCCTCTGTAATTTACTGATTGGGAAAAACACGAAAAATGTTCTGAGTCTTCTCCCTGTCCTCAAATTGCCATCACTTTGAGCATGGAAGCAAATTGTATTTCAGAATATGTATGTGTATGTGTGTGTGTGTGTGAGTGTGTGTGTGTGTGTGTGTGTGTGTGTGTATGTGTGTAGGCAGAGCTTTGGCACAGATTACAGAAGTAATAATAAGGAAAGGAAATCTACTTTTCTGTTGGTGGGATGCAGCATCAGAGTTGTCCCATGAAGAGAGAAATATTCCTTCCCATCAAAAAGAATCCTTGAAACTTGAGAGTGAAAAATGAGAAAGTTTTAAAAATGAGTCTCCCCTTCTCCCAAAGCCAAACAGTAAGTAACCAGAAGAAAGGGCAAAGGGGAATAGTGGAAACAGTTGTAAATTTATCAAGTGTGAATGGCACATCTGGAAGTGGAGAACTCATATTGAAAAAACAAAGGAGAGATTATGGATTGGAAGCTATTAACACAGCTAAACGTGGAATGGTTATAAAGTCCTTTTCTAGTTTGTAAAAGGTGAAAGGTAAGAACTGAGGATGAAATATAAGGTGAGGTAAAAAACAGTGTTTCTTCATTCTGGACCTGCTGTAAAGCCAGGACTAATGTAATCCTTTGTTTGAGGCATTCTGTGGGAAAAAAGGAGGGTGAAGAAAAAGTAAATAAAGGAAGGAGTTTTTAAAAGTTGGTGAATAGAAAAAGAGCAAGACAAAAAAGAGACATAAAGATCTCTTCTGAGTCCTTTTTTAGGGAAAGGTGGTCAAAGGAAAGCAAATAAGGATTTAGTGAATGCTTACTTTGTGCCAAGTACTGTACTACATGCTTTATAGATAGTATTTCACATGAGATTATGTTGCTATTTACCTAAAAGTGCTTAGTGATTACAGGATAGTAATAGGAGATTGACCTATGATTTCATAGGTATAGGTGTATGCCACAGTTCTCAGTTTCCGTAATTATCCTGACCCAGCCCTGACTCAGTTTCCCTGCTTCTCAAAGCAAAACTTCCCCTCCCCCTTTATCAGAATATTTGATAAGGATAAAAGATCTTATGTTTTAGAATATCAGAATACCTCTCCCCATCCTAAACTACCAGAATGCCAGATACTGTCTTATCAAGATGCCTCTCCCCATGTCTGGGGTGCCTCCCCCGATTATGTCATCTTATCTCCAGAGGCTCACAACACCCTATAAGAGTCCTGACCCACTCTCTGCACCCTGACTCTGCCCCTGCCTCAGTCTACCCCCTGAGACTGAGCCACTTGTATATCATTGAGAACTCTCATTGTTTGCTGTATTCTTGGAGACGATAGTCTCATTCAGCCCTGGGACCAAACCATGGATTCATTTAGTCCTAGTATACTTCTCCATTTAATAAATTATTAAATACTCTAATCTCTATCTTGCTCAGTTTCTCCAGCATTACATAGGAAATTCTCTGTTGAGGAAACTTCCTTCGTTTCTGCAGATCTATGGTTTATTTTAGATGCTGAATATTGAGAGGTTGAAAGACTTGCCAAGATCACACAATCAATATATATCAGTGGCAGGATTTGAATTAAGATCTTATTGAATCTGAGATTAATTCTCTCCCTAAGAGGTAGCTGGTGGTACAGTGGACCTGGAGTCAGGTAGACTTGCATTCAAATCCAGCCTAAGAGACTTACTAGCTGTGTGATCAAGACAGTGATCCAAAAAAAATCTCAAAGGACCTGTGATAAAAAATGATATCCACTTCCAGAGAGAGAATAGATGTATACAATGCAGATTGAAACATACTTTTAAACTTTATTTTTATCGTTTTTTTTTTGGGGGGGGAGCAATATGGCTAATACAGAAATATGTTTCTTTACATATATACATATATGCATATATGATATATATGTATATAATTATATGAATTATATAATTACATATATAATCAATATCAAATTGCTCATCTTTTCAAGCAAGTGGAAAGGGAAGGAGAGAATTTGGAGCTCAAAAATTCTAAAAATGAATGTTAAATATATTTTACATGTAATTGAGATATATTAATGAAATAAATACAAATATTTTTTTAAAAGTACTTAGCTTAGTGTCTGGTACATAGTAGGCAGTAGATAAATGCTTTCCCCTTCCCTCTCATCTCTTCCTCTTTCCTTTCCTTCCCTTCCCCACTAAGCTAACTCAGAATCACAAAAGGCAATATAAACATAACCTATTACTATAATTAGATCTACTTTTTCTAGTAATGCCTTATTCTGATGACTCATCATGGCAAGGAAGTGCTCCAGGTTTTTGTGGACTATGATAACAGAGCAGAAGCTCTGGACCGGCTTACTAAACTGGAAACACTTGGGATGCAACCCTACTCAGTCTAAACTCAAGAGATATGGACCTCTAAGGTATGATTATTTTGGCCCTTATAAATTCATAAAGTTGTTCTCCTAAGCAGAGAGGGGCTATGGTCTATGTCAGTGGAAAGAATTGGCATAATTTGCTGCTTTTTGGAGAATTCTTGGAAAAGAAAATACTTCATTTTAAAATCTGGAGATCAGCTTTACTTGAGACAAGATTCCTTGGTCAAGGGAAGCAGTTGAGTGAAAATATATTTGTAAATAACAAGGCCGGAGGCTTTGCAGGTTTTGGTTTATTCATTCAGGCTTCCCTAGTGAGGTTTCTTTTGAAGGAGTAGATATTGACAAGTGTGTTTACAGGAAAAAAAAAAAGTGAAAAAAAGTTTAATTCTTTTTTGGGGGGAGGAGGAGTATCTCAATTATTAGCATTCCCACTTAATAGAATTTTATTTTTTCAAATTACATGTAAAGATAGTTTTCAACACTCATTTTTATAAAATTTTGAGTTTCAAATTTTTCTTTCCCTCCCTTACCTTTCCCCTCCCCAAGACAAAAAACAATCTGATATAGGTTAAATGTACACAATCCTTTTAAACATATTTTCACATAAATCATGTTGTGAAAGAAGAATCAGAACAAAAGGGAAAGAAAGAAAGAAAAAAAGAAAAAACAACCAAAAAAGTGAAAATGAGAATGCTTCAATCTGTATTTAGACTAGTTCTTTCTCTGGATGTGGATAGCATTTCCCATTATATGGCTAAAAGTTTAATTCTTATCCTGCTACTAAATGACCCTTAAGCAAAGAGTCAAGAAAAATCTGAATTAAAAGTTAATTTTAGACACTTTCTAGCTGTGTGATGTTTGGCAGATAAATTAATCTCTGTCTCAGTATCCTCATTTATAAAATGAAGATAATAAGAGGACCCCCCTCCCAGGATTATTGTAAGGCTCAAATGAAATAATAATTGTAAATCACTTAACTCAGTGCCTGACACATAGCAAGTACTATGTACATGTTAACTATTATTAATAACCCTCTCAGAACTCACATTTTTCCATTGACAAAACTGATGATAGTTTTCTTTCTAGACCTTAATTTATCACCTTATATAAAGAATTTGTTGGACTAAATGATTTTCAAGGTCCTTTCTAGCTTAGTCTATGATTATTATGTTTGCTTCCATTTACTCTACAGGGTTATCCCGAGGATAAACTGGATACAGTGTGTGTGTGTGTGTGTGTGTGTGTATGTGTGTGTGAATTGCTTGTAGCTTCTTGATCTAAAGTGTTATATATTAAGCACGATGAGGTACAAACATTTTTCTAGTAGACTATCTTATAACATAGGAAGAACGCCACCTCAAATTATCCAAAAATATGATAATTAGTGAAGATCAACATTTGAGCATCACAACACAAGGATCCTTGTTTTAAAATCCAAATTTCTTTTATTTCAGTCCTGAGGCCTCTCAGTCTATGAGTGACAGTGAAATGAAGCAAAATAGGAATAAAGAAGGACAACCTATTCAGTCTTTTCAAATTTAATTTGAACAGAAAATTTTATGCACAGATTACCCTTTAGTACAATGGACCCTTTCTGAATATGTGTGCAGACAGATATATACACATATATTTAAAAAGGGCCTAATGTGTGTATATAACTATAGATATATACACACATCCCATCCCCCCACATATGTGTGTGTACATATATATATATATGTATGTATGTATGTATAGGTTTGGAATGTATATATATATATATATTTTATATATATACATACACATATGAATAGGAAAAGAGAAAAATAGAGAATGAGTAAAGGAGGAAGAGGGGAGAAAAAACTGGGGAGAGACAGACCAATGGAGAGGGAAAGAGAGAGGGAAAGGGAGAAAGAAGGAAAAGAGAGAAGAGGGAGAGAGAGAGAGAGAGAGAGAGAGAGAGAGAGAAACCATGTTTACAGATAAAATAAACCAGTAAAAGTAACTTATGGATCTCAAAACCATCAGTAAGTTAGATGGATGAGTAACCTAAATATATGAAAACATCAGCCAGTACAATCCCAAGGGCCATGAAAGAGGGGCTATGGAGCAATAGAGGTTATCGGACTTCAAAATCACCAAGGTAACCTATTGCATCCCAAGACATTGCAAGTTGTTTTGTCTTTTGTCTGGCCATTGGACTTCAATGACTCAGAAAGAGAAAGTGACAATTTTGTGCAACTGTGCCTCACTTATATTTGATTCATATATAAGTTCACATACCGCCCTGTGGTGTCATTGGTCCTCTTGGAAAAGAGAGAATGAACAACAACTATATATCTATATCTATATGCATAAGCACATATATTCATATATATACATTTTTCTCAGGAGACTAGATCTTCCTTCCCTTTCCCTCCACATTTATTTCTTTACAATCTCTCTTTTTTTGCCCCCCTCCCCCAGACTCAACTACTACTTCTATGCAGATTATTTACTATTAGATTTCTATCTTCACTCCTGAACATAGGACCAATAATCAACTGTCAATGAAATTGCACCACTAGCAACTCAAATATAGCATGTCTAAAAATAATCTTAGTATCTCTTCCTCCAAGCTTACTTCTCCTTTAAGTTTCTATTATTATCTTATCATTCACCATATTTCCCGTGTTCATGACTTTGTGGTTATCATTGTCTCTTCCCCCCCTTTCACTTCATACCCAATCAATTTTAAGTTCTATTTCACTTTCACAAAATTTGTGCTTGTTTCTATTGCCACCACCTTTAGACAAACTACTATCATACTTACCTAAAAATTATAGTTGTTCATTAATAAATATAGCTGCCCCCGATTTCTCCACTTTCTAATCTGTCCTCCATGTTATTTAATTGTATGCCATTGAGCAAAAATTTTCAGCAACTAGCCTTTCAAATAAAGTTCAAACTGTTTTTGTATGACATATAAATTTCTCCCACAATAGGGTACTTATGATACCATCCCTCACTCTGGGCAAATTGTTCTACTTTCTATTTCCTAAGCAGTTCCTGATTTGGTGCCTTTGTTTACACTGATCTTATCTTGTTGAATTCCTCTTAGCTCTTTAAAGTCAAACTCATATGCCACCAGCTTCAGGGAATCTCCATTCAAGTAGTAAGGAATGACTTTTCCTGAGAAAGGACATGGCTTTGCAACTCTCGAATATGATTTTTATGCAATATAAGATATTACAGTTGTCTGCATTTGGATTTCATCTACCAGTATAATGAAATCACAGAATGTGTGTGTATGTGTATTTATATATATGCATATGTATATATATATATATGTGTGTGTGTATGTGTGTGTGTGTGTGTGTGTGTGTGAATATAGATTGTTTGTCCTTTGTATTCAAAGAGGACCAACAATACCAGGAGTTATGTCTTGACTTGCAGTAAATTGCATTTAAGTGAGTCAGAGCTGTGCAAAACTTTTTCTCTCCTCTGGAGTTATTGGAGTCCAGTGGCAAAACCTATGGGTCAAGATGACTGGCAATGGCACTAGATGCTATAGAGGGGCTTAGCTCTTTTTAAGCTAAGGTTTTTCCCAGGTTCCATCTTATATGAGGCAACAGCCATACAGTAGTTAAAAACTGGGTAAGAAATGAGGCAAAAGGTAGCTTTATTTGTCTTCATAAAAGAATCAGTCTATAGTGAGACATATAGAATAATTTTTGATCAAATCTAATTTTCTTCACAATGATATCAGTGCAGAACCCTGAACTTTAAAGCCAAACCATTTTGCAGTATAAGATTCTTTGAGGATGGAGACTCAATTACCCTGACTCAGAGGGACTTCCACCAGATAATGTCCACTAGCTAAGAACAGAGGACTTTCCCTATTCCTTTTGGAGCTGAAATTCAATGAAGAGTCATGCCTAGGCAGGATTTATAAATTAATATAGCTATTAATTTAAAATAGCTAGTTTCTTGTCTTCCACAAATCAGTTTGTACACACACACACACACACACACACACACACACACACACAAATATGACTGTATGCATTTGGTGGCATGGTTCATAGAGGGCTGGCCTCTGTGTCTAGAAGACTGTTTAGATCCTGTCTCTGACAAATACTGACCATGTCACTAAACTTCTCAGTTTTTTTAGGTAGCACTTTTAAGATTGTAAATTGCACTATACACTAAATACACAGACATATTCATACATATATGTACATATACAATACAATATAGATGCACACATATTCATTTGTGGGTATATATATATATATATCTATATATATATATATATCTGTGTGTATATATACCCGCATGTATATATACATATGTGTATATATACATACATGTGTATATATACACACACATATGTGTCAACTTTTTTCATAGAATGTAAACTTCTGGCACACAGAGGTAGTTCATAAGTACCACTGAATACATTTTCTGCTTAAGTTACTATTACTATTTGAATTTTTGCATGCTGTTCATTAAATGGGAATACTCTTGCTTCATCCAAGTCTTACTCTTTCTTCAAAATTCATTTTCAGTTCCCTTAGTAGTATATAAACTCCTCAAAGGGTTTGCTAAGCCCTTTTCAAGGCTGCTTATCCACCTTTGGTTTACCCCTGTTACTCAACTTTTACCTGTTGCTCCAAGAAGCGGCCCATACCCTGGTAAAACCATCTTAGCAGACAAACTAAACCAGGTTGATAATAACCTATGGTCTTCAAATCCATTAATAAATTGGGGAATGTCTACCTTAAGTATTTGTAAATTTTCTCCAGTGTAATAGATGAGAATAACTCTTTGCATATAAGTTCATATTGCCCTCCAAAATAGTTGGATCAGTTCACAACTCAACCAACTGTACATTAATGTCTCAATTTTTTCACATCCCTTCCAGCATTTGTCATTTCTTCCTTCTATCATTTTAGCTAATTTGATAGATGTGAGATGATATCTCAAAGTTTTTAAAATGTACATTTCTCTAATCAATAATGATTTAGAGCATTTGTTTTCATATGACTATATCTTGTTTTGATTACTTCATCAAAAACTGTCCATTCATTTCCTTTGAACACCTATCAATTAGGGAATGACTCATATTTTTATAAATTTGATAGTTCTTTATATATTTAAGATATGAGAACTTTATCTTAGAATCTGTCTATACCCCCCTCCCAATTTTCTGCTTTATTTCTGATCACATTTATTTTACTTCTACAAAAAATTTTAATTTAATGTAATTGAAATTATTCATTTTACACCTTACATTGTTGTCCTTTGTTTATTCATAAATTATTCACCTATTCATAAGTCTGAAAAGTAATATTTTCTATGTTCTTCAAATTTTCTTGTAATATTTCTCTTTATATTCATATTATATATACATTTTGAGCTTATCTTGGTATATGGTGCAAGTCTATGCCTAATTTCTGCCAAACTGTTTTCCAGTTTTCCCAACAATTATTTTTTACTGAATAATGAATTCTTATCCCCAAAACCTAAATCTTTACATTAGTCAAATACAAACTTATGATATTTAGTTGCTATTGTAAATTATATATGTCTACTCTGTTCCACTGATTGACCTATTTCTTATCAGTACCATATAGTTTTTAAAAATCATTGCCTTATGCCTCATTTCTAAAATACATAGAGAATTGACTCAAATTTATAAGAATTCAAGGCATTCTGCAATTGATAAATGGTCAAAGGATATGAAAAGACAATTTTCAGATGAAGAAATTGAAACCCATTTTCCAATTTTTTAAATATGATTTCATTTCTATAAATAGTTTTGTTTTTTATTCTATAATTTTGTTCATATAGTTCCTGGGTTTGTTTTAGCAATGTATACCTAGTTTTTTTTTTTTTTTTTTTAATAGTGTCTAGAGTTATTTTAAATGAGATATCTTTTACTATCGTTTTATATGTTATTTGGTTTGTGATATATAGGAATGCTAATAATTTATTTGAATTTATTTTATATTTTGCTACTTTTCTAAAATTTTTGACAATTTTATCTAATTTTTAGATGAGTCTTTGGCTAGGTTTTGATTTTCTTTGTAAATGAAGAATGAACAACAAACTCAAGGATACAGTCTGCCTTTACATATTGGTGAAGGTTGAGGAATGGGAAGCAATGAGAAAGTGAGGATTTTCAGAAGAGCTTCAGGAGGTGAATCTGGAAGGAATTCAGGGAAACCAGTAAGCAGGAGTGAGGAAGTAGAATATTTCTGGCATGCTAGACAGCCAGTAGGAGGAATAGCAAGAAGCTAGGTATTGCTGGAGGAATAGAATTCCTTCCTTAACACTGAATGGAGTAAAGTAACATCTATTTTCTTGTAGTCTATGGTTCACCATTTAACTTTTGTTGCCTTTAGTATTAAATCAAAAAACAAATAAATTCCTACTCCTTGTATGTTTTGTCTTGTTTTAACATAGTTGCTTGCATGTTTTTTCCTCAACTGGACTATGAACTCTCTGAGGAAGAACTGTCTTTTGCCATTCTTTGCTCAATCACTTAACTTAATGTCTGGAACATAGTATGCATTTGAAACTTATTGACTAACTTTTGAATGGGTGAATGGCATGCATATCACCATTGCTTGGGGGCCAAAATTGAAAATGAAGATTACTTGGGGGGATGGATTTTGACCTGGCTTGAAATCTCTCTGGAACAGGGCTGAGCCAAGATGGGAAAGACTAGACAGGTCTTTGTCTGAGCTCTTCCAGGCTTCCCTCAAATCAATATAGATCAAGCCTCTGAATGAGTTTTGGAGTGACAGAACCCACAAATATTTGGAGTGTAACAAATTTCCAGCAGAACATATAGAAGAATTTAAGGAAAGGTCTATCTCAATCAGGTGGGAGAGAGAGGGAGGGTGTGTTGCATCCCAATGCAGTGCAATGCTACAGGAGGGCCCAGGAAGGAGAGGCTTCCACATTCTGGGAAATCTAGTGGGAGACACATAGTCAAAATACAGCAGTGTTTCCTACTCTGTCCTAGTTCAGAAGCCAGTGGATCAGCAAACTACTTGTGAGATCTTCAGTGCAACTACAGAAGGAGCCCCTGAAGCCCAGCATAATGAGGGACTTGATCATTCCCACCCAGCAAAGGAAGAAGCCAGCAGCACCAGCTCCAGGGCACTATGAAGCTGCTGTCACTTGTAGGGGAAGCTTGGGATGTCTTCTTTGCCCCAAGAGCAGACCTCTACCTTTAAAAATGAATAAAAAAGCCTCACAGTGTTATATAAGCTGTTCTCCATTTCACAAGGCTCTCTTGGAAGAATTCAAAAAGATCTTAAAAGAGAATTTAGAAAAAAATGGTAAAAGGAAATGAGAGCTCTGGAAAAGGAAAGACAGAAATTGTCTGAGGAAAATCACTCCTTAAGAATAGTTTTGATGAAATGGAAAAAGAAAACAACTTGAAAAATAGAATTTGTGAAGCTTCATTGGCCAAATGCAAAAAAAGGTAAAAAAGCTAACTGAAGAAAATAATACACTAAAAGTTAGAATTGAGCAAATGAAAGCAACTGACTCAATGAAACATCAAGAATCAGTCAAACAAAACCAAAAAAAAAGAGAAAGAAAGCAACTGACCTAAAAAACAGATCCAGGAGAGACAATCTAAGAATTATTGGATTACCTGAAAACCACAATAATAAAAAGAGCCTAGATAATATTTTTTTCAAGAAATCATCATGGAAAACTGCCCGGATGTCTTAGAACCAGACGGTAAAATAGCCATTGAAAGAATCCACTGATCATCTTCTGAAAGAGACCCCAAAATGAAAACTCCAAAGAATATTGTAACTAAATTTCAGGATTATCAGGTCAAAGAGAAAATACTGCAAGCAGCCAGAAAGAAAAATTCAGATATTAAGGAGCCCAAATTAGGAATACCCAGGATCTAACAGCTTCCACTTTAAAGGAATGAAGGACCTGGAATATGATATGCCAAAAAGCAAAAGAATTTGAATTATAGCAAGAATCAGCTATCCTGTAAAATTAAGCATTATCTTTCAGGAGAAAAGATGGACCTTTAATAAAATAGGGAATTTTCATTTATTTTTAATGAGAAGACTGAAGCTGAAAAGAAAATTTGATCTTTAAATAGATAACTCAAGAGAAGCATAAAAAGGGAAAAGGGATAAAAACTACTATTTTTTGAAGGATAAAAGATTTACATCCCTATATAGAAACATGATATGTTTAACTCTTAAGAACTGTATATTTGTAAAGGATATGAACTCTTTGATAAAATGGAAGGAGAAAGCAGACTGGATTAAAAGCCAGAATCCTATAATGTGTTGAAACACATTTAAAGCAGAGTGATACATACAGAATAAAGGTAAAAAGCAGGAGCAGACTATTATGCTTCAGGTGAAGTAAAAAAAAGCAGAGGTAGCCATCCTGATCTCAGATCAAGCAAAAGCAAAAATAGATTTCTTTAAAAGAGAGAAGAAAGGAACTACATAGTGCTAAAGAGTACCACAAATAAGGAAGTAATATCAACACCAAACATATATACATTAAGTGGTATAGCATCCAAGTTGCTAGAAGATAAGTTAAGAGAGCTGCAAGAAGAAATAGATAGCAAAATATCCCAGTCACTAATATAGGTAGACAATGTGTGATTTATCGCCCAAGAGAAGTAGTAGCATCAGGTTTACTGATACACACTCCTGGTAGGCAATCTGGTGATATTTATCCAGATCTTGATTCCCAGCAACAGAATTCAGGAATATTCTGGACTGCAGCTATACAGCTGACTATAGTCAGAAAGTAAAAAAACAAAAAAAAAAAAAACAAAAAAACATTGAAATAATAAACAATACTAAGAATTGGTTTTATGGAAACCTAGCAAATTAGATAAACTATTAGTTAATTTGATTAGAAAAAAAGAAAGAAGAAAATCAAATTGTTAGTATTAAAAATGAAAAGAGTGAACTTTCCACCAATGAAGAGGAAATTATAGCAATAATTAGGAGATATTTTGCTCAGCTATATGGCAAAAATCTAATAATCTTAGTGAAATGGATGAATACTTACAAAATTAGAGATTGCCCAGTTTGACAGAGGAGGAAATCAATTACTTAATAGTCCTATTTTAGAAAAAGAAATTGAACAACTGATTAATCAACTCCCTAAGAAAAAATCTCCAGGGCCAGATGGATTTACAAGTGAATTTTACCAAACATTTAAAGAACAATTAATTTCAATACTATGCAAACTATTTGGAAAAATAGGGAAAGAAGGCGTTCTACCAAATTCCTTTTCTGACACAAATTTGGGACTGATACCTAAACCAGGTAGGACTAAAACAGAGAAAGAAAATTATAGACCAATTTTCCTAATGAGTATTGATGCAAAAATTTTAAATAAAATATTAGCAAAGAGATCACAGCAAGTTATTACCCAGATAATATACTATGATCAAGTAGGCTATACCAGGAATTCAGGGATGCTTCAATATCAGGAAAACTATTAACATAATTGACTATATCAATAACCAAGCTAAGAGAAATTATATGATTATCCAATACATGCAGAAAAAGCATTTGACAGAATCCAATACCTATTCCTATTAAAAACACTAGAGAGCATAGGAATAAATGGAGTTTTCCTTAAAACTATCAGTAGCATCTATCTAAAACCACCAACAAGCATCATATGTAATGGGTATAAACTAGAATCTTTCTCAGTAAGATTGGCTGAAACAAAGTGGTCCACTATCACCACTACTATTTAAAATTGTATTAGAAATGTTAACTTTAACAATAAGAAAAGAAAAAGAAATTAAAGGAATTAGAGTAGGTAATGAGGAAACCAAATTATCACTCTTTGAAGATAAAATGATGGTTTACTTAGAGAATCAACTAAAAACACTACTAGAAACAATTCACAACTTCAGCAAAGTTGTAGGATACAAAATAAATCCACATAAAACATCAACATTTCTATATTTTACTAACAAAGTCCAGAAGCAAGAAAAACAAAGAGAAATTCCATTTAAAATAACTGTAGATAATATAAAACATTTGGCAGCCTACTTGCCAAGAGAAAGTCAGAAGCTATATGAACACAATTACAAAACACTTTCTACACAAATAAAATCAGATTTAAACAATTGGAAGAATATGAAGTCCTCATGGGTGGGCTGAGCTAAAATAATAAAAATGAGAATTCTACCTAAATTAATCTACTTATTCAGTTCTATGGCAAACAAACTGCCAAGAAAATATTTTAAAGAGCTAGAAAAAATAATAATAAAGTCCATCTTGAAGAACTAAAGGTCAATGGAATCAATGGAAAAAATCAAATTAAGGTGACCTAGCTGTACCAGACCTAAAACATATATAGTATAAAACAGTGGTCATCAAAACCATTTGGAAATAGAGTAATTGATCAGTGGATTAGGTAGGTTCACAATATACTATAGTCATTGACTATAATCTAGTGTTTGATAAACCCAAAGATCCCAGATTCTAAGACAAGAAGTCACTATTTGACCAAAATAACTGGGAAAATTGGAAAATAGGATGGCAGAAACTAGGCACTGATTTACTCCTAACACCTTATACCAAGATAAAGTTGAAATTGGTTCATGATGTAGGCATAAAGTGATACTATAAGCAAATTAGAAAAACAAAGGATAGTCTACCTCTCAGATCTGTGGAGAAGCAAGAAGTTTATGGCCAAAGAAGAACTAGGGGATATTACAAAATGCAAAATGGATAATTTTGATTATATTAAATTAAAAATTTTATACAAACAAAACCAATGCAGATAAGATTAGAAGGGAAGTAGAATACTGAGGAAACACTTTTACAGCCAAAGGATCTGATAAAGACCTCATTTATAAAATATATAGAGAATTGACTCAAATTTATAATAGTTCAAGCCATTCTCCAATTGATAAATGGTCAAAGGATATGAACAGACAATTTTCAGGTGAAAAAATTAAAACCATTTGAAAAATGCTCTAAATATGTCATGAAAAAAATGCTCTAAATCACTATTGGGCAGAGAAATGCAAATTGAGACAACTCAGGGGTACCAGTACACATCTCTCAAATTGACTAAGATGACAGAAAAAGATAATGATACACGTTGGACATGATGTGGGAAAACTGGAACACTAATATATTATTGGTGGGGTTTGAACTGATCCAGTTAGCCAAAAGGGATATTAAACTGTTTTTTCCCTTTTTCCCTTTTATTCAAAGTATCTCTTTGTGGTCTGTATCCCAGAGAGATCATAAAAAAAGGGAAATGGATCCACATGTGCAAAAATGTTTGTAGCAGCTCTTTTTATGCTGGCAAGTAACTGGAAACTGAGTGATGTCCATCGGTTGAAGAATGGCTGAATATGTTATGGTTGATGAATATGATGCAATATTATTGTTCTATAAGATCAGCAGGATGATTTCAAAAAGGCCTGGAATAGACTTAGATGAACTGATGCTAAGGGAAGTGAGTAGAACCAAGAGAACATTGTACACAGCACAATAATATTATGCAATGATCAATTCTCATAAACACAGTTCTTTTTGATGAGGTGATTCAGGCCACTTCCAATAGGCATCCAAAAAGATGACTGTCAGTACTGAATGTAAATCACAACTTAATTTTTACACCCTATTGTTGTTTGCTTGCTTTTTGTTATTTTTCTTATTTTCTCCCTTTTTTGATCTGATTTTTCTTATGCAGCATGATAAATGTAGAAACATGTGTAGAAGAATTGTACATGTAAAAACATGCATTAGATTATTTGCCATCTGGGGAAAAGGGTGGGGGAAAGAGAGGAAGAAAAATTTGGAACACAAGATTTTGCAAGGGTGAATGCTAAAAACTATCTTTGCATGTATTTTGAAAATAAAAAGCTATTATTTTAATAAAAAAGAAATCTCTTTAGAAGAACTTGGTGGATTTATGTTGATGACTCCTTCGCATCATACACCATCTTTCTTTAAAAAGCAACAACCACCCTGCTGGTTTGCTAAACTCTTGAAAAGTCCTCCGAACATTAAATGGCTCTTTCACTAAGTAACTTATTCTTGATGAATTATGTAGAAATGAATCAGTGACATATGGATCATATTTCACTAGAATACACATATGGGTTTGGAAATTAAAGGGAAAATGTGACAAACTACTGTTTGTTAGAAGTTTATTAACACAAAATGTCAGAACAAGGAGGAAACAATCACAATGTTTGTCAAAACCTGGATGCAGCTAGCTTGGCCCAGAGCTCTCAGTTTTGCATTTTGCTTTCAAAAGAGGTTCATTTCTCCTGACCCTGAATGAAGCTTTTATTATAGTATAAACTATTGTAGTATAACACGAGTTAAGAGTGTTCATGGCTCACAAAAGCTCTTTTCAGCAAGAAAATTGGGGAATGTTTTATTCTAGAGTATTGGAGTTATCCAGTAATAATAATAATAACAATAATAATAATAACAGTAATAATAATAATAATAATAATAGTAACACTTGTTGAGCTGTATGCCATGACTATTTTCTGAAATGAGAGCCCTCTTCTCCTCCACTGCCATAAAAGCACATTTTCCCTCTTCTGGAAACTCAGAGAACTTCTAATCTAGTTGGAGGGATCCACACTAAAAAAAAAAAAAAAATATATATATATATATATATATATATATGTATAGCAATATGCTCTGGTATGCTATCTCATGATCAGGGTATTATATCTTTTTCTCAGGGTTATGAGAGTACCTCAAAGGGTTGAAGGTGTCTCTTCTCTACTGTGCTTGATTTGATCCTTTACCAGTAGTTGCTTCCTACTTTCAGGTATCTTTGAATAACTGGCACTTCAGTTCCATTTCACCACTTATCATCAATTAATTTCTACCAGGAAAAAATGAAAATCTAGTGAGAACAAAAATTCAAACATTTTCTTCTGAATCCTTGAGGGTACACTCTCCTTTAGACCAGCCCATTCTGGGGACAATGGGTTTTCTCTTAGCATAATTTCTACATAGCATTGATCCCACTGAGTTCACATCCCAATGTATCTTTTGAAGAAGGCCCAATTCTGGTCCTACAACTGTAGACAAAGAGGCTGATGGCAGACTAGAAACAATTACAGGAGGTCTCCACAACATTTCAAAATCCCTCCATGGCATTTCCATTACATATCATCATGAGTTTTTCAGAAGCAGACTCCTCAAACTTTTCCACATGAGGACTAGGAATTGTATTAGAGTTTCTCTACATGCACTAATCTTCCTTTACAAAAGGGCATTTACAAATCATATTCCAAGCAAGTGATCCTGAAGACAATACCCATGATCATATTGTGCAAATGGTACATATGTATCAGCCAATAAACAAGTAGCTATTAAGTTCCTATTTTGTTCTGACAACTGTGCTAGAATCTGGGAACACAAGAAAAAAGTGAAATATTTCCTTCCCCTCAAGGATGTTTATACTTTGTATACAAATTTAATTCAAGGTAATTTGAAAGAGCAGGGAGATAATAGTAATTAGAGGATTAGGGAAGATCTCAAATAGGAGATTTAAATTGAGCTTTAAAAGAAATTTAGAGATTCTAAGAGGTGGTAATAAAGGAGACAGTACATATAGGACAGCCTTGGCAAAACAGTGGAGATGTAATGTCATACATGAAGACTGACTATTCTGGCTAGACCAAAGAGAACATGAAAAAGAGAGTAATGTATAATAAATCTGGAAAGTAAGGTTGGAGCCCAGATTTTGAAGAAGGCCCATAGAATTATTTGGTTTTGAATCTAGGAGCCACTCAATTTCACTGAGAGGAGAAAGACATGATGAACAAAGCATTAAAAATATCACTTTAATAGTTAAATGGAAGGTAGACTAATGAGGGGAGAAGACCTGAGAAAAGGAAAACAATTAAAAGGCTGTTACAATATTCTTATAAAAAGCGGGAAGGACATGAACTATGTGGTGGCTATGTGTGAGAAATTAATGGCCTTGGGAGGGGTGAAGTTAAAAGTCCATTTTATAACTGAATGGATATGTATACATATGTTGTATTTAACATATACTTTAATATATTTAACATGCATTGGGGGGAGGGAGTAGGAAGGAGGGGAAAAATTGGAACAAAAAGTTTTGTAGTTGTCAATGCTAAAAAATTACCCATGCATATATCCTGTAAATAAAAAGCTATAATAAAAAAAAGTCCATTTTATTACACAACTGCAGCACTGGATGTTCTATAGAATAGATACACCTTACTGAAATGAGAGCAAGCCTTTTTATATCTGTCCCAGCTACCAAATCCCTCCTCTGTTTCTCCATTGACTTAGTACTACAGACAGTATAACTTTCTAGTCTGCCTTGTTGATACTTCCCTTAGGTATATTCCTCCTCTCACTGTATACATCTCATAACCGTTAAAATGAGTCCTTTCTCCTTCCCAAAGAGCAGAAGTTAATAATTATGAGCATATTGATAAAGAGCATTCCAGGCAAGGCTAAACCTTTGCCCTACTTAGCCTCAAAGCAGGAGAAAACTGGTTGTATCCCATTTACTTAGCTCCTCTGCTGTTTATCCTTACTCTATTTGAGTAACCCTCAATCACAAAGGCCAGACAAAGGCCCGGACATCCTGTTTTGTCTGTTTTGCTTAATTTTTCCTACTGGCTAGCACTTTAGTTTAACATAATTACATATTCTTTTATGGAAATAGTCTGTTTTGTATCTCTCATATGTTCATGGAGAGGTTACAGATATGAGAGACATTGTGGAGGCATTGTAGATAAGCTATGGATTTGTGAGATGAAGGAGAGTGAAGAATTAAAGATAATTCCCAGGTTGTGAATTTGGATGGGATAAATGATGAAAAGGTATTTTGTGCTATAGAGTATGGTAAAAGGAAATTCATTCATGATGAATAAGCTATATCTTCTCCATAAAGTATTGATATGGTAGGTTTAGAAGAATCTTCTATAGGGCTAGAGGAGGAAGGAAAAGGTTTCCAATAGCTGCTATAGGAAATAAAGGAGAGAATCATTTAGGTAGGAGCAAATGGTTGTCTTTAGAAATATCTGTTAATCAATTATTCTGATCATTTAAGTTCCTATTATGTGCCAGGAACTGTGCTAGATTCTGAAGAAACAAAGATATAAATGAAATAGTCCCTGTTTCTATGAAACTATTAGTTATAGTAGGATCACAACAATGTCATGCATTTAAGGCATCATATTTTTCCATGAATTTCTTAATTATCTTTCCTTGTGTAAGAGGAAATTTACCTATTAAAAATCATCTCATATCACTCCCATCTCTAGAGTGTTTCATTTTAAACAGCTATTATTTTTAGCATTAATGACTGATGTGCATCTTCTGAAGACGTTTCTAAGTACTGCAAAAACTGCTGCAAAAGACTAGAACATTCAGTGACCATTGCAAGTAGCCCATTAGGTATATACAAACATACCATATATTTATAGCAGCCCTTTGCGTAATAGCAAAGAACTGAAAATATGTTGATCATTGCTGACGAACACATCTAGGGAATGACTAAACTAATTGGGGTATATGAATATTGGAATATTACTATGCTCTAAGATATAGATGATGCAGCAACATTGTGATGATGATCAATTGTAAAAAACCTGGCTACTCTAATCAATACAATGATCTGAGACAATTCCAAAGGACTCATGATAAAAAAAAATGCTATCCACTTCCAGAGAGAGAAGTGATGAAATCTGAGAGTAAATTCAAATGTCATTTTCTTGCTTTGGGGGCAATTTTTTTTTTGCATGGGGATATATGGTTTGTGTGATTTCACATGTATAAATAATTGATATAATATATTTGCTTTCTCAGTGGATGGAGGAAGGATGTGATGGAGGGAGAGAATTTGCTACTCAAAATTTTTAAAAAATGTTTTAAATTAATAAATAATAAATCGCAAAAAAAGAAAAAATAGATGATTGAGAAGTTTTAGAAGGCTTTTATGAACTTATGCAAAATGAACTAAGCAGAGGCAGAAAAATGAGATACACAAAGACTACAATAATATATGTGGAAAGAACACTAGAACAATGGAAATGTGCCACAGTTCTCTTTTATTATCCTGACTCAGTTTCCCTAATTATTCTGACTCAGTTTCCCTGAGTTGTCCTGCCTAGGTTTCCCTGAATTGTGACCTAATTGTTCTTGTCAATCCTGCAACCACCCCTCCCTCTTAATCATCAGAATATTTGATAAGGATAAAAGATCTTATATTTTAGAATATCAGAATGTCTCTCCCCATACCAAGCTATCATAATATCAGATACTGTCGAATCAAGATGCCTCTCCTCATCTCTGAGGTGCCTCCCCCGTTATGTCATCTCCATCTCCAGTGGTTCCCCTCACTCTGTCAGAATCCTGTCCCAATCTCAGCACCCAGACTCTGCCCCTGCCTCAGTCTACCCCTTGTGTCTTTGCCACCATATAGGTGCTTTGTGTATATAGGTCATTGAGAACTCACATTGTTTTCTGGATTCTTGGTGACAATAGTCTCATTCAGCCATGGTACCAAACCATGGATCCATTTGGTCCCAGTAAATCTCTCCCTTTCAAATAAAATTTGAAATACTCTCTAATCTCTATCTTGCCTCAGTTTCTCCGGCATTACATTAACTGAATTTGCAAAATTAAAATTATCAAGCATGACTCTCGAGAATTCATACCAGAAGAAGACATCTTCCCCTGCTTTTTTGCAGAGATGGGGGCTATGGGTTTGGAACACTGGATATAATGTCAGATTTGTTGACATATTGGTTACCTTTTACTGAGTTTTTTCTTCCTTTTTCTTCTTTGTTAAAGAAAAAGATTTCTGGGAGGGGAAAAAAAGAGGAATATGTGGGAAATGTAGTTGATATCAAAACAAAATGTATCAAAATATTATTTGGAAAGGAAATAAGTAAGCAAACATGCATCAAGCTTCTTCTATGTGTTAGGCGCTGTGTTAATTACATATCATTTACATGCATATACATATCATCTCATTTGATGCAACAATCCTGGAAGAAAGATATTATTATTATCCCCACTTGATAGCTGAGGAAATTGAGACAGAGAGCCTCTGCTCTTTTTTTTTTCTGTCCCCTGAGGGCGCAAAAAAAGTCTGAATATTCGTAATTGCCAGTTAGCTGACTTACAAGGAAATAAAACTTCTAAAAGTTTTTGTCTAGGGTTTGAGTCCTGATTCCAAGTGACTTCTTCTGCAAAGTTAAAGAACTTAAAAATGCTGATTACAAGTAAATTATAAGTAAATTTATAATGCTGAGATCCCTTCTTCTTCCTTCCCCCAAATAATTTGATTACCAGTTCTAGAAAAGAGGCATATCAGACGATTGAATTCTGCATAGTCAAGTTTTCATAGGATTTCCTTCCTTTTATCACTTTTTTTTTTTTTTGTGTGTGTGTGGCAAAAACACTAACTTAGATGTCATTATCTTTTCTTTAGAATATAATCCTTAAAAACACAAAGGACTTAAAAATACAAAAGTAAGCAAATTAAAAATAGCAGAAAAAATTGTATTTATTGCAATGAGTAGCAAAATCGAAGAAGTAGTAAAGAGTGAAATTCACTCACTCTTGTTCCTTGAGAAGGAATGGTTTCTATTACTTCCTGCTGGGTTTTTCTAATGAATGAGCTGGTAAGCCAGGTAAAGGAAATCAACCTTGCAGCTAAAAGTTTTAGAATCTATCTCCTGGAAAGCATCCTCTATCTGCCACTATTTCTGCTGTTGTAATCGTTGCTCTGTCTTCTTTATAACTTCTTTTCAAGTGGCAATCCATCTGATTCCACGAAGAATTAAAAATTGCCACTGCAATAGGAAAAATTCTTCCCTTTAATTCTCATATTGGGGTAGCTTTCTTCCCAAAGAACTATAATTTTTAAGGAAATTTAGTGACTTAGCCTCTCTCATAAAGCATCAAATCCAAATTTTTCCTAAATGACTGTTAAAAATGAATCTACTAATTCTTACTCCTTGTGTTCTTTTCTACTGTAATGTATTTTTTCTGATATTATGATGTATCTCTTATCCCATCTTATGCTAGAACTGATGCTTTTTATGTCTTTTAAACAGTCAAAAAGCATTAATTATTTTCTTTGTGCATAGTGTGTGGCTCAGAATGGTGAGTGGTCACCATTTAATAAAAAGCTGAAGAGATGTCTAGGAGCAAAGCAAAAGTTTATTGTACATTCTCCTGAGAAATGGGCATCCCTTCCATTGAACAAGTAAGTGAAATGAGGAGGGACCTTCTGGGACAGGTTTTACATTTTAAATAGTCCCTAATGCAAGCACCTCTCCCACCACTGGTGGTGGTATCATACCACAGATGATGGTATCATACTCATTCGCTGAGGGTCTTACATTTTAAATACAGGAACTATCCAAGAAATTGAGCTTGGCCAATAAGTACATAGTTGCCCATATTTGATTGAAGTAGGGAGAAAATGATGTCGTGGGAGGATAGCAGAAAGGGAACTTAAGTATATCCTTGAGTCAATGCTCAAGAACCTTCTTCAGGCCTATTCTAACTCTGAAGTAGGTGAAGCTTTACTTGATTTTCATAACTGTCTTGAGAGATCTCACTTCATCTCATTCAAAAGCACCATATACCTCAGTTAGACCCAAAGATTAGAAAAGCCATAATTTCTATGAGGGGTTAAGACACAAACATGGAAAAGCACAATATATAACCATCTATGAGTTCATCAGATGTAACCAAAGGGCTATATTACAGGTAAGGGTAAGAGGGGGGGAAGGAGTCTCTGGGAAGGCTTCCTGGAAGAACTAACATTTGAGTTGTTTTTTTAAAGCATTTTTAAAGGCATTCAGTAGGTAAAGTCAGGGAGGAAGGACTTTCCAGGTATAAGGAAAACTATGAGCAAAACTATGAGATGGAAATGGGAAAATTCAGATCCTGCTCAATGGAATAGGAAATCATCCATTTGACCATAGAATATGTGAAAAGGAGAAATGTAAGAAAAATTTAGCATATTCAGAAACTTCCCCAACTTTTGACTCTTCTTCATCCCATGTGTCCAATCAATTGCTACTTTCCCATTTTGAATGTTTTTCTTGTCTCTACTCAGTTTATGTTCTAATCATCTAATCATCATGGCTCTTTCCAACAATGAGATGATTCACACCCATTCCATTAATCTTGTGATAAAGAGAGCCATCCATACCCAGAGAGAGGACTGTGGAAACTGAATGTGGACCACAACATAGCATTTTCTTTCTTTCTGTTGTTATTGTTTGCTTGCATTTTGTTTTCTTAGTTTTTTTTTTCTTTTTTGATCTTATTTTTCTTGTGCAGAAAGATAATTACATAAATATGTATACATATTGGATTTAACATATTTTTAACATATTTAACATGTATTGGATTACCTGCCATCTCGGAGAGGGGGTGAGGGGAAGGAGGGGAAAATTTGGAACACAAGGTTTTACAAGGGTCAACGTTGAAAAATTACTCATGCATATGTTTTATAAATAAAAACCTTTAAAAATTTTAAAAACAAAGAAAATTTCACATGTTTTAACACATATTGGAATGCTTCATGACTAGGGAAGGGCACTGAGGGAAGAGAGGAGGAAAAAAATTGGAATGTAAGGTTTTGTAAGGATGAATCTTGAAAAGTATCTAAGCATATGTTTTGAAAATAAAAAAGCTTTTTTTTTTTTTTTAAAGAACACAGTTTTATAAGAGGGTATAAGAACAATAATCGTGTTTATGCTACTGTCAATTTAAAAAAATCCAATTGCTGAATTAAATACTAAGGAATGAAAAAAAAAAGATATCTCTTAAGAACTTTAGAATTGATTATATCACATGGTCTCCCATGACTAGCGTCTTCAGGATTGCCTCACATGGTGTGCCCTCATTAGAGAAGGTGCTGTGCTCTATGAGCAAAGCAGAATTGAATTAGCTCAGAAGAAATGCGAGATGTACAAAATTAGAGAAGCTACCCCAAATGTTCATATGGGCTATTTGTGTCTGATCTATGGCAGAGCATTCTGAGCTCATATTGGTCTGAACAGCCACAGATGGACACATTATAACTCAACTCTTAAGTTGGTGATGTCATTTTGGTCCACTTTGAGAATGAATGACAGTAATCAACCAACTAACCAATAGATTACTACTTGTAAGCAAAGTGGATTACTACTTGTATGATCCTAGATAAATCACTTAATCCTAAATTTCCTCAAAAAAATGATCTAGAGAAGGAAATGACAAACCACTCAAATATTTTTTCACCCCCAACAAAACTGCAAATGGGGTCACAAATAATCTGACACAACTGAAAAAATGACTCAGCAAAAGTAATTAAATAATAAAATTAATAAATATGCACACATATATGCACATATACCTATATATACATACACACACACACACACACACACACACACATATATATAATTTTGGTACCCAGAACTGTTTTCCACATGTGGTCTGATTATATCTTGCTAATCTTTTTCTTGCATTATAGAATTATCTGTCTGTGAAAATGATGACTCTAAATGTCTGTAATCAATGGAAGACTTTTTTTTTATGCTTACTAATAACATTTCCTTTTTGATGTTGAAATGTTTAAACTGTGTGTCAGGCCAAAGGAAAACAACAGGGCTCATTGAACTGGAGTTAAACTCATTGAGTCTATAATTTGGAGGTCCCCATTCTCTTCCATTTTTGAAAATAGTGAAAATATTTTGAAAATAGACTTCATTTTCATTCCTCTTAAGCATCAATTGTTCTTAATTATCTTTCAACTGTTATTGACAATATTAATTCCTCTAGCACCTGAAAATATAGTTCAATTGAGTCAGGTCACTTGAATACATCAAAGTTAACAACATGCTCTTTCCCCATCTCTTTATCTCTCTTGTAGTTTAAACCTTCTTTGGCCATCTCATCACCATTTCTAAAATCTCGGGTCCATAACCTGAGCTTATTGCTTAAGAAAATACCAATCTTTGAATTAAAGAACTTAGCATTTCAATTCTTCCTTTGGAAAGAATCTCTTCTCTTTCCCCCAAGTTATTATGTGTGACTAAAGCATCTGAAATCCTGATATGGGACCCCATGTTTCCCTTTTTACAATGGTATACTTTTCATCAGTGGTATACTTTTCTTAAACTCTGTAAGGATATGTCATTAGTATTTGAATCTTCTCTTTGTAATGTCAGGACTCTGAGTCAGCACAGAATCCAACCATAGAATTAAAAATAGAAACCTGGGGAAACAGTCATATCATACACACTAGCTGCCTCTCTTGGGGGATCATCAGTCAGGGCTATGGAAAATAAAACAGAAATAGATAGGAAGGAATACAAATCACCAGAGCCAATCTATTAGAAGATTCCTAAAGTTTTACTTCACTGTTCACTCATGTATCCTCTTCCCACCCCCTGAACCTTAGGCCAGTTTGATACATGCATGCCCCCATTGCACTGATATTGGTTAAAATCTCTTCTCTCACCTCAATTGGAACCTCTGGAGTTAATCTCCAATGCAGAAGCTGTTTTCCAGCTATTTTCTTTTGGTCTGACACTCATTTTTAACATTTCAATAGCAAAAAAGAAAGTGTTATTGATAACCTTAAAAAACCCTCCATAGATTATAGCCCTTTCCATTCATCTTTCCATAGACAAATAATTTCATAATTCAAGAAAAAAGATTAACAAGATGTAAGCAAACCACCTGTGAAGAATAGCATCAGTTCTGGGTACTACATTTTAGAAAGAACATAGACTTATCAATGTTAATAATTTTAATGAAAAATGTGTGGAGGAGGGCAACTGAAATGATAAAGCATCTTGAGTCTTTATCCTGTTAGGATCTTTAGCCTGGAGAAGAGAATATGAAATAGAGACAAAATTATGGCCTTGGGGTATTTCAAGGATTGTAGTGTGGAAAACTGATTATATTTGTTCCATTTGGTCCCAGGAGGCAGAATCAGAAGAAGTGGATGAAAGTCATGAAAAGTTTAGTTTACTAATATTTAGAGCTGTCTATCTGAAAGTGAAGTAGGTTTCCTAGGGAGGTCACTGGGAAATCTTCTAGTAGAGATTGATTGCAATTAAGAGTCTTTTTCAAGTATGGACTGAACTAGAGGGCTACTATGGAGGTCCCTTTCACTTCATAAATTCCATGATTCTATAATATTTGTTGCACATATTCAGGATATTAATCAAGAATTCTTTATTTTCTTAGTATGCTTTATGCCATACAAATAACTTAGATATATATTTTAACTTTGTTAATTTTCTCAATAAGTTGAAATTTTACTATTTATTTATTTGTGTGCATATGTGTGTATATGTGTAGAACAAAAGAATGTATGTATTTTAGAATTTTCATTAAATGCTTTCATTTTAAGGAACAATAATTATACAATTTCAGAATTTTTATTTTAGAATTTTCATTAAATTCCAGAAGAATGTATTTATGTGTATAGGTAAATGATATATAGGTAATAATATAGGTAAATGATAACAGCTAGTATTTATAAAGGATTTTAAGATTTGTGTGAAAAACTTTATATATGCTATTTTGCTTGATTCTCACAGCAATCTTGTTAGACAGTTGCTATAATTATCCCACTTTTACAGAGGAGGAAATTGAGGCTAAGAAGGTAAGAGGCTTGTTTAAGGCTGCACAGCTAGTTTCTGAGGCAAGATTTGAACTTTAGTCATCTAAATCAAACATTTTGTTCCCTATACCATTCATCTGCCCCATCCACACGCTCCCAATAGCTGATATGAGTTAACTACTTACTAAACTGAATCCTTCACTTAAAAGACCATTTAAGGTATTATAAAGCCTATCATTGGGCAAGCTTATTTCAGATTATTATTCTGTCACATAATAGGTACTTCATAAATGTTTTAGAAATTGAATTACTTCAGCTGTCTATAGGGCTAACCAGATGATGTAATGGTATAATTGGGTTCAAGGGACATGAGTTCTCCTGTTCACTCAGACACCAACTAATGTGACTATTCATTCTCTCTAAAACCTCCTTCATCTATAATGAAGAAATTAAATCAGATGGTCTCTAAGATCCATATTTCTAGAATTTGGTGATTCTTTGATTTATGTTAGTTTTAATTCAGCAAACACTAATTAAGCATAGAGTACATGCAGAATATTGTGCTAATATAAGGCAGAAATCCTGGCCTTGCAATGCTGATACACTTATACACTCTCAAAAAGAAGTACAGAAAAGTATTATGGAAACATGAGAGCAGAGGTAGGACAAGACTTCATTACCAACTGGTACCATCATAAGGACTTTATGAAAAGGTCACATTTGATTTGAGCTTTCAAAGAATTCAATAGCCAGAGGCTGGGATATGAGCAAAACATTTCAGGAATAATAACAAAAATCCTTCAAATTTTAAAAAAAATTTATCTCATTCGCTCCTCTAAGGCCAGAGTTTTTTCCATTATAGCACCAACTATCTCAATATGTTATAACTGTTGGATCTTTACTACAACCCTGTGTAGGAGTATCACTCCCATTTGGGGAAACTGAGGGTGGACGAGGTTAGATGACTTTCTCAAACTCACACTACTTGTAAGTAACTGAGGTATGATTCAAATTCAGTTTTTTCACTCCAGGTCCAGTGCTTTATCCATAAGGTACTTAACTATGTAGAGAACAATGTGAGCAAATGTATCAATGTAATATGGATTGAGAATACAGGATTCTAAATAGCCTGATTTGACTGGACTGTATAATATGTAATGGTAAAAAAATCTAAGACAAGAAAGAAAGGGTGGCATTAGATTATAGAAGAAGATGAATGCCAGGCCAAAAAAAAAAAAGATTGAATTTTAATTGGTAGGCAATCGGGAACTAATGAAGGATTTGAGCAGAGGAAAGATATGAGTAGATTTATGTGTATACACACACACACACACACACACACACACACACACACAAGTTAACCTCTTAGGCTTCAGTTTCCTTTTCTATTGATAACAAACTGATACTCCCAGTTGCTAGAATTTATCCACAAATTACTTTGTATTTACAAGGTATTTCAAAAGCCTTAGTGCTGATTTAAGATGTTATTATTTTACAAATATAAATGTTACAAACTTACAACTAACCATCCTCCCCCCAGCAATGTTTAGAAGGTTATTTAACATTTTTAAATGTTGACATATTTCCTAGTTGTTGTGATTGGTAATTTTCACACTGAATTTCAAAGAGAAATGGAGATAATAATATCACCTACCTTTTGGAGGTGTTGTGAAGATCTCATGAGATAACATAAGTACTTTGCAAATCTTAAAGCACTATATAAATGATATCTACTATAGATATTATAATTGAACATAAGAAACTCTTTCTTCTGCTATACATGGCTTTAGGAGATTGCCAAATTAGTAAAACTTCAACCAGCTGTTGCCCAGTAACTAAAAGGATTGCATTTGTACTTCTAGACTTAAGATCAGGTTTATGAGGCATATATAATAGTTCTGATGTGACCCCACAAAAGAATAATGCCCAATGAAGATAATGACTAAGGTGGCTATGTGAAAGGATCTCCTATATGAATCCACTAGTCTGAAAAAGTATCCTCCAGAAAATGTCTCCTATGTAATAATTAATGACAGAATGCCCTGTGTCATTAGAATTAAAATAAAAAAAAAATTGACAGCTCACAAAATAATATAGCTGGAAAAGAAATCTAAATAATTAAGCATTCAAATGATATATACATTAATAGCATTTATACTTCTGTATTTATTGACATGTTAGGCATGTTAAGACTTTTGGGACATTATATTCACATATGTACATTTGGATAGTGGTACAGTGATCAGAGTACTGGACTTAGAATTAGGAAGAGCTAGATTAAAATAGATAAATTACTTAATCTTTCTTGACCTTTCACCTCTATATCTGTTCCCCTCTTTTGAAAGTAAGCTCTCACAAGCAAAGTCTGTTTGATTTTTATCTTTTATCACAAGTACCCAGCCCAGTGTGGAAATTATGCACCCATAATCTATCCTCTTTACTGAGAGAAAGGAGGTATATTTATATTGTCTGGAATGAAGATTGGTCATTTCACTAAATCAGATTTTGATAGTTTTAGTGAGGTTTCTTCTTTATATCATTGTAGTTGCTATGCATCCTGGTCATTCTTTTCTCTTTGCTCTGTATCAATTAATACAAGTCTTCCAAAGTTTCTCTGAATTTTTTTTAGTGTTGCTACATGTGGCACAAAAATAGAGTAAATATTAAAATTCTCTGCTGACAAAATCTAGGGTGACAATATAGAGATCCACAAAAAAGCTACCATACACAGATGATAATTTCTTCTTTCCACTCTAAATTCTGTTTGCTCTCCATCCATTTAGAGATCTCATAATATAGAAGTGGGCGAAAAAAAATACCAAAAAAACTCCTGACTTTTTCCTAGCATGAGGCTGCCAAGGGTTGAGGAAATTAAAAAAGAAGCTTGCAATAAATAACTCTAGGTGTCAGTTTCAAAATTTTGTGCTTTTTAAGCACTCATTACATTCCCAAAAAGGACTTCAAATTTTAAATCCATCCATTAACATTGTTTATTATTCTTCTCTGTCAGGCTAAATTTTCTTGATCTTCTATAAACATTTCTCTCTGCCTTGCAATTAAAAATAGCCAAACTAGATCCTTTGCTGGATTCTTTTCTTCCTTAGAACAAGAAGAAAATTTCTACAATGTTCCTACAACTCCAAGGTAGAACCATCCATGTGAATATAGTATCATAGTGTTAGATGGACAATAGATATGGCCAAATTTCATTTTTTACTGTCTCAAAGTGAGAAGACAGGCCTTAAAGAAATTTCTATTGTTCCATTTCTGCTCTTTATTTCTAGCATCTGAAGCTGTCCCTGTATTTCTCTTTATCACTGAATTAATCAAAGTGTAGAATCATACCAAAATTGGCAAAGAATCTAAATTCAAAATAAAGGGTTTTAAAAACTGTTGGGGGACAGTTAAGACCTTCTGGTCAAGATGATTCCTTAAGATTCTTCTTTAATAAGTTTTCCTCAATATCTGATTTTCATTGTCAAGAGTGTGTTTCTAACAATATTTTTGCCAAGAAAATCCCCAAAAGGATTCATGGAGAATGGAACACAAGTGAAAAAACATCTGAACAACAAAATATGCAGAACAGAAATTGAGGATATTTAGGCTAGAAAAGATAAGAGTTAAGAGAGGACATGATATGCAGTTATAGATACTGATATAAACATGTATATAATACATACCTGTTTCACATGCAAATACTTGAAAGGATTGCATAGTGAAAGAGGAATCATATTGTGTTTGGGTTTCAGTGGCTAAAATTAGGAGGATTTCAATTTACTATATGGAAACAGTTCTAACTAATAAAGCAATTCAAAATAGGTAACAGTAGGTTACCCCACTCTGAAGATTAAGTGGAAATTGTACGATTAATTGTGGAAGATTTTGTAAAAAGTATTCCTAGTCACATATGGATTGGATTACCTGGCTTCTGAATTCCAAGTCTAACATTCTAAGATACTATGGAAACCATGCCTTTCAGTGTTTTGCTTTAGAACCTTAAAAAGGATAGTGTGATGAGGGCATTATCTTAAAGCATAAACATACAGAATAGGGGTTTGGAGGGACACTTTCTTCTTTTTGTTTTTTAAGTTCATTTTTTTAAAAATAAAATTTTTTTCTGATTATATATGTACATTTATTTCTTTAAAAAAGTTTTTTCTTATGAATTTTGTTGGGAGAGAAAAATCAGAACAAAAGAGAAAAATCATTAGAAAAAAAAAGAATACTGGAACACTTCCTTCTAAAGGGCAAACTTCTTCCCTTAGGTAAATTGGAGACTGTTATCCTGTCTTAACTCCATTACTTTTCCCTGAGAGTACTACTTCTAGGGTCCATCATCATGTAGCTTCTCTCCTATAGCCTACCTTCACAACAATCTCCAACTTAGTAATGACAGATGTTCTTCCTTCCTTCCTGAATCCTCTATGAAAAACAATGTCTTTTACAAGGTAGGAGCTTAATAAATGCTTGCTGATTGATAAATTGAACTGTCCCAGGACATCTACTCCACTATCCCTCTACCAACCTCATCCTAAGTGAAAGAATTCTTTGTTATAGTTTTTATCTATTTCTGCTCTTTTCTCTGTCTATTCTTACACTCAGATCGGGTCTTTAAATGGTCTAACTCTTTTTATCTTACTGCTCTAACTGTATCTCTCTCATTCATATATCCTATTCTTGGCCTTTAACTTTGTAACAATTTCTTCTTTTAATGCCCATTCAACCCCATTTTCAAGTTTGTTTTCTACATCATGCTCAATTTTTACTGTTATAAGTCTACAGTATCCCAATCCTTATTGATATTGTCATTCACTCTCAATCTTCAGGTACCTTTGGTCTAAACCCATGTAAGTCTTTGATGTTACTTATCTTGGGATAAAAGATTGCCATTAAGGAAATTCAGTGATGAGTGTCTGCAATTTAATCATATGGTATCTTGTCGATCTATCAATCACCAATTTAAAGAAGGCTATGTATAAAATTAATTGAATGAAGATACTCTTATGGAAATACAGCCTTAAAATACACTTTAATTGTGACTTGAGACTTTATAATAACAAATAGAGTTCCCCTCCAATTTCCTATCACTTCTAAATTAGCATTTAAGTATTTCTTTTGAAGGTAATGATGGCTTTGAATTATATCTGTTTGTATATCAGTTCTCTAGGGAAACTTAAATTAAGAGTTTATGATTATTGACTTGTATTCTTTTGTTTCTGAGTTAGATTTCTGGGATCAGGATGTAAGCCTGAATTCTCCCAAACAATGGGAGAAAAGGCCATTCTGGGAGGGTAGGGGCTTTGGAAGCTTCTGTGCTCCAGGACCTATTTAATCTTGTGTTTCACAGGTTATGCTTGGCACTCCTTTTGTTGACAAACACCTTATCAGGTGGGAATTGCCCTTTCTCGTGAGATTGTAATAAACTTCCTTTTGCTATTTCTTACTCTGAGAGTCTCTGTTTTTTGTGGATGCTACCAACACAGCTATGCCACCTGTAACCAGCTTAGAGGAGGAAGGAGTCTCTTTATCAGGTTGCTCCAAATAAAGTGAAAAATGGACCAAAAAAAACTCTGGAGAGTCCAGGGGAAAGGAAGGGGAGAGAAGAAGAATAAAGGGAAGGAAAGAGATAGAAATCAGATCAATTTAAGAAAGATTAGGGGCAAGGGAAAGCAAGTTTTAGTGATATTTAAAATGAAGAAAGCATACCAGCTCTAGAATGAAAAGACCTGGGTTCAAATCCTGCCCTTGATATTTACTACCTGTCCGACCTTGGACAAACCTTCAGGGGTCTCAATTTCCTCATCTTTAAGATGAAATTGGACTAAATGATCTATCAAGTAGATTCTAATTCTTGAACTGTGATCCTGGAGTCCTCAGCTGCTTAATTTCCTGGGTGTCTTGTGCCACCCCTAATTCTTGGCATTACTTCTTTTGTCCTTCTCTGCTCCTTACCCCATGCTGCTTGTAGCCCTTTCTTTGTGGTCACTACCACCATTCCTGTCCTTGTCCATTTCTCTTTTCTATGGGCATGAGGCAGGGCATATGATGATCCAATATCCAATCCAATAGGTATCGGTTATATCTTTCACAACTAGATGCCAAGTGTAATATGAAAAAACTTTTTAAAGAGCTGAGGAAAAGAGGGGCTAAAGAAAAAAATCTACTCAATTAATGTCTAGATGAAATCTTAGAATATTGTTCCATGAGCAGACTGTTATTCCATTTTTAAAAACAATTCTGAACTAGTCATTTCCTTATAAAACTTTTCTTGCTCCAAAGGAATCCCATACAAATCCACTGCAATAAGCAGACTCAGTGGTGGAGGGGGTAGTTTAGGGAACTTCAAAAAGCAAAATGTTTAAACCAGATGTGAACCTTAAACATCTGAACAACTGATAAAAAAATAGATTTTAAAAAGCTTTTTATTTATTGAAGTGAAAAAGAAAATGCAAATATGTTTTTAAAAATTCAGTTTTAATTTACTTCTAGGAAGAATATATGTTCAAATGTTTATTCTAGTTAGGGCTAATTACAAGTGTGGAAAAACAGGTACTATTGGGGAAAATACAATAAATAAGGGTTATGAAAAGAGACCCCATCTGTATTTTTATTTGCTTTGTAATCCTAAACCTGAAAATTTCCCTGAACATTAGTTAAAAAGCAGTATAGTGATGAGGATTGCTGATTAATAATTTCACATGGGACTTTTCTCTTTTGTTCCAACTAATTTTTCTGAATAAGTAAATATGAATGTGGGCTTTAAAAAACTCTTTATGCATGCAATATCACTCCAGGTTCTCTCAGATTAAGAATCTTGCTTCTCAAATTATAGAAAGTACTTGAATTTTAGCCCACATCATCTAGGAAGCTGCTTATCTTTTCCCATGTGTAAGCAATAATTTTAAACTATAGTTAAAGAGATTATAACCAGATTTTCTATTTAGTCTTATTCCAAAATCTAATCAATCTCTTATTATTTGACTTAATTACTTCATAGGCACGTGTAGAAGAAAAGTTTTGTTGAACAATACAAAAAGTCCTGGATTTGCAGACACAGGACCTGATTTCAAATACTGTCTTTGTTGTTCATTTCTTATATGACTTTGGGCAATCTCCTTGGCCCTCAGTTACCCATCTGTAGAAAGAAGGGTTGTACCAAATGGCCTCTAATATCCCTTCTAACTTGAAATAATGATTCTATTCTATTGTTTCTTTCTTTTTCTTTCTTTCTTTCTTTCTTTCTTTCTTTCTTTCTTTCTTTCTTTCTTTCTTTCTTTCTTTCTTTCTTTCTTTCTTTCTTTCTTTCTTTCTTTTTCTTTCTTCTTCTTCCAATTTGTGTTTGAATGATTTGTCTAGAGTCACACAAGCTGATAAGTGTCAGGCTAGATTTGAACTCAGGTCTTCCTGATTTCAGCTGCTCCAACAGCCATGGTATTTAAAGTTATTAGGTAGAAGAGTTGAAACTTTCTTGTGATAGATAAGCTATATTTCCAGCCCCTAGGACCTCATAGATTGATAGAATTAATAGCTGGAAAGTACTTTAGCTATTATTTCATCCAACCCCTCACTTCCTTTTTAAACGGATAAGGAACTTGTTCCTCCCCTCCCCCTCAAGGTCCCATCAGTAACATCAACATGATACTGGGGATCAGATTTCAGACTTACCTTTGTAATATCTCTGGGCCTCGGTTTCTTCATCTGTTTCCTTCTGGTTCCAGATCCTAAGTCAAGGTTGCAACCTAACTCCTCTGACTTTAATTCCATGTTCTTTTCACTGGACTCAAATGGTAAGGATCAAGAGAGAGGAATAGGCTGGATCTGACAATTGATTGGATATATATAAGGTGAAAAAGAAAATTCCAAAGGATTTTAAGGTTAAACATAAACTTGGGCTGCTTATTAACAGATGTAACTCCAAATAGTTAACATTATCCAGAGATGGAGAGAGCTATTCCTTGAGTTTTTTCTCATTAGGGATCCTCAATAAAGCCAGGTTAATTATGTATATGGTGTGTTGTAGAGCAGAGGTTCTTATTCTGGGGTTTATGGATTTGCTTTAAAAATTTTTTGATAATTGTATTTGAATATCAATTATAATGTCCAGGCTAGCTCTCTGGAGGGCATCAGGATCAGTCAGAGTCAGGATCAGTCAAAGTACTTGTTCATTAGAGGGAGAAGTGAAGGAGGTAGGCAAGCTGCCACAAGGCTTGCTAAAGATGAATCTTGGACTCTGAAGTCCAGAGTCTCCAGCCTCTTTTCAGGTCCTCATCACCTCTTGCCTGAATGATTCCAGTAGCCTCCTAATTGGCTTCCCTACTTCCAGCCTCTCCTCACTCCAATTATCCACCAAAATGATTTTCCCAAAGCACAGGGCTGATCATCTCTCTGTCTTTCTCTCTTGTATCTTGCTCTCTGTCTCTCTGTCTCTGTCTCTCTCTCTGTCCTCTCTCTCTCTCTCTCTCTCTCTCACACACACACACACACACACACACACACACCATTTAATAAACTCCAGTAGCTTCCCTTTACATTTAGGTCCAAATATAATTTCTCTACTTGATATTGAAGTCTCTTCACAATTAGGCCCTTTCCCTGCTTTCCAGACTTTTTTCACAGTATTCTCTGCCCCGAACTTTGTGATCTAACCCTATTAGTTTACTTGATGAAGTACTGGGAAGTCAAAAGACTCGGACAGTGTCAAGAATGTATAAGAGGCTGATTCTGAAGCCCCTGTTCCCTAACAATGAAGTTGGCTCCCTATCTGCTCTTCCACACTGTCTTTTCTCACCCTTCTTTGCTGATTCATTATCCATGTTATCCAACTTTTCAGAGTTTCATCTCTCTACAATCAATGGTTTCCTTTATAATTCTTTGTTTTTGTTTTGTGTTTGTTTTATTGTATGCATTTAGAAACATTATTCTGAGAAGGGGTCTTCTAAGTTCCACTAGACTACCAGAGGCATCCACAGTACAAAAGGGTATTATTTTTTATTAAATACCTACTGTGTACTGTGTTAGGCACTGAAAATACAAAGTCAAACATGAAACCATATTTTCCTTTGAGGAGCTTATGTGTTACTGAGGAAAATAACACATAGAAAATAACAAATTTAAGTACAAGATAAAATTTTCAGGATTAGGAAGGGAAGTGCAGGCCTAATAAGAAGGGTGCATTATAAATAATATAATGTAGTTTCCAAAAAGCACAAAGGAAGCATAGGGTAGAATCAGATGGGACATAGGAAAGATAAGGCTCATATGAATAGCTATGAGGTAGGGTATGTCCCTTAGATCATAATTGAGTGTTCCTACTAATATAATATATTGGTTCTACTTATGGGCTTAATTACCAAGAACTCATGAGAGAAAATTGGTGTAGAGTGTGTGTGTGTGTGTGTGTGTGTGTGTGTGTGTGTGTGTTTATCTTTAATGGATTTGGATTTGGAGTTAGGAAGACCTGAATTCAAATCAAGCATCAAACACTTATTAGCTGTGAGTCACTTAAACCTGATTGGCTCAATTTTTTCATCTATAAAATGAACTGGAATACTTTTGTATCTTTGTGAAAAAAAATCTCAAAAGGGGCCACAAAGAAGTGAACGAAATCAAAATGACCTAATAATAAAATGTGTGTCTTTACAGAGAAAACATGACCTTAGTACAATGAGCATTAACTCCCAAGATTTGGGTTCAATTCCTCTTTCTGGTATTAATTTGCCAATGTGACTTTAGGGAAATCATCTGAGCTTTCTGGCCTTCATTCCAAGCTTTTCTTATTTCTTCCTCTATGGCTTACTTCTTGCCTTTTATTCTCCATCCCTAACATATTTATCCTATTCCTCCCTTCAGCTCTATTGTCCCATTTACAAGTTCCCTATCTGTACTCTATATCCAGGTGGCTGGATTAAATGTCCTCAGAGATCCCTTTCAACTCTACATTTGTAATTTTCTAAGGAAACTGAAAAGGCTAATTATAAGCCATTTTTTCCTGGCCTAATTTTTGGACCAGATCATATGTTTGATGAAATTGTTTTACTAGGTGAATTGTACTAAATGTGAACATCTCCTTTCCCATGATGGTCTTAGCTCTTGTGTGTTCACCCTTCTTTATCTCTGTTACTCTCTTTTCCTTACAACACATTAAAAGGAGCGGTACCAAGCCTTTTGTCAATGATATGTTCAGCATATTCTTTCTGAAGGAACTGAGTCTTGAGAGGTCAAAACCTATCAGAGCCAAAAAGTACTACCAGAGGGAGCCAAAAGTGACATCACAGTAGGACACTGGAGAGCCACCCTTCTTTCCCTAATTCTCTAAAGGGTGGTGCCATGGTTAAATAGATATTTGGCTAATTCCCTAGTTTTATTGTTAGCTTAGGGAGGGCTGAAGGAGGGAATCTAGATGGGAAAGAGAAGGCATCCCACCCTCCTGTGGGTGGGAAGAGATTGAGACTAATTGATTAAATGTTTCTAAGTATTTGGAAGTGCTGAATGATGTTTCATAATCTCACAGGATGCATTAAAACTGAGTGAAAATGAAAAAGTCTACTCCTGTGGGACTATTAATACCCATTTACAATGTTTCTTTCTAGAGAAAAGGAAAGGAAGGAGGGTTTGGGGGACACCCACTGTGGGTGTAACATGGATAATGAATCAGCAAAGAAGGGTGAGAAAAGACAGTGTGGAAGAGCAGATAGGGAGCCAACTTCATTGTTAGGGAACAGGGGCTTCAGAATCAGCCTCTTATACATTCTTGACACTGTCCGAGTCTTTTGACTTCCCAGTACTTCATCAAGTAAACTAATAGGGTTAGATCACAAAGTTCGGGGCAGAGAATACTGTGAAAAAAGTCTGGAAAGCAGGGAAAGGGCCTAATTGTGAAGAGACTTCAATATCAAGTAGAGAAATTATATTTGGACCTAAATGTAAAGGGAAGCTACTGGAGTTTATTAAATGGTGTGTGTGTGTGTGTGTGTGTGTGTGTGAGAGAGAGAGAGAGAGAGAGAGAGAGGACAGAGAGAGAGACAGAGACAGAGAGACAGAGAGCAAGATACAAGAGAGAAAGACAGAGAGATGATCAGCCCTGTGCTTTGGGAAAATCATTTTGGTGGATAATTGGAGTGAGGAGAGGCTGGAAGTAGGGAAGCCAATTAGGAGGCTACTGGAATCATTCAGGCAAGAGGTGATGAGGACCTGAATTAGGGTGGTAGCTGTATGAGTATATTTGAGAGCAATTATAAAGATAGAAATGAGAGAATGTGACGTGTTAAGTGAGTGAGAATAAGGAATTAAAGATGATAATATAGACATATGTGACAGGAAAAATGGTGATGGGCTTGAGAAATATGAATATTTAAAAAAGGAGTAGATTTAGAGTCAAAGATCATGAATTCTATTTTAGACATGTTGACTTTGAGAAGAATGTCTATGGAACACTGAGTTGGATTATTTTGGGTGGCTGCATTGAGCAGAGTTCTAATATTTTCTAATGCTATTTTTCTTAAATTAATTAAATGCATTTAGGATTGAAAGAGGCCTTTAGAGATTGTAGAATCCAAGTGTTTCATTTTTAAAAATGAGAAAGTAAGGCACAAAAAAGTTAAGCTACTTAATCGTGCTCAAATAGTTTATTCTTGGGACAGAAATTGAATTTAGATCATCCTGATTCTAGATATAGACTAGTCTTATCCATTATACCATAATCAATTCATCATTGTGGTCCTTGTGTATTTCATTCACCTATTTATGCTTTTTTCTTCTCTGGATCAGGTCATATAAGTCTTTCTAGAGATAATTCTTCATGAGCGTAATTTCTTATGGCACAATAATAGCCCTTTACATACATTGGCCACAATTGATTTAGCTATTTCCCAATTAATGGATGCCCACTTTCATTTCAGTTCTTTTCTATAATAAAATTACTTCTACAAACATATATGTGTATATGTATATACATACATATATTGTTACATGTGATTTTCCCTTTGTTTTTCATGTCTTTGGGATATATACTTTGGAGTGTTTTTAGTTATGTTCACATAAGTTCTGAGCATGTCTTAGTAGTTTAACTTCAAGATTTTTTCTGGATTTTGTTGTTATTTTAAATGAAAATTTTTTATCTCATTTTCTTGTGATTTTTAGTAAAATACACAATAGTTGGTTATTTTATGGGTTCCTTTTGTATATTCTGTTTTTTCAAGTTTAAGAAGAGAAACTAATATCATTGGCAAATAGATATAACATGACTGCTTTTTGTTGTCTTATTTCCTTAATTTTTTTTTATTGCTATTGCTAGCATTTTAAAAACAATATCAAAAGAACAGTGACCATTAGACAATAACTGTTTTAGCTTTGGTATTATTGGAATAGTTTCTAGTATTGTCTTTATTACTGAGAATGTTAGCTTTTGGTTTTAGATAAGTTATTACTGGTGATATTAAGGAAAAATTCATTTCTTTCCATGTTTTATTAAATATAGATGCTGTTTTGTTGGAAGCTTTTTTCTCTATCAATATAATCATGTATTTAAGGATAATTTTGTTCTTGGCATGATATATAATGGCTTTGATTTTCCTAATGTTGAATCATCCCTGATTTCTAGGTATAAAACCCAAAAGCAATATATAGTAAATAAAATTTTAAAATATGTTGCTATAGGTTGTTGATTAGTATTTTCAACATTTTGACATCAATATTCATTTTTGTCATTGATCCCACAAATTTTAATTCTGCTGTAGTACCCTCCCAATAAGGTCCCTGTGGACTTCTTTAGGTCCTTCATCAATGAAAATCCCTAATTCATCAGGCCAAATTTCCATTAAAACTCATCAGTTCAAGCCATAAGAAAAAAAAACAACAAAGGAAAAAGAATATTCAATCAAAATAGTGCAGCAAAGTATTCAAAGGCAGTGAATTATGAAGGAGATATTCTCAGAGCCCTTCACTCTTTAGCTGCCTCTATCAACAGTCTCCCAGAAGCACTAGCCTGACTCTCATTGTTTCCAAGGAACCCACAGTGACTAAGCATCTATTAGATGACTACTATGTGCCAGGCACCATATTTAAGTTGAAGATACACATATATATTAAAAATTTTGTAACTATAAATAAAATGCTATATAAATGTAACAAATGCAGGTGTGGACTATATATGTGCAGGGCAGGTATCCCTACATTAATAGAACAGCATGTACCTGATTCATATCCTGCTTTCTCTAAGTCCAGAAAAGTAATTAACTAGGAAGGGGACTCTCTCTCTGCACACTCACAGAGGTACTCAGGTGGGTCTTCACTAGCCACCCATCTTGCTAAATTTTGCTGTTTCAGATAACTGGGTGAATAGGAAACCCTTCAGGTTTAATATTAGTCTAGGGGTAATATGAACTATCCCTAGAACTCACTGGATTCACTCCAACCATATTTTTGGGAAATTTCCTGGCTCAGTTTGACCCTCTGTGCTCATATGATGTATGAAACTGATTGGGGTATGATTGGTGTGATATGATATATGAAACTGATTTTGGTGTGATACATAATAAAATAAAATTGCAAAGAACTTTTCAAGAGTTCCTCAATTTGGAACGTTTCCCACAATTATCTTTGAACACTTTCCTGCTTAGCCTACCATTTCTTTGGACTATTTGAGGAGACAATCTCACTGATTAACTGATCTCACATGTCATTGAGAAGGATCAGTGGGAAAGATGGGAACATTAAATAGGAAGATAAGGATAGTATGGGGAGAATGGCAGAATTCCTGGGCCCTGGCTACTCCTTTAAAGAGGGAACAATACATACATACATCCGAGAGAGGAAAAAGAAAGGGAAGGAAGGGTTGGAGGGGAGGGAGAGATGGAGAGAAGGTAGTGCCTTATAGGAGGAAAAAGGTGTCATTTAAGAAAAGTAGATGTTCCCGTATTCAAAGTTGGAGGCCTGGAAAATGACTGAATATCTCTCCATTTTTGCTCTCTATTAAACCTCCAAACCTTGATAGAAAGGGCCACCAAGGAGGTACATGCATACACATGCTATCATTTATCTTGTTCTTGAAGAGGACCAATGACATCAGGAGGCAATGTTTTGACATGCAAGTGAATTGGATTTAAGTGAAGCAAAGTTGGACAAAGTGGTCAGCCTCACTTTCTCCTCTAGAGTCATGAGTCCAGTAGCAAGACATAGGTCAGGATGACTAGAGATGACTCTAGAAAGAGTGGGAAGCCTTGGTCTTTTTAAACTAATGCCTTTTCCAGATCTCAGTTTATCTGAGGTAAGGCTCATTCAGTGATTTAAGACTAGGTAAGAAATGAGGCAAAAACTAGCCTAGTTTGCCTACTCAAAAATTAAAAAAAAAAAAAAAATTATGAGAAGGGAAGACTCTTAGGATTTCTGGCTAATACTGAAACAATTATTTACACATGTTATATGCAGTATAGTACTTGGATTTCCTCACTAAGAAATGTACAGAACTGCTTCAACCTCTCCCCCCCCCACCTTAACAAATACACATATCATCCATCTATCTATCATTTATTTATCTATGTATCTATTCACAAATACACATATAAAGACATACACACATATACAGATATAGATATAGCATATTGTAAAAGTACCCATCGATACCTCTCAAAATAGTTATGAAAATTAAATGATCTAATTATAGCTTACTTTTACTCCAAAAATCAGAAAGAGAAGGTGTTTCCTCTATGTACTATAAGCCATTCACTGCTTATTTGCCTTGTAGCTCCTCTGTTGACAATTAAGGGCATATATATGTCACTGAGAAATTAATCAGTCATAAGGTTATATCAAAGATAAGCTAGCTTTAAAAACTACTATGCAAATCTAGAATTATGAATTACCTAAAGAACAAAGAAAACTTTGGGGATAAATGATTGCCATCAGCAGGGGTAGGATGAGGGGAGTTAAAAATACCTAAATGGTTTTCACAAAGATCTTGGAGTGGTATAGTCATCAGTTTCTGCACATTCCATTTACACCCCTTCTTAGGAAATGGATAAGTGGAGACCAGCTGCTTGCCTTTCCCCTCTTCCTCCTCCTGCTCCTCTTCTTCTTTTTTCTTCTTCAAAAACAATAAGTTCCTCATGCAAGCCATTCACTAGGCCACCCACCCAGCTCCTCAATCCTAGGTAAGGGAAACTTCTATTGTCTGCTGGAATAGTTTTCCAAAGTTCATATAACTAAGCTCTGGAAACTTTCATTCTTTGTCTGCACAAAGGTTTAGTCTCCCTCACAGTCTTGATCCACTTCTATCCATAGTAGCATGTGGAGCCAGGGGTGTTAGGATGATTCTAATGATATCATCCAACCAGACTAAGGATGAAAGTTCCTGGAAAATAGGAACATCTGGAGATTCCCTGAGCGAGCATTTTTGACCTTGAGAATTTCACTTGGATATTAATTTTGTTAGGGATTTTTGCTCCTCATGTCTGTGGTTTTTATCCCTTCGAGGCATAAATGAATAAAATTCATTGAGTTCCAAGATAGTTGAGATCATACATATATGTAGTATTCTGAATGTAGATTTCTCAAGATGTAAATTGTATGTTCTCTAAAATGAGATAATGAAAACATCAAATTAGTGTCAAATCACTTCATTTTATAAATAAGGAACTGAGGCCAAATGTACTTATATCTCCTTGAAAGGTACATATGAATATTACATATATCTATATGTATATGTGTGTGTATGTATATACAAATATGCACATCTGTGTAAAGAGATATTGAATATATATGTTAAAAATAACTTTTAAACTGCAAAAATTAAACAGTTGAAAAGTTAAAAGGGTTAGGGGATCTGCCTTCACAATCCAGAGCTACTTTTCCAGAATGGAAGGCAAGTCCTTAAGTCTTCTATGGTAGCAACAATTTGGCATGAAAAAAAAAATGCATCAGCCTGTATTTAGTTGGCAGGGAAAAAATGAACTCAGTAACATTTACTGAAACTTCTCTGGGAAGACTGGAGGGAGATTGAAGACCAAATGGACAAAAGCCAATTGGAATGAAATAATAAAATATGCTCAAGTTTTATACAAGCCTAAAACTTTGGGGAAAGCAAAACATGACATATAGGGATCTATACACATACATATTCATATATAGACACATATATCTTTATCCATATGAATTCATTCACATACTTATGTCAATCCTATCTCTTCTTCAAGGTCCAATGAAAATTCTTCTTTCTCTGGACATCCAAACCTACAGTGATCTTGGGATCATAAGATTGTAGATTTAGAGCTGGGCAGGATATTAAAAGTCATCTAGTATACACATGAACACACACACACACACACACACACACACACACACACACAAACACACTCCTATTTTACAGAAAAGGAAAATAAAATTTTGCATATTAAGTGACTTGCCCAGGTAGCAGATTCCTAATTTAAACCTAGGAACTCTGACACAAAATCTATTTTATTGACAATTTTCATTTTACTACATTACTTTCTGTTTCTGAACTCTTAGAGCACTTAATATCAATAATTAGCACACATATTTCCCCTATATTTTAATTCCATTAACTTCAAGGAATATTTGCTAGGCAGCTACTATATGTAAAGCAAGGCAGTTAGGTGATGCAGTGGGTACAGTACAGATTCTAGAATCAAGAAGATCTAAGTTCAAGTCCAGCCTCAGAAACTAGATACATGACCCTTGGCAAGTCATTTAACCCTCATTTCTCATCTGTAAAATGAACTGGAGAAGGAAACAACCACTCCTCTCTAGTCTCTTTGCTAAGAAAACTCCAAAAGAAATCAGGAAGAGTCAAACATGACAGAAACTGAACAACAAGAAAACTACACTCAAGTAATTGTGCTTGTCACTTAGACAACGAAAATGAATGTGCCATTGGGTGTCTTAACTGTTTTTTAGTTAAGACAGAGAAGGTTATCACAGATTTATGAAAGCTGCCTAAGTTTGAGTACTAGCAGCTGATGTGATCTATCATTGAATTAATAATGGGGCAGCTAGGTGGCACAGTGGATCCTTGAAGTCAGGAGCACCCAGCTCATATAAGCAGGCAATCTAGTTAGAGTTTGAAAACCATAAAATAGTATGAACATTTCTGCTAAGCACTAGGAATCTAGTAAATACAGATTTCTCATTATTACATTAGAGAAGACTACTCAGAGAATGTGTTGTCCTTATGGTATCTTACTGGAAGAGGGAGTATAAGAGGGAAAGGGGTAATATATTCCTGAAGACAGTCACGTAAAAGAGCCTCAATCTCTTTGATGATAGAAGAAAAAGCAGAGCGGCTATAATGGAATGAGGTCCTGCAAGGTAGTCAAATATCTTACATATGTTCTCTATCATTTAGTCTGTGGAGGAAGTCAAATACTATAATAGAATTGTCATAGAAAGGATGAGAGAAGTTTGAAGAACCTATAAAAGATCTATCAATTCACTCTGAAGAAAAATTTGAAGACTTAATTTAATTGTTGGGGCATACAGAATTAACCATGGATTCTTTTGCTTACAAAATACCAACTCTCCGATATCCAGGAGGCAATAAAGATCCAGGATTCTGACTTACAGAAGTAAATCGGCTGTAAGAAGCCATCAAACTTGTAAAAAGTTCTCTACCAGTTGGCTTCTTACCAGTAAGATTGCCATTTGAAGTCCAAGGCTTATTTTATCCAATGTCATTAAGTCTCATATTTCCTTAAGTAAGGAGTTGCCCATTTTTGAAGTGTGTTTCCTATTACCTTGTTCATTTTAAAATTCCCTGAACTTCACATCTTTCCCAGGAAATCTGTGTTGCATGTTAAGTAATGTAATACATTGCCCAACTGGACATGGGTGATCCAGTCATTTGCAGAACTTGGAAATGCCCGCCATATTTTATGGAAAATATTCATTTGTGTGTATACAGGTATATGAACAAGAGGCTTAGAAGAAAACAGAATCATTTAAAAAAATAAACTAGGCTAAGCAAATTTATATGTTTAAACAACACACACAATATAAACTAGACTTTGTCATCATAAAGCAAGCAGCCTGCTTCTGCTCTTTGTCCATTTTCTTTTTCTGATTTTTTTCCCCCAAGGCCTCACTAGTTTTCTACTGTAGTCAGGGTTAGGAAAGAAAATTGTTTCCACAGGGTAAGTGGATTAATCATTAAAATAAAACTTCACATGGTATCCTACTATGAAACATAACAATGGCTTTACTTATTCAGTTAGCAAAAGGAAAGCAAAGAAACAACTAGATGACATGATGTAGATCCTACTGAACTTGGAGTCAGAAAAGCTCAAGTTACAATTTTATCTCAGATGCCTAACTATTGTGTGATTCAGAGCAAGTTATCTAATCTTAGCCTTGATTTCTCCATCTGCAAAATGAGGGGTAAAGATAGTAGTAAAATGTAATATATATCATAATAACTCTTACAGTTGTTATAAGGATTAGGTGAAATAACAATCTGAAACAAATGAAATAACTTTTCAAACCTTAAAGTGCTATATATGGGCTAGTTATTATTATTGTAGCTACCATGCAAGCTAACATAGATTATCATTTCAAGGGTACTAGGCCATCATTCTTACCCTAATAGATTAACCAAAGAAATCCCATTTTAGAATTCCACATCCACACTCTCATTAAAATGCAAATTCCCATGAAGGACAGTGTTTCCCAGTGGAAAGAATCTTGGATTTGGAATCAGAGGATCAGAGTTTGAATGTCTATTTTGCTATGTATATATCTTTGCGACCTTAGCCAAGTGGTTCCATCTCTCAGAATTCTGCTCTTGTTATCTGTAAAGCAGATGACTTCTGAAGTCTCTTTTAGCTCTAAATTCAAATATAAATAAAATATAAATATAACAGGAACCTTGGAGCATACATAGCCTTGCCTATTTCCAGCAAGCAGTCAAGGATTCAGGTGTTTTGGGAATGACAAAAATATTCCCTTATTGGGCATTGACCCAGTGGTTCTTCAAAAGGAAGTGACGTGTTCTCAGTCTTTCTCTTTCCTGGCTCCAAATCATGTCAGTCTCATTTAAGGTTTTTTGTTTTGTTTTGTTTTGTTTTGTTTTTTTGCTGAGGCAATTGGGGATAGTGACTTGCCCAGGGTCACACAGGTAGGAATTGTTAAGTGGAAGTGTCTGAGATCAAATTTGAACTCAAGTCCTCCTGACTTCAGGGCTGGTGCTCTATCCATTGTGCCACCTCGCTGCCCCAGTACTATTTAAGTTTATCCCCAAATGAATGAGTAGAGAATGCTGTCTGTCACCCTTCTCCCCTCTTCTTCCCCATCTAACGAATATGTGAAGTAAGCAAAAGAAATTCTTCTATTGATATTCTAAGGAAGAAAGAAACAAAGAAAGAAAAAAAAGGTCTTATTTGATACTCTCATTCATATTATTATATCATATGTTATTTGTCCTATATATTTTTATAGTATATATATAGTACATAAATACTATATATAGTATTTCTAATAATTATATTATATATATATATATACATATATATATTATTTCTATATCATCATTTCCCTTTGAGGAGATAAGTTTTTATTGTTTGGTCATTTTTCGGTTGTGTTTGACTCCTTATGACCCCATTTGGGATTTTCTTGGCAAAAAGACAGGAGTGATTTTGCCATTTCATTCTCCAACTCATTTTACATATAATGAAACAGACAAACAGGACAGTGACTTGCCCAGGGTCATATAGTTTTTAACTGTCTGAAGCCAAATTTGAACTCAGGAATAGGAATCTTTCTGACTCTGGGTCTGATACTCTACCAACTACATCATTGGTCCTCCGGAAATAAAATTGGCTATCTAACAATGGTCTTATTGTTAACCTATAAAACTGAGGTTTGGTCAAGAATGGTAAGCCTTTAAGTTATTTTCAATCAATTATCCCTGGTTGTGACTAGATGGGAAGAAGGCTTGGTAGGCAAATTCCACCTGTCTTGTAATGTAGTGAACCTCAACTAAAAAATTAAACAAAAGCATAATTACCTCACTCAAATGTAATATGGGAATAATAATAAGTATCTTTCTGGCAGAATTGTTGTAAGCATCAAATGAGATAATACTTATAAAAGAGTAAAATAAAAATAATTTAAAAAGCACTTAGTGTAGTTTCTGGTACATAGTAACACTATATAAATGCTTATTCCTTTCCCTTCTCATTTCCACCCACTCAAGCTTGCTCCCTGACAAAGCAGCTCTAGTTGTCATAGTTAATCACATCATCACTTTGGAACCTGCAAAAGAGAACCAAAGTTGTGTGTTGCCCCTTCTTCTCTTTATAACCAATGTTATAAAGATATAAAGAATCAGAAGTAACATGGTCTAACAAAACTCAAATAATAAGCACATTTTAAAATTTATTACTTTAAAAATGACAAGTATATTTTTCTTTCTATTGTGGCTCTCTTATAAAAACATCGCATGCATTAGAATTTTTGAAAGTAAAATGAGATAAATGCAGTAGATTAGCTGAGTAATTTTTTAAAGTATCTTGGTGAATCATTTTGAAAAATGAAAAATCCTTTTAAATAGAAAAATAAACTTTCTGATTTTTAGTACATCTGTATTTCTTAAAACTTGGCTTACCTGCACTTAAACATACATTCCTTTTGCTAAAAGACTGAGATACAAATGTTACTTTTGGTAATATATGGATTTGTGTGTGTATATGTGTATATGTGTGTATAGGGAAACAGTAAGGGTATGTGACTGAAATGCTTATAAAATGAATCATACTTAATCCTATTTTAAATATATCAATGAAGGTGGATTGTAATGACTGCACTAGCACCCAGGATACCTTAGAATCATCTGGAGTCAGGATAAGCAAAAGTCCTTAGTCTTTATTCTTGGTCTTTAGGGGTAGAAGTGAAGGGGATGGAAGCAGGATCTCTGCAACCTCCTTCTTCCTCGCCCACTGCCAAAGTGACTCTGGCTCATTTTACTCCACCCCCTAGTCCCTCCTACAATTCTCTGTATACACCAATTATAGAGCCAGCACAGGATAGTGGGAAGGGCCATTCCCCAAGCACATGCCCATAGAGTATTGTCTAGTTGGTAATTAGCCCTAAGTGCTTGAACCGACCTCAGTGTAACGACTCAAGAGTTTCAACCCTCTACAATGAATAATTAAAAGAATTCTATGATTGATAAATTTTTCAAATAAAGAATCACTCTTAAACTTACCTTTTTTATGGGAAACTAAATTTTCATAATCATGCTTTCTTAAACTCAAGTGCATCTAAATGATTTCAACCCTGTCAGCATCAATGCCTTTAAAAAATCCTGCAGAGAATGGATACTAGTATGGGAATCATTTTTAACACTTCAAAGTGAAGCCAAGAAGTTCTGAATAACTATAACAATATTACTATCACCACCACCACCACTTTTACATCTCATATTTGAGATGGCAACTTGGCATTTTAGAAAGTGAGCTAGCTTTAAAGTTGAGCAGCCAGTTTGTCTTTTTTTTTTTTTAACAGTATTTTATTTTTTATCTTAATTATCTATCAAGATAATTTTTAGCATTCATTTTTACAATATTTTGAGTTCCAAATTTTTCTCCCTCCCTCTTTCCTTTCCCCTCTTCCTAAAGAACAAATTAATGTAGATTGTACATGTATTATCATATAAAAACCTATTTTCATGTTAGTCATAATTGTGAAAGAAGAAACTGATCAAAAGAATAAAGTAAGTAAAAAATATATACTTTGATCTGAATTTAGAGTCTGTTAGTTCTTTATGTGGATAGCATTTTCCTTTGTGAGTCCTTTGTACTTGTCTTGAGTCATTGTGTTACTGAGAGGAGCTGAGTCATTCATAATTTATCATTACCCAATGTTCCTGATATTGTGTACAATGTTTTTCCTGATTCAGTTCCTTTGTATTACTTCATACAAGCCTTTCCAGGTTTTGCTGAAATCTGCCTGTTCAACTTTCTTGTTGCACAATATATTGCATTACATTCATATATCACAGCTTGTTCAGTCACTCCCTAGTTGATGAGCATTGTCTCAATTTCCAATGTATTGCCACCACAAAAAGGACTACTCTAAATATTTACACATCCAAATTCCTTTTCCTTTTTAAAATAATCTCTTTGGAATATGGTCTAGCAGTGATATTTCTAGATCAAAGACTATGCAGTTTTGTTGCCCTTTGGGCTTAATTCCAGATTACTCTCTAGAATGGCCTTGAATAAATTCACAGCTCTATCAACAGTGTATTAGTGTCTCAGTTTTCCCATATCCTCTACAACATTTATAATTTTGCCTTTTTTTTTGTTATTATTATCCAATCTGATAAGTGCAAGATGGTACCTCAAAGTTGTTTTAATTTACATTTCTTCAGTCAAAAGTGATTTAGAGTATTTCTTTATATGCCTATAGCTTTGATTTTTTTCATTTGAAAACTGCTTGTTCATATATCCTTTGATCATTTATCAATTGAGGAATGTATTTTTAAAATTTCCTATATATTTGAGAAATGAAATCTTTAATAGAGATACTTGTTGTAGAGATTGTTTCCCAGCTTTCTGTTTTTTTTTTTTCTAATATTAGTTGCCTTGGTTTTGTTTGTACAAAAGTCTTTTATTTCAATATAATCAAAATTGTCTCCTTTACATTTTTCATGATGCTTTTTATCTCTTGTTCGGTCATGAATTCTTATCTTTCCTAATAGATCATTGATACCACCTTGTTCTTCTACTTTGCTTTTGGTGTCATCCTTTATATCTAAATCTTGCACCCATTTTGAACTTATCTTACTATACGGTTCTATACCTACTTTGTGTCCTATTATTTTCCAGTTTTTGTCAAATAGTGAGTTCTTATCCTAAAAACTGTGGTCTTTAAGTTTATCAAACACTAAGTTACTATAAACTTTGACTATTGTGGTGTGTGTTTCTAAACTATTATAATCCATCACTATTTCTTAACATAGTTTGAGATCTGGTATTGCTAGGCCACTTTCCTTTGTATTTTTTCCATTAATTCCCTTGAAAATTCTTGACCTTTCATTCTTTCAAATGGATTTTATTGTGATTTTTTTCTAGCTCTAGCATAGTTTTTTTGTTTTTGGTAATTTGATTGGTATGGCAGTGAATAAGTAAATGAGTTTAGACAGAATTGTCATTTTTATTATATTATATATATATATATATGTATATTATTATTATTATTATATTGGGCTTAATTTACCCATGAGTAATTGGTATTTTTCCAATTGTTTGATCTGACTTTATTTGTGTGAAAAGTATTTTGTAATTGTGTCCATATAGTTCCTGGGTTTGTCTTGTTAGGTAGATGCCCAAGTATTTTATATTATTACAATTACTTTAAATAGCATTTCTCTTTTTATCTCGATATTGGGCTTTGTTGGTCATATAAAAATGCTGATGTTTTATATGAGGTTTAACTTATATCTTGCAACTTTGCTAAAATTGTTGATTATTTCAAGTGGTTTTTGAGTTGATTCTCTAGGGTTCTCTAATGGGTTATTCAATTTCTTTTTCTAAGATTTAATTTCTACAATGCTCTGTTAATCTGGGTAATAGATATTTTTATAAATATTCATCAATTTTGCTCAAAGTGTTGGATTTATTGGTATATAATTGGGCAAAATTATTTTTAAGATTGCTTTAATTTCTTCGTTAGTGTTATTTCACCCTTTTCATTTTTGATAGTGGATAGCTGATTTTCTTCTTTCTGTTAACCAATATCATATCTATTGTATTGGTGTGGTTTTTTTTTCATAAAACCAGCACCTATTTAACCTTTTTAGTTTATTTTTTGAACTTTCAAGCTTATTAATTTCAGATTTTTTGATTTTCAGATTTTTCAATTTGGTGCCCATTTGGGATTTTTAATTTGTTTTTTATCTAGTTTTTTCAGTTGCATGACCAATTCATTGATCTTTTCTTTTAATATTTCATTGACATAATTTTTTTGCATTTTTTTGTGGAGGTGCCATCTACTGCTGATAAAAAAAAAAGTATATTCCTTTCTGTTTCCATTTGTTTTCTGCAAAAGTCTATTCAATCTAATTTTTCTAATATTCTATTTATCTCAGTTACTTTCTTATTTATTTTTAGCTTGAATTTATTGTTTCCCGAGAGGGGACAGTTGAGGTCCCCCATTATTATCATTTTGCTGTCTGATTCTTCCTGTAACTCACTCAACTTCTTTAAGAATTTGGATGCTATCTAGAAAGAGGACCATGAGGACTAAATGTGGCTCATAATATAGCATTTTCACCTGTTTTGTTGTTTACTTGCTTTTTATCCTTTTTGATATGATTTTTCTTGTGCAACTTGATAAATTTAGAAGAATTGTACATATTTAATTGGATTACTTGTTGTCTAGGGCAAAGAAGGGGGAAGGGGAAAAGGAAGGGAGAAAAATTTCGAGCACAAGGTTTTGCAAGGATGAATGTTGAATATCTTTGCATGTATTTTGAAAATAAAGCTATTATTTTAAAAATCTTTAAAATAAATAAATAATGTTATAGGTGCTCAGTCTGGTGTAATCTTGATTAACTCCTCAATATTTAATTGTTTCTTTTGTCACTTTGCAGTATTTTTTTTCCTTGACCTGATAGTTCTGAATTTTGGCTACAAGGTTTCTTGGTGTTTTTATTTTGGGATCTCTTTCCTGAAGAGATTGGGGGAATTCTTTCAATGTCTGTTTTGCTCTCTGGTACCAGGATATCAGGACAGTTTTCCTTGAAATTTTCTTGAAACACACTGTCCAGGTCTTTCTTTTAATTATAGCTTTTGGGTAGTCCAGTGATTCTGATATTATCTCTCTTGAATCTGTTTTCTAGGTCAAATGTTTTTCCCATTAGGTTTTTTTAATATATATATTTTCTTCTACTTTTTCCTTTTTAAAATTTGTTTGGTTGATCCTTGATGTTTTATATCTTCCACTTGCCCAATTCTAATTTTTATTTTGTTTTCCTCAATTAACTTTTGTACTTTCTTTTCCATTTAGCCAATTCTACTTTTTAAGCAATTATTCTTTTTTTTCCAAGCTGTTGACTCTTCTTTCATAATTCTCTTGTATTACTCTCATTTTCCCCCAATTTTTCTTCTACCATTCATGATTTTTAAGCTAATTTTTGAGTTCTTTCATAAGTTCTTTTTAGGCTTGAGATCACATCCTATTTTCTTTAGGATTTTGCCCGTAGATGTTTTGACACTGTTGTTCTTTTCTGAGTTTGTGTTCTTAACTTCCCTAGCATCATAATAACTTTCTATGGTCAGATTATTGTTGCTTTGTCTTAGTTTTTCTCAGTTTTTTTGGCCTTTTCCTTTCTTTTGAATTTGAATTCTGCTCCTGGACCATAAGAAGCACTGTCTTGGACTTCTTGTGTCAGAGGCTATAGGCCATGGCTGTTTACCTGGTGTTGCCCTGATGTTGCCCTGAGGCTCATTAGGGGACCCTCTTATCTGTTTCTGTGCTGAGACAGTAGAAAGAGCGCTGACTTACTATGCTGGAGGCCATAGGAGTGTGGCAGCTTTCCTGGTGTCTGAATCTGAATCCTAGTGCATTTTTCTTAGCTACATTGAAATTTGACCTGAGTGAGACAGACCTTTTCTGTCAATCTTCCAAGTTTCTCGGGCTCAAAGACTGTTTCACCCCATCTTTTTTTATGGTTTTGTCATTCCAGGATTTGTTTTGTGGTACTATTTTATGGTTGTTTTGAGGTGAATATGGGAGAGTTATAGAAATTTGCTACTGACTGGGCCATCTTGGTTCCCAGAATTTCTAGTTTCCCAGTTTGTTTTTATGGAGAATTTTGAAGGGAAATAATTTGAAATACTACAGAACAAGTAGCTTGAGAATCAAATTTCCAAAGGCCTTCAGTACCAGTTCCATCTATTTCTGGCAAATAGAGGGAGAAGAAATGGAAACACTCTCAAATTTCACATTCTTGGACTCAAAGATCACTGCAGATGATGGCTGCAGATATTAAATTAAAAAATAGTCCCTGGAAGAAAAGGTATATTAAAAATCAGAGGCATCACCTTGCTGACAAAGGTATATAGTCAAAATTGTGGTTTGTCAAATGTATGCCTGTGAGAAGTGAAGTATAAGGAAAACTGAGAATTGATACTTATTAATTGTGGTGCTGAAGAAGACTTTTGAGAGTCTCTTGGACAGTAAGGAGATTAAATCACTCAATACTTAGCAAAATTAATCCAGGTTATTCACTGGAAAATCAAATACTGAAGCTGAAGTTTACATACTTAAATTTTAAATACTAAAATGCATAATGAAAAGGTGAGATTCATGGGCAAACTTTCCCCATGTTGGGAAAGTTTGAAGGCAAAAGGAAAAGGGAATGGAAAAGGAGGAGATGGATACACAGTGCCATGAAAACAACAAAGATGAGGTTGGACAGATTTTGGCCAATAGTGGAGGATAAAAGAGCCTGGCGTGCTATAATCCATGAGGTAACAGAGTCAGATATGACCAAATGACTGAACAACAATATGAAACTAATGCAGAGTTTAAGTAATTTCCAGTCTTCTTGATTCCAAGTCCAACACTCTATCTAGCTGCCTCTAGAAAATTAGAATTTGCAGATAATAGAAAGTTAGCACTCCTCACTTCACATCTAAAAGCTAACTTTACATATGTATAATATTTATATATATAACTTTACACATATATAATATTTATATTTCTATATTGGAATAAATATATATACATACGTATGTATGTATGTGTGTGGATGTATGTATGTATGAAAATGTCAGCTTCATTCTGGGACTGAGAATGGAAATGTGGAGAAATGGATTCTAGGACTAAAACTCTAAGGTCATCCACAAGGATGTCAAATTGGATGCACAAACAGTATCTTCATTTCCAGTACCCAGAAAGTCTTAAAAACAAAACAAAACACACACACACACACACACACACACACACACACACACGTGTACTATCTTGGGAATAACCCATTTTAAAGTGGAAAAGTATCTCACAAATTCACTCTGAGGCTCAAATTTAATTTTAGCAAACATTTATTATGTGCTATCTATGTGTATGGCATTCAAGTTGGGGATATGAAGGCAAGAACAGGAAGTCCCTAACCTCAAGGAGTAGGAGAGAGAACATGTACATAGATAAGTAAATGCAAATTTTCTATTTTATCTAAATATTCTCTAAAGTAATACACAGTAATATTAACAGGGAAAGTATTAATAACTAGACAGGGATTGGTAAGAAATGGTATCCTGAGCCCAGGACAAGAACACACAACATTACCAGACTTAAAAGTATGAAGATAATAGAAAAGGCAGGGTATTTGATTAAATAAAATTTAAGGGCAATTGCCTATTATGTATAAGGCCTTGGGATAGGCAAAGGAAAGGACATATTTAATAATAATTTAAAGAAAAATTTAATAATTCAAATATTAATTTAATGAAAAATGATCACTGAAGTAAACTAAAAAGCATAAAATATTTAAACTTGAAATAAAATAGAATTATTTGTATTTGTTATGTTTGTGATTTAGAAAGCACCTTTCTTACCACAGTCCTGTGAGATACTTACTATATTATTCTCCTAATTTTACATATGAGGAAATGGAAGATTAGAGAGGGAAAGTACTCAGGAGATATACTCAAGGTTATATAGATGCTAAGTGATGAGACTGATATTCAAGTCCAGGTCCTTTCTGTCTGATTCCCACACAGTCCAAAGCTCTTTCTACAATATCACTCTGTCTCTTTAATTAATTTTAAATTAATTCAATGTGAAAGTTGGTGACATTTTAAAGAATAAAAAATTGCATCCACAATATTTAAAATACCAGCCAGCCAGAGACTGCCACTTCCTTTGTCTGGATGTCTGTTGACTCAAGTAATAATCTATAGTATTAGAGATAATTAGTTTTTAAAAGGGCACACTAAGGGTATTCATATTTGTGGATGAAACCAAGACCTTGAGTATCTGTGCCTATTGGCCCCATTGTGGCTGAAAAAAGAGTGAAACCCTCCAGAAATTTAGGATGTTGTGGAATTTGTAATAAAAACTTGCCTTAGGTTAAAAATTTGTTTTGGTCTGTGTAGGAAATATAAGCCCTTTAAAAGCAGTCATCAACCTCAGGATACTGATGAGTTCTAGCTATTATTTGTTAGTTAAGTGATGGAGATAAAGCTGATGGGAGAAAGGGAAGAACCTAAAAAGTCTCCTTTAGCTCATTCTGATTGGAAGAAAGAGTATCACTACCTCAGAAACCATGTAATTTATTTGTTTTTTCACTGTCTTTCTTTTCTTTTATGCCATGAGTAGATAAAGGAAGCAGGAACTTTAAGAGTAGGATAGTTGAAAAGGTCAGCTAAAGTCATTGCTTTAATGGGTTTAAACAGCTTAGTTGGGTTGGGGGGAATTTGGGAAATTCATAGACTCTTTTAAGCCTGAGAGAAGTTAACCATTGATGAAAGAGATCTAACCCAGAAAAGGGCCCTTTGATAGAGGCATTGGAAAGGGAAGAGTAATAGTTAGGAAATCAGAAGACCTGGCTCTATTAAGTAGCTTTGTGACCACGTGGCAAGTCACATTTCTCAATCTCAATTTCTTCAGCTGTAAAATGAGGAAGGGTGTGTCTCTTTTAGCCCTAAAATTCTCCTTCTAAGCAAATCTATTGATTGAAGATAAACAGCATGGAAGGGCTTGCAACAACAAAGTCATTCATTTTTTCTCCCCCTTTCCATCTTTTTCCCTCCTTCTTCCCTTTCCCTTTCCTTTCCTCCCTCTATACAACAATTGATGTATAGATGGATATACAGAGATCTTTTTTCTTTATGAATACATATATTTTAAAATTATTCCAAAAATATTATCTGAATTACTTTATTAGATTATAAAGACTGAGTTGCTTTTTCCCCCCCTGAGGAAATTGGGATTAAGTGACTTGCCCAGGGTCACACAGCTAGAAGTGTTAAGTGTTTGAGGTCAGATTTGAACTCAGGTCCTCCTGACTTCAGGGCTGGTGCTCTATCCACTGGGCCACCTAGCTGCCCTGTTTTTGTTGTTTTTTAAATAAATTTTTATTAACATATGTTGTTTTTAGATCAGCCACAATTACCCTTTCCTCTCCTATAATATATATATATATATATATATATATATATATATATATACTTTATATTATACATAACATATAACACATAGCATTATATAATAGAGAACAGAGAATTTTTAAAAGAACAAGATTTAGCAAAATTAACATCAAAAAGTAAGATGTTGTTTTATTGTTATCCTTTCCATTTGTATTATAATTGATATTTTCTGGTTGTACTTACTTTACTTTGGATTAATTCATATGAGACTTCCAAAGCATCTCTGTATTCATCATTCCTTTTAGAATGTTAATATTCCATTACATTTGAATTGTCTTAGGAAGATTCTGAAGATTACCTAGCAAGATAAGGTTCTAGACAGTGAGATCTTTTGTTGAATTGTCATTCATTCAAACTCATTTGTAGACTATACCACTCTGATGAACTGACCACCATGTTTGAATGGCAAACCAAAATGCTTGCCTAAAAGAGTATTTTATAGAAAACTCACACAAGTCAGGTGTTCACGTGGAGTTCAGAAGAAGCAATACAAGGATACTCTCAAGGTCTCTGAAGAACTTTGGTGTTAACTTTGAGTCATGACACAGAATCATCCAACATGTGTCTGAATCAAGGAAAGTGCTGTGTACTCTATAAGTGAAACATGACTGCAATACCTCAAAAGAAATGTGAGATGAGCAAACTTAAAGACAGATCTACCCTAAATAGTCAATGAATTTTTTTGTGTCTACCTGTGGTGGAAGCTTCCAAGCTTGCATTGATTTGATCAGTCACAGCCATATACATTGATCCCAACATAGTTATGTCATTTGGTCCTAAATGAGCAAAAGGACAAGCAACACCACTACTGTGTACAATTTCTTTATCCATTTTTTATTAGACTGTATTGCTTTTTAAAAAGTCTTTGAACATTCAGCTTAAGAAATATCTTAGCATAATGTATAGAGAGCTGGCCTGAGTGTCAAGGAGTTCAAGTCCAACCCTCCAGCCATAATGACTATATTACTTCTCAATTCTCAAGGAAACTCTCTCATACTACAAATTACAGGGCACTTGCTAGGCTGCATTAATAAAGTTTGTTTTATTGATGAAATTACAGGTCTAGCAAAAGAAAAATATCTTACTTAGCATAATATTTTGATATTCAATAAATGTAGTAGGATTCAAGTGGTAGGTTACATGAAGTTACTTGAATAAAGTTACATTTTGGATAGTTACCTAAGGTAGGAAAAAGCATATTCATTTTTGAGCCAAAGAACCTGGAAACACATTTTGGTTCTGCTTCTTACTGGCTGTGATCTTTGTGCTTTTGAGACTCTTCTACAAAAGGAGGAAGTTAGACTATATAATCTGTGAGGTTCTGTCTAATCTTTGTTTCAGTGACCTTATCGTTATTAATTATATCGACAACTTCTATCTTACTACTTGGCTGTCATGACATTGGTACACTGGGAGCAGCATCCCCTTATTTCAGATACTATTTTATTGAGGTGCATATGAATTTAAGAATTAGAATTAGTAAAATTTAAGTATGAAATTATGTTAGATTCCCATTTTTCCTTCAAGTCTCAGATCAGATGCTACTTATTCATATGAAACTTTCTTTAAAGCCATTCCTTTTTGGGCTCTACACCTGATTCTTGACATTTTCTCCATTTCCCTATTCTGATTATCCCTACCTTTGATTTTTAGCTCCCTTTTATGTGTTGTCTTCTCTCAATATAATATCCTCGAGGACAGAGACTGACTTCTTGTATTTTTTATTCCCAGTGATTAATATAGTGCCTGATATATTGTAAATATTTTTTGACTTGACAGTCAACTACTAATGATACTTCTCTCTGTCTCTCTCTCTCTGTCTCATATTCCTGAAGTATTTTGCTCTCTGTTCTTGTTATTGCAAATGTTTCTTTAAATTCATATTTCTTCTTATCATAACTCTATAGTGGAATAATCAGATCCTTAAGAGTAGGGGTTGTTTCATTTTGGTCTTTTTATCCCTAGCACAAAGAAGATATCTAATGAATGTTAATAGATTGGAATTGAAAATCAAATGTCATAGTCACCATGAAAAGTGAATCTATGGTCTATATGAGCTTCCAAATGCTAAATAATCCTTGAAGCACTCTCCCTTCCTGCCCTGTTTTATGGGAAAAAATGGTATGCTGAAACAATGGTAAATTTATTTGCTCTGTGTAACTCACACAGGAATCAGGTGCATTTTACTGTCTTCCTCATTCCATGAATTATGTCATCATCAAAGTCTTCAAAAGTAGCATCCTATAGAATAGCCTGTATTATTAGAAGGAATATTGCAAACACCAAAAGAATATCTTTTGGTTAATATAACAGGTTAGCTTCTTATGCCCCTAATGGGTGTTCTCTTAATCAAATGGAACCTTAAGTACCACAACTAGGACAAAATAGAGGGAAATAAGTGTTGCTTAGAAATAGAAATAATCTTCTTGTAGATCAAATAATCAAACTATACTCATTCTTTCCCCTTTCTGTTTCCCTTGCTTTGCCTTGCCTGACCTTTTTTTTCTTTTTCCTCTTTTTCCTTCTCTTTCCTTTCACCATTCTTTGACTGTATTGCTTTTTGTATGAATACATACTATGAGCAGCAGCATGACACATGGAATAGAGAGCTGGCCTAGGAGTTCTTTATGTAATCAGTCTTTTTAAAAAATAATTTTTGATCATTTCTTTTATTTTTATATTGCCTAAATTTCTCCCAACATCTATCCCCCTCCATCCTGAGAGAGCTATCCCATATAACAAAGAATATTTTCTCAAATTAAGAAAAACAGGAAGAGGAGGCAAAATCCAGCAAAATATCAACACATTAAAAAAGCTTAAAAATATAATATAATATTTCATACTCATGGATTTCTCACATCTGCAAAAGAAAGAAATGAGGTATCTTCTCATCTCTTCTTTGGAGCCAAGTTTGTTCTTTGTAATTCTATAACATTCTCTCTCAGTTGTTTTGTGGTTGTTCTTCATTGTTGTAGTCATGTAAATTGTTTTCTTGGCTCAGCTTTCATCCACATATTGAATCAGTACATGTGGATTTCTTCATGCTTCTCTGTATTGATTACATCATTATTACTTACAGCTCAGTAATATTCCAACATATTCCTCTACCACAATTTGTTTAGCCATTTTCCAATTGTTAGTCATCTAACTTTGTTACACAATCATTTTTAAAGAAGCACTATCCACAAGTGGCTTTAAATAATAGGATGGGTTCTCTCTGCTGATTATTTTTTTATACTTCCCTATTTGTGGAAGCTACTTCCACTAATACTTCAGACTAATATGTATAAAAAAGAGATCAATGGTAGTAATATGCAAAATGCCATGAAAAAAAGCACGTACAGTTACAGAGATAATTCTGATGAGGTTTAGCTAGAAAATGAATTTCATTTTCTTTGACCTATTCAATCCAAATCAACATATATTAGGTACCTATAGCATGCAATGGACTGTATTATGCTTTAGGAATACAAATATCAAATGAAAAATAGTCCCTGTTCTCAAGGCAAGTGGATGAAAAGGGGAAATTAAATTGGATATTCAAGTACATGATAATTTGAGAAAGAGAGAAAGAGTACTAACAAATAAGGGATAAAGAAAGGCTTCCTGGAAGAGATGGTACATGAGCTGAACTTTGAAGGAAGGAAAGAATTTGAAAAGTCAGAGATGAGAAGGGAATGCATTCTCAGTGTAGGGAGTGGCATAAACAAAGTCACAAAAGAAGGAGAGATTAAATGCTAAATTTGGAAAATTTATAATATATAATAAATAGGCCATACTAGTTGTAATGGATGCTATATGAAGAGGAGCGATATGTAATAAGCTTGGAAAGGAAGACTGGAGTCAGACTGTAAAGGGCTTTAAATGCTATGATGGAGAATGACATGGTTAAACTTGTGCTTTTGGAAGTTTATTTTTACAGCTTTGCAGAGGATGAGTTGGAAAATGGAGATACTAATGTAACATACACCGATTCTTAGACTTGTCTGTGTGATAGGCACTGAAAAGTGTCAGATGAAAGGACTCATACTTGTAATCCTAATTAAGAGAGCAAACTCTATAACGGTGGAAGGCTTTTCTCTCTGGTGTGGCTCCCATTGAACTCTCATACTGCAAACAAGGGAACCCCAATAATATAAGGACGAGGTCAATCACAAGTTTTTATGAGAAGTAATATTAAATCTAGCAAATATATTCTATAACAGAATAAAGAAAAACGCAATTAAATAGAAGTAAGGCAGGTGTGCAGTAAGGACCTCTAATCCTTTTTCCTCTCAGTCTTCCTGCTGCTACAAGAAACATTTATGATAAAATAAAACAAAACACAAACAAAACAGTCATATACTTCCAGTTGCCTATTTTGAAATATCTCTCATAATCTTAAAGAAGAAAATAGTGGTAGAGTAAACATTGGATGCCATGTTCATACTGCTATCACCTTTCATTTTTTCTTTTCTCTCTTGAGTTTCTTAAAATCTCCATTATACTGTACCTGAAAAACTTCACTTTTCCATTGATGGCTTTTCTTTAATTAGTTTCCTCTCTTCCAAAATTGGGAGGAACTAGAATTCCCAGGGTATTTGTGGCCAGCCATCAGTTTGCCAAAAATTGTTTTACTGGAATCCAGAAGTCCAATTAAGAGTTGCTTTCCAAGCATTCCAAGGGGTGATAACAGTTTGAATGAATGTGAATAAAGAGAAGTAAACATATTTGAGGGAATCTTGTGGAGGCAGAATTGGCAGAATTTGGCAACTTATTGAATACTGGGAGTGAAAGAGATGAAAACATCAAAGATGATTGAATTTATAAACTTAGGTGACTAGAAGGATATGTGGAGTTCATTCATTACTCATATTTTAGCTCCTCAAGAAAAAATAAGTAGGCACTTTAAATATATTTTTAGGGTTTATTGATGAGGAAAGGCTAACATTCATAAGATTCATGTCCTTTGATTAAGCCAGTATAATGCATCATACATAACCACAGAATAATAGAATCTTGGAATTGGAAATTATCTCAATGGTCATTTAGTCCAAACCACTCACTTCTTTATTCCCAAGGAGTTCATCCAGTTTTTGCTTGAAGATATATAATGAGGGAAAGCCAATCACTTCACCAGATAGCCTATTTTATTTGTAAGATAGCTTTAATCATCATTTTTAAAATTTGCCTATTAGAAACTTTCACCTATTAATCTTGATTCTTCCTTCTGAAATAAAAAAAAGTCAAACCGAATTTAATCTTTTTTTCTAGATGATAGCCTTTCAAATTCTTGTCCACTGTGATCATGTCTCCCATGTTTTCCTTTCTCCAGGCTCAATATTCTCAGTTCTTTCAATGGATCCTCATAAAATTTGAAATCAATGCTTTTCACTGTCATATTTGCTATTCTCTGGACACTCTCCAGTTAATCATCAGTGTCTTTCCTAAAATATGGTGTCCAGAACTGAACACTGTTCACTAGCTTTGGTCTAGACAGGACAAAGTAGAGGAAAACTTTTACTTCCTTCTTGCTGAAAACTCCTTTAATCTAGTCCAAAATGCCATGAGTTTCCTTAGCTACCCTATCATGTCACTGATACATTTTGAGATTGCAGTACATCAGAACCCTCAGATTTGTTTCACACAAACTTTTTACACTGAGCCAATTTTTAACTTAGCAAATAAGTTTTTATATTTATGCTTATTAATTTTGGATTTAATGTTCCAGTTTATCAAGATCTTTTTGAAATCCTACCCTGTCATCCAGTCTGTTAGTCTCTGTCCCCACCTTCTCCAGTCCCACTTTGTATTATTTAAAAATTTTATAAACATGCTATTTCTCTCTTTATTTAAAATTGAAAAGTGTTTAAAAGCACAAAGCCAAGCACAAATTCCCTAAGGCACCCCTCTGGAAACTTCATTCCGTGTTCAATTCAATTCAACAAGCATTAAAAAAAAAAAAAAGTCCAACAACCAAAAAAGTATCCACTATATACCAGGCACTTTGCTAGACATTGGTCAAACAAAAAGAAAAGAAAAGAAAACAACCCCTACAAAAAACTGGAAACTGAGTGGATGCCTGTCAATTGGGGAATGGCTAAGTTATTGTATGTGAATATTATGGAATATTATTGTTCTATAAGAAATGATCAGCAAGATGATTTCAGAAAGGCCTGGAAAGGCTTACATGAACTGATACTAAGTGAATTGAGTAGAATCAAGAGAACATTGAACACAGCAACAAGATTATGTGATGATCAGTTTTGATGGACGTGGCTCTTTTCAACAATGAGATGATTCAGGATATTTCCAAAAGACCTGTGATGGAGAAAGCCATCTGCACCCAGAAAAAGGACTGTGGGGACTGAATGTGGATCACAACATAGTATTTTCACTTTTTTTTTGTTGTTTGTTTGGTTTTTTTTCTTATTTTTTTTTTCCTTTTTGATCTGATTTTTTTTTTTTGTGAAGTATGAAAAGTGTGGAAATATGCATGGAAGAATTGTACATGTTTAACATATATTGAATTATTTGCTGTCTAGGGGAGGGAATGTGGGGAAGGGAAGGAGAAAAATTTGGAACATAAGGTTTTGCAAAGGTGAATGTTGAAAACTATCTTTGCATATATTTTGAAAATAAAAAACTATTTAAAAACAAAAAAGAAAAAAGAAAAGAGTCCCTACCTTAAGAAGCTTACATTAATCATTATTAAGTGTCTATAATGTGCCAAGCAGTATGTTAAGCATTAGGTACAAGCCTTTAACCAGGCCTGAATCTATCAAATACATAGTATCATTGAGCTCATATTTCTTCATTTTCCTATAGCAGTAGCTTGAAACACTTTAGTAAAATCAAGGTAAACTCTGTTTATAGAATACCCCTTCTCTGCTAGTTTAGCAAGCCTATCAAAAAAATTGAAAAAAAAGGAATTAAAATTAGTTTTAAATAATCTCTCTTTATGATGTCATGCTAGTTCCTGGTGATCATTGCTTTCTTACTTCCTAAACATCTTTTAAATTATAAATACTAGTATTTCCCTAAGAATAATCAAAGTCACACTTAATATCCTCTTCTTTTCACTATTTTGAAAATCAGGACAACCCTGCCTTTCTCCATAGCTGTGATATCCTTCCCATTTTCTATCTTTCAATGATCACACACTGACAGTACCTCAGCATTTGCACCCACCAGATCTTCACTTAAATTTATTATTTAGGGATATTCTCCTCAAAAATACACACAATTTTTTTTTTTTTGTGCATTGTTTTTCAGTCCTATAGAACTCTTCATAACTCACATTTAAGGGTTTGTTAAAGTTGGTTTTTTGGCAAAGATACTGGAATGGTTTGCTTTTTCCTTCTATAGCTCATTATATAGATGAGAAAACTGAACCAAATAGAGTTAAGTGACTTGCTTATAGTCACACAGCTAGTTAATATCTGAAGCTGGATTTGAATTCATGAAGATGAATCTTCCTGACTCCATGCTCAGCGCTCCATTCACTGCATCAAATACCAATGGAAATCCTTTTTTAAATTTTTTTTTAACATATCTTTTTAGGCAAAAATGAAATGGGCTTTTTCTCTACTTTTGCCAAAAACAGAATTTTAATTTTTAAGTGTCAGCACTCTTTTTCCCCCGCTTTCTACCTGCCAATGTTTCCTCTGGTACTGTCAGAAACGAGGATAAATTTTAAAGTACATCGATATCCTAAAGTTTAGTAGTTCCTATTTGCCCATGTACAGAAAATAGTTGCAGTTTAAAAACAGCTCTAAATTCCTGATTGTATTTCACAGATCAAAAGGTTTCTTTTCTCTTTCTTTCTTTTCCTTTTCTTTCCTCAGAGCAGGGTCAAAGTGGAACCTACAGCAAAGGTCAAAGGGCGATGCCTTAGGGAAATAGAAACTTAAGTCAAATAAGTAAGACTGAGATAACCCAGAACACAGATCTTTCTAGGAATTTCAATTAGTGGAAAGTTGAGTAATGGTCATGTCCTCCATTTTGCTTTATATATGAAGTACTCCTATATCCTATTTCATCAACCTAAGTTTAATGAACAACAAACATCAAATTCCTTGCTGAAATGTTCTTCCCCCCAACAAGCTGTGACTTTGGTTAAGTACCATTTCTTGGGTCTATTTCCCCCTCCTATTAAATACAGTTCTGTAGATTAGAGATTTCATAGAATCAAATCTGGACATTGAGAGGGATTTCAAAGGCTATCTGTACCTGAGCAACACTTCTTTACAAAACATTCCTGGTAAGCATTCATCCAGCTTTTGCTTAAAAATCTTCAGTTAAGAGGAACCCAGTATCTTCTAAAAGTAGAAGGGATTGCCTCTGATCACTAGTGTTGTTGCTATTAGTAGTGATGGTGGTGTTGGTCCTTTTTTTCAAAGAGCACCAATTACAACATGAGGCTTTATTTGCTCTTGAATTAGATTTAAATAAGTCAGAATTGTGCAAAGTTTTCAGTCTCACTGTCTCTTCCAGAGTCATCAAGGCCCAGTAACAAGACAAAAGTCAAAATGACTAGTGGTGTTGTCCCAGGATGCAATGGGTGACCTTGACATTTCTAAATTGAGGTCTTTCCTGGGTTTCAGTTTGTCTGAAGCATTGCCCATTCAGTGATATCAGAGGAGAGAAGGGGGCAGGCACATAAGACTCAAGAAGCTTTCCTTTTTTTCCAGAAATCAAGGCATTTGATCTTCTCTAGTCCTCTTCACTTAGCAATCACATCTTCCTGTTTTGTTTTTTTTTCAGTGTTTAGAAGTATGCTAGAGCCAACCTGAAACCAACTTAGAAGTGACTGTTAAATTTTACATCTTGGAAATCAGCAAAAGGTGAAGTAGTAACAGAGGTAGTGTCAGAGGTAGAATTTGAACTGAGGTCTTAAAATTAGGTTGAAAGAAAAATCAGTGCAGAAAGAATTGGGCCAGTGGTGGCCCCAAGTTCTTGATGACTATGCTTTTGGAGCACAAGCTCTGGAACAGGTTTTCTTTATTTAAGGTCCCCAGGCCTCCAGTGAGTCTACACATAGATTTCAGAATGTTTGGGAATTGGATTAGAAAAAAAATACATCTTACTTTTCTTTAACCTGTAATTGAAATTTAGTATGTCTTTCCATTATGAAAGTAGACTATAAAACACAATCATATTTAACAACACTTTTGACTATTAACAATAGAAATAACAAATATTTTCATATCACATTACAGTTGAAAATCGATTGGATATCCAATGTGACAATGTGTCTTGTCAAAAACCAAAAAAAAAAAACCAATTACACTACAGCTTTGTACTATTTCTTTAAGATTAAACTTTAGCTTGATCTTATTTTACATGTATTATCTTGGTAGCTAATGTATTAATAAAAAAGCATATATTATTACCATGTTGCAAATTAATTTTCTTAACTGCATTGTAATGTAATTGATTTTCTTTATAAGTCTATGGATTATATTTTATGCATTTAAAACAATTATTCCAAGAAGTCACTAGGCCTTACTAGACTCACAAGGGGTCTATGACCCAACAGAGATAAGAATCATTGTACTAGATGGTCATAACAAGTAGAAAAACTTTATAAAATATAGCCCCTATGATGAACTATGTGTCTGTCATCTGAGGGACAACTTAAATTCAAAGAAGTTCATCACCGGATTTCTGTCAAAAAGTGCAATTTTTTTTGAAGAGAGGCACAGAAACTCTTAAAACCACCTCTTAAGCAATGTATAGATTATGAGTCACTTCAGTAGAAGGAACAGAGATGAAAAAAAGATTCTTTAGAAAAATGTTTTGTTAATATTTAACATGTATTGGTCAACCTGCCATCTAGGGGAGAGGGTGGGGAGAAGGAGGGGAAAAATTGGAACAAAAGGTTTGGCAATTGTCAATGCAATAAAATTACCCATGCATATAACTTCTAAATAAAAAACTATAATTTAAAAAAACAAAGAAAAATGTTTGTTAGTATCAGAAATGCCTCCTCAGTCCCTGAAAAATACCTACTCTAATGATTTAAACAGAAGAAAAAGAGTACGGGAATCTCTTCCATCTTATTTCCCCAATTCAGATAGTATTAGAACTGTAAGGATTGATAGGAAGTCCATCTGAAGTCATGAAAAACTAAAGAAAACATCCTTTTTAGACAGTACATTGCAGTTTCTCTGACCAGTAAAGGATCTGAAGTTTCAGAAGCAACTATTTGGCTAACATGAATTCAACTTTTTGATATTTATTAACAAGTAGCATTTGGCATCCAAATCATGATCTTTGAGTTCAGCTATTTATTATTATAATAATATGACCAAATGCAGCTGAAATTCACTGGCTTCCCAATTAGAGCACTTCCTCATTGGAATCTGGAAGTCTCCCTTAGTTGTATGGTCTTACCGAACATCTTTCATCAAGATGAGTCAGGGGTGTTTCATTGCCATTGAGAAAAAAAGCAGTCATGAAACTGGATGGGGCAATGGAGTGAGAAAAGAGAATGAAAAGAGAGAAAGGAAGGGTCATCAGTCAAAAAAATTCTCTTGCCAGCTCTCCTGATAAAATCATTAGAAGTACTCAATTTTTTTGAACCCAGAGGGATGTCTCAAGAGAAGAAACTCTTTAATAGATTCAATACAGATCAGCACTTAAAAGCTATAGTTTTATAACAAAGGTGGGCCAGCTAATCCTTTTTGTCTCTCTTCAAGCTAAGAATGGTTTTCACATTTGTAAATAAAGTTTTATTGTATAAAAATATAAAAGTCATTTTTAGTTCTAGGATACTTACAAAAATAAGCAGTTGGTTGGATTTGCTATGGGCTGTAGCTTGCCCCCTCTTGGTCTTAGAGTTGCTGCCAACCCTTAAGAAGTTAAGGGACTTGCCCAGGATCACTGAAACAGTATGTGTAAGAGGGAGGACTTGAACCCTTCATGACTTCAAAATTGGTCTTCATGTTTTCATGAAGGTCTTCATGACTTCAAAATTGGTTCTCTATTTTCTGTTATGATGCCTCCGTATTTAATATCAATGCGGCTAAAATCATGATGATATCTAGCATTTATATACTGCTTTTTTATTGTCATCTAGTCATTTTTTCCATATGTATCTGACTCTTTATGACCCTTTTTTGGTATTTTCTTGGCAAAGATACCAGACCTTCTCCAGCTCATTTTACAGATGAAGAAGCAGAAGCAAATGGACCTCACAGCCAATTGGTGTCTGTTGCTGGATTTCAACACAATTCTTATTGATTTGGGGTCCAGCATTCTATCCACTCCACTCCCCCAGAAACCTGTATAATCCTTTGGAGTTTTCAAAGTGTTTTATAAATATGGTCTTATGTGATCTTTAGATCCCAGGAGGTAGGTGCTATTATTATGCCCAACTGAGACCGAGAGAGATTTAGTGATTTGCCTAGGATCATGCAATTATTAGTGGCTGCATTTGAACTGAGGCTTCCTCTAAGGTTAGTGTCCTAGTCATTGTGCCATAGTTTCCTCAAAGATATAATAATTATAACTACCATTTATATAACATTTCATATATATTATCACAGCTGATTGATATAAATGGTAAAGAACATTTACTTTATTCTTCCTGGTTATTGTTATATTTTATCTGCTCCCAAAAGAGAGAGATAGGTTACATACAAAAGATCTGGATCTTCTCAACTAATTTTGTAATCCTGGAAACATCCTTTCTCTCAGGGTCTCAGTTTCTTCATCTCTAAAACATGAGTGTTGCCATAGGTCCCTTTCCACTCTGACAGACTGTGAAATTGTTCTTTGGGAACACAGACCCAGAAAAGAAACAGAAAAGGAGAGTAAAGTTTTGTTTTCCAAGGGAAAAAAAGTCCTAGTAGAATGATTCATGTTGCAATCATTACTTTCTGACTTCAGAGAAACATCACATCTATACAAATGTACCTTGGTCCTCTTTTAAGCTGAAAAAGCAGAAAGAAAAAATTGAAATCCCAAGGAGTGTCACATGGGTTACGGAACAGTGAGAAAAATGACCAAATTAAGAAGCACTATTACTGTAGGAAGTCAGCATATAGATTTGAGGCCTGGCTACTCTCAGCAGCTGCAAAACTATAGGCAAGTCACTCTTCTGAGCTTCAATCTTTTGTCTGTCTAATAGCTGGGGGAGAGGAGATAATTTAGAATATTCCTCTTACAGGATTGTTGGGAAGAAGGTACACTGCAAACCATTAAAATAAAAGGTAGGTTTTGTTTTGTTTTTTGGTATTTTGTTTGTTTCTGGATCTATGATTTCATTGTATCAGGTAAATAAAGAAAGAAAAAACTGTGTAGATGCCGATTCACCTTTAATTTTTTATCTTAGAGAATTGGTTGGGACATTGGGAAGTTAAGTAACTTGCCCTGAGTCATAAAGTGGATATGTGTCAAAAGCAGATCTTGAATGGAGAACTTTCTAACTCCTAAGTCCAGTTCTCTAGTATACTTTATAGATGATTTGAAAATTTGCTTTTTTAAGAAAACTTTGGATCTATAAAAGTCACTTCTAGGGAAGCAGAATGATCAAGAGACTAAGCAATGGACTCTGGAAACTTGTATTTTAGTCTTGTCTAAATAGTTACCAACTGATGAAATTGGGCAGGTAAATCAACTTCTCTGAGCCTGTTTACTTAACTGAACCATAAGAATAATAATACGTTTACCACCTATTTTCCAGTTTTATTGGGTTTTTTAATTTTTAAAAAATATAATAAAAACATTTTAATTCCAACTTTTTTTCTCTTTCTCCCCTTCTTCTCCCCTTCCCAAGACAGCAAGCGACCTGATATAGGCTATATATGTACACTCATTTTAAACATATTTGCATATTAGTCATGTGGGGAAAAAGTCAAGACAAAAGGGAAAAACCATAAGAAAGAAAGAAAAAGGTGAAAATACAAGCTTTGACATATATTTAATTCTTTTTCTGGATATAGATGGCATTTTCTACCCCAGATCTATTAGAATTGCCTTGGGTCACTGTATTGCTGAGAAGAGGTAAGTATTATAGTTGATCATTACACAATTTTGCTGTTACTGTGTACAATGTTCTCCTTGTTCTGCTCACTTCACTGAGCATCAGTTCATGTTTTTTCCTAGACTTTTTTGAAATCAAACTGCTCATAATTTCTGATGGAACAGTAATATGCCATTATATTCATATACTACAACTTATTCAGTCATTCCCCAATTGATGAGCATCCATCAATTTCTAGTTCTTTGCACAAAAAGAGCTGCTAAAAACATTTTTGCAAATGTAAGTCCTTTCCTTTCTTTTTTTAATCTCTTTGGATTACAGATCCAGTAGTGATACTGTTTTGCTAGGATTGTTATAAGAAAACAGCTTTATAAAATGTCAAGTGAAAATATGCTTTAGATTATTATCATCCTGTTATTACTAATTATTGCTATTACAAATTGCTACCTAAGGTACAGAAAAGGACCAGTCTCTATGTATTTGTATAGTGACAATTATTTAGCAAGTAAACTGCCATGTCTGTTGTCCCAGTAAAAGACATTGCCCACCCACCTCCAAAGAGGGATAGATATTTCAAGAATTCTTTGAATTCAAGAAGGTTGTGCCTTTCAAAACTAATGAGAAAAGGCAGTTCAACTCCTGAACACAACTTAAAAGCAATGGAAGACAAATGGAATGAATGACTGGATTGGTGAGTATTTAAACCAAAGAGGAATGGAGGAATGAAAAGGAAGATTAGGTAACTAGGGATAGCAGATGAAAGCTCCCAGTGAGTCATTTGGTATTGTCAAAATATCAACAAGTTAGCTTCTGTAGACTTTTAAGATAGTAATCCTTGTAGTGCAAGAGCAGAAAAAGTCAATGGGGCCATAGAACCCAGGGCTTTTTTTAAGATAGCAGTTCAGAAGTAAATTTAAGACTATTAAGTATTAATATTACTATAATTAAAGAGTAGATTTTAGAGAGGTAACATGATATAATGACAAGTTAATATTAATAGCTGGGCAGCTAGATAGCACATTAGATAGAGTACTGGACCTAGGGTCAAGAAAACTCATGTTTGTAAGTTCCTATCCAACCTTAGACAGTTCCTAGCTATATGACCTTGGGCAAATCATTTAACCCTATTTGATTCAGTTGCCTTATTTGTAGAATGAGCTAATCAAGAAAATGGAAAACTATTCCAAGGTCCTTACCAAGAAAACTCCAAAAAAATGGACAAGACTGGACAACAATAACTAAATAATAATAGCTAGCATTTATATAGCACTAATGCTTGTAGTGCACTTTACAAATATTACCTCATTCAATCTTCACAACAACCTTATGAGGTATGTTTTGTTATTGTTATTATATGTTTTTAACAGATGGTAAAATTGAATAAGACAGTGACTTGCCCTGAATTACTGAATGACTAGGTATCTACTGGATACTGGATTTAAATTCAGGTTTTTCTAAAATTCTAAAAATTCTAAATTCTAAATTCTAAAGAATTTTTTAAATTCTAGGTTTTTTAACCCTATGCTCTCCACCAAATGACCTAAAGTTCAGGATTCAGGGAACTTTGGTTCAAATCTCACTTCTAAAGTTTACTATCTGTATGACTCAGGTAAAATGACTTCTCTGGGGCTCATTTTCTTCAACTATAAAATAAGGGGCTTGATAGTTCTAAAGTCCTATCCAATTCATTCAATCAAGTCAGTATGCATGTATTAAGGACCTATTCTATGCCAGTCACTGTACTTTATATGGTGGAGGTACAAAAAGAGGCAAAATATATACCCTACCTTCAAAGAGCTTACAGTCTTATGGGGGGAGACAACATGCAGACAAATGTATACATATACCTACAAATATATTCAAACATCACTACCAAAGGAAAGATATTAAAATTAAGAGAGGCTGGGAAAGGCTTCATGTGGAAGGTAGGATTTTAATTGGTCTCAATTTATGATCCCTACCTCCCTGGCTTCCTTTAAGTCCTAGCTACAACCCTCCTTTCTACAGGAAGCTTGTATTTAGCTTACTTTATGTATATTTGTTTGTATGTTTTATGCCCATTAAACTATAATCTCTTAGGGGACAGGGACTGTCTTTTGTCTCTTTTTATATCTAGAATTTAACACAGTGGCTGGCACAAAACAGATGCTTAATAAATGCTTTCTGAACTGAATCTTGTGATAGAAACTGTCTGTGCTTTCCATTTTTAATGCATTTAAAGCATTTTTAATGTTTGGAGTACAGAGCATGGAAGTTAATCTTTTTCAGTAGTGATAGATTTTGGATAATTCAGCAAAATTCACAGATGATAAGCCATGGACTTCTGGATTCATTGGAACAAAAAGAATCCAATATCCATAATTTTCAATTTCTTCTCACCTTCCTCCTGCATCAAAACACAAGGCTGGGAAAGAAAAGATTATCAGAAACTTCACTGAGTCAAGAAACCCTTTACTTAAGCTAATATATGCCTAAAATTCTGTTTGTCTTTTTTTTTTTTTTTTTTGACAGAGTATTTAGTTTTGATCTAACTTGGCCTAAAAAAGGTCAATATAGCTTTTATTCTTTGTGGGGTTGTAACTTATTCATACTCCATAAATGAACATCTTAATTTGATTTGCTAAGAGTCATGTCTATTTCCTTTTAGGAACCAGAATGATGAAGTTTATTCTGTTAATCCTGAAGTCTGGGGGCACGAGTTTATATTTCTATTCTTTGACAAGGAGTCTAGACCTGACACATCCACACTAATTTGCATCTCCTAGATGTAGCTGTGAAGGACAACTTTCCATTTTTCAAGAAGTTTAAGATTTTTAATCTTGAAGACAATCATGAGCTCTAATTACCATCTCTCTTTGTTTCTGTTTCTATCTCTGTCTATTTATCTGTCTTTCTGTCTTGTTCTCTCCTTCCCTGTCTCTCTCTCTGCCTTTCCCTCCTTTCTCTCCCTATTCTGCTCCCTCCCTCTTTCTTCCCCCTTCTCTCTCTCTCTCTCTCTCTCTCTCTCTCTCTCTCTCTCTCTCTCTCTCTCTCTCTCTCTCGTCTGTTCTGTTTGTGTCAATTTTTCTCTCCCTTTATCCCCCTCCCCTCTCTCCTTCCCCCACTCTGTATCTGTCTGTCTCTCTCTCTGTCTCATTCTCTTTGTCTCTGTCTCTCTGTCTCTGTCTCTCTCTCTGTTTTTCTGCCTCATTCTCTCTGTTTCTGTCTCTATGTCTGTTTCTATGTCTCTGTTTCAGTGTCTGTGTCTCTGTCTCGCTATCTCTGTCTCTTTCCCTCCCTTTCTGTCTCCGTCCTTCTTTCAGTCTGTCTCTGTCTCTGCCTTTCTTTGTTTCTTTCTTTCTCTGTTTCCCATTTAAAAATAGGAAAAATAGGGACTTTTTGAGTCTTTGTTAATTCCAAACCTGGAGTCCATGATTTTGTCAGCCATAGTTCTTCATATCTCAAAATGTTCTTAGTCCTTTTCTCTAAAGGAGGAAATCTATTCTCCATAGTTGAAGTAATCTGCAACCTCTTCAAAGGGCTGGCAATTTCCCATAGGACACTGAATTAGTCTTTCACGTGATGCCATAAATCTTTTAGTATGCCTGTAAGAAATTAATAAATTCATTGAAGGTTTTGTGAAGAAGACACTTTATATTTTCCATAGAGAATTCAAATAAGGGTTCAAAGAATATAAATAAATAAATAACCTTGAAGGGCCTGTAACATTAAGATGACTCATCTGTCTTTCATTCAGAGAAAAAGAGATATTAGAATCCAGGAGTTTCCTCTAATCTGATTAGGGAGAAGAATTTTACTGGTATGAATTTGACCATTTATGTAACATAACTAGCAAATCCAAAGCTATTTGTTGCTAAACAAATTCAATGTGGCACTATTTTGTCTCTCATTTGCTATCTATTTGGGGTTGGGGAATGGTGTGTTGATTTTTATTTGCTTAGTATGAAGAACTCCCAGTGTGGAAAATCTCTCCACCAATGCAGTTTGGCAATAGTGCCTCATCTGTAATTTGTCCTGTTAGAGAACAGACTAGATTACTTAAAGTTTAAGTGACTTTCACCTGGTCACATAGTTAACCTATGTCAGAAGCAACATTTGAACCCAATTCTTCCTTATTCAAAGACCTTTGCTAAATTCATGTCCCCTTTCCAACATACCAATGACACTTGGAAAATAACATTGGGACATTTTATGCTAGAGTCAAAATGGCCCATGGGAAAAGGACTGTGGTGAGAACAAAAAGAAACAGAAGAAATTCAACCATATGTGTTATTACTGTCTACCCACTTGCTCCTATTTTGCTATTCTGTGGTTTATAGCTTTATCAGCTGTAGCATGGTGTGAATGAGTGTAGGAAAAAAAGCTGAGTTGAAAGGCTTGGGCAGAGTATGAATTTATGTGTAATAGCAATGGGCACATAAATGCTTCTGTGTATCAATGCCAGGACACCTGGACTGAATTTCACTGGGAAGGTTGCGACTTAACAGAAAACAAAGGCTTCAGGGTTGCCAGAAGAATGTGGCAGTTTGGCAGACTTACAGTAGATGTGCCCTACTTCTAAAAAAACTTGGATGCTGATCTAGTCTATTAGGACTAGAGGTTAAATGGTATATGTAATATAGCAGCACCAGCTCAGAACCTTTCTCTGTGTCCAATTAATAAGAAATTATAATAACAATTCATTTTACATAGTATCTGGTAGTTTTACAAGGTTATTTTTCTCTTCCAACAATTGTAGATGGTGCTTATTTCATTGCTTATTACTATTTCCAGGTGAGGAAATTTATTCGTCCAAAGCCACAGGGCTAATCAAGGTGAGAACTAGCATTCAAATCCTGTCCTTCTGGCTAAAATCCTGAACAATTCAAGATTCAGATGACCAGTCAGGTCACCCCAAACTGGATGTCCTCCATACTTGGAATTTTACTTTTTTTCATCTTCATCTGCTTGCTTCCCTGGTTTCCTTCAGGTATGAGCTAACATGCCAGCTTCTTCAAGAAACTTTTCTAGATTCTTTTAAATGCTTGTATCTTCTTTCTGAGACTATTTCCAATTTATGCTATCTGTGTTTTGTTGTATGAAGCTGCTTGAGTTCTTTCTGGGATACTGGTTGTAACCAACAGTGTGCTCACTGTCCACAGTGGCTGAAAGCATTAGAATTCTTTTTAAACTCCACGTTTCACCATTGGGCACTTACTCCTGTTTCCATCCTCTAAAAAACTGAACAATGTGCACAAACCAAAAACAGACCATGAGGAATATATTCCATTAGAAACTTGGGGGGAGGTGAAAAGTTTAAATAAATGAAAACCAGAACCATTGACAACAGTTGGAAGCTGTGATTCATATACGAATGAGCAGGGCTATTAACCAACTGTGTCACCAGCTCCTTCATCTGTCTTTCTTTGGGCAAAAGAGAAACCACTACTCAAATTAAGGCTTGGGTTTTTATTGTTATTGAGTTGTTGAGGGTTTTTTTTTTTTTTTTTTTTTTTTTTTTTTTTTTTTTTTGCTACTTTTCCATAGTCCATTAAAATCTGAGCCTTTGATTCTTTTCAAAATGTTCCTATACTATAGAAAAGAGACTTCATTGGAGGATATAACAGCAGATCACCAGCCCAGATATCCCTGTTGGGCTGGTGTGCTCGGAAGAAAGCAAGCTTGGTATTCTTTAGGATAAACAAGGGGGCAGAGTGCCGTAATTGGTTCCTGATGTTTGCTCCAGCCCAGACTGGAGCCCTTAAAACATGGCCGTAGCTTGTTTTTGTTTATGCCTATATTTGGTTTTTAAAGAAAAATGGGTTTTCCATCTGAGTTGGTGGCATTCCAGTCCAGCAACCTCAATTTTGGGTGCTTTCATCTGCCGCTTACCTTTCAAAGCCTTAAAGAGATCTTCTTTTTCCTTTACGCAGAAGTATTTCTAGCCAATATTTACTATGAAAGAAGAGTGTTTATCAGGCTTGGCTTTGTATATGAAAGCAGCTCAGCAGCTGAAACTCTTCCCTTCCCCCTCCTCCCTTCCATCTCTCACTCCTTTTCCTTACCTGCCCCCTGTCTTCCTCCTCCTCCCTTATGAATTTCCTGGTATGGATTTCTGACCTACAAGAGAAAATTACTAGGGGACAAATGAAAAGTTTTATTGTAAAAAGATGGCTAGCAGAACGAAGAATAGGCTGGTGAGGCACAGGGGGTTGAGTGTGGATTTGAATTAATTTATTTCCCAAACCTCTGCCTGACACTGAACCCAGACTATTTCAGTGAGCTGCTTGTGGAATGAATAAATCAGTGGATGATTTTAATAGTGTTCTTTGGCCAGATCTTGATGGGAAGTACAGACTCATGGGCAATGTTCTGGGCTTGATTCTCTGTGGATGGAGTTGCATTTTTTCCTTCCTGCCTGCAGGAGAGCTATCCTTCTGTAAATTATTTAAATTCAGAGAAATGAAAAGGGCCTCTTTGTGGGCTTTTGCAAATACAAAATGGATTTGTTGTTTTTAAAAGCCCCCCAACAATAATAAAACTGGCTCTTCTCAGGTGAAAGAAGGAAAGAACAGGCTAAGGCAAAAATATAAGCAGTTCTTCTGTACATGAAAGATTACATGAATAATTTAAACAAAGAAACATCCCAAAATGCTCTGAGAAATCTCTAGACTTCTCAAACTTTTTTTTTTTTTTTTTTTTACTCTGTTCTACAAACTCAGGAGCAGTCCACAGGATACTGTGGCTACCTCCAAATCACATACATTTTAGAAGAAGGTAAACACACAGAGACACCGATACACACACACACACACACACACACACACACACACACCCCTCCCTCCCCCACACATATATGCCTCCCTTTAAGGAAATTGGATAAATGAAGACCTCTTCATTTAACAACAACAAAAAAATAAAATCAAGAGAAGAATCCTTTAAATGGCAAAATCCAATGAATAATTTAAAGTGTGAATTATTCTCCAAATAAGCATTTCACATAGAGCTTCTCATAGTTTTTCTTACTTTTCTCAATCTTCTTCTTACTTCACTATTCTACATCTTTTGACATCATTGACCACCCTCTTATCCTGTACATTTTTCTCCCTTAGATTTCATAACATGGATCTGCCCAGCTTTTTCCTTCTATCTGTTGACATTTCCTCAGTTTTTTGCTAGACTCTATCTTACATTCACTGAAAACAAGAATCCCCGAAAGCTCTATATGGGCCCCACTTTTCCCTTCTTCTAGACTCAGTTATCTTTTCCATTTCAAGGGTTTTAGTTATTATGTCTATATAGATAGACATAGATGAGCAACGAGGGGGCACAGTGGACAGAGTGCTGGTCCTGGAGGCACGAGACTTTCTGAATTCAAATCTGACCTCAGACACTTACTAGTTGTGTGACCCTGGGAAAGTCAATCCTGTTTGCCTCACTTTCCCATATACAAAATGAGCTGGAGAAGGAAATGACAAACTTCTCCAGTGTCCTTGCCAGGAAAACCCCAAATGATGTCAAAAAGATTTAAGCACAACTGAAATGACTGGAAAACAATTATATAGATGGTTGATGGTGTAACCTTGACAGAGAGTACATTTATCAGTCTCCCACAGAAAGCTCTGTAATCAAGATTCTAGAAAAAGTCAAAGTAGGAACAGTTGGGATAGGTCTTGGAGAAAATAAAATGGAACACAGGCTGGTATGCAAGACTTTTCAAGGAGAAATGTCAGAGGCAAGAAGGACAGAATGACTATAGTGAGGAAGCTGTCTTGCTTCTTCCTCCTCTTGTACTGTGATGTCTTTTAACAGTGGGATGCCATCCTTTACACAGCAATCTCAGAGATGGGAAGCAGCACCAGAACAAAGTGGGGCCAGGAACTAAGGGAACAGATTTAGCAGTGGCAGCAGGAGCTAGCCAAGTCTTCCAATATCCAGTTTATCAGGACTGGAGCTGAAAGTGAATGAAAAAACAGCAACAGTAAAAGTCAGCCAATGATTTTCAGCATCTATGACTGGCTAAGCCCTTTTCCCTCACTGAAGCAGCAGGAGAGGTCTGAATCTAGGCCTCACCATTGAGTATCTTTGTCTTCCAAAGTACCATAGGTTCTGTGCTTTAATGTGCACAATTTAATACCTTTTCCTGTTATTATTAATGAATTGTATGAATTTATGTCACATGCTTATTAATTAAACTCCATAGAGGTATAATGAAGACAGAAAGAAGGGCATGGTTTTTCTGGTGTGATAGGTGTAGAACCATAAAAAAAAAAAAATCTGATTGGATAATAAACATGCCCTAACTCTTTGGAATAAGGGAAAAGAGGGAAAGCTAGGGAAGAGAGAGGTAGCTCCTTTTCTGAGAGCCAGATGGAACTTGGAAGCCATCCCCTGAGTGGAAATGAGCATTCTTGAATGTGTTACTGATTTTACTTTGGTCTTTTTTACTGAATAGAATCAGGCAAACTGGATACATCTCCTTGAGGGTATCCTTCCTGCAAACTCAATATGAGTAAAAAAAAAAAAAAACAAAACTCATTACCTTTTCCTCTAAAACAATCTTTTCTACTTTGATAAAAGGCACAAATCATCTAGGTTTGCAATTTTGACATCACTCTTCCCCCCTTTTAAAAAAAAAATCAAATGTCAGTTTTTTTTGAGGCAAAGAGTTAAATGATTTACTCAACATCACATAGCTAGCTATTAAGGCAGGATTTGAACTAAGGTCCTCTTGACTCATTGCTCTATCCACTATATTATGTAGCTTTCCCCAATAGCAAGTCTTAATAAATTTACCAGTACACCTCCTGCATCTCTTCTTTCATTTCCATTCATTAGGCTGTTACTCTGATTCAGGACCTTATCATCTTGTGCCTGAACCGTTATAATAATTTCTTAATTGGTCTCTCATTATCATTTTTACCTTTCTTTAATCTATCCCTCCCAGGGCTGCTAAAATAATCTTCAAGAGGTACCATCTGACTATGTCACTCCCCATCTCGAATCTTTAATGCTTCCTTGTTGTCTCTAGGATAAAATATAAAGTCCTTGTCTTGTAACTTCTACAATTTGATTCCCACCAACTTTTCCAGACATTTTTCCTACACTACTTTTTGCACACTATGTGCCAGCCAAACCATCTGACTTGCTATTCTCTGAACTCTGCATTCCATCTTCCATCTTTGCACAGGCTGTTCTCTTCATGCTTGTAATGTACTCCCTCCTCCCCTTCTTAACTTACTCTCAGTCTCACTTCTGGTACCACCTCCTGTAATCCTTCCCTCATTTCTCTGCTTGCTATCCTGTACTGTGTCTTCAAATTACCTTGAAAGTACTTTTTATGGAATGTATTATATCTCTATCTGTCCCACTCCCAGTAGAACATAAGCATCTTGAGAGCAGGTACTATATCATCTTTATCTTTGTATCCCCATTGTCTAGTGTGGTGTCTTGAACATAACAGATACTTAGTAATTTATTATCTTGTAATGTAGTCATTTTGTATCTTAATATTTATTACCTTGACTATTAATTTCACAATAAAGAGCAAAGATTCATTTTAAAGAGCTATTATATAAGTGTACCTATTATATAATTATAATATAATATATTTATTATATAAAGTGCACCTATCTATAATTGTGTGTGTGTATGTCTGCCAAAACTATCTTCCATAAAAGAGACTTCTCTTCTACATCATCCTGGCTCAGAATGGTAATGTTACTGGGAATAATTCCATATAAGCTAGGCTTATGTGTTATAGGTATCATGAAAGACTAAGGAAACTAGAGGGATGGCAAGGAGTGAAGGAGTCAAGCAACATCAGCTTTTAAAGTAAACAGTCAAGTAATAAAAGTTTGACTGTTTTAAGATTTGTCTTGGAATGGGGGGGAGGTGGAGAGAGGACTTTATAGATCACAGCTGTGCTTACTTTATGATTTCCTGGATCTTTACCATTTCATATGTAGCCTATAACTGATTTTTCCAAATCACCAGGTAGATTTTCTTCTAAAAGTTTTGCTGCTTCTCTGCATTAGTTTCAAAATGAAGTTTTTGGTCATTGCAGCACCCAGAGGACACAGACAAATCAAGTCAATAAACATTTATTAAATGGCCAGTCACTGTGTGAATATTTGTAATACAGAGTTGATATGATTGTAAAAATGCTATTCTATATCTGTCTTTATATGGGAATTTGTCCACTTAAATGCCTATAAACCATGCCTTCTATTCATAGAAGCAGAGCTCTAAATCTGGAAGGAAATCTGGCTTTAAAAATGAGGAAAATGAAACTCAGGGGAGGCTGAAGAATCTACCTTAAGACATACTAATGATAATCCTCAGAGATTGGACTTGCATTCAAGTCTATTGACTCTACAATCAATATATCTTCTGCCACATTTCATAATTGCAGACCGAGTTTGAGTTTGCTACCTACTTAAGTAATCTTGGTCAAATTATTTTTTATCTCTGGACCTCAGTTTCCTCATCATTAGATAAAGGGGTTGAGTGAAGGTCTCATGTTGCTCTAAATCTTTGCCTCTATGACCCCATGATATGCCTGTGGGAGACTGTACAGGGGAAATGTTCCATGATTACTTTATTTACATTTCCATTTAATTAAAGTTTTATCAGCTAAGTTTGTTCTATGGCTTACGGACACTGGTAAAATAGATCAGAAGAAACTTGTGTATATTTTGGAGAAGCTTCAGACTCAGATTATCTGGCAGCTAAATAGTGACTCTGACTTAGTTAGGGAGGTCCGTGAGCTCCGCATATACCTTTAATACTTTTTAGGCTCATCCTTGGAGTATTTTCAGTTAAGGGGGATCTGCCAACATTTGTACCTTGTGGGGAGAACTTTCAGATTCTGAAGTCACCACACTATGATGAAGTATCAAAGTAGGAATTCACTCTAATGGTTCCATGATGTCTGGTATATTTGTTTTCTAGGGACCTGCCTGAGTTTAGAAAGACTCATTACTAGGTGGATCACATGGTGAGGGACATTTTTGGTCACAATAACTCAAAATTATCTCTTCTCAATCTATTTTCCAGTTGATTTTACAAGGGAGATATTTCACATTTTCTCTTTTTTCATTATTTTAATTTGTTTGTTTCTTTATGTCTCACAAAGTCTCAGCTTTCACTTGCCCAATTCTAATTATTAAAGAATTATTTTCTTCAGTGAGCTTTTGTATGTCTTTTTCCATTTGGTCAATTCTATTTTTTTTTCACTAAGGAAATTGGGGTTAAGTGACTTGCCCAGGGTTACATAACCAATTCTACTTTTTAAGGAGTTTTTTTCTTCCATGAATTTTTGTACCTCTTTTTTTCTTTGGCCAATTATGCTTTTTAAAGAGCTCTCTTCAGTAGATTTGTGTGCCTCTTTTATCAAGTTTGTAACTCTTTTTATGATTTTCTTATATCATCCATTTCTTTCTCAATTTTTCTTCTACCCCTCTAATTTGATTTTTAAAATCTCTTTGGAGCTCTTCCAGAAATTCATTTTTAGGGGCCTGTGACCAATCATATTTTTCTTTGAAGCTTTGCATGTAGTTGTTTTTATTTCATTGTTTTCTTGTGGATTTGTGTCTTGATTTTCCCTGTCACCACAATAACTTTCTACAGCTTTCTACTTTCTACAGCTATGAAGAGATATCCAAATGTGAACTTCATGTATTGGAACTTCATCTGATGCCCAAAGTCCCACAGTTCAATATAGCAAGTAGGATGATGAGATAATTAAAGGAACTCCCTAATTTGGGAGCTAAGATATCCTTATAATTTAAAGATGGATTTTAGCTAATCTGTTTATTTGAGACACAAGAAAAGTGAAACCCAAAATAGAAACTTTACTTGCTTGATATTACACAGCCAGTTGGGCAAATATTGGACAAATGGGTTCTAATCTTGTTTTGGCCACTCTTAATGCTCCTGGCTGTAGAATAATACCTTTGTGAGACAATTATCACAGTCTTCCTTGTCCTTAGGTCATTTTTGTGACTGAATTAGAAGCAGGAAAAGGAGCAGAGATTTGCACACAGCCAACATTCAATAAATATTTGCTTGATTAATAAAAATAGATGAAAGATCAAATATTGTACAGACAGCTTGGTTATTTTTTGTTGTTTATAAAAGCATTTGAAATGAAAATGACCATTCCTTTATTACCAGGAGAGAAACTGAAATTGACAGAGAAGTAATTTGTCCTAGCTACCCATCACTGGATAGAACTGGCAACTTAAAAAAATTTTTTTTTTTTAATTTCTGACCCAATAAACACCAAATAAAATGACCATGTTGATATATAAATTTGAATAGAAAAATGGAATTATACAGGAAATGGTGAATTTTTTACCATAATAAATTCAACATTCTTTAAAAAAAAAACCTACCTTTTGTTTCCTTCCAGAATTCTATTCTTTATTGTTTTCTTTTTAATGTATTTATTCTTTTCAAAATGTTTCAGTGATTCTCTTTTTTCTTTCCTTTTTTTTTATTTTTAGGGAAGGACAACAACATCCACTGGAAAAAATAAAGAAAAATATAATCCTTGTAAAGTTTTGCATAGTTAATCAAAACAAAACCACACATTTGCTTATATCTGAAAATTGTAGGTCTCATTTTGCACTAATTCCAAATCAATCCTACTCTGGTGGGTTCTTATGCTAGACTATGTGATGGAAGCTTCAGAAAGCAGTCAAGAAAAGAATATAGAAGACTTATGGGAACCTGCAGGTGTCATCCCAAGCTGAGTAGCTATTTGACAGATAGGTAAAATACATGGGAGAGAAAATGTGTATATTCCTCTAGCATCTTTGTCTGGCATTTGCCCAAGTTTCTCCAGGTTCATTCTGATTCTGAAAAAAAAAGGGAGTTGAGGACAGAAAAGGAAAGAAAATATATTTCTGGAAATATGGACTTTTGGTGACAAGAATTTATTATATTCATCATTTATATGTATGGGATACTTAAAAGTAGTCAGTTTGCTTTATGGACATTTTCTTACAAGCTTTACAACAACCTTATGAGATGTTTGCTGTGGGAAGATTTTTATTCTCATTTTATAGACTAAGTGAGGTTCAGTGAGATCCATTGACTTTTCTATGATCATATACTTAGTAAGTAGGCAGAGGAGGATTTTGATCCCAAGTTTTCTTAGCTTTATACTTAAATATCTATTCGCTATAGCACCCTACTACAGAAATTACATACTTTTGTGAATAGCATTGATAATGAAAGGCTTGCCTAAGAATACAATTCTGGGAAATGCTGGGCCTCCAAGAATACATATGTTCAAAAGGCACTAAATCAATATTTTATAGCCAAACATTCTATTGTCTTCAGAAGTTCCACTTCATTGTCTCTTCCTGATGTGAAGGTGGTCCAGGGATCTCAAAGGCTAGGCCACCAAAGCAGAAGCTCTTACAGGTTCTGATTGGGTGCAAGAATTGAGGGTAAGAGATCTCCTCTGGTCGGTGCCACAGGTCCCTTGTGAAAGAATTTGCAAACCCAAAGTCTGTGTGTCAAAAGGGGATTTATTTACGCTAAGAAGACAGCTTGCTAGGAAGACAGCCTTCTTAGTGGGCAAGGTCCTATTAGGAATATAGCAAAAGTGGGCTCTGAGAAGAAAATATCTTCAATAGTAGGCAAAATTTTGTTAGGATTTCTGCAAAGATTTGGGGTTCAGAGTTGTCTTGTATCAGCTTTCTGCGGCTTTATTGGGGTTTTCCCAGGCCCCTGAGCATGGAGCAGTTTGAGGGACTAATCTCCAATTCAATAGAAGGTGGTGATTATGCCTCTAGCCAAGATCTCCAATTGAATAATATTATTTAACTTAAGGGAAAGGTATGCTTTTCCCAGGGTTTGAGAATTCCCCCCAAAAGGGCCCCAGTTTATATCTGGTCCCCCCCAAAGGTTAAAGGGGACACAATTTACATTATTGCCCCGCAAAATATCTGTTTATATCAGTTCTACCAACCCAGAGAGGATTTGGTTGCAAGCCTGGTGATAAACGATGTCTAGTATCCAAGCACCAGTTCCTAATTAGGGAGAGGTTCACACTCAGAACATTGGCCATCATGAGATAATGGCCACAGCAACCCATAAAGGCTAAACTCTAAGATGTGGCTGGGGTAGTGAACCTCCTTGGAATCATAAATTAAGGTGTAGTTACAGAAGCTTTGTTCCATGGTGCTGACATTTGTCAGTCCCTGCAGTCTTTCAACTTTAGCTTCATAGTGTTCCTCCCCTTGATAATAATCCTTCCCCTCCTCACAAGTTTCTCCCAAAACCACCCCCTGCCTTTGTTACTCTAACCCCAGCTAGCTCTCATCTTTGTTAGTTTTCTTTCCTCTATCCTTTCCCTCCATCCACATAGGGAACCATACCCTGGTTGCTCTGCCTAGAGGTATATAAATTTTGATTGCTAAAATCTAGCAAAGTATTTCTTTTTGTGGACCCTACCTTAAACCCAAATCACTCTGGCTCTCTGGTCAGTGATGATCCTACCTCATCTGGTCATTGTTTGAATTTTGATGACGCTGAGTGAAAATAGCAATGATTTCTGTTTTTGCCAGAAATCCCAAGAAAATAACACAAAAAATAAAATAAAACAAAAAGTTGAAAATTACCCAGAAATTTAATCTTTCAAAAACATTTTTCTTAAGTAACTTCATTTCATGACTGTAGATTCTTTGCCTCTGTACATCTTTCTGAGATCAGTTTTCTTTGAAAGACTTTGAAAAGTGTGTAAATTGCAAAGTGATTTCAAATAGAGTTTTAAGTGGTGGGTTGAGATTCTCTAGTGCCCCTGGGTACCAGGTGTCAACCTCAGAGTTCAATCTAAGAAAGAAAAAAAGTTGGGTCATATGTGTGGAGGGTGACACAGGACAGCCAGCCTTCTCCTCAATCTGCACTTGATTGAACCAATTGAAAGGATTGGCCATATAAGTCATTCTAATGAATTCCTAAAACATTATTGGAACTATTTTATGGGAAATAAATAAATGCTGTGTTCCTATCATCCCTTCTTTGCAATCTTTCTTAGTCTTGTTTCTTCCACAAGTATGGAATAGTGGTGATGTGGCCCTAATGTAAATTGTGTCCCCTTTAATCTTTGGGGAAAGGGTGCCCCTGACTCTCAAACCCTCTCAGCCTCTGAGAGGGATGGGAGGGGCCCACCCATTCATGAGGGAAACTCCCAGATAAGTAATCTCATTCAATTGGAGATTTTGGTCAGGAGCATAATCGCCACCCTTTATTGAGTTAAAAATAGTTCCTCAAACTGCTCCCATCTGGGGCAGGGCAAATTCCAATATGATCAAGGACCTGTCAGTCTATAACTGCCAATTCCTAATCAGGAAAATCCACTGAGAAATTGGTTCTTCTCAAGGTAAACCCATCTTTGCTAAAACCTTTGAAAAAATTATCCTAATAGGATTTTGCCACAAAGAAAGCTGTTTTCTTAGCATAAATAAACCCATATTTGCCACAAACTTCTCGCCTGTATTCATTGGAGTTTGCAAATTCTTTTGCAAAACTTGCCACTGGCCAAAGGGGATCCCATTTCTGTCAGGGGTCTCTCAACCCTCAATTCTCATACCTTAACAGTGGAATTAAACTTACATAGAAACTGTTATATGAGTATCCCTGTGTCCACATACTGACTTAGTTTTAAAGCAATGTTATCAATGTTTAATTGGATTTTTATTTATTTTGTTAAATATTTCTCAATTACATTTTAATCTGATTTGGCCACACTAGGGAGTGTTATGAGCCACACATAGCAGACAGCATGTTTGACATTCCCCCTACATTATCCCCTCTCTGTTCTAACTAGTCAGCACTTGTCAGTCATCTCTCTTTTGGTATTTGTAATGAAGAGGTATTTGTGGGCACTTGTGAGTAAGAGGGTATCAGAGAAAGGAACAACTTTGGCTCCCATGCTCTGACCTTGGTATCCCTTGAGTTGTAAAAGGAAAATCTTTTCTGCCTAGAATGAGGACAACCCAGACAGGCTTCATTTCTCTAAACTTCAGAATCAAAGCAAAGTACACAATAATAACAATGGAAGTAAAAGGAACAATGATGAAGCTATTGAAATAGAATGCCTTGAAACTAAAAAAGATTAAACTAAGAAGAAAAGTGAGAAAACAGGCAACTCTCCTTTACAGAGATGTAGGACATTACATACAATATTAATACTTTTCCAGTATGTATTTTTATTTAAATTTGTTTAGTTTTGCTGAATTTTCCCCCTCCCTTTCAAAATGTTTTATGAAAAAAAGATGACTTTCTGGGAAGGGATGATATAGGAGGGACACAGCAGAAAATTTTGTTGTTCAGTTATGCCTGACTTTCCATGACACTGTGGACCATAGCATACCAATGCTATTTGTGGGATTTTTATGTTTGTTTTTGTTTTTAAAGCAAAGATACTGATGTAGTTTTGCTATTTCCCTCTCTAGTAAATTAAGGGAATCAGAGGTTAAGTGACTTGTTCAGGGTCACACAGCTAGTAAGTGACTTTAGGGTTGTTCCTTGTTGTTATGTTTTTATGATTACTATTACGACCCAGTTTTTATGGCTACTAGCTAACATGATACTACTAATTTATAGAACTGGAAGTATAAGTATAGATAAGTATATCTCTGAAATAGGGGCAATATGTAAGGTTGGCATGGAAAGAGAGGCAGATAGATGACAAACCTGGATGAGTACAGTGAAAGGTCTTAGAAATTGAAAGTGAATTGAATTTAGGGCATACAAGCTGAGGAGGTTGTAAAGCAATGGTTATAGTACTATGTGACAATAGTAATGATCACTTAACCAGTTTCTCTCAAAGCTTGGGGCTTTCTTCAAGTAGGAGATAGGAGCAGGGAGAAAAAGAATCTCAGAGCTAACCTTGTCAAAGCCTTCTATTTCAGCAGTAGAACTGCTTCCTTTTAAAAGAAGGGTTTCAAGAGAATGAGACAGAAGAAAATAGGTTCAGAAGATATTTTCAGTTGAATTCAATAATTCCATTTGACAGAAATTTCTGAAGCCTCCTGGGGACATAGAAGAAAACAGACAATAGTCTTTGTTCTCAGGGAGCTTCCATTCTCTGGGAGGGTACAACATGTAAACAAATAAGCAACAATGTAATTGTTTGAGAAGGGAGGACACATGAAAAGTAAGTAGATCAAGAAAAAATTCCCAAAGGAGTTGGCACCTGAGTCAGCCCTTTAGATGATTTCAGCTCTCTAAGGATGCCTATAATAAGGGGAACACAAATATATATTAAATAGAATAAGACCTACATAAACAGACTTCCCAGAGTTCAATTGTTCTGTCACACAGGAATTTCATCATGCTCTCTCTCTCTCTCTCTCTTTCTCTCTCTCTCTCTCTCTCTCTCCTCACTCAGGTGTATAATATGAGGTTCTGTTTAGAAAACAACATCCAGTGCCTATCAGTTGGAGAATGGCTGAATAAATTATGGTATATAAATATTATGGAATATTATTGTTATATAAGAAATGACCAGCAGGATGATTTCAGAAAGGCCTGGAGAGACTTACATGAACTGATGCTAAGTGAAATGAGCAGAATCAGAAGATTATACATGGCAACAACAAGATTATACACTGATCAATTCCAGTAGACATGTTGTGAATCAACAATGAGATAATTCAAACCAGTTCCAATTCTTCAATAATGAAGAGAACCATCTATACCCAGAGAGAGAACTGTAGGAACTGGGTGGTTTACAACATAGCATTTTCACTCTTCTTGTTTGCTTGCATTTTATTTTGCTTCTCTTTTTTTCTCATGTGGCACGATAATTGTATAAATAAATTGTTAAAAATTGTACAATATTGGATTTAACATATATTTCTACCATGTTTAACATATATTGGACTACTTGCCATCCAGGGAAGGGGGAGAAGGAGGGAAAAATTGGAACACAGGGTTTTGCAAGGACTAATATTGAAGAATTGTCCATGCATATGTTTTGAAAAATAAAAAGCTTTAAAAAGAAAAAAAGAAAAAAGAAAAACAACATCCAGAAACCTGGACTAGTTCTGCCTTTTACAGGGAAACTTCAGAAACCTCCGAGAGAGATAGAAGTTATTTCCTCTCCCTTTTCTTCCTCCTGCTCCCAACAAATTAATGGGCAGCAGCTGCTTCCTTTTGATTCTGTGAATCAGTTGACTAGCATTTCTGACTATGATAGCAGACAGTGTACCTGAAGTCTTGGGTCCAGAGAAAACCAAAGAGTTTTGATTAAAGATTTTTTTGATAATACTTTCTGAACTTCGTCCAGTTCTTCCAGGCATTCCCTACATTCATACTGCTAGTGCTTGGGCCAAAATTCAGGGAACCTTGAGAAAAGGGTCATATAAATAAAAGCAAGAGGAGAGGGGCAAATAGGTAGCCCAAAGACTGGGAACAGGTGCATAACAAGGAAGTCAAAGAAACAGTAGTGCCACATGAGGAAAAGACAATTTAGAGAGGAACTGAATGGAGCAAACAGCAGCTACAAAGATTAGTATTAGTATTTGGAACACAGAATGACCTGAAAGCATCGGAATGGGGACTGGGCGTAGAGGCAGGAAGAGGAACAAGACCAAATTCCAGCCAAGGGAAGAGACAGCTAGACTGTCCAAACTTCACAGCTCATCTCTGTGTTCTGTAAAGCCTTGTGGTTCCACAATATATTTTTTTTTTTTGCCATCACCAAGCAATCAGAAGACTGTCGTCTATGATAAGACATGAATGACTAAAACAGCTAGCCTTCCTAAAAGGCCCAGGAAGATTCCTAAATGTTTTGAACTGGGGAAGATAAAACAAACAAGTAGCTATAGGAAGCCTGGGCCAGAAACAAAATGCTATAGGAAGTCTGGGCCAGAAGAAAAATAACTTACAACCAACAAAGAGAAAACAACAGAAATGTATCTTTTCCTCAAGCGAGCAAGCTCCCTAGATCACCCATTTCCTCCTCTGTAATAGATAGCTTCCAAGGCCCCTTCCATTTCTGGTGCCCTAAATTTATTTTATACTTTGTTTGTTTGTTTATACTGTTCCTAAAGTTATTGAGTTATCTCTAGCTTATCTATAATTTGTTGTGGTTGTTCAGCCATGTCCAACTTTTCATGACTCTACATGGGGTTTTCTTGGTAAAGATAGTAATGTGCTTTACCATTTCCTTCTCCAGAACAGTTTACAGATGAGGAAACTGAACAAATAGAGGTTATGTGACTTGCCCATGATCCCACAGTTAATATCAGATTTGAACTCCGGTTTTCCTGACCCCAGTGGGGGCCACTAAACCACCACCTGTACTATTTATAATAGTTCACTGTTATACATGGCTTTATTGTTTACAGTTTTTTCCCCTAACAACCACACTCTAAGGTAGATAAACCTATGTTTATAAAAAAGGAAACTGGGGCTCGGAGAAATTAGATATGGAATGTGGTCATGGTCATATAGTTCATAATGCCTTTTTTCTACTCCATATTGCACCATTTGGGACATTCAGAAAGGAATCTATTCAGACAGTTGTGCACTCATGAATGCCCAGTGTAAGAATTCTGTACATGGAGTTCTATGTATATTAACAGCTGGTCATGCCAGGGGCTTGAGAATTTCTTTCACCAGGTGGCAAGCAGCTGTAGTAGATGGCAGGAAGTGATTTTCTTGGAAGTTAGAGATAGCTACCAGGGAGGCTACAGGAATTGCCTTTTGACCAAGTGGCAAGTGGTCACCTCAGCTGGTGAGTAAATCTCTCATCCCACAGCTGCACTGTTTTTTTTTGCTGCTCATTGTTCCAGCAGCAGTAAGTGAAAGAAGGGAAGGAAGAAGGAGAAAGGAAAAGAGAGACAGAGACAGAGAGGAAAAGCAGAGATAAGAGAGACAGACATTGTTGCTGATATCCTGAGTTCCAATATACAATGGATTTTCCTCTTAGAAACAACGTATAAATGTTGGATAGCTACATAAGTAGCTACAAAGCCTTTTGAAGGTTAGCCTTTGGAAATTCATCACTTAGAACTTTATTCTTGGCAAGGAAATAAATTTAAAGTTTTGATGAATCAATGCACAAAGGAACATATGAAGCATGTCCCATTTATAGGTTGGGAACTAACTCCAGTTGTGATAAATATTATGAGACAAGATTTTGTTCTCAAATGAAATTTGTGATTTGCAACCTTAAGTTGAAAAAATTCTTTTCCCTAACAAAAAATGTCTCTCTGAAGAACTTTGAAATCGATTGGGACATATGGGAGACACTGACACAGGACCATGCAGCATAACATGCCCTCATCAAAAAAGGCTTGTGCCCTATGAGTCAAGCAGAACAATAATAGTTCAAAAGAAACATGAGATATGTAAGTTTAGAGACATCTCCTTTCCAAATATTCCTATGGATTGTTTATGGCAGACCTGTGATAGAACCCCAAAGAGCTCTTTATTAGTCTAATCAGTCACAGTCAGACACATAATACCTGATTTCTATATCATAATGTCATTTTGGTCCACTCCATTGAAAGTAAGGCACAAGTTTTCACTTAAAAGAAGATCAGATGATATCAAGGGTTCTCATCTCAATCAGGTGAGAACATATAATAGCTTGGAGAGAGGAGTCAAAATTCTTTCTGGTGATTCTCTTCTCCTCTTCTAGATACTCAAATCATTTATTTCAAGTCACTCACTAATTTTATATAAGCTCCATTGAATATGATATGGCCAAGTCCCTCAACTAATCCAAAAAGACTTCTTATCAAACATAGGTAGGTGTTCAGGCCTTGTTCATCCCTAGTCAAGATGTGTTCTCACTTAGTTAATTTAATAGGAAGATCCATATCTTGTTCCTTCCTTTAAGTGTGGTGGAGTGAATGTTTAGGTTGACCTCCACTCTTACATATGAGCTACCAGCTATTAAGAAGTTCAAAATCTTTTAATGCAAGACATTGTTCATGTATAGGGAACTAATAGGAGCTCTTTGACTATTGTTGAATGAAAAAGCCTAAGAATGACATCATATCCCAATCCTCTTCCCCTTACACAGCCTCATAACAAACTTTAAGCACTAAAGACATTATTGTTGGTATCTATTGCCTTCTTTCCTCCTTTCCCCCACCCTGAGATACTGATATACCATGGTAGATAATCATCCATACTTCTGCCAATACCTCATGATAAGTGGATCATTGTGAGTTTTGTTTTGTTTTGTTTTGTTTTTTGTATTCAGCTCTTAAAGTCAAAATATGAGAGATTATTTGGGGCCTCGGCTCAGAGATGATCTAGCTAATGTTACTTTTCACTCTTCACTTTCTAATAGTTTTGTCTTCTCCAATTTTCCTTCTTACTCTTCTTCCTTCTTCCTCCTCCTGTTCAAAACAGTCCCAGATTCAATAGATCCTTCCTTCTCATTAAGCATATCTTGAAGCTACTGTCCAAAGCTGGCAGGGTGGTGATCACATTCTCCTGCTAGGACAAATAACATGTCTTTCAATTTCTACTTCACAACTGGCACAAAGCAAACTTCTTGGGACTTCTTACCTCAAAAAACACAAGTCATTTATTCAGCCTGTTCTTGAGACCTCTTTATCAGCAGCTCTCAAATAAGTTCCCAGTATTTAAACATATAAGGTACCCAGGGGGATGAAATAGAATACTTTTCCAGATGTTAATATTCTACTGAATCATCAAAACAGTGGGTCTAGTTGATCCTTGTTTCTGACACATCATTAGTCCTTAACATTCTGCAGACACTGTTCCAGATTCCCTGGAAAGAGTCTACATTATAACTTGAAGTTACCAATATATGTACGTGTCTGACTGCACATGTACACATGCCTTTCACCTTTCACTTTAAGAGTACCCACATGAAACCTGAAGCCAGGAAACTTTGTAGTACTAACATTTTGTGTAAATAAACATCTATGTTGATATCTAAGCAGACATAAACAAAACTATTATTCTTGTTATCATTTGCAATTTCTCCATCTCTATAGCTTCAGTAGCAGGGATATAATCCCGTTAATGACTTGCTTTCTTAGAAAATCTAGATTCTGTGGGAGTAGATTCATTTCTTCAAAGAATACGATTATGATCTTCACTTGGAAAAATTGCCTTCTAATGCAGTGGTTACTGTTAATTTCCAGTCTAAACTTAAGCACCAAAATAGTAAATTAACAACCTGTACTTTGTTTTGGGACATTATCAATTCAAATGTAACCTACAGAATTATTCTAATCTGGGACTGCCTGGGGCAGCCTTGATAACACTGTAAGGTTCATAAAAAGAGGAAGTAATAATTTTCTGCTTGTGCTTTGTGGTTATCAGAGCACATCTGAAATGAACTCTATAACGTATTTCCATTTTGGGGATAAGAAAACACATGAGAAAAGTAGAATGGTTTGCCCACAGCCACAGAGATAATAAAAGCTGGAAATGGATCTCAGATTTTCTCTTTCTCAAAACGCTTTTCATTGTCCTGGAAAACAAAAAGAAAAAGACCAAAGTGGATGCAGGTAAAGTTGCATTCATGGGGGAAGTGATTAACTAGGTACAGAGTCTGAAAAAATTCAGTCTTTCCTGAGGAAGTAAATCATAGTCATTGTGGGGGGAGATCAGGATGTGATTCTTGAAGAATAACAACCACCAAATGACACTTTTGCTAGCAGTATTTCCCTTTTAGTATGTGTCTGTTTGTGCCAACAGGGCATAATGACCGTGTGCCTTCCTCTTCCTGCTTCTAGTAATACAGTTGTAATCTAAAAGCACCATCTGACATCCCTTCCACCTGCCCAAAATACATGTGCCTTTATCCTATGAAAACAGAACCAATGTACACCATGAGCTATGCATAGTCCCAATCCTTACTGTCCTGATGATGGCCTGGATCATCAGTGATAGTTATAATATTCATTTTAATCTATATGTTTTGAGAGGCAATATGGACAGAGACTTGACCTGGTACCAGGAAGATCTGGGTTTAAGTTTAATAAATATTGACTGTGTCAATTAACCTTCAATGCTCTGAGCCCAAGGTATCAAATTCACTGCTGCAAAACTCTGCAGTGCCTACCTTCCAACCAGATTAAAATGAACTTGGGGAAATGGTTAACAAAATAAAAAGAAATACAGTAGAACATAACTACTATTAATTTATAGTTTTCTAGGTAATTTTGTAGCCTACAGGAGTCAGTTTCTATTTGAGTTTGGTACTCTTTCTCCAGGCAGCTCTATAGAACTTGTCTTGAAGAATTTCTTCTCCCAAGAGTTTCCTGTACTAGTGAAATCACAGTTCTAGTCCTAGCTTTATCGCTTTTGTCCTAATAATATATTGGTTGATTCCAAATTCTGATAAATTATGAAGATCAAGTTTCTGTCTGTGAAGAAGATGGATTATCCTAAGCAGGGAAGGATTTCCATCAGTATGTTTTCCATTGTGACAATGAGGCTGCTCTAGTAGATATACCCTTTGGGACTTGAACTGAACATTTTCCTCTTCTCAGTATTTTCCATGAGCAATGTAGACTGAAACGGGCTTTAAAATCCAAGCTAATTAGTTGACATCTCTTCCAGAAAGAAAAATTCAGCTATTAGTCTTAGAATTGTTATCTTGAGTATGGATAACTTTGAGAGATAGGGATTGAAAATTAGCAAAAGTGGAAATGGAGAACAAATCAGGTGTCTATAGATGTTGAGAGTAAGAAAGGAACTGATGCTCTAACAAATCTCTAGTTTTATCACTAGCTGAAATATAAGATTAGTTAGGAAGCACAGGTTCAGACAATGAGACTTATCTACTATTACATTAGACAAAGTGTTAACATGTGGTAAACCTGAAACCATCAGATTTGCTTCCAGTCCAGCTCCCAAAGCTATTAATTAGTGAGAGGAAAAATCATTGTGAAAGAGCACAATTTTGTCATCACCCCGGGAAACAACTGTTAATCAGTTGCCACCAATAGGCAGATGGATACAAAAACTCTAAGAGTGGCAGCATACTCTAGCCTAGTCATTGTGGTGGTAAATTTTATAGAGAAAGGACCAGCCATGCTCACCAACTGCACTCACAAGACAGTCAAATCTGTAACAAGTAGCAAGGTACTTTCTTGTTTCAGTCACTATGCTCCAGGCCCCTTAAAGGGTCATCATCTTGACTTCCATCTCCCCTCAGACTCTGACAGAGACAGCTAAGGACCCTGAACACAGTTCCCTCAGCCATCATCCTATGAAAAAAAAAACTCCTGCGAAGATTTAGACTGGCAATTAATTGTTCCTGCAAGTGCTTCAGTCACAACTATTGAAGACTTAAAAAAGAAAGCTCTTGTCATCAAAGTTGTGGGCAGGGTCAAATGGTTCAAAATCAAAAACTGATATGATTTTGTCAGTGGAAATAACATTAATAGTAAGGCTTACCATCTGCTTGCCTCTGTACCCAAAAGACTATGGGACCTTTTCATATGACATAACTGAAACCTGCATATGTGATGTCTCCCCTAAAGTAGAATGTGAGCTCTTTGAGAGCAGATAGTCTTACTTTCCTATTTATATCCTTAGTGTTTATCACAATGATTTGCAGACAGTAAGCACTTAGTAAATGTTATATTCATTTGTTTGTTTATCCCTATGTAAAGGAAGGGTATAGCTTATTGAGCCATAATTGTTAATTTCAGAAATTTCTGTTGATGTTTTGCTTTAGGCATCTTTTTGTTATTGTTTTGGACCTATAATTTCATTGGCCTAAGGAACTTTTAAATTATAGAAACTTTCTCAATCTTCCATGAAAGATTAGCAGATCATCTGTAACTTATAAATTTAGAGTTGCCTGGGGCAGAGGTACATTGTAACACAACTATTATGTGTCAGAAACAAGATATGAATGACAATTTAGAGAAACCAAGGCCTTTCTTCATCTTTTAAACTTACAGATTGCTTCTCAAGACTTCTGGTTGAAAAACAGGAAGAGAAAATTACTTGATTGCAACTTGATTGATATGCCACCAGGATATCAGTAAAGACTGAAAAAATGGCAGAAATACTCTATGCACAAGTTTCTGCTGTTTCAGTGGTGAATCAAAACAGCCTAAATGATTTCTTATAAATGCATGCTCAGGTCTGAAATACCAACAGAACAAAGTTATTGAAAATGATGTATCACAGTGTCCATTGCTTCATTAATGGTTAAAGCATGCTGAATTTTAAATCTGTTAAGTTCAACAAAGGTATAGTGACATTGTTAAGTTTAGGGGATTTAGTTGCCTTGGTTCTCACCTCAGCCAGGAATAACAGAAAGTATGACATATCAATCAATTAATTGATCAAAGAGCTTATATTTCACACAAGGATATGATACAGTAGAAAGCACTCTGGTTATGGAGTTGTAATACCTGAGTTCAAGTCTTGTTTCTAATACTAACTTGTATGTCTTTTAATTTTAATTGATAGCATAGTAATCTGTTTTTATTTTTTGCAATTGCTTTGCAATCTGCAAAGAGCTATATTAAACTTCTTTTTTTTTTTGTTATAATACATGCTTTCACATGCTTTATTTTGTGTAGCTGAAAATTGCTCAGTTGGGAAATCAGATTGAAAATCGAAAGGTCAAAATCTGGGTATTGGCCATTTTAAAGGCAATCCAGTACAGTGGAAAGGGTGGTGATTCTTGTATGAGAGGATTTGTATTTAGAACCCACCTCTAATGTTTCTTACTTGTGTGCTCTTGTACGAATCACTGACTTTCAAATATCTTCATCTATAAATTATAGTTAACAGGGGCAGCTAAGTGGCATAATGGATAGAGCACTGGAATCAGGAGAGCCTGAGTTCAAATATGGCCTCAAACACTTGACATTAATTAGCTGATAGATTCTGGACAAATCACTTAATTCCAATTGCTTCAAAAAAAAGCCAAACCCAAACAACCCAACACAAGCAGGTATACTTTCCATATCATGATGACTTCAATATGCTAGCATAAGAAATTAAATGGGGATACTTTTGGAGTTTTGTAGAAGCTGGGAAGGGGAAGATGCCTCTAACCACACACTATGTGGAAGAGATAACTGCAAAGAATATGGCCTTTGAAATTCCTTCTGACTCTAGATCTATAATATTATCCCATTATAATCTCTATTATCTACAGGTTCTTTATTTATAAAATGAAGATATTAATAGCACCTATCTCATAGGATCAATATAAGTGAACATTAGCTTCCAATGTTCTAGACATCATCCCTCTCGTTGCAGCCTAACATCACATTAGCTTTTTTGCTCCCATGCCAAGCTGTTGATTCATAACAGATAGCTGACAACTGTATAGTGTTTTAAAGTTTGCCAAGAACTTTATATTAATGTCCTGCTTTAGCCTTATAGAAGCACTGGGAAGTGGAGCTAGTACTAATATCCTACCTTACAAATGAGCAAACTGAGATTTTGAAAGTTATGAAAAATTACTGTACTACTCTACTGTGTTGTGAAAATTCGGTATTGAAAAAATATCATTGCCCTAGTGTTTTTTATCTTCTTTGAATTACTGAACTTCTTTCTTCTTACCTCTCTTCTGAGAGGTAATCCTTAATTTCCAGAGATATCCCCAAGGATATGCCCACATTTCTCCCTGTGGAATTTTTTTTTTAAATTGTGTAAATAAAATAAGTGAATAAATAAAAAAAAAATCTTCCTGAGTAATTCCTTCATCTTCTACTTTAAATAACTATAATAGGATCGCTTTATAAATGATTACCATAAAATATAAATTGAAATTTTTTTGGTGGAGTTCTCTGATTAGCATGGGGAATTCTGTTATCTTGAATCTTTCTCTAAGAAAAAGTACTTGCACAATGATAAAGTATCTATGACAGCTTTAGTTAAATGGTAAGTACAGGTTAATTGTCTACCACAAAAGTTAAGTGACTTATGCAGAGTCACACAGTTTGTAAGAGTTAGAAGCTGTGTTCAAACACAGCTGGTCCTGATTCACATGTCCTGCTTTTTCTATAAACCACTAAAAATCCCAACTATATTTTTTCAGAAGAATTGTTGACTAGTCATGAATCCCCAACTTAATACTTGTGCAGTTGAATTTTTGATCTCATATGATACTTTACCTTGAGAAATTTTATCTTATTATATTCAGCCCATCACATTTAACCTGCTATTTTGATCTTAATTATTTCAACCAATAATTTTGTGATAACTTTGTCTTGCAGCATTATCGCACTTGCAGACTTGACAGACATGCACATCTTTATCTAAATCATTTGTAAATATGTCATACAGTAGTTTTTCCATAAGTGCAAGTCTGACCATATTAGTTCCCTACTTAAACTCCAGTGGCTCCCTATCACTTCTGGGATCAAATACAAAATTTTCTGCTTGAAATTCAAAGACTTTCATAACTAATCCCCCCATCACACTTTTCATATAGTATTCCTGATTATACAGTAACACCGTATTCAGTGTTTGTTTTAGTGACACTCGCTTCTTTGCTACTCCTCTTCCAAGACTTTTTATCTTCTTATTCCAAGCATTTTCTTTTGCTGACCCCTAAGTCTGGAACGCTCTCCCTCCTCATTTTACCAGGCTTCCCTGTTTTCTTTTAAGTTCCAACTAAAGCCCCATTTTCTATAGGAAGTCATGCTCTCTAAATTTTAATGCCTTTTCTCTTTTGACTTCAGTTTACTGAATTCTTTGCTATCTATCTTGTATATTGTTTACACATATTTGTTTCCTTATTGTTTCCCCTCTTTAGATTGTGAGCTCTTTGAAGGCAGAAAATACTTTTTGCTTTTTTTTTTTTTTTTTTTTTTTTTTTGTATTCTCAGTATTTAGCACAGTGCCCAGCACAGAGTAAGCGCCTTATAAATGTTTGCTACTATTATTAACAACAACAACAACAATAATAAAAAATGCTTATTGGTTGATTGACAAAAGTAGATCCCCTTTGTAATCATCTAGTAATCTGTCCGTATACCTCCTTTCCAGGCACTGACAGACAGACTCACATATACACACACTGACTGACAAAGGCAGATCCCTTGCCTAACTATCTAGACAGATTACTAGATCTTTGTACTGGTTGTTCCCCTTGTATGGGATGTTAATCACCTTACTTACTTACACATACACAATTTACTCTCCCCTTCTCATCCATTCCCTCCCTTCCTTTAAGACAAAATTGAAGCATCACCTTATATAAAAAGCCTTCCAAATGCTTCCAAACACTAGTGTCCCCCCCTCAAACTACCTTGCATTTTTAACTACTCCTAGTTTGTTTCTTTCTACTTATTCCATACTGATTTATGTGCTTATTGTCTCCCTGTCTAGAACATATGCTCCTTGAAATTAAGGATTGCTTTCTTAATTCTATTTCTGTCTCCAGAAAATTCTATTTTCTATCTTCTAACACATAGTAGATACTCATTAAGTGCTTGTTAATTTGTTGAATGATGAATCCATTCATTTCTCTCTCCTTTCTTACCCTGTCCTCTCAGTTCTATAATGAGCATTCAATCAAAGACATTGAAGAAATTTAGGACTTCTCTCCATGGGACAGTTGCACATTACTGCCAAGTGTTCTAACCACTGGTTAGCTAACAGTGAGAGTACTCACTGTCAGATAATAATTTAGGCAACGGAAGGATGTGATTTATAATTGACTAAAGTATACTGCACAAAAGAGTAGTCTTAGGTAAAGTTAAGAATTCCTTCCATTTCTAGCCCAAAGGATAATAAAAATCATATAGTTTTTAAGCTTGAAAAGGATCTTAGAGACCATCCTTTTTCTTTTATGACTAGGCAAATTGAAGTATAGAGAGGTTATGTAGCATGTGCATATGCAAACATATACAATGTGTATACATATGTGTCTATGTGTATTTTATGGGTGTGCATTTATGCATGTATATGTAATTGTCTGCATGTGTTCATCCTTATTAGAATGTAAAGTACTTATTTTTATTTATATTTCCAGAGATTAGCATAGTGCTTTGCTAAGGACTTAATAAATATTCCTCTCCCCTACTCTTTTGCTCCCTCTCATTTCTCCTCTTTTCACTTCTTCCCACCTCTCTTCTCTTTTCCTTTCTCCTTCTTCTGTTTCTTTTCTTTCCTTTCTCTCTTCCTCAATAATTATTGAAACACTGGAACCTTCCTAAAATATCTATAACAAAAGGTTTTTTTGTTTTTATTATCTAGTCACTCAAGATTGTAGGTTCATAAATTTACATCTGGAAGGGACCTCAGAAGCCATTTAATCCAACCCTGTCATTTTATGGTTGGAAAAACTGAGAGTCACAGATAAGTGTTTTACCCAGGGTCACACAGAGACTAAGCATCAGAAGCAGGATCTGAACTCAGCTTCTCTGACCTGGCTTACTAAAACTTTTTTCACATAGGATAGTGCAAAATGATATATAAACACAAAGAATAATTTGCATATTAGTAAAGTCTATAATCTATATAAATATAGTCTATCTATAGTCTAATTTTCTGACTATGCTCTTTATGCCCCTAAACCATCTTTCCACGGAAGGAGGCAAGGCAGTGCTATGGTAGAAGTACTGGATTAGGCTTCAGAAAGCTTGAATTTTTTATCCTAGAAGTTACTAGCTTAGTGACTTTGGACAAATGACTTCATTCTTTCCCCACTCTTTCCTCCCATCAGTGCTATGAGGATAACAAGGGTTGATGTGTTTAAGAGCACATAGCGAATTGTAAAAACAAACACACACGCACACACACAAACACACACATACATACACACATATATGAAAAATTGAAGGATTATTATAGTCCCTTTCTCCCCACAAAAAGTCTTGCTCTTTCTTAAATCTTGGGTCTAAGTGTTCTAGATTGTGAACACATGACTGTATCCTGTGAGCCATGAACTCTGACAACTGAGCATGCTTGAAGAGAGTTTGGTTAGTGGCTTGGGGAGAAATCAGCTATGCTGGCAGCTCATTTTCTTTAATCCCAATTCAGCTCTCAAGAGACAACCCTTCTGCAGTGATTTGGCCCACCCAGCTTGGAGATCAGGCTTGAGACAACTTTCCTGGTGTTGATCCAGACCTTACCTTGGGCATTAGCCTAGAGAAAGAGGAACTTAACAAGGCCACCCAGTTAGACAAAGTCCAACCCTAAGAGAAGAAAGAAACAAGATAGAGATTGGAAGGGGGAATAGAGGCAATGTTGAACTTGGGATCAAAATATATATTCTATGGTTAGTTGAGGAGAAAAGAGAGAAAGCTGGGTAGGGAAAAGTAGACATTTTGAGGCGTCTCTGAATCTAATATTCCAATATTGGATGCAAGACGTTTTCCAGAATGAGATCTCCATAGCTAAAGTTCTGGGTAATCCAGGAGTCAGATTTCCTAGGCCAAGGGCCAGATGCAGTGGTCCTAAGGCACAGTTGGTTTATGGTTGGGCAGGGGGAGTTGTTCTTGGCTGAGAAACTATCTTGGCCCAGATAGGCTTCAGAGAAGGAGCTGATTGGGGAGGGGGAAGGAAGCTAGAGTTTTGTTAACCATGAAGTGAGGATGTTTGATTGAATAATCTTTAATATCCCTTTTGTCAGAAACAGTGCATAAACCCATGAAATCTTCTTTCTTGCAGAGATTGGGGCTTGGAACTACCAAGTTACTTCATCCTATAATTGACTTCCGAGCAGGAATGCAGCTTTACATTTAAAGTGACAGACCATTGAGTGTATACATATACACACAGTGAGAGCTGAATAGGAAGACCTGAATGCAAATATACGGCACCGTAATGTAATGTGATGTAAGTTTGAGCAGTTCCCTTAATCTATCTACTTTAGTTTCCTCCTCTGAAAAAAAAAAAAAAAAAGGAAAAATAATAGCACCTACCTTTTTCAGTTTTTGTAAAAATCAAATGAAATAATATTTATAAAGCAATTGGCAAACTTTAAAACACTACATAAGTACTAATTGTTATTATCCAGGTAGCCATCCCTTGAAATAAAGAATAAAAAGGGGGAAAAAAGAATTCTGCAAAATTAATTAACATATATGCAATATTCTACATCTACAATTCTCCATCTCCACAAAAAAATGGAAGGAGGTGTATTTTTTTAGTCTCTTTTTTTGGGACCAGAATGACCTCTATAATGAAACAGTTTTGAGTTTCATTTTTGATCTTTTCCATTTATATAATCGTATTTTCCATATATCATTTTCTTTGCTCTGACTTCAGTAATGTCTTCCCATGTTTCTCTTAATTCTTCATCAGTCCTTAGAGTTATTTTGACTTGTATTTTTCAAAATATTAGTTACCTAGCAAATTTTTATATGATTGTTCTTTTGAGAACTGTCTGTTCATATCTTTTGACCAATTGTCCATTGGAGAATGACTTGATCTACATATGTCCCTTTTATGTCTGGCATATCAAATCTTCATCATCAAATATTTGATGAAAAGGTTGCTTTTTTTTCTCCATTATATCTCTATCTCTTATTTAGTTAAGATTTCTCCCCTTATCATAGCTATAAAAAGTAACTGATTTGGGTCTCTTCTATTATTTTTAATGGTACAAGTTTTAATAGTCAAGTTGTATATAATTTTTTAATTTTAATAATCTTTTTCAATCTTAATGTTAAAACATATTTTGGCATTTAAAAAAATTTAAGTCTAAATTTTCTTCCTTCCTGCCTTTCTTTCTCCCCAGTTGAGAAGGCAAGCAATTTGACATAGGTGATTCATGTGTAATAAAGCAAAACATATTTCCATATTAGTTATGTTTTGAAAGAAAGCACAGACCAAAAAAACTTCAAGAAAAATAAAGAAAAAATTTCAAAAGTATGTTTCTATTTGCAGTCAGACTTCAGCCATTTTCTCTGAAAGTAGATAATATTTTTTTATGACAAGTTCTTCAGAATTGTCTTAGGTCACTGTATTGTTGAGAATGTTGATCATCATACAATATTGCTGTTACAAATGTACAACATTCTCCTAGTTCTACTCATTCATCAGTTCATGTAAATCTTTTCCAGGTTTTTCATTTTTCCTTTATTTCTGCTTTTTTTTTTTTTTTTTTTTTTTTTTTTTTGAGCGGTAATTGGGGTTAAGTGATTTGCCTAGGGTCATATAGTTATTATCTGAGACCAGACCAGATTTGAAACTAGGTAATTCTGACTACAGAGCTGTACCATCTAGCTTCCAGGTTTTTCTGAAAGCTTACTGTTCATTATTTCTTCTAACACAAAACTATTCCACTCCAATCATTTACCAGAATTTGTTCAGCCATTCCCCAATTGATGGGCATCCTGCATCCCCTCAATTTCCATTTCTTTACCACCACCAAAAGAGCTGCTATACATATTTTAATACACATAGATCCTTTTCCTTTTTTCTTCTATTTTTAAAATCTCTTTGGAATACAGACCTAGAAGTGGTATTGCTGGGTCAAAGAGTATACAGGGTTTAATAGCCCTTTGGGCATAATTCCAATTTACTCTCCATAATTGTTGGATCATTTCACAACTTCAACAATGCTACATATCCATTTTGAGCTTATTTTGATATATGGTATAAGCTAATGATCAAAATTTCATTTCTGACAACCTGCTTTCTACTTTTTCTAGTAGTAAAAAAAGTTTTTCCCCCAAGTACTTTGTTTTTAGGTTTATGAAGCAGTGGGTTACTGAATTAAATTATTTCTGATTCTTCCATATCTAATTTATTTTATGCTTTTCTATTTTATTCTATTACAGTTTTGATGATTGCTGTTTTGTTTTTAAATCTCAGAAGAATTATTCTCCTTTCTTTCATGCTTCTTTCATTATTTCCATTGAGATTGTTTATCCCTAAAATATATTTTGATATTATTTTGACTAGTTTATTATAGCTATTTTCTAAATAGCACTTGATACCTATATAAATTCATTTAGAAAGTATGCTCATATTTATTGTACTGGTATGAACACTATGAGCAATTCATATTTCTCTAATTATTTATCTTTACTTTTTAAAAGATTGAGCCAGTGGGATTTAGAGGAATTGTGAAATAATTTCTTGGCCACAGATCTGTTCCCTACACTGGAATTGTTTTTAACTAATTAGACATTCATTTGGACTAAAAAACAAATGTTTCTAGGAAGGTTAAGGAAAGAACTATCCATCATTTATATTTTAGGATAAATTAGTTTAATTAGATTTGCTTTTCTGTTTTAGAGAATATGATTCACTAATGAGGGGGATTTCATTTTGTGCTCAGAGACACTCAGATACTGTCAGAGATAGAGGATTGAGAAATGAGGATGGGGCATGCTTAGGTAACTAGAAAAAAAATAACAGGAGGATGAATATTTATAAGAAGGGGACCTAGAAAAAGAGTGAGAGAATTCTAAACACGAATTCTACTCCTTTTTGTAATTTTTCTTAGGGCTTGCCTCTACTCAGACTCCTTTTTCTTCTTCCTGGGACCAAATGGGAAGAGTTTCAGCTTCATTTTACTTTTGTCAGGTACCTGGACCATTTCCCAATCACATTGTTAATATCGAAAATCGGCAGTCTACAGAGATAAGAGTAAGTTCTGTGACATGAACCTCTTTATCCTAATCCTTCTCCTAACCCTCCCCTAGAAACAGGGAATAACTTCCTTTTCTCTACTTCACCCATTTATTTGACATTTCCCCTTTTTCATCAGATTGTGAGTTTCTTGAGAGCAAATAGTTTTTGCTTTAATATCCCCAGCACTTAGTTCAGTACTTGATGCACAGTCAGTGCTTAATAAATGCTTAATAAATAATAAACCTAATAACCTGGCTCCTTTGGAAATGGGCACTGAAACCCTAATGAAACTTTAGAAGGATAACAGGGTTGAATTAGCTTATAAGAGAGCCAGCTCATGGAGAATGCTTAGGATTATTGTTCCTGATTGACCACTTACGAGGCTTTATGGTGAACTTCCAGTCATATGCCTCATGGCTGAAGGACTACATTTCAAAATGCCAGAGTCTTCTTATTGGTCTCAAGCTGTAAGAACTAATAATTCAGTGTATGTACAAAAAGGAATGGCCAGCCCTTTGGCCTCTCTCTTCTCAGAATTGAGCATGCTCCAGGGGTGGCCCGTGGGAAGGCCAATTCAATCTCAGTACACAGAAATAAGAACAGGACTAGGCTATATGACAGAAAGTGTAAGCAATAGTGAATACTTAGGCTAGAATTAAATAATTATCCTTGTTCTTTCTAGATTTGTGACCTTTGGACTCTGAGCCTAAGTAACACAGGAGTTCTTAGCAGTATCATAATAGCCCCCCAGGAGAGAGATGTTTTTAAGACTCATGGAATTCCATCCATGCTGAGTTCTGTGGTTTGTCATCACAATTATTACCCTATTATCTGTTCAAGCAAGTTTTATAATATCTTAAATAGGAAAAAATAGTCATTAGGAATTTTTATGGGGAGGAGAGAGGAAAATGTTCTTAGCTTTTCTTTTTCCTGTTTGATATATTAAAAATAACAGAAAGATGGAAAACTAATATTATGTCTTTAAACAAGTCAGTGCAAATGGTTAAGAAAGGCTGAGTAATGTCCCTTAAGCTTGTAAAGATACAGATGTGGTATCAAGAAATGAGACAAATAAGCTACCACTATATCTACTAAAACCACAAAAGGAGCAGCCTTGGATAACACAAGCAAATGAAGCATTTGAAAATAAAGCAAATTATCATTCTAAAAGTTGAATTAATTTATTCTTAGTTATAAATATCTCAGGCAAGAACTCTTTCCAAGCCCTATAATGTAGAGCACAAGGCTGTTGAGTCTCGGAGACCACCAGATCAGACACTGGGGATGCAAAGGCACAGTCAGATACTGTAATATCATATGGGAAAGTGAAATTTGGCAGATATAAGCACATTAATATGAAATATCAAATAATTACAGGCGGCAGAGGGCTTTAATAATGACTTAAGTAGATCTGAAGACTCTGTTTCCTTCCTTTGCATTGCAGAAAGTCTGATTAAATGATGAGTTATGGGAAGAAATTAGATTTTCTCACATTCAGGGTGATCCCAAGGTGTAATCCTGCATGGATCAATATTTACTTTATCCAGATTAGATTATTCCACCACCAAGTACTTTTTGGAATATGAAAACACCATGAGCTAAGGCAAAAGAAAACTATGGTTTATGCAAAGTTTTCATGGAATTTCCTCAGAAAACATTTCAACATATTTGAAAACATTAACATTGTTAATGAAAATTATAGGATATAGGTTGGAGATAAAGGAAATGAATGGCCCATAATTTCAAGGTCTAGACTCTAGTTCTTTTTTGCTAATATCTTATGTAGTCTTGACTAAATAATTCCTTTTACTCATAATAGCAATAAACAAACACACACTTTTTAAGTGCCCACTCTATGCAGATCACACAGCTAGGAGCTCAGAGAGATACAAAGTTTGTTGTATAAGGCAAAGCCCATATAGTCTTGGAGTTTATGATAGTCTTCTAAGGAGACAAGACAGAATCACAGATAACTTATACACACTTGATAACTAAATTGTAAAATTGTCAAACAAAATGTTATATTAGGTCTTAATGGGCAAGTTGTGTCCAAAGGATATAGGTCAGTAGTAGGGATCAGGATGGAGTGGAAAGCAAGATGCAATTTAAGTCGGAGAACCTGGATTTATATCTTGGCTCTGCCATTTACTTCCTGTGAATTAGGTACATTATATAAATGGTGAGCAGAGGATTTGGTGATAATGAATGAGGCAAAAAGCCAAAAATTAGAACTGGTGGTTTTTCTTAAGTTAAAAAAAGAAAAAATATGTAGTGTAGGGAATAACCAACAGTGTTAAAATCTGCAGAAAGATCAAGGAGTATTAGAAATAAAAAGTCATTGAATTTTGGAACATGTTTAAGGAAGAAGTCTAAATGCAAGGAGTTTTAGAAAGGGAATAATGAAAATCTAGGAGTTGTAAATTTAGGCCATCTTTTTCATTAAGTTTATTCAATGAAAGGAAGGTGAAATATAGTGAATAGTAATATATTTTATACACACACATATATATTATACATAACACTCACACATGTATATATTCTGGTTTTGCTGAACTGCTTTTTCCCCCTTTTTTTTCTTTGTTACAAGGGATTCTTGTGTGGATGTGTACACACATACATACATGTGGATACACACAAATTTGGAGTGGGTAAAGTTAAGATAACAAGATCATAAACTGAGAGCTTGAAGGAATCTTAGAGGCTTTCAAGTTCAACCCCCTATTTTATAGATGAATAAACTGAGATCTAGAGACATAAGTGGTCTGTACAACTTCATACAGGTATTATGTTGCAAAACTGCTCCATGTCCTCAGATTCCAAATCTAGTGTCCTTCCCTGCCATACTGTGATTTTTTTTCTCCAGCAGTATTCCTAAAATAAGAGTGGAGAGATTCAAGGATAGATATATCCCAAGGGATATAGATTCATAGGTTAGAAATAATGGAAGATCAAAGAAGCAAGTGGTTATCAAATTAGAAGAGAAAGGGCCTTAGAAGTCATCAAATCCATCCTCCTTATTTTACAAATGAGGAACTTGAGAGAGGTTAAATAATTAGTAGCAGACCTAGAATTGAGAACTAAGTCTCAGATGTCAAATCCAGAATTCCTTACTCTGTAGCTCAGGAGCCCATGTGATTTTAGCGTAGCAGCTAGAAAATAATATTATTGTGAATTGATTATTAGTTCATATCATCCAGACAGCCATAATTAATTAGTCTTTGGAATTAGCTTGGAAATTATTTACTAAGGTGGCATAGTAAGGTAAAACATTCCCTCTAACCCAAAGGGTCACTTTCCCATGAGCAAAAAAAGAAAACCAGGAGAAAGAGTGACTCAAGTTTCCAGTGTATGGCAAAAAGGATCATTCACAATTTCTGGAAGTAGTTTTGTTAATCTTTTCTTGCATCTTCATGGAGTCTACATGTAGTTCCCTTTAGGTATGATTGTTCCATGTGAGCTCCTAAGGCTGCCTTTCCTTAGGATACCTAGATTTTCTTGGGGTGTTGATATGGATACATTATAAAATGTTCCCAGGACACTACATAGGATTACTACAATAATCCTATAGGAAGTTCAAAATCTTCTGACTTTTTGAAGTATATAAGGTCACTCTATGATTAAAGTGAAAAAACCAAAGAAGCTCTTCTCTTTTATGTCCCTATTAAATCAGTTCTCTCGGCCCTAACTTCTTCTACCACTGAGTTGGCTAGACATCAGAAGCTCAGGTTCAGAACTGGCTTTCTATTTTATTCAAATCTCCATGGGCACAACTGAGTTATGTTCTATTACTGTACTTAATGAAGGCATTGTGGGTATTCAGTTCTCTGTCCAACTCTTCTGGGCTCCATGGGCTATATAGGACATCAAACCCCTCTGTCCTCCCTATCTTTCAAAGTCCATCTATTTAAGTTCATTGTTTTCATCCCCTGCCATATCCTTTTCCTTTTGCCTTCAATCTTTTCTAATATCAGTCTTTTCTTCCTCTTATTATATGGCCAAATATTTAAGTTTGTTTTAACATTTGCCATTCCATTGAGAAGCCTGAATTAATTTCTTTAAGTATTGACGAACTGGAACTTCTTGCAGTATAAAAAACTCTCAGAAAAAAAAAAAAAAAGAACTTTTCCCCAGGATCACAATTCAAAAGCTCTGAGCTTGAAGATGTACTTCTCTTAATGTTTTGATTAACTGGTTGATTAAATAGAGGTATTCTCACCTAATAAGGGGTGAGCAGACAGATGGGGATTGGCCAGGAAGATCTTAGTTCAAATCTGCCCTCAGCCACTAACTAGCTTTATGATCCTGGGAAAGTTATTTAACCCTATTTGCCTCAGTTTTCTCACAACTGAACATAACAAAAATCTTATTAATTACTGTAAATGGGATGATTGATTTAACCAGCCTCCACCCATATAATATATATATACACATACATATATATATATACATATATATTAATAACTTTTAGCTTCTCAATAAACGAAACAGAGTCCCCGGGTAGTACAAATAACTCCCTCTTGCCCTTATTTTTTTTTTCCAGGTTTAGGCAGGTTTTTGTTGTTGATGTTGTTATTTTTTTAAAAATTAAAATTTAAATCCACAGTTTCAAGGATTATTCAATTGTAGTTTTTATTTATGGAATAGTTCTGATCATTTTTGATCATTTCTAAAATATATAGAGAATTGATTCAAAGTTATAAGAAAACAAGCCATTCTCCAATTAATAAATTGTGAAAGGATAAGGAAAGACAGCTTTCAGATGAAGAAATTAAAACCATTTCTAGACATACAAAAAAAAATGCTCTAAATCACTACTGATCAGAGAAATGCAAATTAAGACAACTCTGAGGTACCACTACACATCTCTTAGATTGGCTAAATGACAGAAAAAGATAATGATGAATGTTAGAGGGGATGTGGGAAAACTGGGACACAAATACATTGTTGGTGGATTTCTGAACTTATCCAACCATTCTGGAGAGCAATATGAAACTATGACCAAATGACTATCAAACTGTCCATATCCTTTGATCCAGCAGTGTCTCTACTGGGCCTGTATTACAAAGAGATCATAAAAAAGGGAAAAGCACCCACATGTGCAAAAAAATATTTGTAGCAGCTCTTTTTGTAATGGCAAGAAACTGGAAACTGAGTGGATGCTTGTCAGTTGGAGAATGGCTGAATAAGTTATGATTGATGAGTGTTATGAAATAACAATAACAATCAGCAGGGTGATTTCAGAAAGGCCTGGAGAGACTTACATGAACTGATACTAAGTGAGGCGAGTAGAACCAGAGACTATGGTAGGTACATAGCAACAAGATTATATGATAATCAATTCTGATAGTTGTGGCTCTTTTCAACACTGAGATGCCAAGTCTTGTGCAGCATGATAATTGTGGAAATATATATAGAAAAATTGCACATGTTTAACATGCATTGGGTTACTTGCCATCTAAGGGAGGGATGGAGAAAAGGGAGGGAGAAAAAAATTTGGAACACGAGATTTTTCAAGGGTGAATGTTGAAAACTATCTATGCATATGTTCTAAAAATAAAAAAAAACTTTTAAAAAAATTTTGCCAACTGGGATGGCTGAAGATCAAGCATCTAACACTAGTTTAGGTTGTGGTAGACAAATCAGGATCTTCGTTGGGCTGAGAGGAATGAACTTACAGTAGCTTCAGAAGGCTTCCTTGCCTGTAAGAACAGTGAAAGAGTTTTCTAGGCAAAGCTCAAGTGATGAATGGAGTGCCCCAAGTAGTAATTGAAATATCTCAGGGGTCTCTGTATCAAGGAATTACTATGAAAAAGTGATATGGGACTTAAGGAATTCTTATCCTGGGAAACAACTCGATTGTTCTTAATTTTTCACCTCTGATAATGAAGATTATGAAAATGAAAAATAGAATAGTAGGCAATATGAATACTAAGGCAATGAGAAAAGCAAGAAAAGTCCTTCTGTCTCCCAAATGGGAAAAAACAATAACTGTTGAGAAAGTTTGACATTTTTTACTCTCAGCTGATGGATAAGTCTGTAAGAAATTTATCCTCAATTTCCAGAGTTGTTCTCCAATAATCTTTGATGGTTTCTAAAGGCTAAAGCATACCTGGATGACTTTCTCATTGTAGTTACATTCACATATTTTTCCTTTCTTATGAGTTTTCTCCTATTGAATGAAATGCAATAACAAACATTACTTTCACAAGTTTTCTCTACAATATTAATTCTCTAATGTTCCATAGGGAGAATAGCCAATTTCTTTTGCAAAAGATTTTCCCGTGTTTCACTATGAATTTTCTGATATTGTCAAAGGGAATGATGTCAGGGTGAAAGTTTCCCACAAATATTTCTTTTATCTGAATTCTCTCCACTATAAGTTTACTATCGGTGAGTTAGAAAATGGCTTAATAAAACATCATGGATAAATTAATTGAATTGTTCCATCAGACTTCACTGTTTTTACAGCATTCAAGAGGTTTCCTGGTATTACAGTAGAAAAATCTTTAGTTCTGCAAAGAACCTGGATTCAATTCCTACCTATGATGTTTACTGCCTGCATGATTTTGGACAAGGTTTTTGGATATTAATCCTTTGAGGCCCCAGTTTTCTTGCCTCTATAATAAAAAGTCTGGACTTGATATCCTCTAAGGTACTTTCTAGTTCTAGATTCATGAATGAATATAGAGAATTGCCCTAGCTCTCCCTCTCATAGGAACCATATAGGCTCTCATGATGTGCTATGAGAGAAATCACTTATACTTCTTCTTCCTTCCTCCCTCCCTCCTTTCCTCTCTCCCTTTGTTCTTTCCTCCCTCCCTTCCTTCCTTCCTTCCTTCTTTCCTTCCTTCCTTCCTTCCCTCCCTCTTTTCCGTCACCTTACCTCCCTCCTGCCCTTCTCCCACCTATTGAGAAGGCAAGCAATTTGATATCAATTATATATATATATATATATTTTTCATCTTGGGTCCTTTGGAATTTTTAGGCCTACTGCTAATATTGACAGGACATTTTGAATGCTCTTGAAGCTAATCAGCCTTCCCTTCACCATGTAATTATTTTACCAGAACCAGATATGTTATTTCTCTTTAATTTTCCCAGAAACAAGCTCCCTAGCTATTTCCTCATGGAAAGGTTGCACCAACTGTGCAAGCTGATAGGGCTTACACATATGCCAGATCCCTATTACATATGAATAGATAAATGAATTAATGAACAAACGAGTAAGTGAAAAACATCTATTAAGGGCTTACTCTTGACAAATATTGGGTTACATACTAGGAATGCAAAAATAAGCAAACAAGATAATCTCTGGGGAAGACAGCATATGAAAGGGACCTAGAAATTAGGATATGGAGGACAATACTATTACATATTTTGAAATGGTTAGAAAATGGTGAGGTGGCCTGGTTTAATGCAAGATAAGGTTTCTGAACTCAGGAACTAAGAGGCTGTGTTTAGGTTCTGTTAGGGGTTTGGGGGGCAGAGCAGAAATGACCAGATCTTAAGAATTCTCTATGATCCTGCCATCTGGAGGAGGGGGTGGGGGGTAAGAGGTGAAAAATTGGAACAAGAGGTCTGGCAATTGTTAATGCTGTAAAGTTACCCATACATATAACCTGTAAATAAAAAGTTATTAAATAAAAAATTAAAAAAAAGAATTCTCTATGATTAACAAGTTTCATAATCACATGAACCAAGATACTAAGGAGGTGGGATGTACTGAGCTTAAATTATAAGGAATAATGTCATTAACAGGAAATTTGGGTTTGTCTGTACTTTTGAAATTCTGCCTAGATTGCCCTGGCTCTATTAATTTCTTTTTATTATTATTCTTGAAGGGTATTTGGAGAGCATCCTCTTTATTCAGAAGTAAATACTTTGAGGATCCCAGAAAAAAAGTCCCAGAAAAAGAACATACAAAAAAAAAACAAAAACCTTTTAAATTATCCAAGTTGGAGCAGAAATCAAGGAATGAAATTATACTAATGAGAAAAAAAAATGACTAATAAGCCTTAGTTTCAAATATGTGGGGGTGAATTGTTTATGAGAAAGTTATCAAACACTCTAAATTCTCCAATCAAATCATCCCAAAAAACTACAAAAATCAAATTCATAACAATGAAAACATCAGTTCCTTAGTGGAATGGTTCCAACCATCTGGCATTCATATGGAGCTTGTCAGAGCTGTTATTGTACAGACATTAATGACCCAATCTTACCTCCAAGCAAGGGGCTTTCATTAACTACATTTACCCAAATCCTTTGTACCTGGTTAACATTACCAGTGCTCTTTTTCAGTCCTTTGTCTTGTTAAAGTTTCAAATCCTGACCTCATGCATTAAGAGAGAAGGAAAAGAAAGAACTGACAACTTATTTGTATAAAATAAAGGGAAGGTGAAGAGGGGGGAATTAGAGAATGGAAGAACTTTACTGTCCCCAGGAAAAAAAAAATTTCTTTCAATGTAAAATATGGTTTCAGCAGTTTGTTAGTTGATTCTTCTAAACATATCATTTACACCTATTTAAATTACATCTGGGAGTGTTCTTTCATGACTCTTTACGGAGTTGACTTTGAACAAATCTGTTACCATCAGAAAAGATTGAAGCCTGACCTGTGTACACAGAACAGTCAGACCTACCACATCTCCTATTATAGACTTTTTATTTTTCTTTGTAAGTGCTGGCAATTCTACCTCAGTAGCTTTCCTCCATCCTCTGACATATTTGTCCTATTTTGGTTTCTTCTTCCTTCTTCCAAGCAGCTAGAGTGTTGAATTTACAGTCAAAAAGTCCTGAGTTTGAATGTTTTTTCAAATATTTCCTAGCTATATGACTCTTGGAAAGTTATTCTTCTGGTTGTTCAGTTTTTTAATTGTGTCTGTACTCTTCATGACTCCATATGGGGTTTTCTTGGCAAAGATATTGGAGTGGTTTGTCATTTCCTCCTCCAGTAATTTATTTAGACTCTCTTAACCTTGGTTTCACTATCTGTAAAATTATATTACTAAAAGCATCTACCTCCAAAGCTTGTAGTAAGAAGCAAATAAATTATTACAAAACACTATATAAGTGATAGTTACTATAGTCATACTATAAACCATTGTTCAACATGGAACTTTTATTGCAAAATTCCACATATAACTATTTCAGTTGCTTATTATTCCTTCAAAAAAATTTCCAAGTAACTAGATTAATCCACTGGCTAATTATTTACCTATGCCAATTACTCTCCTTGGAATCTTGAGGGTTATGCCATTGAATGAAATCTATACTCTGGTAAGTTTTTTATTTTATTTTAATAGCCTTTTATTTACAGGTTATATGTATGGGTAACTTTAGGGCATTGACAATTGTCAAACCTCTTGTTCCAATTTTTCCCCTCCTTCCCCCACCCTCTCCCCCAGATGGCTGGATGACCAGTAGATGTTAAATATATTAAAATATAAATTAGATACACAATAAGTATACATGACCAAATCATTATTTTGCTGGACAAAAAGAATCGGACTCTAAAATATTGTACAATTAGTCTGTGAAGGAAATCAAAAATGCAGGTGGGAAAAAATGTAGGGATTGGGAATTCAATGTAATGGTTCTTAGTCATCTCTCAGAGTTCTTTCGCTGGGTGTAGCTGGTTCAGTTCATTACTGCTCCATTGAAACTGATTTGGTTCATCTCATTGCTGAGAATGGCCAGGTCCATCAGAATTGGTCATCATATAGTATTGTTGTTGAAGTATATAATGATCTCTTGGCCCTTCTCATTTCACTCAGCATCAGTTCGTGTAAGTCTTTCCAGGCCTTTCTGTATACTCTGGTAAGTTTTAGAGTTGTGCTAGGAAGGCTTCAAGTGTGATACTGGCAATAGACAGCTTTCCAAGTGTTGGAATCCTTACAAAGTGTTAAGTCATTAGAATTGATAGAGACAATAATTATCTAATTTAGCATGGTTCAGTATGATTGATCTGATCCTACAAGGAGATGTTATGGGCCAGAACTTGAAACAAAGTACTAAATGGAATTGAGGAGACAATGTTTAAATCTAGTTTAGAATTGAGTTAATCCTACAACACATAATGGTTTCCTAGTGATATAATGATTGGTGTGTACTCAGTGCATATAAGCAAGAAGCTCTCAGGGCCAGAGACAGAAGCCCACTTTCAGAAGGGGAGACATATTCATTCCATATTACACTTTTGTGCTGGCTGGAGACATTTGGAGGGAGCTAGGGGCTGAAACTCAAGACTTTGAAGGACACAATAAAGGACTGGATTTAGTGATTATTACTTGGAATGGAAACTAAGGCTGCCTCCAGAAAACCTCCCAAAGAAACCTGCTCCCAGAGAGAACTATCATATTTTAGGAAAAAAGAAGAACACCACATCCAAGAATCAGTTTAGCTAAATATGGTGACATTCTACCTCTGCAGGGACCATCCCTGAATGTAACATCAGAATGTTAGGAAAGGAGACAGAGATGCATAAAGAGGTGATAGACTTATGATGCAGGATGAGACATATTTTTAGACAGAATATGGAAACTGATTTTGCTTTACAATGTATATTTGTTACAAGGAGTTTTTTAAAAGATACGGTAGGGAAGAATGGGGGAGAGGGAAGATAGTAGTTTTAACTACACATCTGAAGAAGATTTATCTTGTCTTATATTAGTTATCCTATATTGCATTTGTAATAAGTATTTACAGAAAGAACACTATCATGAAAAGCAATTGCAGTTTCTGCAATTTTATGTTTTATGTGTTGCAAAGGATGAAAAAGTAGATCAAATTCTGTGAAGAAATCAATTAGGCTCTCCAAATTAAATCAGTATCTGCATTGACAATTGATTATTTCAAAGCAAAAGTAAGAACAAATTGTAATGTCAAAAAAAATTCTTAAAAGTATGGGTCAGATTCAAAAATATACCTTGCCCAGATTAAAAGAGGAAGAAGTAGATTCATTAAACAGTCCCATTTTAGAAAAAGAAATAGAATAAGCTATTAATCAACTCCCTAAGGAAAAAATCCCCAGGACCAGATGGATTTACATGTGAGTTCTACCAAACATTAAAAAAAAATTAACTCCAATGCTATATAAACTATTTGAAAAAATAGGGATTGAAGGAGTTCTAGCAAATTCCTTTTATGACACAGACATGGTACAGATATCTAAACCAGATAGGATGAAAACGGAGAAAGAAAAGTATAGACCAATCTCCCTAATGAACATTGATGCAAAAATCTTAAAATACTAGCAAAAAGATAACAGAAAATCATATCCAGGATAATATACCATGACCAAATAGGATTTATACAAGGAATACATGGCTGGTTCAACATTAGGAAAACTATTAACATAATTGACTATATCAATAACCAAATTAACAAAAATCATATTATCATCTCAATAGATGCAGAAAAAGCATTTGATAAAATCTAACACCCATTCCTATTAAAAATACTAGAGCGCATAGGAATAAATGGACTTTTCCTTAAAATAGTCAGTGGCATGTATTTAAAACCATCAGTAAGCATCATATGTAATGGGGATAAACTGGAACCATTCCAAATAAAATCAGGAGTGAAATAAGGTTGCCCAATATCACCATTACTATTCAATACTGTATTAGAAATGCTAGCTTTGGCAATAAGAGATGAAAAAGAGATTCAAGGAATTAGAGTAGGTAATGAGGAAACCAAATTATCACTCTTTGCAGATGATATGATGGTATACTTAAGAGAACCCCAGAGATTCTACTAAACAGCTATGAGAAATAATCCACAACTTTAGCAAAGTTGCAAGATACAAAATAAATCCACATAAATCCTCATTATTTTTATACATTACTAATAAAATCCAACAGCAAGAGATACAAAGAGAAATTCCATTTAAAATAACTGTTGATAGTATAAAATATGTGCGAATCTGTCTGCGAAAGGAAAGTCAGGAATTATATGAGCAAAACTACAAAACACTTTTCACACAAAGAAAGTCAGATCTAAACAATTGGAAAACTATGAAGTGCTCTTGGATAGGTTGAACAAATATAATAAAGATGACAATACTACCTAAACTAATCTATTTATTTAGTGCTATACAAGAGTCCCAAGAAACTATTTTAATGACCTAGAAAAAAACAACAAAATTCATATGGAAGAACAAAAGGTCAAGAATTTAAAGGGAATTAATGAAGAAAAAAAAAATCAAATGAAGGTGTCCTAGCTGTACCTGATCTAAAACTATATTATAAAGCATCAATCACCAAAATCACTTGGTATTGCTAAAGAAATAGACTAGTTGATCAGTGGAATAGGTTAGGTTCACAGGACAAAATGGTCAATAATTATAGCAATCTAGTGTTTGACAAACCCAAAGACCCCACTTTTGGGGGTCTTTTGACAAAAACTGCTGGGAAAATTGGAAATTAGGATGGCAGAAACTAGGCATGGACCCACACTTAACACTGTACACAATACAAGATCAAAATAGGTTTACAATTTAGGTATAAAGAATAAGATTATAAATAAATTAGAAGAACATGTGATAGTTTACCTTTCAGACTTGAGGAGGAAGGAATTTGTGACCAAAGAAGAACTAGAGATCCTTACTGATCACATAATAGAAAATTTTGATTATATCAAGTTAAAAAGTTTTTTACAAACAAAAGTAATGCAGACAAGATTAGAAAGGAAGCAATAAACTGGGAAAACATTTTTAGGTTCTGATAAAGGTTTCATTTCCAAAATATATAGAGAATTGACTCTAATTTATAAGAAATCAAGCCATTCTCCAATTGATAAATGGTGAAAAGTTATGAATAATTTTCAGATGATGAAGTTGAAACTATTTCTACTCATATGAAAAGGTGTTCCAAATCATTATTGATCAGAGAAATGCAAATTAAGACAACTTTGAGATACCACTACACACCTCTCAGATTGGCTAAGATGACAGGAAAAGATAACGATGAATGTTGGAGGGGATGCAGGAAAACTGGGACACTGATGCATTGTTGATGGAGTAGTGAACGGATCCAACCATTCTGGAGAAGAATTTGGAACTATGCTCAAAAAGTTATCAAACTGCGCATACCCTTTGATCCAGCACTGTTACCACTGGGCTTATATCCCAAAGAGATATTAAAGAAGGGAAAGGGATCTGTATGTACAAAAATGTTTGTGACAGCCCTTTTTGTAATGGCTAGAAACTGGAAATTGAATGGATGCCCATCAATTGGAGAATGGCTGAATAAATTGTGGTATATGAATGTTATGGAATATTATTGTTTTATAAGAAATTACCAGCAGGATGAATACAGAAAGGCTTGGAGAGACATACATGAACTGATGCTGAGTAAAATGAGCAGCACCAGGAGATTATTATACACTTCAACAACATGAGGATCAATTCTGATGGAAGTGGCTATCCTTGGCAATGAGAGGATCCAATTCAGTTTCGATTGATTAGTGATGAACAAACAGAACCAGCTACACCCAGTGAAAGAACACTGGGAAATGAATATGGACTACTTGAATTTTTTGTTTTTCTTCCCAGGTTATTTTTACCTTTCTAAATCCAATTTTTCTTGTACAATAAGAGAACTGTATAAATATGTACACATATATCGTATTTAAGATATACTTTAACATTTTTTTTAAAGTATGGGTCAGAAGAAAAGATAATAATAACTGTTGGAAGGGGTGTAGGAAAACTGGGACACTAATGCATTGCTGGTGAAGTTGTGAAATGATCCAACCATTTTAGAGAGCAATTTGGGACTATGTCCTATATAGAGTTATAAAACTGAATATACCTTTTGATCCAAGTGTCACTATTGAATATATATCCCAAAGAGATCATAAAAGAGGGAAAAGGACCCAATGTGTAAAATGTTTATTACAGTTCTTCTTGTATTAGCAAGGAACTGGAAATTGAAGGGATGCCATTTATTTGGGGGAATAGCTGAAGAAGTCATGGCATATAAAAGTAATGGAATATTTTTTTTTATTTAATAGCCTTTTATTTACAGGATATATGCATGGGTAACTTTACAGCATTAACAATTGCCAAACCTCTTGTTCCAATTTTTCACCTCTTACCCTCCCACTCCCTCCCCTAGATGGCAGGATGACCAGTAGATGTTCAATATATTAAGATATAAATTAGATACACAATAAGTATACATGACCAAAACATTATTTTGCTGTACAAAAAGAATCAGACTCCGAAATATTGTACAATTAGCTTGTGAAGGAAATCAAAAATGCAGGTGGGCATAAATATAGGGATTGGGAATTCAATGTAATGGTTTTTAGTCATCTCCAAGAGTTCTTTTTCTGGACATAGCTGGTTCAGTTCATTACTGCTCCATTGGAAATGATTTGGTTGATCTCGTTGCTGAGGATGGCCTGGTCCATCAGAACTGGTCATCATATAGTAGTGTTGTTGAAGTATATAATGATCTCCTGGTCCTGCTCATTTCACTCAGCATCAGTTCGTGTAAGTCTCTCCAGGCCTTTCTGAAATTATCCTGTTGGTCATTTCTTACAGAACAGTAGGAATATTATTTTTCTATAAGAAGTGATGAGGAGGTTGATTTCAGAAAAGCTTGGAAAGACTTACATAAACTGATGCCAAGTGAAGTGGACAGAACCAGGAGAACAATGTACACATTATCAGCAAAATTATGTGATGATCAACTGTGATGGACTTGTCTCTTTTTAGCAAAGTAGTGATTCAAGTCAATTCCTATAGACTTGGGATTAAAGATGTTAGGGCATTCAGAGACTAAACTATGGAGATTGAATGTGAATCAAAACAGTATTTTCACCTCTTTTTTATATATTTGCTTGCTTTTTATTTCTTGTGGTTTTCTCCCTTTTGTTCTGATTTTTCTTGAACAATATGAAAATATGTTTAAAAAGATTGCACATAATTAACCTATTTAAACTACTGACTTCTTTATTGAGGAGGGGAGAAATAATGGAGGAAGAAAGAAAATTTTGGAACAGAGTCTTACAAAAATGAATGTTGAAGACTATCTTTACATGTATTTGAAAAAATTAAATACTATTGAGAAAGGGGAAAAAAAGAAAGTTAGAGTCAAGATAAAGGAATGAGAGGCAAAAGACATATACCATGCAGAAGCCTCATGCTATTGAGAAAACAATCAGAAAACACTGGATGTGGCAGCAAAAAAATTGATTATATTTCAGTGAACAGGAAATTACCTATTGTTCATGTGGTAAGCTATTGTAGTGTCGAAATTTAGTGTACTCCTTCCATACAAAAGAAAATCTAACAAAAAAACAAGAAAGAAGTTAATGATTTGACTACAATTTTAGAAAGACCTCTGCAGATTATTGTTTGGAAATAGAGAGAAAAACATGTAATTATCAACTGTTCATCACACTTCTAGATAAATTAATCATGTATTATAGTATAAAAGTCTCATAAGCAAATCCATAAAATCAGAAATATTAATCAAATTCTTTATCCCCCACAATGCAATAAAAATATATTCATTAATAGATTATTGAAGAAATAATTAAAATTAATTAGAGACTAAGTAAATCAAAACCAAAGAATGGATGGATCAAGGAAGAGATAATAAGAACAATAGATAATTTTATTAAAGAGAGCATACCAAAAATTTTCGGGATGGAGTCAAAGCAGCCTTTAAGGAAAGTTTATATCTCTAAACATTTATCAATTAGCATATTATTCATACATCAAAACCACTCAAGATATACCAGAAATAATCTTATTCAAAGACAATGCATAAAAGAGGGAGGCATTTTAGCAAATGTATTCACAACTCTGATAAAGGAGAACCATATTAGTGTCCATGTTAAAGAGAAAATTGTGGTTGATAAGATCTTACAAATGTTTCTTCTTGTTAATGCTATTTAATAGATTTCCACAAGCCCTGGAGCATTGCACAGCCTTCTGGAAGTGATTGATTGAAAAGAATTTAACATACCAGTCCTGAAGTCAGAAGGACCTGAGTTCAAATGTGACCTCAGACTTTCTAGCTGTATGACCCTGGGCAAGTCACTTAACTGTAATTGCCTAGGGGGAAAAAAAGTTTGACCCATTATACCCTAAAGAGATTTTTGTTTGTTTGTTTTTTGGCTACTACTACTAGTAGCAAAGAACTTGAAACTAAAGGCGTTGCTGATCAAGTAGCAAATTGTTACAGAAATGGTATATGAGTGTGATGAATTATGTAGGAAATTATGAAATTGGCAGTTTCAGAGAAATGTAGGAATATTCTATGAACTGATGCAAAGTAAATTTAGCAGAAGAACAAATTACACACAATAGCAACAACATAAAGAATAATATACACATACATACACATACTTTGAAAAACTTGAGAATGATAATCAAAGAAATGACCAACCACAACTTAAGAAGACTAAATCATCTGGATACATATAATATATATTTGCAGTTCTATATATAATTCCCTCTTTTCCCATTGTAATATGTATGTGGAAATATCCGTTTTCTTGGTATTCATTAAGTTTAGGATTTTTTTTTTTTTAAGAGAGAGTTTGCCTTAAACATCCATACAAGACAAAAGACTTTACACTGAAAATGAAAGATTGACTCAGATAAATCCGTGGAGGTTACAAATGATTAGTTGTCCCCTCAGAATTTCAGTTGTATCCATCACATACCAGAGGAAGACAAGAAGAAAGCTAAATACTTGATGTGCTCAGAAAGATTTTCCCAGCACCAGTAAGTGAACTGTTTATGCCAGGGATCATTCATCCTGTACATATGAAGGAAAATAAGAAGCTAGAATGTGGTGACTTAGTTTTCTTTTTGTTTTCATGGTTTGATAGTAGAGTTGGATAGAGGAGAGGAGGAGGAGAGATGCTTGAAAGTACTTACTTCCCTTACAAATACTTTCAAAGTGCCTTAGCCTTCTCCTTCCCAATGAAAGTAAGGTGTTTGGACATAGAAGATTGCCGGGGAAATTCAGAAGCATTAACACCACTCAGACGTTAATGCTTAATACTTTACTTTCCTTTTCAGTGAAATGCTATTTAATTTAGTCACTAATTAAATGAGTTCTTTTGAGAGTCATAATGAGTGAGAAAAGCAAAACCATGGAACTGTGTAAATCAGGGTAATGAGATAATGAATTATGAATTATTATTAGAATTTCCATAATCCTAGAAAGAAAAATTTAAAAACACTTAGAAAGTGCTTAACTTAGGAATATAACTTGGGAAAACTTAGCTGACTAATGTTAGATACATGTACACAGTGAATGAGAAGGAAGCTTAAGGTTGGAGATGGCCACATGTGTCAGCATATGCCCAGTTAAGTAAGCTGGTACCAACTGAATTTTGAGCTCTATCTAGTGGGTTACCCAGATAAAATACTCTGAATAGCTTTTAAAAGCCATGCCTCAAGCACTACCAAATGAAATATTTCTAGTCTGTGTATTTCTGGCATATTCAACAGAGAAGAGTTGAAATATTTTACCTGAGAATCTTCTTGAGAGTGAAAAGACATGGTTCTAGATTTCTCAATTTCAACCAAATTAGGTTTTCTCCATTCAACTGGCTCTTTAAAACTTGACCCCAGTTGCAATGACAATTAGGTCACAATTTGTCCCGGCATCTGTACTAAGAAATACTTTCCCCAGACTTTAGCCAATGTAGAAACTATCTGATTCCAGGTTGTATATATTAAGTAATGTGTTCAAATAAAATTATCATATTTTCCATTCCATTCTTATTTCTCTTCAAAAATAAAAGAAGTATTATAATCATAATGACAACAATAATTTTTATATAGTGATTACTATGTGCCAGGCACTGTATTAAGTGCTTTACAATAATTATATAATTTGATCCTCATAACAGCCCTAAATAACTCTGAGGTCTTGCTACTACTTATGCTTTTTAGGCAAACTGCTTGGATTGGCATTATTTTCCCTTAGGATAGTAGGGAACTAGATCAACAGTACATCAGTCAATAGTACAACCATAGGCAATTATTTTAGCAGAGAAGACAAACCATTTTCTTTGTCCTTATATGTGTAAATCTAGAGAGGGCTATCAAAAGTCAAGGATCTTTTCATCTATCCATTCCTAGAATTCAAGACTACTCAAGAAGTTTGAAACATTTTGGTAATATCCCATTTCAAGGAACCAAACGATAATTTGTAAATAGGAGAGAAGATCTAGCTCAATAGTCTCAGGGACAATTTTTGAAGGTCTAAACTTTTAATTCAGATTCTTTCTCACATGGATGCTTGGTATCTGACCAGGTAATGAGAACTTGTTTGGCTAAACTAACTAACGTAACTGTGACCAACCAAGAGACTGGTTCTACTTCTTGGATGGTCACATATTCTACAACAACAATTTGTTATCATAAAGCTTCCTCTGAGCATGATTCCTGAACTCTAAAGTCATTATACCTTTAATTATAACTCAACATAGAAAACTTTTCCTACTCATGTAGATAGCTGGAAACTTTTTTGTGAACTTCTTGGATTGTAGTTAAGAGCCTGACATGAAGTTCTTCACCATTCTCTTAATCCCCAAAGTGATTATCCAGTGCTGACAAGATTCCTGTATTGTAACAGATGGATTTTCCATTTTAACATACACAGCACATCAAATTCAAGCCTCTCTGAAGCTCTCTGACAGTTGTCTTGGCTTTTCTGTGTCTAACATCTGCTATCCTTGTAGCATCTCAATAGCATATGCTACCAAGGGTTCAAATTTCTTCTCTACTAGCCAGACAATGGTCTGTCTTGAGAATAATGGCAAATTCCAATGGGGGCCAACTTAGGGAAGAGTTATAGCATCTATCTTAAAGGTTGCTCAAATGTCTGGGCCCATACTTCTGGAAAAACAGTTCCAATTAAGACTGTAGTGACATGTTCTTACTCTAACAGTTCTGCCATATTTGACTTGGCACATAGTTATTCCTGCCTTTTTCAAAAACTCCAATGTTTAAAAAATATACATGCATGTGCATGTACATATGTGGGTGTGTATTCATTTTCCTTTTTTTGAGAGTCAGTGTTGCATGGCAGATGAGAATATTAAACCTGAAGTCAGGAAAACATTGGTTCAAATCTCAACTTTGGCACTTTCTTCATCTCTGCTAAGGGATGATAATTAAGTATAACACTTTGTAGATGGGTGTAAAAATCAAATGAGATAGTATAGAAAGTGCTTTGTAAACATTAAAGTACCACATAAGTGATAGTTATTTTTTCTCCTACTTTCACTTATGCCCAGATGTATCTCTGCATATCTGGAAACCCATTTCATCTCAAAAGTCAAATCCAGTTAACAAGCATAATGGGAAAAGCAACATGAAAAGAAATTATGTATAAATAGGAGATAGATAGGACAAACTGGGAGTATTCTGAGAAGGAAGGTACAAAGACTGAGGAGAATTGAGAGATCCAGGAAGTGAGGGGAAGAGAGAAAGGATAGGAGATAGTTAATGAAAATGCCCTGAGTTGGGAAATGGAGAATTATGTGTATGGAACAGAAAGGAGACCAGTGTCTCAGCACTGCAAACACATGGAGGAGAGTTGTCAAGATGACAAAATGATAGGAAGCCATTTAATAAGCCATCCTTCACAAAACTCATCTAAACAGATCCAGAAAACACACAAAGCTTAATCCTAATGAAGAAATCCAGAAAAAAAATCAGTGAATCACTTGTCCACCCTGCTTGGCATGAGGAGATGGACAGAGAGGTCTACGGATACTAGGAAAGGAGCACTGAAAGTTGCAGGTTCCCAAGCTGTCTCTGAGATCCTAGAATAACATAACAATCAGTACCCTAATCCCACCACTCTGAATCAACTGAGTTTTTCCTCTGGCTAACAGGGGCTGAATCGAGTAGCAATCCATTCTTGCTGAGTCTCAAACCCAGGTTAGGATCTTGCAAGATTTAGACCCGGGGGGCGGAGGAGGAGACAGACTTTGCCCCAGATCAGAACAATTTGGGAATACTGAAAATTTTCAGATCTTCAAATTGTCCTTGAGATCATTAAATAACACAACACATGGTACCACAAAGAAAGCTGCAATAGGATCAATCCAGACCTTCCCTCCAGAAGTATCACAAAAAAGAAACATAAAAAGATAAACATGAATAAACAATGATAAGGAACTAAACAAAGATAAACTCCACAAAGTATGTGGAAATGATATATGTCAACCCTCTGAATCTGACCATTATCAGTGTTTATAAAGTGAGACCAATTAGAAAAAGTCTGGGAATGGTTCAAGAAAAGAATGGAAATGGAGGAGAAGAGAAATGCAAGAGAAGAAAGGAAAGAAGGTTAGGGGAAAATTATCTTACATAATCAACATAGATCAGGAAACATCTAGACAAATAAGGAAGAGAGGAAAAGGAGAAATATGGAGACTTGAACCTCACTATCATCTGAAATAGTCAAAAGAAAAAAAAAGATATGAACACAAAGGTGGATACAGAAATATATTTTACTCAACTGAGAAATAAGAAGGAAGGAGGAAAGTAGAAGGAAAGCATATTAAGGAAGGTACAATGATAATAACAAAAATGAAAACTTACATTTATATATTTTTATTATGTTCCAGATACTGAATTTAGCACTTATAAAGTGCTTATTATCTTATTTGATCCTCACCAGAACCTTAGGAGGTATTCATTATCCCTATTTTACATAGGAAACTGAAGCAAAAAAGAAATTGTATATTATGCAGGGTCACTCAGTTATTGTTTGAGACTAAATTTGAACTCAGATCTTCTTGATTCAAGGACTGGCTGTCTATCCACTGTGTCACATAGGATTAGTCCTAATCAAGACAAATTCTATGTATAAAAATATTTATGGATTTTTGAGATGACAAAAGAATAGAGTTCTGAGGAAATGCCCATAAATTAGAGAAATGATGAATAAGTCATGGTATATAAATTTAATGGAATTTTTTTTTTTTGCTGAATTTGGCTGAATTCTAATCAGCATTTAATTACCAACTATAATTCCAGAGGATTAGTAATGAAATATACTACCTATCTCCTGATAGAGTAATAAAGCATTCACAAGGAGACAAATTTTTTTGGAAATAGCCACTTGAATCTACTCTCTTGCACACACTCCCACCTCAATACCTTCCCTCCATTCGGAGTTCTCCATGAATGGGCCATGAAGGGAGAACTTTGAATGGAGGGAAAGTATTAAGGTGGGAGTGTGTAAAAGAGGGTAGATTTAAATGATTAAAATAAGTAAATTTAAAATAAAAACAAAGTAGAAGAGAGAAGAGTAAGCTATAAGAAAACTAGAAAAGGAACCAATAACATAGATAAATCATTGGTTAGTTTTATTTAGAAAAGGAAAGAAGAAAACAAATTACCAGTATCAAAAATGAAAAAGGTGAATGAACCACAAGAAGATGGAATTATTTTGCTCAATTATATGGTCAACACATCTGACCATTTAATGAAATGGATTAATGTGTTCAGAAATATAAATTGCTCAGATTAACAGAAGAGGAAGCTGAATACTTAACCCAATTTTAAAGAAAGAAGTTGGAAAAAGTCATAAATGCATTCTGCGAGAAATTCCCAGAACCAGTTAAGTTATTCATGCCAAACATTTAAAGAACAGTTAATTCCAAAAAATACATAAACTTTCTGGGAAAATGGGCAAAGAATGAATTCTACCAAATTCTTTCTGTAACACAAAGATGATTTTGATATCTAAACCAGAAAGAACAAAAACAGAGGAAAAAATAAAACTATAGATCAATTTTCCTAATGCAAAAATTTTACATAAAATACTAGCAAAGAGATTATAGCAATATATCACAAAGATCAATATATGTAGTTAAGATTTCTACCAGGAATACAGAGATAATTCAATATTAGGAAAACTATAAACATAATCGACCATATCAATAACAAAGACAACAAAAATCATATGATTATCTTAATGGATGCAGAATGTAGTCTCAACAAAATACAACATTCCTATTTTATTTATTTGTTTTTGTTTATTTATTTGCTGAGGCAGTTGGGGTTAAGTGACTTACCCAGGGTCATACAGCTAGGAAGTGTTAAGTATCTGAGATCAAATTTGAACTCAGGTCCTCCTGACTTCAGAGCTGGTGCTCCATCCACTCTGCCACCTAGCTGCCTCCAACATTTCTATTAAAAACCACTAGAAGGCATCTACATTGTGTACAATGTACATGTACATTGTACATAATTATAAATGTATAACTGATATCATTTTGCTTGCCTTATTGCTTAGGCAAGAAAAGAAATGGATTAAGGGAGACCATTCAAAATTTTTTTAAAAATGTAAAAATTATTAAGAAAAAGAAGACTGGAGAATGATGAGGAGTTGAGTTATGAAGATTCTGGAATAAATAAGAAGCCACTGGAGTTTATTGAAAAGAGAAGTGACATGGTCAGACTTGGAGTATAAGATGATAAATTTGCAACCAAGCAGAGTCTGGATAGGAGTACAGAGAGAGGCGAAGAAGAAGTCTAGCACAAAGTGGTCGCAGTATCAGGAAAAATAACAAAAAGCAGCATTTGCATTATCCTCTGTCCTTGAAATATTAATCAGTATTGTGTATTTGTCTAGAGATTTCAAAGCAGTACACAGAGTCTTTTCATTGTTAGTAACATCACAGTTTATTGTGTACTCCAAAGAGTTTTATGTGGGACCACATTTACATCAATATACTGATCTTCTAACAACTAAAGTCATTTCCTTAATACACCCTCACACAACAATGTCCAACAGAACAATATTCACTAGACACAGAATCTGCCTCAGTGCTTGAAAAGAGAATAGTCCAAGTTTGATTACTGCTAATGCAAAAGATATGTGCTTCAACAAGAAAAACCAGGAAAACACTGTACACAGCAACAAGATTGTGTGATGATCAACTGACAGACAGTTCTTCTCAACAATTCAGTGATCAAAGGCAATTCCAATATGGATGAAAAATGTCATCTATATCCAGAGAGAGAACTATAGACTGAATGCACATTGAAGCATAATATTTTCATCTTTTTCTTCTGGTTTGTGTTTGTGTGTGTTTTCCCCCTTTGTCTGATTTTTCTTTCCCCACATGACTTATATGAAAATGTGTAAAAAACAAAAATACATATGTCACCTAAAAAATTAAATAAAAATAATTATTTAAAAAAATATGTGCTTCAAAGTGAAACAAACAAAACAGTGGAACCTCTGGAATATTATCTCCAGACCTATTTCTGGCTTATCTCTGAGTGGATTATCAACATTGCTGTTTATTTGGAATATATTTTTATTTCAAATTCTTATTTGACATTGCTATGTACTCTTTCAGCTTTTTATACCACATGTCCAATTTTTTGCTAAATATTCAATTAGCCTATTAAATTCAGTAAACACAAAACTGAATTCATCTTCTTTCCCCCAAAATTTACTTTTCCATCTAACTTCACTATTAGTTCTAGGTTAATAGAACCACTATTTTTAACTCTAAAAAAGAAATTTCCCTTTTTTTGCATTTGTTTAAATAAAACATCTTTTTTAAAAAAATCACAGTTGTTCTAAATATGCTCCTCCATCACCCTTATGAATTCTCTTTTTGGGGGGATTGTTCAAAATCACTATCCAAATGGAAGTCACTATCCAAATGGAAAACTTATCACCACCTTTGGTTTTTCTCTCTCTCACTTATTATTTAGTCCTACCAGTCAACAATTCCCAGTGATTCTTTCTTAAAATGTATTTTGCATGTTCTCCTTCCTATTTTTACTGACTGCCAAAACCCAGGTCTCTATCACTTTATGTCTTGACTAGTTCAAAATTCACTTCATTGATTTCTCTGTCTCCAGTATCGCATCTCCAGTTCATTATGGAGACCACTGCCAAATTATTTTTCCTGAAGCATTGCCTTGATTTGCTCATCACCCTGTTTATAAAAATAAAACAAAACAAAACAAAACTCCAGTCCTCCTTGTTGACCAAATAGCATACAAACAACTCAGCTTGTTATTCAAAATTCTTCATTTTGTTTTTCATTTGCTTCTGACTCTTTATGATCCTATTTGGAATCTTCTTGATAAAGATACTAGAATGATTTGTCATTTCCTTCTCCATTCAGTTTTCCAGATGGGGAAACTGAAGCAAACAGGGTTAAATGACTTGCCCAGGGTCACCAGCTTGTAAGTATTTGAGGCCACATTTGAACTTAACGAAGATGAGTTTCTAACTCCAGACCTGAAATGCTAAATTCTTTATAACTTTATTCTAAATTTCCTTTCTAATTTTATTGCCTAATATTTGCTCCATGTTAAAGTTAAACTAGTCTTCTGATCATTCCACAACATGACTTACCTTTTTAAATTCCCATCTTTGCTCATCCTTTCCCTCCAAATGTTTCTCTGACTTGCTTATATTTTTGTATTCCTAGCACAGTATTTGACATATAATAGGTACTTAATAAATGTGTTTAAAATTAACAAAAGAATCCTCCAATTTCTCACCTATCAAAATCTTACCAAACCTTCAAGAAAGTCCTACTTAAAAGACATCTGATCTATTAATATTTTTCTGATCAGAATTAAAATCACAAAATATGAGAATTGAAAGGGAACTTAAAGAAAGACCATTTAATGTAACTTATATCTGAACAAATTATCATTCGGGTTACTTCCTAATACATCCCATTCTACTTCTGGACAGCTCTAATTATTAAGAAGTTTTTCTTTGTCATCAGGGCCAAATGTATTCCTCTGTAATTTCCATCTCTGTACCTTTTCCAGTCCTCTGTGGCCAAGAAAAATAAAATTATTTCCTTATTTCTTCTATTTGAAGACATTTTCACCATAGCCAGAAGTGATTTTTTCCTTGTCTCAATTACTATAGTATTAAATACTATCTTTATAACATATGACAATGTACTTGTTACATACTACCTTATCTGTAATGATTCATGCACATGGCTAACCTTAGACTGTCAGCTCCTTGATAGCAACAATTGTAGTTTACAAATCTTCCTATCTTACAGCATTTTGCACATAAAAGATGCTCAAAAGTTATTCAATGAATGTTAAATGAATTGTAGGTGGTACTGATTTCAAGAGTATCAGCAAGATGCAATGAAAAGAGACCTGCATTAAGAGTTGAAAAGTCAAAGGATCTAAATTCAAACCTGCCCATGCTACTTACTATATGGACTTGGACAATAAGTCACTGAATTATGATGTAGTCAACCTGCATCAGTTCATAAACATTAAATTCATTTAATAGTCAATAAAGGACCAAAGATTCATCTAAGTGATCTTGGAAAATAAATACGTTCATTTCTATGGAAAAAACTATTGCTCCTAATTTGAAACTACACCCAAAAGTTACTAAGTCATAAAAGACCTTGGATCCAGTAATACTATTATTAAGTGACACATATCCCAAATAAGGAAAGAACTTATGTACAAAAATACTTATGTGACAATAAGGGAAAATCCATCATTTGAGTAATGGCTGAACAATTTATGGAAAATGAATGTAATGGAATATAATTGTGCCATAAGAAATTATGATAGACTTCACTTAAAGAAATACCAAAAGATTCATATAGGCTGATGCTAGCAGAACCAAGAAGAAAACATACAATGACTATAACCATCCAATAGGAAACAATTTTGAAAGCTTTAAGAACTTTGATCAATGCAATAACCAACTACAAATTCAGTGGTCCACTGAAAAAAACAGCTACTTCATATATATATTTCGACATGGTCAATGTGACTGATAATAAAGTAAAAAAAAATAAAGAAAAGAGTCAATGAAACATTTTAAAAAAACATATAGTAGAAAACAGAAGATGGTTTGGACGGAGACAAGTAACATTGCTTTGAAGCTAACATGTTAAATTTACTGAATTCTTTAAAAAAATGGCAAACTAATGGAAATTTGTGATTTTGTATAAAAACCACTTTTGCTATGCATATAGAATTGATTTTGCTAGTTGGTATCTGTCAAATATAGAATAACAAAGAAATTATATTGAAAAATATTGCTATTGAAACAAGTAACAGTAATTTGTAAAAATCAAAATTATTTTATTATATGTGTTCCTTAAATACCAGATGTTATAGAGAGCTTTTTTTGAAAACCTTCTAAGGATTAAATTTTTGAACATATTACAATGCTACATCACAGTTATTATAACTTAAATAAATATAATGCTTCAAGAAGATTCTGATTTTAATTGTAGCAAATTTGCAAATCTAAAAGTGCTATATGTTATATTTATCTGAACAGTATAAAAATCCTGTGAGATAGATACTCTCATTATCTTCATTTTATAAATGTAGACTGAGGATCAAAGAGCTTACATGACTTATGTAAAGTCACATAAGATTTTAACTTGTCTTCCTGACTGCAAGCCAACCAATTCTATTATTTTATTTTTATTACAAAAGATACATTACCAAATATACTCCATGTCCTTCAGATCTGTACAGTTCCACCTAGAAAAAAGCTAGTCAGCATTCAAGAATCCTGATTCAAGCATACAGAAATCCCTGTGGTTCCAGAGGTTAAGAGCACCTGCAGAAACGATGGTGCAACATAGTCTTTCAGCCAGCAAACTAATCCTAACAGTACTTGAATTCCTGAGCCTTTAGCCTAAATTGCTTGTCATATTGGACTTTGCAACCATTGTTGACCTGGAATTACCATGCTCCATCAGTGTTCTGAAACCCTGGAATGACCCTGGCTTTGTTTCAAGAACCTCCCCTGAGATACTGTTCACATTCCATCTTAGCCTACTGATGGCCAGGATCAAGGTCAAAGAGTTCTGTAACTCCAGCTCTCACTTAAACTGTTTTGCTTAGCTGAGAGATCTCCAACCTGGGGTACAGGTCAAATTAGGGGGTACCACAAGATAGTGAAGAAGAATATTTGGTAAATCACTATCATCCTGCTGAAATAAATGTCTTTAATCAATCAGTTAATAAGCATTTATTAAGAGCTTACTATGTGCCAGGCAGCGTGCTATCTAAGAGATACAAAGAAAAGCAAGCAATAGTGTTTGATCTCAAGGAGCTTACATACAAACAACCATGTACAAATAAAATCTATCCAGAATAATATTTTTTATTATAGTTTTTTATATACAAAGCATATGGATGGGTAATTTTTCAGCATTGACCCTTGCAAAACCTCTGTTCCAAATTTTCCCCTCCTTTCCCCCACCACCTCCCCTAGATGGCAGTTAGACAAATACATGTTAAATATGTTAAAATATATGTTAAATGCAATATATGTATACATATTTGTACAGTTCTCTTATTGTACAAGAAAAATCGGATTTAGAAAGAGGGTAAATTTAATCTGAGAAGAAAAAGCAAAAATGCAAGCAAACAATAACAGAAAGAGTGGAAATATTATGTTGTGGTCCACACTCATTTCCCAGTGTTTTTTCTCTGGGTGTGGCTGGTTCAGTTCATTACAAATCAATTGGAACTGAATTGGATCCTCTCATTGCCAAAGATAGCCACTTCCATCAGAATTGATCATCATATATTATTGTTGTTGAAATGTATAATGATCTCCTGGTTCTGCTCATTTCACTTAGCATCAGTTCATGTAAGTCTCTCCAGGCCTTTCTGTATTCATCCTGTTGGTCATTTCTTACAGAACAATAATATTCCATAACATTCATATACCACAATTTATTGAGCCATTCTCCAATTGATGGGAATCTATTCAATTTCCAGTTTCTGGCCACTACAAAAAGGGCTGCCACAAACATTTTTGTACATACGGGTCTCTTTCCCTTCTTTAAGATCTCTTTGGGGTATTAGCCCAGTAGTAACACTGCTGGGTCAAAGGGTATGCACAGTTTGATAACTTTTTTGAGTATAGTTCCAAATTGCTCTCCAGAATGGTTGAATCTGTTCACAACTCTACCAACAATGTATCAGTGTCCCAATTTTCCCATATCCCCTCCAATATTCATCATTATCTTTTCCTGTCATCTTAGCCAATCTGACAGGAAAGGCACTAATATTAATGAGCAACAGAGAAGTTTTTGAGTATCTGTATGGAAAACTCTAAAATTTAATTCTTTTCATATTAAATAGGAGGAATGGAAAGGTTTATTGAATGCCAAGAGGTAGGTAGAATTTTAAAAACAACTGAGAACTCCTGGCCTAGAAGCTTATATTTGATGGACTCCTCCAAAATCATAGCTAAAAAATGAATTTTCATTTTTTGTAGATTGTTTTGTAGATATGAATATGGATTATAGAGGTACATTCTCTGTTTAGTGTTGGGAAGCCCAGACTTAGCTTAAGTTTTCAGAAATTCAATTGAAAAATGAAATCAAACATTAAATTAAGGTCAATTTTCTTCTCTTTTCATAAATTCCCTCTCCTCATCAGTGACATAAACAATGGAGTGACTTTTGAATGGGCAAGACAGACAAGTTAAACCTAATTGTGCCTTGCATAGATTATCTCCAAAATGACTATGTCTTCCTGTTGGGATGTATATTAAAGTTTCATATGCTTATCAAATTTAATTTATTTATTTTTTGCTCCAAATTTAATTTAAATTAAAACCACACAAGATAAATATGTTGTAATGGGGCATTGAAGGAAGGGGAGGATGAATCAGAAAAGCTTCAAATAAAAGGGAATATTAAAGTCTTTGAATTTTTCATTGTGGCCCAGAGATGACTTTGAATTCTTAGAGGCTATGCCTGAACAATTTTAACTCTGGCATGTTCTACCATGAGGGAAAGGCTTCAAGCATAGACTCAGGAACCAATTTTAACTTTCATCTAAGGCTAAAGCTAGCACAGCTTTGAGAGGCTCAACAAAAAAAGACTGTGTTCTTTTAAATTTTGTTATCTCTTCAACAACTAGTTTGGTGCCATATGTACTGTATTGATCACAATTGAGCTCAATAAATACTACATTTTATTGTTGTATTATAAAAGTAGAAAATTTAAAATATTTTATTCTTAAAGGAAATTTTAGAAAAGTTCAGGTTCTAAATATCTAAAACTAATTGAATTAATACATCTGTAAATAATTTCATTATTGTACTCCAAATGTTAGTATTGGTTAGTATTCTAGTTAGCATTCATCCAAATGCTGAATCTAATGTTGATTCCATGTATGAATAGGCTACCTGAATCTAGATTTTCTCTTGCCCTTAATATCTTTTAGATTGAAACCAGTCAATGAGGATTTCTCATTTTGCCAATAAAGCAAGCAATAAAGCAGCTTTGCTTTGGCAAGCTGGAACCAAATCAAACCAACTCTGGAGCTGGGATGATTGTTAAATTTTCAGTTTGAGTGTCTGAACCTCAGAGATCTGAAAATGCTAAAATGCAGAGCTTGACTTGCAGTTTTATTGATAGTCAAGATCTAAGAAAGTGACATAGGAATTGTTAATTTGGCAGATGAAATTTAAAAGTGTCTCCTGCCATGCATTTTTATTTTAGTAGAATTAGTTGTTAAACATTTACTAGCACACCTTTAATGGAAAGACAGTCTCCCATTTTCACACCTCTACACTGAGCACCCTCTATGCATGAATGCACTTCCTCAGAGTCCTTATCTTCCTTTAAGATGTATCCCAGTGTGTGGGACAGGTGTTAGACCCTTTCTCAAATTAATTAATCAGAAATATCTTCAGGTACAAAGAGAAAGCATTTATTTAGTCCCTCCAGGGAGAGGCCCAACACACCCAGGAGGCATCTCAGCTTCCCAACATGTGCCTAACCTGACAAGCCGGAATTAGAACACCTGGTTAAATAGGAAAAAAACCCAAGCCTTTTCACTGGATAGTGTCCGATTGCTGTGGGTCACATCACTTCCTGTAACTTCACTAACTTCGTGTATCCCAGGGTTCAAGACCTCATTTACAGGCTCTGGGAATAGGGATCATGGGATTTAGTCTCAAACTAAGAAAACTTCATCCAATCTATTCCATTCAGTCCCTCCTCTTCTACTAGGGCATCTTTGTGATCTAGGCCTTCAGACTGGTCCGTCTTCAATACTAACTGTAATCTGCCCTTTATCATTTAGAACAACATCTGTGTATCAGTGGAAGCTTTCAGGAACTACTTTAGCTACTCCTGAATTTAGCTAAATCTCGAACTGCTTTAATGATTAAGAGCTTAAGCAAGCAGGTGACAAGATACTGCTGCTTAAAACAATGAGCAGGAATCACACCCCACTTCCACCTACTCCCACTATCTGTCTTGGAAACCCAGAACAGATTGGCATTTGGCAGCCATAGAACTACAGCACTGTGGAGGCCCGAACGCCTCAGGGCCATTGTCACACCATTCCCACTCAGACCCAGATTCATTTGGACAAAGGGACAAAGATCTCATCTTCTGGAACTGCTTCAGGCTGACAAGGGCCCTCCCCAATGAGGTCCAGATTGAAAAGGGGAGATAAGTGACTTGTAGAGGCGGCAGCAGCTTCCAGTTCTGAATGTCAGAATCAGGTCTCAGGTGACTTCATGGTGACCAAATGGTTAGAATGTCCTGACTCAGACGGAAGAAGTAACTCTCACGAGTATATTAAAAATACAAGGACTAAATATGAGCAAAAGAGAAAGAAGTGTAGTTAATATGGAGGTTACTAGGGACAGTAACAGAAACCAGGAACCCCACCCAGAGGAAGGCTGGGGGGGTGGGGGTGGGTGGGAGATGGGGCTATCATCCAAACAGCTTTTCCTAGAATAGATGCCAAAGAATGTTTCCCCAAAGTTCTTACTTTTGCTTCCTCAAAGATGTAGGTGCAATGGGTAGAAAATTGTGTCATTCAATATCATCTCTCTCAGCAAAAACCCTAGAGCCTTACAAGGAATGGCTTTTACCCAATTAATACATGTGTTAACAAAACCAAAAGTAGTTTGAATCCCCTGTAAGGGGGCACTTGTGCAGGCGTCTTTGACAGTCCTTTCAGAATTTATTTTTTGGGAGCTATGAAGGAATGAAAGTGTCAGGAGTTGGGGAATTAAAATTGCTATGGTCAGGGGTAAATGGGCAGCTGATCTGTAAACCTGTTTCCTTTCACCTGAAGTGAATTCCTTTTCCTTTAGGGAACAACAGAAATCTTTCTAGGTCCATGAACAACTGGCAGTAATTGTTTTCCCTGCATAAATCCCCTTTCTTTCCATATAGCCCCCATGATTATTTAAAACATGAAAAACTGCATTTGAAATCAGTTTAGATCTTTTGGAAGTAAGCAAGGGTTCTAAAATAGGGTTTCAGAGACCTCTAGGACCTAGCCCCACTTTCCAACAACATATAGTGTAAAAGACTCTAGGCAGATTAGTTTAGCTTTCAGGGTCCTAAAAACCTTGGTCTGATCAGGGAATGCTAAGATTGTCTACTTCCTCTTCTAGAACAAAAAGGAAAATGGGAGTAGCCTCAAATACTTAGGCAAAGTGGGCCTTTAGATAAAGAAACTGTAGCCCCAGCAAGCAAAAGTGTTAAAGATTTTATAGCAGCAACCAGAGAATTCTCCAGGGCTAGGCTGCAAATCAAAATATTATTTGTATATTTATATTGTGTTTCATATCTTCCACTGACCACTTGCTCTGATTATAGAAATTTGCTATAAGAGGAAAAATCAGTAGAATCAAAGTAGTATATGTGTGTGTGTGTGTGTGTGTGTGTGTGTGTGTGTGTGTTAGTGTGCATGTGTATATATGTAGTATCAAAACTGGTCCTTCAGATCTTGACCTAAAAGCACATACAAGATAAAACACCTTTAATGCAGTTTTACTTCAAATAACTGTTCTAATTTTTAACAATTCCTCCTGAAGCCAGACTCAGGAATAATCAGGTGAATTATTATTCAAAGATCACCATTAGGAAATTGAGTCAGAAAGATCCTACCTTCAGCAGAGGCCAAGATCATTCTTCTAATTCATTCCCATTTACTAATTTCCACCTGTAACAATTTCTTTTGAGTAGCTTGTGGCATATTGCTTTCAGATATTGGATTACTGCTCTTGACAATCAGATAGTTATACCTGAATTTAAAATTCCAAATAAATATCAGTTGCAGTCCCGAAGAGATTTTTTTTTAAATCACCAATAGCAATTCTCATTAATCAAAGCTTCAGATGAATCTAGATCTCAAAGATCACAGTAAGAGATTCATAGCTTATTTTTCATATCTAAGTACATGGTTTTAAGTTCATTTGGCGTGCTTTGTTATGAGGGTTGAAAGTTATCTGTCTCCCATAAACACCCAGCAAGTAAAGAACAGTTAGTCCTCATGTTTTGTATATTTTTCCAAATTTATCTCCTCAATACCTAACTTGGTACCAATTAACCTTGATATTTTGGTATTTCCTGGTTTTTATTGTATTTCAGAGCTTCCAGAAAATCTTTTCATTTCTAGCACTTTGGAACACCATCTAGTTTGTTTCGAATAATGGCCCAGCAAGTTCCACATGTTAATGATTGTTTTTGAAGTACAGAGAGAAAATAATGACCTACTTGGGCTCAGAAACTTCAGGGGAAGGAGATGTACTAGTGGGGTTAGCCTCAAATAAGTTCATTTCATTTTTCAGAAGAAACAAGGAAAGTCCAAAAATTTTCATTGGCTACATAAAATTGGAGCTCTGAGTGGCCTCAACTCTTTTGCCAACAAAATGCAAGTCTGCATGGTTATGGGTATACCTGGTAACTAAGAAAAACTTTTTTAAAAATATATTTTATTTTTAATTTATTGAATAAAACTTTTCTATAACATAGTATAATTTTAAAAAGTGATTGGAGGGGATTTTTAAAGCAAAAGAATGTCAGAAAAAATAGAATAGTTCTGCCACCGAGAGGAAGAGGACTCTGGAGATTTTACTCTTATCTTTCAAGGGAGTGATGGTAACCAATGATTGGAGAAGCACAGAAACTTATCTTTGCTTTAACAGGAGTTTATTAATTCCAGAGCTAGGAGAGAGCAATGAAGAATGGCAGAGAATGGAAGCTTTTCTCTGACATTTCCCCTCACCCCCTCCACTTGAATGGGAGAGAATAGCTAGTAAAGACAGGGTGCAGAAATTATGTATGGGGTACTTTGACTCTAGGAAGTTGGGTACCTCCGAAACCAATGGTTGCTCATTCAAAGATTTTGATTTTGTTTTCCCTATCTTAACAATTTTTTCCCTGTAGGCACAAGTAGCTATAAGTAGAAGAGATTTGAATTTGAATCTTTCCTTACCAGCTCTGGGAAAATCTCTTAAATTCTCTCAGCCTCAGTTTTCTCATCTATAAAAAACTGGGATAATAATTAGCAGCTCTCTCACAAGTTTGATGTCAGGATCAAATGAGATAGCATAAGAAAGGGTTTTGGTAACTTTGAAGTGCTATATAAAAGCTAGAAGTGATACAGTAAATAAAAAATGCTGATTTTGAGTGAAAAAAAATTGAGTTTGAATCCTGTCTTAAATGTTTATTAATGTGATTAATATTAATTTTTTGATTTGGAAGATCCTGGTCAAGTTACTTAACCTCTTAACCTCATTTTCTTCCCCTGTTAATTTATTACAATAAATCTCAATTTATCATATATAGCTTGTTTGTGCATAATTATTTGGATGTTGGCTCCCTCATTAGACTATGAATTCCTCATGGGCCTGGATTGCCTTCTACTTTCTTTTGTAACTCCAATGATTGGTACTATAACATACATAGTAGGCTCTTACAAAATGTTTATTGACTGACTGGGGACAATAACAGCACCTACTTTTACAAAATTGTTGTAAGGATCAAATGTCAAACATTGATTAAAATATTAAAGTACTGTGTAAATACTAGATATTAACATCTAGTACTATTACATAGTACTTTAAGGTTTAAAATATTACTTGATCTTATCAATTATTATTAATTAAGTATATAAGATGTAAAATCTAGTATTTATATAGTATTTTAAGATTAAATATATTATCTCCTTTTATTATTTTATTACTGGCATAACAATTTATGATAATAATTATTAATATTAATGCTCTTATTGTGATAATTATTCATATGTAAAGACTGGATTAGATGACCTTTGAAGCCTCTTCTAAGTCTAACACAAGAGCTTTAAGGATCTGTGCACTTTTAAACTTTAGTAATAAGCTCAAAGGTATCATAGATCAATGTATAAATAGCAACTAAATGCATTTTGGAATGGTGATAGATTCTTCTCCATATTCACTGGCAGATTTCAGCAACTAAAAAACCATGATTGAAATTTACAAACTATGCCTAGAAAGAAGCAAAGTTGAAGTCAGAATTGTCAGCTTGAGCAAGACTTTTAAATCATTAACTGATAAGAATCTACATTTATACATATTTATGTAACACTTCTCTCAATAGTATCTAGTTACTTCAATAAGCATGCCTTTCTACTATTCCAGTTTAAGAAGGAGGTTAAGTAACTAGCCTCAGGTCATATAGCCAAATAAGTGGGAGGTTGAAATTCCACAAATGAGCTTTTAACCTGTTGCTTATTCACCCTGGGTTGCACTGACTTTCATGTATTCAAAATATAGCTTATCAACATGATTTTAGACTTTGGTAGATTTAAAATAATTCTTAAAACTATCAATAATGAGTTTAAAAAATAAGACAAGTAGACTGAATAGCCTAGGACTTAGAGTTATCGTATTTAATTGTCACTTTTTCATTCTGTTATTAAATTCTTTTTTATCAGAGAAGAGAACGTAGGAAATTCGAAAAATGTCAAATTAGCAAATTTTTATTAACACTAGCAAAAGTTTGGTAGCAGATAGAGATAAAATTATTGGATAAAATAAAATTTATAGATTACAGTTACTATTACATAATAATACATTACAGTTAATATTACATAAATCCCAAATGTGTCAAAATTTATATTTCCAAATAAAGAATATGCTTCAAAATAATCACCTTGGGAGAATATATATTTTTCCCCAAAGACTGCCACCATTAAAACATTTTTGAATCTCTTCTTTTGGAATAATCTTTCAAGTCAATTGCTCAAAAATGTCTCATTATTTTATAATCACACCTCATTTTAAAAAAGTAAATGTTGTATTTTAAACTTTATGCAAAAGCTTGGCTCTGAAGGACACTTAGCTGTTTTCAAAAGCAATGATAATAGACATTTAGATCTCTCTTCAAGGTTTACAAAGTACTTTACTTACATTACCCTCACCTGATCCTTACAACTTTGTGAAGGTGCTATTATTGTCCACATTTTTCAGATGAGGAAATACCACTAATAGATAGCTGAAGATTTTAATATCCCTTTCTCAGTTTTGGAAAAATCGAAGAGAAAGATAAACAAAAAGGAAAATAAAAGAATTGAGCACATTGGCACACTTGCTTTCTTACTTTTGATACCTTATTTTAACTGTTTTCCAAAGTAGCAAATCTGGAGGGATGCTCTGGACAGAATATAGGCCAGGCCTTCTTGGGTGACTGGGGTCAATTGGCGAAAATTGGCGTGTTTGGGCGTTTTGGAATTTAGATTCCATCCAAATTCAATGGGTGTGGCCCAGTCCCAGCCAGCCCTTGCGGAGAGAAATGAGAAAAATGATCAGAAAATACTGGAAGATAGTCTCTTGGGAGATAAATTAAGTAATTGGAACAAACTGTCAAAATATGAAGAAAAAAGCAAGAAAAAGATGATAAGGTATTGTTGTTTTGTCTGGGGTGACAAAGATATTGATGGAGGTACTATTTGGCCTAAGTATGGCTCTCTTGCAGACTGGATGTGCCAAAAACTAAATTTGTACCTGAAAGGGAAGGGAAAGGATTTAATTCCATCAGCCCCTCTGAGGGTCCTCAGGGTCTGGGAGGAGAACTTATGTCTATTTTGAATTTTCTCTTCTCCCAAGAGGAAAGGGGACTAATCAACTATGAAGGAGTGGGACAGGAGAAATCCTCCGGCTGCAAGGGTAGTTTCAGCTGACCAAAAATACCCTTTAGTAGATCCCAATTAGGATCACAATAACCCTGTACATCAGGGAAGTATGTGGGAAGGAGAGAGTGAAGATGGTAGCTTCTTTCCTTTCCCTCCCAGGTGTCCTGACTGCAGCAGGGCCATGTGGGACAAGGGGAAAGAAACTGCTATTTAGTGAAATTTATTATTTTAAATATGATGGCAAAGTAGTTTTATATTATTGGGAATTTAAAGATGTGTTTAGGATTTTAAGTTAAAATATAGGTTATTAAAACAAAATGCCGGTAGCTTACCTTAGGGGAGGTTGTGGTTGTATCTTCCTACTTAGATGGTATATTATTTTCTAGAGGTATTGTTGTGCCACAGTTCCCTTTTAATCTCCTGACCCAGTTTCCCAATTGTCCTATTTAGTTACTCTGCCTCAGGTTATAACCTTTCTCTCTTAATGTTTGATGAGATAAAGGTTTTATATCTTTAAGCTATAATCATTTCTTCTTAATGTTTGACAGGACAAAGGTCTATCCATTTTAGACATCATTAGAATATCAGTAACCTCTCCAATATCTCCCTTCATTGTGTCATCCTAGGTGCCTCCCCCCATTAGGTTATCCCCATCCAGGTACCTCCCCCATTATGTCATTGTTCTTGTTATCCTATAAAAAATCTTGCTGTCCCGATACTCAGGGCTGGATTCTTTGAGAGGATAGTCTTGTTCAGCCCATGGGTCATTTGGTCCCAGAAAATCTCTCCATTTAATAAACTATTAAATTGTTCTCTAATCTCTGTCTTGCTCAGTTTCTCCAGTATTACAGTATTGGGTAATTTGTAACTGGGTTATGCCTTAAAAATTTGTCAGCTCTGTTGGGAATGTATATGTTTTATGAAATTTGGTTCAGTTATTTGCAAACCTTGAAGTTTAAAGTTTAAAAAAAAATTTTTTTTTTACAAAGACAAGGAACAAGAAAGATTGATTTGCAAAAGCAATGAATAGTTTAAATGGAGCATCTAGAATTGGTTTGGGAGTGTTTAACATATGTTGGATAAGGTTTGAGCAAGTAAGCTTTGGGAGGAGAAAGAGAGATAGGACAGGAAGAGATGGTGTGAGAGAAGGAAGAAGAGAGAGGAAAATAGCTTTCCAGAAATGGGGAAGAAAAAAGGCCTAGTGAATTAGCCATTTGCCATGGGAAAAGGAGATACCCCATAAAGTTGGGGCCTGTCTTGAACTGGCAGATTGGATCCTGGGGGAAATGGCACCCTAAAAAGGTGAGGTGTGATAAGTTGGGGTCGGGAAGTGTGGTGGAGTGGGGGAAGGGTGGCCATGTGGAAAGGGACCTTGTCAGGTGATCTAATCTCCCTCCTCTCCATTAACAACTTTTTGTCCTTTTAACAACTGCAGCTCCTTGCTGGTTCGGATATTAATTGCTTCTACTGTTTAAAGGAACAGCCTATGTTTAAGTGGTGTTAATAACTGAATGTTTTATTTTTATTTTTCAAGTCTATAGCTGCTCTAAGAAGTTTGTTGGAACTGTAAGTTTTCCTGAAAGCAATTTATTTCTACTAAGATCCCATCTGTCTAAAGCAAATTATTTAATGTTTATATATGTGCATGATAATCTCCTTGTTTAAGGAATATGATAAAAACAAAACAAAACAAAAAAAAAAAAAAACCTAGAGCAGGATTTTAATCTGATCTGATAATTTGATAGGATTATTTCCAAAAATTTAATTTTTTTTTTTTTTTTAGAATTAAGAGAGTATTAATGTTAAATCTGAAAGATCTGAAAGTTTCTTTTATGTGGAAACGGGATGGACAACATGCAATTTAGAATTTTTCTTTGTATTGAGTATTTTAAAGGCAAAATGATCTGTGTAATGTTAAAACTTAGAACCATCCACTTAGATATGAAAGATAAGCTGTATAAACTGTGAACTTTCTAAGATGAATCCTTTACTGTGATTCTTGAGAACTAGATTCATCTGAAGCCTTGATTAATGATAATTGCTGTAGAAGATAAAATCTTTTGGGACTGCAGCTAATATTTACTTGGAGTTCTGAATTCAGGTATGACTGACTGCATAGGTCATAATGTGGAATGGTTAAAAATTAGGGTAGTTATTGAAGTAAAACTGCTTTAAATAAATCATGTCCCTGATTTTTCCTCTTACATCAAATGTCTGTAATCAGAGCAAGTGGTCAGTGAGATATACAAGTATGTAGATAGTTAAGACTTTGGTTGCTGCTATTAATATCTTTTAACCCTTTTACTTCCTGGGACTAGAGTTTCTTTATCTAAAGGTTTACTTCACCCAAGTACTTGGGGCCACTTGCACTTTGCCTTTTGTTCTTTGAGAGAAAGCTGGGAATCTCATCATACCCTGATTGGGCTAAGGTTTTTTTTAGGACCCTAAAAGTTAAACTAATCTGCTTAGAGCCTTTTACACTGTATATTGATGGAAGGCAGGGCTATCTCTGGAACCCCAATCCTAGACCCCTGACTTACTTATCAATGATCTATATTGTCTTTAGATGCAGTTTTCATGTTTTGCATGATCATGGTGGGTGGGAGGGATATGGGTTATATGGAAAGAGAACTTTTGACATTCCCCATTAAATATGCAGAGAAAATGAAATGAAGGGGAATTCACTCCAGGTGAAGGGAAGGAGGCTTATAGATCAGCTACCCATCTTGCATTGCTGACCCTTTTCCCCTGACCAGTGGCTTTCCTTTCTAACGTATTAGATCCAAAGGATGGCCGACCTGTGTACAAGCAGTAGCTGCTACTGCTATCTTGGTAGAAGAAAGTAGGAAGCTCACCTTTGGAGGCAGTCTTATAGGCTGGGAGATGGCTCACAGATTCCAGAATGTTGAAATATGAGGCAATACTATTAGAAAAGGATGATCTAGTAACCACCCAAGATCATAATCTTAATCCTGCTTCCTTTTTGTCCCCTGGAACAGAATCATCCCCCACAGAGGAACATTATTGTTTAGATTTTCAAACAAAAGTAAGAGGATTTATAAGAATCGCCAATGCCTGGGGGAGTAAATTGGTTTATAAATGGCTCTTCTAGGATGGTAGATGGGAAAAGGAAAAATGTATTTGCTATTGTGGATGGAGATAAAATTGCCACTTTACCAAGGGCAGTTTACCTGCCCATTGGTCAGCTCAAACTTGTGAATTGTATGCCTTAAATCAAGCACTGTAGTTATTGAGGGACCAAGATGGGAATATATACACTGATTTGAAATATGGCTGGGATGGGGTGCATGTATTTGGAAGGATTTTGGAGGAAAGGGTTTAAGGGTAAAGAACTGGTCCACCATGCATTAGTCAGAGAGGTACTGGAAAACATGCTGGCTCCTTGGAATGTAGCAGTAATATATGTAAAGAGACATCAGATGGGAAATTCTTTTGAAGCAAGGGGAAATAAATTAGCAGATGAGGAAGCCAAGGGAGCTGGGGACCAGGAGATTTCTCATATAATGGCCTTGATACCTGTACTTCCCCCTAGTCTGCCTTCGCCCAGTTTTACCCAGAAGGAAAAAGAGAAGGCCTCGACTCTTGGAGCAGTTGAGAACTTGGAAGAACGATGGCTCTTACCTGATGGCAGAGAGGTACTGACCAACTGCACCAGGGCAGTCACTGGGATGTCCAAAACCTGTGTGATGCTGTGCTGACAAGGTATGTTTCCCCTGGCCTAAATACTATGGCCTGACAACTGGTGGACAGCTGCCTCGTTTGTCAAAGGACTAACAAAGCTGCTCAACGCCAGATCCCAAAAGGGAGACAACCTCCCAGAATCAGACCATTACAAAGCATTCAGGTGGACTTCACTGAACTGCCACCAGTGGGTCTCCTCAAATACTTGCTGGTCATAGTGCACCATCTGACCTCATGGGTGGAGGCATTCCCCTTAGGCTGAGCAACTGCCTCGACAGTAAGTAAGGTCTTATTAGAACAAATTATTCCCAGATATGAAGTAGTGGAGAGGGTAGACTCAGATCAGGGAACACATTTTTCTGCCCAAGTATTGCAGAATCTGATCGGGGCTTTAGAAATCACTTGGGATCTCCACACCCCTGGCATCCTCCCTCTTCTGTGAAAGTGGAAAGGATGAATCAAGAAATAAAACGGCAAATGACTAAATTATCATTAGAGACCCAACTACATTGGACTAAATGCCTTCTTGTCGCTGTGGTCAGAATCAGAACCAAGCCACATAGAGATATTGGGCTTTCACCTTATGAATTATTGTACGGTCATCCTTTCCAGGCATATCATATGGGAAACTGGGACCCTATTTTAGGGACAAAAGATTTATTTAAGAGATATGTTAAATCATTGCTAAGACATTTATAAGAACTTCAAGAAAAAGCATTAATAGCTCAGACTCCTTCTCTAAGTTTCCCTGTTCATAGAATTCAGGTTGGAGATTGGGTGTTGATCCATTCCTGGAAGGATGAGAAGCTGACTCAGTGCTGGGATGGACCCTACCAGGTGATACTGACCTCAAACACTGCAATTTGCACCCAGGAACGAGGCTGGACACACCATACCAGAACAAAAGGGCCTATGGTGCCACCTTTATCCTAGTGGACAGTTGAAGATAAGGGAAACCTCAAATTACATTTGAGGAGGGGACCTCCACTCAATGGGAACACAAATTCTGAATCCAGTGCATTGTAACTGTATGACTTTTCTCTTCTTACATTAATTATTTTGAGAATTTCACCTTAATTTCACAGTATAATAATAGTTGAACCTCATGGAGCTTTCCTTGAGCTTGGGTTTACCTATTTCCTCATGATAGCCATAGAAACCAGACATTTACCTACCAGAGATGAGAACCACTTCCTCCTGCTCATGCAGAATATAGGGAGAACTTTTAACTTATCAAATTGTTGGATCTGTGGTGGATCCCAACAATTCAATCAATGGCCACGGGTACCTGTTCCCTTAAGTCCAGCCTGGATCCTTAGTAACCGATCCCAAATTCATAATGGGACTGATTTCTGGAATTAGAAAAGAAACATCAGTGGCCATTGACAAAAGATAGGAAAGGGAAATACTGCTTAAATCAGATGGGGCAAGGTTTGAATCTGGGAAATAGTGTATGTGAGTGGACTTATTTGAGAAGAGACCTGAAGCCAAAAACAATTGATTGTACAAAAATGTTTAAATATTGGTGGGATATGGGGAGAAATCCTCAATTGAAATGTAGGGAGGATTGGAAAAATTGTACCTTGCATGCTCTCCCAGAAACAGGAGAAGAGCAAGGATATTGCTATCAAGTTACTACTTCTGAGTGTAATTAAATAGAGTGGGATGTATTAAGTTGTATAAAAGAGAATAAGAAGAAAGGGAACATATACATTGGGCACAGTTATCCATGGGGTTGGTACAATGTCACCCCAGGGACACCTGGGAAACATGGGACTCTCCCACATTTTGGAATACCTCTAAATTAACAGATCAATGGCCAGTTGCCAATTGTAGTTGGAGGAAGGAGCAAGGTTTATGGAAAAGTCAGTATGTCACCTTTTGTGGGGGAGATCCCCTAGGGAAGAGAGACCAACAATATTACCCTTTTACAAGGAATAGATCAGACATGTTTTTCAAGGGAACAGCCTGCTCTAAAGGGACATTATTGGATCTGTGGCTTAACTGCCTATACTTACCGATCTTTTAATTGGACAGGGATTTGTTATATTGGACTAATAAGGCCAAAATTTTTCTTTCTTCCTGAACAATATTTAGGGATTCAGTTGTACGATGATTTGGGAAGAGGAAAACGGGGTTTAGATACCTCCATTACTCAGACTGGAGATGCAAATGGTGACACCTGGCCTCCAGAAAGAATAGTTAAAAATAAAGATAGTTAAAGAGTATGGACCAGCCACCTGGGCTCAAGATGGAAGTTGGGGATATAGAATCCCAATATATATGTTGAACAGGATAATTAGGCTTCAAGCAGTTGTAGAGATTATCACCAATCAGACAGCTGAGGCACTAGATCTTTTGACTGACCAAGCTACTCAAACTAGAGAGGCTGTTTTACAACATTGTGCTGGATTATTTGTTGGCTGAGGAAGGGGGAGTTTGTGCGAAACTAAATTTATCAACATGTTGTATAAAGATTGATGACAATGGAAATCTAGTAAAAGAAATCACTAAGAACATTAGGAAACTTGCTCATGTTCCTCTCCACGGAGACATAGACCTCACCGTTCAATACTTCCTGGTGGTCCTTGTTTGGGAAAGCTGGTAGAAGCAGCTCCTTTGGTTTGGCCCCTTATAAGAGAAAGCTGTTTGATGGTGTTAAAAGGACAAGGGTGGGAGCCAGTGGCCCAAGAAGATCAACAGGAGTCAGAAGGGGATGAGGAATTCGATAGGGAATGTGAAGTCATGTTACAAAAAATTGAAGAGATCTCAATGTACAAATAAGAGGGGGGACTGAACGAGATGAGGTGAGATCTTTCAAGACAGCTGTGAAAATTGACTGAGGCTTCCTCTACTTCAGAGTCTGAGTAAGCCTGAAGGGCTTTGAAGATTGAGTCAAGGACACATTTAAGTCCCCTTCCTGCTATCCTCCCTTTACATCATTTTCTCCCTATTTCAGTCAAATAAGGGCAACTATGTACTTATTGGTCAAGTTCAATTTCTTGGGTAATTCCCACGTTTAGAATGTAAGATCCTCAGCTAATGAGGATGAGTTTCAGTGGTAGGAGGGGATATTTGTGTTAGGGATTAAAAGTGTTGACCCTGCCCCAGAAGGTGCTTCCTCCCTTCCATTGTCTGCTGGACTGGTGGAATGCCCTTCTCCAAAGAATGTATAATAAACTTTGCTTTGTTTCTAGAGATCTCTCCAGCTTTTTTTTATTAAATGGTGACCCCTCACCATTTCTGAACCACACACCTTTCTTAGTTTTGGAAAAATCTAAGAGAAAGATAAACAAAAAAAATAAATAAATAAAAGAATTGAGCACATTGGCACACTTGCTTTCTTGATTTTTGATACCTTATTTTAACTGTTTTCTAAAGTAGCAAATCTTTATTTTTTAAAAGTGGATCATATTTTGTGGATTTAGCGGATTTAGAACCATCAAGACCTCAGTTTAAATCCTGAAATTACAGTTTGTACATGAAGTTACTCTCTTTCAGTCTCACTTTCTTCATCTGAAAAATATGGATAATAAGAATGAAACTAGACCTTATATAAGAGCTTGACTCTGAAGAACATTTAAATGTTTTCAAAAGTAATGACAATAGTTAACATTTAAGTATCTCTTTCTCTCTGTTCCTATCTAAAGAGAAAGAGAAAATTTTAAAAATCCTAATCAGAGAAAATATTTGGCTATTAATCAGCTTTATTTTTTGATGTTTTATCATTAAACATGAGTATTATTATTATAGAACTATTATTTTTATAACATTTATTTCCTGTTCATATTATTAACTTTTATAATTTTTTTAAAAGCTAGTATCAAATAATTTTGATAAATATTACTCTGTAATTGAGTTTGAAATCTCATAATGCTATGCCTCTTTCATTCTTACTTTTTTTGGAGGGGAATTATTTCCCTTGAAACTGTAGATATTTTGTACTCCCATATGACTTTATATTTTATCTAGTTTTAATATGTATCACCTTACAATTTGATTAGTACAAAACTTAATCTGAAATTTAGGTAATATTGTCATTTATATTATATTAGCATAACTTAATGAACAATGAATAGTTCTTTAAGTCTATTTCTGTCAGTATCATTGTCATTTTATTTTTATAAAATTTTAGTAAAGTCTAATTGTATTAACTTTATTAACAAACAAATATTCCAAATGTGTTACAATGCAATATTAAAAGAACTATTTACATGCATATTTATAATGTTTTTATAAATAAGTTTTTGTTTTTTACCTACATTTAGAAAATTGGAAATGAGTACAGATACAAGTTTGGTGGGGAATTTACTTAAATTACTTATCAGTAGAGAACCAAATTAAAATAAAAGAATAGTTAAGAAAAAATGCCTCTTTAAAAATTATAAAGCAGAAAATATTTTTATAAATTTTGTGTTTTGGTAGGTTATAGAATTTCATGCTTTTTTTTTTCTTTTGGTTATTTTGAATGGAATTGCTTATATCATTTCTTTCTTGCTTTTATCAATACCAAATAGACATAATGATTTTTAAAAATGTATATAGATTTCCTTTGTATCCTGCAAATTTGTTTTAACTAGTAATCATCTCAATTAAATTTTCGATTGTTCTTCTGTAGAAATGGTGTCAAACTTAAAGAGAAAGGGGAACCACTAAATTTATCAAGGATTGCTTCAGACTTCATATTGACTTGATCTTAAAATGTAATATTACCTGTATTTTGTTTTATTTATGTTTATCTTTTAAGTGTTTCCCAATTACTTTTAAATCTGATGGGAGAAATGCTGTGGGCTATATTTAGGCCCTCAGACTATGAGTTTTACAACACTGCTTTGGGGAATTCTTAGTACACCCTCAAAGCTTATAGTCATAGTTTTGCCACTTTTGCTAATGTTTATACTTTTATTTTTATTTTCTTCTCTACAGCTATCCAAATTGCTAAGGTCAATTCCTATAGCTAGTATCTCTAGCTAGATATATATCAATTATAGTGGAGAGACAAATTTTTTTAAGGACCAGGAGACTTATACATGCATGTAAGCTACAGGGAAGATTGCCGTTTGTCCATTGTTCTCAAAAAAGACTGACATCAGGAGGGTGATATCTTGACTTGCAACTGAATTACATTTAAGTGAGGCTGGGCTGTGCAAAATCACCAACCTCAGTCTCTCCAGAGCCATCTGGATCCAGTGGCAATGGCTATGGATACAATGAAAGATTAGCCTTTTTAAGCTAAGGTCTTTTCCAAATTTCAGTTTGACTGAGGCAATATCCATTCAATGATTAAGCCTAGGAAGAAATGATGCAGAAAATGGTCACTTTTACCTAGTAAATTTAAAAAATAAATCATTCTGGGAGAGACTGACCCTTAGGGTTTCTGGCTAAAAAAGAAACAATTATTTACTCTCGTGCAGAATCATCAGAGCTGAAACAAAGATCAAGTAAGAAGACTACAGGAAAGGAGTCAAGAGAAGGAATCCAAGAAATGGAAGATGAAAACGGGGAACATGGAAAACGAATGGGATAAACTGAGTAAAGACCTCTCATGGGAATATGACTTTGACCTATGCCCTAATTGTGACTTAAGCCTTTGCAATAACAAATTGAGTTATAGCTAAAAAGCTACAAGTGTTAGATTGTCTTAGATGAACATTTTTCCTCCTGTTTCCCTCCCAAACAACACCTCTTAATTAACATTTAAGTACTTCTTTTAAAGACAATAATGGCTTTGGAAATTCAGGTAACAGAATTCTCTCATCCAAGAATATCTGCTTATATACCAGTTCTCTAGGGAAATTTGAATTAAAAGTTTGTTATTTATTCTTGTTTCTGGGATAGATTACCATGTTTAGCATATAAGCTTAGATTCCCCCACACAATGGGAAAAAAGGTCGGGGGTAGGATGGGGGCTTCTATATAATCTTGTGCTTTGAAGTTTGTGTTTTGCATTCCTCTACTGACACCTTGTTTGTTGGAGTTGTCCTATCTCATGAAATCATAATAAATCCTGTCCTTTTTTTTTAACCATAAAAGTCTCTGATTTTAATTTCGGTGTCACTGTCCCACACAGTTTGGGGGCTTGTCCAGGATATTCTCTGTTTGTGAAGGCTGTACTAAATCCTTGGGCAGGTTCCCTCTGGAGAGTTTTCAGGTGATGCTTGTATTTGACTCAGGAACTCCTGATCCAATTAGGTAAATTCTAGAAAAGAGAGACTTGGAGAAAGCAAAAACAGAAGTGGACTAGCAAAGATATTGGATTAAGTTGGCCCAGGAGATAAACCAGCTGAGAAGTTTGAAATCAGTCAGATAAGTGCACAACTCAGGCAGGGTAAGTAACTAGACACTGTGGTGGGCCTGGAAGTTTAGAATGTGAATTTGGGTGGAGCTGCTGTGGGTGGAGATCTTGGTGGTAGTAGCAAATATTCAAATGAGAACTTTGAAGGCCGAAGTGGAGAAGGATTCCATGTGAACAGCAGTTCAAAATGAGTCAGTTGGTCCTGAGAGAATGCGAGCACATTCCGAAGGGAATGTTGCCCTCGGCCGATCAAAAGGGAGTCAGGTTCAGATTCCCAAATCCGTAGTGATTCCTCAGATGACTCTGGAGAGAATGAATTTGGGGACTTTGCACAGCCCTGCCTCACTTAAATCTAATTCACTTGCAAGTCAAGGCAACACCTTCTTAATGTCATTGGTCCTCTTCAAGAATCTATTAATTTTCCAATTTCTTTGCTATCACAAAAAGAGCTGCTACAAACATTTTTGCACATGTGAGTTCTTTTTCCTTCTTTAAAATTTCCTTGGGAAACAGACCCAGTAATGGTGTGAAGACCGTGTATTTTTAAATTAGCAGGAGTCAGGAATTCAGGTTACGGGAAAATCGTCAGTCTTTATTCTCAGTGAAGAAGGATCGGAGGTGGAAGAGAATCGGCGATAGCAATGTGTGTAGCTGAGTCAAGAAGCTAGCTAGACCAGCAGCCACACGACCAGAAGCTAGGAGAATGGAACCCAGACCCAATCTCTCCCAGCTTCTCTTCCTGTTCCTCTCTCTGCCTCCACCCACCAAAATCATCATTTCCTGTACAACACATCAGGACTTGCACAGAGAGTGGGCAGGGACCATTCTTTATCCAATCATGTATAGAGTATAGTCCAATTACTATTTAGCCTCATGTACTTGGGACCTCAGTGCATCAACTCAAACCTCAGTCCATTACATCTCCCGCTTTCTTTTATTTTAGAACACAGGTGGTCATGCCATCCCTGACTCCTCAGGGAGGTCAGAGCCCCCAAGAGGAGGTGATCACAGCCTCCCTAACTTCTCAGGGAAGGAGGTGAAAGCACCGAAAAGGAGGTGATCACAGCCTTCCTGACTTCTCAAGAAAGGTGGTGAAAGCACTAAAAAGGAGATAATCACGCCCTCCCTGACATAATGGCACTGCTGTGTCAAAGGATATACACAAAAACATGACTTCTTAATGTTCTGGAAAGAAAATAGGGATGCATGAGAAAAGTTGCTCTAGGGTTTGGCATCTGGTATAAATAGTGATGAGATGGTGATTTGGGAAGTCAAGGATGCCTTCAGGTTGCATATTGACTTGTTGGAGTGGAAAGGAAAAAAAAGTTAAAAAAAAAATTGAATTGACTGATATGATGGGATAAACATAATAAGATGTTTTTTTTTTAATATGGACCTAAATATAAAGCTATTTGCTGAAAGTTTAGAAAGAGCATGGTGTGACTGATTAGATATCAGGCCATATATATAATAGATCTAGGAGTATTTGAATGGTAGAAACAATTTAGATCATCTGATTCCAAATCTTTCCATTATACCTAGAGGCAGGTAGAGGGCATAGTAGATAGAGTGCTGCACCTTTAGTCACAAAAGCTTGAATCTTAGACATTTATTAGCTTTAGGACCCTGAACAAATCACTTAACCGTTAATTGCCTCAACTTCCTCACCTGTAAAATGGGGATAATGTTATGTACTTCTGTAAAGGGCTAAGCATAGTGCCTGACATGTTGGTTTTGTCTAATCATGTCTGACTCTTTGTCATCCCATTTGGAGTTTTCTTGGCAAAGATATGGAATAATTTGCCATTTCCTTCTCTAGCTCATTTTACAGATGAGGAACCTGAGGCAAACAGGGTAAATGACTTGCTCAACTCTGAGGCCACATTTGAACTCAGGGAGATAAGTCTTTCTGAATCCAGGACCAGCATTCTAACTACTTCACTCTGGAGCTGCTGTGACACATAGATGGTGCTAATTATACACTTGTTCCCTTCTTTAAACAATACTTTTCTTCTCGTAATCTACATTAAGTGTACCAAAAGAGGAAGATGATAGTTTTTACATTTGTCAGAGGTCAAGTGGAACATTGAGTTCCTTTTTTCTTGCTACGTTTTAGGAAATACATTGATAAGTGTGTCCATGAGATTAGAATATGGTAAAGGGTCTAGAAATCATAGCTTTTGAAGATACAGTGTGTTTATTCTGGAGAAGAGTCTGCCTGGAGGGATGGGGATGACCTTTGAAGAATGACAGAATAGCTATCTTTTAGGATTTGAAAAGTCATAATGTGGAATAGAGACTATCCTAATCCAGTACCAAAGGGCAGAACAAAGAACAAGATAGGTTGGGGTTGGGGTGTGGGGGAAGTTGGAAATGCATTCTTGATGGTGGTGTAAACTGATTCAAACAATCTGGAGAGCAATATGAAACTATGCACAAAGGGCTATAAAATCATACATGTCCTTTGACCTAACTATACCATTACTAGGTCTGTATCCCAAAAGACATAAAAAAACAAAAAACAAAAAAGGAAAAGGATCTATATGTACAAAAAAGTATACTTATAGAAGCTCTTTCTTATAGAAAAGGAATTTGAGATCGAGGGATTACCTGTCAATTGGGGAATGGCTGAATAAATTGTTGTATGTAATTATGGAATATTGGGATACTATTATGCTATGGGAATTAATGAGCAGGATGCTCTGAGAAAAACCTGGAAAAACTTCCATAAACCGATACAAAGGGAAAATGTATTCTGTACAAAGGAACAGCAATATTTTAAGATGATGAGTTGTGAATGGCATAACCATTCTCAGCAATACAATGATCCAAATCTATTAAAGAACTTATGATGAAAAATGCTATCCATGCTCAGAGAAGGAAATGATGGTGTCTGAATGCAGATTGAAGCTTGTGTTTTGTTTATAGTTTTTTTTCTTCTTTTGGTCTTCTACATCCCCTTTTGGCTCTTGTCGGTCTTCTTGGGGCAATGACTCCCACCTTTTTAACACCATCAGTCTAACAGACACTTCAGCTTTCCTAATCATTCTAGATAATGAGTTTTGGACTATTCTAGTTATCGATCAGAACTGGCTGATTGGTGATAATCTCTACAACTGCTTGAAGCCTAATTATCCTGTTCAACATATATATTAGGGTTCTATATCCCCAACTTACATCTTGAGCCCAAGTGACTGGCCCATACTCTTTAACTCTTCTTTCTGGAGGCCAGCTGTCATCCCAACCATTTGCATCTCTAGTCTGGATAATGGAGGTATCTAAACTCAGTTTCCCTTTTCCCAAATCATCATACTTCTGAATCCCTAAATATTTGTCTGCCTGTTCAGGAAGAAAGAAAAAAGTTTGACCTTATTAATCCAATATAACGGATCCCTGTCCAATTAAGAAGAGGTAGGCAGTACACTGTGAGGTTAAGGTGAAATTCCTAGGGGAAAATATATTAGCTCCCAAACAGGCGAAGAGGCCCAAAGTAATTTTGAAAAGTAATAAGATGAGTGATACATAGACAATTACAATGCACTGGGTTCAGAGATTGTGTTCCCATTCAGTAGAGGCCCCCCTCCTCAAATGTAATTTGAGGTCTCCTTTATCTTCAACTGTCCACTCTGATAAAAGTGGTACCACAGGTTCTTTTGTTCTGGTATGGTGTGTCCAGCCTTGTTTCTGGGTCCATCCCAGCACAGAGTAACTTTTCATCCTTCCAGGATAGGATCAAAACCCAATCTCCAATCTGAATTCTATGAACAGGGAAACCTAGAGGAGGAGTCTGAACTATTAACCCTTTTTGTAGTTCTTATAAATGTTGTATCAATGATTTAACATATCTCTTAAGAAATAAATCCTTTTTTCCTAAAATAGGGTCCTAGTTTCCCATATAAGCCTAGAAAGGATAACCATACAATAATTCATAAAGTGAAAGCCCAATATCTCTACATGGCTTGGTTCTGATTCTGACCACAGTGAGAGGAAGGCATTTAGTCCAAAGTAGTTGGGTCTCTAAAGATAATTTAGTCAGTTGCTGTTTTATTTCTTGATTCATCCTTTCTACTTCCCAGAAGACGGAAGATGTCAAGAGGTATGGAGATTCCAAGTGATTTCTAATCCCTAATCAGGTTCTGCAATACTTGGGCAGAAAAATCTGTTCCCTGATTTGAGTCTATTCTCTCCATACTCCATATCTGGGAATAATTGTTCTAATAAGACCTTACTTACTGTTGAGACAGTTGCTTGGGCGCCTCCACTCATGAGGTCAGATGGTCCACTATGACCAGCAAGTATTTGAGGTGATCCACTGATGGCAGCTCAGTGAAGTCCACCTGGATGCTTTGAGATGGTCCGATTCCTGGAGGTCATCCCCCTTTTGGGACCTGGTGTTGAGTAGCCTTGTTAGTCCTTTGACAAATGAGGTAGACATCCTCTAATTGTTGGGCCCTAGTATATAGGCCAGGGGAAACATACTTTGTTAGTATAGCATCACACAGGTTTTGGACATCACAGCGACTGCTCTGGTGTAGTTGCTGAAGAACCTGCCTCGTACTTGCTTTGGTCAGTACCTCTCTGCCATCAGGTAAGAGCCATCATCCTTCTGAGTTCTCAATTGCTCCAAGAGTTGAGGTTTTCTCTTTTTCCTTCTGGGTAAAACTGGGAGAGGATAGACTAGAGAGAAGTACAGGTATCAAGGCCATTATAGGAGTAATCTCCTGGTTTCCAGCTCTCTTGGCCTCCTCATCTGCTAATCTATTTCACCTTGCCCAAAAAGAATTTCTTATTTGATGTCCCTTTATATGTATTATTGCTACATGCCTTAGGAGCCAGAATATTTTCCAGTATCTCTCTCTGACTAATGTATGGTGGACCAGTTCTTTACCCTTACTATTCACAAACCCTCATTCTTCCCAAATTTTCCAAATATATGCACCACACCCCAGGCATATTTCAAATCAGTGTATATATTCCCATCTTGGTCCCTCAATAACTTCAATGCTTGATTTAAGGCATACAATTCACAAGTTTGAGCTGACCAATGGACAGGTAGACTGTCCTTGGCAAAATGGCAATTTTATCTCCATCCACAATAGCAAATCCATTTTTCCTTTTCCCATCTACCATCCTAGAAGAGTCATCTATAAACCAATTTACCACCCCAGGTATTGGCTATTCTTATAAATCCTCTCTTACTTTTGTTTGAAAATCAATTAACTCTAAGCAACAATGTTCCTCCCTGAGGGATGGTTCTGTTCCAGGGGACAAAAAGGAGACAGGATTAAGCCATCCCTCCACCCTTCCCTCAACATTGACACTAGGTGGAAAGGTTTTTCCAAGGTGAGGAGAGCCAATACAGGTGGTGAAATTAACAAATGCCTTAAGTTCTCAAATTTCTGATCACTCTCTTGATCCCACATGCTAGAATTTGGACTTTCCTCCAGCAGGTGCTTATACAAGGATTTAGTGTTAGCAGCATAAGAATCTATTCATGCCTGGAAATGTCCTACTAACCCCAGAAATTTGCATAGCTCTTTCTTTGTCTTAGCTTTGGGTATATTCCCTCAATTCCAGCAGGGTCCAATCTCTTGCTGCCTTCACTAATAAAATGCCCTAAATATTTCATCTCTCTCTCCACAACCTTCAGTTGATGCTCTAAATTCTTTTGATGCTCTAAATTCTAATCCTCCCAGGAAATTTAATAGATCAATGGTACAACTACTGGTGTGTTCCCTTGTATCTCCCACTACTAGTAGATCATCTACATACTGTAACACTCAAGTTCCCATTACTGTTGGAAATCTCCCATGCAATTTTCAAGGATTCCATCAAACAAATTCAGGGTGTCAGATATAGTCTTGCAGTAAGAGGCACCACCTCATTTGCTGCTTCCTTCCAGTCTCTGGATCTTCCCATTGAAAAGCAAAGAGGTTTCTACTATTCTTCTCTAAGGGGCAGCTCCAGAATGCATCCTTTATGCTTCCTATTTAAAGTGGGGTATTGGCTGAGATTTAAAGGAAGCCAAAATGTTGAAATGAGAATGCTTATGTTACAAATATATATAGTCAAGCAAAACTAACTCTTGCATTGGCCATATCCCCCAAAATAATAAATTATGCATCCATCTGCTCTCTGAGTCCATCTATCATTTATTTGAGTCTTTTGGAATTTTGGTTGGTCAATGGTGTTCAAGTTTCAAACTTGTTTACCTTTACAATATTGCAGTTACAATTATCCTTTCCACATCTCATCTCCATCATGGGTTGGAAAAAGAAATTAAATGGGAATTTTGAGGGAGTTTTTAGGAAGCTGTAGGCCACACACAGAGTTTGCCAGCAAGATGACTCAGAAAAAGTATTTTTACTTAACATTGGTTATAGTAGTATAAACATCCCTAAAAGAAAAAGGAAAAAATTAGATTTTTCTCTCTGGTACAAAAAGGTCAAAAAATTTTACACAGATTTTTTGGATTTTAGAGGTGCAGCTTCCCTAATTCCTATGACTTGGAAGGGATAATTATTGTATTAGTTATTTTACTGGTTCTGCTCACTTTATTCATTAGTTCATGCAAATCTTCTTGTAAATAAAATTTTTAAATGATCATTTTGCTTTTTAAAAAAATCATTTAAAATAATTCATTATTAATACCTGCTTAATTTTGATTAATTAAAATTGTTACTTTAAATAATTTATCTTCAATACCTGTTTGATTTTTTTTCTTCTATGATATATGACAGTTAATAAAAGTTAAAATATTTTATATTATTGCTTAATTTGGTAGTCTTTGTTTAATAGATTATCATGTCTGTACAGAGGATGCTGCAAATCAAGAAATATCATGTCTCTAAGAAATCAAAATATTGATTCTCACAAAGGGCAAAGTATAGTTCCACCTCTGAATATAAATACTCAATAGCTTATCACCAATGACAAATTAGTCAAAGAACCAATGTTAAAGATGTCATCAAAGAGATGATCAGAAAATAAAATGGACCAGAATAAGGGATACCAGATGTGAGGAAGGACATAACAAAAGATACACAAGAAGAGATGTGAGTGGATTATAATCTCTCTAGGAAAGGGAGTTACCAATTTTAAATCAAATCATGGATTCATTAAAGGGATTCTAGAAGTATATGATCATCTTACATCTAATAAAGTAAATAGGATTTTCCTTGAAAAGATTTTGCCATTTTCTTTTTCAGTATGGTTCCCATTTTACAGATGAAGAACTGAGACATATAGGGAGTTAAGTGACTTATCCAGGGATAACATATCTAGTACATATCTGAGGTGGGATTTTGTAGTATTCTCTACTTTTCTAAAATATGATGGTTCTCTGTGAGCAGGTTTCTCTGGGGAGGCTTCTGGAGGCAGCCTTAGTTTCAGTTCAGATTAATAATCACCTCAAATGCAGCCAGGGATTAAAGTACAGTCCTTTATTGTCTCTTCCAAAATAGCCCAGTTAGTTTTCTTAGTTTTTTTAGAGGGCTATCTCCCTCCTTGGTTCCAAGAGCTCTTGCAGCTTGTCTGCCAGCTTCAGCCTCCAGCTCTCTCTGAATCTTAGTTCTCCTCCCCCGACTGAATTCTGGCTCCCAATCTCTTCAATTGACTGACTGACTGACTGACTGAAGCTGTAAGAGCTTCTTATATATGATCTCTTAAAGGTGTGAACCCAAAGGTTGACTTCTCTGAGAGAGTGGGATTGTGGGAGGTGTAAACTTGTGAATCTCATACTGAATCCTGAAATCTCCCAAACTTGTGAACTAATGTGTAAGCTAATGTGTGAACTCTCAAAGGTGTAAACATAAGCATTGTTTCTACCAGTTCTAGTGGCTTAACACCTTGTAAGGATTCTAACAGGATTTGAACTCAGATCTTCCTGATTCCAAGTCTGGTGCTCTATCCACTGCACCACATAGCTACTCCCTATTGGAATTTGAGACTCAGTATTTGTCCATAATGATTCATTAATATACTAGTGAAATGGAATTTTATACATATGTGTGTGTGTATATATATATATACACACATATGTATATATATATATATATATATGTGTGTGTGTGTGTGTGTGTGTGTATGCATATACATATATGGGTGTGTGTGAATACCAGTGAAACAATGCACACATTCCATTTTTTTTTAGGAAGGGATTTATTCTATTTCTTTCTAATAAATAGTAAGTAAAAAATATTTGGTCTATTTCCTCTTTCTTTGCATTTTTTTTTTTTTTTTTTTGGTTAGAATTGGGGATGCCTAAAGGCCTGTGATTTCAGTAAGGAAACTCCTTCTAGCAATGGAATTTGGACCTATACTGCAAGTTACAATCTTTGATATTTGTCTAAGGTAGAGAGAGGTTAAATGATGTGCTTAAGATCACAAACCAGTAATATTAGAGAAAGAACTTCATTCCAAGACTAGCTTTCTCTTCACTAAACCATGTTATCTCTCTCCTTTGTCACCCTCTTCTAATTCAATCATTAAGTAGAGTTTACAGAGCAATTGTCAGGTCAAAGAGTTAATTTTGAGAAGCACGATATTTGGATTTCAGGCTGACTTCTCTTTTTTAAAGTCTTACATGTTGTGATTGAAATGTTTTATTTAATTTTTGTTGCCCCATCTCATTTTATGCCCTTCCCCTAAGGTGAAGAAATAGGGAAGGAATAAAATCTTTTGTATCTCTATCTGCCACCCTTCTGCTTTAAATTCAAGCTTCTATTCTGATAAGAAAAGTCACGTTTCTTGAGGCTTTCTAATTATCAGCACTGATTTTTTTTTTATACCAGTTCTGAGATAGCTAGAAAAATGTTGGAATATTCCCTAATATGAGGTTTTGCTAATTAGCAATGAGACCTGAAGAAGTCACTTCATTTTTGTTAGTTATTATTATTATTACTTCTCTGATCATCAGTTTTCTCATCCATAAAATGCAAAAATCAGTACAGAGATTTTCTAAGGTCCATTTTAGCTCTGACACTCTATGAGTGAGGGAATGGCCAGTCCAGTACAGGATAGGGATTTAACCTGAAAGGTGCCATGACATCAAGGAATGCAGGGCTCAAAGTAAGAGACATTAAAAACAAAATGAATCAGGGTGAATTATTCCTTTTCTGGTACTTTGTTTTTCTTCAGATTACTCATGATACGTTCTTTTCCAATAGTATTTTCCCAAATATATGCAAAGATAGTTTTCAACATTTTTTGTAAAACTTTGTGTTCCAAAATTTTTCTCTCTTCCTCCCTTACTTCCCCCCTTCCCAAGACAGCAAGCAAATTGATATAGGTTAAATATATGTAATTCTTTTAAATGTATTTTCATACTTTTCAGGTTGTGCAAGAAAAATCAGATCAAAAGGAAAAAAAACATGAGAAAGAAAAATCAAACAGGCAGACAAACAATAAAAACAAAGGTGAAAACATTATGCTTTGATACACAGTCTCTATAATTCTCTCTCTGGATGTATTTTCCATCCCAAGACTATTTGAAAATTAAGCATGACTTTAAAAGTTTCCATCTTTTAAAAATTATTATTTTTCTTTTCCTATTTTTTTCATTCCTTGAAAAAAAAAACACTTAGATTTAATTTTTAAAGGTACTGACCTAAACCTGGTGGCTGCAGGGGTATTTTTTTCCAAAGAGTCTAGTCTGAACTTGTCTGTAAAACTTGTCTGCCCAAACCCTGTGTTTTTGTTCTTTCACTCCATTTTATTATAGACTACAAATGGAAAGACCAAAAAAAAAAAAAAAAAAAAAAGATGTTTTAGGGCAAGTAGCATAGGATTGTCCTATGAGGACACACAGACATCTACCATGTGCCAGACCTCTCATCTAATCAATATCTACTCTGTGCCAGGCACTGTGCGGAGAGTAGATATAATTAATAAAAAGATAGTTCCTATTCTCAAGGATTTTACAATCTAATCAGAGAAGACAATATACAAAAGGAGGTAGGAAAGAAGAGTGGGGAGACTTGTTGAGGGGTAATCTGGTGCCATGGAGATGAAACTAGGCAGAAGAGCAAATGCAAACTGGTGTGGACTAAGAGCCCACTTTCTGCCTTCAGAAGAAAGAAAGGCATTCAGAAGAGTTGAGCCCTATAATGAGAGGGAGACTGAGGAAGATGGTATCAATTCAGGCTTGAGTTACCTGTGTAGAGAAGAGATTATTTTGGGAATGTAATGCCAGAGAAATTAAGCGAGACAGAGATTAGAGGACAATTTAATAATTTATTAAATGGAGAGATATACTGAGACCAAATGGATCCATGGTTGGTCCCAGGGATGGACGAGACTATCATCTCAAAGAATCCAGCTTTGAGCATTAGACAGCAAGACTCTTTTATAGGATAACAAGAACAATGACATAATGGGGGAGGTACCTGGATGGGGATAACATAATGGGGGGGAGGCACCTAGGATGACACAATGGAGGGAGATACTGGAGAGGTTACTGATATTCTAATGATGTCTAAAATGGATAGATCTTTAAAAATCCTGTCAAACGTTAAGAAAGAATTTAAAGATATAAAACCTTTATCTCATCAAACATTAAGAGGGAAAGGTTGTAACCTGAGGCAGAGTAACTAAATAGGACAATTGAAGAAACTGGGTCAGGACATTAAAAGGGAACTGTGGGCACAACAGGAGGAGCATCTTGTTTTATGGAGTAAAACAACAGGCAGAACAATACATCCAAATTGGAACTTCTAGTTCACTTTGCAAAATGTGTATGTTTGTGTGTATATATGCACATGTGTATATATGTATACATACAGAGCCACAAATATGTATATATATAATTACATATTTGTGTATGTATACACATCACACACATATGTGTGTGGACATGGCATAGATATTTAGCGAAATGATCCTTTAAGAAAAATTGCTATAAAACATCCCACTCTACCAAACCTGAAATGCACTCTCCCATAGATACACATGGCAAATGGAAGAATATGCATACATAGGGAACATAGAGATTCACCTGCAGGGAATATGAGTGGAGAGGCATACCCATAGCAAATATATATGATAAGGATATATAAATGAAGGAGACAAATTTAGGGAATCCATATGGTCAGGGTACATGGGAGGAGAGACAACTCATTCCTTCAGTACTAATATTATGTCCCTAATTTTCAAGATGGTTTTAATTTCTTATGAATTTATAGACTAATTTTATATATTTTTGGTTGGCCAATGAAGGATGCTCCTAAATTGTCTGCAGCTCAGCTAAATAATGTCAGGTGCTGTTATATACTGGATGTGTAATTTCCACACAATACCGCTTGGTATAATTTCTACTTCCTCAGACTTTTGCCGAACCAAAAATTACAACTGTTGGGTGTTGCCATGCTCTTTTAGGAAAGACTTTTCTCTTTTTTCTAAATTCTGCTGTAGTACTAGTAGCAAGGTTCCATTTTCTCCTTCCTTTAGAGCCCTGATATAAAAGTATGAAGTATTTTAGTTCCCTGTAGGACATTGTCAGCCTTAGGTCTGAGGAAGCGCTAAGCCTCTTCAATCATCAATTAATATCTTTAGGTTAGTCTTATCCAACTAATGGACTAGGCATTCTTGTTCTGAAATCTCATTCTAGATTTGATAACTGTCTAGCATAATTTCCAGATTTTCAGTTCCAAAGCAGGGATATAAGACAGATAATAGCTTTTTTCCATATAATTTTCAGCAGCTGGAGTTTTAGAGGTTTTGAGTTCCTCACTTTTTAACCCCAAGTCTCTTGCATTCATTAAAAAGAAAAAAAAAAAAAAGAACTAGAGAAAACATTGAAAAGCAACTCAGCAAGTTCATTGCCTCTGCTACAAGTTTATACTTTGATCTTTTTTTTGCCAATTAGTCTTTCTGGCTCCTTTTCTTTTTTGGTTGTTTCATGCTTTCAGATTTGTTTCTTTGACCTAATTTAGGTCAAGGATTATATCTTATTTTCTTTCTGTATATCCCAGTGCATAATTTCTAGGTATAGAACAGAGGTTAATCAATTTTTTTCTTCCTTGAAACTACTTTTGATTTCTTAAGAAATCTAATGCCTTTGACTGGGGTGGAGGAGGGCTACATTTTTTACATGGAGATCAATGAAAGTTGAAGGTGTGTGTGTGTGTGTGTGTGTGTGTATTACTCTTTTGTTTGCAGATGATCTTACTTTCAATGCAGCCTGTGAAGTAGAGATGCATTGAATATTGTGGATAAGTTCACTCATGCTGGCACATCATCACATTGATGATGACTGAAGACACATGCATTGCTAGAACTATCTCAGTGTTTGTAAGGCTCTAAAAGAAAATGTGGGAGAGGAAAAGTATTAAACAAAATGAAGGTCTACAGAGCCATTGTGCTGACCTTTTCATTGTATGCCTGTGAAACCTGGGCAGAATACCAGCTCTATGCCAGGAAACTAAATCGCTTACATGTGAATTGTTTTAGGAAAATTCTGAAGATCACCTGGCAGGATAAAAAACCAGAAATTGACGTTCTTTCTCAAACTAAACTGCTAAGCATTCCAGCTCTACCACAGAAAGCACAACTCCTTTGAACTGGACACATTGTTCGAATGTCAAATGCATGTTTACAAAAAAATTTTATTTTATGAACTCACATAGGATAAGTGTTTACTAAGTGGTCAGAGAAAGGATACAAGAACACTTTCAAGATCTCTCTGAAGAACTTTAGAACTGACTGTATGACACAGGACTCACAAACCCAGGATTGTCCAACATAGCATGCCCTCATCAGAAAAGGTGCTGTGCTCTAGGAGCAAAAAAGAACTGAATTAGCTCAGAAGAAACACAAGAAGCTCAAAGTTAGAGTCTATACTATTTGTCCTCTTCTACACCCTTAAAGCTGCCATCCTCATTCAGCTCTCTTCTAGTCTATTAATATAACTTTCTTATTAATCTCATTGCCTTGAGACTCTTCCCACCACAATCTACCCTCCATTCAGTTGCCCTAAAGTTATATTCCCAAAGAATTAGTTTTACCATGCCATTTCCCTACTCTATATATTCTTGGGGCTTCCTATACCTCCATGATAAAATTTAAAGTCCTCTATTCCTGGTATTTAGAACTTTTCATAATCTAACCCTATCTTACCTTTCCAGTCTTCTTTCACTTTACCCCTTTCCACAAATTCCTCATCTCACTCCACATTTTTTTCTTTTTAAATCTATGTATAATATATGTGTGCATGTGTATTAATAATATTTTATTTTTCCAGATACATACTAAGATACTTTTCAACATTTACCTGTGCAAAACTTTGTCTTCCAAATTTTTCTCCCTCCTTCCCTCTTCCCAAGACAGCAATGTAACTTAAATGTGCAGTTCTTCTAAATATATTTTCTAATTCATCATGCTGTGAAAGAAAAATCAGATCGAAAGGGGAAAAAATGAGAAAGAAAAAAAATCCCACAAGCAAACAAACAATAATAACAACAAAAGGGTGAAAATACTATGCTTTGATTCACATTTAGTCTACATAGTTCTCTTTGTGGATGCAAATGGCTCCTTCAATAGAAGTCTATCAGAATTGCCTTGAATCAATCTCATTTTGAAAATAGCCAAGTTTATCTCAGTTGATAATCACATAATTTTGTTACTATGTACAATGTTCTCCTGGTTCTCCTCACTTCACTCAGCATCAGTTCATGTCTTTCCAGGCTTTAAAGACCCAGTAGAGATACTGCTGGATCGTAGGGTATGCAGTTTTGTAGCCCTTTGGGCATAGTTCCAAATTGTTCTCAGGAATGTTTGGATCATTTCACAACTTCATCAACAAGGCATTAGTTTCTGTTTTCCTACATCCCCTCCAACATTTAACATTATCTTTTCCTGTAATTTTAGCCAGTCTGAGAGTCAATCTCCACATTTTTAATCCATTTTGAAATGTTTCTACCATCACAAAAACCTCTTCTACACATCCTACACATTTCTTTCTATTCACATAGCTGCCATTCTGATGCAGATCCTTATTTCTGCACTAATTCACTAGCCTTTCAGTTAGTTTCTCTGCCTCATTTTTCACCACTCCTGTCAATATTCTACTTAAGTTTCCAAAGTTATATTCTTAAAGTAAAGGCCTTGATATGTCACTCCTCTACTCAAAAAACTCCAGTGGTCCCCTATTACCTCCAGGACCACATACAACATCTTCATTTGATTTTTTAAATCTCTTTACAACCTGCCCTTTTCCTACCTTTCCAGTCTTCTTACACCTTACTGCTTTTGTCATGTTCAAGTCATACAAGAATTATGAGTGACACTCATTATCTACTGGTTTCTTCATAGCTTTTTCTACAAGTCTGGAATGTTCCCTCTCCTTGTCATTGTTTCCAGGTTTCCTCTCAGTTCAAATTGTACTTTTTGTAAAAACCTTTCATTGTCCTTTTTAATGCTTGTGCTCTCCCTCTGAGTTAGATACCTTGTATATATCTTGTATATACTAAGTTGTTTGTATGTTGTTTTCTCCATCATATTATGAGTTTCTTGAGGGCAGGGACAATTCCCCTCCCCTCCTTTCATTATATCCTTATTGCTCAACACATAACAGGATGCTTAATAAAAACTAGTTGACTGATTTCCTAATTAGCTTCTCCTGCTTCATTGTAAATATTGTCTATTATCTTATTTGGGTACATGAGTGTTCCCCTCTCCTTTTCTATTTATGTCACCATAATAAAATCTATTGCTTCCCACCCCCCCCAGGCAATTGGGGTTAAGAGAGTTGCCCAGGGTCACACAGCTAGAAAGTATTCAGTATCTCCAGTCACATTTGAACTCAGATTCCCCTGACTTCAGAGATGGTGCACCACCTAGCTACCCCCCACAGCCTTCTTTAAAAATGTGTGGCAATCTATTCTCTGATGGCTCCAGTTTCCCCCAGGGAGGATTCTGGTTACTAATTCCTAGCAGGTTTTTTTACCCCTGCCTCTCCCCACTTAAAATGTACATTCTCAAAGAGCAGGGACTCTCTATTTTTATATTTGTATTTCTGGCACTTTGATTAATGAAGAGTGATTTTAATTTATTTGTCAATGATTTTTCTTTTTTGTCTCCACATTACTTAGGCCTAGTCCAGTATCTAATTTAAAAGGTACTTAATACATAACTCTTGACTTAAATTGAATTAGAAATATTCGAGAATCAAGAAGAAACAAGGTGTGGTAACAGTTTGGAGAGTTGCTAAGTAAGGATTCAAGATTGATGATAAATTGGGATGAAACTTCAGCAACTCAGTAATAGATGCTGAATTAAGGCTTGCTTATCACGGAGTAGCTAGAAGAAATCAGCCAATACATGGGGTTAGTCGCATTTTTTTTTGTGCTTTTCCAGTGGGTGAAATGGAGCAGCTCTTTGGGAGATTGTCCCGGTTTACTTTGTAGAGATAGTACAATTTTTTAGACAATGGTTTGATAGGGGCCACTTGACCTGAGAGTCCAGATTAACTGTGTGATTAACTATCTCTGCGACCTTGAGCAAATCCTTTCACTGATTTTGCTTTCAGTTTTCTTGTTAGTCATTTTGTTTTTCTTTTAGTCAATTTAGTATTGTAATACTTAAACTAGAAAGCACCTTATGAATCACATTTTCCTCACTTCATGGGAGAACTTTTAAAATTACCCAATTCGGTTGTTTTATTTATGAATATAGAAGATAGAAACTCAAAATAGTTAAGCAATTTGTCAAATGTCACATCTAGTCAGTGATTGAGTTGGAATTCAAGCATCTTGACTTGGATTATCTCCTTTTCTCTACAACGTGGTTGTATAACACTTGAGATTTCATTGATCAATATATGTATATTGCATAGTACCATAGTTGGTGCTAGATACACAAAGCAAAAAATGTGGTGTCTGTACCTCAAAAGAGTTTATATAACAGGTAACACATCTAGCACCAAGAGTTTACTGAATATCATCTCACTTGATCTTCTAAGTTCCATTTATTAGCCTTAATTTTCAGATGAAGAAACTGAAACAAACTTTGATCACGTGACTTGCCCAGCGTCATCTAAAATCAAATTAGCTCTCAAGATCAAATAGTTAAATTTGAACTCAGGTCTTCTTTAATTAGGTTTGGCACTATCGACTGCGCCACCTAGCTACCTCTTCTCAAACCTCTCTAAGCCTAACATTAGAGATTTAGACCTGGAACAGAGACCATGTAATACAAATCCTTCTCAAGTTACACATGAGGAAAAGGAGGATCCAGGAAACTTAAATTAATTGCTCAAAGACAAAGGCAACACTTGAACCTAAATCCTTCTACTCCACCAGTGCTGTATTCAAAGTTATTTCCTAAGTGATATTTTTCCTATAAAAAGGATAGCACTATATTTTTTCCACCTTAATTTGTATTGCTAAAATGGTTGAGGACTGTTAGTTTAGGAAACAGGACTTTTATTTATAATTATTAATTTGGGGAAAGGGCGGGGAGTGGGGGAAGGAAGAAGGAGTCTCTCCACACAGTCTCTGACTGTGGACCCGATTCAGTTTCTAAAAGCAAAATAGCCACAGACAGTCTTAGGGGAAAAAAGGGACTCTCTTTTTCTCTTTGTTGTTTAATCGTTACCTTCAGATAAATATGTAAATATTATATTAGGAGAGCTTCCCTCTTCGGTTTTTTGACCTGTCTCGTTTATTCCCTGACTCTAATTCTATCTCCTGGAAACTTACAGCAAGAGGTAAAATTAGAAGACTTGGAGTGGGAAGTGGCAAGACGGCTATAGCTAGGCTTTCTGGAGCTCTCCAGTTTGGAAAAGGAGACGGTCCATTTCTAACGTCGCAGGCTTTCAAGGCGGAGGACTTAGAAACTGCTGTGAAGAGAAGAAGAAAAGCGGAGGTGAAGAGTATTTGCTGAATCTCCCGAGTTTATCTAAGTTATAGGGGCCGGCAGTCTAAGAAGTTGTATTCAAATGAATGTGCAAAGAAAAGAAAAGGAAAATAGAAAGCACGGATAATTTAAATACTCAGAAAGTTAACCCCCTTTTACAGTGAAATGGTGGGAGCCCCAGCGAATGAATGAAAAGCTGGGGGAGGGAGAGAAGGAGAAATTAGAGGAAGCTAGGAAAGAGGTGGAAGGGGAAGTGGGGTGTGGTGCGTATAGCGGGGTGGCTGGAGATGCGGGAGGGATAAACAGCAGCTCAGAGCCAAGAGGAAAAAAAAGGAGGAGGAAAAAAAAAAAAGAGTCCTAACTTTGCACGCCTCCTACTTGTCTCCTCCCATCTTCTCTTCCACTCCACCCCAGTGGAGCTGCGGCGGCGGCGGCTGCAGAAGCTTCCCCCCGCAAATCTACTTCACTACCCTTAGCCCGCCGAAAAGTGGGAGTCAAAGAGAACGGTCTCGCTCTTCATCCTCCTCTTGCTTCTCGTCCTCCCCGCCCCTCAAGCATCAACTCTGCCCCTCCGACCTGCACTCCAAGAGCCCGCACCCTTCCTAGGTGTGCTAGTTTGGCTCCCATTCCTTTCTTCCCCGCCTCCTTCTCCTGTCCCGACCAGTCTAGTCTTTCGAGTCCACAGTGGGTTGGCCCAGGCTAGTGAAGGAGCTGGAGGGGTGGGGGGAGGGAGGGGGTCGCCAAGCTATGGTGTTCTCTTGGGCGCCCGGAGCTTCTGGCAGCCTCCCGGACCAGTGACTGGGGCTGGAGGAGTCCAGTGGAGGCGGGGAGGCTGAAGGGGGAGTGGTGCTGGAGATCAAGGGAGAGATCCTAGGCGGCCGGCCGGAGGACAGGGAAAGCTAGAGGAAAGGCTAGAAGAGGGCACGGGACTGCGGGAATACGAGAGCAGCTGGACTGGCTCTAAGAGAGAGGACGAAGGACGTCTCTAAAGAGCACAGGTAAGGGGTCGGAGTTGCTGGATCTGGGGGAAATGGGGGAGGAGACTGGCGTTCTAGTAGGGATTCTTCTACGGGCTAGTTAGTGAGAGGTTTAGCGTTTTCTCGGTTTGAAAGTCGGAGCCCAAAGCATCTTTCCGAACGCCGAAAACTTTTTTGGTTGTCACTTTCTTGCAGCCACTTTACGAGATCTCATCAACCCCAGCTCTGGGTTGGGGTGTTCCGACTGAGGCTGTGGTACTTTGCCTCGGGCACAACCGAATTCCAAACTTTGCTCTTCTTGCCTAGGGATAGTTTTTCTGAGCCTTGGGAAGAAAGTTTCTTCGGTGTCTGGGGGCGCTAGCTCCCGCGCTGTGTACACCCGGAGGGTACTGTTTATTGTGTAGATTTATAGGTTGGGGGAACGTGGAGGGGGCGGGAGCCGCAGTTTATCCCTGGGGGTATTTTCCTTTCCTCCTGAGTTGGGGGAATCTATAGACAAACACCTGGGAACCGGTGCTTCTGGGGGCGGAATGGGGGAAGGGAGACAGTTTCTCTTGCTGCTTTTACTGTTGTGGACTAGTCGGTAGCCTCCCTGATTACATAGACGCTTGGGGGAGGGGGTCTGGGGTGGGAATAGGGTGGTGGTGGGGGAAATATGCGGCAAGAGGGAGGGGCAGAGAGGGGTGGTTGGTTTTACCCTTCTAATGCCTATCTTTAGCTGATTGGGATCTTGAGGGGTTGGATGCTTTACTAGGCGATAATGCAGCGTTTTAAAATGAGTAATCCTGACCCGTGCGTGTCCGCCAAATGGAGAAAATATATCTTTGACGTAGTAGTTGTCCTAGTGTCTCCCTCTGTCTCTTTCTCTCTGTGTGTCTCTGTCTCTGTCTCTCACTGGAAACTTTTGCTTTGGGTCATTAGTTTTGAAATGTGGCTTCTTGTTGCTTGATGTTGCCAATAATGGTTTGAAATTTATTCTTTGTTTTTTACTGGACGATATATACAGTAGTGAAGGCATCATCCTGGACTTAACTACTTCCATCCTAAATTAGATGGTTATGTAGCTAACTTAGGCCTTTAGAGTTGACTCTTACAGGGCCTAAAATCTACTTTATCTCTTGCTACCTTTTCCTCATCATTTCAGGTTTAAAAAGTTGTCGGAAGTTTCTTTTCTCTTGGATTAGAGTGCCTCTTTTTCCAATTTTTTCTTCGCCCTCACCCTACTTTTTCCGTCCATCCCTCTCCAGATGGGCACTTAAAATAACCTAACTGCACTATTCTACCTAGTTTGTCTAGTCATCTTTGAAGTTGAGACATGTAATTTAGACCCCAAGCTTCTGGCTGGCAGCAGTCTTTGTCTCCTGGGGGAATGATATATACGTGTGTATAAATAAAATATATAATATAAATAAAAGTAATATAAAAATTATAATAACAATTATATATATTAAGAAGGTGTGATCTTGTCTGGCAAGAATAATACAGTAAAGAGGATGTCTTGTTAAAGTTGTCATTGTTGTCTGGGCCATCACATAAATTTGCTTAGGGATCTTGGTTTTTATTATTTAAACTGCAGTGGGAATGCTAATTATTTTGTCTAAAATTTTCTTTTCAACCATGATAAAAAAGGAGAAAATCTGAATATATATACTAGTTGTGTTGAGTAAATATATAATCCATTAATTTCTTGCAACTTTTAGTTTTAAAACATGAATAAAAATGAATTTAGGAAGAGATACAGCTTGGTGTAGTAGAAAAATTACTGGACTGAAAGACAGGAGATTTGGGTTCTAGGTCTATTTCACTAACTTGTTGGGATCTTGGCCTAGTCACTTAATTTACTAGGGCCTCAGTTTCTTAATTTGTGAAAGGAGACAGTTGGACTAAATTTTAAAAAGTAAACACTATTATTATTCCCATTTTACAGTTGAGGAAACTTAGACAGATGGAGTAATTTGCCCAGATGATCTCTGAAGTTCCCCTTCAGGCTCTAAAAAAATTAAATAGATAATACAATGTTAAATAGACAAGAAGTAGGAAATAGTTTTTAAAAAAAAGAAAGGAAAAAAAAAACAGTTAACAAGGAGGAAAGTTAGGGGATCAGAGGATACATGAATAGGAAGGTCAACTCACAGAAGGAAACAATTGGGTGGAAGACAGGGAACTTAAACTTTCTATATCTTCTTTTCTCTCATGAGAACATCTGTAATACTGTTTTTAGTATTCTTGGAATACTTTTTTTTTTTTTAAATATCTGACCATTACTATTCTTAAAACTGATATGCTGTTCCTTGGGTCTACCTTATTATTAATATGATTTACTCAACTCAAATTTACATAGTGGCATTGCTAATGCCATCAGAGGCTGCCAAGATTCTATTTCATTATGTAGTGAAATGTGCATTATTGCTATTAATATATATTAATGATATGTCAGTAATAATAATGCATATTTGTATAGTGCTTCACAGCTTACAAAGCTTCCCCAGCTCTATGTGATAGACAATCCAAAATCCATCTAGTTTTATAGATGAGGAAATTGACTCTCAAAATGAATTAATTGGTTTATAATATGACAGAAGAGAGGAGGGGAAGGTCTAGAATTTCAATCCACCTCTTTTAATTCCAAATTTAATTCTTCACAATACCCTAACTGTTATTAAGAAATAATATCAGGAGCAGTTCAGTGGGTAGAGAGCACTGGCCCTAAAGTCAGGAAGATCTGACTTCAAATCCATCTGTCTTTTTTTTTTTTGCTTTTTTTTTTTTTTCTTTATATTCCTCAGTTGTAATATGAAGATAACAAAGTGCTGGATCTTGAGTCTGGAAGATTCATCTTTCTGAATTCTAATCTGGTCTTGCTTGCTAGTTGTGTGATCCTGGGCAAGTCACTTAACTCTGCCTGCCAAAAGAAAGACAGAAAGTGACTTTGGAGATTCTGAATGGCAACCCTTCCAGGAAGGTTCATTTTGAAAACCTCTTTAAATGTAATATCATATTTGTGGACTTTGATTTTTTTCTAGTTATGCCATAAACTTCACAGTTTAAATAAAGAAAGACTCAAGGGAACCTGTTGTTAGAGCTACTAGAAAAATTTTGAAGGAAAAAAATAACACTTGCTAAGTTGGTTTGCTACACTGTGATATTCATTCTGAAATCAACCATTTCGGGGATAAGAATCATATTTCAGCTTGGCAGGGGAAGCTGCAGGCCAGGCTGAATAATGATACAGCATTATCATAGCATAGAACTATGCTTTTGAGCTTCAGTAAGACAAGGTTGTTGAACTTTAGTTATGAGTACAAAATTTTAATGTCACTAATATTATACAACATATTTTTTCTTTGTTTTTTGATTTAAAAAATTAATTTCCACATTTATATCAGGAACAGTGGTATGTGGACTGCTTCATGTAGCCTAAATTGACCACAAATATTAACTCTTATGTTGTTGAACCCCCAAATGGGAAATTTGTGGTTAGTGCTCTCCTATCGTTTAGGTCCTTATCTACAAATATAATTTAATCAAAAGAAACAAAGTAATTATTTAAATAACTTGAGAGCTGTTATAGATGATTCAACTGTAGTTGTGATGGGGAACAATATGCTTCAATTAGCTATTTGGGGAAAATAATTAAATATTTAAATTTAAATCAAAAGATCTTTAAACACATTGGGGAAAAGTCTCTCCTTTGGAAGAAGCAATATGGAAATGTGTAAGAATTAAAGCCTATAAATGATGTCTTACTTGGTAGATGTATTTAGCCCATGCGTGAGTGTGGTTAAAATGTAGTAGCACTTTGTTCCTTTCCTTTAAATTGTGGTGTTTTTTGCACTTTTGAGGTATTTAGAGGGCTTACTTAGTGGAAAAAAAGTTTTTTTTTGTTGTTTTTTGTTTTTGTAATGATTCAGACTTGGCAAGACAGTGTGATGAAGTACTTTAAAAGTTACTCTATGAAAAAATAGTACTAGTAAAGAAAAATGCTTAATTACTTGGAGGGCATCTCCTGTAACTTTAATTTAATGTGATCATTTGGTATTTGGGAGTTTTGGAAATGAAATTTTTTATTGATTTTTGTCTTTGGGGGCAAATGAAGAAGTTAGAGCCTATGGGAAGACCATTTTAAAATGTTTAGAACTCAAGAAAAACTTAGAAAACACTGGTACCTCAGAGAAGTAGAAGATAATTTGCAAATTCTGCAAAATCCTCTTTTCAGCTCAATGACTATGAGCCTCTTGCTGAAACCAATAAAATAATTCTTTAAGCTAATTTATTGTTGTTTTTTCTGGGGGTGGGATGGGATAGAGTGGGGAGAAGGGAGGAGTTGGGCTACAGGGCTGTACTGGTTTGCTTTCTTAGATGGTTATCTCATTACCTCTCATATACAGAGAATTTCTAACAGTGGAGGACCATATTCTAGGAGTTCATGTTATTTCACATAATGCTTCATTTACAAGGATGGGACAAGTATCCCTACCTTTTGTATATAACAGCTCCTAAACTGATTGGATCATATTTTAAAATTATTGTGTCTATTGAAACCAATTTTTAAAAATCTTTTAACAGTAAAATAACTAATTCCACTATATGAAATTGTCTTCTGATTACAATTGGATTGCCTTTTTATGTTTTGTTCTGGGGAAAGAACATCAAGATACTTTTTTTTAAAAACATTTTTTGAATGGAAGAATTCTGAGTTTATTTTTTCTTCCTCCCTCCCTTCCCTCTTTCCTTCCTTCCTTCCTTCCTTCCTTCCTTCCTTCTTTCCTTCCTTCCATAGGACATATTCTTTTCAGAGAAAAATTTCGAAGTAGTGGTTATTATTAATCCATAACGTTTCAGTGGATCTTGTATGTGTCATACATGTTTATTTCAAACATAATTATTTGATCAAAAATATAGGAAAGTGATGAAAATAATGAGAGGGTTATATTTCATGAAATGGAAACAGTAAGATCTAATCTCACAAGGTTATTATGAGGCTCAAATTGATGTCAGTTATACATAAAAGGTACTTGTGAAATTTTAATCCCTCCAAATATATGTAAAAAAAACATTATTTCAGATATATATGGTTTTTAAAAATTGAATATAATCTTGTGGGGCAGGAACTATTTTATTTTCATCTTTGTAGCTCAGTAGATAGCAGAGCACCTGGTACATACTAGGTCTTGAATAAAGTTCATTGACTGTTTGGAATTCATCACAGCATCAGAGGTCTAAAATTTAGCAGTATTCCAGAAAGGAAAAAGAATAATGGTTTCCATTTTAAGGGATTTAGCTTTTATTTTTCTTGGTTTATCTTTATACTGCTGGAGGAAAAAAAAGCAGTGGGATATCAGAAGAGTGTAGTCTTGTGTTTTAACATTGTGTTTTAACACATTTAACAATGTGCTACTTTGTATAGATCCATATGCATAAGGCTGAAAGAGAAAAGCAGAATTGTTAGGTTTAAAAGAGTGATTAGGAAGTATGATTAAAAGTAGCCTCTTCTTTAAAAGTGAATAAAAAAGTAATGAATTAATTGGCAAAAGTTATTCCAAGTCCAGACAGTGAGATTTCTAGTATTGTAAGTCACTGGATCCAGAAGAGAAGAGGTTAACACATACTGTAGTGTAATAGGATAATAGTCATCTTACATCTTGCTAATAGTAATTTTAAAACTATTGGTGCATGTGAAAGACATATGGTTGATATAAGTATATTACAGATAGGGGAAAGGAAAAAGCATTTGCTGAGTGTCTACTGATCTGAGACATGTCAATAGATATAAGTTCTGAATCTTAAACCACAAATGTGAATATTCTGTTTTTAGCACATTGATTGATTTTCCCATTTTTCTTTTCTTCTTTATTTTTTTGAGCTAAGTCTACTTTGCTGCATCTAGTTTCTCATCTTCCTGTACCCCCTGGCACATAGTAAGTGCTTAATAAATGTTTGTTGACTCACTTTAGATTGTGAACTTCTTGGCAGTGATTGTCTTTTACTTTTTTTTTTTGGTAATCCCAGCCCTTAGCACAGTGTCTGGCACATAGTAGGTGCTTAATGAGTGTTTATTGGTTGACCTACTGCCAATACAAAAAAATCTATTTAGAATTTATATGTAGCTTAAATCAAATACTTTTGAATTGACTTGAGAATGAAAATTAGAGACAGGGACACAGTTTTCAGAGGCTAGATAATGTGATGTGCGTCTCTTTCTAGTTTTGAAGCTATACCTTGGGCCACTGAAGAAACTTCACCGTATCTCATATTTTACATTTGGAAAAATCCAAGTAATGAAAACTGCCTGCAAGGTTTTTGTTTTGAATGACAGGTTTATGTTTCTTGAGATACCTTCAAGATATCCATTGTATTCCTGGACTCATGGTAGTATTTTTCTTCTTCTAAATATTAAAATCATATTAAATATTAAGTATTACATTTTAAATGTTTGTCTTTTTTTTCTCCCTCATAGCATCTTTTATTAGGTAGATAGAAGCAGGTACTCTATTAACTTCCTTTTAGAAAAATTAATGTTTCTATAAAATTCAATTAGTGGATGAGGTGGGAGAATATTTCTAGTCTACCTTATTTTCATTTAGCATATATACACAGATAGGTATATATATACATATATATGTACATACATACATACGTGACATATATTTGGCAAGGCAATGGAGGTTAAATGACATGCCCAGGGTCACACAACTAATAAGTAGCAAGTATCTGAGGTTGGATTTGAACTTAGCAGGGCCAGTGCTCTCTCCATTGTGCCTACATATATTGTTAATTTAGACTTTCTCAATTAGACTCCTTTAACTTTTGATATTCCCCTGTGTCAAAAATATGACTTGCCATTAGGTTATTATTTGCATTGGCATTTTTTTTTTTGGTATTCTGCTTATGGCAAATTTTCTAGGTTATCCTTGTCTGTTAGGTACAGGAGTCAGAATTGTTGAGAGTTAGCATTGCAGAGCATAACAACAAAATCTCTTTTGCTATTTTTGATGCTATCTTTGAATAGAGTCGTGGAGAGGCATATTTGATTCTGGTATGGATCCTCAAAAACAATCCAATCTGCTTGTGCTCCTGTTTCAGTTACTGCAGGGATATGAATGAAGTAGAAAAGTCCTCAACCAGAAAAAAAAATTCCCTTATTTATTTGTTTTTTCTTTTCAGAGGGGGTTAGTGGGCTATCTCCAGTGGAACCAAATTTTGAAGAGCACCTGAGCTGGTGTGTACCATTCATCTTGAACCGCCTATTATTGCTTTCTTGTATGACCTTTCTCAAAAAAGAGCTTTTGTTGGGATGATGTGAATGTCTGGTTGTTCTGATCAGGGAACAAGAAAATAATTTCCAGCTGTGTTGAAAAATGATAAATATCATCGTAGAAAGTGTTATTTATTTAAGTATCCTATATCATTTGGGGATAAGTGAAGGAGAGGGATGAAATCCATGTTGTTCCAAATCACATGTTGTACATATGTATTCTTTTTGTTAAGGTGAAAAAAAGGTGTATCTGGAGCATCTGGAAAAGCTAGAAAGTAAGATTGGTAAAGTTACTCATTATAGTTAGTATTTTTTTCTTTTTCTTCCCATAGTAATAAAGGAAAATTCTTCCTGAAAGCTCATTCCTCATTTGATAATGTTACTTTTTATTAGTGAACCTATTGAACATCGAAATGACAGCTCTAATTCCTTATACTAAGAATTTTCAAAAAGAGGGATATACATATTCATGATAGAAAATTATCCTTTTAATTAGTGGGTACTTAATGTAGCTTGCAAATGAGAGGTCTATTTAATTTTATATATGAAGAAAGTGAGAAAGATTTAAAAAATTTTTTTCTTCCAAGGTCCCTAAATATTCAGAAATAAGCTTTCTAGATTCCAATTCACAGATATGTTTTTTCAATGAGGCTTTAACCCAGTGATATAAATATCTTTTCAACTATTTAAAAAATCTTTTTGCAGATTATTAAACTTAAATTTTATTCATCTAGTCAACCAGATCCCTTATTACATACTCAATCTTGCTTCAATAATGAGGTGATATTGAGAGAGGAGGACCATTAAAAGGACCTTCTGTCATGTGATCAATCTGCAGGAATTTAAGTAGTTCCTATTATGTTCCAAGCAGCATGCTTGAAAGTGTAGCTACAAAAAAAAAAAAATGAAATGGTCCCTGACATTCTATAGGAGTTCATATAATGTACACATATATACCACGAATGAGGAAGCATTGGCATTTTAGGAGATTAAGAAAGGCCCTAGTAGGATATGAAAGTTGAGCATTATAAGAGGTACATGTGATAAGAGAACACATTCCAGACACAGAACAGAATACAAAGCCATGGAGGAGACAGGAAATGGAATGTTTAGTATGGGGAACGAGAATGTCAGTTTTGCTGGAAAATTAGGGTATATTTTTAAAAAAAAGATATTACAACATAGAAAAGGATAAAAGCAATTCTAGAAAGGTATAGTGTAGCTAGACAGTTAAGTGGCATAGTGGATAGTGCACTGGGCTTGGAAACAGGAAGACTCATCTTCCTGAGTTCAAATCTGGCCTCAGATACTTACTGGCTATGTGATCCTGGGCAAGTCACTTAACCCTTTCGCCTCAGTTCCTCATTTGTAAGATGAGAAGAGGGAAATGGCAAACCACTTTGCCAAGAAAACTCCAAAAGGGATCATGGAGAGTTGGATAAGTCTGAATGACAACAGATTATAGCCAGGTTATAAAGAATTTTTATTATTCATTAAAAGAGGTACCATACTTCTGGTCACCCTAGGCTTAAAACCTAGACAACTTTCTCACATAGCCAGTCTTTGCCAAGTCTTATTTTTTTCTATTTTCACATAATCTCCATATATATGCACATACAGATAGCCATCTCCATATACTCACATGCATACACACATGTTTGTATGTACAGACATGTACAATCATCCAGGAATGTTTACATCCATCCATGTGTGTGTATATACACACGTACACACACACACACACACACACACACATATATATATATATATATATATATATATATATATATATATATATATATATATATATAAAACCATGTCTCATCTGACATAGCTGATTTGCTTATGTGGGCCCTTGTCACTTGCCTGAATTGTAGCAATAGTTTAGTTTTTTGATTTGTCTCCCAGCTGCATCTTTCCCCACTTCAATTCATTTCCCACTCAACTACAAAAGTGATCTTCATAAAGTATAGATCTTACAACATCACTCCTGCTCAATAAACTCTAGTGGCTCCCTATTACCTTATCAAATGTAAAAATCTTATGTTTTTTAAAGCCCTTCACAATCCAATCCTTTCCAACCTTTCTAGTCTTGTTACACTTTATTCCAAATACCTCTACCATTTCTACCCTTATTTTCCCTCCACATTTTCTACAGTCCCCTGTCATGGAATGTATAATCTTTGCTGTTCCTTGCACAGGACCCTCCTTCTCCCTGTCTATTCCCCATTCCTAGAATTCTCTCTTTCCTCTTATCTGTCTCTTGGCTTTCCTGAACTTTCAGTTTAAAACCTATCTTCTTCCAGAAGCTTCTCCTGATCCCCCACAATGCTAATGCCTTGTTTCTGTTGATTTTCTCTCATTTCTCATGTATGTGTGTGTGTATAAAATCTTGTATGTACATAGTTTTTCTGTTGTCTACCCCATTAGGTGGTAAACCTCTTGAGGACACAGAGGGATTTTTGTTACATTTCTTTGAATCTCTAGCTCTTAGCATTATGTTTGGCACATAATAGGTGCTTGATAAATGCTTGTTGACTTGACTTTTTAAACAATTTCCCAAAATTAAAAAAAAAATGTTGGTTCCTATGAAACCAAAGCTTTAGGTATTGTGTCTGTACTAAGTATATACTTCATATGGACTTGATTTTACTTGTCTCTGTACATATTGTATCTTTTCAATAGACTAAGTCCAATGAAGTCAAGGAATTTTTCATTTTTGCCAGCATCCTCAGCATCTTGGACATAGTAGATGTATAACAAATAGTTTAATTAAGTTCATTTGTTGAATACATCTATCAAATATTTCAATTGTGTGCCATAGGACTCGATACAATCAATATTCTTTTATTTTTCTTTAGGAGTCATTGGCCAAACTAGAGAGATAAGACATTTGAACCTAAAATTGATAACTAGTGCAAATTATTATTTAGTCACATTGAGGTCTCAAAGTTGACAGATATTTCAATATGTAAATATTTGATTATCTAGGAAAATAAAAAAAATTAATTTGGAAAATTATGAGCGATTCAGGGCAGCTAGGTGGCTGAGATAGAGCACTGGTCTTAGAGTTAGGAACATCTGAATTCAAATCTGACCTCAGACTCTTAGTAACTATATGATCCTGGGCAGGTTACTTAACCCTGTTTGCCTCAGTTTCCTCAGAGTTAAAATGAGCTGGAGAAGGAAATGGGAAACCACTCTGTGTCCTTGCCAAAAGAAACAACCATAAAACAAATAACAAAACCAAACCCCAAATGGGGTCACAAAGAGTTGACAGGATTGAAAGATTGGAAAAAAACTTGAGGGGAAGCCACAGTGCAATATAGAGTATGGGACTCACTATCAAGAAGTCCTACTAGATTCAATCTGTTTCAGGCAAGCTGGGGTAAATTTTGGCAAGTCATTTAATCTGTTTTAGCTTCATTTCCTCCACTCTAAAATAAGGAGGCTTAATTCAGCAGCCTGTATGAGATCCTTTCTTACTCTAATTCTCAAATGTTTTCTTGAGCTTCATGTAGTCTTTATCTGATATTTCATTAAAACTGCCAGAATTAAGAAAATTGTTTAAATTTCAAATTTGCAATTGCTTGTTATTCTTCTTCCTTCTGTCCTCTCTTTTTATATGGAGCTGATTATTTTTCTTTCGGGTGATTGAGGTGTAGCTTTGTATGGGAACAAAAAACAGAAAACACTAATGAATTCTTGTTTGTCATATACATGCTACTGACCTTATGCACTTTTCAAAATAAGGAAGTTGCTGACTCAGAGTTAAATGCTGCAATTCATAGCTGTCATTAAAAAAAAAAAACAAATTTGTTAAGTGTTTAATTGGGCATAATGTATGTGATTTTTTAAGAAAACTATATAGACTTGGTTATGGATATTTTTATGGGCATATAGTGCAAAAGCCTGACAAACTAAAATATTAAACTGACATGTATAGGCAGACAAGTACTTACATCATATACACTAGAATTAGGTGTGAAAGGGAAGAAACAAATGTGAGAACTTCAGAATGGGGCTGAGATTCGGGAACTTCTAGGTCTAGACTAGATAGAGAGGGTCAGGTCATTTTCCTATTGCACTTCAAACTCTTGAGTTTAAAGAGAATAGCAAAATTGAAAGACTATGGGCTTTGGAGTCAAAGGACTTGGGTTCATATCTCACCTCTGTGTGACACTAGGTACATGCACACTTAATTTCTCTTTAGCCGGAACATAAGGAGGTTGCCCAAGATAATCCTCAAGGTCTCTTGCAGCACTATATATGTGTGCTCTTATTTAAATACAAGAAACTAATGGGGAAGAAGAATGGAATAAGAGGAGATTTTTCATGGGAGGGTTGTTTTGAATTTTTATATTTTGACTAATTTTGGACAAAAATTTGAAATCTTTCTAAAACTGTCAGTCCACATTTATGCCATTCAGGGAGGGTTTCACAGACATGTGGTTCTTTGAGTTGGCATTTTTTCCTGTGTGTAGTTAATAGGCTTTTTGGGTGTGCCTTAAGAGATAGTTGGGTGGATTTCTGAATGCAGCATTCTTTTCTCTTTAAATTTTTCCTTTTTGGCTCCTGTTGATTCAGGATAAACCACATTGAATGGAAAGGATGTTTTTTGATGTGGTCATGAAGCAGTGATAGAATAGTATATAAGACAATACATGTTACTAAATATCTAGGAGAATGTTGTTTTGCCTGAAATGCTGTATAACATGGTTAGCTTAGCTGCATATGGGAGAACTGGCTGCTGGGTGTGAGCTCTCAGATAAGTGAGAATAGATTGGAGATCACCCTGGATAAGTCTTCATTTGAAGTATTTGGAAAAAGTCCACTAGTTTTTCTTATGATCACTAACAACATGCTGTGTGTGTTATTGTGAAATCATTACTGTGCCACATAGACGCTTCACTTTTTCTCAGGCCACGTGCAAAGAAGCTGACACTGCTTTTTTTTGTCAAGTTATTGTTATCTTTTATTTCCAACTTTGCTTCTAAAATGAATCTTAAAATAGTGATTCACATTTAACGTAAAGCAGAATTTTTTAAAAAAGCATTTGTATTTTTTTGTGGAATTAGTGCCATTTTTTTCTTTGGTTTTGACCTCCGACTGTGGGGAATGCCCTATTGTGGAAGAGTCTGTTTCCAATGTAGATCAGTAAAGATTTATAGTTTATGGTTTTAGAGAGCTTAATACTTGGGGCACTGAGTAGTTATGTGCCCATGGTCATCCAGTTAGCGTAAATCAGAAGCAGGGTTGAAATCCAATTTTTTTTGTGATTTCAAGGCCAATCTGTTGACTATACTGTGCTGTTTTTTCATAGATTTACATATGAGGTTTTTTTCTTCATTTTTTTTTTTTTAATAAAAAGAACAATTTTGGTTTGAGAGCTTATACTCTGTTAATGAGAAATTACCAGTTGAAATTATTTGCTCCTTTAGATTCAGTGGAGAGGGGAAAAAAATAGCCCAGAATACTGATGGTTTGGGTGAAATCTTTAACATCTAAAACAGAACTATAGAAGACATAGTTTTTGCTGGAGCCCACTGGACAGTGGGTACATTCACTGTTATAGTAGAAAGGCAGGTCAGAAAGGATGGCTCCTCATTTTAGCTGAATGAACTTGAGGATGATTTCATGTGAGATGACATTAGAGACACATGATATTGGCAGCTTTTGTTTCTTTCCAATAGTTAAAAATGATTGAAAATATATTTTTCTTGAATTTTGTCATTTTTCAGAGTACTTCAGTTTCTTTTATGTTTAGAAAATGAAAATATTTGGATCAAATATGAATTATTTTAATATTTATAAAATTTCCCTTTGATTTTTGGGAATTTTTGTTATTATTGAGCCAAAAAAAAGTTTCTTTGCAAAATTCAGGTATGTTCCTTTCGGTGTGTATTTTGTTCCTGCTTCATCAGCCCTGTCCCCTCCCTCATTTTTCCATTGAATATCTTGCCCTATGGTTGACTGGAGATCAAACGTGAAATGTTTCTGGGTCACTGCTTTCCATCTGATAATTTTGTCTTTTTGTTTGTTGTATTGAGGGGTTGGAGCTAGTAGAGAAGAGAAGAAACCAGTTAAAATCTGGCCAAATAGCTGTTCTCTAAAGGTAAATGCTTTGCAGGCTGTAGTACCTGTGGAATTCCTCAAATGCACAGTTCATTACTCCCACACCAAGCAAAAGGCAATTAAATTCTATGTGGAAGTTAATGATCATCCGTTTGAGACTCCTATAAGGGATACTTCTGAAACTACAAAGGCCAGTTGTGGTAGGGAGAGGAGGAGTTGGTATTCTATTTAAGATAAGGGTAATTGAATTCATATTTCTACCACATGGCTCAGGTCAGTAGAAAGTTATATTAGGATTTAACATTTATAATTTAGGATTTGGTCTCTTTAGTTGTGGATTTTTTTTATTTTTGGTCTGGCATTTTGAGAACTTAGTTTTGTGGTGGAATTCTTTCTACATACTGAACTACTGCTTGGTATAAATGGAAAAGGCAACCCAATCTTCTTTAATATGCTCCTCCACCTCCAACCACCAAAAAATAAAAATAAAAACTCACTTGAAAGAATTATATCAAACTCTTTGTGCTGAATTAAGATTTGTTTGTCCTGGTTAATATATGCCGTCAGTGGATACATGAAAGGAAGATGTGTAATTGTGGTTCTTTTTATGGAGTATTTTATTTTTAATCTAAGCAGATATGGAAATTAAGATCTCTTTGTTGGGGCACACAGTGGCGGATAACATTTTAAACCCTGACATGGTTTTCTGCTCATAATAAAAGTCTTCAAAGTTCAGATGAAGAAAATGGGGTTTTAAAATATTATAAGGAAATCACAAGTTAATTCTTAAGCTATGGTGGTTTATTTCCCTAATGTTAATTTTTCACAAGAAGAGATAGTTATAAAATTCTCTAGCTCCTATCCCATTTTCTCCTTAGTCCCCAAATCTGTATGCAATTGTTAAGTTTTTGTTTCTGTTATATGTCTGCTATTTGATTTTTAAAATAGATATTTTTATGTCAATACAGATATATCTACCTCTCCTCTTCTACCTCCTGAACCACTGCTTTTGACAAAGATTTAAGATGTAAGAGAGAAAATCTATCTTTAATTTTGTCATGTTACTTCTTAGTTTTATATGTTAGTAGAGAGGAGGAAATATATTTGATTTTTATTAAGGATTGACTTAATTTATATAACTATGGATTCAAAGCTGGGAATCATTTAGTCCAATCCCTTTATTTTATAGATGGGAAACTGAACCTCAGAGAGATGAAGTTCTTTGTTCAAACCAGAATTTGAATACAAATCCCTTGGTATAAAAATCAGCATCATTTCAACCATACCATTTCCTCCTCCCTCCTTTTTTTCCTGAAGGATGTGACTGTCACTTGGATAATTTGGTTTTTTTTTCAGTGACATCACCAATTAGCACTGCAAAGAGCAAGTTATTTCATCTCTGCCCTTGTATGTTCCTTTATTTTGGAGGACATTGAATATGTGGACTGAATTATCTTCTTTCCCTATCTCTTCTCCCATACACTTGCCCCTCATAGGTATATGCTGAAAATGAGCTTTTTTTAATGGGGGAAAATTTGCACTGAAGTATAAATAAAGTCTGAGTTTAACGTGTGAGAAAGATTTTGCACACCAGTCAAGTACACATGGAATAATTTAGGGGAACCAAGGAGCTGGGGAGATAGATGCCATTCGGGTTTTCAAGTGTACTAAGAATCATTGATTGGTTAAATTTCTTTGTGCTTAGTTAATATATACTTCTTTCTTCATTCTCATATAGAGGGCCAGAGAAGTTATTGTAAATGCTGAATACATAGGGTAAGAATACTAGATGAACATGAGAAAATAGCAAGGTCCTTATAAAAATGATTCAAAGTGAATATGATGGAGAGGAAGAAGAGTAAGCCTGGGCAGGGAGCCCTTTTGCATACTCTTTGGAAGAGTGTTGGCTGGCTCCCTGCATTCCTACTATACTTTTTTGCTAATTCAGGAGAGCTTGTATGGTAGGTAGTTGGAAGGGATAAGAAGAAAGGAAACTTATTGAAATTTATTGGAGGTTCTTGTTCCTTATAATCTATCTAGGGAAGACAATATATAGAGACTTATGTATATACCAAGAAGTTCAACTTTTTCATATTTATGATCTTTGAGAGTTGCTTGGTTTCATTTTGAAGTAATTTGCTCATATTCACAGAGCTAGTTTGTATTAGAGGCAAGACTTGCACTCAGTTTTAACCAACTACATTTTTGTAAAGAAATTATAGTCTGATTAGAAAGATACTCAGCAGAAAGAATTTGGGTATCATCTAGATTCAGATGTGACCTGTGATGCTTAATAATTGTTTCCTCATCTGCATCCCTCACTGCGATAGTAAAATTCATGCCTAAAAGTCCCTCTTGAATAATCTATCACTTCTAATTCTTCTTCCACTTGGCATTCAAAGTAATCTTAAAGCACAGTTTGATCGTCATTCCTTAGTCAATGAACTTCATTAGTTTACTATCACTTACTTATGGAATATAAAATCCTTTGGTTTTTAAAGTACCCTGCTGACTTTTCTAGTCTTATTACTTTACTCTGCTCTTTATCCTTCTTGCTGTTCCTTGTACAAGAATTCTGCTTTTTTCATTGGCTCTTCTTTCCTCCCACATCCCCATCCTTGAAGCTCCTTGAAAGCAACGATTATCCCAATATTTAGCAAAGGTTCTGGGTACATAGTCTTTTTTATATGCCTTAATGCCTTTTGCCTTAACTTTCATTCATCACAGTTTTAGGATATATTTATCTGCTTTAAAACAATACCACTACTTATCAGCATTCTTATAGGATTGTCAGTATTTCAGATTAAAAACGAAATGTTTTGTGATTTGATTAATCTCAGAGCTCCTGTTCAAGATCTCTCTCTCTCTCTCTCTCTCTCTCTCTCTCTCTCTCTTTCTCCCTCCTCTCTGAATTTTTTAAATAGGCAGGATTATGAAAATTGATACCATTTGGATTTATTCTGTACCATGCTGCTAATTAAATGGTGGAATATTTTTTATAATGTATAAGAATTTTTTAAAAAATTAATATTATGTCATTAATCAGTAAGGAAATATTTGAATGTAATGAGAGAAGCTTTTTCCTTTATAAAGAAAATATTTCTTGTCTTAAGTACTTTCAGTTTTAAAATAAACAGTAAAAACTTTGTCAGTATTCTTGTCACTATTTTGTTTTAGTATAGAGAAAAGATATGCAGAATTTTATAACTTGTGCTTCACCTATTCATTCCTAAAATTTTCTGCCTCTATGAATTTATATGTCAGTTGTTGTTTTGCTGACTTGTTTTCCTTTTTTGTTTTATTTAATCATAATATTATTATCATTATTATGATGATGATGATGATGGTTATTTTTGAAAGGAAGGTTCCCTGGGAAAGAGAATGATGTGAAAACAAGCTTTAAAAATACAATGAAAAAACCCTATCTTTACAGATATTAATAGATCATATTCATATAGGAATTATAGCTTTTAAAATAACTTTAACTGAAAGTAGCTCATTTCATTTTCATAACAGCTTTATGAAATAGGAAGTGGAAATATTAGTCCTGTTTTATGGATGGGGAAATTGATTCACCAAGGTGAAACAATCTTGATGCAGACTATACAAGCTGGTTCAGTGTGCATGTATGTAGTCCCAAGCCAGGACTTAAATCCCACCTTCTGTATAATCGAGTATACATCTAACCAATTTTAGGGTTTCTATGAGTAAAGAAATGATTCTTAGCCTCTCAATTGGATTGTATAGTAATTTGTAGTCAAAAGGCAGGCCATGTGGTCCAATGGGTAAAGGATACTCCTTGGCAACCCAAGGATTCTTGTCTTCAATACCTACTAGCTATGTGGCCACAGGAAAGTCGATTTTTTTCTTTTTCTTTCATGAATGAAAAAGCATCTATTAAGCACTGTATTGCCATATTGCCATTTGATCAACCCTTTCTCAAATTATAGGCATCTACTTTGCTGTCATTGTCATTAAGAAAGCATTTAAATGCTGTTTTCTGTTTTTGCCTTTCTTGAGTGATAATGACCAATAGTAGAATCACAGAGTCAAAGTGTATGAATTGTTTAGTTACTTTTATCATGTAAGTACAAATCTAAAACAGTTGGGTTAATTCACAGGTCCATTAACAGTATATTAATTTTTCTGTTTTCCAATGAATCTTCTTTCAGAGACATTGTTTTTTGATTTTTTGAATCATATTTGCTGCAAAGTGACTTTGAGAATTTTTGTATTTCTCTTGATATTAAATATTCACAGGTTTTGAGCTGTTAAAATTCACAAGCCTTCTAAGTTAAAGGAAGGGAACAAGTATATATTAAGTACCTGATACATACCAGACAATGTACTAAGTATTTTACAGATATTTTCTCAGTTGATTGATTCAGTTGAGCTAGAAGTTTAGTGACTTGACTAAGTTCACACAGCTAGTAAGCTATTTTAGGCTGGATCTGATTGAATTCAGATCCTCCTGACTAGGCAGAGTGCTTTATCCACTATGCAACTTAGGTTGTCATGTAAGCTCCAACAAAATGGAGAGTTTTTTAAAACTAAAGAGGATTTTGTTGATATTCCTTGCTTTTGATACTTGAGGAGTTATTTTATTTCTATGTTTTCCAAATATTCTCAGACCTGTGTTCAGTTTATTGGGCATCCTGCTTCAAAAAATACTAAGAGTAAGATAAAAAGCAAAGGATTCATTGAATTCAGGAAAATAAAAAATACTTTGGGGGAAATGACATGTAGAATGATGTAGATTTTGGAAGAACCAAATTGCATCATGTTGTGAATGAATACATTGCTTTAATGGTTGACATTTTTGGTTTTAAGAAGAGAAAATAGACATAGTGCTCAAAGTCTGATCAGAAGGACATCATGACCCAAAGTTCTGGTCAGAGGCAAAATTAGAACTCACAGTTCCTGAATTTCAGTCTTGTTCTGAACACTTGATACAACACCCTTAATAATTAATGTTCTTTGTTATATCACCTCCGAAAATTTAGCTCTTAAAAACAAGAAGCGACTCAAATGCCAGATTTGTTATGGGAAAATAACCTTGGACATACTGTGTCTCCAGGAGACATTTAGCACTGTCTCAATGGGACACAGTACTGTTCCTGAGAGAGCTGAATATATGCACAATGATGAATACACATGCTAGTTAGTGTCTCATTTGGATTGACTTGATTAGGTACAGTGCCTAATTGAAAGTGATCCAAATGAAATCATAATTTGGGAATGAACTTTTAGTGATGTTGTAATCCTTGAAATATGAAATTGATACTACTTTTTTTTTAAATTATAGCTATAATTTAATTTTAAATATAACGCAAGAATTGAACACGTAGAAGATAGGGTTCCATTACATCTTGCAAGAAGATGTAATGTAAATGTAATGTAAAGATGCTCTTGGAAGAGCAGCTTTAGAGTAGGAAATGAAGGAAAAATCCTAATAGTTAGAACCATCCAAAAATATAATGGATTAAAACAATGCAATGAGGTAGAGGTGCTCACTGGTTTAGAAGCTCAGAAGCTATACCCAAAGTCGAGAATATCTGAGTTCAAATTAGATCTCAAGCACTTAGTAGCTGTGTGATCCTGGGCAAGTTACTTAACCATGCCTTCATCTCCTAGAGAAGGAAATGGCAAAGCACTCCAGTATCTTTGCCAAGAAAACTCCATAGACAAAATCACATAATTGAGCAAGAGGTTTTCAAGGAAAATGATCACTTCAAAGACATGGAGTCTTTTAGTAAGGGACCTCAAAAACATCTTGTCTATTCAATATCCAAACAAGAATCCCTCTGCACTGTATTTGAGAAGTGATCATTGAATCAGTGCTAGAAGACCTCCAGTGAGGAGGAACCTGCCCTTTCCCAAGACAGTCCATTCTATTTAATTGGTTTCAATTGAGGATTTTAATTAGAGATAGTTTTGTTTTTTTTTTAATTGAAGATAGTTTTGATTGTTAAAAAGGAATCAAGGCATAACAGTTCTAGTTTTTAACCTATATTCTTTATGGATTCAAATTCCCTTTACTACTTGCATCCTGTGTCAATAGGTCATTTAAAATCTCTGGGCCTCAGTTTCCTCATTTATGAAATGAACTAGGGGACCAAAGATCCCTTTTAGATCTAAGTCCATGATTCTGTGAAACATATTCACTTCTTGATAAATATTGAGAGTGAGAATTCTAAAAAATCCCAAGTCATTTGGGTAGAAACATTTCAAGCTCTTTTGACTCCTTACTTTTTTAAGTACTAATTTCAAGTAGAATTTCAGCAGGTAAACTGTAAATCAGGATTTCTTAACATTTTATGTTAAGAATGTCATGGACTCCTTTGGCAGTTTGTTAAAGCTTATGGTTCCCTTCCCAGAATAATATTTTTACATGTATAAATAAAATGCATGTGATTATGAAGAAAACCAATTATATTTGGGGAAAAAAGTTCATGGGCCCCAAATTAAGAATCTCTGTGAGAATGTTTCCTTATCCTGAAAAAAAAAATATACTTAAGTCATTGTCAGTTTCACTTATTCTGAGCTCTTCTGCTCCCTTAAAGAAAGCAAGATGCTGATCTCCAGACTAATCTTTCCTGGTTAGGAGTGTTAGAAAAGTGTGGCCTCGGATTCTATGGTCTGATTTATGATTGCCTCTTTAGCCCATAAGAGGAAGTAATTGGAGGAGAAGGGGTAGGGTGTGTGTGTGTGTGTGTGTGTGTGTGTGTGTGTGTGTGTGAGAGAGAGAGAGAGAGAGAGAGAGAGAGAGAGAGAGAGAGAGAGAGAGAGAGAGAGACTTATACCATAGGGACAGAATTCTGGAATTAAAATAACTAATTTGTATTAATTATCCTTTAAAAAATAAGGGACAGTCTTCCTATTCTGCAGAGTGTTTGCATGCAAATGTGTTTGGATAATATAAACATATTTCCCCTCTACTCCTTCTGCTCTACCTTCTCCCCTCTTCCTACTTCCACTCTCTTCATGGTTAATGGGAATGGTTGATAGAATGATTTGTGAGGGCTTTTGGCCTAACCACTGTTATCTATGGACTCAAAGTTTGGGAGACATTGTTCTAGTGAACAGAATACTTTGGAATAGAGAACACTGAGTTATTATTACTTGCTGTGCTAGTGCTGGTATTAATTGGTAGGTTTTTAAAAGATAGTGGAATCTTAGTCTTCCTGAATAGAAGCATAAAATACAGAATAAGGGTGATATTTCTTTGCTCTAGTCAAAATACATTTGAATTATTATTTTCAACTTTAAGCACTACAGTTTAGGAATAAAATTTACAAGCTGGAGCAAATCCAAAGAAACTTAGCCAGAATAGTGAGAGAATTGGAGACTTAAGCCATCTGAGGATAGATAGAAAGAAGCAAGATGTAATGGAACCCTATCTTCTACGTGTTCAATTCTTGCGTTATATTTAAAATTCATTACCTAAACCCAAAATAATGACCATGTCTAATGTTTACACTGAGGAAACCCTTTGTAGCTTCTTCTTATTGTTTGTCCTTCATTCTTGAAGAGGACCATGACATCACGGAAGTGATACCATGACATGCAAGTGAATTGGATTTAAGTGAGGAGATCTGTGAAAGGTCACTTACTTCATTTTCCTTTCCTTTCCTTTTCCAAACGTTCCAATGGCTAGATATAGAGCAGGACTATTGGAGATGGCTCTGGATGCAGGAGAGAATGTCTGTGGTCCAGTTACTGAGAGAGGAATTCCCTAACAGCAAAATCTTCTGTGCATTTATAGGTGCCTAGCTTTAGAGATAGAAAAAAGCCTTAAAAACCATCTTGTCCCTTTTACAAAAGAGCTAACAAGACCAAGAGAACTTCCATAGTTTGTTTGGGGTCTCATAGTTACTATTATTATCAGCTACCAGTAAGGTATTTTGTCTGAGAAAAAAAGAGACAACTTTTAGTAAAATTTTTTGTATACTCAGCTGGTTTAGGACCACTGCTTTCTGTGTTATAGACTTATCTGCTATGAGGAGAAATAAACCAGTAAGCATATGATTTACTGTGCTAAGATATGGACAGTAATACAGCTTTCTGTAGTTCCATCTCTACCCAGTGCTCACCAGGATACCAGCCTTAGAATAAATTTAAATGCACTTATGGTTTTTATAGGCTTGAAAGAGAAGTCAGTCATGTTTTAGCCTGTAGCTCCTTTCCTGTAATGAAACAACTTCCCATGCAGGAAGAAACTTACTGTATTAATACTGTACTGTTATGTGTTAATTCAAAATATTGCAGTTTATTTCAATCTTTGGTCTGAGCAGATTCAGAGAAGATGAAATATATGTATATATTTATATATAGATACAGATATAGACATAGAGTTCAAAATATCTATTATCTCTTTTGGGATCATAATTGCTTAATTATTTTGGTTTGAGTTATTCTACTATAGTGAACAAGTAAGTATTCATTTATGAAATCTGCTTCTGTAAATCATTTTTATTAGTACAACTTGTTCTGAACTTAGGGTTAAGGTCTGAATCTGGTGAGCATTACAAAACAGCAAATCAGAAAATAACTTTTTAGATACTGAGACCTTATAACGTCAAAATAATTATGAATTACTCCAATGCTAATCCAAATATTCCAAATATTGTCATATATAAAGAACATTAGTTGGGGGTAAAGTTATAGATAAAAATTGCTATGCTAATTAGCATTTATATTGTCCTTTAAGGTTAGATGATCTCATTTATCACAACAACCTGTGGATAGAGATGCTATAATTATCCTAATTTTACAGATGAGAAAATTGAGGAACAAAGAGATTAAATGACTAATAAGTTTCTGAGAGTGAACTTGAACTCAATCTTTATTTTCTGGCCCCATGCTCTATTGTGCTGCCCAGCTGCCTTAAGAGACCTGATTGGATAGTAGCAATTCATGTCAAAATCATGTCATGACTTTGTAGATTGTAAGACCACTTAGAACTCTTCATAATCTAGCCTCCTATTACCTTTGCAGTCTTTTTACAACTTCTTTCTTTCTTTTCCCCCTGAGGCAATTGGGGTTAAGTGACTTGGCCAGGGTCACACAGCTAGGAAGTGTTAAGTGTCTGAGGTTAGATTTGAACTCAGATCCTCCTGACTTCAGGGCTGGTGCTCTACCCACTGCACCACCTAGCTGCCTTACAACTTATTTCTTGACATGAACTTTTCACTCCAGTGACACTGGCATCCTCTTACACCTACAAGGGCCCCTAGGTATTTTTTCTGGCTTTCTCTCCCATGCTGTAATGCTCTCTCTCCCTGTTCCCATCTGACCTTTCTGGCTTTCTTCCTGTTCCAACTAAAATCTCACTTTCTACCAAAAGCCTTTCCCAAGACTTTTTAATTCCAGTACCTTTGATCTTAATTGTCTTCTATTTATCCTGTTACAATTGGTTTGGATATTTCATTCACTTTTTTTTTTTTTTTTTTTTTTTTTGCTAAGGCAATTGGGGTTAAGTGACTTGCTCAGGGTCAACTAGCTAGGAAGTATTAAGTGTCTAAGGTCAGATTTGAACTCGGGTCCTCCTGACTTCAGGGCTGGTCCTCTACCCACTGCACCACCTTGCTGCTCCTATTTCATTCACTTTTTATAAATAATTCCAAATTACTTTCCAAGATAACTGCTTTAAATTATAGCTTTACTGACAAAGTAAGAGTGTGCTTATCTTTCCACAGATACTCCAAACTCTTTCCTTATCTTTTGTCATTTTTGCCAATTTGATGCATATAAGATAAAACATCATTGTAATTTTGACTTGTATTTCTCATTTTCAACATTTTTTTTAAAGATAGTATTGCAGAGGTCTTAATTATAATACCTTGGATTGTCAGGATAGAAATCCTTTAGGTAAAGTTCAGGCAGCACTTGTGAGTACTTTCAAAAGTACCCATCATCCCAAATTGAAGCTATTTAAATTTATCTTTTAAGATGCATTTTAAAACAAAGTGAACCATATTTCCCTTCAGTTTTCCTTCCTTTTGGATTTTTTAAACTTATTCTTATGAGTTGCATCATAGAAATGATATAAGAATCATTTATGTGGATACTTAAAGTAATTATTCAGCAAGTCAGTCTTCCTTAATTTCTAGTATTTGTTTCTGAATTTGTAAGAATAATAAAGTTCCTATTAATGGAAGCAAATATATAGAATTTAGTTTTCTTTCAATTTCCATGAAATAAATATATTACATTTTTTGTAATGACTTCATTTCCTCCTACCCCCCATATTTTCTATTGGGAATTTTTTTTCTTTTGAGTACACATTTCTGATAATATAATACAGATCAATGGACAACTAGGACTCATGCCATCACAATTTGCTTTATAGTCAATTTTCCTGGAAGAATAATAAGGGAATAATAGGTGTTGTACTTTAATAATTATTTTAAAATGTAATGTTAAGCTTAGAATAAGAGAAAGTGTACTATACTAAATAGAACATTGACTTAGGTCCGGAAACTTGGGAACTCTAGAGGTAAATGAATCCAATTCTTTTATTTTATAGATGAGGAAACTGAGACCCAGAGAAACTAAGTTTCCTTGCTCAACTAGTATTAAAAGTGGAATTCAAACTTAGTTAGGCCTTCTTGATTCCAAGTATAGCACTTTATATCTAATAACATTATTAGTAATAATTAGTAATAATAATTAATATTATTAGAGATATTGTTAAGCTAAGGGCTTAGCATAGTGCCTCAAATATGTTGCTGTCCAGTCATTTCAATTGTGTCCCTCTTTGTGTCCCCCTTTGGGGTTTTCATGGTTAGATATTGGAATAGTTGACCATTTCCTTTTCCAGTTCATTTTGCAGATGAGGAAACTGAGCTAAACAGGGTTAAGTGACTTACCCAGGATATCACACAATGAGTAAGTGTCTGGAACATAATAAGCACTGTGTAAATGCTTATTCTTGCCATCTCCCTTCTTTCCCACTCTCACTGTATCTGTTCACAGTATTTTAATGTAGAGGTCCAAATATATACTGGATACAACTGTGTAATACATATGTGTTGGGGATGTGTGAGATACACATACATATCATGTACATACACATGTAACTTTGGTAACTTTTTCCGAAGGTCTTAACTTACTACTAGGCCATGGCTTAGTCCCCAAGTGAAAATCTGGCTTACTTTGGTACAAAATACATCATACTTAAGGTGAATTAATGAAGAGACTCAAACAGCTGCTTGTCTCTTTCATCTTAGTCTGGTTATCTCACTCTTCTTACTGTCCCTAGGGAACACTATTCTATATTTCTAAGTTTTTTTTCTCTCTCAGATAAAATATCTTGAATTCAACTAGAAATTGACTGATTGGTCTGCCACTCTTTCCAACCAGTCTTCCTTGTTTCCTCCCAAGAGTTAGTATGCTATACTTGAAATTATTTGGTGTGTTCTCTGCCCTACCCTCTCCTCTTTGGCATGGAGCTCCTTGAGGAATTCTATCTTAGTATCTCCAGTGGCTAGCAGAGTGCTTATTAAGTAACTGATTATATGAATCATAATCCCTATGTAGTAGTTCTTTCCTCTTATGAATTCTGTCCAGCACTTCTTTAGGAAATTTCCCTTTGTTGGGCTTTTTCTTTCCTTAGAAAAAATCCCCTAAATGACTCCTTCCATTAATAAACCTCCTTTTAACTTAATTCACTCTGGTTAATATCTTCTTTTGGCTGTCTGCTGTATTACTAATCTGGGTCAAATTATGACTCTTTAATTTTTCTTAGCAATTTCCTTTTTTCCCCCATCCTTAACTTCTAGCCTGTTATCAATTTACATTAACATAGCATGGCTGACTGTCATAAATCAGATTTGCTACAGGTCACTCACCTTAAAATTTAGTAGCTCTCATCTACTGGGAGGAAGGAATTATAATGCCACAGACCAAACAAACTGCTAAAACTTTGACATATTACTGAATTTGACTCATGTTTTTCAGTTTCCAAATGGACAAAGCAGGATAATGGAACTTGGAAAAGTATTTTATTGATAGAAACATTATATAGATGACCCAAGGCAAAAAGTTTAAAAGTCTATGGATCTTGAAGCTGGTGGAACAAATAGAATGTATGTGGATTTTCTGGAAATGGGATTTTCTGTGGCTAAATGGGTATTTTGGACCTCTGTTCATATGTTTGCTCAAACTGGCCAATAAAAGCCTATTACTAACTAGCCAAACAAAGCAAATTTGGGGTTATTTTTTTCTTTTAGATCCTCCCCAATCTTGTGATTTTTAAAAAATAAATTTTCAATGATTGCTTTTGGGTTGTTTTTTTTTTTTTTTAACTTAGATTTTTTCAATTATCCTTCTCTCCCAATCATCCTTTATAACAAAGAATAAAGAAAAAAAATGGAAAAAACTAACCAGCATCATGAACAAGTTTGACATATATGCAGTGTTATGTTCTTTTATCCCTATACCTCTTCAAAGAAGCAAGGAGCAAGTTCTTTCTATCTCTTTCGGAGCCAAGGTTAGTTATTATCATGATGCAGCATTAAGTTTTCTTGTGTGTTTTTTTTTTTTTTTTCCCATTGACATTGTTATCGTCATGGGGTAGATTGTTTCCTGGCTCCCTTTTCTTCATACTCAGTTCATAATAAACCTTTTGCCTCTCCCATCCCCCTCTACTCATAATTTCTTAGAGCACTGCAAAGTTTAATTATGTTTGTGTCTCACAATTGTTTGATTTTTCCCTGATCAATGGGCAACTACTTTGTTTCCAGTCATTGCTACAAAAAATGCTTCTATAAATATTTGGATGGATGGTGGAGGGACTTTTTTGCCTGTCAATTAATTACTTTGGTAAATAGCACATTGGGTCAAAGTTATTATTGTTTTCAGGAAGACTTCTTTGAACAGTAAATACTTAGAATAGAAACTTTATATTCTTAAGACAATAAAGAGAACAAAATGTTCTGTGTTTCTTATTTGCGTCAGATACATTGGGTACAGTTGGATACATACAGTTGAGAATACAGGGAAGAGGTACTTGAGGTAACTGGGGTTAAGTGACTTGCTCAGTCACACAGCTGGTAAGTGTTAATTAAGTATTTGAGTCTGTTTTGGAACTCTGGTCCTCCTGTGATCAGGGTTGGTGCTCTAGCTCAGATACCATCTAGTTTCCCCAAAGAATTAACGTTTTTAAAAGAGTATATTTTTGAAAGGTTTTATGGTCATCAGGAGGTTGATCTTGCAAGCTGTTTTTAATCTTTTATCTAGATTAAACAGAGTAACCTTTAGTTGTATTGTTGTGGGAACAGCTCTGGATTGTCATCAAGGACCTAGGTTCTAGTCACTGTGTGACTTGGAGAAAAATCCTTTAATTTCTCTGGATCTCCATTCTCTTTTCTGTACAATTAGGGGTTGATGCCAAATAACCCTTCTATTTAAAATGAGTCTACGAAGCTGGGGTTTTCCCCCCTTTATTTTGCTACTGAGCTTTGAGAATAAATGAAACTTTCATATTTTTGAATAGTGAATTGTGGCCAAACAACATCTGGAAGAGATTAGTCTCATTGGTAGGGGAGAGGAAATTCCACAACCTAACATTTAATCATTAAATAATATAGTGCTTTGTCATATTTTCACATATAATGCAAGGAGAAGTGATTTTTGCCATATTACATATTGAAGGATGTCTTAGTCTTATTTGTATTTGTAATTCAGCAACTTTTTTTTTCTTTAAAGCATGATGCTTCATGTTCTTTTTTTATTTTGGACCAGACTTCTTCTTTCAGTGAGACCTATTTGATTTTTGGCAATGTGCCTTCTAATTCTTGTGACTTTGTCTGAGACACCTTTTCCTGTCTCCTCCAAAGACAAAATGTCCACATCAGGAGTAGGAATAAATTGTAACAGTATCTTTTAACCTCTTTCTCCTAAAGTTTAAACTAGATTTAATTACAGGCACTCCTAATTCTGTTAACTCTGATTTGTGAAAATCCTCTTTGACAAATGTTTTATTTTACCTACTGGAGGATGCTTTTTAAATGCTAAAAAAAAAATTTTAAAGTTTTATAATTAGTCTGATTTACTTGTTTATCATATTTTTCTCATCTAGGTAAAGTCTTAAATAAATTTTGTCAAATTTCTTATCCTTTGATGTTATAAGAGAGTTACATAGATGAAGCATTTATTGTTTACTAAATAAAATCATGATTTTGAAATGATGGACTTTGTCTTGTTTTTTATTGTTGTGCTCTTTTGTCTAACTCTATTTCCAACTTTTCTATGACTAGATTTTACATTTGATGTTGTCATTTATTCAGTTAGTTGTGTCCTCTTTGTGATCCTATTTAGGATTTTCTTGGCAGTGATACTAAAGTGCTTTGCCATTTCCTTCTCCATCTCATTTTGCAGATGAGGAAACTGAGGCAAACATGATTAAGTGACTTGCTGGTGGTCACACATCTAGTAAATGTCTAAGATTATATTTGAATGTAGGTCATCCAGCCTCCAAGGCCTGAACTCTATTTGATCTGTCACCTGACAGACTCTTTAATGTTTTAAAAGCTTTAGGTTCTTTTATCTTTTCCAGAGTTTTCTGTTTTAGATTATCATTACCTGCAACAAACAGGTCTTGATCATGAATCTCTTCAGAAAATAAAAATTTCAGACAATTGGCATGACTAATTATGGTTTTATTTCCACTTACTATGTTGAAGGAGATAATTTCACACATAAAAGTATCATATTATTTGTGTGCATTTTGTCCAAAGGAGCTCATGTAAATTGAAAATGATAAATACCAGACTTTTTTTTTTAAGGATCCAAATATACTAACTTCATATATCACTTGGCCAAAGACAGAAATGGGAGCTTCTTCAGGTGGGCTGGCAGTTTTATTTATTTTTTTGAGACTAAGAATGAGAAATCACAAAAGAGGCATTATATAGCGGTGGGATGAAGCTATTCTCAGAATCCAGAAGACCTGGGTCCCACTTTTGACACATAGGAACTGTATGCCCTTGGCAAATTAATGTTTTAGTGCTCCAGGCAACTCTGCAATTTATAGTCTCAGACAATCTCCATTAGTCTAGGGAGTTTCCTTAGCCTGGAGTTCTCTGTACCAATAAAATCACAGGCCCAGAACTCATTTCCTCTTCATAAATGAGGAAGTGGTTGATGGGGAGATAGATGGGAAGAACATACTGCTGCCTCCTCAATTTCTTTTGAATACTGTAATTCCCATAAATATTAGAAAATCACTTAATCATTGAAGCAGAAATAAAAGAAATATGGAAATTCAATTCTAAGCCAATAGAAAAATTAGACTGCAAACTGGAAAGTCCATTGGTTTCTTAAGTTCATACAAAGGACAATTTAATGTTGTTGGAGCTGAGTTTTTCTTCTTTTTTTCCCCTTTTCTGCTGTCTTACTCTCCACTTCTGAGATGAAGAGACACTGTTTGTTGTTGTAACACTTCCTTTTATAAATCATATTTATTGAGGGCAAATTACATAAGCCCTAAGTGCTCCAGTCAGCTTGTTAAGGTGATAAATTGTGAAAAAGTTATGCATGTAACTGACAAAAGTTCCTCATATAAGAGAGTTCCTTACATTCATGAAATCCACAGGTCTAGAAAAAAATAGGAATATTCAAAAAGAATATTATTGGGATTTTTTTTGTTTCCTATTCTTTTCTTGTCATAGAAATACTTGCTTCTTTGAATTCTATCCCCTGAAGCTATCAGCTGAATGCTATATGGAAAGAATGAAAGAATTCTTTATAGAAAACTTACAAAGGGGAGAAAATGGCTAATGGGAAATTTCTAAAAAGCACATGGAAAAGCTGATCCTAATGTCTGGAAAAGGGAGAAATGATATAAGGAACATATGAGATGAAGTCTTCTTGGATACATGTTGAAGTTGGGTATGATCTTAGGGATATTTTTAGGGAAGATGGGACACTTTCCACACGGGCAAACAGGGACTACATTTTAAAATTAATTATATGACTTGTGTGGTATTGCATACATTATTTTTTTTTTCTTTTTAAAAAACTGTGTTCTAATTCAACATTGGTGAAAAAAAGTGGATGAAAGAAAAGAGGAAAGAAGAGTATTGTAGAACTATAGACTCAAGCTCAGCTAAGGCATTTGATTTCCAAATTTTTTTTCCCTAGGGAAATTCTAAATTCCCTTGTTTGTCATGTTCATAGTGAAACATGTTGTTTCTACCTTGGATTCCATTGTGATTTTTTAAACTCATGTTAAGCCTGCTTTCTCATTTATATGTTCTCTGGGACTCAAGGTGGTTAAGGCACTAATAATTCTTGCCTTTGTTTTTCTACATATTTCTGAACATTAAATTTTCTTTACATTTGTAAACATTAAATTTTCTTTCAAAGGTACCATTTGCAGAGACTATATTATAGGGCCATGTAATATGTGAAACTGAATAATAAGGTCCTTCAATTACTATCAGTGATTAAAAAGTCAATGTGATATTCCATTTTCTTAGAATCATAAAACCTCAGAGTTGGAAGACACCTTCAAGGTCCTCTAATACAATCCATACTTCAGCAAAAATCTCTATTTCAACATCCCCAATGTGTAGTTACCTGTCTTCTGCTTGAGGACTTACGGTGAAGAAGGACCATCTTCCAAATTCAACTTTTTTATGGTCCTCTAGTTGTAAGCAAGTTTTTAATTCTATTAGGTTCTTAGTTCTATTCTTTGGGCTCAAGCAAAATAAAGAATTAGGATAGGTGGTGCAGTGGATAGAGCATTAAGTGTAGAGTCAAAAAGACTCATTTTCTTGAGTTCAAATCTGGTTCCAGATATTAACTATGTATGTGACCCTGGACAAGTACCTAATCCTGTTTGCCTCAGTTTTCTCATCTGTAAAATGAGCTAGAGAAGAAAATGTCAAACCACTCCAGTATCTTTGTCAAGAAAATCCCAAATGGAATCACTGAGAATCAGACCAGACTGAAGCACAATAACAACACAAAAACTTAACCTTTGCTTCATGTAACAACTCTTCAAATAAGTGAAGGTAGGTATTATGTACATTCCCAGTTTCTTCATCAGACCAACAAGAAAGAAAATTAAATTGAACTTTAGCATTGGGTAACCATATACTATATATATAAGACATTGTGCTGAGAGTTAGAGATACAAAAGTGAAAAACCACATGGTTTCTGTCATGAAAGAATATACAACCTAAAAAGAACTGGGGTATGAAATGAACATATACCAGTATGATCCAAAAGAGAACATGATGGGGGCCAAAGAAAGATCAGATAGAGGACCTTAGGAAAATTAAAGGTGAAATAATCAAATTCAGCAGAATAAATCAGGGAAGACTTTGAGAAAGTGGTGCCTGAGCTGTCTTGAAGGAAGAGATTGATTAGTGCAAGTGAAAGATAAGGAGGGAGAATATTTCAGACACAGGATAGAAAAATATGTAGAGAAAGAAAAGAACAGGACAAAATTAAAGCTAGTACATGGTGCACCATGAAAGAGAGCCAAGTAAAAATAAGGCTTAAGAAAGCCTTTATTGTGAAAGCCCTTATATTCCAAACTAAGGAGTTTGCATTTTATCAAATAGTATTTTATCAGTTAAAAAAAGCTTAAGGTTTCTGAGCAGAGTAATGGCATACAGTCATTGACACTTTTATCAGGCAAATTATTTTGAAAATTGTGTAAAGAACAGATTAATTAAGGGAGATGTTAGAAGCAGAGAAACCAATGAAAAAGCCTGGGCAAGAATTCATGAAAGCCTAAAGTAGGATGATGAATATATCAGTGGACATACACATAATATCTCAATAGTCTTAGTATAGATTTAAAATTGAATACTAATATATTGAATCTTTTTTCTGATTTTCTAATTTGAATATTTGGAAATTCATGATATAATTCTCCTTCCTATATACCTTGATCCACTTAATTGGTCTACACTGCTAGTAATTGGGCTACTTTAATTGATAGTTTGGTACTAGTCTAAAATGGATAAATGAAGATGAACTTCATTTATTATTTAATATCTAGCAAGTTCTTAACACTTAAAACTGCATTTAGATTTGTGGGATACTATGCATGAGAGATTTTGGAGTAGTAGAGCCGATAGGACTTGTCAAATGATTAGAAGTATAGGGAACATGTAAGAAGAAAGAATCAAAGTTGACTGATGTTTTGAACCTGGATATTAGTGGTGTTGCCATCAAAAGAAATAGGGAAGTTGGGAACAAAGACAGTTTTTTGGTGGAGTAGGGGGACAAGTTTAGTTTTAGGTTGCTTTTTGAGGTGTAGTTGGGATATCCCAGAGCTGACACTTGTTTATAGCAAGCAGTTAGAAATAAAAGATTAGAGCTCAGGGGAGAGAGTGGAGCATTATATATGCATACATATATGTGTATATATATATATGTGTGTGTATATACATATATATACATATATATGCAATGATCTGGATGGGAATAATTATTAAAATCATGAAATTTGATAAGTGACAATGCATAGAAAGGAAAAGGTGTTAAGGATGGAGAAAGGAAATAAAGACACTAAGGGAGCAAGAGGAGGATGAATCAGTGAGTGAGAGTGAAAAAGAGAACTGTCATACAGAAAATACTGTTGCTTACAAATTTAAAAAAGAAAGAATAGACAGGACAGGAAGAAAGAATGGTCAACTATGTTAAATGATGCAGAAAGATCAAGGAGCATGATGACTGAGAAAAGGCAAATCACTGGCAGCTTTTCAGAAAGCAGTTTCAAGTAGTGATGTGTGGAAAACCTGATTGCAAGGAACTGAAGTAGTGAATGGGTACTGGAGCATCTGAAGGGGTAAATAAAAGTAGACAATCCTTGCTAGGATTAGCTGAGAGAGTTTGGTGAGATATAAGGTGATAACCTGAGAGCATAGTCAAGGAAAGATTTTTCTGTAGATAGTGGAGACTTAAGTAGATACTAGGATAGAAGCCAGTAGAGGAAATATTGAAGGGGAGAGATAGAGAAGAATAGTTAGCAAGTTCTTAGAGAATGAGTAAAGGGCACAATTTGAAGGGTTGGTTTTGGGACTGAAGAGGACTTAACTCATCCTTTGAATGGTGAGGACATAAGATGGGGATAAGATATATGAAAAGAACATACATCAGATGGTTTCAGATTTTTCATTAAAGTAGGAGGTGCTCTGTTAGAGAAAGAGAATGAAGAGCAGAGTTGTACCTGAGGATAAAAGAAATTATGGATCAGCTACTCCAGGCAGCGTGATGGGGAGAAATGAATCAAAGAAACTATGAACTTGGTTGAGGTTACAAATTTCTAGTGGACTCAGCCAGTACAGTTTTGTGACAACATGTTTAATGTCTGGTGGCTTGGGAATAGAAGTGAAGAAAACGGATAGTGGGAGTGACCCATGGGCTGGAGATAAGCAGGGCAAGGACAGTGGAAGGGACAAAGGGGCAAAGGATTTAAGGGTAGATGATGAGTTCATAAGGAAATAGCTAATTATTGAGTCAAGGCTATAAAAGAGGAGAGATGCCAGAACAGAGATGATAAACTGAGAGAACTGGTAGTTTTATGGACTACCATACTATTACCCTTACCATTACTATCAGGGTAAGGATTTAAGGAGGATGAAAAGCAATGATAGAGGTGAAAATGAGGGGCTGAATAGAGGAGAGAATTTAGAATTTAGGGTCTTGTTGGTGGAATAGGCATTGAGTATGCCTATTCATTAAGTATGCATAGAGTTCTGGAGTCAGTTCAAATGCAACCCTAGATACTTAATAGCTGGGGGACACTGAACAAGCCACTTAATCTCTGTCTGCTTCTGTTTCCTGTAAAATGAGGATAATAATAACACTTACCTACCCAGGCTCGAAGTGCTATCTAATTGTGTTCTATTGCAGTGAATGGTTAAAGTTAAGAGAAAATTGAGATTCTGGAAACTGAGAAGACCATTCTTCTCTGATTTACTGAAGAATGTGAATGGAGAAGAATTGAGAGAAAGTATGAGCCAACTGTGATGGACTTGGCTCTTTTTAACAATGTGGTGATTCAAGGCAATTCAATAGACTCGGGATGGAAAGTGCCAATCACATCTAAAGAGACTGAATGTGGATCAAAACCTAGTACTTTCAGCTTTTCTTTTGATTGTTGTTTATTTGCTTGTTTGTTTTTTTCTTTCTTTCTCATTTCCCCCCCTTTAATCTGATTTTTCTTTCATAGTATGACAAATATGGAAATATATTTAGAAAACTGCACATGTTTAACCTATATCAGATTTCTTGCTGTCTTGAGGAGGGGGGAGATAGAGAGAAAGGGAGAAAAATTTGGAACACAAGGTTTTACAAAGGTGAATGTTGAAAACTATATATGTATTTGGAGAAAGTGTAAGCTACCATCTATTGAAAACTAAAGATGGTGGGAAAATGTTATATATGGTTGTTTGCATAGTTTCTCCTACTTTTAGATTGTAAGCTTTTTGAGACCAGGGACTTCAACCTTTCTTTATAACTTATGCACTTAGCACATGTGGTACCTAGCACATAGTGTGCCTATGTGACTGACTAGTTGATCACAGGGTCAAGTGGAGTCATGTTATATTGGAAAGACCCTTGGGCTTGGAGTTAAGAAAGACCAGGCATAATCCTGCCTTCCACATTTACCAGCTGTTTGGTTGTGGAGGCCATCTAATTTCTTTGAACCCCAGGTTACTCATTTGGGAATAATAATAAAATGATATATATTATTATTATACATATTAATATTATAATACAGCTAAATTGATAGAGTAATGGATTTGGATTCAGGAAGACCTGAGATATTTAACTAGCTATGTATCCATGGGCAAATCATTTAATTTCTGGGTCTTATTCAAATGGGGATGATAACACCTATCTCAGAGAATTGTAGTGGGGATCTTTCATATATGTAAAGAATTATAAACCTTAAAGCTACATAAATGTTACCTATTATAATAGTCTCCCTTAAAGTGTTACTATTTTCTGAAAAAGGCAACTAAGTTGAGTGGTGTGAACGTCAAGGGAGGAGAAGTAGCTGATGGTTGTAATTGGAAAGTCTGCAAAAATAGAATGGATTATTGGAAAAAATATTCAAATGCGCGCTGGATGGCCACTTGTCAGCAATATTTACAAAGGGATTCCTTTTGAAACACGGGTTGTACTACAGGACTTCAGAGCTCTCTTCCAACGGTGAATTCTGCAGATCTGGTTCACTGTCCTAGCTTGTTGTTTTGGACATTGATTTTGTCATTCAGAACATACATTTATTCTCTATTTCATGGATTGGGAGGTAGGAGTTTTGATGGTCACTAATTACAGCTCACTTTTCAATTCTCAGCCATCTGTTCCTATCAATAATTTGGGGGGCATTAGTTTGACAACTGAAACATTCGTGATGCCTTCTAGCATGTTCATCAATTTCCAACTGCTCTTAAAGTTTTATTTCTATTGTGCTTTCTTTTGAGGAAAATAGCTTTGTGATTTGGAAACAAAGTAATTTGAACTCTTCCATATTTATTTCTTCATCTGCAAGATAAGATTGGACAAGATGCTTTTAAAGAATGCTTCTGTTAATATTAATTATGCATTTTGGGCTTGAAATCAGATCTAATTTATATTACATTCCAAATTATCATCATTGAATTATGTCACAGTGATGCGCTCATGTTTTGTCATCTTTTTAAATCAGAACTGATTTTTACAAAGTGCATTCCATGTTGTTTTGGTTGGCCTTGTGCAATCCTTGCAAATTGTCACTTTTCATTCCTGTACTATGGAACAATTCTCATAGCCTGAGAGAACTTCTTTTTTTCATTATAATAGAATAAATTGCTGGGTGAGGCAGGAATGATCAATATGCTCATGAGTTATAATCATAACTGATGAACATGTGCAGATGAGGTCAATGCAGTGTAAAAATAGAATTTAGAGCAGAGATTATAGCTGTATTTCATTTTCCTGGAAGCCAGCCTGATAGATAATTCCTGGAGTCACTCAGCTAGTTGTGTAAGTGAATATCTAACCTGGTTTATGGCTGCTTTGTGGTTAGGGAGCCTGAGAAAACAGCAGGCTTGAATACAAAGAGGAGTGTATATCTTTAAAAAAAAATTCCTGTTTGTGTTGCAGTTGAGGGAGTCCTTTGATCTATGGAGGCAGGCATTTTTGCTTGGTATTGTCATTTTTTGTCATGCTGTCAGGTTCAACATGAATGTTTGTGTTGGTAATTAATTTGTAAGTTGAAGATCTCAAGGTGGCCTAAGCGGAGGAATAGAGTACCTGTAGCATAGCAATTTTGAGACTTCTGATTCTAAACCTTGATTCATGGTAGTAGCTTGGGAGATGCTGGCAGCTTGTCCTTCCCCAAAATTTTCTAGTTCCCTATGTCTTGACTGATGACTAATAAACATCTTGAGCTAGGTTGTTGGGAGTGTGGCCTGTTTTTTGTGTGGCATAAGCTCCTATAGATTAAGTAAGGGTAGATGAGAATGAGTCCTTATATAAAAAGCCTGGTACTGAAAGCACCTGCTGGACGTGTTTTGCAGTGCCTCCTCATCCCCAGCTCAGGCTGCCTGTTTCTTAAAAAGTTCAGCAATAAAGTTATAAGGTTTCTAAGTTGTTTCACTGATATCATTCTGCTTAATATTTCAAATTTATTATTGAATGTTAAATCACTTCTCTTAGCTGTTCTTTCTTCTCCCCAGCCCTAGATCTGAGAGCCATTGATATTTTTGGGGTCTCTTGTTTATCTTATAATGTAAGCACTACACTCAAGGTCAGATCTCCTAGAGTGTTATGAAGACAGCAGACATCAAGATGGTCTTGGTTTAAAGTCAAGTACAATTCACTAAAATATGGGAATAGGGCACCTCTGAGCTCACCATAAGTAAACAGTATGAGGGGTAGCTAAGAAAAACCCAAACATTTTTCTTTTGTAGTGCTAGAAAAGACTAAAATAAAAGGAGAGTAGAAAGTGCTTTAAAAAAAGATGTAAGGTAACGAATACCCATTGATGGGGAGAAGTTAAGGCTTCACTATTGGGAGAAGCACAATTCACTGTCTTAGCAGTAGCAATGAAATGTTTGTTAAACCTTTCTCTCTGAATAGAGTGGTAACTAGGGGCTGAGTTACAAATGATTTTTTTTTTTTTTTTTTTTTTTTTTGGTGGGGAGCTTAGTTCATTAAGAAAATGGTTTGTCAAAAGCATTCCAATCTGAGAAATTTCTATTTTTTATGTTGTCACTGTTTTTTTGAAGTATAATTTTTGGAGAATGCAGTTAATTTTGAGACCTGTTTGTTTTTTTCCTTGTGCAAAATTGGAATAGTTTATAATCTTCATTATCTACTCAGGCATATCTTAAAGATATTGTCTCAAAAGTCCTTGTCATTTCTTTGGAGAAAATCTGAGATCTAAAAGGCAGTTAAAATTATTATTATTTTTACTTTGATTTGTGTCTTTGATCAATCACTAAATATTTATTAAATGCCTATTATGTGCCAGGTACTGTCTGTGCTAAGTACTAGTGCTTCAAAGAAAGGTAAAATATAATCCCTGTTCTCAAGGAGCTTGTAGTTAATGAGGAAGGAGACAGAGATAATTGTACAAATGAAAGCAGGATAAATTGAAAGAATCAACAAAAAGAATGCACTAGAATTAAGGGAAACCAGGAAATACTTTTTGGAGAAAGATGAATTTTAGTTGGGACTTGGAGGAATACAGGTAAGTCAGAGAAGAGAGAGGAAAACATTGCAAACATATGCGACAGCCAGGAAAAATACCAGGGCTTATGTAGTAGAAAGACAGAACTGGGCTTAAATCATTGTTCTTTGGGCACTCCTCCACATTTCAGAAATTATTTATCCTTTCTGAATTTCTGTCTAATTTTACATAATTTAGAAATGATTATATTAGGTTCATTATACTGTTTTTGTAAGGATCAAATAAGAAGATGGATTTAAAAGTTTTAAAAATATAGTATAGAATTAGTGTGAGTTGTTAAGAGGATTACTTTAAACTGCTTTCAAATTTGTGTGATTCAATTGTGTGGGGCATTATTATTTGGTAACATCTTACTGGGTATAAACATGACTAAAAATATTCAAGTTCATTCATTCTTTAGTGCTTTCTACTATGAAAACAGAATAGAACATGAGTTTATTATTATTATTATTTGCAGTTATGACCATTTGTGATATTTTATATGGTCAACTTTTTCCTTTATTCCTTCCTTCTTTTCTGACTGCATGGCTTTTTTTAAGGAAAGTCCCTGAGGCCTCTATTGCTATCTGTTTTTTACAACCAAAGGATCCATTCAAATTTGTTTCCTCAGCAATCCAGTGACTCTTATTTCTGACCTTTGTCACCCTCTTGCTCTCCGAGTTTCATTAGCTCCCTATTACCTTCAGGATTAAATACAAACTTCTTTGCTTAGCATTTTAAAGCTCTTCAAAACCTGGCCCTTTCTACCTTTCCAGCCTTTTTTCACCTTAGCTCTATCTGAGTACTTATGTAGCTACATTAGCTTCCTTACACAGTATTCCTATTCTTTCTCTTTGTACTGGCTATATCCCAGTCATAAAATCTTTTGCCTCCTCATCTTTTTCTTGGTTTCCCTTGCTTTGGTAAAGACTCAGCTCATCTCATGTTTTGCAGGAAGTCTTTTCTGGTCTTCCTAATTGTGCCTTTCCTCTGAGATGATCTTTCATTATAGATTGTGTACACAGCTGGTTATTTATGTATTTTTAAAAATTATACAATACATATACATATATACATATTCAAGGACTATTTTTTGCCCCCCCCCCCCTTCCCTTTTTTTTTTGGTATCTTGAGTGATTAGCTAAATACCAGATACTTAGTAAGCACTTAATAAATGCTTATTGATTGTTGACTGCCTGATTACTAATTGTGAATCAGATAAGGTATATTTCATAGATCCTCTTCTAAGGCCTAGGGTACAGTGTGTTTTACTGAGCCAATTGCATCAATACGCCCAGGTTACCTACTTAAGTTATAATCAGAGGACCAGTGAATTTCAAAACTGGAAGAGACCTTGAAAGTGAAGTAGTCCAAACTTAATTTATCAATTGTTTTGTTAAAAAAAACTCGAACCAAAATATATTTGGATTTAGGATATAATCTCTTGTACCTGGGCTTTCCTTCTTTGACAGTTAATTAACACTCCCCAAAACAATAAACAAACAACTGGTACCTTTTCTATCAGACCTTCAAATTGTGCTGTGAAGTGACCTCTGTGAAAGCTCAGTTTAAAGATAAACCAGAACAAATTGACAGATTTCTTAGCCATTGACAAGTAAAGAAAATAAAAATAGTATTGAACTCAGTCAAATGAAGAGGAGAAGGAAGTAGAGCAGCAATGAGCAGCCCTTATAATGTGATTTAGGAGGTAAATAATGTATTTGGGGTTTAGCATCAAATGATTAGATTTATGTAGGCACCAAATGTTGAGGTTCATTCAATGAAGAATTCACAATTGCCATTCTCTTTGCATTCTCTCTTGCCATTCTCTCCTGGTGTCTTACCAGACACCAGGAGGTTTTGACAATTAATGATGAAAGAAAACACTCATTGGTTGGAATATGTCCTTAGGTGACAGGCCAAATCTATAGAGGAGTTTAGCCCCCTAAAAGAATTAGTTAGCTATAATAAGAGAAAGACATCATGAGACATAATGGGCAATGAGAGAAGGGATACCATGTGGCATATGGGAGGAGTGAGGAGAAAGACACCCCCAAAGCAGAATACTGTGGCAGATCTAACCCAAAGAAATTCAGCAGAGATGTGTGAGCCATGCAAAGATTTATAAGGAAAATGTAACCTCACGCATTTGACCTAACTTAGATTTTTGAGCAGACATATCAAGGTGGGACTATCCATGACTTCCACAGTGGACTATGAGGCTAAATTGCTCTTCCCTGCTTGCTTCAGAGAGCAATTCTATCAATACTTCAGTCATTCTCTGCCAATATCACCTAGTTATTCAGGATCTCATCACTTATTTACCAGTTGATTCATAGAGATTTCAAAACTAAAGCATCTAACACTGTAACATGGATGATATTTTCGATAAAATAGACTCAAACTCAATTTTTTACAGTAATGGAAGCAGCTGGTAACCAAACTTTTATAACATCTACCTTGATTTTTCTCTTTAATGTGGTGTGAAGTTTATCTGTATTACTGTTGTTTCTTTCAGTGTTAGAATAAAAGTATTTTTTAAAATACACCTCATTTAAACAAACAAACACGTATAGCATTACATTCTGGGCACTGGTCTGACCTATTCATCCTTCACTCAATAAGTTTCAGTGGCCTTCCTCTTGTTTGACTTTTAAAGCTTTTTATAACCTGGACTATTTATCAGTGACACTGACCTCCTTGTTGCTGTTCGTTGCATAAAATAGACATTTCATCTCCTGACTCCTCCCCTTTTCATTAGCCATTTCTTTTTCCTGGAATGTTCTTTCTTTCCCGCTTATGCCTCATAGATTTTCTTGCTTCCTTCAAATTTTATGTCAAATCCTACCTTGTACAGGAGGTTTCTCCTGATTCCCCTCCATGCTAATTAATCAGTGTTTTCCCTCTGAGATTATATCCATTTAGTTAGTATATATATCTTGTATGTATATGGTTGTTTGCATGTCATCTCCCATATTAAAATGTGAGCTCTCTGAGGATGGCAATCATTTTGCTTTTCCTCCCTTCTTAGCACAATATCTGACACATATAAGTGCTTAGTAAATGCTTTTCCACTTGATCTAATGTTATTTTCAAAACTGTTATTTCTTCTCTTTATATCCTTCTGAACTTACTTCTTTCTGCATTTAAAAATATTTTAAAGACTTCTTTTGGCATTGCTATAAATCCTTTGAAGACTTAGTTAATCATTGCTTTCATCAGAATTCTTCCTTTAAAGCTGCTTGATTTCATAGTATTGCTGTTTCCATATAAATTATTCTACTGGTTCTATTCATTTTACACAGCCAGGATTCTATGAAATTGTCTCTTTAATTATGTACATTAATTCATAAACCACATTTTGCTTATTTACTTCCTCATTTTCTAAGAAGCCTTCTATTACCCTATCTTTTAGCTAATAAGCATTTTTCTTCCATTTCCCCTTTCCAGTATTGGGGGATGGAGGGAAAAGGAAAAAAACTCCTTAAAACAAAAATGCAAAGTCATGCAAAACAAATTCCCATATTGGCCCAAGGAATGTATAAAACTCTGCATCTCATTCTTCATATTTAGTTCATTAATTCTCTGTAAGCAGGTGGTTTAGCTTAATTTCATAAATAAGTTCCTAGAATCATGGTTAGTCATTGCATTGATTATAGAGTTCTTAAGTCGTTTGAAGTTGTTTATTTTTCTGAGGTGCTTGTTACAATATAAATGGTTTTCCTGGTTCTGCTCACTTCATTCTGTATCAATTCATAGAAGTCTTCTCAAATTTCTCTGAAACATTCTCCTTTGTGATTTCTTACAAAAGTGCTTCCTAGATTCTACCTTTTTTTCTACCAACTTCTTTAAATCTTCTGCATGTTTTGCGGGTGACTATTCCTTTTTCATTATTACCCTTTCTCTTTACTTTCCCCTGTAGATATCAGCTTATTTTCCTGTTGAGTTTATTGTATTTCTACACCAGACTTATTTCTGTGTGTGTGTGTGTGTGTGTGTGTGTGTGTGTAAGTGTGTAAGTTCACTCCTCCATTGTTCATTTCAGATAAAAGTAAGGTTCATCTAATGCCTTTTCCCCCAACTCTAATTCTCATATGCCCCAATTATGTGAAAATAGCTGGTGTTAATATAGTTTAAATATTAATATGGTTAATATTTAATAATAATATAATTAAATATTAATATAGTTAAATTTAAATTTAACTTTATTCAAACTTTGGCAAATATTACTTCTTTTTTACTTCCACAACATCCCTGAGAGGTAGGTGCTTTTACTCCCACTTTATATGTGAGGCAATTGAGGGCCAGAGAGGTTAAATTATTTGCGTAGAGTCACACAAGTAGTAAGTGTCTGAGGTCAAATTTGAAATCATGACTTTTTGATATCAGGCCCAGTATTCTATTTTATCAGCTAGCTGCCTCTAAAAAGCAAGAAGAAATAGCAAGTTTCCTTCTCCTTTCTCCTGTCTATACTAGCATGTTTTTTCTCCCCCCCCCCCTTCTTTCTTGCCTTCAAATTCAGAACTGAATCTACTTCCAGGTTTTTGCTTTATCTCCCTTTTTAGACTGTAAGCACTACAGCATCCTGTAGATCTTTCCAGTTGCTCAAGTAAATTTTCCTTTCAATTTTGTATTTCAAAATTCCTGATCAAGTCTATCTATCTAGTCTTTTTATCAGAAATTACTGAAAGTCTTCTATTTCATTAAAGGTCCATTTCCCTCTTTCTTTACTCTCCTTCTCCTTCCCTGTAGGATTTTAGTCAACATTGCAGCCTATTTCATTTGCCCTTTGTTTTATTAGAAGCTACCAGGTTTTATGTGATCCTAACTATAGTTTTCTTTGATGGGTGAGCTCTAGATTTAGGTTATGACTCCTGGGCTTTTCCTTTTAGGAGGTGATCTGTGAATTCTTTGCCTTCTTTCTAATATATTGAAAAGTTTTGAATTTCCTGAAATATAATATCCAAATTTTTTGGTGAGTTTATCATGGCTTTCAGGTAATCAGATGATTTTAAAATTTTCTCTTTTTGACCTATCTTCCAACTCAGTACATCCTATATCCATTTATAGAAGTTTGATATATCTTATATTTTCTTCTATTATTTGGTCTCACCTTGAATCATTCAGAACAAGACAATGTTCTTAGCTTCTTAGGACAATGTTAGGGACCTCTGAACCCTTAGGTCTGAGCTCCTTGGATCTGAGTTCTGTATATTGGGATGATTAATACCACTCTGTTACTTCTCCCTGAGAATCTTTTCAAGGTTCCAAAACTAAGGTTTCCAGCTCTCCATCCTTGCTGCCTTTAGACACAGAGCCTTGTATTATAGCTGATGTATGGGTATGCCCACGTACCCATTTTTAAAACTGAAATTTAAGAGATTAAATTATTTTCCCAAGACTGTATATTATAAATAGGTGGCAGAACTGAGATTAGAGCTCATTTTAGGGCTATTGCACTTGTCACATGTATATAATGCATTGTGCTGGTTGCATCAGTGGTACTCCTGGTATTCACCACATTAGTGAATTTCTGTGGTTTTTTTCCCCCTTTTTTTCTTGGCCTTTTGGCTGACTTTTTGTGCATTTTCAAGGTGGATATGTTACTTGCTGTAGTTTTTCATAGCTCTTTATTTGGTCTATATTTTACCTCACTATTTTTCTGGAGTAGGTATGGAGGAGTTGGGCAATCTGCTTTCAGTTCAGGCAGAAAGTCTGAGGAACTTCCACAAGCATTTTCTGGGATGTTTTTTTCAAAATTTTGGCAGTTTTTCCTTTCTATTTTCTATTTTAAGTTAAAACCAAATAATTGCCCAAGATTCTTAATTGCTACCTTTTATAATATGAATAAATGAATGAAAAAGCACTAATAAGCACTTACTATGTGACTTAATAGGCTAAGTGTTTTGAATAAGGGTAGAGATTGGCAACTGATTTCATTGTTACAGAGAACTCACAAGAAGGGCATGGAAACTCTCTACCAATGCAGGTCAAAGTTTTCTATGTAACTTTGAGAGTCTTTGAGAGTTATTAAATCACTGTGAGGTTATATTGTGCCCATGGATCACACAGCAAGTATTTCAGGATTGGAGAGGGTGATATTGAACTTACCTTAAAAATCAGACTTCAGTACAGATAGAAAAAGGAAGACACTTTCTGTCTAACAGAAATTTAGCTTCTAATAAGGGAAGATAGCCCATGGAAGGGATGTTTGGTGATCAGGGAGAAGTATTTTAATTAGAAGTCACAGGGATAGATATTGAAGATAATTAAAACAGAAGACCTGTGTTCTTTTCAGGAATAGTAATACTGTATTGATTACGAGAGAAAGCATAGATCATAGTCATTCTTATTCCAGAAAAGACCAAAAAGCTAATCAGTTCTGGTAAGGTTCTATCTGTAATAAAATGGACTCACAAGGCAATTAGATTGTATCTAAAACTGATCTCAATCCGAGACCAAGATTTCAGACTGGTTCTTAAGCATGGTGGTATGGCTTGTCTTGAAAATAGCCAGAGAATAGAAAATGATATATTTGAGTAATGCTAGTAATGAATAATTATTAATCAAAATCTCATTGTTTAGACTTAATGTTTACAAATCACTTTCATATGTACAATAAGCCTGTCAATAAGCTGGCTGATACTATTGTACTTATTTTGTTAAATAGCTGAGAGAAAACTGAGCCCAAGACTGTATATTTAAGAGTTGGCAAAAAGTACTCTAAAATTCAATTTTTGATCAGTGTGCTTGACAAGCAGTGGACTTTCTAATGATTTAAAGTTCTCTAGGAAATCATGTAACTTTATCCTTTATTGGTGATGCTAGAAAATTATATTCTAATAACTTTGGGCTATTGGAAGAGGGGAGTGAGTGACAATTTCTTTTTTTTTCCAATAGAAATTATTTCCTCTTCTTCTTCTTTTGTATTGTTATCCAAACATAACAGCATTTTAGCAAAATTGGATGTTTATATTCCAGTAGGGGATTTTGCTTTACAGTGTTCCTTGATGAACACATTAACACACTTCCCACCACCCTCATCCCTGTGATTTCATTGGTTATATGAAAGTGAAGTTTCTCCCCCTACCACTCTTGAGCTACAACTCTTCTGTAATTTTTGGTTTTTTGTAGTTTTGAGGAAGCCTCAGAGGTAAAATTGCTTCTCCAGCTGCTAATACTGCTGCTCCAGGGGAAAAAAAAAACACCCCACAGCAAACATAAAATATCAGCCTCTTTCTATGGTTATTGTTATGTGTTTTTCCTTTTTCAGTATTTCAATATTCGCTTTATACATGTATTTGGCTTGCAAACAATCAATATTTAAATTATCTACATGATTGTTTATCTTATTTAGGGATATTGGCTTCTTACCCTCCTTAGGTGAAAATAGATGACTCCCCCCATTTTTCTGCCCATAGACACAGAAAATACTAGGTGATATAAATGTAAATTTATTTAAATATTACAAAAATGCCATAAAAGTAGCAGATGAGGCACCAAATGGATGTATTTGGCTATGGGTTTACATTACATCTAATCTTTTATGGTGGCTAATTGGGAGGGTTTGATTTGCTCCTCCAATAGCTTATTATTATCATGATGCCTTTGTCTTATTTTCTTCTTGTCTATGATTTCCCTATTTGTCTAAGAATAGGTCTTCTTATCTTTTTTTTTAGGAGCACAGAACTCTACCAATATGACTGGCATTTGATAAATAACACCAGGACTTGAACTCACAGTTCAGCAGTGTTGAAGAAGGGCCCACTCTGTGTATCTTTTTAGCTACCATGGCTGCCCCCTCTGCTGTTGTGCCCTTCTCAGTGGTATCACAGCCACAAGTAAGTAACATAAGGGAAGATTTGACTAGGAAAGAATCCATTAGTCATCTCTGAGCTTTTAAATAGGATTCTTTATTATTATTATTATTATAGCTTTTTATTTACCCATGTGCATGGGTAATTTTTCAGCATTGACAATTGCAAAACCTTTTGTTCCCATTTTTCCCCTTCTCCCCCCACCCCCTCCCCCAGATGGCAGGTAGACCAATACATGTTAAATATGTTAAAGTATATGTTAAATACAATATGTGTATACATATTGGATAGGATTCATAAAAGTATGTAGCATTGTATTTTTTTAAAAAAATCTCTTAAAATAAACATTTGGTATGTATTTAGTTTTTTTCCCCCCCAAAAATAATAGTTTATAAAAGGAGATGTCATTTAGGGCCAGTAACCAGCAAAAATAATAAATGTATCAACTTTCTAAAGCAGACCTATATTTAATCATAATTAGGAAACCAAACCTTGATTTTCTTTAAAAAATATTTTATTGATATCTTCTGTTTCTTATACCACCCTAGTCTTTTTACATATTCCTTAACACTAGCACTCCTTCCCCCATTCTCCCCCTCCCCCCTATCATGGACCCTCTAGATGACAAATAGCATTTTTTTTTCAGAGAGGGGAAAAAAAGTCAGCACAAGCGATTTGATATATTGAAAAAGTCTAAAAATGTGTATAGCACCTATGGATTGCTGACCTCCATGAAGTGATGGGTGGGATTATTTTCTCATTTTTCATTTAAATCTCATTTAATCTTATTTTGTTTCATTTACTTTTGATTTTTTTGGTATGTCATTTTTTCCATTTGCAGTACTTTGTGTTTAGTTTTCTTGGATCTGTTTAACTCACTCAGCATCAGTCCATATAGATCTTTCTGTGGTTCTCTTTATTCATTACACACATTTCTTAGATACTATAATATTTTATGCACCATAATTTGTTTAGCCATTCTTAATTGACGGGCATCTACTTTATTTCCAATTCTTAGCTATCACAAAGCATGCTGCTATAAATATTTTAGAGTTGGTTTCTTTTTTTTTTTGAAAGGGAAGCCTTGGTTTTTTATGATTGGAATGCATAACTAATATTATTGATTTCAAACAAGACAGCTTAATTTGCTATGAATGGAAAGATGAGGGTCAATATTATCTGTCTTTTAGATTTCACTGGAATATCTGAGAGATAAATATTAACCTACTAAAACATTTTCCAGTGTTACATGATTCTTTTAAGCTAATTTATCTATATATAATATCTATATATAATATCATTATTTTTCTTTTACTTTCATAACAAATAAAATCTTTGACTCAAACAATTCTTTTTTCAAAAGATACTGAAGTTATGGCTAATATATATCGGTAATAATTCACAAACCAAAAGAAGCTTAATGCCCTTTTAATTCATATTCTTAGCCCAGCCTGACCTTCCTTTTGACTTTTCTTAATTTTTTTCATCTCTGTGCATACAGATGACTTTTTAGTATTCTTCTTCTTCTTAGCTGCATTGTTGTTTTTGTGAGAATATGCACTTTTATGTAGGAAGCTCCTAACATAAAACCTTTCCCCATTGATACAGATGGATATCTGTTTACATAAGGGCATTGAGAGGTTAAATGAGTTGCCTAAAGTCACATAGTTAATATATCAAAAATAGTACTATTTTTTTAATAAGTTTTGAATTCCAAATTCTATACTTTCGGCTTTCCTGTTCTCCCCTCCCTGATATAGTTATACATATACACGTCTTTATTAATTACTTCTCAGAGGCAACACATTTTGTTATGTGCCTATATATGAGACTATATTGAAAACTGTGATCTTTATCCTTTTCTCTCATGCCCAACACAGGTTACCTGAGCAGTTAGAACTTTGTTCTAAATGATCTGCTCTGTAGGAGATTTACTCCCAGATAGTAGAAGGAAAGTGAGTTGTTTTTGCATTTTATTCATTTGACTTTTGTTCATTGTCCTATAAATCCCTTTTATCTATGAACATAAGCTTTCAATCTCTGCACAGACAAATTTGTGAAATAACTATTTATACTGTATCAAACTTGTCCTTTAAAATTCCTACTTTCCCTGAGATTGTTAGAAACAGAACAAGGTGAAAATGGGAAGGTAGTGAACACAAACTACTAGCAATCTTTGTTGGTCCATGAATGATTTGTAGGCCATGTTTATAGATTGTTTACTTAATTTTAATTATTGTAAAAATGGTGACAATGGCATATCCCAGAAAGTCATGTTAACAAGACTTTAGATAATTTAGCCCTGTGCAGGCCTATAGAATTAATATTTATTGGCTAGTAGTTTTTGTTTGATCTTTTTTCAATTGTGTCTGACTCTTTATATTGCCATTTGGGGGTTTTGTGGCAAAGATATTGAAACAGTTTGCTATTTCCTTCTGTTCATTTTATAGATGAGGAAATTGAGGCAAAGATTAAATGAATTCCAGAACTTTCTCAACTGCTTTATAGTACTCTAGTTTACCATTTTTGCTTTGTCTTAAAAGTTTTAAAAGTTTTATTTACATGCTTTATTTTTATGTTGCAAACATTCTAGATTATTCCTCCTTGAGACATCTCATGTAGCAAAATAAAACAAGAAAACCTAATTATACAGTGATCTCTTGTGAAAATGCATGCAACTTTCTACATCTGTAGCACCTCCTCCCCAACCTATTAATTGTTATTTTTTTTATTATTATTACTAGCAACATAAGTATTTTCTTTCACTCCTATCTACTATCCCTTGGAGAAAAAAAAAAGAAAAAACCCTCAAATTTCAATTTTCAAATTTCAAAAAAACTCAAATCAAGCAAAACAAATTGCCTCATCATATATAGTCAAGTGTAGTGTAGTACACTATCTCCTCTGTCGAGAAGTACATAGTATAATTTATTATTGGTCCATTGAAACTATAGATAATAATTGTGTTACCAGTAGGTTTTTGCAGCTTCTTAAGTTTGTTTTTTTACATTGTTGTTCTCCTACATAAATTACATAAATTGTTCTCCTAGTTCTATTAATTTCATTTCTCAGCTTATAAAAGTCTTCAAAATTATTCTTTTTTTTTTTAAGATAATTTTGATGTTAGAGTATAAATTGTTTTAGTCTTCATTTTGCATCAGTTCCTATAAATTTGGGTCTCTTTGAAATCATTTATTTCTTCACTTCTTACAGTGCAGAAATGTTCCATCACATTCTTAAATCCACAGTTTCTTTAGTTATTCCTTGGTTGTTAGATTTTTCTTTAATTTCCAGTTATTTGGACCCCCTCAAAAAAAGAGCTACTTTAACAACTTTTATGGATACTATTTTCACTTAGCTAGGTGGTAGATAGTGTTTCCAGCTTTGAGTCAGAAAGACTCAAGTTCAAATCCAGCCTCTGATACTTCCTACCTATGTGAACCCGGAAAAATCACTTAACCCTGTTTGCCTCTTTTTCCTCATTTGTAAAATGAGCTGGAGAAGGAAACGATGAACCATTCCAATATATCTTCTAGAAAGACCCCAAATAATCAAAGACTGGAACTTGAGCTATTGTCTTGTAGATATGCTATTGTTCTATGCTTAATTTCCTCAGTTTCAAATCCAGGGTAAGATAGAGTGGAAAGAATTGGTTCTAGGATGTCACCTCTGAAATTTACCATTAGTGACCTTGGACAGGACACTAAATCTCACCAACTCTTTAGTCTCCTAATGGCAAAATTAAGGGGGTTTGACCACATGACTCCTAATATTCCTTCAATGACCTTTATGTGTTGATTTCAGAAAGATGTGGATCAAAGGCCGGGGGTTTCAATTTTGTCAGTTACTGACCATCTGTATACGCTTGAGTATAAGGCTTGTTTTTCCATCTACAGAATCAAAGATTTGGTCCCATTTAGCTCTTTTGTGCTGTGTCATATATGTTTCTTGAGTCCCTAGTATTTCCATTCTACCACACAGATTTTAATGTGCACTGAGTGCTTGTTGATAGTCATTATATATTCTTAAGCAGTTTAAGAATTTAATTGACAAATGATCTATTTTCTAATAAATAACCTTTGAAAATAAGAATGACAAATAGTCACTCATTTGAATGTTAGAGTTTAAGTGAATTGTCCAAAATCAAACAGCTAGTATGTGTCCGAGTAAGAATTTATATTCAGCTCTTCATGTTTCTAGGTCCTTCACTCTATCCATAGTGCCTGCTTAGCTGCTCACACATATACATATGTATGTGTGCCTGTTGTATACAAATGTATATATTGACATATGTACACACATTTTCCCAATAAAAGAGTAACCTATTTGAAGTCAGTAACTTTTCCTTTTGATTTTTAATCTCCAATGCTTGAAGCTTAATTCATGTTTGTTGATTGATTAAAGGAATAACTAGTAATCCAATTTGGCTGAAATATAGCATTTATGAAGAAGATTGGCTGGTAGAGTAGGCTGGCACCATTGCAGACGACTTTAAAAGCTAGGCTGTTCATATTTTACTTCAGAGATAAGAGGAATCTACTGAAGATTTTTGGCATGATAGAGACACAATTGGACCTGTTTCTTGGGTGACTTTAGAAGCTGATTGGATAATGAATTGGGGGAAGTAGAGACTGGAAATAGGGAGACCAGTTTGGAAGACTACTCCAAATAGGTTCTCAGTCTTGTGAGTAGAGAGAAGAGGGTAAAAGTGAGGAATGTTTGACATGAGATAATTTTTTTTCTCTATAGTATTTTATTTTTCCAAATATATTGCGATGCTAAATAATATCAAATACTCCAAAGAGAATTTTCAACATTCATTTTTGTGAGACTTTGTGTTCCAAATTTTTCTCTCTCTCTTACGGTTTCCCTTCTCAAGACAGATAGCAGCTTGATAAAAGTTAAATATGTGCAATTCTTTTAAATAAACTTTCATATATGTCATGTTGTATAAGAAAAATCAGAACAAAAGGGACAAAAAAAAAAGCAAACAAATAAAACAAAAAAAGGTGAAAATACTAGGCTTTGATCCACATTCAGTCTTCATAGTTCTTTCTCTGGATGAGGTTGGCATTTTCCACCCAAAGTCTATGGGAATTGCCTTGAATCATCACGTTGCTGAGAAGAGCCAAGTCCACCACAGTTAAACATCACATGACCTTGCTATTACTGTGTACAATGTTCTAAGATAAAATAGATACAGTTTGGCAGCTGAATGGCTTTAAGAGATGAGAGAGGAGTCATAGCTGACTCTAGGGTTGGTTATTGATGTAGGTATCTGTGAAGATGGTTGTGCCATCTAGGAAAGTTTAGATTTTCATCTAGCAGTTTGAAATATGGATGTGTTAATTATTCTAATGATTTCTCAAATGTTTAATTTTTGGGGTCATTCACTATTTTAGATTATTCTGTAACTAGAAAATCAAAGGATTTTTTTTTTAAACATTCATTTGTTGTATAATTTTGTTAAATTTGCTTCCACACTTAGCCTTCTTTCCAGAAGATAATCTGAATCTGCAGAGTAGAATTCTGTGCTGTACTCATATGGTACTATATAGAAATTTAATACATTTTCAAAGAATAAAACTTCCTTGTGATGGCATGGTGAAAGTGAAAGTGAAATACTCCATTGACCAGGAGATAATCAATTGCATAGTTTAATGTGTTGGAAGTGCTACTTTGACCATGTATTTATGGATTGGAGGCAGTTCCTACATTATAAACTTAAGAGGATTTTACAAGTTAAAGTTCAAAGTTCAAGTAGCAAAAATTAATATAGATCTGAAAGTTGGGGGAATCCAGGTTTTAGGTCAGTTTTCCCTACTATCTATGTACTTTGCAAGTATTTTTTAGAGAATCATTGAAATGGGAGAGTGATTTCCAAATTTATTTTTCTGGTGGGTTTTTTTTTGGGGGGGAGGAGAGTTGCTGTATTTCTTTTAGAGCATGACTTACATGGAAATGTATTTTGCATGACTACACATATATAACATATGTCAAATTGATTGCATTTTCAATGTGGGGAATGGAAAGAGAAGGAGATAATTTGGAAAGCAAAATTTGAAAAAAAAAAAAAAGGTTAAAATTTTTGAAGATAATTAGAAAAAAATTAAATAGAAGAAAAAACAATGATCAAAATGCCAAATTAAAAGGACTTTCATGGGCTGTCTAATGTTCCAACCACATTGTTCAACATATGAATTTTTCTACACCAATCCTGATAAGTAGTCAGTTAACTTTGAAGGGTTGAACTATTTTTCTAAAGACTCTCCCAGCTCCAACATGCTATTCTTTATGTATTATAGAATGCACAAATTTAGATGGAGCATGAAGTTTAGTGGGCAGCTAGATGTGCAGTGGATAAAATACTAGGTTTGGAATTAGGAAGATTCATTTTCCTGAATTCAAATGTGACCTCAGACACTTTGTAGCTGTGTGATTGTAGGCAAGTCACTTAACCCTTGCCTTAGTTTCTTCATCTGCAAAAGGAACTGGAGAAGGAAATGACAAACCACTTCAATATGTTTGCAATAAATTCCAAGTGTGGTTATGAAGAGTCAGATATGATTGAAACAATTAAAAAACAACAAAGTTCTTGTGTCTTAGTGGTATTGGTAGAAGACTTGGAGTTAACTGAAACATGGGTTCAAATCCTGATACTTGCTAGCAGATTGACAAAGCACAAGTCACCTACCTCTTTTCTCTGAGACTTTTGAGTCTCATTTTACTCATCTGTAAAAAGAGGATAATGATAACTTTAATCATTGTTTCTTCCAGTAGTTGTGTGATTAAATAAGGTAATGCTTGCAATGACTTTGAACCTTGAAAGTTCTATGTAACTATCAGCTTTATTTCAATGGAAGCAAATTTAATCCTGAATTTTTCTTCCTTTTCCTGCTTAACCAATACCTTCTTTCTTACTATTACCTGGCTAGTAACCATATGGATTAGTGGATAGCTTGCTATTCATTAGATGCAAAACTAATATAATTAGTTAATATAAGTAGGCCAAAAAATAGCCTATTTTACTGATAATGATCAATATAAGGTGATATTATTGAGAAGTTTTTTATACTTTTTGTTTATAATTCAGACTGAATAAATGTGGACTCACAGCATGATATTAAAAAAAGACTGAAAATCATCTAACAGCAGCAACAATAGCAACAACAAAGCCTTTGTTTTTGGCTTGCTTGCTTGTTTGTTATTCTGTATGTTTTCTAACAAAGAACCTTTTTTTTTTTTTTTTTTTTTTTTTTTAACCAAGGCCACCTAGTACTAGATATAAATTAATTAATATAAATAAATAGCCTGAATTGTTTTGAACAGCCATGGAAAAGAAAGCATTCATTGTCCCTCTTCTCTGCTAGCAATTCACTTGCTAAAAAGATAAGCTTCATGCTTTGAAACTTAGCAGGCTTCTGTGCCCTAATTTACACTCTTTGCTAGATTCTAAAGGGTTTTCAGATTCCCATGCTGAGAAAGCATCTTGAGTTTCTGAAAATTAGATTAAGTGTACTTAGTGGACTTTGACATTAGCTGCCCACATAAAGGCACCTGAAATAGTAGTGGCAAAAGCTTTGTGTGCAAAGTTGACATCAGATTCCACTTGTTTAGTTTAATTATGAAAAATACTTCAGAGTTGTATTCATTTCATTAAACAAATGAATCTTGCAGATGGATTTTTTTTCCAGTATGACAATCTTAGTTGGCAAGATCTTCTCTGGTCAAATTGACACTCACAATTATCGTACTTAGGGTATAGTTGATTGTCATGAGCAGCATTAATCTTGTGGAAGAGTAGGTTTGCAAATGACATATTCCATTTAATTTTTTGCTAAAAACCACAATTTCTTTCAAATTTAAGGTGGATGTGCAAAACCAGAAGAGTTTTTAAGGTATTAAGGGATTTCTAGAAATTCCTTTGAGTTGTCAATAACTGATTTGCAACTTAAAATTCAAGTTTCATTCTATAAAGCAAATATTTATTAAGTACCTGCCACCAGTTGCTTGGATGCAATAATAACTTAAGACATGTTCCATGAAATAGCTAATTGGTGTAGTGGATAGAGCATCAGCCCTGAAATCAGGAGGACCTGAGTTCAAATATGGCCCCAGACACTTAACACTTACTGCCTGTGTGACTCTGGGCAAATCACTTAATTCCAATTGCAACGGGGGGAAAAAAAAGATATGGTCCTTGCTCTCAAGGATCCATTCATTGATTATAGTCAGGAATATTTGGACAAGTGAAAACAAGATATGTATGAGGAGAAAAATAATAAAATAAGAGGGCATGAAATTGCACAGTATTATGAGCAATGTCAGGAAGGGAATAAGTATAATATGGCATCTTGTACAAGCTTTCATTTAGTCTCATCTTTTTTTGTCATAGGGTTGTTGGGTATCAAATTCAGTTAACCATAGCATTGGCATCAACATACCTAGTAAAGTATCTTTCTGTGTCTCTTAAATATTGTTACACAAATGAATCTCGTGGCATAGAGACTTTCTTGCAATTCATAGCATCATAGATCTACAGCAGGAAATGTCCTCAGGGGCTGTCTAGTCCCACCCTCTTATTTTTCTTGTTGTTGACTTTTTGTGACCCATTTTGGTCTTTCATTGGCAAAGATACTGGAAGAATTTGACATTTCCTTCTCTAGCTTATTTTTTTTTTTGTGTGTGTGTTTTTTTTTTTTTTTTTTTTTTTAAATTTAATAGCCTTTTATTTACAGGATATTTATACATGGGTAACTTTACAGCATTAACAATTGCCAAACCTCTTGTTCCAATTTTTCACCTCTTTACCCCCCCCACCCCCTCCCCTAAATGGCAGGATGACCAGTAGGTGTTAAATATATTAAAATATAACTTAGATACACAATAAGTATACATGACCAAAACATTATTTTGCTGTACAAAAAGAATCAGACTCTGAATTATTGTACAATTAGCTTGTGAAGGAAATCAAAAATGCAGGTGTGCATAAATATAGGGATTGGGAATTCAATGTAATGGTTTTTAGTCATCTCCCAGAGTTCTTTTTCTGGGTATAGCTAGTTCAGTTCATTACTGCTCCATTAGAAATGATTTGGTTGATCTCGTTGCTGAGGATGGCCTGATCCATCAGAACTGGTCATCATCTAGTATTGTTGTTGAAGTATATAATGATCTCCTGGTCCTGCTCATTTCACTCAGCATCAGTTCGTGTAAGTCTCTCCAGGCCTTTCTGAAATCATCCTGTTGGTCATTTCTTACAGAACAGTAATATTCCATAATTTTCATATACCACAATTTATTCAGCCATTCTCCAACTGATGGACATCCATTCAGTTTCCAGTTTCTAGCCACTACAAAAAGGGCTGCCACAAACATTCGTGCACATACAGGTCCCTTTCCCTTCTTTATAATCTCTTTGGGATATAATCCCAGTAGTAACACTGCTGGATCAAAGGGTATGCACAGTTTGATAACTTTTTGAGCATAGTTCCAAACTACTCTCCAAAATGGTTGGATTCGTTCACAACTCCACCAACAATGCATCAATGTCCCAGTTTTCCCGCATCCCCTCCAACAATCATCATTATTTTTTCCTGTCATCTTAGCCAATCTGAGGTGTGTAGTGGTATCTTAGAGTTGTCTTAATTTGCATTTCTCTGATTAATAATGACTTGGAGCATCTTTTCATATGACTAGAAATAGTTTCAATTTCTTCATCTGAGAATTGTCTGTTCATATCCTTTGACCATTTTTCAATTGGAGAATGGCTTGATTTTTTATAAATTAGAGTTAATTCTCTATATATTTTGGAAATGAGGCCTTTATCAGAACCTTTGACTGTAAAAATATTTTCCCAGTTTATTGCTTCCCTTCTCTAGCTTATTTTTGAGGAACTGAGATAAATATAGTTCAGTGACTTGCCCAGGATCACACAGCTATTCAGTATCTGAAGCCAGATTTGAAGACAGGAAGATGATGTTCCTGATTCTAAGTCCTGTTTTCTATCCACTGTGCCACCCTAGGGCCTCTTCCCTCATATTATAGATAAAGATGGTGAGGCTCAGAAAGATTGGGCCTCATTTATAGATGGTATAAAGCACTAGATTAAGTAGGTAAAATAGTAAGTATACGGATTTAATCCCAGAGTCTGTTTGACTATCTAATTCTATGTTAAAAAAAACAAAACAAAACAAGCTTTTGTGATTGCTAAGCACAATATGTGGGAACTTTCTTTTTAAGGATCTGATTTAGATTAAAACATTTTACCTTCCAATCTTTACGCTAAATACTGATTGGTACATTATAAAAAAACATAACTATTCTCTACACCTCTTCATGAGAAACCATTATTTTATTAATGAGAGAGGTAACTTGGTACTTCTAAAAGATAGCAACAATAATTGGAATTCCTCTCTGCAAAATACATCAACATTTACCAAGATACTCTCTTTTAAAAGATTTTAGGGCTGAATTTGGGAGTAAAAACTTTTGGAGGAGATAGTGGACATCTACATTGGAAGAGAAACATTGTTTCATTATTAGTCCTCTTTCTATTCCATGTAGTGGAAAGAACATTGAACTAGGAATTAGGAGGCTTGATTTCTGCTTTCAAATCTGTTTCAGATTGACTATATGACCTTGAATACAAGTATAGTGGTTTCAGTTTCCTCTATAAAATAAATGGATTTAGACAAAACTCTTAAATGCCCACCAAGATCTAAATACTGTAACTTCCATTCTTTTTTCTTCTTGTTCCCAGCCAATTAATTTAGGCTTCTATATACTGATTAGACTATTATTATTATTATTTTACTGAGGCAATAGGTTAAGTAACTTGCCCAAGGTCATACAGATAGGAAGTGTTAAGTGTCTGAGGCTAAATTTGAATTCAGGTCTTCCTGATTTCAGGGCTGGTGCTCTATCCACTGTGCCACCTAGCTGCCCCTTGGTTAAATTATTTAAAAAAAAATTAAATGTAGATTTTTTAAAAAGAGAAGATTAATTATCTACAGATATTAAAAGTGAGCTAAATGTAATAACAAATTACAGGCTGCCTAATTACAAACAGATTTTTTTTTTCAAAAGAATCATTATTATTGAAATAACCAATAAATTATAACAAATAATATTAATTACAATATGTCTATATAATATGAAATGATATCAAATTAAAATCCTAAAAGATCCTTCTTTAGACACCTAGGTTCACAAATCACTAGGAGCAAATACAATAATTATTACTTTTCTCATGTTAATGCTGTAACAGGTTATGAAAAGGCTCAACAGGTCTTTAAAAAGGAATCATTATTATTAAAATAAAACAGTCATTTAGTTATCACAAACAATAATTGTTATAGTATATATATATATATATATATATATATATATATATAATATGAAATAATATCAAATTGAAGTTCCAAAAGATTACCTCTGACAGCAAGTTTTGCTAATCAGCAGATCTAGATACTGTTATTATTATTTGTTGTGTTGATGTAATAACAGTTGATGAAAACATTTAACCAGGTTTTTAAAAAAATCATTATTATTAAAATAAAATAACTGCTAAATTATTAGTAACAATAATTATTATTGTATGTCTGTATAATATGAAATAGCATCAAATTAAAATCCCAAGAGATCCTACCTCAGACAGCAAATTTCAGTAATCACCAGGACTAGATACAGTTACTATTATATTACTCATGTTGATACAATAACAGTTAATGAAAAAAGTTTAACAGCTGTTTTTGTTTTATTATTATTATTATAGCTTTTTACTTACAAGATATATGCACGGGTAATTTTTCAGCATTGACAATTGCAAAACCTTTTGTTCCAACTTTTCCCCACCTTCCCTCCACCCTTTCCCCCAGATGGCAGGTTGACCAATACATGTTAAATATGTTAAAGTATAAATTAAATACAATATATGTATACATGTCCAAACAGTTATTTTACTGTGCAAAAAGAATCGGACTTTGAAATATTATACAATTATCCTGTGAAGGAAATCAAAAATGCATGTGGACAGAAATAGAAGGATTGGGAATTTTATGTAGTGGTTCATACTCATTTCTCAGAATTCTTTCTCTGGGTGTAGCTGGTTCAGTTCATTACTGCTCTATTGTAACTGATTTGGTTCATCTTATTGCTGGAGATGGCCACATCCATCAGAATTGATCATCATGTAGTATCGTTGTTGAAGTATATAATGATCTCCTGGCCCTGCTCGTTTCACTCAGCATCAGTTCGTATAAGTCTCTCCAGGCCTTTCTGAAATCATCCTGCTGGTCATTTCTTACAGAACAATAACATTCCATAATATTCATATACCACAATTTATTCAGCCATTCTCCAATTGATGGGCATCCACTCAGTTTCCAGTTTCTGGCCACTACAAACAGGGCTGCCACAAACATTCTTGTCCCTTTCCCTTCTTTAGTATCTCTTTGGGATATAAGCCCGTAGTAGCACTGCTGGATCAAAGGGTATGCACAGATAAACAGAGATTTTAAGTTTTTTCCTTATCTCCATGTCTCCACCAGTTCCTAGCACAAACTATCACACATATCAAATACATAAAAGTGTTTAAACATAAAATTATTATTGAATATACTCCCTTTTTAAAAATCAGGGATACCCTAGAAGTAGATGTCTGGAAGTCATCATTATATAATAAAGATAAAGGAAGGAATCTATTTTTTCGTGACTGACTGTAAAAATATATAAGTTTAGTGTTCAGGAAATGCTTTGGGTTTGGAGTAAAGGGACTAAGTTTGATATGAAGCATTCTCTAATTATCATGAAATGAACAAATTCCATTAACAAACTATATTCTGGCTGATCTGATCTGATAGATCCTCTTTTTGGAGCGATCCTAGATGACAATTCCAATTTTTTTACCTTTGCATATGAGAATTTGTATTTTCTAGATTTTTTTTTTTTTTTTTTTTTGTGATACATCAAAAAGTCTGTCAAAGAAAAGTAAACTTAAATCAGTGCTATGTGTATATGGAAAAGTACGAAATGGTTCCAGGAAAAAATATTTGCAGAGGTAAACACTGAGCCATCTAATTTATTCCATCTTAGACTCTGTTTTCTATTAAATCCTAAATGCCTTACATCAGCTAATGTAGTATAATTCAAAATAACATTTTGCTTATTGGTAAAGGTTAACCCATCATTTCCCTCTTTATTCTTTGGCTTTTATAAACTTGAAGCAAAATTTGGAGGTATATCTATTTTTGACCCAAGGGTGTGGTTTGAGTGTGTCCTATTCATAAGACAAAATTATAATGATGTCTTGGGTAAGCCACAAATGAGACCTTCTGCCTTTCCTTTTTATTTATAGTACAAACTTTCTAATTGTTTTATTTCTTTAATGATTAGTGAAACTTTCTTCTATCAGCTCCCCCAATCCATTTCTTAAAAGTTATATAGCTTCCTTTCCCCCAGGCTATTTTTGTTTTCTTTGTAGTAATCTTATAGTGGCCAAATACTATGAAAGGTTTACACCCTATTGGTCTTATGGGCTATCTGTGGAGGTGGTAATTATAGCTTCCAATAGGATTTCTGTCTTTTGTGGATTATACCTTGCTGTAATGAGACTGTTATACTCTCTATCAGTCTTCATATGATACATGATTACTCTGCTACTTGCTTATTATGTAGAGGCACCTAAGAAGTTCCCTTAAATTAAAGTGCTAAAATTGTTTAGTTAGAAAGTTATTTTCACAAATAACTGCATGTGCTATTTGTGCATTTTTGTACTTATACTTTGATATTTAAGCCTTATCCTAAAACAGAAGTCGTCAGAAATATGTTACTCAGTAGAATTTATAGAATAAAGCATTTCCACATTACAGAACATGAAAAAGAACTTTAGATCTTAGATTTTAAAAGGAGAGGCCACCCTGGGGAGGAATTTTTATCCTTGGGGTCCCTGAACTTGATTTTTAAAAATCTTGTGATAATGCTATGCATTTTATTTTAGGCATTTAAAAACATAATTCTGAGAAGTGGAGGCTCCATATTCTAAGCATGATTAAGAAAACCTAATTTAAACCAAGTTTTTCATTTTACTGGAAAGGAAATTGAAGCTCAAAGAGTTGCAAAGTCAGGTCATAGTCATGGCAGAGCCAGACCTAGAGCTCATGTCACCTACATCATATTTCTGTGCTTTTTCTAATGCATCAAACTGATTTCAAACTCATGTCCTAAAACTAAACCTTTATTAGCATTATTTACATAAATTATATATATATATATATATATATATAGTATCCTATTTAATCTTGGTTGGGAGGGAAAGGGGATTTCTCACCAAACATCTCTTTTTTTTTCTTTTCCTTTAAAAATTTTATCTTTTAATTATTAAGAGTATATTTTCTCTCCCATCAATACCTCCTCCCACTGAAAAACAGCTACAGTGAATAGAAATTAAACTTATTTTTTTGTAAGCATATATGCATAGTTGTACAAAACAGATTCCTTCAAGTATGTAGCATGCTTCATCTTTGCCCTTTTGGAAACATAATTGGTCACTTCATCTGTAAAAGTCATCCCTCTTCCACCTTTTTTTTCTTCTCAAAATTATTTTGTCTTTTGCTACCATTTAGTGGCTTATTGATAGATCTCTGAAAGAAAATGAAATGGCTCTCAAATTACTCACTTAATAAAACATTAATCATAGTGAAGACATTCTTTAACTTGACTCACCCCACCCCACCCCACCCCCAAAAAAGAAGGAAAAGGAACAAAAATTTATGAAATCTTTAAATTTTAGGTATCATGCTAAGTTTATTACAAATATTATCTTATTTTATCCTTGTGACAACCTTGTGAGGATAACAGTTGTTATCTTCATTTTATAGTAAAGAAAATTAAGGTAATATCTTGCTCAGAATCACTCAACTAGTAAATATGGGTGTCTGGATTTGAACTCAGGTTGTCCTGACTCTAGACTCAGCTTTCTATGTACTACATCACCTAGCTACCTACCTGACTCATATGCAAGCCTATAAATAATGAAAACAATTCTTTCCCTCTCTTGTAGGCTTTTATATTTCTTTTGGGGAGCTATACAATTCTCTGGACTTTTAGTATTACCCTGGGATTGGGAAAGGGGACAGCATTTAAGGGTAACTAGAGAATTTACTCCTATCCTTGTACCTACACAATCTATAATTTATAGTGTAGTAAAAGGGGGCAAAATTCAGGTTTGGTTTTCTATTTCCTGTCTCTAAATGATACTGTTTTTCATTTCTAGCTCTCACTCAGTCCAGAAATTCATCACCTTCTCTCTGAAAAGCTTGGTCCAGGAACTCTTTTTCTGGACATGATTACCTGGACATGAATTTGTTTCCCAGAGAGGCTCTGTGGCTGGGGAGGCTTCCCTCCAGGATATGCATCTGGCTGACTTCTTATAGGTCTGATCTCTTAGCATCTGCACCTCAGCACCCCTTGCCAAAGCCAAGTCCAAGATTGTAGCTTAATGCATGAATTGTCAGTCTCCTTCAAGATGAGATGATCTGGATCAGGACAAGAAATTCAGACCATATTAAGGGTGCATCATGGATATCTGAACAGATACATGAAAGGATTCATCAATGAGGGCTCAGAAACCTCAGGATAATGAGTGGAAAGATAAATTATGTTACCTTTGTGACTTGGAAATGTTGTAGTGATTTCTGAGCAATGGATGCATATGGTTAGAGGAAATGAAAACACAGCTATTCCTTCCTCATCATTATTTTCACAACTTGACATAAGAAATTAAATGGGGATTTGTTGCAAAGGTTGCAGATGGCACAGAAAAAGTTCAGAAACTCAGAAAGCATAAAACATATGCATAGTTTTGTATAATACCAACATATTTTGTCTTTTAATACCATAATAATTCAGACTTCTTCTCTGATACAAAGGGAGGGCCAAAACTTTCATATGGATTTTTCCATATTGCAGGGGGTACAATACTCCTAACCCCTGACATATCCAAGAGATAACTGTACTAGAATTAAGGGAAATGAGAAGCTATTTCCCCTCAGAGTAAAGGAGCATAGGTGAGTTTTTACACAAAAAGGAAAAACAAAAACTGATAAGCCAAATAATAATATAGTTTTCTATATTTGAGTATCTATTGAGTATCTAGGCATGGTCATATTCTTTTTCAAGTCAGGAACAACTCTGGAATTTCTCTGATGGGAATAATTTTCCCCATTTACCACATAGTGAATGTCATTCAGGGATATTATGTGGATTTGGCAAGTCAAAAAAGGTTCTCCAATCTTGAGCTTTAAAGATAATTCTCTTTTAAATAGGTATAGGCTTTCAGTTAGGTATCAAAGGGAAAATAAGAGAGCTATACAGTTTGTATTTTTCTTAGATCTTAAGAAAATGGACTACAGCTTTCTGGTAATCCAGGTAGTTTTGAGGAAGAAAGGCAGTACTTTGTTACTTCTCTGAAATATTAGCAAGAACTATATTGCTTTTAGTGTAATATGAATTCTTATGAGCTCAAATATCCTTTGGGAGGAGTGTCTATTTTGAGGCAGTGTGCAATCTGTTAGTGAACCTATCTAGAAATGTTAATGAAAAAAGACTAACTGCCTAAAACTTTTAGAAAAGCCTACAATTTCAAATGGTAATCCCAAAATACAGGGATATTTGAGAAACTACTGTGAGTGGAGGAATCATGGAAAGCAGGGAAATTTTCCAAATGACAAGGGATAAGCAGATTTTAAAAAAGAACAGGTTAGTTATCAGAGATAATTGTAGAATAGATGATTAAGCAGATAGTGAGGTCTTAGAAAGGTACGTAGTTATCATCAAGAGCTGACATACATTTAATAAATCATATTGTGCCAACAATCGTACTTTGCCAACCTTATTTTTTTTTTTTTTTATGATAGGAGGATTCAGGAGAATGCAGTATGCTTAATAAATCTGAATTTTTGGATATTTGACAAACCCTTTCATGGTATAGCCAAGTGGATTTTTAATCAGATTTTATACTTATGTATTCCAAAAGAATATGTACTAAGAGAAAGCAGTATGAAGAAGACAGACTGATCTAGAAGTCGTAAATCTGAGTCCCCACTTTGGCATTACCATTTGACTTGGGATAATTTGCTCAAACTCTCTGAATTTCAATTTTCTACTTTGTAAAATGGACAGTTGATGATGCATTGGATAAACCACTGGGTCTGGAGTCAGAAGGACTTGAATTCAAATTTGGGTCTTAGATACTTTCTAGCTGTGTGACCCTGAGCAAATCACTTACCCTGTTTACCTCAGTTCCCTCATCTGTAAAATGAGCTGCAGAAGGAAATAGCAAACTACCCTGCAAGAAAGCTCTCAAAAGAGGTCATAAAGATTCAGATATGATCAAATCATTAAAGAATGACAAGTCTATAAAATGGGGATGATGATACCTGAATTACCCATCTTATTAAGTATTTGTGAGGGAATACCTTTATAAAAATCATATCATAAACGTATTTAACAACAATAATAGTGGATGGTAATCCTGGAGGAATGTCTTCTATAATCTGATTATATGAATACTTTTAATAGTGACTTAGATGAAGTCATTAATTTGCCTTTGAGGAACCTATATTTTCCTGCCAAGGATAAAATATATATAAATAGATATACACAGGTAAATCCAAGGTAGTTCAAGGTTGAATGGAACATTTAGAACTGGCCCAATCTTGAAGATAGAATTCAAAAAAAGTATAGGTGAAGTATAGAGTATGTTCTTTGCATGGAGGGAAAGAACAAGAAACAGGCAGGAATCAACTGTGGCTGAAAGGTAGGCCAGAATCAGTGGAGAGGACTTTAAATGTTAGGAATAAGTGCTTCTATTTTATCTAGTGCCAGTAGACAGATCTTGAAGATTTTTGAGCAAGAGGGTAAAAGATTCAGATTTGTGTCTTCAGAAGGTTATATGTGAATAAGATCGGAAAAGGAGACATCCTAGAGATAAGAAGATTAGTTAGAAGCCTATTCTATTAGTCCAAGCAAAAAGTGGTAAGGACTTGAATGAGGATAATAGAGATGAGGAAATAGATGAGACAAAGTTGTATAGGTAGAATTAGTAAGATCTGTCTTCAACTAAGCTTTAATAATCTCATTATACATTATTCTTTTCCCCAAAATGTATGGTCTAGTTAAATGGGCCTTTTCTCTCTTCCAATGTATTCCACCTACTATTTGCCTTTGCCATTAGCCATTACATGTCTGTAATTCATTTTTTCCTCAATTATGTGTATTAGAACCTTGCTCCAAAATTTAGCTCATTCTCCATCTTCTACATGAAGACTTCTGATCCTCCTCCACTGATAATATCCTATCTCCCTATATTATTTTGTATGTTTTTTGCATTTAATGATACATGCACACATTATCTCCCCTGATAGAAAATAAGCTCCAGGAGGAGCTGTTTCATTTTTATTTATGTATCTCTAGTATCTAACAGTGCATAGTATATTGTAGTTGCTTAAAAAATATTTGTTGATTGGTGGTGAGGGAGAATGAAGAGTCATATGTGAATTTGAGGCTACAAATGTATATATTTTAATAGTGCCTTGTGGAAATAGGAAAGTTAAGAGAAAAGAATATGTTTATGTTGGGGCAGAGGTGAAGATTCTTTTTTGGACATGCTGAACTTTAAGATGTCAATGGAACACTGAGTTGGACATCCTTATTAGACAGTTAGAGATGGCAAACTGGAATTGTAGCTTAAGATTTGGGGTAGATGAATATATTGAATGGTTCCTGACCATACCCAAGGGAACATACAAGATCATCAGGGAAAAGAATATAGATGTTCCATGATAGAACCATGGGGAACCCCAAAAGATGGTTCAGACACTATTAAGATTTAGTCAGAAACATAGTCTAAATAACTTTTTTTTTTTTAAAAGTGAAGTGGATTGGGTAGCTCAAGGTTATATTTACAGTAAGCATCAGAGACATGATTTGAACTCATTCTGTGGCAAGTGTCAGTATTTTTTCCATTACACCATGCTTAAGTCTAACATAATGCTTGGATCTATTCCAGATTGAAATGATCACCTGGAATCTCATTAAAAAACTTTTGATAATTAAAATCAGTGACCTGAAATGAAATCTCTCTCCCTATAACTTCTTCCCAGTGGTGCCAGTCTTAGCCTCTGAAGAAGAACTCATAAACAGTTTAGAGGAACAAGGAAGAAATTATCTTTCAGCTCTGTGGATAAGTAAAATAGTTCTTGGCCAAACCAAGTGATAGAGTATCCCAGAATATAAAGATTAGATTTGATCAGAAAGCATATAATTAATTTGAAAACAATCTTTGCAACATCTCATCGATTGAAGTCTTATTTGGAAGGTAAATATAAGGAACTAATTACAATTTATAAGACAGCCATTTCTCTATTGATAAATGGTCAAATGTAAGAGTTTAAAGGGAAATGTTCAGCAGCCATTTGAAAGAAAAATGCTACAATTCAATAATAACTAGGAAAGTGCAATTAAAACAACTCTGAACTTCTACCTTAGACCCATTCTCTTGACAAAGATTTCAGAAATAGAAAGTGACAATGGTTGAAAGTTCTAGGGAAAAGAGATATATTAACACTCATTTGGTGGAACCATGAATTACTCCCAGCCACTGTGGTGTACTATACTCTGCATATTCTTCCACCTAGAAAATCATTAGACCTATGGAGCCCAGAAAGTTCAAAGAAAAAAAAAACCAGTCCATTTATACAAAAATGTTTATAGTACCTCTGATTATTCATCTCAAAATGAGAAGTTTCTTCCACATCCATATCTATGATACTGTGTAAATTTTAGCTATTATTATCAGAATTATTTTTATATTATACTTTTTAAATGTCATGACAAATATTCCACATTAATTTGTGTCTTTTAATTTGAGCCCTGGTAAAGAATTGTAATTTTCTTTTGTCTTCATCATCGTTTTCCCAAGTCATTTCTTCATGTATTTGGATTTAGTATTGCTTATTGACTTCATGTTATAAGAGGAGATTTAAATCAGGAAACTGCCACTAATTGTGTGACTTTGGGTCTATTCTCCGAGACTTAAAATAAGGCCTTAAATTCAGTTTCTTGGTCTTTTGTCAAAAATTAATCTTTCCCACATGATTTAGAATGGAACTTTGAGTCTGGGTCACTTGTTGCCCTTTTAACCTTTCTGATAAAAGCTTAGACTCTTGAAGGATTCCTTCCCCACTCCCTTCTTCCCACTCCGATTTCTGCTCGTAAGTAGGCCATAATATTGAAACTTTAATAGAGGTAGTCCTGTACTTATGTCTGGTTCTTTCTTCCTCTGAGAGTAAAAGCCCTCTTCCCAAATATTAAATGCTCCTGGAGCCCTTGTTTGAATGTTTTTATGTCAAGATTTAATCATTTCTCTATGATTAAGAATGGAACTTTGAGCTTGGGTCATTTGTTTTCCTTTTCACGTGTCTCAATAAAATCTTAGAATCTTAGAGGATTCCCTCCTTGCTCTCCTTTCTTCATTCTTTCTCTACTCCCATTGCTCCTTTATAAGTACATTACAAAGATGAGCTCCATATGTTCCTTCAAAATTTGGGCCAGGCAACTTTTGTTATGCCTTCTTTTGAGATTGCATGATAGCTTGAGGTAAACTGGGAGATCTGGAACATCTGTTCTACTGATCTAATAAACAAATCTTTTCTTCTTTTGAATATAGGTAGAAGTGATGGACTGGAAACATTCATGGCTTTTTAACTTTTTTTTAAATTCAAGAAATAATTTACTAAGTTTTTACTATGTAAGTCATAGGGGAATGAAAAGGATCAGATATTTTCCTTTTGGAGCCAGCAGTGTAATAGGGTAGATAAGACATACACACAAATCAGGCAGTTAGAACAAAGGAGACCCTTGATCCATGGAACACATTATCTGATCTGCACTTATTTCTAAAGGGTGCGATATTCTGTTATTCTACTTATTATAGTGATCTTGTCTATTTTTGAATTAGGGAATGAATTTCTCAGTAACTCTTCTTTTGCCTTGCCTTATTCTTTTCCTCTTCCCCTTTCTTTGCTTTTCTCTTCCCCCCCCTCCCCTTTCTTTTTTTTTTTTTTTTCTTTCTTTCAATTGAAGAAAAGAGTCCCTTTTTCTTGGCTGACCATCGGGAAAGGATCAGTGTTTCAATATTAAAGCACTAGTCTTGTTTGCTTTGGCATCCTGTGGCCTGTGACCCTCGATTACATGGTTGGTCACAGTGGGAAGAGTTAATCAGCTGGCAGCTCCCCTGTTTGAACTTTATAGTGATTTGCCCTGATTACTATCCCAGCTGTGTTATGCTGGTGGTAACTTTGACCCCAGTCTTGCAAATAGCTAGGGTGAGTAACAGGTTATATGAGGCTAGTAGGAAAAGAAGTGGTTTTATTTATTTTTCTATGTATATCCTTGGTGGAAGGTGGATTGTTAAGATTTTTCTATACATGAAGGAATTGTCTTTCTCCCTCTTAAGAACAAAAACTTTTCATGAGAAGCACCCTTAATTTTTTTCTTACTTTAAATTTATTTTATTTGAAAAAAACAGTAAGAAAAAAGAAAAATAGAAAAGAAATACAAAACAAAATAAAGCAAAACAAAAGAGAACATTTTCATGTGTCCAGCAGAACATGAGGAAGTATTCAAAATATATTACAACAATTTACCAGATCAAGAAAGTGTGTGTGTTTGTGTGTATTTGTAGAAAAAAATATATTCATGAATATTCATTTTTTCTTCTTTGTACATTGTTCTTTGATTCTCTGCTGTATACCTTATTTAATTTTTTCTCCCTCCCCCTTTCAAATCTCCAACATCCTTAAGCAAACTACAGTTAAGAAAAGATATATTTATGTAGATATATACATACACACACACTCATAGCCATACACACCCGAGATACATACACATGACTTTCTTATTCCTGCTGCCTCTTTAATTAAATTCTGCACCATAATTTGCCTTGCTATTACTTAACCTCCTCCCACCCAAGAATCCCTCTCTTGTCTTCTTCCCTCACTGTTTGCTTTCCCATCTACCCATTCCTTCCCCTTTATTTCTTTATAGATTTTGGAGGGTTGCTCTACCTTTTATGGTATGTATGTAATATTGCCTATTGAACCCATTTCCGATGTGAGTAGGTTTTCAGACCTAAAAGCCCTCTTCCCCCCTTTCATGCCTCTGTTTTTATTCTTCCTCTGCATCTCATTTGTATAACCTGAACACTATTTTTTATTTTGGCTCTGCCAATCTTTCTTTTGAGCTACTTTATTGTTGATGTGAATCTTAAACATATAGCATACATTTTCCTATGTAAAAAATATAAACAATTTGTTCATGTTTAAACAGTTTGTCCATGTTAAGTTCCTTAAAATTGATCTTTATTATTGATTCTTTGGGGTTTAGTTGAAAGAAAGTCCTCAAAATCTGCCAGTTTGTTGAATGTCTGTTTTTTCTCATTGAAAATTATAGATAATTTTGCTGGATATATTTTTGGCTATAGGCCTAGTTTTTTTTGCTTGTTTGTAGAGATGATTCCAAGACTTGCAATCTTTTATTGTAACTGCTGGTAAATCTTGTACAATTCTAATTGTAGCTCCAGCATATTTGAATTTTTTTTCCTTGTTTCTTGCAAAATTTTCTCATTGATATGGGGGTTTCAAAATTTGGCAATAATATTCCTACGTGTTTTCCACAAAGGATCCTCTTTGAGGATTTTTTTTTTTAATTTATATTTTCCTTTCATGTTCTGTCAGTCCAGGACAATTTGCTAGGATTATTTCCTGCATTATTATGTCAAAGTTCTCTTTTTTGGTCACAGTTTTCTAGCAGTCCAGTTATTCTTTTTTTTTTTTTTTCTTGATCTATTCTCCAGATCTGTTGTTTTTCTTATGAGATATTTCATAATTGGTTCTGTTTTCTCATTCTTTATAATCTCTTTTGTTATTTCTTGGTTTCTCTCTTCACTGGTTTCCCCTTGCCTAATTCCAATTTTCAAAGAATTATTTTTATCTTTGAGACTGTACTTCCTTTTCTAGTTGGTTAGTTTTTTTCATAATCTTGCTTTTCTTGCATGGTTTTAATTTTTTTCTTTAGTTTTTCCTCAGTGTCTCTCACTTGATCTTTGAATTCTTTTTTGAGTTCTATAAATTCTCTCTGGGCAGGGAGCCATTTCACATTACTCTTTGGAGTAGAAGCTTTTTTTTTTTCTTCTCCCCATTAAAGTGTCCTACTCTGAAGATGAATCCCAGCTTTCCATGTTTCCATAATATGTTTCAGTGGTGGGGTTCTTTCTTTGAAGATTTTTCTTTTTTTTTTTTTTTAAATAAGAAATATTAGTGTAAGTACCTTTAATTGTGGGGTGGGGGATCTTGCCTCTACCTTCCCTTCAGCTCTCTGCTCTGACCAGGAATCCCAAACCAAGAGCTCCACCCTCCTACAAGTGCCCACAACCAGCAGCTTCAGGACCCTCTGCCTCTGCACCCATCAGGTGCTGGTTCCTTCTGGGTCAGAGCTATGTCTCAGCAGCACAGCTAGCCCTGGCATTCACAATAAGCCAAGGTTCACTCAATCTTCCGCGACTCAAACCCTGACTCAACAAATACTCTGGGAGGTGAAAGTCTCTGGTTCCTGATGAGGCTCAAGCCACACCCAGCTAGAGAGAGGAATTCCCACTTTCTGTGGAGCTAGCCTGGAGGTGTTTCCACTTCACACAGGTTAATTCTGGCCCTGGGTCTTTCTTCAGATCTTTTTGGGTTGTATCTGGATGACCCCATTCTGCCCCGAATCTTCTTGATTTTTCACCAGTCTATATTTGCTCTGAGTTGCAAATTTGTCTATTTGTGGATGAAATCTGGAGGGCTTTAAATTTACCGACCTACTCTGCCATTTTCCTAAAATCCTTCACTGAAATTTTTTTTCACATGGATGATGCCATTCTAGTCAGTTCTGCATTTAGCTTTATAATAATCTTTTTCACATGTTAATTCAATACAACTAAATTTTATTAAATATCTACTATGTTTAAGGCATATGTGATGCAGTAGATAGAGGGCCAGGACCAGAGTTCAAATTCAGCCTCAGATATTTACTAGCTAAATGACTCTAGTCACTTAACCCTGATTACTTAAGTTTTCTCATCTGTAAAATGAGCTGGAGAAGGAAATGGCAAACCACTCCAATGTCTTTGCTAAGAAAATTATATCTATATCTATATCTATCTATCTATCTATATATACGAGTAATTATATCTGACTGAAAAAGAATTCAACAAAATATGTTTAAAAGTTTCAAAAGAATGTGAGGTTGAAACAAGACTCAATTTCTGTTGCCAAGAAAGTTAGCAACTAATAGGAGTAATAGGACAGCTACAAAAATTAGAACATGATACAAGTAGCATGTGATAGGGTTAACTTGAGAATCATCGAGCTGTTGGACATATTGTGCCTACTTGTGCAGGCACTATACTAGGCCCAGAATAAAATCTTCCAAGAAAACTTATGGAGGAAGAGATGATAGGAGAATCATATATGAAATTAGGGGATTGTATTAGATGATCTCAAAGTTCTCTTCTAGCTATAAATCCTATAATGGATAGGGGTAGGAAGATATCTTGGGAAGATCTTCTGGTCCTTAAATGAAGACATTAATTTTAAGACATTCTGGGCTTGAGAGATAACCCACATAAATGAAAGACCTTGTGCTATTCTCATGACGGCTTCCCCTCTATCTTGTCTTCCTGGGAGGGTTCCCCATGCTTTGATAGCAGCAGAAGCAATTTGCTCATATGCTGTCAAAATGTAATTAATCTGCTCTGAAGTGTCTGCATAAGGACCTAAACCTGCTGATCAAGTTTGATCAAGGGTGACTGGTATATAAATTCCAGGTGTCAAAACCCTCAATCATATTAAAATATAATTGTGAAATGTGTATAAAAATAAATAAAAAATTACAACAGAGGTAATATCCATCTATGGTTTTTCTATTGGCCCATAGGAATCTGTTTCTATTTGAGTTTGATACTGTTGGTTTAAGTTGGTTTAGGTCACTGAATGATTTTTCCTAGGCTTACACATAGATCAGTGGCATGACTTCCTAGTCCTGGTCCAGTTCACATCTTCCTAGCTCCAAAGACCTCAGTGCCATGTTTTTATAGCATGTACAATAGGGATAGGGATTAGATTTGTGATCACATTGGTGCAGGGAAATTCTCTTTAACAGTGCAGTTCCTTACCTACTTTTCAGTGTTTTAGAGAGCTATTAGGGAAAGCTTGGTGCCTTGACCTGTTTAAATGAAGAGGTTTTCAGAGGCTAAGCCAGGTCACCCATATTCCAAGGAAACTTTTGATTGGTTGGAGAAATATTGCATAGGTAGAATTGGTGTGACAACTTTTTCTGCTTGGGTGGTAAAAGGAAAGGAAAGTTTAAATATATCTCTCCTTATATCTTAAGCATGGTGAGTCAACTACATGACAGACATTGTGCTAATTGATAGGGATATAAAGAAACGAAAAAAAGTTTTTCCTTTCAAGTAGCCTGGTAGGGAAGATGGCATGCAGATACTTTGTACAAATAAGTGTCATACAGCATAAATTGTAAATAATCAACAGAGAAAAGAGTTAAGGAGGGCTCCTTGTAGAAAATGAGATTTTAATTGAAACTTGAAAGAAGCTAAGGAAGATTTTACTGTATTGGGAGAGATGATGAGAAAACATGCCACACATACATCTAGGTTTGGGGGAAACATATTCATCTATTTTTTATTAGGTCATTCATAGGGTCAAGAACCATATTGTCTATAGTTTACATCTAAACTGAACTGAGAATTTTAGACCTTCCATGGACTATTTCCCCCAAATATATACCTGTAAGATCCTGGGCAACTCACTTTACCTCTGTCTGCTTTACTTTCTTTAATTGTAAAATGGGGATTAAGAGCTTCCTGTATATATATGATCTCCCAAAGGTTAACTCCTCCTTCTGGAGAGAGGGATTCTGGGTTATCTCCCAGAGTGTTCTCTGGCCCCAAGGGAGGTGTGAATTTGGATATCTCTTTCTAAACCCTAAACTTTCCCAAACGTGTGAACTCTATGGAGTACTTAGATACTTATGAGCTCTCTAAAGGTGTGAACACAAGCATGGTTTCTATCAGTTGTACTTAGTACCTTGTTTCAAGTTCTGGTCCAAAATATCTCCTTCTAAGATCAAATCAATCATATTGAACCATGCCAAATTAGATAATTATTGTCTCTATCAACTCTAATGGCTTAACACTTTGTAAAGATTCCAACAGGGTATAATCATAATAATTATCTTACAGAGTTGGAAACATATGAAATAATCTTTGAAAAGCACTCAACATTGTGCTTGGGACATAGTAGGCATTTAATAAATGCTTGTTCCCTTCCCCCCTTTTCCCTCTTTTTACTTACAACACAACTCACAGTCCCTTTGCTCCAGTCAGACTATTCATATCTTTATTTATGTACTTGTGGTATCCTTTGGCTATTCAACACTTATTTATATTTATCTCTTTCTTTGCATTTTGTGTTTGGCCATTTTTCAGTCATTTCTTACTTTTTGTGACTCTATTTGGGGCTTTATTGACTAAGATGCTTGAATGAGTTGCCATTTCCTTTTTTTTTTTTTTTTAAACAGGTGAGAAACTGAGAGAAACAATGTTAAGTGACTTGCTCAGGCTCACATAGATAATAAGTATTTGAAGCCTGATTTGAACTCACAAAAAAGAGTATTCTTGATTCCAGGCTTAGTCCTCTATGCCCTGTGTTATTTTGCTGCCCATAATCCCTACCTTTACAGTCTGATTCATTATTCCACATATCTTTTCTGTTTCTGCTTAAAACTGATCACTCTTTACATGGCTTGACTTTTGTTCTTAAGTATAAAATTTAGGACCATTTTTTGCAATGTACTTTTTGTTATCCTATAGTTCAGTGTGTGTGTGTGTGTGTGTGTGTGTGTGTGTTTCCATGAGCGAGTTACAAATATTTCAAGGATCATAATTGTATTCTCTAGTTATGCATTCTCCATAGAGTCTATTATGGGGCTGCAAACACAGTAGGTTTTGACTTAATTCTTCAGCACTGAAGATCTATTAGTTTCTTCCAAAAACTCACTGAACCATTTAGCATCTGCATAGTATTAGTTAGAATCCTTCAGTGCTAAATACAGGGCCAAACAGACCTCATTGATGCTCAGGAAATAGCTATTACTAACACCTGTCACTAAATCATAATTTATTGAATGCCTATTAAGAGATGAGCATTATTTAAGGTTTCATGAAGGATAAATGTAAAAAGACATATTCCCTGCCTTCAGGGACCTTATGTTTTATATGATGATGACATTGAAGCATAAGGAAATGGATTTTAGCTAATTATTTGGCAGTTTAAAATGTCATGGAATAAAATTTTCTCATGCTTACCTGTAAGCATATTTTACTTTCTAGAGAAAATATCCCAGTATTGCTTGCCCTTTGAAAGTTTCATTAATGCTATATGTCTTGTTAAAGACACTATCTAAAATCAAAACCATTGCACTTCATAGTTTGGTTAATGAAGATCATTTTGTTAAAGGAAGTTCTGAGGGTAGCCAGTGCTGACCACAAAAAATTTTGAGGCATTGTGCTATGCTCCTTTGGTTCTTTGAGATCTCATTTAGAGTTTAAAATTCTGTGCAAGAAGCTGCTCTATGGGATGCTTATTTGTACCTAGATGTCTGTTAGAGAATTTATTACATGAAATAGCCCTGCAAAATAATGGGATTTAAGTTCAAATGTACATCAACTTTGTTTTGAGTTTTCTTAAACATGCAAATGGTATATTTCTTAGTTTTATAGGCCAGTTGTAATATTCTGCCTCATTTTGTGAAATGATGTATTTTGAAGCAAAATTTCTCTACCATGTGGCATTTCCAGCAGGTTTCAATGAAATTTGACCAGAAAGCTCAGACCCTTGTTTCAGATTCATTAAATCTGGCTGCCTTTAATCTTGAGGCCAGTTATAGTGTGACAAGCCCCATAGTTTTGATTTAACTCATTGAATATTATGCAGCATCAAGTTTCCAAATTTTTTGTTTCTCTGATTTTTTTTTTTTATGACTGTCATATTTAGAAAAAATGTTGTGTTAACTAGATAGAATGTCTTTAAGTTCTGATCTGTGGTATTTTTTTCCCCCCCTTTCTGTTTCCTTTTTATTCCCCCTTTCTCTTTCAGTCCATGGCTATGAGTGAACCACAATGCTACTACAATGAATCCATTGCCTTCTTTTACAACCGGAGTGGGAAGTACCTCGCCACAGAATGGAATACTGTCAGCAAGCTTGTGATGGGACTTGGAATCACTGTCTGTATCTTCATCATGTTGGCCAACCTGCTAGTCATGGTGGCAATTTACGTCAACCGCCGCTTCCATTTTCCTATTTATTACTTAATGGCTAACTTGGCTGCTGCAGACTTCTTTGCTGGATTGGCGTATTTTTATCTTATGTTCAACACAGGGCCCAATACTCGAAGACTGACTGTAAGCACCTGGCTTCTTCGCCAGGGTCTCATTGATACTAGTCTGACAGCCTCTGTGGCAAACTTGCTGGCTATCGCAATTGAGAGACACATTACGGTCTTTCGCATGCAGTTGCATACCCGGATGAGCAATCGACGGGTGGTGGTGGTTATTGTGGTCATCTGGACCATGGCCATTGTGATGGGTGCTATACCCAGTGTGGGATGGAACTGTATCTGTGACCTCACTAACTGTTCCAACATGGCACCCCTCTACAGTGACTCCTACTTAGTCTTCTGGGCTATTTTCAATCTGGTTACCTTTGTAGTAATGGTGGTTCTCTATGCCCATATCTTTGGATATGTCCGACAAAGGACTATGAGAATGTCTAGGCATAGTTCTGGACCAAGGAGGAATCGGGACACTATGATGAGTCTCCTGAAGACTGTGGTCATTGTACTTGGTAAGTGCTATCTTGACTGTAAATTTCTTTCTGAATTCCTAACGCTTTAACAACTAATGACAGAAATGAACTGTAATATGTGGGTCCAGAAAAATATGTGTATGTTAAGCAAGGAAAGAAAAATAATCTGATCTCAACATTGAATCTTTAGGTGTTAGGCCTGCTAATGTTGGTATCTGTTTGGGGGGAGGGTTCCCCAATGATATAATGGTGATAAGGGAATGGAATGGCCATCCATTGAAAACTTTAGTGAAATGGAAATTGTGAAACTTGGTCTCATTAAATTTTTTTTAATCTCAAAAGGCTTTCCTTATAGTTCATTTAGTTATGCCATAGGCCTTGTGTGCGTTTTTAAAATTTAGTTATCAGATATAAAGCATTTATTTTCCATAAGTAGTTATTTGCATTAATATTTTGCAGTAAAAGTTCTCTTTTTCTAATTTTTACTACCACAGGTAAGTGCTGATAAATAATGCTTTTGTTGATTTTCCAGATAAAGATTATCCACAGCAAATGATTCTAAAAGCCATCTTAACTAAAGATAGTCTACTGAATTATTTTTGCTTTGGTTACTTCTGTAATAATTGTGATCCTATATACTCATAAATTGAGTTATGGCTGACAAAGCAATATCTTTGTCCTTCTCTATTTCCATAAATGAAAATATTTCAGATTTCGAACAGAAAAAAAATAAACATTAATTTATCCTAAATTAAAAAAAAACAACTTTATTACATATTTATTTTATTCCCAATGTTTTAACATGTTATATATTTTCATTTTCATCATTTTGTATAAGAAAACTTGAATAAAGGAGGGAAATGAAAAAAGTAAAAAATAGCATGATTCTATATTTAATCAATATAAGTTCTTTTTCTGGAGGCAGATAATTTGCTTCATCATTAGTTCTTTGGGATTGTCTTGGATCATTGTATTGCTGAGAATAGCTAAGTTATTCAAAATGCTTCATCAAACACTATTGCTGTTACTGTGCACAATGTTCCCTTGTTTTTTTGTTTTTTTGTTTTTTTTTTTTTACTTCATTATGTGTGCATGAGTTGATGTCTTTTAAGTTTTTTTGAAATCATCCTGCTTATCATTTCTTATAGCCCAGTAATAAATATTCCATTACAGTCATGTACCAAAGCTTGTTTAGCCATTCCCCAATTGATGGGCATCCCGTTCATTAGAGTCCTGCCTTTGATACATTCTATCACCTTCTATTTTTTCTTTCCTGTTCTCTCTTCTTTTTTACCTATTTTTATGCACTTAATTTTTTTTTCCATAGACTTTTTTTTTTTCCTATTTTTAATTCTTCTTGCTTTCAGTTAGAAATAGGGTTAATGTGAACTTTGTGCCTATTTTGTGGAACACTGGAATACTTGACTGGAGTCAGAGGGTTGCCAAATTCTTCTCTGTAAACACTAATACAAAACTTTGGAGGTAATAGTTATCTATTTGTGTAATGCTATAGAGGCAATCTTCCAGGTTTCCCCTTAAGATTTTCAAGAGATAAAGAAGTAAAAATACTTTTACATTGAGAAGTGCCTTCTTGATCTTCTCTTCCATATTCATAGGTTTAACAAAAATAAGGATTCCTTTAGTCTAGTACCTAACTGAAATGTAAGTGATGAAAAGAACTAAACCAAATTTAACTTTCAAGTGGCACCTTAGGTTGTGATGACTTTAAAGATTTCAGAGAAATCCAGAATGGATAAAAGAGGTTGTACAGTTTTGTTTTGAAATTAGGAACTTGTCACAGAAGCACTGAAGAACTTCAGGGGATTATAACAGTAGGCTTGTGTGCTACTGAAGACAATTGCCTTTGGAAAATATCTTTAGATTGATTTTTTTTATCCTAAGTAAACTTGTAATTTTAGACATGTTTAGTATGGAAGATTTATGAGTTAAGAGACTGAATTCTTAAAAATAACTTTGAAAATGAGTATTTATTATTAGACCTAGAAACCTTGGCTACTTATGATTGGAATTTTATAGGGAAACTGGGGTCAGCTGTGGTTGACTGTAAAGTTTAAATCAGGTTATAGCTTCAAACACTACTGTTCACAGTGAAAGAACTGACTCACACACATTCATGTTAGCTCATGTTGATCTCTGCATATTCTTTTGTCTCTTTAATTGAGAAGTATTTTTTCTCTCATGATCTGTGCTTTAATGTCAGCTTGGAAGAATATTTCTAGTGGTTGGCCTTTTCAATCTTTTTTATCATGGCCTTAAATAAAGGCTAATCATGCTAATCAGATTTATCGATGTTAATAGCTGGGTGGGATAAGCTATCTAAAGTTGTATGACAGAATAAAGATTCAAAAATTCAAAAGCTTTGATTGGATAGATTGATGGTTCAATCTATTCAGATAAAAATTGAAGAGGATAAATAAAAAGTTTTAAATTGGGTTAAATATCAATTAAGTACATTAGAAAATGAGAGACTTGGCTAAGGAAAAAGAAAAAAAAAAAAAGAGACAGACAAACAAGCAAATCTTGACCTGGAGTTTTATGTAATGATCTGACAATTTGACAAAAGAAAAAGGCTAACCAAAAATAAATAAATGAACAAAACAAATGAATGCAGTCTTGAATTGCATTAATAGAGACTAACCTATAGCAGGAGTTTTTAACTCTTTTTTGAATCATGGATTCCTTTGACATTCTGGTGAAGCCTATGCACCCCACCTCAGAGTAATGTTTTAAAGTCAGTTAAAATCAATATGATTACAAAGGAAACCAATTGTGGTGAAATCTAGTTACGAAAAAAATATTTTTCTAAGTTCACAGATCCTAGGTGAAAAACCACTGACATATAGTATTAAGTTAATTTCTGGATATTGACAAATAGGAACACTAGAAGAGGTGATAAGAAAGATGAAAAGTGTTTAAACTACTGGCTCAAGCATCAGGAATATAATTTGGAGAAAAGAAATCTTAGGGAATACATGATTTGAAGAGCTACATCTGCAAGGAAAATGAGATTTATTCTATTTAACCTCAGAGAACAGCCTTAGGAGAGTTGTATGAAAGTGGCAAAGAGGCCTATTTTGCCTTGATGTAAAACATTTCTTTTTGTGGTAGAAAAGAAATGGAATAATTTCATAATTATTATGAATTATTCATAATAATTTCATAAATATTCATAATTTCAAAAGCATAATTTCAGAAAAATCTGAGAAGACATATAAACTGATGCAAAGTGAAGTGAGCAGAATTATACATAGTAACAGCAATATTATATGATAAGCAATATGAAAGACTTAGCTATTCCAATCAATACAGTGATCCAAGACAGTTCCAAAGAATTAGTTATAAAAAATGCTATACAACTCCAGTGAGAGAACTGATAAAACTGTATCCAGACTGAAGTATACTTTTTAACTTTATTTTTTCCTTCTTCATGGGTAATATGAGGTGGAGAAGGGACAACTGGAGTTGCCTTAGAAGGTCATTAATTCATGCCTGCCCATTAGGAAAAATGCTTGCTTGGTGTTAAGATAATGTGAAGAATTTGCTTCATTAGATCAAATTCTTTCTTTCCATTTGACTCTTAAATCTTGTCAGCCTGTTGAAACCACACAAAGGCCAAATAACTTAATTTCTATTCATTTTACAATATCCTTAATTGGTTAACATGTCCTTAAATGGTCCAAAACATTTAAGCTTGCAACATTCTCATTGTTTACTGACATACAAGATTCTTACTAATCCAAGAACAATCTTAGACATTTCAATCAATTGCGTGTAGTGCTTTCGAACATGACTATACAAAATGAGAAATAAGATGTGTCTCTGTCTCTTTCTCTTCCTCCCTTTCTTTTGATCTCACAAAGAGATAGTTTAAGTTAAATTACTTAATGTGTGAGGAGAGTATATTTCCAAAGTCATGCAGTTAGTAAATGCTGATAGGGATTCAAGCCCAAATCTTCCCTGAATTCTCCCTGTATCTTTTTACATTATAATGTATAGTGCCTCCTTTGAAATATAATATGAAAGGTATAAAAGAAGACCCTTTTCTGTATCATAATATCATAAATATATCATTAATAATAATCATGAATATCATAATATATTATGAATATATCATAGTGAATATATCATAATAGCTAACACTCATTTAGCACTCAGTTTTGCAAAAGGTTTATTATATGTTATCTTAATTGATGTATTAGAATGTACACCCTCCTCTGCTTTGTATCTTTGAATTTCAAGTTCCTTTAAGACTCAGCTCTTACACCAAACCATACAAAATATTTGTTTGATGATGATAGTGAGGGAAAAACCTTTATAGACTGTCACTTCTTATTGACATACCAATAATCTTCTGCTCTATGGACTTCTTTGTGAATGAATCCTAAGGCAGTTTTCTGAGGAGACTTCATTGATTGGGAGTTGGCTTCAAGCTCTAACTGGAGGGGTAGAGAGATGGCAAATTCTTAAAGCCCTGTTGTACTCCTGGGACCTACATCTTGGGACTGAGTCACAAGAGGAAGATATATTTTTTTGGGAAAAGTTACTTTTGAAGCTCTTTAAAAATTTTCATAATCTTAAAAATGATAACCAAAAAAAGTCCTTTTTTGAGGTATGCTGCCTCAAGTAAGTAAAAACATAAAGTTTTTAAAATAAGACAGGACATCAGGATATCTTAGGTTGTGTGTGGGGCAAATGATAGAATCTGTTGAGCGGAGCCTAGGATTCAATTAAGATTGGCCTTATTCCAAAGCCATTTGTTCAATAAGCACTGGAAAATGATGTGAGAAAAGCCCTAAGTAATAGTAGCTGACTTAAATTAGTTCCACTTCATTTCTTTCTTAAGAACACACACAACATTTAGAAGAGATATTTCTTTGCTTGGGAATGAATGAATGACCAAGCAACACATTAATTAGCAAGCATTTATTTAGAACCTGATATATCTAAGTCTAGTGGAAAGAATTGGATTCATAGTCAGGAAGCCCTAGACCATTCTAATTAAGATGGATAACAGCCTGTTCAAAGACATAGGGGGTGGGAGATAGATTTTCTGTGTTGAATAGATGGAACAGTTCAAGTGGTACAATAAATAGACTGCTGTACCTGGAATCAGGAAGATTGTTTCAGTTTCCTATTTTGGAGAAGGAAAAGGCAAACTACTTTAATATCTACCAGGAAAACCCAAAATGGGGTCACATTGAGTTGTATATAATTAAAACAACTGAACAACAACAGGACATGGTCAGTTAAACAAGTCTTTTCCATATATCAAAGATAAGAGGGAAATGAGTCTGATTTCTAAGGTATGAAAGACATTTCTTTCCCAAGAAATTTTCTTTGGTATGTAGAATCAACTCTTTCTTTATATGCCTTGGTCCTATATATCTATTTTGAACAAAAGAATGTTGTGACTTTCATTTGCTTTTGGTAACTTTTGAAGTGAACTAAAGTGAATTTTCATTATAGTTATTGTGTTTTGTTTTGTGTGGGGTTTTTTTTTGGGAGGAGGTTGTAATTTATTCACACAAAACTTTAGAAAATGTATGAAATGAAATGAGTAAAAGTATGGTAGAATGAGTAGCAGTAGGAAAATAATGAAGTGAGAAGTAAACTAGGGGACAATTTCCTTATTACATAAAATGCAGCAAATCCAGAAATTGTGGAAAGAAAAAGTTTGAGAGCATACTATAAAGCCATTCTTAAAGAAAACAAAGCAAAATAAAACAAAACTGAAGAATGGCTCATAAGTTCATTGCTCCTAGTACTCGAGATCCCAGCAAGCGCTGCTATTCTTTGAGTCTCCATTTGTGTTCTCTTAGGGCATTTCATTCCTTGATGCAGCTGCAGGTTTATGCATCAACTACTGGATCATCCAACAATGTTCAATGTCTAGTAAACATCCCAACAGTGTTCCAAGAAGAGATATTCTCAGGGTTTGGATTGATGAAATTTAAGAGGAAAGACAAGATTGATTTTTAGATACAAGTGAAACCTGAAGGAAAAGGTTGGAAGAGAAAGGAGGAATTTAGAAAAGTAATGGAGAGTTATCTAATACTTTGTGTGGAGGAAAACAGGAAGAGAGATAGGAAGTTAGAAAAGATTTCTAGGTGTTTTCTCACTAGAAGAAGGTCACTTTCATCTTTTGAAAGCTACAGGCTTCATTTAGCTTTGAGTGCTGGGAAAAAACTGAAAATGTGTGGTGAGGGTGAAGAAAAGCAATGTTGAGCCTGTAGAAAGGAAAGGGTTATTGGTTAGAAACATATTAGACAAATATGAAGTGATTGATACAGAAAAAACCCAAAAATTTGGAGGAAGCCACTTTATACTTTGTAACAAAGAAAATTGAATCAAAATCATTTTATTGCAATCAATTTGATAAGGCCTCCTGAAAGGACAGTGATATAATTTCAAGAATCCATGGCTCAGAAGAATAACCAATGATTTAAATGAAAAAAAAAAATCAAAGTAATAAAGAAAGATTAAATCTTTAATGGAAGAAATTCTTTTAAAAATGAATGAGCCTAGAGAATTTAGAAGAGAAGACAGATGTTCCCCCAAACAACAAACTTTTCTCTGGGGGAAAAATATAGCAATATATATATATATATTTTTAATCATTTTGTTCTCACTTCCAGTTTCTGTTTTCTCCCTCTATCATTCATTGAGAGAACAAGAACTACAAAAATCATTGCAAATATAAAATCATGCAAAACAAATTTCCCCACTAGCCACATTTCAAATAAAGGAATCTCTCATCCCCAAAAGGAGAAAAATAATATATTTAGATTTTAATTTGGAATTCCCTTATTTTCTGTCTAGAGGTGGATGTTTCATCATGGTTATTTTGGAATTTGTGATGGGTCATTGAGTTGATCAGGGTTACTATGCTTTTCATAGTTGTTTAATCTTAAAATATTGCTATCATATAAGTTATTCTCCTGGTTTTTCTCACTTAAACTTTTGGATCAGTTCATGTAAAGTCTTCTTAAATTTTTCTGGAACCATCCCCTTCATCATTTCTTAAAACACATCTAGATGGCGAAATCGAGTGCTGAGGTTGGAGTCAGAAAACTTATTTTTTGAGTTCAAATCCAATCTCAGACACTAGCTATATGAAACTGGATAAATAACTTAATCCTGTTTGCCGCAGTTTCCTAAAGCGAATCACTTTAGTGTCTTTTTCAAGAAAATCTTAAATGCGGTCATGATTAAAATGACTATTTAAATAGTGAATCACAAAAATGATGGGACAGATGAATAATGTAATAAAGAGAATTTAAAAATAAATTGGCAATAAAGATAAGAACTATATAAAACAAGAATACTGAACTTGAAGGTAGGATTCAAAGGTATAATTTAAGGATAATGGGTCTTCCAGTGGAAAAGAATCATGAAACTTGAATTCCATTCTCCTGGAAGTGATTCAGAAATATAAGAAAATTGTCCATAATTGTTGTGATACAAGAAGGTCTAACTCAGACATGTAAAATGGATTTCTTCATGTGAGCAGATGATGATGATGATGCAAGGAGACTGAGAAGCAGTTGCTGTTCTCTGACCTCTCCACTGAGAGGCAGTTGCGTTGTATGACCTTTCTCCTCTTCCCTCTGCCTCCAATTTCATTCCCAATCCACAAGCAGCACCTGTGTCAGTAAAGGCTGCTTTGCAGCTCCTTCAGATGTTATGATTCATAGCTGTGGAGGCTCTTGGAGATTTGACCTGCCCCTTCACTTAGGGATGGTCTTTAATACATAATTATTAGAAACAGATATATCAAGAGAATCCATAGAACACTAACATCAAGAAACTCCAATTTGAAGCCACCAGGATAAATTTAAATCAAATTCAAAATTCTATCATCAAGAGCACATTTTTTACTAGTAAGAATAAAACCCCATTATTCACGGACCCACTTTCTATTTCAAGGACAGGCAATCAGAATAACAAAAGATTATTTTTTGTTTATAATAAATACTAGGAAAAATCAGGACATGATAATCTGAAAAACAAAGACTGGATTGCTCCCAAATATAACATATCCTGCAAAGCTGAACTGAAGCTTCAAAGAAAATAGTGGACACTTAGCACAAGGAAAACAATTCAAGTCATTCCTTCAAAAGAACTCAGATGTGAGCAAGCTATTCATTATGCAAACTGTGTAAGGAAGTAAAACACTTCCAGATAGCATTGAAATAATAAAATGAAGAGAGTAATAATGAACTGAAAAAGTTGAGGAAAAGTCACAATGGGGAAAAGCAGGAGAATAAGGAGAAGCAGATTAATATTTTGAAGAAAAAAAAAACTTACAAATTTTTATTAGTGATAGTGTGATAATACAGAAATAGAGAAATTCTTCCTGAGATAAGAGAGAAGAGGATGGGATGATGGGTGGACCAGAAAAGAATGACTAGGACTCATAAATCAGTCTTTCAAAGGTAGAAGAGTAGAATTTAGAGAACCAGGGAAAAGTAGAGTTTGATGCTGCCAAAAGAAATAATCCATAGAACATCAGTGAAAAGGATAGAATATTGGGATCCAGATCACAGAGGGAAGACTAGAGTCAAATTCCATCAAGAGAAAAGAGTTGCTTTTTCAGTGTCAGAAAACATTTCTGCAGGGTTTTAAAAATGTAATTTTTTTTTGAGGGGAAGGTTAACACAAGACAGTCTAAGATCATGCTTCTCCAAAATAATTTCTAGTAGAAGGAAGACATGGTTGGGAATCTGGAAAGCACAACATAAGATCATGAGGGTCAGAGCTTCAAAAGGAAAATGATATGACATCAAAAGGAACAATCAAGGAGACAGATATGCAAAGAATAAGTTTGGTTCTCCTTCATTTAGGTTATAAAATATTTTTTACTGCATTCTACTGACATCATTTTAAAAATTAACATTTTGGGGGATAGATCCTAAAGTGTTAAGAAGAGGGAAAGAATTAAGAAAGAAGGTAGAACAGAAATGTTTCTTAGCAGGGAGAAATTAAGAAAATTAATGGTTGAGGAGAACATCTTCCCTCTAATTACCTCAGTTTCTTCATAAAGAAGAGCAGGAGAACGAAATGGCATACTTGTCTATTATCTCTGTAAAGAAAATCCCGAATGAGATTAGTCAGACTGAAAAACAATTGAAGAGGAGGAGAAAGAACAGGATCAGATTAATGTAAGCAAAACAAATTGCAACTAATCAATGAGTTAAGAGAAGATGAGTACTGAAAAATTATATCTATAGGCAGTTATGTAACATATTGGATTAAGCTATGGACTTGGAATAAAAATTTTTTAAAAAGCACCTGATTTCAAATCTTGCCTCAGATGCTTCCTAGCTGTGTGACCCCAGGGAAGTTGCTTTACTTCTCTGCTTTGGTTTCCTCATCTGTAAAATGGGAATAATAGCCCTTGGTAGAGTTGTGAGGATCAAATGTGATCATATGACCTTCCCGAGGGAAAAAAGAGAGTAGGGGACTATAGAAGACTTGGAATTACAAGCTAATTATATTATCATTTGAAGAACAATTCCATTACAACAAAAATTATTTTCCAAAATAGAAAAAGCTTTGTTTTGAAAACATGGTTTCTTTAGATACTTCCTAATCCTCTAGTTGTTCCAGTCTTTAACTTGAAATAAGTTGGCTCACCAAATTTAAATCTGAAAATAAGTGGAAATGATACATAGTGCATTTTAATTATAATTATCTGATTTTTGTAGCATATTAGTATATGATCTATTATTGTTAGTAATCATTGGTGAATATTAAGAAATCATGAAAATATAGAGAGACTCATATGAACTGATATAGAATAGATAAGCAGAACTAAAAGAACAGTCGGTAAAGTTGAGGGCAGCTAGCTAGTTCAGTGGATAGAGTGCCAGCCAGCCTCCAGAGTCAGGATGACCTGAATTCAAATTCAGATATTTATTAGTTGATTGACTCTGGGCAAGTCACTTAATCTTGTTTGCTTCAGTTTCCTCATCTGTCAGATGAGCTGGAGAAGGCAGAGTACTTCAGTATGTTTGCCAAGAAAACTTCAATGGGTCAGGAAAGATGAAATACCTAAAACAAAATATGGTACACAACAGTTTGTAAAGCATCATATGCAAGTTGTCTCAACAATCTTAGTACTACTAAAACTAAAAACTTACTACTTAATTTTTAGTGCACAGTGGTATAGTGGATAGAGTGCCAGACCTGCAGACAAGAAGAACTAAGTTCACATATGGTCTCAAGACACTGCTGTGTTACCCCAAGCACGTCACTTAATCTATTTGCCTCAGTTTCCTCTTTGAAAAATGGAGATAATAATTATATTTATTTTCCAGGATGGTTGTTAGGATCAAATGAGATAATATTTGCAAAGCACTTAGTACAATGCCTGGCACTTAGTGTTACATAAATATTAGTTGTTTATTATTATTATAATACTTAACAAAAATGGTGTAAAGTGAGGGGCAGTCTGTTGTGGTTACTGAACTCTTTCTATTTCTTGGCTCAAAATAATACCTCATACCACTTCATGCCTCTCAGATTGCCTAAGGTGACAGGAAAAAATAATGATAAATGTTGGAGGGGATGTGTGAAAACTGGGGCACTAATGCATTGTTGGTAGAGTTGTGAACTGGTCCAGCCATTCTGGAGAACACTTTGGAACTTTGCCCAAAGGGATGTAAAACTGTGATAAATCAGTGTTTCTATTGGATCTATATTTCATCATAAAAAAGGAAAAGAACTGACATGTGCAAAAATGTTTGTAGCAGCCCTTTTATAGTGGCAAGAAACTGGAAATTGTGTGGATGCCCATTAGCTAGGAATGGCTGAATAAGTTATGGTGTATGAATATTATGGAATATTATTGTTCCATAAGAAATGATGAGCAGGCTGATTTCAGAAAAGCCTAGAAAGACTTACATGAACTGATGCTGAGTGAAGCAAGCAGAACCAAAAGAACATTATACGCAATAAAAACAAAATTAAATGATGAGCATCTGTGATGAACTTGACTCTTTTCAACTGTAAGGTAATTTAAGTCAATTCCAATATAATTATAATGAAAAATGTCTTCATCTTCTCATAGAGAACTGTGGAAATTGAATGTGAATCAAAGCATAGTATTTTCACTTTTGGTTGATTGTTTTTTTCTTTCTCGTGTTTTTTCGCTCTTTGATTTGATTTTTCTTGTATAGCATGGTGAATATGAAAATATCTTTAGAAGAATTGTACATGCTTACTGTCATGAGGAGGGAAGGAGAAAATTTGGGAACATGAGGTTTTACAAAGATGAATGTTGAAAACTATCTTTGCATATTTTTGGGAAAATAAAAAGCTATTTAAAAAATAAATAAAATAATTACCTCAGGTTCTTAGTCTCTTTGCAGGAGATAAAAGTATCTTCACAAAGCTTTTGTTTTCTATTCGCTGGAAGATGATTTTTCCTATTAACTAATAACTCTGACATTTCTTTAGAGTCTAAGGTAACTTCTGTTGCCTCTAGGAAATTGAATGGCCTCATGGATTTCAATGAAGATGACATTGTCTAGACTGAGGCTGGCTCTGGCTTACTTAAACTCTGGCAGACCTTCTGTGCCAATGGAAGGGTTATTTTAATGCTCCAAAGCAAACATTGGGATGTAGTTGGGTGACACATCAATAACAAGATCTTCGAGCATAGTTGGGATTTAATTTGGCTTAGAGTGACTGGAAACTCATGGCTTCACCTATTCATCTCCCAGTGGAGTTCTGTTGACACAAGAAAAACTGAATTTTTAATTGGGTTTTCCATGAGATCATTCCTGCACTGAGAAGCATCTTTTCATGTGGCAGACATGAATTCGTTGACTTGGATTATTTTCCTTTCTCTTGGGAGAGAGAAGATGACCACATAGGAACCCAGTTTTAAAGTGCCTGGACAGAGGAATGATTAAGTACAAAGAATAAAATGACTTTGCTTATGTCCAGGAAGGATAGAATGGCTTTATTCTTCTACAGATCATGCTAATTTTGCCAGCTTTCCCTGGGGCCTGTGGCACAGGATCTTTGCCTTGTATATTGATTCAGCCCTAAGGGAAAAATAAGCCTATAAACTAGAGGATTGGAACCAGCAATTTTGGGATCTGGACAGTAGTTACTTTCTGTCCTAAAAAACAGGCTTTGGATGCATGCTATTTTAGATAAGTATATTTTTCTCAAAGTATATAGATAAATAACTTGTAACTAGAATTCTTCATTTAATCTGACAACAATCTCATATCTTGAGAAAAATTTAAAAGTGAATTAAAAGCATTTCAACCCAAACAGCATGATTTTTATTGCCTTCTTAAATTATACAGAAGAGCCCTTCCTTTGAAGCAAGTATGTTCTAGAATATTCAGAGTCATTAAATTGTAAATCTGGAAAGGGTCTTCAGAGTGATTATTTCAATGAAACCATCATTAACAGAAATCTCAGTTTTTATCATGCTTTAGACATTTAGTAACTGTGTGACCCTGGACAGATCATCTAATGTCTCTCTTTCTTAGTTTCCTAATCTGGAAAAAGGAGGGGTTAGTTTTGATAATCACAAGTCTCTTCTAGCTATAAATCTGTGATCCTCTGTATTCCTAATCCCTGAAAACTCTCTTTTCCTGCCATAAACATTTGAATAATGAATATGGGACTTGTCTATGTGGAGTAATAAAGATCTTATGTCTCTATAATATTTTACAGAGAGATTTTGGGGAGGTAATTGGGATTAAGTGACTTGTCCAGTGTTACACAGCTAATAAATATTGGAGCCTGGATTTCAACTTAGGTCCTCCTGACTACAGAGTTGATATTCTATCTGTAGTTAAAGTTTTTTAAATACTCACATATTTATTAATTCATTTGAACCCCAAAACAGCTATGTGACATAGAGTTACTTAACTGCTCCTGCCTTAGTTTCCTTATCTGTGAAATGGGAATAACAGCAGTATCTCTCTCACTGGGATGCTGTGAGGATAAAATGAGAAAGTACTTTGTAAAGCACACATAAACATTAAAGAATGTCATCATTATCACCATTATATCAAATTTATAGAAGGAAGCATTGAATTTCACAAGGGGCAAACTGACTTACACAAGTCAGTTTACTTTACTTACGCATGATCAATGACAGAACCAGGAGCCACTTTTTTTCTCTACAAGACAGGTGTCAAAAAATGGAGTGCAGCCTAAATCAGATTCATATGTATATTTAACAAGATAAATAAAAATACAAGAAAATGTGACAATGTTAGCGTGTAGTTTCCTTTCTTTTTTTTTTTTTTTTTTTTTTTTTGGAGTGAGTCCCAATTTTTTTTTTTTTTTAATTAAAAGCCTTTTATTTACCAAGCATATGCATGGGTAATTTTTTCAACATCGACCCTTGTAAAACCTTTTGTTCCAAATTTTCCCCTCCTTCCTCCTATCCCTTACCCCATGTAGTCCAATACATGTCAAATCCAATATCTGTATACATATTTATACTGTTATCTTGCTGCACAAGAAAAATCAGATCCAGAAGGAAGAAAAAGAAAAACTGAGAAAGAAAACAAAATGCAAGTAAATAACAACAGAGAGAGTGAGAATGCTGTGTTGTGCTCCACACTCTGTTCCCACAGTTCTCTCTCTGGGTGTAGATGGCTCTCTTCATCACTGAACAAGTAGAACTGGTTTGAATCATCTCAATGTTGAAGAGCCACATCCATCAGAATTGATCATCTTATAGTTTTGTGGTTGCTGTGTATAATGATCTCCCGGTTCTCATTTCACTTAGAAATCACGAACCCATTTTGACCTTATCTTGGTATATGGTGTTAGGTTTGGATCTATGCCTACTTTCTGTTTATACTAGTTTCCAATTTTCCTAGCAATTTTTGTCAAATAGTGAATTCTTATCCCAAAATCTGGGGCCTTTGGGTTTGTCAGATACTAAATTGTTATAGTCATTGATTATTTTGTTCTGTGAACCTAACCTATTGCACTGGTAAACTTCTCTACTTCTTAGCCAGTACCAAATGGTTTTGATGATCACTGCTTTATAATATAGTTTTAGATCTGGTATAGCTAGACCACCTTCATTTGTTTTTCTCTTCATTAATTCCTTTGAAATTCTTGACCTTTTGTTTGCTACTGTTGAATTTTGTTGCTATTTTTTCTAGTTCAGTAAAATAGTTTCTTGGGAGTTTGACTAGTATAGCAGTAAATAAATAGATTAGTTTAGGGAGTATTGTCATCTTTATTATATTCACTCAGTCTATCTACCAGCACTTGATATTTTTCCAGTTTGCTTAGATCTGACTTTATTTGCGTGGAAAGTGTTTTGTAGTTTTGCTCATAAAGTTCCTGACTTTCCCTTGGCAAATTCCCAAATATTTTATACTTCCAAAAGTTGTTTTAAATGGAATTTCTCTTTGTATCTCTTGCTGTTGGATTTTGTTAGTGATGTATAAGAATACTGATTATTTATGTGGATTTATTTTGTATCCTTCAATTTTGCTAAAGTTGTAGACCACTTCTAATAGTTTTTTAGTTGATTCTCTAGGGAAGTCCAGGTTTTTTTTAAACACTTTATTCCCCTCCTCTTTACTGCCTAAAGGCAGCTAGGTGGTACAGTGGATAAAACAGTCTCATAAGCTTGTTAGCTGTGTGATCCTTCGCAAATTATTTAACCATTGTATGCTTTGATTTATTCCATTGTAAAATGATGATTATAATGACACCTACTTCCCAGGGTTGCTAGGAGGATCAAATGAAATAAAATTTATAAAGCACAGCACATAGTTATTGGTGGTGGTCCTTTGTTTTCAGAGGACCCATGATAGCTTTTTGTGCTATCATGTGCTATCATTTGTGCTATCACAAAAAGCTGTCAGCCTCACTCCCAGAATCATCCAAGTCCAGCGACAAAACAAAAGTCAGACTAATTAGAGCTGAGCCGGGCTGCAGTGGATGGTTACTTCTCTGTCACTCCACAGTGCCTGCTGTACCTGCCTTCATGGCCCTTGGAACAAACTGTTTTCATCTATCCCTCCCTCCAAAGGAAGTCTGACATCCCCCTAACTCACTGAGGAGTGTGAGGTCTCTCAGTTACTCTCCACCCAGTTTTGCCCATCTGCCAAGATGTGCTACTGCACATGCTACAGTTTCTTGAAGTCACAGTTGAAAGTTGGGTAACAGGTGGACCCCAGAGATGGATGAACATCCCTGAAAAAGGCCTCTGCAAGCTTTCACACCAGAGGTAGCCTGTAGTTTTCTAAGTTGATAAGTGACCCCTAGGCATTCTTATGTAGAATTTAGTGGCCTCTATTTCTATCTGATTCATTGAGAACTCACTATATAAAACTTCATTAAGGGGTCATATTCTAGATTTTCCCATATTTCTTTATGTTTCTGATGTTCATAGTTTCTTATGGCACAATCATTTTACAACATTTATATATCTTTTTTTAAAAAGTCCTAGTCCATGTACAATTAGTTGGTTTCCAGTTTTTTATTATTATTTTATGGAGAGGCAAGTACTTACATGATGGTCAGAAGAAGCAATACAAGGAGACTTACAGTTTCTCTGAAGAATTTTGGAATTGATTATGAACCATAGTAGACACAGGCACTGAATTGTCCAACATGTTTTTGCATCCAAAAACACATGATGCTCTATGAGCAAAGCAGAATTACAGTAACTTAAAAGAAATGTGAGATGGACAAATATATAGTTGTTTCCACTCCAGATGTTCACATTGGTCTATTTGTACCTACCTGTAATAGAACATTCAGAGCACCTATTGTTCTGATCAGTCTCAGTTCAAACATACTTGCTGTGCATTGACCCTAATATGGTGAAGTCACACAAAGGACAACAACCAACCAAAATCTCTGTTTCCAATTTTTGCTATCACAAAAGTACTATAATATTTTCTGGAATATAGAACTTTTTTCTCTTTCTACCTTTAACCTCCTTGGAAATATATTCCCATCAATGTGATCTCCAGGTTAAAGTTAGTGACTTCTTTTGATTAATTAAAAAAAGTGTTTTCTAGAATGAGCCATTCAAAATAGTCTACCACCCATGGTGATTTAGTGTGCTTTTTTTTTTTTTGCAACTCCTCTAATGTTGACTAATTCTGTATTTTGTCATCTTTGCCACTTTACTTGATATGTTGAAATGTCAATGCATTTCACCTTTACCTTTTAGTTTAGCAATATATTAGCTCACTGCAGCTTTTCTTATCCCAGACTGTGTCTTTTTTTTTTTTCAGTATTTGTTCAGTTATTTTTCAACCATGGTCTCCAGTTAGCCTTCACTCATTCTTTTCTTTTGTTCAATCATTTCTGTGTGCCTGATTCTTCAGGACCCCATTTAGCATTTTCTTGACAAAGACACTAGAGTGTTCTGCATTTCTTTCTCCAATTTATTTTATAGATTGGGAAACTGAGGCAAACAGGGTTAAGTGACTTGCCCTGGGTAACATGGTTGGTTAGAGTCTGAGGCCCAGATTTTAACTCGGGGAAATGAGTGAATCTGACTCCAGACCTAACACTCTATCTGCTACAAATGAAAAGTTTTATTAATTGTTTCAGATTACAAAGATACTTGAAAATTTTTCTCCATGTTCAGCTGCACCAAGATTCCTGGATACTTTGGGTCAGGGAATACTTTGCCCTACCTTTTCTACTCACAATTAGTCTCATAATTGTCTTCTCCCAAAAGCTAGTTTGGTGACTGGGTCAATCTCAGGTCACTGGTTGCAGCTTAATAGCTACATGTATGGAAATATTATACAAGAGCTCAGTTTTGCATTCTCTTATAACACATCAAGCCTATAGGCAAACATCAGCTAACTTGTGTCACCTATAATTGTAATATGTATTTGCTAAAAATGTGCTTTTATTAGAAATTACATTGTTGTCTAAATTTCATGATCACTGTTCTCACATTAAATATTGGTAGAGATGGTAGATTTGGTAGAATTGGTAGATTGTTACTTATATATCTTTATTGTTGATAACAAAAAGAAAAAAAAAACTACCTTGAAATGATATTCATTTCATTTTCAATTATTCAATTGAATTCAATTATTAGTGTTTTTTCCCTAAGATTCCTGAAAGAATAATTTGGAATATTATCTTTTTTTCTAGTCTTTTGAAGTGTATCTGATAATTAAAGAACTCCATCATTGTTGAATTTTTCAAAAACAAACCTAACACAGTTTTGTAGAACAGAAACAATATGAAATGTGAACCTTTAATTTGGAAAATGTGGGAAAAACTCTTTCTGAACTTTGCCTCCAGTGGGGCATTGAACTTGCTTAGGGTCAAAATGTTTTCTCCCACTTTTTCTTTCTCAGTGAAATTTACTATATTTTCATTGTTTTTTGGAAAAAGAAAAGCATAAAATATAAAAGTGGAAGAGGGAACAATAATACACTCATGTACCATAACTTATTCAGCCATCCCCCAGCTGATGGGCATACATTCAATCTCCATTTCATTGCCATTACAAAAAGGGCTGCTATAAACATTTTTTGTATATTTCCCTTTTTAATGATCTCTTTGGGAGACAGACTATGGGACTTAATGATCTCTTTGGGAGACAGACTTTGGGAGACTCATGACTAGGATGTCCATGGGATTTTCTTGGCAAAGTTACCAGAGTGGTTTGCTATTTTTTTTTCTCCAGTGGATTAAGGCAAACAAATTAAGGCCCACAGTCACACATATGTTTGAGGTTGGATCTGAATTCAGATTTTTCTGATTCCAATCCCAGTGCTCTGTACACTGAGTCATTTAGCTACCTTCTAGACACACAGAGATTAAGTGACTTGCTCAGGATCATACAGCTACATTTGAATTTTCTGACTGTAGGCCCAATGCCCTATACACATTGAGTCATCTAGCTACATCTAGAAAAAGAATTAGATTTATTCTATAAGGAACTACAGAGTAGAAGTTGCAAAGAGGTAAATTGAGGCTATTAAATGAAATTAGAGTATCAGGACTATATAATTTCTAAAATCCCTTCTAGCTCTAACCCCCAAATTCTATGAAATAAAACTTTTCTAGCAATATATAAATAAATAGTATTAGTATTCTATGATATCATAAACATTTTATTCATCATTCTCAAGTAATACATAATTTCAGGTTTAAAATTTTAATTTTGAGGGGGAGAATTTTTTTCTTTTAAACTTTAGAGAACTGGAAATTATTCTCCTGAGAAAAGGTATTTTCCTATCTTTTTCTGGCTCATATTTATAGTCATAAAATCTTTTTTTTTCCACCTACCTATTTCACATAGATGCTATAAGAGTTATTTTTTCTGGGCACCATGATGCCAAAACTTGAATAAATATTCATGGCGCAATTTTACATACCATAGATAAATCAGCTGTTATTTTAGAATATAAGTTTTTGCTCCAGAGGCTATGAATGACCAGCTTGGAGAATGTTCTAATTTCAGTGCTACAGTAGAAATGGAGAATTCTTTCTTTTTTTGGTCTGAAGGAATGATGCCTGGTCCACTCTTGTGAGGTGGTTTCCATGCCCAAATAACAGGTTTTTGGATAACAAATAAGCATGTAGCCTTGTGGTTTTAAGCCAAGGATCTTGGGTTTTTGTCTGACTGAGTTGCTGACTCACTTTTGTAATATAAATGAGCTGTTTGACCTTCTGTTACCCGGCTAGAAAGTTGAGTAAAGCCACAGTCAGGACCAGGCTGAAAACTGAATGGTATGCCCCAGCCAATCTCACTTGCATAAATAAATATCAAGACTCACCCAGGGGAATTGTCTTGCAAATGTGTGTTTTAGATGATGGCCAGTTTCATTTGAGCAGCCTGGTACATTTAAAAGACAGAGAGCTTTGCTGAAGTTTATTAAACTTAAGGAAAAAATCTTCAATCTTGCTCAAAGTTCCTTTATTGCTATTGAAATTGAAGTGGTTATTTACTTGTGCTATATGTTTTGGCCTAGGTACTATGGGAAAAATAATTTTCTTTTCACTGTGTTGGATTCTTTTTTACATGAGCTATATTTTTTAAAAGAAATTACTGTTATCTGTACACTAACAGGATTGTTGGCTCAATATTTTTTATATAATTACAACATTCTTTCATTTTTTCTTTCTTTAAAAAATGTCTCTTTTCCATTAAAAAATGAAGGTATAGAAGGAGAATATTTTAAAGAAGGTTGATGCCAGCTTTGAAAAGGTTTTTACCCTCTGAATCTATACTAATAATAATTTTTTGTTTTAAATAGTTCTTTACCATTTACAAAGCACCATATATTCATTATACAATAGACTTGTGAGTTGGTAGTTCAAGACTATTAGCAGAAAAAAGTCTGGCTCTAAACTTAGAAGACCTGGCTTCAGATCTCAGTCTTCATACTCATTCTTTGCTTCTTTTTATTTTTTTGTCTAAGATACTTCATCTTTCAATGTTAGGCATATTCATTGCGTGTCTCCCATGTCTTAAATTCTCTTTTTTCTCATCTTTGCCTTTGGTCTACTTTAAGTCCCAACTATAATCCTACTTTCTACAAGAAACCTTTCCCAATTCCTCTTAAGACTTTCTCTCTATTGATTAGTTCTGATTTACTCTTTCTATCTCTTTTTGGTACATCATTATTTCATATTGCCTCCCTTTTAAGACTGTGAACTCCTTAAGAATTTCTATCATCATTTCTGAACAAAGTGTCTGGAACATATTGGGAACTTAATAAATGCTAATTGACTGATACCTATAAATAGCTAGTGTTACATAAATTTTTAAGATATACAAAACTTTACAAATATTGTCTCATTTTAATCCTTACAACAACATTCATGGAGTTATTTTTACCCCCATTTTGCAAATGAGGAAACTAAGGCAGGCAGCATTTAAGGGATTTGCCTAGAGTCATACAGCTAGTACATAGGAAGTTGAATTTAAATATCTTTTAGCAGTGCAACTTAGAGCAAATCACTTACTTTCCCCATTTTCTGATTTCTAAATTCAAAGGGATGGATTAAATGTAGTCTCATGTTCTTATTTGAACTAAATACAAAATAAGAAAAAACAGAATAGAGGAAAGAAAGACAGAAAAGAAAAACAAACAAAACAAAACACTGTCATGTGCCCAGCGGAACATAAGGGAAGACTGAATAATAAATTTCCATTTCAAGAAAGCATATGTAATAATATAAGAAATTATATTCAGGAGTACCTTTTACTTTATTATTTTTCCCTATTTCATCCTCTCCACCATCATCAAACAGGCTACAGCCTATGAATATGTTTGAATATGCATACACACACACATTCACACCCACTCATAGACCCACACACATATACATATATCTCTATGCATACATACATAGACCTACCTGCATACATACCCCCATATAGTCAGACATATATATGCATATACACTTATTTGTGTGTAAACATGCATCAAAACACTAATAATATGACTGACATATAATGTAGATTTCTCTATGATCTCATTTTTTTAGATGGAAGAAACTGAGACATAGAGTCTTTCCCAAACTTAGAAAGCTACTAAGTATCAGCTCTCCTGTCCAAGTATCATTTCTAGCTACTTTATCCTAATGGTATTCTAATTCTTTTTTGGAGAGGAATATTGGAAATGTGGAGGGTCTAGAGGTAACCTGCTTCAGTAAATGCTTATTAAAATCACTGGGTATAAATGAATGACTATAAATTTTTATATCTAAACATTAAGTGAGATTCTTTTCTGCCAGTCTACAGGCATTTTTTACATGCTTCCTATATGCCAGACACTGTGCTAAGCACTGGGAATGCAAAGAAAAACAAAAACATAGCATTTTCCCTAAATATTATAAGTATTGATATACTAGGGATATATATGACCAGAAGTAGAATGACAATTACCAGTACATAATAAATCATATATTTCTTTTGAAATAACTTTATTGAAACCATATTGTACATAGTGAAAATTGATTTATTCATTTTTCATTAGTTTTTTAAAAGCAGACATACTTATCAGAATTAAGGCAAAAATAACGGCTATTCATAAGAAATGACTTTGATTTCAACATTGCTGCCGTTTATCTTTATTATGAATGGTGTGGGATCACTGGTTCAGGGGTGGCTTCATAAAACTATGAGTGCTCATAATTTAGGTTAAAATGTCTAAAGAGCTACAACAGGTCCCATGTGGAAGGATAGGAAGGAAAATCCTCTGGAGTAATAGGTGAAAATCTGTGCTGGAGAACACGTAGTTATCTTCTCCTGGTGAATGAGCTCCCAACAGTGAAATTTGCCATTAAATTGTATCCTCTTATTTAATAATGGCTTCATTGTACTTCTAAACAAGTCGAATTAGATTTCAGATGTCTATTTTTATAGTTGTATTTTTGCAACACCAATTTTTTATTGCCTTGCCCTAATTGGTGTGAACAATGATTCCTATATTAAAATTTGCACAATTCAGTGCTATAAGTATGTAAAATAGGATTATTGGTACTAGGCCAAGGGAATTAAGCGGTGCAAATTTGAATAATCTGACCACTTCTGGAGATTCATAGGGATCTTGCAGTAATATAAATGAGATGCTTTTTGAATTACAGATTTTTTGAGAAAGGCCCTTATTGTGAAAGGAGAAAGTCATTATGTTCACTCTTCCTTTCTTCCAAATGTGAAAAGAATTAAATGAATAAATGCTTGTAGGGTAATGGCATTTTAGAAATGAACAAAAGTTTTAGTGATGATCTAATATAAAGGAGTTCTTAACCTTTTTTTTTTTTTAGATGAATTCCTTTGGCTATGCAATAAGGCATTTGAAGCCTTTCTCAGAATTGTTTTAAAATAATTGAAGGAAATGCTAACTTTCATTTTTTTTAAATGCATAAAAGTAAAACTTCAGATTGTAAAGAGAACTAATTATATTGAAATAAGTTATCAAACAAAACAAAGCACAAAACCACCTAAGTTTAAGAACCTCTGATTATAATTTAACCCTTTTTTTGTTCTAATAAATTCTCCATTTTGTGCTAGCCCATGAAAGACTTGTTTTAAGTCTTCTCTCCCCTACCTCCAAATCTTTGTTCCCATCTTGTGGTTATCCTTATACAGTCTAATCTGCATTTGCACTATTTTTATCTGCAAAGCACTGTCACATTTGAAAAATGTTGATTCAAACCGGGGCAGCCTTTCACTCACCTTCAACAAGGGGGAGGATTCATAATAAACTCAGATATAACATTATGGGTGGTTAAAGAAGGATCTGTTTGGCTGACTTTTGGAATGAAGGTCAGTATTCCATTGTGTATTTTTTTCACTTTTCTCTCTTGAAATAATTTTGACCTTATGTAGTCACATTTTATTTTGTGTGGGGCTACAAGTAAATACTATTGTATATTAGAGTAAATTAACATATATTTCTGAATTAACATTTTTTCTAAATTATCATACTCCCCCCCCATTTTCTGACTATTTGAAAGTATTGCCACAAAAATAGGCTTTTATTTAGAGATGCTACAAAAATTAATCCACCATAAGTCTGTTAAGTTCCCTCTGTATTTTTCTTTTTGAAAGATTAGCAGAAATTTTGTTTCTGTGAAATCAAATATGTTATTGTTTGTCAGATATAATTTATATAGAAAAGTATCCTTTACTTTTCCAAGGCAAGTGTACAAAAATTTAGATGACTGAATGCTAGTTCACTTTTGAAATTAGTTGAAGCATTGCCTTTTCTGATCATAGAGACAGTACAACACTTAGAGGTTTACAATATTCTTTACAGATATCTTATTCAATAGTTGCAACAACCCTGGAAGGTGGGTGCTATTATTCTTCCCATTTTACAGATGAAGAAAGTAAGTCAGATAGAAGTTTGTTGGAGTTCAGCTCCTTTGAATACTAAGTCTGTGAATGAGTATTCAAGGCCAACAGAAGATATGTTTTGCAACCTCCAGGGTATATATATTCTTTAAACTAGTATTGCATTAACACCAGCTATGTCTAGGTGATGCTTTATATCTTCCAGGGATAATGCATAGACCATACTTTGACATTTCAATTAATCTTAACTAGCAATAACAAGACATCTATCGTAACAGGGTCATCAAGAACAGAAATTGTCAGTAGCGAGGTATTTATCAAAACAGTTTTAAATGGCATAGTTGTGATGCCTTGCTCCTGTCACTTGCATTCTCCATCGGGATTATTCTAAAATTATCTAGAGTATGTCTTTCATTTATTGTTAAGTACATGGTGAGTCAATGCCGTAAGCAGAGCCCTCACAGAAAGCAGGTCCCAAGCAATACCTGGACTGGATTCCTGCCTTTCATGGACCCACTCAGTACTGGTCCTCTATAGAGGTTATGTAACTAGTTCAGATTTAACACAGCTAGTGTATGAAATATATGAAAACACGAAGAAAACAAACAAAAGAAAACAAAAAAAAGTTCTATAAGACTAAGTTAAAAATTAAAAAAATACCAGTATCTCATATTTATTTCTGCCAGACTAGGGTGGAGAGAGATGAAAATATCTTTTTATCTGGCTTTTTTGATGTCATTTCATCATATCAATCATTTTGTTGTTTTTGAAATTTACATCGTAAAAATCATTGTATATACTGTTTTCTTGATTTTTAATTCAGTTTGCATCAATTCATGAAAGTACTTCCATGCTTTTCTGTATTCATCATGCTCTTTATTTCTTGCTGGTATCCAAGATGTATAGACAACTAACAGAAATATAAGACAAAAAGTCATTCCCTTGTGGCTAAACAATCAAAAGGTATGAACAAACAGAAAAAAATGCGAGTTATTAACAACCATAAAAGAGATTTAATAAAATGCTTTCATTGATTCAAATTGAGTCCAGCCTAGTTTTTGAGGACACAGTTTAGAGAGAGAACAAAGAAAAGATTGTATTTCTTTATGGACTGAGAATTTACAAATGTAGCTTCTCCAAAAGGACAGGCATCACTCGGTAATGAAATTCTAATGTTGCAAATAAAAATAAAAAGGAGAGCCAAATTCAGAAAATAGTCCAATAATCAGGGAGCTCATCGGTGACCTCAGATTTTAAAGTGTACATTTCTTCTACAAGAAGAAAGCAGAGCAGCAAGGGTGAATACAAAAGAGATGCTCCCACAAGAATATCAGAAAGGCTAAACCTGAAACAAGTTCAAGTTTTCAGTGAACAGTAAACAGAGACCTTTAAAGCTATATTGAAAACAAGAGTAGAATCAAAGAAGGGATAAGACTGTTTTGTGTCTGTATGATATCCAAAAAAAAAAAAAAAAAAAAAAAAAGCTGAAGACTGATTTACTTCAGGTTTTTGTTATAAAGGAGAATGTTGTTCTGGTTAGAAACAGCAGAACATAAATAGTAAGAAACAAGAGTCATGAAGAGAATGGTAAGAGACCACATAAACCTGGTCAAATTACATTTTAGAGTGCTGAAAGAGCTTGTGAATGCAATTAATCTTTGACAAATCTTGGTGAGTGACATAAAGGATTTAGTAGTAGAAGCAGGCAAAAATTGTCTTGCTTTTTAAAAAGGGGAAGAAGTTTAAGTATATTGTTATCAGGTTTTTATAAAATTCTTGAATCTTTTTTTTTTTTTTTTAAAGGAATGGTTTGTGAGCACTTATCATATGCTAGCATTGGTGTTCATTTCCATTTTTTAGATGGAGTTGCTAGGCTTAAAGATTCAGAAGATGGCCTTGGTCTGTATGGCTTTTAGAAAGATTTGGAGAAAGTGCCTCATCCTTGAAAACAATATGGAAAGAAGTAGGATGGATAACAGAATTAAGTGGACTCAAAACTGATTGGGGAAAAACATAGAACCAAGACTCAGAAAATATTTATTGAGGGATAGATTACTCCTGGGAGAAAGGGAAGTAGCCCTTTAGTAAGCCCTAAAGCTGTTTAAAAAGTATAATTGTTTTTATTTTTAGTTCACTAAGACTCTTAGGTCTTTTTCATATGAGCTGTTGGCTATATATTTCTCCATCCTGTGTTTCTAAACAATTATTTAATCCAAGTATTATGTTTTCATTTATCTCTATGAAATGTCATCTCACTTTGCACATCTCTTTTGAGAAAACAGTTTGTCATCCAATAGATTATTAGTCCTTCCTACTTTCATGTTATAGCACAATGGAAAGCATAATTCATTTGGAATTTTGGAGAACTGAGTTTGAATTCTTCTTCTACTACTTCTCTACCTGGGTAATCATGATCAACTCAAACAACTTTGTCCAGGGCTTGTTTTTTTTCATCTAAAAAATAAGGTCCTACTTGGGCTGTACTGGTCCGTCCATTTACACTGTTCTAGATGGTCAGGGCCATACATACCAGTCTTCGCAATATCTCTGGATACACATGAAGACGAACCGATCTTATGGTTTGTTTGCTTTTTCTTTCTCGTGCTTTTTTTCTTCTTTTTGTCTGATTTTTCTTGTGCAGTATGACAAATAGAAATACATTTTAAAAGAATTGTACATATTTTTAACCTATATCAGATTGCTGTTTTGGGGAGGGAAAAGGAGGGAGAAAAATTTGGAACACAAAGTCTTACAAAAATGAATGTTGAAAATTATCTTTACATGTATTTGGAAAAATAAAAAGAGAATCAAGCAGCATAGTAAGCTGCTTATAGTCAAACAGGAGATGGAAAATTAAAAAAAACTTGAATTAAGATTGAATATGAAAAGTTTAAAATCAAAACAAATATTTTCATAAACTTTTTATTTTTGCATTAGGATCCAAAGTCAAGTACTTTGCATGTAATTGTTTTGCAAATTTTTGTGGAAATAAAATGAAATAATTCAATCTCAGCAAAAAAAACAAAACAAAGCAAAACAAAAAAATCCTATCCTATATTCAGATGATATTAAGAATGAAGTAGGGAATGGCAATCATTCCATTATACAATATTTAATATATTGTATTCAATCATAGAATCTACATTTTAGGAAGAATATTGGCAAATTAGAGTATATTTATAACAGAAAAAATAGGACAAGGGGATTTGAACACATTATACAGATTATTTGAAGGAAAGTAGGACTGCTTTGCCTAGAAAGAGATTACTCAGGAGATTCAGAGAAAAACAATAGAACTACTAAGAACTTGAAAAGTTGTTATTTAGAAAAGGTATCATTCTTTGTCTTGCTATTGATAGCAAAATTAGCATCCATGGGATGAAAATAAGAAGTCATATTTTGGTTCAATAAAGGAAAAACTTCTAAACAGAGCCAGCCAAAACTGGAAAGTGTTGCTGCAGGAGGTCCTGAGTTATCCAAGTACAAACTGAATAACTATGTGTTAGGGATTTGACAGAGAACATTTCTAAACATGCATAGAGATAGACTAGATGACTATTGAGGTCCTTTCGACCTTTGTAATTCTATGATATATGGTTTAGTGGGTCAAAGAAATTTTACTTCTGAGTAATTTTACTTCTTAAAACCTATGTGGTCAGACAACTGATTCTTTCTCGTTGGACTCTGTTCCTCCCACCCTGGCTCTTGATTCCCAAATCAGACCCTCTGAGTTGTGGAGAGATGCTGAAGTTTTGAGGTAGAGAGTTTAAATCTTTTACTTATAACAATTACAATTTGGTTTGGCAAAAAAGGGGTGGGGGGGGACTGGATGATCTTTTATAACTCATATTCTGTGATCCTCAGCGACATTCCTCAGATGTAAAATTAAAGGGCTGAATTGGTTAAACTATGTGACATCGAGTAACATTCCCTGAGCTTATGAGTTCCATAAGTGTAACCATAAAGGGTATTCTGAGACTTTCATGTTTTTCACTACTCCCTGATTAGTGGCTGTGGCCACCATCCACATGACTTATTCCAGTTCTTAAGTCTTGCTGCATCAGAATGTATTTTTCCCCCTCTGAAAATGTTACCTCACCTTGAATTGAGACATACTAGAATGGCATGTTTTGTTAGGGAATCTGGGTTCAGATTCCACATATTATGGGCAAGTATCATTTAACTGCCTCAATTTCTTCACCTGTAAAATGAAAGAGTTGGACTCCATGATGATCAATGTCTTTTCCAATATCTAATGAAAATTTGATTCTTGCTAAATTATATGGGGTGCCACATGACCTGGCCTCAGATAATGTAAAAATAAAATAAAATTCTAGATAGCATCTATAGCTGCCACATCTTGTAGGCAGGTTCCTGGTGAGAAGTGGTCTCTAGTCATTAAGGGGGGAGGGGGATTACCATTAGAAGGAAATATGAAAGACCCAGTTTATTGTTAGAAGGACTAGTGAACAAATCAAATCATAGTATACATCAAAGATAATATTATTGTGTTATAAGAAATTACTCAAATGATGAATATAGAGGCATAGAAAGATATATACACACTGAAGCAAGCAGAGCCAGATAAACAATATGCACAGTGATTATGACAATATAACTGGAAAGAATAACTACCTTGAAATAACAATAATGATAATAAAAACCTAAAACCTGGGAATTTCTAATGAATAGGGATGGCAGCCAAGAAGAAAAATGAAAAGACACCTTTTTCTGCTCCTTGGCAAAAGTTGTGATTCACAGATGGGAAACATTACATATATTTTTTCAATGTGCTCATTGATTTTACTGAGTTTTTCTTTAAATTTTTGTTTTTGTTTTAAGAGATGACCATCTCTGGGAGAGGATAGGGCAGGGGAAAATAGAGGTAATATAAAACCAAACATATCGATAAAAATCAGTGGGTTTTTGTTGTTATTGTTTATTTTTTTAAGAAGGGCTGGGGTCTACCTTATCTGGAAGGTTCAGAAATATTTTTCTATATTCTCTTTCCTTCCCCTCCCCTATATCATCCTTCTTTCTCAAGGCTTCTTTCGCTTTCTTTTGCTTTTTCTTCCCTCTTATCTCATTCCATTCTCTTTTAGGAATGCCCCAACTTACATCACTTAGAGAGAAGAGTAGGGAAGGTAGAAGACAAGGTTTTTATAATTGGCCAATGAATGTAATTTTTGACATTTCACTTTATGCTGGTGATAGAATTATCAAAATTATTACCAAATTATGGTGGAAAATCAGGATTAGGATCTGTTCTAGTAAACAGATAATTTATTAATATTAATTTATTGTATGTATATTATCTATATTTATAAATTATCAGTTCTTGTATTAGTGGGAAAAATGTTATTCTCAATTCATCCTTGTCCTGGTCATATATATTAATTAATGATCTTTTCATATCACAATCTCCATTTTGTGAAATACTGGAAGCATTTTTTTTAATCAGCTCTGACAATGAAATTAACTAAGTTACATACCAAATTTCATGGTAACTAAATTTCTAACAACCAAATATGTTTTGGTAACTTGGACTCTTTGTGAATAAAGTTATCATTGTGATTACATTAGTCATCTAAGAATTTCATTGTAATTTCATTCCTTTTTGACCTAAAGTAAAATTTTTTAAAAGTGGCAAATGTGTACTAATGACAGTGTGTTGTGATCAATAGAGAGGTATTCTCAGAGCTAGAAAAAAAACTACGTTCAAGGTTTAAAACTACTGTACATATGAGTCCTGGACAAGTTTTTACCTCTCAATGCCCTAGGCAATTCTCTATGATCAAGTGGCAGAGAATGTCTTAAAGGGGTTTATATTGGTAAAAGAAGCCTGTAACTAGGGGTTGTCTATGTGGGTGAAATCACAGGTGTGATCTTCTAGAAATCTTGTAAAAGAATTTTCTTGGCTTTCTCTTGACAAATGGAGTTTAGTCAGCTCTCAATTTATTTACCCAAATGGTAGAGAGGATAAGAAAAATTGTCATATAATGTAGGTAAGTTAAAGAAGATTTGCCGACAATAAATTATCCTGTGAGCTTTAGTCATCATGGATAAAGTTAAACATTGGTAGTTTATCAAACAACATAAAGTGATTATTAAGTAATTAGAATTAATAATGGCTAGAGTGTTTTTTTTCTCTCTCTCTCTCTCTTTGATTTCAGAGATTGTAAATAAGAGGGAGTCCTAAGAAGAGAAATAACAGAATGGAAGTAAATAATTAACTCAGGTTATCTTTTTTGTCAATTCCTATCTAGTCAGGTGAAGGGGTTCAAACATAAGATAGCGAAAACAATTAACAGCCAAACCACCTCATATTTGAATAATACTTCTCCTTCCTTCCTTCTTTCTCTCTCTCTCTCTCTCTCTAATCTTTCTCTCTGTCCTTCCTCTCTTCCCTCCCCAATCTCTGTCTCTTTCTGTCTATCTCTGTGTCTCTCTTACACACACACACACACCCATTGTCTATTATTTTATAGTAATTTGGTAATGATGAATTTATTTCATATATACATTTTTTCTATTTCAATTCAATTTTGTAAACATTTAGTAAGTACCTACTATATGGAGAGAATGGTATGGTAAGTCCTCAGGGAGATACAAGTGACTTTTATATAAAACATAATTTAAGAGAATTGAGTCCAAAGTTCTGTGCAAAGTTCCAGGAAGAAAAATTTGTTTATGGCTGGGAGGAGGTGATATATATATATATATATATATATATATATATATAATACTTATAAAATATTTTGGGTATTTTTTTCAGCAAAGAGAAAATAAAATGAAATAGAAAACCACATTTATTTCTGTTCCTTATTTACATTAAAAAAAAAAACCCACAGAACACTAATCCTTTGAAAGATTTTTCATCATAGTATTCTGATGATACTTTTTACTATTGTCCAATAATTTATTTAAGGACTTGTTCTTATGTTTAGCTTTCTGTTGACAATTAGCCACAAGTCTTTATTAACTAGAGAGGATGCCCTGTGAAATGAAAGCAGTGCTGGCTTAAATGAAAGTTCAAAAGGCCTGGGCTGCAAGCCTGGAGTTCTGTTACATTTTATTATCCTTGTTGCGGGGGGCGGGGGGGTTCTTTCTTCTCTCTGAGACTAAGGTTCCTCATTTGTAAAATGAAAGGATTGGGTTAGGGCAGGGTTTCTCAACATATTTTGTGTCATGGATCCTGTGACAATCTGGTGAATCTTTTGGACCCCTACTCTGAATGATGTTTTTAGATGATTCAAGGGAATGCTAAATTTAAGTTAAAGATCAGTAAAGATAAATACTTATTTTTTTTTTCCCTTCCAAATTCATAAATTCGGAAACTCCCTTACAAGGGATATTTATAAGAACTCTAGGTTAAAAACTCCTGAAAGAATTGATTTCTAATGTCTCTGCCAGAGCTAAAATTATTTGATTTTATGTCAGAGATAGATTTATCTATAAAAGAAAATTACTTTAGACCAAAGATAACACTAGTTTGAGGAAAAGTGATTCTAATGCATATGATTGTATTACTTGACCCATTAGATTTTAAGTTTAATACACACTATTATGTTTATTGAACATTGCAAAGATACAGAGAAATATGATATATTGTATGGTTTCCTGAGCAAGCAATTAATCAAGCATTATTAAGTGCCTACTATGCCCTAGACAAGAAATAAAGAACCTAAATATGAGGTAAGAGAGGAAGTTAACTGTGCCATGCTCTAATAAACAGCAGTTGATGGAATTGAGGACTGAAGATACTGATGCTCTTTCTACTTTAATCTCCCTTTTATATTCATTTTTGGGGTGATCAAATACTACCTAATTTTAAAATGTCTCAGATGTCTTTTGTTTTTAATCTCCCTCCCATTCTGTGACAAAAAATAGTTAAGCAAGACTTCTGATGAGAGGACCATGTTTGATGTTCTGTTATGGCTTTCTACCTTTCTAGTAAGGCGATAGTGACATACCTCATAATCTTTACATGGGATCAAAGTTTGTCTTTGCATTAATTTGAGTCCAACTGACTTATAATGGTATTCATTACCATTATTGTAGTTACCATGTACATTGTTCTTCTGGTACTGCTTTTTTCACTCTGTATGATCTGTTAACATAAGTCTTCTCATTTCTCATTTTTCTTCATCTTTATTTCTTGGGGCACAATAATATTTATTTATATATTGTGATTTGTTTACTTATTCTCCAGCTTTCTTTCTAGTTTTAGGGTACCAGAAATAATAATTATTAGTGATCTTATACAGATTAGAAAGTAAAATTTGGGAAATTACATTTAGATCAACCTCTTAAATTAATTTATTTGGAATTATGTGGTATAAGTACCATCATTTATAAAAATAGTAGAAAAAAGTTGGAGACACATTTAAAATTCATGACTAAAGATTTGTAGATTGTAATGTCTGGGCTAGCTTTCTGGAGGTCCTCCAGACAGGCCTTGGTCTCAGGAGGATAGTCACTATGAGGATGGTCAGGAATAGCGTCTAAAGTCTCCATTGTCTCCTTCACAGTCTGTCCCAGTCTGACTGACTGTGTCTCCAGTTTTTTCAGCCCTTAAATACCCTATTACAATTACATCATTACAGCATACTGAGTGTGTGTGAACTAGAGAATCATTATATCACCATGCTAAGTACTAAGTATATGTAAACTAGAGAACCATTATCTCATCAGTTCCACTGAGTTAACACTTTGTTGTAAGTGTCCTTGTTTCAAGTATACTTTTCTCAGAGTTCCCCAATATCTGGGGTCCTCCATAGTAGATTATTATAATATCAAAAACATAAAATCAAGATGCTCTAGCAGAAATAAAATTAGTAGCAGTAGAAATTTACATTTCATGGTTAGTATCATTTCCTCAGTAAACAAAAGGTCAAGTGATTAGAGAGGAGGAAAGAGGAAGGTACATTTTATGTATTTTTTTTTCACTAAATTTGTTTAATAAGTGAATGTAAATAAGAAAAAGAAACCACTCCTTCAAATGTACATTAACTTCAGTTATGACTGACTTTGTGATCCCATTTGGGGTTTTTCTTGGCAAAGAGATTGTAGTGGTTTCTCCACTACATTTTCTTCTCCACCTCATTTTACAGATGAGAAAATAAGGGTCAAATGACTTGCCCAGGGTCACACAGATACTAAGTGTCTGAGGTCAAATTTGAACTCAGATCCTCCTGATTGCGTGTTCTATCCACTGTGCCACCAGCTATCCATTTTACAGATTAGTATAATGCCTGACATATAGTAGGCATTACTGTTTATTTATTTGCCTGTAGGAAGCTTTCCCTCATTTTCACTATCACTGCTGTCACCTCTCTAAAATTATTTCCAGTTCTCTCTCTGTCTGTTTCTCTCCTCTCTCTCTCTCTCTCTCTCTCTCTCTCTCTCTCTCTCTCTCTCTCTCTCTCTTTCTGTTTTCCTCTCTCCATGTCTGTCTGTCTGTCTCTGTCTCTCTCTCTCCTCCTTTCTCCCTTCCTCCCTGGGCCTGTCTGTCTCTTTCCATCTGCACACGCATAAATATCTATATTTCATTTGTACATCTTTGTACATTTGCACATTGTTTTTTCCATCAGACTGTGAGCTCTTGGAGAGCAGACTATTTTTTTTTTTTTTTTGGCATAGAATATGGCAGACACTTAAGAAATGATAGTTAACTTGATTTAATATTGAAATTCCCTGGGGAGCTAATCTCATCTCTGGAGAAACTTATTGATTAAGAGAACAGCAATAACTTGTAAACATTTTTAAAAATTGTACTGGGCACCTAGGTGGAGCAGTGGGCTAGAGCACCAGCCCTGAAGTCAGGAGGACCCGAGTTCAAATTTGGTCTCAGATACCTAACACTTCCTAGCTGTGTGACCCTAGGCAAGTCACTTAATCCCGATTGCCTTAGCAAAAAAAAAAAAAAAAAAAATTGTACTGAAGATATCTTAGACCATTGGCAAACATAATGGAGAAAGAAAACATTCAGAAATGTAGAGAAGTGTTTTAGTACCATTGAAATACCTTCTTATAAAAATATGTAACAGAAGTAGTAAGTAACATCCAACTGATGTGTCTGAGATTATATATTTTTTCCTTCCATGGAAGTAGTCTTTATACAAATTCTGACAATTCTGTGGTTCTAGAATAACTTTATAAGATCAGACCTTTTATTTGGTGTTACTGGTCATTTCCTGATTCATGTTATTTACAAAAATAACATGGGGGTGCTTTGTGTCATGCTGGATCAGACATATACATCAGATGACCACTAACTGTGTGATTTTCAAAACAGTAAGAACAAGAACATCACCAGTCTTTCTCTAGTCTGACCCTTGTCTGTGAAATGCCAGAAAATTTTTATATATCTTTTGCTTTGAATTTCGTCCTAACATGGTATTTTGTTTGGAGAGGTAGAAAGAGAAGAGAAAGAAGAAAAAGCTTTTTCCATTGGAGCTCAAAATACAGTTAATTTGGGAATTAAAAAAAAATAACTGGCAAATGGGTTAATTATAGTTTACTTGATCTGGTTTATGTTTTTACCTGAAAATTTTCTGTCTAGTCTCCAGTGACACTTAAATGGAAAGCCTGTTTATTCAACTTCAAAAAGCTCCCAGGATTCTTTTGTAATCATTACCATCCATTCAATATCGTTGTGAGAAGGCAGCACATATTATTAACTTCATCCTGTTGAAGAAAAAGGGAGTCAAGAGAAAAATTTGGGGCAGCTTGATAAAGCACAAATATAGATAAGCAAATATGGAACTGGGAATATAAGATTGTTCTTTAAAAAAGAAAAATCATTCCAACAGGCTATTTAAACTTCCAGTTACTTCATTTTTACTCACCTATACTATTAGCACATTATCTTTCCTAATTGGAAACAATACTTATATGGTTTTGATTTTGTCTTGATTTTTTTTTGGGGGGGGGTATGTATAAAGAAGGATTATAACAAACTTTTCTCATGATTTCCCATCATTATTATTTTGTTTTGTTCCCCTTGTGCTTGTACTTTAGTAATTTTGTAATTTGGCAACAGTAGTAACTTGTTTTGTTATATATTCCTTCCCTATTTATTGATAACTGAGGCATTGCTAATTAATATAATATTTGTTCATCTACAATCTTTATGCTATCAGAGACAATACAGTACTAGATTCAAAGATTGCCTCTAAACCTAGAAGTCTTTTTTTTTTTGCATTTTAAACAAAAAGGTGGCTGACCACTTTTGAAAATGTTATAGAGGGGATTCATTCATTGGTTAGCAAATTGGATTAGATGCTACCTATAGTCCTTTTTTGTGGTAGGATTCCATAATTATCTGAAATTTATTAGTCCTTTGGTACCCTCTCATTTTTAAGATTGAAAAAGAAATATGGACTTTTTGGTTTTTTTTTGATGGGGTGAGAGTGGGGTGCCTTATTAGTTCTTCTTTAGCAGAAAATCATTAAGTGGCCCAATTCTTAAAAGGTAGTTTCCAGTTGATGAAGCACTAAAAATTTCTGTCAGTCATTATACATATACTGGATACCATCTTTGTCTTAGTAAGACTTTTCCCCCCCCTGAGGGCAAGGCCCACAGAAAGGTAGTCATTCCCCAACATTTCTTTTCATCTTTTGATCTACCCTTAGATTAGTTTATACAGCTGGACCATCAAATGCCAGAATCCTTGCTGTGCAAAGAGAAGGTTATAGATCAACACATAGGCCCAGAAACCTGTGTGGTTTAAGAATGTTTTTCTTCTAATCAAGATATAGATGAAAGCCAGGTGATTTTAGTTCAAGTAATCCTAATGAGGCTTGCAAATATATTGGTATTTTGGAGTGTTGGTTTTCTGATGATTTTGAAATGTTCTAATATGTAACTGGTCAGTTTGATTTTAAGTTTGAACTTCAAAGATGACATTCTTGGCCTTTTCCCTGTGATAAAATGAGAAATCACTCATTCCATTGGTCATGTAAAGAAGAATTTTCTATCTCATTCACATGACGTTAAGCCATTTTAAGACTTCTTTCTTCCTAGATCAAATTATCAAAAGAACATAGATTACATGAAAAGATCAAGGTAATAACTTTACAAATAAAAATTCATTTTATCCTTACAAGTCTGGGAGATAGATTCTATTTTTATTCCCATTTTAAAGATGAGAAAACTAAGGCTAAGGGAGGCTAAGTGATTTGCTTAGCCTTCTTAGCTCCAAGGCTGGCAATCTATGCCACTTAGTTGCCTACAAAGAGTGCATGTAATGTCTATGTAGCAGGAGGTATTATAACTGAGAAATGCTTCACTTTCTGAATAACTGTGCCCAAAAAATGGATCATGCTGGCTCAGAGGGCATTGCATTTACGAGTGATCACAGGTCCAGGCTTTTGATCCCATTGTGCATATTATAGCATTATCCATTCTCAGTGTTGAAGGTAGCTAAGAAACCATATTAGTCAACAGAAGGTTGCTTATTAAACATGAAATCAGCTGGAAAAATGTGAGGGACGAAGTAAATGCATTTGATGGATATTTTCAGTCAAGCCATGATAAGGACAGAAATTATCCCTGAGTAAGCATGAAATAATCATAGCAATAGCTGATGTCTATATGGTTCTTTCACAAAGAACTTTCTGATATTATCCCATTTGGCACATACTAAAGCTCAAAATATGCTTGCTGATTAACTGATCTTCACAGCTTTGAGGTGGAAGGTACAGATATTAGTGTTTTTAACCTCCCATTTTATAGGACAAGGAAACTGAAACTCAACTATTTCAGTGGTCTTGTCAGGGATCACTTAGCTAGTAAGAGTTTAAGACTAATTTTCCATGTTCATGATTTTCCCCCAGTAGAATTTCTTGACAGCATGTATGGTTTTGTTTTTGTCTTTGTCTTTGAACTCTCATCATTAACAGTTCTTTGCATGTGGTACTTAAGGTGCTTAATAGATGCATTTTTGCAATTGAAGGCAGATTATAACTACAGCATTACATAAAAGCAGCAGGTGATACCCTCTTTGGCAATCAGGGCGGTAAACCTACAAGGTAAGGTGGCTGATCAAGAAGAGATATCTGGAAAGTGAAATTAGGATTTTGTGACTGGGCTCTCAGTCACTCATCAGGAGAGCAAATTTCTGGGAAAGATAATTGAAAAGGCAGAGTTGAAATACAAAGAATGTCAAGAATGAAAAGTCATTTTTTTTTTAAAATCTTAATTGAATTTATCATAATTGTCATTCTTTATAAAAGGGGGGGGGGGGAAGAAAAGTCCCAGAAAAACACAAGCTCATAAGTGCAATAGGATGGAATATAATATTCAGTTTAAGAAATAAATCATTTGAAAATTAAGCATAATAGAATGGTGAGATATTTAACATGTATAGGACTGCTTGCCATCTGGGGGAGGGGGTGGAGGGAGGGAGGGGAAAAGTTGGAACAGAAGTGAGTGCAAGGGATAAAGTTGTAAAAAATTACCCAGGCATGGGTTCTGTCAATAAGAAGTTATAATTATTTTTAAAAAAAATAGAATGGTCAGAATGGTTTCCACAGAAAACAACAAGCCTGACATGGTGCAGTACAAAGACTTTTGGTCTGATAATTCTGACCTTTGAGTCACAAATCCTGAATTTGATTTATTTAATCTCTCCAACCTTCAGTTTCCTCATCTGTAAACTGAGGGATTTTGAACATTTAAAAAAAACACCCACACAACTTTAAGCTATCTTCCAGATCTGATTCTATAATCTGATAACTATCTTATGTAAGTATGACATCAGAACATTGGCTGTGAGGCGACATATTTTTGGTTATGAATTTTGGGGCTCAAAAATGTGGTTAAGTCATATACATGAGGAGAGACCTATGGAAATAGAATGAGGACTGGATATTGAGATAGGTAAATTCCATTTCTAACATTGGAGCTTATTTTTCCTTATTTGCACTATGGGATAATATTTATATTCAAAGAGATCTGTGATTGCAGTGGGATGCAGCCAATCTGAGAGGTGTGTAGTGGTATCTCAGAGTTGTCTTAATTTGCATTTCTCTGATTGATAATGATTTAGAGCATCTTTTCATATGGCTAGAAATAGTTTCAATTTCTTTATCTGAAAATTGTCTGTTATATCCTTTGACCATTTATCAATTGGAGAATGGCTTGATTTCTTATAACTTTGACTCAATTCTCTATATATTTTGGAAATGAGGCCTTTATCAGAACTTTTGACTGTAAAAATGTTTTCCCAGTTTATTGCTTCCCTTCTAATCTTGTCTGTACTAGTTTTGTTTATACAAAAGCTTTTTAATTTGATATAATCAAAATTTTCTATTTTGTGATCAATAATGATCTCTAGTTCTTCTTTGGTCACAAATTCCTTCCTCCTCTACAAGTCTGAGAGATAAAACTATGCTATGTTCTTCTAATTTATTTATAGTCTCATTCTTTATGCCTAGGTCATGAACCCATTTTGATCTTATCTTGGTATATGGTATTAAGTGTGAGTCAGTGCCTAGTTTCTGCCATACTAAGTTCCAATTTTCCCAGCAGTTTTTGTCAAACAGTGAATTCTTATCCCAAAAGCTGGGGTCTTTGGGTTTGTCAAACACTAGATTATTAAAGTTATTGACTATTTTGTTCTGTGGACCTAACCTATTCCACTGATCTAGTAGTCTATTTCTTAACCAATACCAAATGGTTTTGGTGACCACTACTTTATAATATGGTTTTAGATCTGGTACAGCGAGGCCACCTTCATTTGATTTTTTTTTTTTTTCATTAGTTCCCTTGAGAATCTTGACCTTTGTTCTTCCATATGAATTTTGTTGTTACTTTTCTTAGGTCATTAAAATAGTTTTTTGGGAGTCAGATCGCTATCATTAAATAAATAGATTAGTTTAGGTAGTATTATCATCTTTATTATATCACCCGACCTATCCAAGTCACTGAATACTTTCAAAGAGGTATATAATTGCTAATACAATTCCTAATACCTATAATTCCTAATGTGCTGGTCTGATAGTATCACTATCATCATCTAGTAAACTCTAGAGACTTCTGTTATCTTCAAAATCAAATATGAAACACTGTCTTTTAAACCCTTTTGAAACCTAGCCTCTTCCTTCCTGTCTAGTCCTTTTATGCTTTACTGTATTCCACATATTCTATGATTCAATGACTGGCAATGGCCTGGGATACAGTGGTTGCCATCTGCATCCTTGATAATTGACCAAGCTCCATGGGGACTGCTTCAGTTGCCTTCATGCTCATTGGAACAAATTTATCTCATCTGCCCGTTCTGCAGTGGAAAGTGTTCACATATTGAGATACATGTCCTCTTAACTTGGGACCTGTCACTTAACCTCAACCTGATTTAGCTCATCTGCCAAGAGTTTTATTAGGGGGGTGGCTGATATGTATGCTATGGCTTCTTGGAGCCACAGGTAAGAATTGGGTAAATAAAGGTGACACTAAATTTGGATGAGAAACCCTGAAAAGGGCTCCTACAGACATAGTATCGTAGGATTTTCTGGATACAAGCAATTTAAAGATCATCTAATCTAATCTCCTAATGTTGTGGATGAGGAAAGTGGGATCCAGACAAATTAACATTATCATTTGAAATACCATACTAATTTCTCAAAATCTAATAGTGAAATTACTATCAAAATAAAATTGAAGGAATGTTAAATAAGATTAAATTTTATTTAGAATTGTATGCTTTTTCTACTTCAGTTATTAAACTTTTATTAAAATGTTCAATATGCAAAGCACTGTTAGACACAGCATGAGATTGAATAAGGTGTATGTAGTCTTTTTGCTTTGGTTGGGGTATCATTAATTTGCTATCATAGTGAGTGAAAGGGTTTAGGGGGCAATATATATCAATAACAATTGAAGGAACTGAGTATGGTTGGTTTGAAGAAGAGTTGACTTAGAGGAACCATGATAGCTTCAGATATTAGAGGATATTTAAATGGAAGAGAGAAATAGGGAAATGAGTGGAAATTATTAAGAATTAAATAAGGCAAAACAAGTTTTCCAATAAAGAAGTGTACTACCTCTAAAAGTAGTAGGTTTCCCTTCACTGATGATTTACAAAAACAAATGCATAGTGATCAATTGTATAGTTATGCCCAAGTAAAAGTTAGTTGATCGCACCTTTAAAATACCTTCCAGATCTGAGGTTTTCTGATTCTGTGATGTTTGTACAATATGCTGGTTTGTGAGGCCCTTGGTTCACGGTGCTGAGTAGATGTTTTGTACGAACTTTAATGCTTAGCCTAAGGTCTACTTAAACATAGTATAGTATGTTTATATTCCTGTGGTCCAAGTGTTTTCTCTTACAATCTAATAGGTAACAGAAGAGTCAAAAAGTAAAATGATTTTCTTTTTGTAATTGATCTTTACCTTATACCAAACAAATGCCAGGCTAAAAATAGGCCTGAAGAAAGTTGAAAGTCACTTTAATCAACCTGGCAGTTCCTTCTGAACAGCTCCTTTCCCTCAGCTTTCCTTTGCCCTTCCCCTATGTCAAGTCTTGTTCCATAAAAGCCCATTCCAGTGATGGTGAGGAAAACTTAGTTCCTGATTCTCTGCCTAGTGTAAAAAATGGAAGTGCTTGTTTTATTTAATAAATTTAAAGTAATTTTTTTATTAAAGCTTTTTATTTTCAAAACATATGCATGGATTTTTCCTCCTGCAGCAATTGGGGTTAAGTGACTTGCCCAGGGTTACACAATTAGGAAAGTATTAAATCAGATTTGAACTCAGGTCCTCCTGACTTCAGGGTTGGTGCTCTATCCACTGTGTCACCTAGAGGCCCTTGCATGGATAATTTTTCAACATTGATCCCTGTAAAACCTTGTATTCCAAATTTTCCCCTCCTTCCCCCCACCTCCTCCTCTAGATGGCAAATAATCCAATATATTTTTAAACATGGTAAAAAAATATATGTAAATCCAATTTAGGCATACATATTTATACAATTATCTTGCTGCACAAGAAAAATCTGATCAAAAAGGAAGAAAAATGAGAAAGAAAACAAAATGCAAGCAAACAACAACAAAAAGAGTGAAAATGCTATGTTGTGATCCACATTCAGTCCCCACAATCCTCTCTCTGGGGATAGATGGCTCTCTTCATCACAAGATCATTGGAACTGGCCTCAATCATCTTATAAAATATTTTTTAAATGACTACCAGTATGACCAATGCCCTCAGTTTTTTGGAGGTGGGGGGAAGGGAGCTTCATGTGTGTTGTGGTAATATGAATGATCCACTGTTAACTCTCCCAACTGCCAAAACTTTCTTTATTTCCCAAAGTGTGATATTAAGAAAATCTAATGCTGTCTTCTATATTATTTCCTATTATGTCATTATATTTGACTACATATATAAAATAGTATGCTTGCATAGGCACTGCTTCCCTTGGGAAGTTGGGGGGCATGGAATGACACAGGGAGGTCAGAAGCAAGATTTTTTGTTGCTAACCATCACACAAAATCTAGCTTCACATATATAAAAACATTTCAGAGCAGGAAGATGCCGATTCAATTCCTTTGTTTTACATATAAGAGCTCTATGGTATAGTGGTGGTTTTTGTCCTTCATTCTCCAAGGGCTCTGTAACATCAGAGAGGTGATATTATTATGTGCAAGTAAATTGGATTTAAGTGAGGGAGGGCTGTGCAAAGTCACCTGCCTCATTTTCCCCTTCAGAACTATCTGGGTTCAGTGGCAAGTTATAGATCAAGATGACTGGAGATGATCATGGATGAAATGGGAGAGCTTGGCCTTTTTAAGCAAGTCTTAAGTTTGACTGAGGCTATACAGGTTTGGTAAATAAGGCTAGGTAGCAATTGAGGCAAAGAATCTCCTCTTTCTCCTATCCCCTAAAAAAGGCTAAACAAACAAACAAATATATAAGTAAATAAATAAAGCTGGTAAGGGAAGACCCTCAGGATTTCTGGCCAAAGCAGAAATGATTGCTATTTACATTCAATTTTAGTCAATCCAAACAATGACCAAATGGGGCTTGGCCTAGGACCAGAATCAGATTGCTTTTGTTTTTAAGGTCTGGTTCTTAAGAAAGAACTCTAGCCAGTGAACACTAAGATGTCTTGGGAATATGTGTAAAGTGAGTATTGGAATTAAGTCAGAAAGGCATGGATTCTAATTCTGCTTTGGGTGCTTGCTATCTCTGTGATCATTAGGTATAGTCACTTAATCCATTGGTGCCTCATCTATAAAATCAAGGGGTTGAACTTGGTGACTTTCTAGCTCTAAATCTTTGTTCCTTTGAGACTCAAAAAGTGTAGATGACTACCCCAAAGTCACAGAGATAACAACAGTAGCAAGATCTGATAATAAATAATGGTCCACTGAAGCAAACAGGATTTAAATAATTTAAAAGAAACTTTTTCCCTCTTACTAGGTCCCATTTTATTCTTTATTAATTGGTTGTGTGAGGATAACAGTCAGATTAACAGTATAGAATAAAGTAGCCCATTCATGATGGTTAGATTACTGAGCCTGTCAGAGTTCAAAGGAAGCATTTCTTCTAAGACATTTTGCCATCTTGTATTTAATCTTAGAGCTCTCAGCCTTTTGCCTTCATAGACAAATGTAAGAGGAAAATAAAAGCAAGCCAGCTCTGTGACCCTAGGTAAGTCACTTTACCCTGTCTGCCTCAGTTCCTCATCTGTAAAATGATCGGGAGAAGGAAATGGCAAAGCACCAGTAATTTTAACTAGAAAACTCCTTTTGGAGTTATAAAGAACCAGACATGAATGAAAAAGAGCTAAACAACAAGCAAAAAAGAAAGCTAGACTTGCTATGATGAATAGGATACAATAAATGAGGTATGGGGAATGAGACCTGGAATCCAAAAGAGCATTCTGATAAAATTCCTTTCACCAGTTGGTCGCTGACTCTTTTTCTACCCAAGTTCCTCTCTGAAAAAAAGTGAAAAGATATAATATAATTTCTCTTGGAAGGTTATATATTAGATATTATAAATACAAACCATTTTGGAAACTATAAAGTTTTATATACATAAATTGTTAAATTTTTAAAATGTAATAAGGCTGGAGTTGTTGGTTTTATAATCTATGACATGGCTTAATAGATGTGGTTAAGAGTATTCCTAGATTAATACCTCCCACGCTGCCAGGAATCTGCTTTAATCCTTCACAAATCTAGGTCAATCCAGGACATTTGGGAGTGATGGGAAAGACAGCCAACTTTGCAGAATAGTTATTGAGCATAATTTATGAAGTTTTATAGATAATTAATTTTGTACCCATTAATTTAAAATTTTTAAAATATAATAAAATTTAATTTAATTTAAAAATGTTAAAATATGTATTTTTGAGACAAACATGATTCCTCAAATTTTCAGATTTTTGGGGGGGGAGAGAATCACTTTTTTTCTTCTTTTTGATGGCAAAATTAGAGATTAGGAAGTAGCACCCTCCCTACCCCCCCCCCCCCCATTCTTTTTCTGCTTGTTTACTGAGTAACATAGTATTCTTTTGATCCATGTCAATCACACATTAATTACAAAGTACTAATTTGGCAAGATTCTGTCATCAGCAATATTGATGCTCTAGCATAATGATGACTTTGCCAGATTTTTATTCTGATTTAGGCTCATATAACTTTTGGTGATCTTACTAGTTTTTTGAAGAATTAATTCTGTTGCATATCCAATTGCAAGGAGATAAATATCAAAACTTCCTGTTTATGTTGAGCTTTTGGTTAGGGCTGGATCCTAGAAGGAATGCCATTTATCTCTTTATGGGAATAAATATTATTCAAATTGCCTTGGTAACAACACATGACTCTCAGGCATATAATAAATATATTATCACTTTCTGGCTTAGAAAGCAGCTTAGAGTTTTTTTACCATCAATATTGCAATGTGGTTTCATGAATAGAGTGCTGGACCTGAAACCAGATAATTCCTTGTTCAAATCTTTCCTTAGACACTTAAAAACTGTATGACCCTGAGTGTCGACATCTGAAAGCTTCTTCCTTTATAAATGAAGGTATTGGAATATAAAGTCTCTAAGTTTAAGATTTTTTTCTTTTTTTTTTTCTTAAAGACAGAAACTCACTTGCATTTCATGTTTATATATTTGTAATTCAAGCATCACTCATAGCAATCAATAACATTTAGCCACTGTTGATATGACATTCCTTTTTATGAAGAACAGACTTACAGGAGAATACCTTGAAGATCTAACAAATAGAAATGAATATAAATATGCTATTGTAATTCTTACAGTGTGTGCAGTGCAGGTATAGTTCCAATAATAAATTTTATTAGTTTAGTTGACTGAGTCACTTAAAAATTAAGACTAAAGGCATGATAATCCAGAGAGACAGTATAAAGCCTAAAAATGGATTTAGAGTCAGAGGAAACTGGGATTGATTCTAGTTTTGCTACATGTGAGCTGTTTGACTTTAGAAAATTATTTAATATATTTAATTATCAGTCCTCATCTGTAAGAGGCTTATTTTAGGTAGCTTTGAAAGTTCCTTTCTGCTCTTAAATCTGTCATCCTCTCAGATTTCTTTTTTTTTTTTTCCCCTATTATGTTCCATCATCTCTCTTGGTCTGTTATAAAGTATGTGTGCATGAGCTCATTCTTGGATACATTTCATGGCCTATTCTACAGTCTTAAGATAGAACCCCCATTGACCCCTAGAGTAGTTATCTAGTAAAAATCTGTGGTTGGTTGTAAGTGGACCAACTGAGAGAGAGTACCAATGGGTTAGTACAATTGATCATCATTATTGACAACATAAGTTTTAATAGTAAAAGGCCAGCACTATTCCCTTCATTTTAGAAAGGCAGTACAATGTATTTATTGGCTTTTAGAGAGAAAGGCAAGGGATGTAAACAGCAGTTAAGGAAATGATATTTGAGAATGGAGTTTCAATTTTCTGAATTACAGCTTAAAATCTAAAAATGATAGCATTCTGGTATGGAGGCATAATATGATGTAGTAATGACAAGGTTGGTTGAATTACTGCTAAAACTATTTTATGGTAATAGAATGATAATTTCATCTTTACCTTTTAGTAAATTATGATTATTACCTTTTGGTAATAATTATAACATTTATATAACTTCAAAATTTGTAAGGCTCTTTCTAAATGGTTGCTTCTCAACTATAGAACAACTTCTTTAAATAGGCAATACAGAAATTATTATCCCTTTGTACAGATCAGGAAACTGAAGCTCAGATATGTTGAATAGATAGCCACAATGCATGGAATTGGGAAGACTCATTGACAACAGCTGTGTGATCCTGGGCAAATCACTATACCTTTATTTATTTCAGTTTCCTAATCTGTAAAAGGGGAATGCCTGCTTTGCGTAGTTGTTGGATCAAATGAGATAATATCTGTAAAGTAGTTACACAGTGCCTGGCACATAGTAGATACTTCTAGTAATTATTATCATCAGCATCACTATTATCTTTAAAATGGGGATAGAAATAGTATGTAACTGCCACTGTTTTTGTGAAGTTCAAATGAGAAAATAATGATGAAGTGTTTACCACAATACCTGATACATAATAAGCTATATAAATATTATTGTTATTGTTATTATCACAAAGGTAGCAGGTGTCAGAAATGGGATTTGAACATAGGTCTTCCTAATGGCAAATCTAGTCCCACCATATCATGCTGCTTCACCAACGCAGAAGAAGCAAAAAGAACTTTTCTGGTCTAATTAATACCCTTCCTTCACACTGCCTTTTCCCTTCACTCCCCAAAAAGGAATTAATTAAGGTAGAAATGATGGAAATCATAGAAAGATGTGAATATTCCATCTTAAAATTTATGATAGAAAGAAACAAGCAACCCACACATGCAGAAATGTTTGCTTTTTTAGTGGTGGTAAAGAATTGAAAAATGAGTAGATGCCCATCAATTGGGGAATGGCTGAATAAGTTATGATGTATGAAAATAATGGAATGTTATTGTTCTATTAAAATGATGAGCAGGCTGATTTTAGAAAGTCTGGAAAGATTTACACGAACTGATGCTGAGTGAAACAAGTAGATCCAGGAATACATTGTACACTTAAGGAACAGCAAGATTGTAGAATGATCAACCATGACTGACGGTTCTTCTCAGCAGTTCAAAGCATATACAGGGCAAGATACAAGGCAATATCAATAAACTTTAGATGGAAAATGCCATCTGCACCCAGAATGAACCATGGAGACTGAATGTAAATCAACACAGGCTGTGTTTACTTTTTTTCCCTGTCTTGTGGTTGTTCCTTTTTGTTCTGATTTTTCTCTCCCAACATGATTCATAAGGAAATATGTTTTTTAAAAAAAATGTACATACATAACCTAATTAATTAATTAATTAATTTAAAAAATTTTAAAGAAAGAAACAAGCATTTTTTTTTTTTTTTTTTTTTTTTTTTGCTGAGGCAATTGGAGTTAAGTGATTTGCCCAGGGTCACACAGGTAGGAAGTGTCAAGTGCTGGAGCCCAGATTTGAACTCAGGTTCTCCTGACTTCAGGGCTGGTGCTCTATCCACTGCGCTACCTAGCTGCCCCAAAACAAGCATTTATTAAGCACCTACTATATACCAGTAGAGGTGTCTCATTTGATCTTCACAACTCTGGAAGGTAGGTGTTATTATCCCTACTTTAAAGTTGAGGAAACTGAAGCAGACAGAGTCTAACTATCCATGGTCCTATGGTCCTAAGTATCCAATGTCCGAGGTCAGATTTGAAATTAGGTTTTCCTAATTGCAGCTTTGCTCTGCTACTTGACAGATTCAAAGAAGGCTAATCATTATCTTTCAGGCTGGTTATGGGTAGAGACAATTTCAGAAAGTTCAGAGAAGGAACACATTAAAAAAATAAATACTGAAGAATTGTATTGGGCATCTATATGGCTAGTGAATAGAATGCCAAGCTTGGAGTCATTTAACATTGATGGCCTTTCCCTCTGTCCAAAACAAAAGCAAGAAAGATGGGAAGTCTCAGGACAAAATATTTATATATACATTGTCAAACAGGGTATCTATATCTGATATCTTTGTTTAGCGTTTTTTCTTTGTCACAAGAGAAGGTTTAACCTGGTGATGGGGTGGGAAGAAATGGGATATGAAGACAAAAGATATATCATTATATATATTTTATTAACATATGCCAAATATGGAAGCAAGGGAGAAACCCAAAAGCATGGATCATACCATAAGAATAGTGTTGGTGGACTAAAGCTTAATAGTCCAAGGATGGCAAGAAATATTGAGAATAAGAAAGAGCTGGGGTGGTGGGATCTTTTTTTGTTTTGTTTTTTTAAGCTATATTTAGGGCAAGGAGCAGGATCTAAGAATGGATAGGGCTCACCTGCCCCTTGGGAAAATGAGATTATGATAGTGGATAATAGAAAAGGCTAAAGAGTTGAACTGTTATTTACTATCATTAATTTTTAACACTATGGTTTTCCAATTCTCTTGATTCAGAAGTGCAGATTTTAATTTTCACATGTTAATAAGCATACTTAAGGGCAGTTATAGTATGGAAGTCAAAATTGCATGAGACTACCCTTCTGCATGCATTTGTTAGTAAATATGTTCTTTGCTAAAAGAATGGAGGCAACAAAGAGGTGCATTGAATAGAGTGTTAGGCCTGGCATCAGGAAAATCTGGGTCCAAATCTAGTCTCAGACATTTATTAACTGTTATCCTACACAAGTCATGCTTCCTGCCTCAGATTCCTCATCTGTAAAATGAAGATAACAATAACACTTTTTTTCAAGGTTATTGTGAGGCTCAAATGTATCAAATAGTATCTGGTACATAATAGTAAGCACAATATAAATACTGACTTATGCTCTTGCTATTATTACTACATATTGTAACTGATTATTCGCTTTGAACTGGAATACATTTGAAAGGAAATACTCCTTTCTTATGTGTTAATGATTCATACCTATTAGGAAAATAAGCAAGAAATAATAGAAGCTCACATTCTGTCTTTTTTTTTTTTTTTTTCCTTCTAGAGGTTTTTAAGTAAATTATTCCTGGCTGAAAGTCCCTATTTAATTTACATAAATGGCTTTTTTGGAATAGTTCTTGAAAATTAGGGAGGTAGGAAATACTGTTGATGTTTAAACCTGAAACAAACAAAACTTATTACCTCCAAAGTGAAAAGCTTTCTTTGAATGTTTGTGAGAATTTTAACCCAGAACTTTTAAAATCTTGTAGTTTGAGTTGGAAATCAAGGTTTTAAACTTTATTTTTAAATAATCCCCATTTTACTTTCAATCATTATTTAAATGGTGTAACTTTTGGGTCTGAAAAACAGAAAGAAACATGAAGTATTGCCAAAACCAAACTCTGCCTGATTTCATGTAGAAACTGTGGCAAACCACAGTCTTTCAAAAGCTTTCTATCCCAACTCATACAACATCTAGTTTATATGAATTTAAGGGTGGGGAAAAATGTAAAACTAAGTTCTTTTTGTTGTTGTTGTTTGTTGTTATTTGAAACTGTAGGAAAGGGCCAAGTTTAAAAAGAGGTACTGCTTTAGGTATGTAAGTGAAGAATATTTTGTTAATCTTTAATAGTTTTCAGGAACAGATTTGTTTCAGATTTTATAGTTTTCCTTATCTCTACATTTCCCAGTTTTAAAAATCAATTATAAGTCTTTAAAATTGTTATACTTAAACTTCTTTTTGCTTGTTTATATTTTGGACCTGAGTCTCTCTGTCTCTCACAAGCTGTGAATGTAATGGCCACTCAAAAGCCCAATTGAAAAAAATAGTGATAAAATGCTGATTTGGACAGAAGCTTTAACTTGTTCTGTTACTCTGATCGAGGTTAGTTCAACTTTCTATAGGCAGCCAGGTTGCATAGTGGAGAGAGTGCTGGCCCTGGAGTCAGGAAAACCTGAGTTTGCACTTACTAGCTAAGTGACCCTTGGCAAGTCACTTAATCACTATCTGCCTCAGTTTCATCAACTATATAATAGGCATAGAAATAGTATCTCCTCCTGGAGTAGTTGTGAGGATCAAATGCAATACTGTAAAAAGTGCCTAGTATAGTGCCTGGTTTATAGTAATGCTTAATAAATGCTTACTCCTTCTGCTCTGCCCTCCTCTCCTTTCCCTGTTCCCCCATTCTCCACCAGTCAACTTGATTGCATTTCATTTCTGGAGGAATCACCATATTTTTGCAGGATTTATCCTTCATACAACTCAGAAAACCCAAATTGAACCAATCAATCCCCAAAGCAGGAGTGGATACTATAAATCACTATACCTAACTAGATTATTTTTTTCACACCATATTGAAACCCATTCTATAATAAAGTACTGTTCTTTATGTCTCCTCTGTCCCAAAATAATGTCCAGTTAGTAATTCTCTCCACTGAGGAAAATTAACCTACTCTCCTGATAAAGGACAAAGGCTTTGAAAATTATTATTCCTGACATACAATTCAGTTTCATCTTTGTCCTGTATGTCCAAAATGCTCTTTTTCTTCTCTTACCCAAATCAGCTAAGAAGAGTCAGAACTCCTAAGGTTGCCACAGTGACAGCAGATGTTAATGCTCAGAAGTTCTTAGGTTACATGAGTAAACCATATAACAGTGCTGCAGGTCTCTGAGGGAGCCTTCCTCCCATTGTACCAAGCTGTCTTGTTCAGTAATATAGAAATGTATCTGTGCGTTCTTTTATAAAAGTTCTGTTTCCACATTTCACTGTTGAAGTCAGTAATCTTAGATTCACCAGGAGGATTGGAAGCTCTTTGAATCTACTGTCTGAGAAGAGTATCATCATTAGAATACTGGTCCCCAAATGAGGTATATTTTATCTATGGCAATTTATGAAAGGTAGATAAGAATGGGTAAAAAAAAAAGTATTTCTTTTTAAAATTTTTTTCTCAATAGTATTTTATTTTTCTAAACAGATGTAAAAATAGTTTTCAACATTCATTTTGTAAGATTTTGTATTCCAGTTTTTTTCTCCCTCCTTGATCAATATGATGAGATTTAGGTTTTGGGGTTCCCTTTTGTCAGGGAACCAAATTATGAGGTCCAGATTTAGGGAACCAAAATGAGATTAGGATTTCTGGTGGTTGGGGAGTTAAATGATAAGATCTATTGGCAGGTTTGGGGTTCAGGGAACCAAATAGCTCCCCTACATCCCCATGGGATTCAGTGCAAGGGTAGGGAGTTTTGGGGAATCTCCTTCTGGCAGTACAGAGATTTTCTGTAAAGGAATTTACATACCTGAAAAGGCTAGACTGATAAAAGTGGTTTATTATTGGCATTGGGAAGTCAGCCTAACTAGTTTCTAGTAGAGAAATTCTGACAGGCATAAAGTCTTGTTAGGGAAATAGGTGAGGAAGATAAAGAGAGGGTAGCACTGGTAGAGAATATTATTCCAGCAGGCAACGGTTTCCTTAGCATAGGATGTCATAGCCTAGCATGGCATAGCATGGCATGTCAGGTCCTCTGCAAAGGAATGAGTTTTTAATTGCAGTTTTTATAAGGAAGTCTGGCTATATTCCAAGCCTGCTCCATGGAGGCTGGGCTAGTGGGTGGAATTCCAAGTTGGCTAGATTTCAGCTTGAGCTGGAATTAGAATTGAATGAGTCTCTTTAATTCAATAAGGTTGGAATTCTTTAGCTCAGGACTAAACCAACCTCACCTAGATAAACCACTTTATCTGATTCCTTGGGGCAGTCTCTCACTGAGGCAGAGTTGAAGGAGATTTTTCTCCTTCAAAGAGTTTGAATTTTGGGGTCCCTTCTTCACTTATTCCTCCCTCCTCAAAAACAGCAAGCAATCTGATAAAGGTTATACATGTACAACAATTCTTTTAAGTATATTTCCATGTAGGTCATTTTGAGAAAGAAAAATCAGACAAAAGGGGAAAAAAACACAAGAAAAAACAAAAAAGGTGGAAATACTATGCTTTGATGCTATGATTCAGTGTTCATAGTTCTTTCTCTGGATGTAGATGACATTTTCCATCTCAAGACTATTAGAATTATTTTGGATTACCACATTGCTGAGAAGAGGTATTATAGTTGATCATCATATAATTCTGCTGTTACTGTGTACAGTGTTCTGGTTCTACTCACTTCACTCAGCATTAGTTTATATACGTTAAAGAAAGTATTCCAACTGATACTAGCAATAAAGACTTTATAATAAATCAATAAGCATCTATTAGGTGTTCACTTTGAATTGAGAGACAAGGGGAGGAGGGGGAAGGGCAGGAGGGAGAGGTGAAGAAATCCTGCCCTTACTGAGTTTTTATTTTGTTAGGTGAAAATCTGAATATGAGATTCCAAGATCCTTTCATCCTAAGACTGATGTCAATAGCAGTAGCAGTGGATAGGAATGTCTACAAATACCTATGCATTATTCTGGAAAATGTAGTTCAAAGTAATTAATTTATTTGAGTTTTGTAAATGGCTGAGCAGTCAAAAGAAACATTGAGTACTGATTAATTAATTGAGCACTAACTAATTACTACATTAAGATGTAACTCTCATTTAATTGCCAGCTGTGGGCATGGAAATTTTTTTAAAATAGCTTTTCATTTTTCCAAATACATACAAAGATAGTTTTCAACATTCACCTTTGCAAAACCTCATGTGACAAATTTTTCTCCCTCCCTCTCCCCTACTTCTTTCCCCTTGACAGTTTTTTTTTTTTAAAGAAATAACCTAGTAAGTATATCGTTACTTCAATAGCTAGCCTCCATTTTAAGGGAAAAAGTATGGTTTTGAAGAGGGAGGGAAACTGTTCCCTTTATTGAAGCTGTGTTTCCTTTAAGATTCCCTTTATTGTCTCTCCCATTTTTGATCTGAGAGATCAGGATCTTCTAGGCACCAAGAAGTCTAGAGAAGACCCATCTTCCCAGGATGAGAGAAGCAATATTATTCAAGGACAAATCAACTCCCATTGATCTTTTTGAAATTTTAAATTCTCATTCAATTGAGAAATCCTGGTCTGATCAATTCAGGCTGTCCCAGCCCTCCACCAAGATACCCATATAAATTTCCTTTAGCTCAATTCCTTGCAGAAAGCCTAAAGTAACTTACTCAGCTGCTAGCACTCTGCCTGCTGAGAAAGCATTCTCTTAGCGCAAAATTCCGTTTCCCTAACAGAACTCTGCCACTATAGAAGTCAGTCTCTTAGCAAACTGGTTTCTGTTCAACAATAAACTGATTTTTCAATTAATAATTCGGGAATAAGTGAATTCTTTCACTTCAAACTTGAGGCCAATTAAAAAGGGATTTTTTTTAACAACTGTCTTATTGCTACTAACCTCATCACCACAGGGAATTGAGGGGATTCAAACCTCATCATTTTCAATGAGGTTTTGGAAAATTAATTTTTTTTCAATCATATCCCATTTTGAGGGTTGAAAACTGGGATCATCATTTTCATAGTACACCTTTATATCAGACTTTTTGAACAAAAATTTCAGAAGTGATTTACATTTACAAAGGCCATTTTGTAAGTGAATTTTTGCAGGAAAGATATTGGTTTGAAAATTGCAAAGATGGAGTAAAATTAAACTATGTGCTTACCCAGACATAAAGTCTGACTTGTTCACTAAGCCAGTAATGTTAAGTTCATTTACCCTACCTAACTTGTTTTCAGATCTGTGGGATGTCTGCTTTTTGCTTTTAAGCAAAACACAGATTCACCAGATGAATTGGAAATATTTTCTGTTTTCTTCATCACACAGTTCAGATGTTGCCAAGGAGGTCTGCCCTTTCAAAGCACTCTCTCCCTGCCTCCTACTTGCTTCTTACTTTGGTCTCCTGTACTCCATCTGTAAAGATTGCTGTATTAACTTGAGTAAAGTAATTTAAAAAACAAGCAAACAGCAGATTGGCATAATTCATCTGAGTGGCATTGAGAACTTGACTCCAAATGGTGAGAAAATCACTCTTGTACTAAAGAAAATGCTTAAGTTTAATTTGGAAGGGGCATTCTTCTTATGTAGTCTACAGTTTTTAACCTCATTGCACATCCTTCTTTCTTCTTAGCAGAGCTTGCTGTAATTAACAGTGTTGGAACCCAGGGCAAATTTTACAATACAACAAAACAAATGAAGTTGAATTGGTAGAGAATTAGGGACACCTTTGGACCATCACTCTGTGAAAATGCTTCCCACACTCTTCCGCTTACCATGCCTTGCTTCCCTCACATGTTATTTTCCTCATCTCCTATAAAGTGATAATTTTGTGGTTATATAACTGTACTTCATTTTCTACAAAAGTTGCATCACCAAAAGGAAACCAAATTTTCAGCAATTTTTGGGGAAAACTAGAATAATACACACATATATGTATACATATATGTTTATCCATATATTCTGAACTTGACAAACATAAATAAAATGGGCATTTTCATAACCCATTCAAAATGGGTAGAACAGAAACAGTGTTATACATGAAACTGTTGCTCTCTTTATATTGTTTGTTTTTCAAAGTTGTTTAGCTTGTTGTCTGTAATTCTGGTCTTCCATTTATTTTCTTCTGTGCATTGTTTCAACAGCTGACTTAAGGACCCACACTTATTTTCTTTTTTTACTCTATTCCTATTCTTCCCCTTACCACCCTGACTTGAAAAAAGAACAGAAACACAAAGCACATCCTTGTAACATCTATATATAGTGATGCAAAATAAAATTTCACATCAACTGTATATTTTATTTTGTATCTTTAGTCAAATATAGCTTTATATCAGACATTTTGCACAAACATTTCAGAAGTACTTTCTATTTTTTTAAAGACCATTTTGCAAGTATGTTTCAACTGCAAAGGTTCTCTTTCTATTATTTATCATAATTCTTTGGAATTATGGTTAATCACTGCATTGATCAGAGTTCTCAAGTCTTTCAAAGTTATTTTTTTTTCCTTCAAATTGTTCTTTTGGTTCAGCTAACTCAAATCTATATCAGTTCATACAATTTTTTTCAGGTTTTCTTTTTGTACTTTTCCATGGCATAATAGTATTCCATTGCATTTATATAGTGTATAATTAGTTTAACTATTCCCCAATTGGTGATTCCTTAGTTTCCAGGTTTTTACCAGTACAAACAAAACAACAGTAATACATCTCATAGTATTGTTGAAAGGATCAAATCAAATAGTATAGGAAAGCATTTTGAAAATTATAAAATCTATACAAATGTGAGGTATTAATAATGATAATAAAGTTGACTCAGTGATAATTTTTAAATATTTCTTTAAACAAATATTTTCAAGTTGTGAATGTGTGTGTATGTATGTATGTATATATTTATGAATTTGCTGCTGTGTATTACTACAAAGCTCTGACCTATCAAAGCTAATACTGGGGGTATCTTGGTAGTATAGTACCAGATCTGGAGTCAGGAATTCATCTTCTTAAATTCAAATTTGGCCTCAAACATTCACTAGCTCTTTGATCCTGGACAAGTCACTTAACTTATTTGCTTCAGTTTTCTCATTTATAAAAGGAGCTAGAGAAAGAAATAGCTAACCAATTTGATATCTTTGTCAAGAAAACTCCAAATGGGATTGTGAATAGTTGGACACAACTGGAAAGACTCAGCAAAAACAAGAATACTTATGCTATGAATTTTCTTAATAAAATGAAACATAGAGGGAGAAATTTGCTTTTGACTTTTAATTTTGAAATGTTCAAAGAAAACTTGTATTTTAGAGGTTGGGCAGAGAAGAGGGTCTAGGCTTGTGAATTCTCCTGGTATGGAAATTCCTTTCACCATTGCAGATGTCAATAAATCTGGAACTGATACTATAAAAAAGCTTCCTGGGTCACTGAGAGGTTAAATAAACTGCTCATGGTGATAAAGGGAGGATTTGAGCATAGGTATTTTTGACACAAAGAGCAGCCTTCTTTCAGTGACAATATGAAGCCTCTCTGGTTGCCTTTTAGTATACTTTAAAACTTCCAAGTACAATTTCAGCCTCTAATTTTTTATTCTTCATTGAATTTCACCTTCTTTTGTTTATAAGGTAATAGCAAATGTGTTGTCAATAATTAAGCATTTATTAAGTGTTTATTATATACCAGGCACCATACTAAGTGCTAGGGGTACAAAATGAGAAAAAGCAGTTTCTTCCTTCAAGGGAATGTAATAGAGAAGACAATAATATATTCATATACATATATACCTATATCTGTATATACATATTACATCGCTATATACACATATGTAGGGATATAGATATATATGTATACACATATATACAAATAAGCTGTGTAAAAGATAAACATGAAATATTTAAGAAGATTCTAGAATTAAGGTTTGGAAAAGGTTTCCTCTAGAAGATGTGATTTTAGTCACAATCTGATTTTTGCCTAAAAGAGATGAGTTTATTAAAATAAATTTTTTCCTCAATAGTATTTTATTTTTTCAAATACACATAAAGATAATTTCCAACATTCATTTTTGTAAGATTTTATGTTCCAAAATTTTCTCCTTCTCTTCCTTCCCTCTCCCCAAGACAGCAAACAATCTGACATAGGTTAAACATGTACAATCATTAAAGACAATTTTTTGAAAGTTGTTTTGAAAACTATGGGTCATGATCTCCCTTCCCATAACCCTCCATGGGGGTCTTGTAACTGAATGTAGGGGTTGTGAAATTATAATTATTATCAGTAAATGTTTAATTTGTATATTTTATATACCTAATTATCCAAAATCACATAAATATTTCTAGAGCAAAAGAGGTTGTGAATAGTAAAGTTTAAAAAGCTCTGTTTTAAAGAAATAATGCATGGTTTAAACTATAATATAGGTTTTCATTTCTTTAATGAAAAAAAAATTCATCTCTGACATTAAAATAGGATTATAGCATTCATGTTCATGTATCTATGTAGGCCCTGAATTTTCAATGAATAGAGCTTTAAGAGAAAAATTCTTTTTTTTTTAAAGACACCCAATTCATGAAGGGTGTCAGTCTAGTTAGTTTCTAAATAAATTGAGTAACAGGGCCGCTTTGAATTAGCAAGAATTAAGCAGTTATTTTCCCTGGGAATAACTTTCTTCCATGCTTCTCTCTGACTAATGCTTTATTATTCCCAGCCACCCAAGGAGATATCTCCTTTCTCCCCTTTATGGTTGGTTTTCTGTTTTAATTATCAGGCCTGCTGTAAAATGCAACTTTATTCACCAGACACTCAATGAAAGCTCTATAATGTTAACATTGAGGTGGAAACAGCTTCTTAGTAATTAACTCCTGATAGTGGAAACCTCTTTGGAAGGAAAAACTTGAAAGTGGTTTATTTATTTGAAATTGAATAAACTTGGACTATCCTCAAAGAAAGCTGCAGATAAAAAATTAAATCAATAAATAGAAATAATTGTAGAATAGAAGAATATGTTGTAAAATAGTTGTGTCAGACTAAAGTAGAAACCGATACCTGATAGCACATAATGCCTTAGAAAAATCATAAATTAATGTTATCTAGCTTATATTTTTATTTATTTTGTCTAGCATTTCCCAATTATATCTTAATTTGGTTTGTCTATCCCTAGTGTAGAACAAAGAGCTTTCTGAAGAGAATGTCATGTGACTTTTTATTATTATTATTATTTCTCCTCTGAAAACTTAAAAAAAAAAAACTATCTTCAAAGATTAGGCTTTGGGAGACTGAACTGTATTGATTGATTTTTAAAAAATTCTCTAAGTTAGGCAAATGTTCTCCTAAAGCAATTTCATCCTTTCTTCCATGTACCTGTATGGGTTCTCAATTGAAAAATTCAGGAATTATGTATCATTCCTATTCAAGATCAGAAGTAGAGCCTTTGCATAGGTTTGAATTCTCCCTCATATTATCTGGGTTGGTGAAGTTATTCGTAAGTGGCCTTACATAGAGATTTAGAATATAATGGTCCATTCTTTCAATTTCATTCAGCAATTCAATTTAATAAAATAAGGTGCTTACTATATGTGAGGCACTATTTTGAGGTTTGGGGATGCAGAGACAAAAACAATACAGCCTTTGCCACTTAGGATTGTACATATCAACATGAGTATTGAGAGAGGTAAAAATACGAATAAGTATAATACAAGTAGAAAGTAAAAGGAAAAATCTACACAAAACATTTATTTGAAGATTGAGATATAACTAAATTAGAGGTAATTAGTGATATCAGTGACAGTTGCATGGAAAAGGGTAGCTGAGCTGTAGGAAAATGATTTTACTGGACAAGTAGAATGCAAATTACAGGAATAGGGAATCTTCTTTACAAAAAAAAAAAAAAAAGACTCAAAAGCAGTGATTTTCAAAGTACAATCTGGGGATCCTAAGAAGTCCTTTTAGAGTGTCCAAGAAGTCAAAAGTATTTGCATAAGAAGCTTTCTGTCTTCCCTCCCCCCAATACAGAGGATTTAGCTATAACCCACATAACTAGAAGGTCTCTGGGATATCCTTAGTTTTGGGGAATATAAAACAGTCCTTCGCCCAAAAAAGTTTGAAAACCCTTGTTCTGAGGTTGCATCAATGAAAGTAAAAATGCTGAATGAAAGGATATAGTGAGGAATAAGGAATGAATTCAGTTTGAGAGACTTTGAGGTTTTGATGCTTAAATTAGAGTACTATTTCATTTGAATTTCAAATAAAGTCGTGCTAATTCTGTCTAATTGGAAGGAAAGTGGAAAATGGAAGATGGCCAAATAAATTAACAATTTCATTTTTATTATCTTCTGCTATATGTTTTTACAGGTAGGTCTGAGTAGAGTTCCCTTGTTTTATGTATAGCTTTTGGCTCATGAATTAGCAGCCTCTCTTTGCACATAGACAATAAAATCAAGTTTGCTCTTTTAAACAAAAGTGATTAGTTTAGATTATTTCTAGTTTCCCTTCTGGTTTCAAAATTTCACGATTCTGTGAATCTAAATAGGGCAAATATGTCTCCTTCTATGTTATTTTGTTTGCTTAAGCAAGTGTTATTTATATTTGATGCATAAGTAAATATCAGTTAGAATTACCAAAAGAGTAAAATTCTAATAGATGTAAAAATAGTTTCCACCAGAAGTCCTACTTGAATGTCTTTCATGGTGCAATGGGCCTAGATTCTCAAAAATTATGCAATTGAGGGTAAACTCTGGCAGGCTCTACCAAGTCCTTCCAATAACTCCCAATTAGCACATGTGAACAACTACCTAAACTACATTGTCTGAATAATCTTTCATCTGCCACATTAAAGAAATGGATTCCTGCCCCACCAATCTTTTAACTATAAAAACCTCAGCAAACCATTTCAATTTCAATTTTTAGTTTCTCTTTCCTTATTTATTAAAGAATATAATACTTGATGATTTATCTCAAAGTTGTTAATGGAAAAAATGTTTTATAATCCTTCAAATGCTATATAAATTTTGAGGTTCTTATTACTGTTCCTTAGTTCTTATTATAAAATTACCAGAGTCTTATGAAGATTCCATGTTGAAGTCATTTGCTAGAGAAATCATCCTGTATGTTTGCTTGTAAAAAATGATTAAATCTTTTTTTTTTTTTCCTTTCTACCCTTTCTCTCCAGGTGCTTTTATAATCTGCTGGACTCCTGGATTGGTCTTATTACTTCTAGATGTCTGCTGTCCTCAGTGTGATGTCTTGGCCTATGAAAAGTTTTTCCTTCTTCTTGCTGAGTTCAATTCTGCCATGAATCCTATTATCTACTCTTACCGTGACAAAGAAATGAGTGCCACCTTCAGACAGATACTCTGCTGCCAGCGGAATGAGAATGCCAATGGCCCCACTGATGGCTCAGATCGCTCAGCATCTTCACTCAACCACACCATCTTGGCAGGAGTTCATAGCAATGACCATTCTGTTGTGTAGAAATCAAATGGGAGATGAAGAACCAGCCATACATAGACTGTTGAGGGAGTTCCAGGGGAGAATAATAAACTGATGTCTTTCAACACTAATCAACTACAGTATTGGTTTCTAGAAAACTCACTCAGGCACAAGACTGGTCATGTATGGAAACTGGCATATGCGAAAACACTCAGCCTCTTTCTCCTCTCCCTGCTAAAAGTAGAAAGCTGATTCCTTGTAATGGAATTCCAAACGAGATCACAGAGTGTCTCTTTAAACTACATTGATTAGATTTTCAAAGACTGCTTTGTTTTTGGTGCCAGTTGAAAACAGTTCTGATTAATTAAGTTGTGCCTGTTTAACTTCATTTACATGTAGAAACTTAGGCTACCCCCCTTTCCTTTTTTAAAAAAGAAAACATTGCATGTAATAAATGTTTATGCCTGTCAGCACACTTCTGATGGATATTTTATACATAGAGAGATCATAGTCTTTATTTTTATTTTTTTTTGCTACACTACCATAACTTCAGTATTTCTTTTTCCTGTTGCAGAAAACAGGAAAACAATGTAAATTACAATTCTTTTTTTTTTTAAAGTATGCATGTAATGTATTTATGCAATTGTTTTAATGAAAAAAGAAAAAATGCTCATTGTAAAAAATTCTACAGTCTAGATCTAATTCCAGTATTTGTTTAGAGTACGAAATAAATAGTAATCTAGTTTCATGGTATTTAACTTCTTATTTGTGGTACCAAGTATGTAACATATGCAATGGGATTTGTGCTCTAAGAGAACAGAATCATGGAAGAAAAATGAAGCACAATATTATCTTAAGTGTATTTCTTATTACCTGTGCATTACAAAGGGATTTTTTTTTTTTAATTGAGAAATGTCATGTCATGTTTCACCTTTGTAAAAAGGAATTTTCTGTTTTTGCACTGAGTGGGTGGCATTTTTAAGGATATCTTATTAAATTACCCATCTTTTTTTCCTTGATTACTTGAGTTATATTGAGGTACGCTTTTTTGGGGGGGGGTGCAAATTTAAGTAGAAATTTTAAACTACCACAAAAGAAATTAAAATCTATTACTTTAGCTAACAGTATTTTGTGTTGAAAACCCGACATTTTTTTTTAATTACAAAGAAATCAAAAGTATCATAAACTACCCAATGAAGAAGCCTCTTATTAGTGAAATGTAATGTTTAAAGGACTTGTATATTAAATAGCTTGGGCACTTATATCTGCAAAGTGAGAATAGGCATGTGGCTGTATTATGTATCATCTCCCCAGGCTTCCCCCATAATAGATACTTGACCATGTTGTTAGATATTCTCATATTATGTAGCCTAAGGTCTGTAAGTAAGTATTGGTGTGACACAGGAGATTACATGTGAAGGAATATAATCACAAGAATTGTCTGGAGAAATGGAAAAAGGTAACCAAGAGAAATGTAGAGTAGTTGTTTACTTGTACATAGTACAAAGTTTACATTGGAACACTGGGCACAAAAAGTGCAGAGACTTAAGAGCAGGAGAGAGGAAGTGCAAAAAATAATGAGATTGACATTGACACATAATCATAAAATATGTTAATATGAGCAAGAAGATGAGCCCTGGAATTTTCACTCATGTAAATACATTGGGAAATAGGAGGGCCAGTTTAATTTTTAAGGGAAGAAAATGAAATACTAAGCCACTAATAAAATTTTCTCAATAAGTATATGATAATGTGGTGTTGGTCGTGATTGGTGTTTTTCTTTAAGACCCTTGCACTATAGTTTATGTTAATTTTCAAAGTCTACCTCTCCTGATTTTCTCTACTGTTTTTGAATTCCTTCCTAAAATAGGCATTAGGAGTAAAAATGCAGTTCTATTTTAAATGGTCTAATAACTTAATATGTGAACTTTGAAGTGGGCTTAAAAGAAACAAAAAAGTTATTAATATTTTATTTCTCAAATATTTGCAAAGAAAGTTTTCAGCATTCACTTTTGCAAAGCCTTGTGTTTCAAATTTTTCTCTCTTTCTACCTCTTCCCTCTTCCCCAAACAGCAAGCAGTCTGAGGTTAAACATGTTGTATTCTTCTAAACATATTTCCATATTCATCATGATGTACAAGAAAAATCATATCAAAAGGGAAAAAACCACGAGAAAGAAAAAAAAAAGCAAGCAACCAACAACAAAAAAGTGAAAATATGATGGATCAAAGGATCCATATTCAGTTTTCATAGTTCTCTCTCTGGATGTGGATGGCACTTTCCATCCCAAGGCTTTTAGAATTACCTCAAATCATTTCATTGTTGAAAAGAGTCAAGTCCATCACAGCTGATCATATAATTTTGTTGTTACTTTATACAGTGTTTTCTTGGGTCTACTCACTTCACTTAGCTTCAGTTCATGTAAATTTGTCCAGGCTTTTCTGAAATCAGATTGCTCATTATTTCTTATAGAACAATAATATTCCATTGCATTCATATACCATAACTTATTCAACCATTTCCCAACTGATTGGCATCCACTCAATTGCCAGTTACTTGAATGGTCTAATTTTGTAACAGGGATGTTGTAAACTTTGAAGTGGGTTTAAAGGAAAGAAACAGAAAAAAATTTAAAGTAGGGGGGTTATTAAACCGGGATACATGAACTTTTAAAAACATATACTATGTATGTATATTGTACTATATACTACTTCAGTGTAATTGGTAAATACTTCAATATAATTGTTTTCCTTTGTAATCTTATTTTATCATTTAAGAACATTAATCTGAGAAATGACCCATAGACTTTAGACTGCCAATGTATTAACTTCTGTAATGTAAAGAACTTCTGATTTAAGATATGAAAAATAAGAACCATGAGAAAAGGGAATATAATATTAATGAATGATTTATTCTCATCCTTTATAAAAAAAAGAAATGAACCTGAACAAAAACCTGATTTGGAAAAAATCAGTGTTAGTCATCCTTCAAATGAGAGAGATCTTGATGCCGTTCTCATCCTTCAAGGCCCAATTCTTCTATGAAGGCCTATCTAGCTATTCCAGCTCTCATGGATCTCACAATTCAGCTTTTATAACATTTTCCATCTGATAATGTCAGCTTAATGCTTGTTTGATCTTAGTTTCATACATCAGGCTCGTCTTTCCACTTAAAATAGGATGCAAGAGATGTTTGACAGGATAGAAATAGCAAAACTCGTCACTAACTAAATCTGTGGTATATAAAAGTAAATCTGGGAGTAGTGGGCTCAGAGGCTAATAGCAATTATTTGATAAGTCTCTCTTTTCTATCTCTTATTGTTGCAAGGAAACGTGCCAATTATCAGTATTTCATGGGTTCCCATTTGTACTCAGACTTTTTGTTAAATGACTTGTTTGTATAATTGCCCACTCTGAGTATGTGTCCCCAGAAGTTAGCAATTTAGAAATGTATAAACATCAGCCAGATGATCATTATCTCAGTCATTTGGAAAATCCTTCAACTTTGTATGTTTTGCATTTTTTTAAAAGGGAGAAAGAGCTGCAGAACAAAAGAAAGATTTAAAATACATCCAAAATTTGTTATATGAAGAAAAAAAAGAGAAACTGTATTGTTCACCATATATGAAGAAAACAACTAAGAAAGAAAAAAAATGCTCTTTGTATTTTCCTTCTGAGGAATTGTAATAGTTTGGTGGATTCCTCTTTCCCACCTTATCCCCAGAATGTGATTTTTCTTACTCAAATTTTTCACAGTCTTAGAATTTTTAGTTGATCAAATATATGAAGAGCAAGGTAAAGGCAGTATATGTACATTCTAGGCACTGAGTGGTAGAGTTGGAATTGTGAGCAAAGATAATTTTGTACTTTTATATATTTTATGAGTCACTACAGCTTAAATCACCTAGGAACCAATTTTCTAATCTTGAGTCTCTCCATAATTAGATTAGGCTGGCCATTCATTGGACAGATGTATTTAATTGGATGTTTTCAATATGAGATCTTGATTCAATAACCAATGAGTTGACATTAATTGGAGAAATAACTAAATACTATTTGTGATCTTACAATCAATGAAATATGAGTTGGAGAACCTAAATTTGTAATCTTGTTCGATTTACTATTCCATGACTGAGCAAATTGTGTCACTTCCCTAATCTTTGGTTTTCCTCATGTAAAAGAAGAGTTGCATCAAATTGGCAATACCATATATTTGGGTTACAACCAAAACATAGAAAATAACCAAGAATAGTCTATTAAAATTTTACAAAACCTGTGTAAAAAGGCTCATGCACCTAACTCTTTGTTTATTGTCGATTCACATTCAATTCCAAGAATCTTGATTGTCTGGTTTCCAAATCCATAACTATTTGGAAGTTGAATACTACTGACCCCAATAAGCAGAGAATAGTAAACATCTAGCAGAGATGTAATTCAAAAGTAGATCAAATCACTCCCAAAGCTTAGGACTTCAGAGGCAGTACTCTCATTAAACACCCTTTTAATTTGACTTTGAAGTCCCATCTAGCTTGCCACTGCCTCCAAGTTTTTGATATGTTGGTTATAAGTTTTTTTCCCCCTAAAATGTTTGTTGCATAATCTCTTACAATCCTGACTGTGGTACCTTGATATACCTTGAATTGGCCTTCCAGGCCACTTGTATTTTTAAACATCTTTGATCCTGAGGCTTCAGAGGTTGGGTGTACTAAACTTTGAATTTCTTTTATATTTACAATGTACCCTCTTTACGAGAAATAGCAACTTCTATTTCCTTCTTTCTCCTTTTTTTCATTCATGTATTTCTTTTGCTCTCCCTTATTTCCCCCTCCCAAAACAAAACCAACCAACTCTTAGATCCTTCATTTTTCTCTTTCAATTCCTTCAATACCCTTTGAAAACATTTTGCTTCTGAAGGGACAATTTTTTTCTCACTTTATTTGATTTAATTATTTGAAGGCTATTAGGATTAAGTGATTTAAGAGTCATATAGATAGCAAGCATCTTAGGTCAGATTTGAACTTAGGTACTCCTGACTCCATGGTTCATGCTTTATCCATTGTGCCACCTAGCTGTCCCCATTTTTAATTTTATTGGAATGTTAGCATTATATTATCAATGTCAAACTCAAACAGAACTAGATTTCTCAACATGGCATTTTGACTTAGGAAGATACAAATTAGTATTGTTTATGTTATATTGTACTTTTATTTTGCTCAACATTTTCCTATTAAATTTTAATTTGGTTGTGGCTGTACTTGGGAATTTTGTGGGCTGCAAGTTGGATACCTGTCCACTACATCATCAGAAAGTCCCTTCCAATTGCTCAAATCACTTTCCCCTTCTAAGGTTTCTCTTAAGGACTCATGTATTTATATTTAAAAATTTTCTACTCAGCTCTGCTTTTTGTTGTTTTTTAATCAGAAATGTTTGAAAGTGTTCTATTTCATAAAAGATCCATTTCCTTCAGTTCGATTATAATCAGCCAGTTCCAATAGACTTGGGATGAAAAATACCATCTACATTCATGGAGACTGAATGTGGATTGAAGCATAGTATTTTCACTTTTATATCTTTACTTCCTTCTTTCTTGTAGTTTTTTACCTTTTAATTAGATTTTTTTTTTCTTGCTCAACATGACAAATATGGAAATATGTTTAGAAGGATTGTACATATTTAATTTATATCAGATTGCTGTCTGGGGGAAAAGGGAGCTAAAGAAGGGAGGGAGAAAGATTTGTAACACAAAGTGTTACAAAAATGAATGCACTATATGTGCATTTAGAAAAATAAAATGCCACTGAGGGGAAAAAAGGATCATAGTTAGCTTTGTAACCCTTTTTGACTTCTGAAAGGTTGAATTCCAAAGTCTACCCTTAAATGAGAATATGGATGGATCCAATGACTATTAAGGAGTATTGTATAAAGTGGTATATAATTTTGTACTGAGTCTAAAATAGTGCCTAGGTATTAGATGTAGCAAGAATTCAGTCAAAGACAATGGTCAAGCACATTTATCTCTGGATGCAGGATATCTTACTATATAATTCATAATAGACTTGGTTATGACTTGGTTAATAGAAGAGAAAGGTAAGCTTTGGAATTAATAAGGCCTGGATTAAGTCATGTATCCTCAACAAGTGACTAATCTTTTCAATTCATCAGGCAACTCCCGAGGATTATAAATTGCAAACAAATTTTTGGACTGTGTTGGTTGAAAAGATTTTATCACCAGGATTTTATCCTATCAAATGAAATCCAGGTTTGGACCAAAATTAATACCTATGGGTACATGTGTGTTCATGCAAGCATACCCACATAGTCCACAAAATTATAACAGACTATCATAACAAATTGTCATTTTAAAGTCCTGTTCTGTTTTGTATTTTCTGGGCCAAAATTATTTCAGTGAAAAGCGCTCTTATAATTCTTATGGTCTCTTATGTGTGGGATGTGTATTACTACAATAATAGCTTTTAGAAACAATTCCAAGAAGAGATATCCCATAGTAGCCTCATGATATCATTGTGCTATGTATGCTATGGTTACCTCATCTATTTGTCCAAGTTCATTTTGTCTGCTTAAATGTAGACTTCCTTTGGATCTGTCCTGTGACAGTCTCCCCCCCCCACCCTACCCCGATTTTTTCCCTTGTTCATTCTTCCCAAGCCAGTGCATTCCCAAATGAGGTCCTGGTGGATTGTCCCATTGAATGGGTAGAGAAACCCTAGGTTTCCCTAGGCAGGTTCCAAATTTCTTTGAAACTCATGAATCCTTTCCCACTTCTCAAAATATATTTATTATAACATCTTTATTTTCTGTATTTATCTTTTAAAAATCATTTATAGTTAAGTAATCTTCGGAGTTTCTCAAGATTGGTGGTACCATCTTCTTAAAATAGAAACTCCTAGTTCTGTTTTTCTGAACTGAACTTCATCTAATCCATCTCCAAGTTTCTTTTGACCTTGAAGAATCTTTCAATTGGTGCCCTGAGCCTGAAGCGGGATTTTTACCTGCAACTATCATCAAATTTATCTAAAGTATATTAATACTAAAAAAAAAAAAAAAAAAAAAAAAAAAGGTATGACAGTGAATGTCCAATGATGAACTGGGGAAAGATGCAAAATAAATATTCAAGCTTTGTCATAAGTGTTATAAGAGTTGAATTGAAACTCTGCTTATTCTAATAGATTTGTGATAGAAAGAGCCATCTGCAATCAGAGAGAGAAAACTATAGAGAATGAAGGTGGATCAAAGCAATAATATTTTTGTCTTTTTGTTGCTGTTGTTTGTTGTCTTTCTTTTGTTTCCTTTTTCACCTGATTTTTCTTGTGTACCATGACAAATATGGAAATATGTCCATATTTAATTTATATCTGATTACTTGCTGTCTCAAGGAGGAGGCAAGGTGAGAGAAAGGGAGAAAAATTTGGAACACAATCAATTGTAGATCTGTATCTACTGATCTTGGCAATATGATCGACAAACGAGTATTTCAGAAACCATGAAACTAACTAATGTGAAGGGAAACCATGCAAACACACCTTAGTAGATTCAGTCTCCTGCTTATGTTTATTGATAGTGTCATCTTGAGCTTTAACTTTAAGCTGGAGACATAATTCTTTCTTTTGTCTTTTGCCACTCTTATACATTTAACTGTAATTACCTTGTGCTGAGCCATAATAACTTTTTCTTTGGCCTTAATTTCCTTTTTTTTTTTTTTAAATTTATTTATTTTTATTTAATAGCCTTTTATTTACAGGATATATACATGGGTAACTTTACAGCATTAACAATTGCCAAACCTCTTGTTCCAATTTTTCACCTCTTACCGCCCCACCCCCTCCCCTAGATGGCAGGATGACCAGTAGATGTTAAATATATTAAAATATAAATTAGATACACAATAAGTATACATGACCAAAACGTTATTTTGCTGTACAAAAAGAATCAGACTCTGAAATATTGTACAATTAGCTTGTGAAGGAAATCAAAAATGCTGGTGTGCATAAATATAGGGATTGGGAATTCAATGTAATGGTTTTTAGTCATCTCCCAGAGTTCTTTTTCTGGGCGTAGCTAGTTCAGTTCATTACTGCTCCATTAGAAATGATTTGGTTGATCTCGTTGCTGAGGATGGCCTGGTCCATCAGAACTGGTCATCATATAGTATTGTTGTTGAAGTATATAATGATCTCCTGGTCCTGCTCATTTCACTCAGCATCAGTTCATGTAAGTCTCTCCAGGCCTTTCTGAAATTATCCTGTTGGTCATTTCTTACAGAACAGTAATATTCCATAATATTCATATACCACAATTTATTCAGCCATTCTCCAACTGATGGACATCCATTCAGTTTCCAGTTTTTAGCCACTACAAAAAGGGCTGTTTGGCCTTAATTTCCATGATTTCTGTCACTCTTATGGGTAGGATATATACTAAGGCAAGGTAATGCTTTTTTTAAGTAAGTCACTGAAGGCCCCATGAACTTCCATTACTTTGTATAACTTTCCATTACTTTTACCAATAAACTGAGAATCACCATCTATGAGGAGGGCCCATATATTAGGCTGCTTCTGTGATACATATAACAGTTTTGCCTCTCTGCATCATGATTTAATACTCCCCCTCCTCTCAACTTTGATTTCCCTCTGTTTTGTAGGAAGTGTTTATTTTCACCTTTCCTTTTTACACCTCCCTATCTCTCTTAAAAATAACAACCACCACAAAACCCTCGAGAGGAGAAATATTGCTAAAATTCTATCACTCCTCTTCTCATAGAAGATTTTGTGGCTTGAACTTTTAGCAACCTATAGAGAAAATCCATACAGGGAAGAGGTGATTGCAAACCCTTCCCTTTTGCTAAAAATAATTTCAATGGATCACAGGAGCTTTTGTATAGGCAGCTTTTAAACTTCCATTGCTGTCCTCTTCCAGCAGCTGAGGCAAGTTGCTTTCTTTCCCACCTGAATTTCTACCATCCCCCACCCACCTCCCAAACTTTCCCCACCCAGGAACAGACAGCAGAGCAGCATTCTAATAAGCACATTTCAGCTTCCCTGTGTTCACCTTTCTTCGAGGTGTAAACAAAAGCAGGTAAAAGAGTGGTGTCCAGGCCTGGAGTCAAAAAGATTCATCTTTTTAAATCTCAGACTTTTACTAGTTGTGCAACCTTAGGCAAATCACTTAATCCTGTTTGCCTCAGTTTCTTCTTCTGTAAACTGAGCTGGAGAAGGAAGTATCTTTGCCAAGAAAACCCCAAATGGAGTCATGAAGAGTAGGACACGTCTGAACAACAACAAGAATATAAAAGGCTCTGGGGGAGTTACAAAGAGAAAAAAAAACACAAATCTGCCTTCTCTTGGAGTTTCAAAGATTATGAATCACCAGATTAATCTTTATAGATGATCAAATGTAATAGAATTTCAGTACTTTTCTTTAGTGGACAACCTGGGCATTAATTGGCTCCTATTACAACATAGGCATTGGTGAGTCATGCTTCTCCCTCTAGACTTCCCCCCCTCCCCACTCCTTCCAATAGATTTGTGATTTCACTAACATAAAGAATTCTCAGTGAAGACATTCCCTCTCAATGTAGGTTGAAACCTCTTTGTAACTTATTCTTTGTTTAATCACACAGACATTATGGATCAGAGACAGAAGTCACACCTAAGTCCTGAGATTTGTCTCCTTTCTAAGGCTGGTTCTTATTTGAAACTCAGTAATAAAATAAGTATCATTGACTAATGATGACGTCAACGATAGAAAACTGTAAAAAAAAAAAAAAAAACAACCTCTCTCCCCCCAACGGATAGAAAACTATCGTGCTGCTCCTGACATATACTCCATCTTTGCCTCCTGAATTCTTGTTTTCCAGGTGTTCCTGACTCTGTGAAACTTTGTCTTATCCTTTCCATTGTTAATTCTCTCTTCCTCTTCAGTTTTCCAAGTACTCTTATTCATTTGTATATATGCTGTATCTTTCAATAAAATGTAAAGCAGTCTCTAGCACTTAGCTGATTTTCTTGCACACAATAGATTCTTGATAAATGTTTGTTAAAAATTGGAGGGAACAAATGGGTAAAGTGAAATTTCCAAATTAGGTTCAAGGTTCTGGCAGAAGAAAACCGGTGAATCATAGCTACAAGAAAGGATGATTTGGCTGAGTTTGGCCACCATTAATGCTGCCATTACTCTTTTTGGTACATTGGTAGATGGCATATATTGAACTATAGTTATTAAATATTGGTGGCAGGGAGGACCAATTAACAGACTACCTTGTAAATGTCTTGCAGCTTTCCCATAAGCTAATTTTTACACAATCTCCTTCAGTAGTAGGGAAAATCTAAGTTTACTGAGCTTTTTGGATACTCTCAAATTACATCATGGGGCAGCTGCCATTGAAGAATATGGGAGAATATATTTGTTCATAATAATACAACCTATAGTGGTTATAACAAATACTTTCTTTAAATATTATTTTGCTTAAACATAGTTGGCTTCCAAAAGTGCTTTTTGAAATTCCATTTTAATTATGTCCCTTTCTACTTCAAAGTCATTTGAGATGTAGACATTATTTCTGTCATTTATGCCATCATTAAGTAGCATTATTAATTCTGGAGTTTATAGATTTTCACTGATGCAATTCTTCACTTCTTTTCTCTTAAAACTTGTTATTCCTCAGGTATTGCTCTTATGTAATATAATTTAAGAATGATGTTATTTCTTGTGGTCATTCTGCCTTGATTTGCAATATATCTTTGTGCAAATTGGATCCAGTAACTTTTGTTGATCAAAAAATATCTGACAATCAATATGAAGCCCTGTTTTAGTAAGATCTAGTTCCCACTGATGTATCAGCATTTAATAATGGCACTCACATCTTCAGTCCATTTAATGAAGGAATTTTTAACTTAAAGGTTTCATAAATTGTTCCCTATCTCAATATTTCAATAACTGTACTTCAATATAATTGGTTTCCTTTGTAATCCTATGTTGTATTCTAATTCTTTTATAATCCTATTATATGTATTGAAAGACATTCTTCTAAACAGGATGTCCCCAGACTATCACAGGGATCTATGATATAAAAAGTTAATCCTACTTCAATGAATAATCGTGGTTTGCCCACTTTAGAGGACATTGTTATATGTACTATAGCATTTCCATCTGATATTGTTATTTTTGATTTGCTCTGATGTCTCTTACCTTTTTGAGGTAGCAAAATATGAAGAAACACCATTTACTCCACTGTTCTCCATGTCAAATTAATGATTACAGTAGTTTCAAGTAGAAACAGACTGACACTCTTTGCTGCCTACCAATTTATTTGGCTAAGAAGAACATTTGTGTTATATTGAACAGCATTTCTAATGCAGTCTGCAGAATTCCCAAAGCCTAATTTATCAATGTCCCAGAGCTTTAGTCAATGACATTTTTAAGTACCTACTATATATCATATATTGTACTGAGCACTGAGGATACAAAGAATGCCAAAAGCTAGTCCCTACTCTCAAGATGCTTCCTAATGGTTTTCATAGCTACAATAATGGGATTAGGATACAAGAAGTCTCCACTGAAGACCACTAGGCTTTTTCATAGGCTTTATATACAAACATGAATATGTCTATCACATGTAGTACATTCATCTTATTTCTGTGGTCATACTTTAAGAACTGATTGATACTGAATTGTTTCTTTAGTTCTTTGTGTTGCCTTGACTCTTTATTTTGCTGTATCTTTTTTATTTACTTTCTAATGAAACGAATCTAGAATTTCAGATATACTTTGTTTTCTGAATTTCTTTCTCAATATTTCTGACTTGCCTTTAACTGAACAATGTGTCACTCAAGTTGTCTGATTTACACCTGTTAAATACTAATGTAATCTCTTTATATCTCTTCAAACATCTTCAATGGCCTCTTTCAGTTTTCTTTCATAGTAGTATCTAATGAGATTCTTGGGGGATATTCCTTGATAGTTCCATCTTTCCTCATATAATTCCTACCATGGCAACAGTTACCACATAACCTGCTGTGTGAAATATTATAGTTTTTGTGAAATACTGTGGAAGAATACATTCATTCATGGTGGTTATATCAGATGTTACCTATTAAGATTAATCTGTTTTTCTACAAAACAATTTCCACACAAATAAATTCAGATCTGAACAATTGGAAAAATATTAAGTGCTCTTGGATAGTCCGGGAGAATATAATAAAAATGATAATACTACCCAAACTAATTTATTTATTTAGTGCTATACCAATCAGAGTCCCAAGAAACCATTTTATTGACCTAGAAAAAATAACAATAAAATTCATATGGAAGAACAAAAGGTCAAGAATTTCAAGGGAACTAATGAAAAAAAAAAATCAAATGAAGGCAGCTTAGCTGTACCTGATTTAAAACTATATTATGAAGCAACAGTCACCAAAACCATTTAGTATTGGCTAAGAAATAGACTAGTTAGTTGATCAGTGGAATAGGGTAGGTTCATAGGACAAAATAGTCAATAACTACAGTAATCTAGTGTTAGATAAATAAGAATTCACTATTTGACAAAAACTTCTGGGAAAACTGGAAATTACTATGGCACAAACTAGGCATGGACCCACACTTAACACCGTGCACCAAGATAAGATCAACATGGGTTCATGATTTAGGCATAAAGAACTAGATTATAAATAAATTAGAAGAACATAGGATAGTTTACCTCTCAGATTTGTGGAGGAAGAAGGAATTTGTGACCAAAGAAGAACTAGAGATCATTATTGATCACAAAATAGAAAATTTTGATTACATCAAGTTAAAAAGCTTTTGTACAAGCAAAACTAATGCAAACAAGATTAGAAGGGAAGCAATTAACTGGGAAAACATTGTTACAGTTAAAGGTTCTGATAAAGGCCTCATTTCCAAAATATATAGAGAATTGACTCTAGTTTATAAGAAATCAAGGCATTCTCCAATTGGTAAATGGTCAAAGGATATGAACAGACAATTTTCAGATGATGAAACTGAAACTATTTCTACTCATATGAGTGTTCCAAATCACTACTGATCAGAGAAATGCCAATTAAGACAATTCTGAGATACCACTATACATGGCTGCAAGATTGATTAAGATGACAGGAAAAGATAATGACAAATTTGGGAGGGTGGGAAAACTGGAACACTAATACATTGTTGTTGGAGTGGTGAACAGATCCAACCATTCTGGAGAGCAATTTGGAACTATACTCAAAACGTTATCAAATTGTGCATACCCTTTGATCCAGCAATGTTACTACTGGGCTTATATCCCAAAGAAATATTAAAGAAGGGAAAGGGACCTGTATGTGCCAAAATGTTTGTGGCAGCCCTGTTTGTAGTGGCTAGAAACAGGAAAATGAATGAATACCCATCAATTGGAGAATGGCTGGGTAAATTGTGGTATATGACTGTTATGGAATATTATTGTTTTGTAAGAAATGATCAGCAGCATGAATATAGAGAGGCTTGAAGAGACATGCATGAACTGATGCTGAGTGAAATGAGCAGAACCAGGGGATCATTATACACTTCAACAACAATACTATATGAAGATCAATTCTGATGGAAGTGGATATTTTCAGCAATGAGAGGATCCAATTCAGTTCCAATTGATCAATGATGAGCAGAACCAGCTATAGCTAGAGAAAGAATACTAGGAAATGAATGTGGACTGCTTGCATTTTTGTTTCTCTTCCCAGGTTATTTTTACCTTTCTGAATCTGATTTTTCTTGTGCAACAAGAGAACTGTACAAATATATACACATATATTGTATTTAAGATATACTTTAACATGTTTAACATGTATGAGACTGCCTGCCATCTAGAGGAGGGGGTGGAGGGAAGGAAGGGAAAAATTGGAACAGAAGTGAGTACAAGGGACAATGATGTAAAAATTACCCATGCATATGTTCTGTCAATAAAAAACTATAATAAAAAATAAGTTAATTTTAAAAAGATATAATGTGTTTTGGTATAATTGGTTTGTTATTTGGATTTATGCTATCACACTCAAAAATAATTTTAAGAACTACATTTTATACTAGAAATATGCTTGTAATCCCAACTATTGAAGCAGTGTGCAATTTGGGAGTTTTGATTTTCAATAAGGCAGCATCAATGTGGTGAGCCTCTAGGAGTGTGTGTGTATGTGTGTGTGTGTGTGTGTGTGTGTGTGTGTGTGCAGGTGTGCACCTGCACGCACATGCTTGTGCAGACCCATCTCCTTGCTCACATGCAACAGATTGCATAACAAGAAGCAAACCAGCATTAGTTGGAAGTGGAGCAAGTCAAGGCTTTTGTGCTGATCAGGCTTTGCATGTCCTATCTGCACAAGATGGAGACACAATATTAAAAATAGTTTTTTAAACATTGTTGGTGGAATTGTGAACTGATCCAACCATTTTAGAAAGCCGTCTACCCATAGATTTATTGAACTACCTATAGAGCCTTTCACCCAGAAATAACACTGCTAGGTCTGTTTCCAGTGATGAATAGGAAAAAAAGGAAAAGAAATTATATGTTTTATAATATTTATAGTAGCTCACTATGCAATATTAAAGAACTGGAAACTGCAGGGTTACAACTCAATTGAGTAATGGCTAAACAAGTTATGGTAGGTGATTGTGATAGAATGTTACTATACTATAAGAAATGACCAATTCAATGATTTTAGAAAACCATGGATAGATTTGGATGAAATAATGAGGAGTGAAATGAACAGAACCAAGAGAATATTTTACACAGTAACCACAATTGCAATATTGTTATGTATTTTTTTAAAAATAGGGCAATTTATTTATTTATTTATTTATTTTTAATTTATGGAATAAAGCAAGCATTTCCATAACATAGTATAATAAAAAATGATGATTGTGTGTGAAACTGAAAATCTACTATTTGCTATTGTTTTAAGAACAACTTTGCATAACTAAGTCATTTTGGTCATTACAAATACACAAATTAACTACAAGAGATATATAAAAAAAGATGATATCTACATCCAGAGAAAGAACTAAGGTACAGAAGTATATCTGGAATGATTTTACACACACATACAAATATATTTGCATCTAGCATAGCCATCTTGGGGGAAGAAAAAAATAAAAGGATTACATGATAACTCTATTATATATTTAAAAGGAATAGCAAGTTGTCCATAACAGATTTGCAGTTTCATATGCAATCATCTTTTTAAAAAATTCTAATGTTACGAAAAAACTTGTTTTAATTCATAAATCAAAAATAAAATAAATAACAATTTTTGAAGTATTCCTGTCTATTCATCTCCTTTTCAAAATCATTTGAGATGATAGTGTTGTTTTTTATCACCTGTTTCTTTAATAGTTCATTGTAAGTGAAGAATTTTAATAACTTCAACATATTCAAAATATCCTTCTTCAAGTTTTTAGCAATTCCTCAATTTCATCAATTTTGACTAATCCATTCTTTAGGAATGAAGTTTTTTTTTCCATGAGTGTTTTGCACCAGTCATTATACTAGTCATACTACACTAGATTATAGTATGACTTGAAGTTGATAGCACCTCTGACAAAAGAAAGATCTTGCTTTATAGGAGCTGTTTCCAATTTTGTTATGACATAGTACCAGAGCATAATGAAAGTATTCATGTGCTTTGTCCACTGCTAAGGTTAACACAGTTTGCTTTATAGCCTTTCCAGAAGATGGGATATTGACTTTGATGTTTTTTGTGTTCTTGTGGTTTCAGAACACAAAGCTCTAGCATCTGTTGGAGTGAGTAGTTTTAAATTGTATACTTCTTTGTTTATTTCTTAGATTTACAGTACAATTTTTGTTAACGGGCCAGCATGCTAATGATACCATCTGTGACATTTGTAGAGATTAATTTGGAGGTTCCTTCAAAGCCTTCACAGATATTATTAGACTATGAACTTCTTGAGAGCAGAGTTTTTTTTTTTTTTTTTTTTTTTTTTTCCCCTCTCTTTGTAATCCCATTTTAGCACAGTTCTGGTGTTTCAATCTCATTAAACTCTTCATGACCCCATTTGAGATATTCTTGGCAGAGATATTGAAGTGATTTGCCATTTTTTTTCTCCAACTCATTTTATAGATGAGGAAATTGAGGCAGATAGAGTTAAGTGATTTGTCTAGGGTCACACAGATAGAAAGTGTCTGAGGCCAGATTTGTACACAGGTCTTCCTGACTCTTGGTCCACTGTACTACCTAGCTGCCCTGGTAGTTAATTGAGTGTTTTGGCTATTAACTGATGTATTACCATATGGATTTGGGAGCACAAAGAATCTTCCCTATACTATATTCTGAGAGGTATACTTTGTAGTTGCCACCAACCAATTTGGAGACTTTTTATTATTACTGATGATGATGCTCATCACTCTAAGCAAAAATTGAATGGCTACTTGCTGGTGATATTGGATGAGGCTCCCTGTTCATATGTGGGATCAGTGATGTCAAACTCAAATAAAAATATATCTTTGTGAACTTGATATTAACTTGGCAAACCACAAATGAATATGTTGATTGTATTTGTTTTATTAAATATTTCACAATCACATTTTGATCTGGTCAAAGTCATAGTTTGGTGAGTTTAATACCTCTGGATTTAATGATTTAGGAGGTTTTTTTGAACAATGAAATTACAAGATTGTATCTATTATAGATAAGATACAGTGCTGGGTTCATCTGATTCAAAGATGATTAAGACATAGTTTTTCCCTTAAGGAGCTATGTTATAATATAATTTTCTCAAACAGATTTGAGGAAAGCAGAGGATGTAATCCCAAACAGAATAGATATTGGAAATGGATTTTCCTTCTCTGACCCAATCTAGAAGGTGAAGGATAATTCTTGGTAGACTTGAAAATCATATATTTGTATAAATTGGGGAGAAGGTCAGTAGGGATTGCTGTCATTCCTCAAATAGTGCAAAGAATAAATACTTTTGAATTCATATTCTTCAAACCTATAAATATATAAGATGTGTAATTAGTAATAAAATATATGAAGATTTTTTTTTAATTATAGTTTTATTACTTTTAAGGACACATAGTGATTCAAAATAATTATTCATAGAATGATTCCAAGGAGAGGAGGAAAAAAGTTTGCTTTTCTGAGTGAATAAACTTATTGGAACTTAACAAGCTAATGTTGACATAAAAATTCAGCTAGATGGTGCAGTGGCTAGAGCACCAGCCCTGAAATCAGGAGGATCTGAGTTCAAATGTGACCTCTGACACTTAATCTTCCTAGCTGTATGACCTTGGGCAAGTCACTTAACCCCAATTGCCTCAGGAAGAAAAAATTATGATGTTAAAATGCTTGAAAAGCTTGTTTTCTTTAAGAGATTAACAAGGCCTCCTTGTGATCTTGTTTACATAATTTATTAATTAATCAAACATTTTAAAAAATTAGAATCCAAAAGGAACATTTAACCCATCAGGTTGGTTTAATTACCTTACTTTCTAAATATAGGAAATTAGTTTACTGCACATTTATTTATTTCTAGGCTAAATATCACTAATTATTGTATCTTTGCTATTTATCTTATCATATTTGTCTTTCTAGTATCGACTTAATCCTGGATATAAAATAGATCTTTAAGATAGTGTATTAATTAATTTGAATAGTTTATTCAAGAAGAAATATATATTTATATATGTATATATGTATATATATATATATATATATTCAAAGAGAAAGATGAAAAGTTGATTTTTAAGAGGAATGAACTTGAGAAGGCTTTGATCACTTCAGTAAGTCCTCATATTGCTTGACCATCAAAATAGCACAGGCACAAATTCTCATACTTTCAGTCTTTCTTTGTATAAATTTATAAAAGCAAAGTAATCAACATGGAAAATATCTGATCAATCAAATTCAGTTATCCTAGGATTACTGGACTCAAGAAATATTCTACCAGAGGATAACATTGCTTCATGGCATTCTCTCTGTTATAACCTAAAAGTTAAACATAGTCCTGATTTTCTAACAAGTCATATATCTTAAAAACATTGTTTGAATTTATGGATTTTCTATCATATCTTCAATAAAACATCTCCATTTTTTTTTACTAGTAGTTGTGTGAAATAGTTATTTCCTTTTATTTATACAAAATGTACCTTGTGCAAGTATTATCAGATGACCCCTCCCATCTATAAATTTGGGGATTGGACATGTAAAGACATATTCACTTCTCCCAGGACCTTCATAATTTCAGAGATTCCTATCATTCTTAAAAACAAACAAAAAAAAAAAGCCAACTCATTTCTCTCTGATTAAATGACTACTAGACTCCCTACAGTCTCCATTCCAAACTTTATCTTCTCTCCTCAAGCTCATTGATTCTCACAACAACCCTGAGAGGTAGATGCTATTATTATTAACCCTACTTTACAAATGATGAAAATGAGGCAGATGAAAATTAAATGACTTGATCCAATTTATATAGCAAGTACCTGCCTAAAGTTGGATTTGAATTTGGGTCTTCAATAACTCCAGGTCCTTTCCTGTATGTGTGTATGTGTGTGTGTGTGGGGGGGCAATTGGAGTTAAGTGACTTGCCCAAGATCACACAGCTAATAAGTGTTAAATGTCTGAGGTTGGATTTGAATTCAGGTCCTATCAAATTCAGGAGCAGTGCTCTATCCACTGTGCCATCTAGCTGTCCCAATGTCCCTTCTTTTAACAGAGCATCTTATTTCATATTTCAATGAAGGGGGAAAAATAAACCATCCATTGTAAATTCTTTCCTTTACCAAATTTTATACACACACACACACATCTATATCATATACCTTAATATTATCTCCATATCTGATAATACCTTTCCTCTCTCCAGGTATGTAAGGGACAGGTGACCAAGTACAAACATTCAGCTTCTATCCTTGAACTCATCCCTTCCTGTGTCCTCCAATAGACTGGTATCACTGTCTTCCCTCTCTGTCTTTCTAATTTTCAATCTTTTAATCCACTGACTCCAACCCTGCTGCCTATAAATATGACAAGACAGATAAATAACAATTAGACCATTTTGCCTTCCTAGTTCCTCATATCATGGTTTTCTCTTTCCTCCCTTTTATTATCAGTCTTCTAGAACAACTTTTCTATACTCATTGTCTGAACTTTTCACCTCAATTCACTGCTCATTCTTACTTCTCAAGGAGGCAACAAGGTGATATAGCCCATTGAACATTTTCCCCCAGCCCATTTCTGGATTTGGAGTCAGAAAAACCTGAATTCAAGTCCTGTCTCAAACACTTATAAGTTTCATGATTCTGGACAAGTCACTTCATTTGTTCAGCCTCAGTTTCTTCATTTGTTTTTTTTCTTTAGTCATTTCAGTTGTATCTGATTCTTTGCGATCCCATTTTGGGTTTTTTCTTGGCAAAATGGTTTGCCACTTCCTATTCCGGCTCATTTTACAAATTAGGAAAATAAGGCAAACAGGGTCACAGAGTAAGAGTCTGAGGCTGGATTTGTTCACAGGAAAATGTCTTCCTCTTCTTTAAAATGGGATGATAATAATAGTATTCATTTCCTCTTCTTTAAAATGGGATGATAATAATAGTATTCACTTCACAGAATTGTTTTAAGCTTTGAAAAATTCTCTGAAAAAATATAAAGAGCTCTATAAATATTAGCTAATATTATTCTACTCTTTGAATTCTGTCTTCTGACTTCATTACTACACTAAAATTTCCTCCTAGGTTGCCAGTGACATCTTAATTCCTAAATCAGATGACAATAAAAAATGTTTTTATTGACATTTTTTAGGTTGCTTGGATTGACTACTTTATCCTTACTAATCCCAGATTCCTAACAAAAAAATTTTTAAAAGATAGAAAATTCAGCAAAATCAATAAATAAAATTTAAAATCTTTGGAATTCTTATTCTGATATCCAAAGTATTAGTTGTGATTCCCAATTTCCAAATTATCTACTAATATGACATGTATATCATTTATTAATTCATTTAAGTAATCAAATTTTAAAACATTGAGAATATTGAATAGACTAATTTCTGGGGAGTCTAGAGACTCCTTTTCAGGGTATCAATGAATTTTTAATCACAACTCTTTGGGTCTTGTTATTCAACTAGTTCCTAATCCATTTTAATTGTACCAACCACATTTTTAATCTTGTCCTCAAGGACAATCATGAAGGACTTTATCAAGTACCCTGGTGAAATATAATTATAATATGATAATGATGATGATGATAATAATTATGGATTATTATCTTGTGGATAAATAACTCCATCTTCCTAAATCTCCAGATTTCTCATCTCTTTTTAGAGGGGAGTGAAATGATGACTTCTCAGGACTTGAAAGTTCTAACTCTCTGAGCCTATGAAGAATAAAGACATGAATGGAGTATGATCCATCCTACTCCTGCATTGATAAGATCATAGGTCTATTTAAGTTTTAAATGTAGAAGGGAGTACCTACCTCAAAAAGTCTTTATGGGGAGCCAAGGAGATATTGACTCAGAGCACTTTGCAAATATTAAGATGCTATACAAATGCTACCTGTTATTGATGCTTTCACCTCCCTATCTGTATCACTGCTGATAGACAGGGATACAAATAAATAAACGTTGGCATGAGGCTCTGAAACTCTGCCAATCTTAGCTGTTCTTTCTCAAGTGACTGATTCCTTCATTGTTAGAGATTTGCAGTTTGCCTGTGGTCATGAAATATATTTTACATACCAATCTAACTCCTTGGCTTCAGAGAAAAGATGGGGAGCCCATTTCCATGAAGCATGAAAGGGAAAAACCAAACAGGAAACATGGCCCTGGCAGCCTCACAGCTTGGCCTGCCTCATATACAATGCCGCATAGAAAATCAACGTCTGGAAGTTGGCAGTTGACCCAACAAAGGTCACTTTGATATGGTAACTGGAGTATTTATCTGGAGATAATCTCCAAGTTTGAGGGACTTTTCAAAGATCAGCATGTGAAAGGCCATTTTTCTTGGCTTGAAGAAAATTGCTATTGAACAATCCCTTCAAGAGGGTTTCTTGAACCACTTTATTTGAGAGGGACATGGTCATGGTCAATAGCAATTAAATTCCATCTGACACCCATATGAATAGATAAAGAATTGACTGAGAAGCAAGTGGTAAGCACTTTTGTCTTAGTATGATCTTATTGGCTTCACAACTTGGCTCTCTTCATTTTCTTTGAGGCTCTATTATCAAATAGTTATGCTTTTACTGCCTAATTTGAAAAGACCCCAATATTCTTGTTCTATGTTCAGCCTTTGCATTGAATGACGTGATTGCTTATGTCAGGGTGAGAAACAATTACTTATTTTTCTTTCTTGTGTGACAAGAAAGCAGAGGGCCACCAAAGCAGGTTTTATTTTGTTTTGGAATGAGGAAAGATATTCGGAGGGTAGTTTGATCAGAGAAAAACTTCAGGCCATCAAGCTGTAACCCACAAACCAGCTCTCTCTTTGACTTGTTTGCCCCTCCCCCTATATTCTCTCTGTCAGTCTGCTTTCTTGTTAGGAGGAAAGAAAATGATATGGTAGCTGTTTTCCCAAACACACATTTGAGACCAATTCATTCAAGGCAGAAGACATCTGTTTCAATGTTTTATTCCAAGGAAACCTCTGAAATAAAGCTAAGATATAGTATATGTCTAAGTTTCCCCAAATGTGGTAGATTTCCCAATTCCTGTGTACTCATTGTACAATATGAACTCAGTTTTGAATAAAATCAGGCAAGCCAGTAAGCAGATGTAATGAGGAAGAACATTTCAGGTATGGAAGAGGAAGTTAAAAAGGACTGAATTATGATGATGATCATTTAAGTGGAGAGAAGAGAAAGAATGCAGGAGATGCTCCTGAGTTGGAGATAAGACATCACAATTGACTTTTGGGTTGTCAGGGACAGTGAGGAGTATGGACATGTGCCTGGTGGTCTGGACAATATGATTTCCTAAACCCTAATTTTCCTTTGGAATCACTGAGATTAACTAAAGAGATGCCTTTCTATCAGTCCCAATTTAAAGAGTCCAAAAATCTGGCTCAATCTTTTAAAAATAAAAAAATCATATCTAAAAAGTGACATCTATATGTCTTTTTTAGTATTTTGGGTTGTAGTTCATTAGTGCTTGAATTCACTGCTCATGGAGTACAACTAGATAGTCTTTCTACTGATTATCTTCAGTTTTATTTCTTGGTTCTCCTTTTTTCATTCTTCTAGTCCAAAGCTTATTCTCTCTAGAAGAGAAAAATAGAAGTCCAACATGAGTAAAATATTTCTGCCTTTTATTTGGCATCAGTGTCATTATCCCATATACCCATTGTTATGGTCCAGAATTACTGTGTAGAACGTATAAGCTGGGAGCCTCAGCTAGGTTCATTCAGAGAGAGCTAGAGAAGACAAGCGGACTGAAGGTTGAAGCACAAACCCTTGGACTCACCTTTGGTCAGGCTCCTGGTGGCAGGCTCTCCTCCTGCATTTCTCCACTGAGACCAAGGCTGGTATAAAAGGCTCTCCAGAAAGCTGCCCAACTCCAGGAAGTTAATCTATCTGATCCCTTCTTATTCACCACTTTCTAGATCTCTTCTCATTACTTGGCAATTACATTGGAGCTGCTTGTAATGGACACTGTCCTTCTGTTGGGTTAAAAAGCCTATAATCTCCCCAATACTCATGTCTCTTTTCTCTTCTTCTTGATATCCTACTCTTCTAACAATGATAAAGGATATAATTTCCTTTGATATATCTGCCCTCTTCATAACTAAAGGCAAAAAATTTTTTAATTGCTATGAATGTGACTGAAAGTTTCACTGGAAACTTTCATAGGTTCTATTAAGAAAAGAAGTCTTTTTCTTAAGGATACATAATTTATTTTCCCCCATTACATATTAAAATGATTTTAAAACTTTTTAAACCAAGTTTTGCGTTCCAAATTTAAGAAAACAAATCTTAAGGATGAGCTGTGGGGACAGCTCAGTGGCACAGTATATAGAACACTGACCTGGGAGTCAGGAGGACCTGAGTTCCAATGTGACCCAAGCACTTGTTAGCTGTGACCCTGGGCAAGTCACTTAACCCTTATTGCCTCAGGAGGAAAAAGAATGAATTAGGATTGATAAATAATACCAGCCATCCTGTACCAACTTTTCTATTACTTGTCTCTCCATCCATTACAGGCTCTGTCTCTGGCACAAGTAGCCCAGAGCATGATATAGAAGACCAGATGCCTTTCAAGTCAAAGTATCTTCTGATGCAAAATAGAAAATTTTGATTATATCAAGTTAAAAAGCTTTTGTACAAACAAAACTAATGTAGACAAGATCAGAAGGGAAGCAATTACCTGCAAAAATATTTTTACAGTTAAAGGTTCTGATAAAGGCCTCATTTCCAAAATATATAGAGAATTGACTCTAATTTATAAGAAATCAAGCCATTCTCCAATTGATAAATGGTCAAAGAATATGAAGAGACAATTTTCAGATGATGAAATTGAAACTATTTCTACTCATATGAAAAGATGCTCCAAGTCATTATTAATCAGAGAAATGCAAATTAAGACAACTCTAAGATACCACTATACACCTGTAAGATTGGCTAAGATGACAGGAAAAAATAATGATGATTGTTGGAGGGGATGTGGGAAAACTGGGACATTGATGCATTGTTCGTGGAGTTGTGAAAAAATCCAACCATTCTGGAGAGTAGTTTGGAATTATGCTCAAAAAGTTATCAAACTGTGCATACCCTTTGATCCAGCAGTGTTACTATTGGGCTTATATCCCAAAGAGATTATAAAGAAGGGAAAGGGACCTGTATGTGCACGAATGTTTGTGGCAGCCCTTTTTGTAGTGGCTAGAAACTGGAAACTGAGTGGATGCCCATCAGTTGGAGAATGGCTAAATAAATTGTGGTATATGAATATTATGGAATATTATTGTTCTGTAAAAAATGACCAACAGGATGATTTCAGAAAGGCCTGGCGAGACTTACACGAACTGATGCTGAGTGAAATGAGCAGGACCAGGAGATCATTATATACTTCAACAACAATACTAGATGATGACCAGTTCTGATGGATCAGGCCATCCTCAGCAACGAGATCAACCAAATCATTTCTAATGGAGCAGTAATGAACTGAACTAGCTATGCCCAGAAAAAGAACTCTGGGAGATGACTAAAAACCATTACATTGAATTCCCAATCCCTATATTTATGCACACCTGCATTTTTGATTTCCTTCACAAGCTAATTGTACAATATTTCAGAGTCTGATTCTTTTTGTACAGCAAAATAACGTTTTGGTCATGTATACTTATTGTGTATCTAATTTATATTTTAATATATTTAATCTACTGGTCATCCTGCCATCTGGGGGAGGGGGTGGGGGGTAAGAGGTGAAAAATTGGAACAAGAGATTTGGCAATTGTTAATGCTGTAAAGTTACCCATACATATAACCTGTAAATAAAAGGCTATTAAATAAAAAAAAGAAAAGAAAAAGTGTTCCAAACCATTATTGATCAGAAAAATATAAATTAAGACAATTCTGAGATACCATTACTCACCTCTCAGATTGGCTAAGATGACAGGAAAAGATGTTGGATGTTGGAGGGGATGTGGGAAAACTGGGACACTGATGCATTATTGGTGGAGTTGTGAATGGATCCAACCATTCTGGATAACAATTTGGAATTATGTTCAAAAAGTTATCAAACTGTGCATACCCTTTGACCCAGCAGTGCTACTTCTGAGCTTATATGCCAAAGAGATTTTAAAGAAGGGAAAGGGACCTGTATGTGCCAAAATGTTTGTGGCGGCCCTGTTTGTGGTGACTAGAAACTACAAACTGAATGGCTGTCCATCAATTGGAAAATGGTTGGGTAAGTTGTGATATATGAATGTTATGGAATATTATTGTTCTGTAAGAAATGACCAGCAGGATGAATACAGAGAGGCTTGGAGCGACTTACATGAACTGATGCTGAGTGAAATGAGCAGGACCAGGAGATCATTATGCACTTCAACAATACTGTATGATAATGTATTCTGATGGAAGTGGATTTCTTTGGCAAAGAGAAGATCCAATTCAGTTCCAATTGATCAATGATGAACAGAATCAGCTACACCAAGAGAAGGAACACTGGGAAATTAGTGTGGACCACAACATAGCATTTGCACTCTTTCTGTTATTGTTTGCTTACATTTTTGTTTTTTTCCCAGGTTATTTTTTACCTTTCTAAATCTGGTTTTTCTTGTGCAATAAGAGAGTAAATATAAATATTTACACATATCTTGTTAATAGATATACTTTAACATGTTTAACATGTATGAGACTGCCTGCTATGTAGAAGAGGGGGTGGAGGGAAGGAAGGGAAAAGTTGAAACAGAAGTGAGTGCAAGGGTCAATGTTGAAAAATTACCCATGCATATGTTCTGTCAATAAAAAACTATAATAATAAAATAAATAAATAAAATGATGGTACACACACACAAAAGCATCTTGTGATACAATTGAACTTCTGAGAACTAACCTCTTTTTCTACTCTTTTTCACCTCCCACTATAGCTGACCCACAACACACTTTCCAGATGTTATTTGACTTAAGAACAAAAATAATCAGACACCTGCTATTTGAGGTATCACAGAAGAGCTCATAGGTCAGAAGCTGCAAGCCTCACCCTAAAGTACAATCCTGTGATGTTAATACAATTCTAGCCTTTTTGGATAAAATCCTGCTTAAACTGCAGAGTGCACACCCTATTCAGTGCCCTAAGGAATACCTTTAGAAGCTGCTCTTAACTTTATATGGAGAAAGAGGAATCAAGTGGTTGAAAGATATGTTTAGCATCTGCTTATGTACTAAGCATAGTGCTAAGTGCTGGAGATATAAAGAAAGAAAAAAAAATATTCCCTGCCTGCAAGGAACTTAAGGTCCAGTTGAGTGAGGGGAGGATAAGAAGTGGTCACATACAAACATTTTTGAATAATACAGCCAGGATAAATTAGAGGTAATCTTAGATGGAAGGCCATTGGTAAGGCTAAGAAGGACTAGAAAGGCTTCTTGTAGACCTCAAATTAGAATTTGCAATCTACCAGTCATTTCAGTAAGGCCCTGTGGTCTCCTGGTCAATTCTCTTTTCACCTGATTGATTCTGTACTTGGCAATTTTTCTAGCTAGGAGTATATGGGTAGAGATGCAAAAGCCCTTTCTCTTTGGAATGCTGCCTTATACAACAGTTGCACTGGAAATCCTCCAGTTCTCCTTAGACTTCTTAGATCAGGCCTATTCTTTTTTTTCCTGATTTCTATATTTTCAACAATTAAATTAAAATTACTACTAGTTGAATTCACAGATGTCCTAATATTACAAATTCTGATGATAATTTTAAGAATTTGTCTGTGACTCAAGAGCTGATAAATAATTCACATTGAGAAAACAAGATATCCAAATGGCCAAACTCAACCTGTTAACATATGTAAATAATTTAAGTCAAATAATAGTATGGAGATAGCCAATCTTTTCAGTTTGAAAAAAATGATTGAATCTAAAATATGAAATGATGTACCTTGAAAGCGTGATATATTAAAACTATAGGCTATAAGCATTTCTTTTGGTCTCTGTTGGGGCTTCTTCTGCATTTAATACTGTTGTTCAGTTGTTTAAATCATGTCAGATTTTTCATGCCCCCATTTAGAGTTTTCTTAGCAAAGATACTGGAGTACTTTGCCATTTACTTCTCTATCTCATTTTACAGATGAGGAAATTGAGACAAACAGGGTTATGTGACTTGATCAGGCTCACACAATAAGTGTCTGAAGGCCAGTTTTGAATTCAGGAAGAAAAATATTCCTGACTACTGGCCTAGTACTCTCTCCATCGTGCCTAGTTTGATACTAAATAATAATAATAATAATAGCTAACATTTGAATAGTGCTTTGTATTTGTCTGGACATTTGTATTTGTCTGGACCTGTCCTTTTACAATAACGATCTCATTTGAGAATCACAACAACATTGAGAAGTAGATGTTATTATTATCCCCATTTTACAGATGAGAAAACTGAGGCAAAAGAAGGGGTTGAGTGGCTTGCCAGGGATTATACAGTAAGAGTCTGAGGCCACATATGAGCTCAGTTCTTGACTTCAGGCCCTTTACTCTATCCACCACATTACCAATATCTTCTTCCCCAATCTATTTGAATCCTCTTTATCCTTCAAAGATATTCAACTCAAGCTATTGCTCCTTTAAGAGACTTTGGAGTCAGGAGATAGGGATTTCAATTCTCTGTGTAATAGCTGTGTCCAATCCTTTGCATCTTTAACTTCTGTTTCACTTAGTTTACATAACTATTAAATGGGTGTAATAGCACCCACCTTGAAAAGTTGTAAAGTTATAAAATATACATTGACTATAGTATTCAAGAAACAAAAAATTTAGTATTAATGAATCATAAAGGTACATGGAGAGGAGTAAAGTATAAGAAGAGTAGAAAAATAGGATAGGGATCTTTAATAAATCCTTGTTTGGAATGGAGGATTGGGTGAAATTCCTGCTGATTCCTAGTCATCTGTATCATTCTCTATTCCTTCTCCTCACTCAAAACATCCAATTTATTCTGACCCCAACCAAGCTTCAGTTGAGTTGGAAGAAAACTCTTTCTATCACTAGAACTCCTAGAATTCTTGTAGTTATGTTTCAGAATCTTTTCTTGCCTTTGGGAAATCAGTCTGCATACCAAATTAAACTTGAGTTCCTCTTATTGAGACAGGAAGACTCTGAGTTCAAATTCAGTCTTAAGGCTTATTAACAATATGAACTTGGGCAAGTTATTTAATTGCTATCTGCTAAAATTTTTATCAACTATAAAACAGAGATAATAATATGTCCCTTCCCAGGATTGTTGTGAAAATAATACCTGGTACCCCAGACTCTGGACTCATCACAGTGCCTGACACATTACAGATATATAAAATAAACACTTCCCCCCCCCTTTATTCCATAATGCAAAGAATATAAATTTCTAGAGTTTATGTTGTAATGTGTATAAATGTGTACAAACAAATGAAAATAGATTAAAGAATACAGAACAAGTTAAAATAAAAAAATCACTGAAAATGGTTATCTGTGAACATAACTTCTCAGTAATAAAATCCCATGGATCAAAGAAGGGACTATACTATAATGAGATCTTTTTTGTTAGATACAAATTTTAAAAACCCATGGACTGAATCTAAGAAAGATAAATCATATATATTTGTTTTTGTTTTTAAGGTTGTATTTTTAACCTGTGAAATAACCATTTCCATAATACAATAGAAAAAAAGAGATAATTGCTCATGAAATATATCTATTATATAGAACTTGCTATTCCTTTTAAAAATATAATAAAATTTACATGGACTTTTTTTTTCCTTTTTACATTTTTCATGACTTAATTTCTTTATCTATATATAATTTAAGAAGCTTAGACTGATCTCTAAGATCCCTTCTAGTTATAACTTTTTAGCAAAACAAAGAAATATAAAGATATTTAGAAAATAAGATATTTCATGGGATTTTAAGTTTGGAATTGAAAGGGCTCTAAGAGGTCATTAATATAACAGAAAAGGAAACTGGGGTCCAGACAGGTTAAAAGAAAGAACCAAATAGAATCAGGTTTTGAATACATTTCCTTGATTTCAATTCTAAGACTCTTTCTACTACATTGCTATAGTATACTACTATACCCTATTGAGTGGTCAGTCAATAAACATTTATTAAGTGCCTATTATGTGCCTGGGGAAGTGCTAGGGAAACACTGAAAGGCAAAGATGGTTTTTGCTCCCAAAGAGTTCCCAATCTAAGGAGACAATATGCTAATAATTATGTATAAATCAGGTGTAGATAGCATAAATTGGAAATAATAGAGACTAGGCAGTAGACTTAAGGGGATTTGGGAAAGGCTTCCCAGAAAGTGGGATTTACAAGGATGGACAGAAGCATCTACACCCAAAGAAAGAACACTAGGAAATGAATGTAAACTGCTTGCATTTTTGTTCTTCTTCCCAGGTTATTTATACCTTCTAAATCCAATTCTCCCTGAGCAACAAGAAAACTGTTCGGTTCTGCACACATATATTGTATCCAAGATCTACTGTAATCTATTTAACATGTAGAGGACTGCTTGCCATCTTGGGGAGAGGGTGGAGGGAGGGAGGAGAAAAATCGGAACAGAAGTGAGTGCAAGGGATAATGTTGTAAAAAATTACCCTGGCATGGGTTCTGTCAATAAAAAGTTATTTAATTAAAAAAAAAAGTGGGATTTAAGCTGAGACTGGAAGGGAAGCCAGGAAAAATAGAAGATAGATAAGAGGGAAAATATTCCAGGCATAGGAGATACTCAATGAAAATGTTCCATCTTGGGACATTGAGTATATTATTCAAGGAACAATCAGGAGATTAGTGTTCATGAATCACAAAATACATGAAGTGGAGGAAGATGTAATAAGAGTAGAAGAATAGGAAGGGACTAATTTATGAAAAATTTTAAAAGTGAAACAGAGTTTTACTATATTTTACTATATTTGACCTTGGAGGTGATAGGAGCCAGTGGAAGAGAGGGAGCAAGAGAAGGTAAGGGTGGGGATTAGAGGAGAGATAAGGAGTGGGAGGGGAGAGAGAAACAGAGATAGACAAAGATGGACAGAGAGGGATAACATGATCAGACTTATACTTGTAATTTTTTTTTTTTTTTTTGGCAAGGCAATTAGGGGTAAGTGATTTGCCTGAGATCAGTCTTAAGTGCTTGAGGTCAGATTTAAACTTACATCCTCCTGACTTCAGGGACAGTGCTCCATCCACTACACAATTTAGCTGCCCCTAGATTTATGCTTTTAGAAGATCATTTTGAGAGTTGAGTGAAGGATGAACTAGAGTGGGGAGAGACTTCAGTCAAAGAAAGCAACCAGAAGGCTACTGCAATGATGAAGTGGTGAGATCCTGTACCAGGATGGTGTGGTGTTCCACGAAAGAAAGCACACAAGATGTGTTTATGAAGGTAGAATCAACAGGCTTTCCAGAAGATTGAATAGTGAGAATGAAAAAGTGGGAGAAGTCAAGGATAACACCTAGGTGGTGAGCCTGGTGACTGAGAGGATGGTGGTACCCTCGACAATAATAGAGAAGTTAAGAAGAGGGCAATGTAATTTGGAGTGAAAGAATTAGAAGTTGATACAGCTGGTTTATACATGCCTCTCCTGACATAAGACCTTTTAAAGCAAATAAACATTCTTCATTAGAATCCAGCTGGAAACTGGTCCAAAACATGAATGCAGAGCAAAGGTTCCCTCTGAAACAAAGGCAGCTGCAATGGCTCAAAATCAGCCTTGCTTTGGAGCTTCTCTCTCCATCTGTGAACTTTTGGAAAGGGACTTCCAAAAGGGACCAATGGATCTTGGCACTCTCAGGTTTATGAACAGCTCCTTTTCCAAAGGCACTTTCACATCTGTGACTTAATTTTATTCAGACTGCCCCTGGGAGTCAGAGAGGGACTGTTACTCTCAATTTGTAAATGGGAGGTTGTCTTGATCTTTCTTTGAGGAAATTAGACATAAATTACATATAGAACAATAGAGATTAGAATTCAGATCTCTTAAGTCAGTATAGGTTTGCCCTAAAGATGAATTTGAAAAATTTGAGAATTAACTTCAGTTTATTATGCCACTTTCTAAGTAACACAACCAAGGCTAGAATGCTATCCCTGCAAAAGGTGACTCAAAAAAACTCCCAAAAAACCAAACATGGAGTAGCCTAAAAAGTTGCTGGCTTAAAAGAAAAACTGGAGTACATTATAGAATGCAAAATGGATAATTTTGATTATATTAAGTTTAAAAATTTTTGTACAAACAAAACCAATGCAGACAAGAGAAGGGAAGCTGTAAACTGGGAAAAAAAAATTACATCCAAGGCTTCTGCTAAAGGCCTCATTTCTAAAATATATAGAGAATTGACTCAAATTTATAAGAATACAAGGCATTCCCCAATTGACAAATGGTCACAGAATATGAACAATTTCCAAATGGAGAAATTAAAACTATTTCTAGTCAGATGAAAAAATGCTCTAAATCACTATTGATCAGAGAAATGCTATTTAAGCTGTCTCTGAGATACCAGCAACACCACATACCTCTCAGATTGACTAAGGTGACAGGAAAAGATAATGATGAATGTTGGATAGGATATGGGAAAATTGGAACACTAACACTTTGTTGGTAGAGTTGTGAACTGATCCAATCATTCTGGAGAGTATTATGGAACTATGCCCAAAGGACTATAAAATGTGCATACCCTTTGATACAATAGTGACTCTACTGAGTCTGTATTCCAAAGCAATCATAAAAAAGGGAAAAGAATCCACATGTACAAAAATATTTGTAGCAGTCTTTATAGTAGCAAAGAACTCTAAACTGAGTGGATGCCCTTCATTTGGAAAAATAGTTGAATAAGTCGTGGTTTATGAATGTTATGGAATATTATTGTTCTATAAGAAATGATCAGCAGCTTGATTTTGGAAAGTCTTGGAGAGATTTACATGAACTTTGATGCTAAGTGAAGTGAGTAAGACCAAGAGATCCTTGTACATGGCAACAATAAGATTAAATGATGATCAATTCTGGATGTGGCTTTTTTCAATAGTGAGCTGATTCAGGCCCAGTAGTCTTTTGATGGAGAGAGCCATGTACAGTCAGAGAGAGGACTGTGGGGACTGAGTGTGGATCACAACATAATATTTTCACCTTTTTTTTAATTGTTAATTTTTTTTGCATTTAGTTTTCTTTCTCATTTTTTTTTCCTTTTTGATCTGATATTTCTTGTGCATGATAATTGTGGAAATATGTCTTGAAAAATTGTACACGTTTAATATCTATTGGATTACTTGCCATCCAGGAGAGGTGATAGGGAAAAGGGTGGGAAAAATTTTGGCACACAAGGTTTTGTAAAGATGAATGTTGAAAACTACCTATGCATATGTTTTGAAAATAAAAAGCTTTATTTTTAAAAAGTTGCTGGCTTAGAGACAGAATCTTATATGTGCTCTTGATAAATTATTTCACCTCTCTCAACCTCAGTTTTTTTAATCTATAAAATGTGGATAAGGATGTTCCTACTTGATAAGTCAGAAGTTTTTTTTAAGGATAAGTCATCAACTAGCATTGGTTGAGTATCTACTATGTGCCAAACCAGTGTCACTACTAAGTGATAGAAGTTTTTAAAAAGGACATAAGGTTAAAAAAAAAAAAAAAGTGCTTTGTAAACCATAAATACCAAGTAAATCGAAATATGCATTTTTAGGGGTTCACCTTTTAGAAATCAAGGATCACTGGCTTCTCAGTGGTGCTTATTTATAAAAATTCAATTTGCACTGTGCTTTTCTCAGCAAACAGTAACCATGTAAAATGAGGGGTACTTCTGTTGCAAAAATGGCCAATTCAAAGGAGCTTGATGATACTTGGAATGGGTCACATTTAGGATTCCATTTCTTTTTCTCAGGAGATGTCCAATCAATCTCTAGGCTTTCTAGAGAGCACAATGCCTGGGGGATGATTTGAACTTTTCCACTTTCAGAATGTCTGATAGTTTGAAAATTGTCGATTCTGTTGGGAATTTGAGGTTACAGGTTAAGCATGAGTTACTGTATCAACCAACGAGGAATTTCCTGAGCAGCTTGAACATGCTTGGAATTGTGTGTGTGAAGACAGAAGGGTGCAAACTCCTTGATAAACATAGCTAGAATTCTTGGTCACTCTAGCAGGGGCTGGAAATGATTTTTCCTTCATAGTCAGCTTTGAGGCTTCCCAGGAGACATGTCTTAAAATGATACAGGAAGGCCATAAAGGTCAAATGCCAAAGATAGTCTTTCACCTTTTACCTAGTATGTGGGCAGGAAATGTTATTTATTTACTTTTTTTTTTTAAACCTATTCTAGATTATATACAAGATTGTGGTGGAAAGCAAGGGTGGAGTAAGTGAATAAGATGAATAATTCTGAAAGTGTTTATATCTTTTTTTTTACAAGAGCTTACTTGCATTCAGGTCCCCCTCTTTAAACATATTGGCTGCATGACACAGGAAGCAGCTAGGTGGCTCAGTGGATAGAATGTTAGCCTTAGAGGCAGGAAGATCTAAGTACAAATCTGGCCTCAGATGCTTATAAACCGCTGGCCCTGTTAGCTCTAATCTACTGGAGAAAAAAAAATGGCAAACCACTCTAATATCTTGGCCATGAAAATTCTTCATGACCCCATTTGGAGTTTCTCAGCAAAAATATTGTAATGTTTTGCTTTTTGGTTTTGTTCTCTAGCTCATTTTACAGATGAGAGAATGGAGACAAATAAAATTAAGGCACTTGCCTGGAGTCATACTAGTTTCTGAGGTTAGATTTGAACTCAGGTAAATGAGTCTTCCTGACTCAAGACCCCACTATCTATACATGACCCCACCTACCTGTCCCTGTGGGGAGTATCATCCATGGGCTCAGAAAGAGTTGGACATGACTAAACAACTACATATGACATTGTCAAGTCAATTTTCTATCAGTTGTAGAGAGGTGTTGACCTGAATTAGTAGAGGGAATTTACTCCTTCTTATACCAATGAAATCACAAATTCTTGTCCCTGTCCATTTGTACTTAAATTTAAATATGAATCCATCTAATACTATGGAATGGTTATAATTTCAAACTATACACACACACACACATACACATGATGATCTAACTCAAAGAGCAGAAAATTGACTTCACTTCCCTAACCAATCTCTAAATTCAGACTTCTTCCTTCATGTTAGAGACAAATAGCATCACCTCTCAGACTAAGGTAATGGAACAGCCTTAACTGAGATTTAGGTTTATTTTATGATCTTGTTATTAGTTATTTATGCTTTCCCTAAATAGACAGTAATCACATATTTTGGTTTGAAAATATTAGTGATGAAGTGGGCTGTAACTGAGGAAATAAGACTGCATTCACTTAGTGAAAAACATGAAAAACATCAACAAAATAGAAGATTTATAGTATAGTTAGTGTAGTATATATATATATATATATATATATATATATATATATATATAGCATAGTATAGATGTCAAAAATAGAGCACATAAAGATGAGATGAAACATGGCCCCTGTCCTTGGGTAACTTTACATCCTAATAGATAGGATACAAACACAGAGATATAAGATATCATATTATATGACAAAGGCATCCAAGAACTATAAAAGAAAGTGCTCTTGTAGGACTGAGAGGGAAGGTTGCTACTGACCTCAGGAATCAGAAAGGACTACAGAAACTTAGTTGGAAATAATTAAGTATGTATGGGACATTTCTTTTTTATCATTGACCACCTTGGGTATATGCTTAGCAATGAGGTCTCTGAGTCAAAGGATCTGGACATTTTCCACCATGTTTTTTGAGCATAATTCCACATTGCCTTCCAAAATTGTTGGACAAATTCACAGCTTCTTCATTTGTGCTTTAGAGGGCTTCTCTTTGCTCAACCCCTTCAGGGTAAACGTTTCTCATCTTTTTGATATCTTTTCTAATTTGCTGTGTGTGAAGTAAAACCTAAGCATTCTTTTCATTTTTATTTCTGTTATTAATGATTTGGAGGAGTCTTTTGCATCAGAATAGTTTTCAATTGTTTTGAAAATGGTTATCTTTTGACAATATGTTCAGTGGGAAATGATTTTTGATTTTATATATTTGTGCTAGTTGCTTAAATATCTTAGACAGCAGGAGCTTATAATAAGTATGTGATACATGGATAGAATTCTTAAAGAAATATATGTATATATGCATGTATGTACACACATAAATGTATATGCATTGTATGTATACACATGTATGTGTACACATATATACATGTACATGTGTATACATGCACATTCCCTTCTATCAGCCCTCAAAAGTCACATAAACAGTTTATTCCTCCATTATTATTGTTATCATTTTCACCCCATTCTTAAGTGATCATATTAATCTGCATTTAGAATTTTTATCATTTGCTTATCATGGCCAAGAAGGTAAATGGCTATTTGCAAGGCCATAATGAATTGTTAAAATATTCCTGCTTGATTAATATTTGAGGAAAAACTCTATATAAATGGTTTGTTGTTGTTACTAACATGACTGAATAAATGGCTTAGAAACTTGCCATTTGTTATTATAATTGTTATAATAACAAATAATATTTGTTATTACTTAGTCCAACTTTACTTTTTCCATATGGCATGAGTAGAGCTAACTCAAAGGTATTTCAGATAGTGTACACCTTGAATGAATCTATTTATCATTCCTAGCACGCACATAATTAATTTTCAGTGTCTCTTCAATTTCCCCATATTTAGATGGCCTGCCACCCCTTTATATAAGTACCTCCCACTGAGTCTTGATGTAGAAGGGGCACTTCTTATTATTATTTTTTTTTTCTTCTTATTGTCCACTCCATTCAATCTTCCTTTGAGGCAGCTGGGCAAGGTTATTGCAGTTCATCTTGGGCTGCTTTGTGAAAGATTTCCAAAATGGAGTTTTTGGAACTAATTCTGTTGGTATAGCTACTTGCACTAAAAGGAAGGCCTTGATGTGAAAAGGAGGAGGTTTTTTGTTTTGTTTTGTTTCTTTTAGTTTCTGATGCAACTGATTAATGACTTCACTATCAGGCTAGACCTTAGACAACTATGTATATACTCTGAGAGAAGTTTCATTTCACATTGAGATTGATGGTATTAATTCTAGTAAGGCTGGAGCAAAAGCAGATTCTAGATTTCGATCCTGAAGGGACCTTCAAAGATTTCTAGTCTAGTCTAGTTTAGTCTAGTCTAGTCTAGTCCAAATTCCTCATTTTATAGATGAGGAAACTGAGGTTTAGACAGTAAGGTTATGGGACAGCTACATAGTACAATAGATAGAACAACAGCCCTTGTGTCAGGAAAACCTGTGTTCAAATCTAGCCTCAGACACTTCCTAACTGTGTGACTCTGGGCAAATCATTTAACCTTGATTGCAAAAAGAAAGGAAGAAAGAATAAATAATAAAGTGACTTGTCCAAAATCATAGAAGTAGAAAGTGACATTTGTCCTTAACAATTTGAAGAACAAGTTCCATTTTAAGAAACATAATTTATTGGAAAATTATGGTATTTTCTTTGTATCAGCCAACTCATTAGAAGCTGGATCCGAATATCCATATGAGGACATTTAACCAACTTAGTCAAGGCTGACTAGTGATGATTTGTAGTACTCATCTGCTTCATCTAACTTCATTTAAAACTAGCTCATTAAAGAGGATGAATTAATCAAGAAACATTAAGTGCCTACTATATGCCAGACACTATTCTAAGCTCTGAAAATACAAATAAGAAAGATAGATTATCCCTACCCTTAAGAAACTTAAAATCAATTAGGGGAGATAGCATGCCAAAAAAAATAGATTTAAAACAAGCTACATACAGAATAAATCAGAGTTAATTAACTGAAGAAAATCATTAGAATTAAAAGGGATTGAGGAAGGCTTCCTGTAGAAAACAGGATTCTACCTGTGACTTAAGATTAGTAGTAGATGGGAGGGGGAAGAGTGTTTCAGGACTGGGGCACAGTCAAAGAAAATCCTCAGAGTTCAAAAAATGGAATGTCTTTTTACTTAGAGTCAATATTTGGTAATTTGAAGTATGCTGCCTTTTCCATCTAACTTAATTTGTATGCTTATCAAAGACAATCTTGGGAATGATTCTCACTTCAAAACCCTATCTTCCATCCAGCTGCTTTCTTCCTCTCTCTGCCCTCCCTCTCTCTTCATGTGCATTTGTGTGTGTTTAAAGTAGAAATCCAGAAATGGTTTTGAGGGACAGAGGCTTATAATCGTGGATTAAATAAAAATTATAAGGAATTTGTTTAATACTGTTTGGGGCAATTGCACCTACCCAAACCACTCCAAATGATGTACAGAAAGAATTTATTAGAATCTCGAGAACTGGACCGTCCTGGCCTGTGGGCCCAAAAGGACAGCAAAGATACCCACAGGAGGAGAGTCATTCATTTGAAGATGCTTACAACTTTTATACATTTCAGACAAAGAACTCCCCAAATCCCACCCTCTATAGGTTGTGATTGGTTACATAAACCTTTATCTCCCTATTTGGTCAGTGGAATACAGTGAAAAAGGTGATATACAGCTTTGGATGCTTAATTCCTTCTTTTGACAATGGAATGCAGTCCAGGTCTCATCTAAAATCACGTGACTGGGGCCTATAGGCCTGATCTACTTTAGTTAACAGTCTCTGATCAATATGTGCTTAATCTGTAAATTCTTCACCTTTCCACACAATACCAAAGCAGATAGTTATCTGAGACCAAGGATTTCCATTTAGCACCAGATAAAGGCCTTAAAAATAATAATATACTTCATTTAGGGACCATCTATGATTTTCATTAGCTTCCTCTAGACAAGTTCATGACTGAACATAAATCTGCTTGTGTCAAGGAGAGGCTTCCATCAGCATCACTTTATCAGCAAGTGGAAACAGAGAATGCAATAAAAGACCCTAAAGTGCTGAAATGAATCAGATAGTAGAAAAGAACATCTAGATTATACACTCTTGCCATCTGCACAACATAACTGCCGCCCAGTTTTTTCCACTCAGACTAGTATCCTGAGGACAGGAACTCCAGAATCGACTTCCCAGCTCCTGGAGGATCTGTTGCTAGTAAGGCTGATTGATGATTAAATGACTAAATAATAGAAAACTTACCTAATTCATTATATCTAACCAGACCCAGAGGAAACCAGACTGTTCTTCATGTCCATTCATTTATATATATCCATATCATTTTACTATCAATCCCATTGCAGTACTACCCTCCTACATCCCTTTTTACATCTTGCTTTTGTCTTGATAATCAAATAAATAGTACCATTGTTTTGGAGAAAAGTGTTAACTAATTACCCTAAGAATGAGTAGATTTGCTATTGCTGTGACTCTCTTGAGCAGAACTCTTTTCCTTGGTCCTTAGATGGTTTCTTAGATGTATCTCCTGTTAGAAAGGAAAATTCCTAGAAGAAATTTTTACTATTTTTAAAAAAATAAATGTATTTCTAGGGCTTGGTCAGGCAACAGGCAACAAACATTTATTAAGTGCTTATTACGTACTAGGTATTGTGCTAAACACTCAGGATTCAAATAAAAAAGAAAAAAAAAAAAAAAGGTTCCTGGCCTCAAGAAGCTTACAGTCTAATGAGGAAGACAATATGTCATTATGTAAAACAACTATGTACAAATATATATGAAGTATTAACTGAAAGCATTATCTGAGGGAAGGAATTAACATTAAGTAGGCATGAGAAAGGTTTCTTGCCTCGCCCGTGAGGCAGAGTGTGTGGACCCTGGAAGAAAAGAAATAAAAGCAAGAGACAGGGACGGTGAGGAATGGAGGCAAGACAAAACAATCTGATCAAGCCTCCATTTAATGAGTGCAATAGTACAGGTACATATAGCAGTAGGAAAGGAAGCAGGATTGTATAAACTTAGTACAGGGTGGGGGTCCTAGACAAAGGATTGGTTTTCCGCCCAAGGATGAGCTGATCAGGTGTCTTTGGTCATTTAGGAAACTCCAGGATGCGATTAGGAGATGCCTAGATATCTGCCTATTCAAGGTTAGGGCAGCCTTTGGTCATGTAGGAAACTCCATGATGTGATTAGGAGATACCTAGATATCTGCCTATTCAAGGTTAGGGCAGTCTTTGGAATGTGGCCTTATCACTTGTATGGCCTTATCACCTGTAGATTAGTGCTGGCTCCCCACAGTTTCTTGCAGAAGGTAAGATTTTAGTTGACACTTCAAGGAAACCATGGAAACTAGGAGGCAGAGATAAGGAAGAAGAGTATTCCAAGTATGGACTACAGCTGGTGAAAATGGAGGTGTGAAATAAGATGATGAGTTTCTGGTACACAGTAATTGCTTGATAAATGTTTTTGTTTTTATTCAATTTATTTATTCATGGAGCCAAAGAAGATGCCTAGAAGAAACAGAATAGAGGTTTTATGCATAGAAAAAATCTGTAAGAGATGGAACTATCACCAGAGGACATAAATTGCTCTGCAGGGTTGGAGACATGAGTGCCCACTCACCAATGTTTCTACTTGTATGTTCTGGTCCCTTGGATTCTTTGCCTACTCCTTTTCATGCATGTTCCCTGGACACATGTATCCCCTGTCATTATTGTCCATCTTATTTTCCTGGATATATACTTGTTCTATAATTGTATCCTTCCCACTATCAGGGTGAATTTAAACCTCATGTGAATGAAGGTTTAGGCTGTTTGATTAAATGTCTTTTATTTTGAATGAATTTGTTCCTTGACTTGTGAAAATAAACCTATTGGTAGGAGCTCAAGAGTTACTGTATATATGAGTAGCTACTGACTTAGAATGCCTTGAATGTGCAGGTGTTACATAGTATTTAAGGTCTACAAATGCTTTCCTTGTTGTACAATTATATTCATTTTACAGTGAAGGAAAGAATCTCACAGTGGTTAAATATATGCTCACTTGCCTATGAACATATAACTGATGATATCTGAGGCTGGCATCTGACACCAGAGACACCATATCTCTTGACTCCAAGTTCTTTCCACTATACCATGTTGCCTTTCAAATTCTGTGGTATAGAGTTTCTTTGAAATTAAAAAAAATTTATTTGATCCTACCTTTTGCTCTATCATTTAATTGGAATGTCAAAGCAGATGCTGGAAAGTTGAATTGACTTGAATTTCTTCCTTGAGGAGGAAACCATATGCCTTTGAAGACTGGACATGTCTCTTCACAGTGTTGCAAAATAAAGCTATATGTAAGCCCCAGAATGCTGTGCTGCTGAAGACTACAGCTCCCACCACCTGCAAATTAACTTGGGAATGAACAGATGGCTGAAGGTCAATTGGAAAACTCTTGTAGCCTTGGAAAATGATAAGAGGTACTTGGCAATTCAGAGACATTCCTACTTAATGCCCATGCAGACATGACTTAAAATGATGTTGGCTGGGATTTTGTCATTGGCTTCAGGCATCACACTACTTCTCATTTCCCCAAATATCTGCCATTGCTAGAAGTGGATACTCTGTTATTTTGGATGAAGGAATTCCAGAATGGATTGACATGTGTGTGGTAATCTTATGAAGATTGTCAGACCTCTGAATTACAACCAGGTCTCACCTTTTAATGTTGGGAGAGAAAGGAGGGTGGGAATTAGGAATGGCCTTTCCTTCCATATCTACAATTTTCATTCTACATAAAAGAAGTAAGGTCTAGGTTTTCCTGTTTTCCTTGCTGGCAATTACTTTGAGCAATATAGTAGTAAATGTTAGTTATTATAATCAACCTAATAAAAAAAGCAATTCCTAAATATATAAATATGTATATATGTATGTATATATTTTTCCCCAAAAGGTCAGAATGCCTCTCCAAAATCTTTTCTCCAAAGATGCTTTAAATCACTATTGATCAGAGAAATGCAAATTAGGACAACTCTGAGATACTACTACACACCTCTCAGATTGGCTTAAGATGACAGGAAAAGATAATGATGAATGGTGGAGGGGATGTGGGAAAACTGGCATACTAATAACATTATTGGTGGAACTGTGAACATTCTAAAGAACATTTTGGAACTATGTTCAAAAAGTTATCAAATTGTGCATATCCTTTGATCCAGCAATATTTCTATTGGGCCTATATCTCAAGGACATCTTAAAGGAAGGAAAGGGATTCACATGTATAAAAATGTTTGTGGCAGCCCTTTTTGTAGTGGCCAGAACTGGAAACTGAATGGATGCCCATCAATTAGAGAATGGCTGAATAAGTTGTGGTATATGAATGTTATGGAATATTATTGTTTTATAAGAAATGATCAGGAGTATAATTTTAGAGAGGCCTAGAGAGACTTACATGAACTGATGCTCAGTGAAATGAGCAGAACCAGGAAATCATTATACATGGCAACATCAGTATTATTCGATGTTGAATAATTCTGATGCACATGACTCTTTCCATCAATGAGATGACTGATGCCAATTCCAATGATCTTGTGACAAAGAGAGCCATCCACACTCAGAGAGAGGACTATGGATCACAACATAACATTCTCACTCTTTTTGTTGTTGTTCACTTGCATTCTGTTCTCTTACTCATTTACTTTCCTTTTTGATCTGATTTTTTCTTATGCAGCAAGAGAATTGTATAAATATGTTTACACATATTGGATTTAACATATATTTTAACATGTTTTGCATATATTGGATTGCTTGCCATCTAAGGGAGGGGATAGGAGGAAGGAGGGGGAAATCTGAAACACAAGATTATACAAGGGTCAAAGTTGACAAATTATCTGTGCATTTATTTTGAAAATAAAAACTTTAAAAATTAAAAAAAGAAAGAACTGATACACAGAAGTACAGATAGTATTCATAGATAGATAGGATGCAGTTCCCCAACTTAAAATGCAACAAAAATAAATAAATAAAACTAAGCTGAAAAAAAGAAAAAAAAAACAAAATCTTTGCTCCAGCTTCATGTTCATAGTTCACATCAGTTCAGTATAATTTAAAGATCATTTTTATCATGTTAGCAGAGCTTAGACTAATCTCATTCTGATTATTCAAAATTACATTTCCCATTCTAAAAATGCAGATTAAACCAATTGCCTTCTCTTTATTGCTTATCCAATTTGTTGTTTCTCTTCAAAGCCTCCTTGATTGAAAGGCCTTCTTTTTATTTCTTTTCCTTTGTTGCACTGAGTGTCATAAGATATTCAGTAAACCCCAGGATACATTTTATGAATGAGGACTATGGTGAACATAACATTATCATCTCATTTGGGCATGGAGACATTCAAAATTCTCCCTGAATAACCACTGTTTTGGCTGGTGGTGGCAGTCTGATACTGCTGCTCACAACCATGAATACATTTTCATTTTCTTTCTTCCTTAATAAGCTTTTGACAAACAGCTTTAATGTATGACACCTGTATATGAAGGAATTGGCCCCCTCCCACCAATAACACCAATAACTAAGTTCCCACTTCCTCTCTGAAGGGATTTTAAAATAGAAATCAGAATGCAGCATAGGTATATATTTTTTACATTCTCAGAATTTCAGATTCAAGAAGTATTGAGAGCAGAATTCGAACTTAAATCTTTGGGTTTTACATCCAAAGTTGTTTAAATTAGTTCATATACAGTACTATTTGAAAGTATTTCAATTCTAGTACTGGATAAGCACTGACCTTTATGTTCAGATTTAAAGTTTATTAGGCAGATAAAGTCTTAATTTAGTATCAGAAGTTTTAGCATAAGAAGTTAGAATATAGTGTCTTACCTCCCAAATTACCTTATACTGAATGTTTTTCTGTCTGTGAATGTGTTAAGTTTATACTTATGTTGTGTGTATATATATATATATATATATATATATATATATTAATGTACTAGTTTTCTACACTGTTAAGGTGTAAGCTCCTTGTGAGAGGGGATTATTTGATTCTTTGTATTAGTAACCTTGGTATTTAATGGTGGCTGTCACATTTGTTCAGTTATTTGAGTTTTTGTGAGCCTAACTGGGCTTTTATTGGCAAAGATACTGGAGTGGTCTGCCATTTCCTTCTGCATCTTATTTTACAGAAAAGGAACTGAGGCAAATGAGGTTATGTGACTTTCCTAGGATCACACAACTAATAAGTGTCTGAGGACAGATTTAAATTTAGGAAGAGGAGTCTTCTTGACTCCAGTCCTGACATTCTATATTCACTGTACCATCCAGCTGCCCCAATATTAGATAGGTAATCAACAGTTTTTGGTTGACATAAGAGGCCCTCCAATCACATTCTCAATAAGTGGACCTCCAAATTTTGCTTGAAATACTTCCAGTCTTAGATTGCTTACCTTGTCTCTTGAAGGCTGTGACTGAATTCTACTTTGATCAATTTTTCAATTTGTAAAAACTTTGGATGTAGTCCCCCCCAAAGAGCAGTATTTTGTTTAAAGGGCAATCAAATTAATTACAGAGGTTCATAGCTAGAAGTTTGGCCACTACATGATGAATTCTTTGGTCATAGCAACTTGTGAAACAAATTAAAATATAAAATGTACTTAAGTGAGAGATTTTTAACTTGGCATCTATTGAATTGATGGGCAACAATGAATGGATTTTAGGGAGTCTGCAAAGTTGGAAAAGAAAAAATTACATCTTTGTTTCCCCTAACCTCTTCCTGACATTTAGCATTCCTTTCAATTATTTTAAAATGTAATTCTGGAAAGGGGTGCTTAGATATCACTAGATTGCCAAAGGGATCCACGTCACAAAAGAACTTAAAAATCCCTAGATCTAAATTTTATATAACTTTCCTTTCTGTTTGTCAATCTTCATTTTTCTTGATGTCTCTGTAATTTTTGATACTATTGATCAATTTCTCATTCTTTTTTCTCTCAGTTTTTGTGACACTGCTCTCTTCTGTTTTTCATCCTATCTATCTGATTGTTCTTTTTCAGTTTCTTTTGCTGAATGTTTACTTAGATTATACCTGATAATTATGGGCAACTCCTGAGGATCTCTCCTAGACCCTACTCTCTTATTCCTCTATATTATCTTGATTGATGCTCTCAATAGCTCCCATGTGCTATAAAAATGACTCTCAAATTATCCAACCCTAACTCTATTTTGATCTCCAGTCTCACAGCTCTAGTTCTATATTGAACATCTAAAATAGGACATCTGAAATATCTCAAAGACAAACTGAAGTCAGTATCTTTCCCCTTCAATCGATCCCTTTTCTTAACTTCCCTATTATAAAGGGCACCAGCATCGTCCCATTTACCCAGATGTATTTCCTAAGTGTTACCTACTCGGTTCTTCACTCTTACCCTCCATTTTCTTCTTCCCCTCCCCAACATTCATATTTTATTATTAAATCTTTTCATTTTAAAAACATCAATAATTTTCAACATACACCCTTGCAAAACCTTGTGTTCCAATTTTTTCCCTCCCTTTCCCCTACCCCCTTCCCTAGATGGCAAATAATTTAATACATGTTAAACATGTGCAATTTTCCCATACATGTTTCCACAATTATCATGCTGTACAAGAAAAATCAGATCAAAAAGGAAAAACATGAGAAAGAAAACAAAATGCAAGCAATCAACAAAAAAGCATCCTCATTGTATTCTAGACTCTGGGTGCAGGTGGTTTTCTTCATCATAAGACCATTTCACCCTCCATTTTCTATTCATTTTCTATCAGGTACCAAATCCAATTGATGCTATATTCTTTTTTTTTTTTCTTTTTTTTTTTTTATGAGGCAATTGAAGTTAAATAACTTGCTCAGGATCACACAGCTAATGAGTATTAAGTGTCTGAGGCAAATTTGGGTCTCCTGATTTCAGAGCCAATGCTCTATTCATTGTGCCATCTGGTTGTCTCTGATTCTACATTCTTAGTATCTCTCATTCTCTTCCCTGACCCTTCTATCCTGTGACACTGCCACCATCCTAGTGCATACTTCATCATCTCATACCTGGATTATTTCAAGAGTCTGGCTGATTTATCTTCTTGTCTGTTGTCTATCCCAACTCTACTTTATCCTCTACTTAGCTTCTGAGATATTCCTAACATTATATCTTACATATCCATATACATTCTATGATTCAGTGACACTGAGCTCTTTGTTATTGCTTGCACACTATCTCCTGACTGTATTTTCACAGGTTGTCTCATATGTCTTGGAATTCTTTTCCTCTTCATTTTTATCTCCTGGTGTCCCTGTCTTCCTTCAAATCTCAACTAAAATCTTACCTTCCAAAAGAAGCTTTTCCCATTTACTGCTAGTGACTTCTCTCTGAGATAAGCTCTAATTTGTCTTGCCTCAATTTTATTTATTTATTTTTTTCTCAATGGCATTTTATTTTTCCCAATTACATGTATAGATAGTTTTCAACTTTAGTTTTTGTAAGATTTTCAGTTTCAAATTTTTCTTTCCCTCCCAAGACAGCAAGCAATCTAATACAGGTTAAATATGTACAATGATTTTTTTAAATTTAAGCTTTTTATTTTCAAAACATATGCAAGGATACTTTTTTTTTCATTGTACAAATTCTATTTTTCAAGGAGTTGTTTTCTTTTTCCATTTCACAGATTCTGTTTTTCAAGAAGTTATTTTCTCTTTGAAATGTGCCACAAGCAATAAAAACAGACAATGGTCCTGCTTATACTTCGAAACATTTTGCACACTTTTGTGCACAGTATAAGATTTTACACACCACGGGCATACCTTTTAATCCTTAAGGACAGGCAATAGTGGAGAGGAGAAACAGAGATATTAAGACACTACTCCAAAAACAAAAGAAAGGGGGAGCGGAGTATATTTCCATTTTGTCGTCTATTTTGTAAAGAGGTATATGCTTTTTCATTCCACTAAATCTATTTATAAGGAGTTTTCTTCAGACAATTTCTGTGTTTCCTTTTCCAAACCCTCTTGCAAAGTTCTCATTTTCTTTCTCCATTTTTCTTCTCTCTTTTAAGATCCTTTTTGAATTCATCCAAAAGAGCCTTGTTAGATGGGAACCAATTCATATCACCTTTTGGGGCTTCATCTGGGGATGATCTGTTTTTGGTGTCCTCAGGGTTTGAAATCTGTTTACTTTCTTCAAAAAATTATCTATGGTCAGAGTTCTTTTTGCTTTTTTTGCTCATTTTTTTTTTTTTTTTTAAAGATTGAGGTCTATTTTTAGGGTAAAAGTGAGATTGTCCAAACTTCTTCTACAGACAACAGGCTGCGAGCTACTAACTTCCAGTGCTGGGTGGGCATGGCCACGTCCTGATATTCTGGGGTTCAGGGGCTCACTATTTACCTTTTGTATTTGTTTTTGAATGTCTTACAGCTAATCTGCTGATCTACTGGCTTGCAAGCAGGACAGAGTAACCAATACTGCTGTATATTCCTCCCCATAGCTTCCTCAGGGCACAGAGCCAACACCACCCTGAGTCTCTGCACTGCCTGCTTTTTTGGGGGGGAGGAGGCCTGCTCTAAGCTGCCTGTGCTTGGCCAGCCTCCTATGTGCCCAATTGAAGATCTTTGCAATTTCTAATTATCTTCTGCAGGAAATTTGTTGAACTCCAAATATTTGTGGATTCCATTACTCCAAAACCAGTTCAGGGGTTAATTTGCTGTTAATTTGAGGAATATAGGGACAGCTCAGAAAAAGATGTGTCTCCTCTCCTCCATCTTGGCTCTACCCTGTGCAATCATTTTAAACGTATCTTCATATTAGTCATGTTGTGAAATAAAAATCAAAACAAAAGAAAAACCATCACAAGTAAGAAAACAAACAACAATAACACAAAAAAAGGTGAAAATAGTATGCTTTGATCCACACTCAGTATTCATAGTACTCTCTCTGAATGCAGATCGTATTTTCCATCCCTAGTCTATTGGAGTTGAGACAGCATATTATTTGTAAAGGGACTCAAAGGTAGATCTTATTTATATATAGCTGCTTGCATGTTTTCTATCTCTTTAGACTGTGAGTTTCATATCCCCAGTACTTTAAGGATAGTAGCCATTTAATGAATATTAGTTAACTTGATTACAATGAGTGATTGTGGCAGAATGATAGAAGAGGGAATAAAATATTTTAATAATCATACAGGATTTGTTGTTGTTGTTCAGTCATTGCAGGTATGTCTGACTCTTTGTTACTCTATTTGGGGTTTTCTTTTTCCCCCCCACTTAATAATATTTCCCCTTTACCTAGTTACACATAAAGATAATTTTCAAAATTTATTTTTGTAAGATTTTTAGTTCCATTTTTTTTCCTTTCTTCCCTCTCCCTTCTTCAAGACAGAAAGCTTTCTGATGTATGTTATGCATGTACAATCATGTCAAACATATTTACATATTATTCCATATATTCTATATTATTGAAGTCCATGTAAAAGAAATATTAGAACAAAAGGGAAAAACCACAAGAATGGCAAAAAAAGTAAAGCTTTTATGCTTCAATCTTCATTCAGTCTCCATAGTCCTTCTTCTGACTGTGAATAGCATTTTCTTTCACAATTCTATTGTGATGTATTGCTGAGATGGGCTAAGTCTATCATTGTTGATACTCAATGTTGCTGTTACCATGTACAATGTTCTCTTTGTTCTGCTCACTTCACTCAGCATCAGTTCATATAAGTTTTTCCAGGTTTTTCTGAAATCTGCCTGCTCATCATTTCTTATAGAACAATAGTGTTCCATTTTATTAATATACCACAATGTATTTAGCCATTCCCCATAGTCCTTCAATTTCTAATTCTTTGTTACCAGAAAAAAGAACTACTACAAATATTTTTGTACATGTAAATTCTTTTTCCTTTTTTATGATCTCTTTGAGATACACACTGAATATTGGTATTGCTAGATCAAAGAATATGAGCAGTTTTATAGCACTTTGGGTATAATTCCAAATTGTTCTCCAAAGTGGATCAATTCACAACTGCATCAATAGTACATTAGTATCCTGTTTTTCCCCACACTCCCTCCAACATTTATTTTTTTCCATTCAAGGTTTTCTTGATAGAGATACTGGAGTGGTTTTCTATTTCCTACTATAGCTCATTTTGCAGGTGAGGAAACTGAGGCAAATAAACTTAAGTGAATTGTCCAGGATCACAAAGTTAGTAAGTGTCTAGGGACAGATTTGAGCTCAGGAAGAGAAGTCTTTCTGACTCCAATCCTGGATTGTGCCACTGTAATTGCTCCAATTCAGTTTTAACTTACCAGTAAACATTAACTTAATTGTTCATATTCTAAATGGGAAGTCCTTATCTAATGACCTATGACCAGAAGTACTGAAGAATTTTAATACTGATATGCCCTTTATAAGTGAAAGTCGAAGATATAAGTAGATGACAGATAAATAAAAGTATATTTGACAGTTTCCTTTTGGAGAGATTATTCAAGAGGTTGTTGCAGTTGGTTTGATAGTTCATGAAATGCTTTGTTATCTTGTTTTGCAAGACTTATGATGAATGTAAGTATAAACACCACTACAAGGATGACTGTAGCTTATGCATCAACATCAGGATGAAAGAAGTAGAAAATTTCTGTCAAGAACTCACTAAAGTCCTCCAAACTAAGTCAATGTATATGTTAATGGTTGAGTGAAAAGAATTGCCTGAAAGTTTTAATAATTACTAACTCATATCTCTACTTTCTCATTTCTATAAAATTTCTACCTACATGTACATTTAGATGATACTGTGTGAATATTTGAGAAGGGAATAGGCAGCTTTTCCAAACAATTTTTAGAGCAGTTTATATCTTTACAGTCACATAGTTGATTGAAAGATTAAGAAAAAACAAAGTTTTATTATATTTGTTGTCAGTTGTTATTAAAGCATTTGGTTTAATAAAACAAAAACATTCCTAAAGGCTTTCTTCTAATGACATTTCTGCTAAGCATGTGCTAACACTACACAATAATCCTTGATATTCTAGTATCCTACAGGGTACAAAAAAATAACAACAAAAAATAGATAATTACAACAATAATACCTTTATTCAATTAGCTTCTGATTAGCCTCCAATTATCACTATTGAGCAAGATATAAAACAAAAAGAGCTCTATCTGAAAAAAGTAATAACCAATATCAAGAAGTATGCTGAGGATCCATTGCAATAGAGATTCTTTATAGGTGATTAATGAAAAGAATCCAGATGTTCTTAATTGAGGATGAAATTGAGATGATAATATCAAGCCCTGGAACATTGCAGAGCCTTCTGGGTCAATTCAGACAATGTGATTTCCCAGGAAAGCTGGAAACATGTATCTCATTAGTGTAAAGTTTGCAGATGTTGGATTAGTTCAGCATAGAAGAAATAAAAATATAGAGAATCCATTCTGAAATTCTGTCCTCCAATTGCATCATGGTCTGTTTATAGGTTAAGAAAAGGTTCAGTACCAAGAAGTAGGATTTTAAGAGATACCCACTAGAACCCCTTTTAGAGGAGAAAATAATTGTTTTATTATTAATGTATAAATTTAAATATTCAAAGAAGACCAAAATTTACATAAATTTTGAACCAGGGCTTAGGCCTGGAGGCATCTCCATATAGGAAAATTTTCTCCAGAATTGAAAAACACAATTATGAGAAGGAAATGAAATTTTTATGTTTCCTTTTTTCTTATGTAGAAGACAAAGGTGTAGTCAAACTTTTAAAATTAATTATTTCAGTAGATACATGAAAAACATGTTGAATCACACAATTCCTTTGTGAAAAAGTTTACACAAGGTAAATAGATTGAATAGTTTGGTCCAGATATGGATTTTTTTAAACATTTGTCTGGATGTATTTATATGGATGCTTATGTATAAATCTACATATACATACATATGTATGTTATATTTATATATACAGCGTGTTCCAAAGCTCTTAGTGAAGTTTAAGTTTTAATACTTTATAATTATACTAAATTTTAGAATACCCTGCATATAAGAAAAAGTGATAGAGTTAACATGGATTCATGAAGGTTTAAAGAACCTTAGGAATTCATTTTATGGAGAGTATTGATGTCAAGAGTGGTGACTTGATTTGCCTTAAATCCATAGCCAATTAGTGGTAAATCTAAAACTAGATCCATGTCTCTGGACCTCTAATACATTGAAAACTAAAAGAATTGTGTGTATTTTGTGTATCAAAAATTAGTGAGAAAAAGGCTTAAATGTAGCTAGATGATGTTTCTGGTTAACTCTTGTTCTAATAATATGTACACACACACATTTTGCAAATACGCTTAGATTGATTTATTTTTTTTTCTTTTAATTGTTGCATTTTTCAAAGAAATAACATAATTGACAGAGTATATTTTATGATTCAATTAGTATTGGAAGACATATTATTGGGACCATAAAGTCAATGAGATGCTGCTGTCCATCTGATGACAAAATAACAGCATTTCAGGGAGTATCTCATATAATGTATAGCATGTTTCTAGAAGGTAATAAACCTACTTATAAAAAGCTGAACTTGAAAATCTAATAATAACAAATATTGCTTCTCCATAGAATAATAAGATCATGGATAGGGATTTGAAAGAAGACTTAGAGACCATTTAGTCTTACCCATTTATTTTGTAAATGAAGAAAATAGTGCTCAATATGTTTTAAGGTTTACAATAGTCTTTACATAGATAATTTATGAGGTGATGTCTGTGTGACCTTGGGAAACTTACCCTCTTGAGGACTTCTGTTTCCTCACTTAGAAAATGAGAGATTTAGATTAAATGAATTTCTATGGTTTCCTTCAACTTAAGTCTATATGGTATTAATAATATTTGAATGCAATTCAGCAAATATTTATTAAGTGCTTATTTCTGGTTAACTCTTGTTCTAATAATATGTACATGGACACATTTTGCAAATACACTTAGGTTGATGTATTTTTTCTTTTAATTGTTGCATTTTTTGTTGCAAGGAAGGCACTATTCTAAGGATTGGAAATACAAAGACAAAAATGAAATATTTACTGTCCTCAAAGAACTTAAATTTTTTTCTGGAAGATAAATAACACACACATACATATACTTCAATGTAAAATATGTACAGCTTCATTTCAGGAGGGATAGAACACTAAAACTCACATAAACACACATATATAAACACACATAAACAGCTCTTCCCAAAAGGAAATTTTTTTGGTGCTGGATTTTGCAACAAAATTCTGATTCTTGACCTGTAGAAACCAGACCTGCAAGAAAGAAAGAGGTAGCTTAAAACCACATGCAGCAAATTCAAGGTTTGGGGCATTTTAACTGGAAGATCCTGATTAGGAATACTTTGAACAGGAAAATTGATGTATGTTGGAAAAGTAGCTAGGGATTCCACAAGGTGGAGATGAAAAGGGAGAATCACTGTTACAGAAGCAAGAAGGAAGTAGATTAAATGGAATGTGCAAGAAATATGCACCGTCAATTTGATTGTCACGTAGTATGTATAAAAAAGATGGATATGAAATGAGACTGGAAAGATAGGGTGCCATATGATGGAGGGATTTAAATACAAGGCTAAAGAGTTTGTATTTTATTTTAAAAATAATAGGGAGCTCCTGAGGAACTTTGTTTGAGAAAGAAGTAATATTGTTAGATCTGTGTTTTAGGAATATCACTCTGGCTGTTGGATGCAAAGTGGATTGGAGGAGTAGGACACTACAAACAATTAGGAGGCTATTGGCAATAGTACAAAGGGGAGGTGATGAGAGCATGAACTAAGGTAGAATATGTAAGTAAGGAGAAAGAAAGTAGTGACTGTGAGAGAATGTTGAGAATAATTTGCTGAGGTTCTGAGTCTGGGTACCTGCAAATAAGGTGATACCTTTGATGGAAACTGAGAAGCTTAGAAGAAGACCAGGATTGAGGAAGAAAATGATGAATTCTATTTTGAACACATTGAGCTTCACATACCTATGGACAGCTAGGTGGAGATGTACGGCTAGCATTATATAATCGTAAATCATTTTGTTTGTGTCTGATCCTTGTGATCCCTGTGATCCCTTAGTGTTTTCTTGGCAAAGATATTGAAGCAGTTTGCTATTTCCTTTTCCAGTTCATTTTACAGATGAGGAAACTGACTTGCCCAGGATCGTGCAGCTACTTAGTGTCTGAGGTTGAATTTGAAAAATGTGTCTTGTAGGTTTGGTGCTCTACCCACTGAACAACCCAGCTGTGATTTTATGGATTAATTTTTCATTTTGAGAATTGAGGCATACAGAGTTTCATACTAAAGTTGTTTTATCTTTTTTCTTGTGCCTCCCTCTCCTTTTGAATTGAGAGAATACTCATACAGTACCAGCCCTTCCCCAAAGAAAACTTTGTTGCTGCCAGATTTTGCAGCAAAAATCTGACTCTTGTCCTGTAAAAACCTAGACCTGCAAGAAAGAAAAGGTTAGTTTTAAAATCCTCATGCAACCATTCAGGCTTTGGGGCATTGTAAGTGGAAAGTCCTGAACTGGTAACCTCAGGAGAGGGACTCAATTATTTTATTTGTTTGGATTTAAACTTTTCTGAGGTAGGCATCCTGAAATGTTTCTCCATTTAAAATCCCCTGAAGAGAAGCAGGAATCCTTGACATTACTTAAAATCTTGTTTTCAACAAAGAAGCTATGGGAAAAATTTAAAGATGGTCACAGGGTTATATAATCTTAGGTTGATAAAGAACACTAATTAAAAGACAGTAGGGAAAAGGCAAAAAGGAAAGGAATCAGAAGGTCAATAAAAGAGAAAAATGCAGATGGGAGGGGCATAATTATTGGTCAAGAGAAGGAAAGGTCAAAGGTGAAAACAGCAGTAATGATGATATACAACTGCATGGAGCATCTTCCACAAAGGATGAGGGGGTGCTTTCTGGAATGTTTGCTGGAAGATTCTGGATCAAGCTTAGCCAAGTATTCCGAAGTGTTTTATAGAGAGAGACATTTGCTTCTCTTGTTTTTGAATGCTAGACTCTTATTTAATAACATTGAAACTTTGTTGTTATAGAAATTTTGGGGGGAATGAATCTAAACCTGTGATTTGATACATCATAACCATTGAGGAAAATCCTGTACTGAGGCATATTGAAACTCCAGGCTCAATTACAATGTGATTACAGATATACAAAGGTTTGTGTAGCCCCTTTGCTGTATAATCATACAGGTGAGATTATGTTTTGGACAGTATTAAGAGGCATTTGAATGGTTTATTTCTCAATAACACAATTGAAGGTGACATAGAAAGTTTATATAAATTAGCATCTGATATAGAGAAAGCATCTCATGAAGATTTCAATCCAGATAAAACTGCTGAAAAAATCATACATTGGTTTGATAATATCTCTTCATGGTATTTAAAATTAGAATCTATTGCCCTGTGTGTTGTTATGTTGTTACTGCTTTGTTGTTGCCCTGTAATATTAGGATGCATTTATAGATTTTTCTCCACCATCCTTTCAGAGGTTGGAGCTCAAGAAAGGACTTTTTATCTAAAAGATAAAAAGGAGGAATTGCTGAATTATGGGACCCTGTCTAGAGGGAGTACTGAGGCCACCTTGAACTTTGATGCACAATAAGTTTTCTGCCACATTGCAGAAACATACTTGTTGAGCAAGAAGTATTGATTTGTGATTGTGGGAACGAGTGTTGAGCCAGAGGGTCACAGTCAGTGGCTACCCGAACAGGGATGCCTAAACAGGGCCTCTTGCCAGTGAGTGAGCTGCTGAATTGCTGGATTGGCTCTCCTCTCATTGGCAGATGACATACATATGCAATGCCCCACAAACTGCTTCTCTGAATGGTGATTGGGAATTGTCTACTGTCCACTTGCTGATCACACACTTGCAAAAATGTGTATCCACAAGGCTGTATGGCATAATAAACTGGAGCTCTTTTCACACGCTATGAGTTTCCCATCTCATTCATCTCACCTCTGAGATCAAAGGGCTCATCTGCCATGAGCTCTTAAAAGCTGGCTTCAACAAAGGGAGAGGATGACTTCTCTGCAATTTATAATTTTACAGATATTATGGTGGCACTAAGGGATCTTCTTACAATCAGAAGACCCAGTCTCAAATTCCAGATTTTCTAGCTGCTGTCTCATTGGACAAGTTACTTAACTCCTGTAGGATGCAAATTCCTCATTTGTAAAATGAAGGGATTAGATAAAAAGGGACTAGCTCTAGTTGTAAGATTGCATGCGCTATAAGGAAGTGGTGATAATTACCTAACTTGCCTCATAGAATTGTGGCCCTGGGTTACATAAGTCATTATTTGTCAGAGGCAGGATTTGAATCCTGATTCGAAACCTTGTTCTCTACCCATTCTGTCATGCTTTTTCTCCAAAAGAATTGTAAGCTCATAGACTTGGAGCAAAAGGGAGCATCTAGTCCAATTTACTAATTTTCTAGATGTGGAAACATGGGCCAAGAGAAGTCAATCAAGCACTAAACGAGCCTTTATTAAATTTCTATGTGTTAGGCACTATGAAGTTAAGACTTGGCAGACAAAGGAAGAGAAGATTCAAGAGATAGTGTTTACTCTGGAGAAGAAATATTAAAAAATATTCAGAGATTTTGGAATTGCCCATTGAAAATCAGAGAATGAAATATATATATATATACATATATAAACATATGTAAGTAAATATATATTTCACATTGTATAATATATTGTATAATATATAATTTTTATTTATATTATATATATTTCTATATGTTATATAACATAATGTATTACTGATGAGGGCGAAACGGGACAGCCCTGTAAAGTGATATAAACAAACTTAAATGGATTTACATTCTCTGGAAGAAATTCTAGAGAAAGACTCTTTTCATACACAAACCTAAATGGTCCCACACCCTCTGGAAGCAGGAAGAAAGATTATCTAAAGAATGTACCTTTTCGAATACAAAACTTAAGTAGCCTTCCCTATTCTGTTCTATTGTTTTGTATCTATATAAAGTAGGCCTTCAGAAAATGTCTTTTTGCAAAATCACTTCTCTCTTGAAAGTGATATTGCCCGCCAAGAGAGTGTTATCTTGGTGCCTTTCTAACAATAAAAGCTTTTGAGTAAGTGAATTTCCTTTGCTATGAGCCCATCCCGTGCCTTGGTGCCTTGGAGAACAAGGACCTCACGCCCATCCCTGCCACATGACCCTACCCTCATCATTTGGTGGCCCATATATTATAATTTATAATGTATTATTAAATATATAAATATATATGTATATATAGATAATTTTAAATGGCATAGTGGATAGAATGCTGGCCTTAGAGTTAGGAAGATTCATTTTCCCGAGTTCAAATTTAGCCTCAGATACTTCTTACTAGCTGTGTGACCCCCAGCAAGCCTTTTAACTCTGCCTCAGTTTCATCATCTGTAAAATGAGCTGGAGAAGGAAATGGCAAACTATTCCAATATCATTGCCAAAAAAATCCCAAATGGGGTCACAAAGGGTCAGACAACACTGAAAATGACTGACTAGCAAGTAAAATATTTAAGTAGCTAAGTGGTAGGATAGAGTGCTAGACTTGGAATAAAAGAAGATCTGAGTTCAAATCCCATCCCAGATACTAGCTGAATGATTTTGGCCAAACCACTCATCTTTCTTTGAGTTTCAGTTTCTACATTTGTCAAAAAACCTATCTCACAATATTGTTGTGAGAATCAAATGAGATATGTGAAGTAGTTTCCCAACTTTAAAGAACAATAAAAATATTAGGAATATTCAAGTCCTGAATTGGTCCTATTGAAACAGATAATACTTGATTAGTTTAATTATAATAATTGCACCTCTTGAAAAGGAATAGGATTCAATACAAATTATGATAGCTCACTTTTCTATGAGCACTTAACAGTTTTCAAAGTGCTCCTGTACAGCATGTAGGGCAAATATAACCTCTTTTTTATAGATCATGAACTTTGTCCAGTTTCTTCATTTTACAAATGAAGAATCTGAGCCCCAGAGAAGATATACAACTTGTCCAATGACATGCTGCTTGGGGCTGGGTTTTCTGATTGTAATCCTAGTGCTCTCTCTATTTTACCACTTTTGGGGGTTAGGGACTAGTTTTCCTTTTCACCTTTGTATCCAAAGTACACTGTTCAGTGCTTTGCATGCAGAACGCATTTATGATATACTTGCATTGGATTTCATAAAATTTCCCATATATCATGTTGGCCTACTGACCTTCATTGGTTATTCATTGACCTTCCTGAAAGGATCACTTCTCTATAATTCTATTTTCCCTTCTATAGCAAAAACACATATCACTCAAAAAGATAAAACACTTTTATTTTTGATCTTCAACTAGGAAAGTGTGGCAATATTTTCTAGCACTTCTGATCTTAAAGGTCAGAAAAGTGAAAAGAAATGAAAAGAAAAAACTTTGATTATACAGTTTAGAAATAATAATAATGGAGCATCAATGCAAGGGAACATGCCCAAGTAGTATTTTATATAAGTAATTAAAATAGATCTATATTAGATCCAAGACCTAAAGTATTCCTTTATCCCCCTGGTGATGGGAAATGGCTCACACTATAGATTCTGATTTGCTATCAGGATTCCCTCCTCCATCAAATATTTTATGTGAGAATGTCACTTCATTTTCATTTTTAGGATGCTGACACTTAGGATGATGGCCAGGGAAGCTGCCTGTATCTTGTTTCCAATTAATATGGGTATCTCAAGTGCTTTGCCTATATTTGCTGTCTGATCATTACCTTGAGGTTATTTTTTCTGGTATTCAATAAGTGTGTAATGACTACTAATGATTGTCATGTATGTAATGACTATCTTGAGATAACCTAGGCAGCATCTAATATGTGGCAACTATAGGGAACTTGGTCTCACTAAACTCAGATATGGTTTTAGAGCCTTAGACTTAGTTTCTTTTACGTTTTGATCTTTAAGCATTTTCAATAAGGCAAACTAAAGAGAACCTCCCAGACCACCCAGGATTTATCTACTACATGACACAAGTAAACACTCAGGAGCACAAAAAAGCAACACACCTAATAATGCTGACCTCAAATTAGAAATATTTGTTCTGGGATTGGTCTTAAAATACAAACAAATGATGATGAGCAGTCATCCAAGAATTATACCATGTATGTCTTGTGGATGTCTCAAATCCAAAGTCATATTTCATTTTCTACTTTATCTCTAAAATTATCTTACTTTTAAATCAATTTAATTCTTTGTTCAATATCATTCAAATTTTTGTCTCTTTTAGGTTCTTGAACTATCTTCAGATGTCGTAGGAAGATACTTATCCCATGCCATCATCTTAACTTCCAGGATGATTTTTACTCTGGTCTTTGTGGGTGAGAAAATCTATTATAAATATTTCCTATAGTACTTACTCTGCACAACTTTCTCCATTGTGTTTCACTGAAATTCATGACCTCTTGACAACTAGGACAGTGGGGATTCCTTTAAAGCAAACAGTCTTATCCACAACATATTTGTTAAATTCATTTTTAATTACAAAAATTCACTTCTTCTCCTTCATAGGTGGAAAAAACCTTTATAAAAATATGCATCATTAAAGAAAACACATTTCAATATTTGCTATATCTGGAAAAAATATATTTTATTCTGAACCCCGAGTCTTTAATCTCTTTCAGGAGATGGGTTGCCTATATCATTAATAGTCCATTGAACTCATGGATAGTCATTACATTGTTCATTGAAAGTTCTTAAAGGCTTTCAAAGTTGTTTATTTCTAGTGTTATTATATAAATTTTTTCTGATTCTGGTCACTTCATTTTTTATCACTTCATACAGATCTTCTTGGGTTTTTCTTCTGAGAAGATTCCCTTTGTTATTTCTTATGGTACAATAGTATTCTATCATATCATATCTTATGAAGGTATTCCTCAGTTGAAAACTATTCCATTCTTTGCTGCTACCAAAATAAAAATAGTTAGAAATATTTTTGTACACATGGGTCCTTTGCTTCTTTCTATGGACCTAGTAGAAATTATATACATATAGGTTTATGGAAATGACTAATTTAAAGGAGAGATGTATTTTGATAACTTCTGGGGTATAATTCCAAATTGCTTTCCAGAAAGGCTGAGCCAACTTATAGTTCTGTCAATAGTGTATGCATAAACATAATCTGCACATACTTCCAATTTTCATAATCTTTGTCTTCTGACATCTTTGACAATATGAGATGAAGTCTTGTTTTAATTTGCATTTTTCTCATTACTTTCTACATGGGTCTTTTAAAATATGATTGTTAATAGTAACAATTTGAAATCTGAAAACTTTATTTACCTTGAAAACTTCATATTCTTTTGACTGTTTTTCTATTGGGCAATGGCTCTTGGTCATATATTTTTATAAATTCCTTATATACCTTTGATAGCAAACTTTGGCAAAGATGACAAAAACTTTAGCAAAAATGACAAAAGAGGAAATCACAAATGTTGGAGGGACTGTGGGAAAATAGACTAATAAATCGAGTGGATTGGTAGAGAGCTGTGAATTGGTCCAGACATTCCAAAAAGCAATTTGTTATGTTTTTGATATGTTAGTATGCTAGCATGTTATTAATATGTTATTATTATATGAAATTTATGTGAATACTCTGAAAAACTATTTAAACTAAAGATACCACTTACCAGGTTTATACCCAAAAGAGATCAAAGAAAAGTACCAATATAAATATATATCAATTCTTTTTGTAATAGCCCCTTTTAAATATAAAAGGATATAACTTATTAAGAAATAATTAACTAAATTATGAAATATAACATAATATTATATTATTTTGCCATTAAAATGATAAAATAAAGAGTTTCAGAAGAAACTGGGAAGGTTTCTATGAAATGACGTGGAGTGAACTGAGTGAAATGATTTATATAATGACTATGACGAATATATAGGATGACAGCAATTTATATAATGACAGAAAAATAACAAAGAAAAAAAAAAGACTTTGTACTAAGATGTTACCACTCTGATCAATGCAGTGATAACCCACAAGACCAGAGGACTGAAGATAAAACACTGCCCACTTCCTACCAGAAAAGTAATGGATTTTAAAGTGAAAAATAAGCTATTCATTTATTTATCCCTCTATCTGATTTTTTCAGCTGGGGAGTAGGTGAGAAGAAGAGATAATAATTTTTTTTAATTAAACCAAAAAAATGTTCACTCTTTGAGCTGGAGAATCTCAGGAACAATTTGAAGGGGATTTCAGTCAATGGCATCATATCAGAGTGTCATAGGTCATATGTTTCAATGATAGTTGCATTACAGAAGATTTAAACATATGCAAAGAGTTCACGGTGCCCTAACTGGTCTGATAGTCAGTTTCCTTGTTGAAGATGCCTAAAGGATGGATAACATTAGTCCTTATTGCAGAGTAAGATTAGAACAGATTCTTTATCTACTCAGTAAGGCTTTTTTTGTTTTGTTTTGTTTTGTTTTTATTTTTATCTTGAATGATTCTTCCATGAAATGAAGGGACTTATTACTTTCCAAAGACTCATAGGACAAGTGGAAAGTGATATGAACTAATTGGAAATGCTGATATAGATGGATGATCTCATTATTTTCAGAAGGAAATTGGAGAAGTATGAGGAAAGGCTACTGAGAATATTATATAGCCCATGAATAAGCTGCTCTAAAGTTATCATTTACAAGATTCCATTTCTACAATGCCTCTATCAAATATATGAGTCATGTAATATTTTAGTAAGGAATAAACATAGTTTCCAAACAGAAAAATACTCATGTCATGGCTACATTCAAACTGTGTACTAGAGTTTTCTAGATTTTATCAGATACTGTTAGAACTAAGCCATTATTTCTATAACTGTCAATAATCTTATTATAAAATATAATGTCAAATAGAACTGGAAACAAAAAAATGAAGAGCAATCTTGTCTGAATCCTCTGGTTTATTAGAGATTTGGGGGATAAGAAATGTGGGCAAGGCTCTAAAGACTTGGTCAACTGCCTCAAATATGCATCATTAATACTCATAAAAGGATGGATTTAATCTGAAACATACTTAGATCCAGTATGAGAATGCAACTAAAAGCCTGAGAGTTCCACCAGTCAGTATGTTATCAGCACATATATATTTCACTATATTGTACCAATGTTACCTGTCTATGTTGTCCTTGGGTGGATGGTGATAAAAACAACTAGATGAAGATATTTAAGAAATGAAAAGAGTCAAGAAAAGGAGGTATGAACTGATGAAAATAAACAAATACATGAGGTAAAAAAGATCAAGAAAAGGACCCAAGCTTTTTTAACCACTCAGTGAGCAAGTATTTATTAAATGTCAATTATATGCTGGGCACTGTATTTGGGTTTGTGGGACTTTGTAAAAATGTTATTTTATTTTATTTTAATTCTCATTAGATGTACTCTATACATAAACCAAAAAGGGGGCATCATTTCTGTATTTTTAGCTATCATCCATAAATCTGGATCCTGGTTTCAGATGCAATCTTCTTAATGAACTCTTCCTTTACTTAATCTTCATTTCTTTTCTGGAGTTCCTACCTTAAATTAGTTATAATTATTAAAATGTTACTTGTTTGCATGAGGTCTTCAGTTTTTTGATCAGGACTTTGTACTTAGTAGTAAAGTTTTCTATGTTTTTGATGCCATAATTTGTCTTCTTGTGAATCATTAGGAAAAAGTACTTCTTAAGTCTCTCTGGATGTCAGAGGCCTCAGCAAGATCAGGGTCTGGGGGAACCCTTTCTTTCATATATCTTACTGCCTATCCTGTGTCCATTGGTTAGCTGAGGATCCAGCTGAGTAGTTGCTCTTCTTGTCAGTGATTCTTTCTGCTTTTCCAATACTGGACTGATGGGATTGCTGATGCCTTTCATCCCATCCTTTATGGGCAGGAATCCAGATTAATAATAATAACGCACATTTATGTAGCACCTATTCCTTTCCAGGAATTACTTTATAAATATTATCTCATTTGATCCTCATAACAACCCTCTGAAGTAAGTGTTTTTATTATCTCTATTTTACAGTCAAGAAAACTGAGGCAGAGGGTTCAGTGCCATATCCAGAGCATAAGACTGGATTTTATTTCAGGTCCTTTTGACTTCACGTCTAGCACTCTATGAACTATATCACTTAGCAGATGCAAAGCGGAATTCCTGTTCTCCTCTGATCTTTAGAACCAGTCTCTTCCTTTCTAATGATGATAAGCCAGGATTGTCTAGATTCCCCACTTAGTCTCCAATATGTTCTACAATATAGTCTTGGAAAATTGCCTGGGGAGGCAACTAGGTGGTGCAGTGGATAGTGCATTAGCTCTGAAGTCAGGAGGACCTGAGTTCAAATTTGGTCTCAGATAACACTTTCTAGCTGTGTGATCCCTGGGCAAGTTATTTAACACCAATTGCCCCAGCAATAAATAAATAAATAAACAAAAATAAATGTCAATAGTTTTAAAGCAGGGCTTCTTAAACTCTTTCCACTAACAATCCCTTTCTACCCGAGAACTTTTTATATAATCCCAAGTATATGTGTGTAAAATAGATATACAAATCAAACATTTGCTGATAATAAATCATAATTTCACGATCCCAACATTCATTTGGGATTGCGCAATGTAAGAATCTGGGTTTCAAAATATGTCTGGCTTTGTTTCAAATTTATATAAATGATTGTTTTTAAAACCTCTTTATATTCTAATGAGTTATTTGCATCAAACAGGTGCTATAGTAATCTGAACCTAGGGTAGTGGAATTGGTTAAAGCCTTTGAGTCACTCTATAAGCATGATAATTATCCCAACATCCACAGCAATGATGATTGTGAGTTATAATGGGATGATGATGATAAGGATGGGGAGTAGTTGTCTTTACCTTCTTTTGCTGGCTATTATTTTATTATTTATTATTATTTTATTATGTGCAGGGAATCCTCTGGTTAATGATGACTATAGGGCTACAGGACCTCAGATGAACTGATGAGAATACATGAAGTAAACCCTCAATGGGGAAATCCAAAACTTCTGACAAATATGGGATATCTGTTTTGTCTCTTGTCACTCAGACCACAGAGAAAGCATTAACGTGATGGCAGGGGATGGAAGAGAAGCATGTGCCTATAGTGCTCGATTTTATGCTGTTTTTTGCAGGCTTTAGCAAAGAATATATTTTATTTAGAGTAGTTCACATTCATAGCATGTTTTCCTCATAAGCATTCATTCAAGAAGGTAGGGCAAGTATAATTATCTTCATTCTAGTTAGTTTTTTGTCTGTACTTGTGATTTCATTGTAATAGAAATTTCTGAATGATCCAATGCAGATAGATCAATGACTGTTTTGCAACTTACAGTCTCAGACAATTTCATGTAGGCACTGAGAGAGGAAGATACTTACCCAGGACCTGAGTTCAAATGTGACCTCAGACACTCAACATGAATAAGTTAGCTGTGTGACCCTGGGCAAGTCACTTAACCCCTATTTCCTCAGCAAAAAAACCAAAACAAAACAAAAAAAATTGTCTAGGAATATTGAGAGTTCTACAGTCAATTTTATAGAAGACATGGAATTTGGTAATAGGTCTTGACTCCAAAACTATGATATAATGAATACAAATTCAACTCAAAACTCAAAATTCACGAATGTAAATTATAGAAGTAGAAGTAGAAGAAAAAGAAATGATGAGCAATTTTTTTGTGGTGGTAAGGAACTGAAAATTGATGACATACCCATCAATTAGGAAATGGTTGCATAAATTTGTCTATTTAGTCATTCAGCAACTAAATGATCCAAGGAAACTTCAATAAACTTTGGATGGAAAATGCCATCTGCATCCAGAGAGAGACTTAGGGAGACTGAATGATATCGAAGTATATTATTTTCATCTTTTTTTCTTCTGTTTTCTTTCTTTTTCGTGTTTTTTCCTCCCCTTTTGTTCTTATTTTTCTCTCCCAACATGACTTACATGGAAATATATAAAAAAATGAATGTACATATAATGACTTACTGAAACTGGGGTTGAGTGAAGTAAGCAAAACCAGAAGAACATTGTATACAGTAACAGCAGCATTATAGGATAATAAATTGTAATAGATTTAACTTTCTCAAAAATACAATGATCCAAGATAATTCCAAAAGATTCATAATGCAAATGCCATCCACATTCAGAGAAAGAACTATGGAATCTGAATGCAGATTAAGCTTACTATTTTCATTGTGTGTGTGTGTGTGTTTTCCTTTTGTTATGTTTCTTCTTTCACAATATGATAGAAATATGTTTAACGTGATTGCATATGTATAAATTATATCATTGTTTGCTATCTTGAAGGGGAAGGGAAGGGAAGAGAGAGGGAGGAAAAATTGGGAACTCAAAACTCTTATAATAATGAATGTAGAAAACTATCTTCATGTGTAATTGGGAAAAAATACCACTTACAAAAAAATAGGGGCTGCACCTTTTATTTCAGTAAGTAACAAAAATAAAGGCTTGTTCTATCATTCAGTCTTACTTCTACAGCAGGACTTGAGATATTCATAGTACCTGGAACCCTGATATGGAAAGGAGCCACTCAAGGAAGGTCAGATTAGCTCAGGCTGTAAAAACAGAGAGTAGGTTAAAGTTTCTGAGCAAATCAGCAATGGGATCAGACCATGAATGATTGCTGTACCTCTAGTTCCACAGAGAGAGGAAAACTTCACTTCAAAAAAAAAAAAAAAAAGATAAATAGTTAAAACATTAACTATTTAGCATGAATTTGATTCTGCTACCCACCAAATTAGCTTTTCCAACTTTAAATACAAACATCTGTGGTTTTATTAAAATACTGATAAAACTGTTAAACAATGTAGAAGTAAGCACTACTCCTCACAGACACTCCCTTAGAAACCTCCTATGAGTATGACAATAAATCATTAATGATTACTCTTTGGGTCCAGTCATTCAGTCAGTTGCAAATCAAACTATCTGTTCTATTATATGCCCCCCAGTGCTCTATCTTATCCACAAGAATGGTGTGGGGACTTTATCATATACTTAGTTAAAATCTGAGGAAATTATGTTTAGCATTCTATTCATCTAGTGTGCTTATTTAGCAGTTGTGAGTCAATAGGGTAAGTGACATCACTTCCATGTCTCTCTCTATTTCCTAATCTGTATAATGGGAATAATAACAATTGCCATGTGTCTCACATGAATGTATTAAGGAAAGCACTTTATGAAAATTGCAGTGCTGAGAAATGTAACTTATTCTTTGCATAAGAGAAGGTAACTCTCCAAGTCAATAATTCTCCAGGTGTTCTCAATCATGAAACAAAGAACCCTTGTTCTTATTCCAGTAGTGCTGGGCTCCAGATGGCAGACTTGCTAACCTCTTACTTATAGGGTCATTCATTAATCAGGTGTTTGTAAGTTGTAAATCCACCCTTTTCTTTCTTCCTTACCCTATGATTTCATCAGTACAGAACTTTCTGAAACTGCAGAGTAGCAACCACTTTGTCAACTTTGAGTTGCATATTAATGTGGATCACAGAACTGTTAAATAACTTGTATAGGGTCACACAGACAACATAAATCAGAGTCAGGACTTGAATTCAGGTCTTCTTGGCTCCTAGTTTTGCCCTTTATCCATTATCTCAAGCTTTGTCCTTGTTACTAGTGCTAGATAAATAAAAGAAGCACAATCCTGGATAAAAAAAAAAAAGTCTATTTTCTGTTACAGAATAGTGACCAAACTCCAGCCTATGTTTATTAAAAGTACTTATTGTATGTAGAATACTCTGTTGATTGTTAAACACGATTTGGATAAGACACTGTGTCAGCCCTTATGGAATTTATAGGTTAATGGGGGGAGGGGAGGAGAATGGTATGCACAAATAACAGCAATGTAAAATAATACTTGTGTTTAATTAGTCAAAAATATTAGAGAACATCAGAGAAAGGCAAACATCATAACAAGGAAACACCATTATTGATTAGAAAGATCAGGGAAAGCTTCATAAGGAGGTGCTACCTTTTTATCTGGGCTTTTAAGAATGAATAGGATTAAAACAGAAAAAATACTCCTTTAGCCAAAGGAAATGTGAGCAAGAATACAGAGGTAGGGAAGTATAGATTGAAGATGGGAAAAAGTCCAGTTTTTGCAAAGCGTAGAATATGTAGGATTATACAATTATAAAATGTGAGGGACCTTAGAGGTCATCTTGTCCAACCACCTAAGCTAAAAATATTGTCTTCAGTGAATAAAAAATAAAATCTATTTTTCTCTCTCAACTGTGTGCCACATATTGGGAAAAAAGAAAAAAAAATCTTTGTAATAAATATGTATAGAAAAGAAAGACAAATCCCTTTGTTTGTCAAGACCAAAAATCAGATATCTAAATTTGCACCTTATTTCATCACTTCTCTGTCAAGTGGTGAATTACCTTGTTTTATCATAGGTCCTCTGGAATCATGGTTGGTCATTGTGTTGATCAGAGTTCAAAGTTGTATATAATTACAATGTTGTTGTTACATAATAAATTGTTTTCCTAATTCTGTTTCCTTTACTTTGTATCAGTTCATGCAAGTCTTCTCAGATTCTGATTCTGGAACCATTTCCTTCATAATTTCTTATGTCACAAAAGCATTACATTCATATATTATAATTTGTTCTACCCAATTGCCCAATTGACTTTTTCTTTTTTTTTTAATGAACAGTTAGGTGATGTAGTAGATAGAGTGAGGAGGACCTGAGTTCAAATTTGGCCTCTGACACTTAGTAGCTGTGTGATTCTGGGAAAGTCATTTAATCTTATTTCCTTCAGTACTTTATCTGAACTGGAAAAAGGAATAGCAAACCACTTTAATACCTTTGCCAAGAAACCCCCAGATAGAGTCACAAAGAGTCAGATTTGAGTGAAATGATTGAACAACAACAACAAATTCTCCAATTATTGGATACTTCTTTAATGTTCACTTCATTATTATTACAAAAGGAGACACTAAAATATTTTGTATATTTTAGATCCTTTTCCTTTTTCTTTGATTTCTTTGGGAATAGGCTTTATAGAATGTACACATAGAGTATGCACAGTTTTGTAAATTTTGAAGCATTATTCCAAATTTCTTTCCAAAGTGAACCAATTCACATCTCCACCATCAGGGAATCCATTTATCTCTTTTCCCATTGCCTCCACCAGCATCTATTATTTTTTGGAGGGTCTATTTCGTTGATCTGAAATGAATAGTTGCTTTAATTTGGATTTTTCTAATTGTAAATGATAAGCTGAGTCTTGAGAAAATGCAGGAAAACTAAAGGACATATTTGAAGAGTGCGGACATCCCAATAATGAGGGACAGATATTTTGAAGGCATAGAATCAAGAGATCAACCTTCATGTCAGAGTACTATGAAGTAGGCCAGTGTAATTTAATCCTAGAATGAATAGAGGAGTATAATGAATAATATAATAATAAGGATGATAATAAATAATTATAATGATACATCTATTATATATTATGATTCTTCCAGTGCTTTTGTCCTTTTGTAGGATTATACTGGGTTGCAAGCCTTTATCCATACCTTTTGGAATATTATATTATAATGTTGATTTTATAGTTGTTGTTTGTCCTTTGTTTTCAAAGAGGACTAAGGATATCACAGGGTGATGCCTTGAATGAATTGGATTTAAGTGAAGCAGTTGTGCAAAATCATCAGCCTTACTCTCTCTTCCAGTTAACTAAGTCCAGAGGCAAGACAAAAATCAGAATGACTGGTGATGTCCCAGGACGCAATGGATAACCTTAGCATCTTTGATGTCTGACCTAGTTCTAAGCATTCTACAATGCCTGCTTCAGCCACTTTCATGAATAAATTGTTCTCATGTGCTCATTCTGCCAGGGGTGGGATAAAAATGCTTGAGGTAGATATTTCTCTAACTCACTGATGGGTCTGTCTGCTGAAATGATTTCACTGGAGTGTAGCTGCTGAGGATGCTACAGCTTCTTGGAGCCAAGGTGAGAAGGAGTGCCAAATGGATATTAAAGGATGAGCAGCTGTGAAATAGGCTCAGCAAGTCCTCACACTAGAGGTGTTAGACCTCTTTGAACATTTTATACTTCCTGATAAAAGCTTGTGAGAGCATCCCATAGACCCCAATAGAAGCATGTGTGATCTTGACAGTGGTTCTTTGGTAAGTGAATCAATTACTCCTATATATTGGAAGTACTTTCTAGTTCAGATAGGAATTCTGGATTTTGGCTATGACATTAATGGGACTTTTCCTTTCAGGTGGTAATAAGTTAATTCTTTCTATCTTTATTTTGCTTTCTGATTCTATTAGATTCTGGCAGTTTTCAGCTATAATTTATTGAAATATTATATCCAGACTTTAAAAAATATGTTGTTTTGGGAAGCTCAATAATTTTAAAATTATTTCTTCTTGACTTGTTTTCCATATCTGTTGCTTTGTATTTCAGATACTAATTTTTTTCAGTATTTTGATTTTTGATTTTGTGTTAATAGTTATAGTTTTTTAGAGAGCTATTGATTTTTGTTTTCCTTAGTTTTCAGGAATTCCATTATTGGGTAAAGTTTACTGCTTTCTCTTCTAAACTATATATTCTATTTCATTCATTCAGATTATTTTTTAAATCTCATTTTATTTCTTTTAGATTTTCATATACTTCTTGGGTAAAATCCATTATTTTACAACTTTTTTCCTCTATTTGTTGTTGTTAAGAAATCACTCACTCTTTCTTTGGCGGTATCTTTAGATTTGCAATAATCTTGGATACTGATTGATGTTTTCTTTAATTCACTTATCTCTCCAGCTTAAGTTCCTGAATTAGAGTTTTGTATCAGGGTCAGGCCAGGTCTACTGTTTAACTTTTGGTGGAGTGACCACCTCTTTTTGTCTTACTCTATATTCCTGGGTTTCTTGTGATGAACTTCACTTTCGGGGACTAGGTCCTCCCAGCCATGAGCTTTGAGGTTCAGAGTTCTAGATCTGTAGGGCCTTTGTTGGTATCTTGGGACAAAATATTGACCTCAGAGTATCTTTACCTGTAATGTCTATACTTGAGCATTGTGGCACCATTGGTTATTGATCACTGCCCATTGCTGTTTCCTGGAGTTTACAAGGTTCCACCCTGAGTTTTGCTTAGGTGAGTCTTCTAGTTTTGCTGCTTCCAGACAAAGAGATTTATAGCCTACAAATGTCCAATCTATGTGGGGAAGTTACTCTGTGCTAGTGCTCTTACCTGATGTTTTCACTGAATTTAATAAAAACTTTCATTATATTGCTTTTTTCTTAGTTTGATAATGCTCAATACTGAAAATAGCATCTGTGCTTGCATTTTCTATGATAAAAATTAAGAGCAGTAAGGAAAAAATCAAGTAAAAAAGTCTATTATCCTAGTAAGTTAATTAAATGTGTCAAAATCCCATTCTCCAGCACCAGAAATATAAAAAGCCTTCACTGTATAAATAGTTCAAAATATGGTTCATTGACTTCTTTCATACACATATCCTAAGCAAAAGGAAAAAACTCCAGAAGACAGTATGAGGTTGGCAGCATCTACTGAACTTGGGACTCTCAAATCTTTGACCGGTGTCCTATTCTCTGAGCATCAGAAACCCTGGACAGCTCACCACTGCCATCTGCCAGTCACTTCTACACCTTAGTGAGACTTTAGATTAGGTTCTAATAGATTTATAAAATACACACCCCAAGGGGAAAAAAAAATACATACAAAACATACCCTCCTGGTTTCCTTCCCCAACTGGGAAATATTCCAGAAAATTGAAGTGTGACTAACAGAAAGAAAGGGGTATTTCACTGCGGGATTTTTAATTCTTGGCAATTAAGATTTTTCCTCCTCTTTTCATGACTTCCCAGAAAAATAAGACTTTAGAACAGATATGATAAACATAGTCTGGATAGTAACAGAAACATATGTATATGCAACATCAACAACTCGTGTATCAATATAATGCAATGACATAGAGACATTATCTCATGGCATTTTTAGAGGTTTAAGAATACTAATTTTAGGAATGCTATGAAGAAAATTCATTTTTTTTCGTTTCATTTGAGGATCATTATAAAGACAGAGGCCTCTACAAACAAACAAAAAATTATATGTGGGTCTCTCTTCAAAATGCTGACAAAATTAAATCAGCCAGCCCAAGAAAACTTTGCTGGAATTGGATATTGGAAAGGAACATTAACAATCCCCAAGTTTAGAATAAAGTTTCTGAGTCCCATCTGTGAAAATTGGGATGATAATAGCTATATTAATTCATTAGCATAGTTCCTAGACTGGTAATGCTAGCATACCCTGGGAGATGCTATTACCATTGCCCTCAGAAAAGAAGTAAGGCCAATGGGAATGATTTCTCTGTTTGTCTTCTATACCTAACTCACACTAGTTCATCTATGTTTACTGAACCTGGAACTTAATAAACCCTTATTAAATTCTGGTTGACCAATTGAAAAATGAATTGGAATTGTTCTGTAAAGAAGTCACATAAAAAGTCCTATAATATTGGGCTTTTCTACAATTAGTCTGAGTATGCATTTGTAGTAGTTAAAATTCTAGAACTGATTTTGAGAAATATTTCATTGGGCAACTGGGCAATTGTATAATACCTAAGTATCATTTGTAAGATAGTGTGACTTTCTTAAGTCAGCCTTTCTCAAACATTTTGTGGAACACTTGTATTCCATACATTGTTAATTAAAGCTCTAGAAGAAAATATCAGTGTGGTATATTAGATCTGCCAGCCTCAGAATTAGAGAGAACTAGATATCCTGCATTAGGCAAGTCTTTTAATCTCTCTTTATATTATGAAACTTCTCAGACTTAAGCCAGAAAATATTTGCCCACTTTTGTCTGCACAAGAAATTTTTTAAGTGGAAGAAACCTCATTGGTTTAGAACCAGAATAAGTTCCATGAATAGAGATATCTTTTTCTTCCTTTCTTCCTTCCTTCCTTTCTTTCTTCCTTCCTTCCTTCCTTCCTTCCTTCCTTCTTCCTTCCTTCCTTCCTTCCTTCCTTCCTTCCTTCCTTCCTTCCTCTTCCTTCCTTCCTTCCTTCCTTCCTTCCTTCCTTCCTTCCTTCCTCTTCCTTCCTTCCTTCCTTCCTTCCTTCCTTCCTTCCTTCCTTCCTTCCTTCCTCTCCTTCCTTCCTTCCTCCTTCCCTCCTTCCTCTCCTTCTTCTCCTTCCTCTCCTTCCTTCCTTCCTCTCCTTCCTTCCTTCCTTCCTTCCTTCCTTCCTTCCTCTCCTTCCTTTCTTCCTTCCTTCCTCCTTCCTTCCTTCCTTCCTTCCTTCCTTCCTTCCTTCCTTCCTTCCTTCCTTCCTTCCTCCTTCCTTCCTTCCTTCCTTCCTTCCTTCCTTCCTTCCTTCCTTCCTTCCTTCCTTCCTTTCTTCCTTCCTTCCTCTCTTTCCTTCCTCTCCTTCCTTCCTTCCTTCCTTCCTTCCTTTCCTTTTTTTTCCTTTTCTTTGTTTCTTTTTCTCTTTCTCTCTCTCTATTTTTCTTTTCTTTTTTTGGCTTTTTTTCTGAGGCAATTGGGGTTAAATGCATGAATATAGGTATCAAGTTCCAAATTGCTCCATGGATAAATTATGCTCAGAAATATTAAGTGAGAGTACTCCCAAGGACTCTTCCATCTCTATTATTCTATCTACTTTAATGAATAAGAAAGCAGGGAGAGAAGGGGTTAGTAGAGCAAGAAGATGAAGAGAAACCGAAAGAGAGAACGAGTGGGAAAGGGTGGGGAATGGAGGTAAGTAAAACATTTATTAAATGCATCTGTACCAGGAAATCTTGGTAGTTTATGAATTGTCTTGGTTTTAGATTTAATGACATTTTCCTCTTTTCTTTGGTTACATGACCATTTTCATATGAGTGGAACATTTTCTCTCTGGGCTCTCCTAAAACTTGATACTTCCTTACATAATATAGTAAGTGCTGCAGTCTGGTAGGATACTGTTAGAGAACAGATAATAGCAAAATTCTCAAGTGTCCTCTATAAATTATTACTGCTCTGTCTCTTTGAATAACAATGTACTACTGTAGGTTAAAGACTATGTGAAAAGACTTAGCCAGTTTTGGTTCTCTTATATGATAGACTAGCAGCAAGATTAAGCTTAATACCCACATTTTGAAGCATCACACATTTCAGGATTTCCCTGTTCTATGTATGTGTTTACCTGTTATCTCCATCTAGATTCCTATTCTTTATCATAGATTTATGGCAATTTCTTGCCCTGGCATCCATAGAGAAAGGAAAAATCCATAGTGGAACTTGCATTAAACATAGCAAGTCTTGGTCTGATTACAAAGTTAGACTTGAAGGCAAGGGAGTAATGATGGAAAACAAATGTGCTTTTTAGCTTTCCATTAGCATTGCTTAGGATTCTTTATCATCATACAATATTTAAATACAGTAATATGTGAAATTAGAGCTACCTAGGGCCAGAGAAATTGCCCAGCATTACATATCTGGTTACATAAACACTGATTCATTTTTTTAAAAACATTTTGAGTGTTTTTTATTTGTTTGTTTCAGGCAATATAGGCTGATAAAAAGAATATCAAAAAATGTGAGGAAATAGGTTCCTTGAAGCACCTGAAGCAGGTCTTGCCACACAGCAACTCCCATGAGTGTAAGCAGAACAGCCTCATTTTAGACCATTACTTTCATCTTAATCATTGTTCACATACCTTGCATTGCAACATAAAAGTCCTTGACATAAATTGTGCTGTGTTAGTTGGTTATAACTAGGACTCATGAAAGGTTCAATAATTGAAACAAGATATACCTGATATGATTTCAACTTCTTAGCTTTATGAACATTAATCTGTGTAAGCAGAACCATAAAATTACAGAATTTCAGAGTGGAAATGGGCCTTGTTTGCCATTTAGTCCTAATTTTGTTTGCCATTTAGTCCTACTCTTACCTGAATAAGAATTCTGGTTCCTGCCATTTTTGTTTTAAGTTCTCAAAAAAGCAAGGGGGAGGAGCATTAACTTCTGAGTCACCTAGTAATGTCTTCTAGTAGACTCTTTGTGTATATTATTTGGGTATCCCCATTTATAAGACCACCAAAGTTGATTGTCTTATTGACTACTAACCTTCAGAACTATTGTGTTAGTTAGAAAATGACTTTTAATATAATAGAAATTCTGAGGACCTCAGAAGGCTCTGGGCCCCATAAATGAAATCAAGGGGAAGGAGAAATTGTACCTGTTTGGTGCAAACATTTCCTTGCAGTACTAAAAATTGGCCACAGATTCAAATTCTGCATCTGATATACCAACTGTGAGACTACTACAAATAACTTAAATTTCAGTTCCTGGGTCAAATTCTCTAAAATCTAAATTACAGATAAATTGCTGGTCTGCATTGGTTAAGAGAGTTCCCACAAAGAACTCATAAGACTAGTTATAAGAGATCTGAGAATTAGATGAATTTAATTTAGTCATATTTAAACCTTCTTGGAGGAGATCCAAGTTTTATGGTGTTTTAAGTAGTTAATAATTACTTTATTATTAGTACTTTATTCAATTACTCTGGGAGTTCATAATATTTTGTTCTCAGAACAATAACAACACAAAAATAATGGAATCTATTGATCTAGTTCAAATCTTTTAATTTGTAGGTGACGTCATTGAGACTCAAAGAACTCAAATGACTTTTCTTCATAAAACAAGTAGCCTCAGAGATAAGATTTTAAATTCAGTCCTGAAACCCTAAATTCAGTGCTCTGCACTTGCCCATGTTGCCTTCTATTAACCATATGATATTGGGCAAAACATCTGTCAAATATAGGGTAGTTTATTAGAAACAAGTAAGACCAACTTTCTTCCCAGAATTATTGCCAAAGTCAAATGAGATATTCTTGAAAGCACTTAGAAATAAGATTTCCTTGGTGGAAGGAACTCCTTCCATGAACCAAACCAGTCTATGATTTATTAGACATGCCCTTAGGCATTAAAAAGTTGAATGACTTATGTACCACAACACAACTAATAAATGTCTGAGGCATCATTCAGCCCAGGTCTTCCCTGACTTCAAATATTGCTGAAAGGATACTGTCTGTAAAGTGCTATGTCAATGTAAGGTGGTTTGTTGTCATAAACTGACTTGTGGATAAAAATGTTACCTCAAAAGGTATGGTAGGCCTAGATGCTCCTGGAAAAATTGTAGTAACTTGATTAGAAGAAAAGCATTAAAGCTGTAGATTAATAGTTAATCACTTTCATTCACTTCTGCAGCAAAGTACAGCTTTTTTTTTTCTATTTTTTTTCTCTTTTTAAAGCTCTCTGACTATTTGTAGGTCTAAGGTATGAGGTCAATTGAACTCACACTTTCCCAGGGGATGAATATGGTGCAGTGCCTGATTAAGATGGATATTTCCTATAATAAAGAATTATGAGTAAAAGTGAAAAAAATGCTTTAAAAAAAACACAAGAGGGCAATTTATTTCTCAATTCCATAATCCCATCTTTGATTTTCCCCCCTAAGGAAATCAGGCTTAATTTTTGTAAATAGACAAATTTACTCACTTGATGCCTTTTCCAACCCTATTCTGAATTAAAGAGACTATTTCTTCCATGTTCTAAATTATAGTGACATGGAGTTATGCAGTAAATACTTTGGTTGGGTTGCTTCCAAAAATAAGTTGATCAGATACCCAAGAGATGCATGTATATTCATTTCCATATTGATTCACCCTTCCATATTCCCCTTCTCTCTCCCATCCTGGCCAGGTACAGTTAACTCAACCTCTTAAATCTAATCTAATCACAAGGTTCAGAAAATAAAGGGGAAAAAAAAGAAAGACTAAAAGTGGTTTGAGGAAGGTCATAAATGTATATTTCAAACAATATATGTATAAAATCATATATTCATCCAACATTTATTACACAATTATTATACATATCATAGGGGAGTATGGCCCTGAGAATAGGAAGAACTTTAATAATTTGCATTTTAGTGGTGACTTAAAGTTCCTCAACCATGCTTTTCACTATAGTATTGTGAGGTGGTTGATACAAAGATTATTATCCCATTATAGAAGTGAAGAAACTGAGCATACTAAAAGGCAGTTGGCTTGTCCATGGTCTCCAATTTACTGTCAGAATTGGGATTTGAGCCCATGAATCCTGACTTTAATACTAGGACTCTTTGCACTCCAGTATTTCCAATGTAATTATATCTTTTATATGCTCAGGTTGCATATTGGTTATGGAGACAAGAGACCCATGTGAAAAATTAAATTTAAAAGAACATGATAAATGCAAAACCATTCACTTGATAAACATTTATTAAGCATCTTGTGTATGAAAGATACCCAGCTAAGTGTATGGAGGTAGAAAGATGAAAATATGAAACAGAATTTTTTCTCAAGTAGCCTGTGAGATAGGGAAAGGAGAAAACTACATTAAAAAGAAATACAAGTCACTAACAATTAGGCAAAATTCTAGGAAAAATTTGAAAATGGAGAAGTCACTTTTATCTGAGGAGTACAGGTGTCAGCAAAGGCATTAGCAAAGTTGATACCTGAATTAGGTCTTAAAGGAAGGGGCAGATATTCCTGTGACAAGGGAAAAGTATTCCAGAAAAGGGCAATAGTACAAAAACATAAAAGTTGCTACAAATATGACAAAACAAGGAGTGGAGAGGGAAAAAAAATGATTTGGCTAGAATTAGAGGATTACTCTGCAATAATTCTAGGAAAGTAGGTTAGAACCAGACTGTCATGTGGAGAAGTAGGTCTACAATGCTGAAATTTTAGACAAAAGACAGGTTATTGAGAATTTGTTGAGCAACGTTGTAATAAGTGGTTTTTAGAGAAAATAGATAAAATTTAGGAGTCTAGAGACAGCTTGGTAGTCTGAGCATGGAGTCAGGCCTGAATTGAAATGAGACCTCACACACTAACTAATTGTATGTCCTGGGACAATTCACTTTATCCTCTTATTACCTTACTTTCCTCAACTATAAAATGGAGACAATTATCGCTCCTACCTTACAGACTTGTTTTAAGGATTAAATGAGATAATATTTATAAAATACTTAGTACAGTAACTGGAACATAATTGACACTTAATAAATCCTCCCTCTCTCCTTTCTTACTCTTACTTCTTCCCTTCCTCCCTCCCTTTCTCCCTTCCTTTCTCCTTCCCTTTCTCCCTCCTTCCCTTCCTCCCTTCCTTCCTCCTTTCCTTCTTCTTCCCTTCCTCCCTTCCTTCTTTTTCCCTTCCTTCCTTCCTCTTTCCTTCCTCCCTTCCTTCCTTTCTCCTTCCATTACTCCATCCTTTCCTTCCCATCCCTTCCTTCCCATCCCTTCCTTCCTATCACTTCCTTTCTATTCCTTCCTTCCTTTTTCTCTTACTTCTTTCTCTTTTTCCCTTCTTTCCTTTGTTCCTCCTGTCTTTTCTCTCTCTCCTCTCTCCATTGTTCCCTTCCTTTCTCCCACTCTTCTTCTCTTCCTCCCATCCTTCTTTCTCCTGTTCCTCTATTTTCCTTTTTTCCTTTCATTTTAAGTGAGAAGAGAGGAAGGCTTGAATGGGAAAGGTTATAGAGATTGTAGAAAGTGAGGCAACATCATGCTATGGAAAGTATTGGAGTTTGAGGAATTGGGTTCAGATCCCAGATCTTCCACTTGTAACCTTTGTGTTTGATCTTGGCAAATGATTGAGTCAAAGGAGAGAGAAGAGTAAAATATTATTCCTGGGTGACTGGGTGATTGGAGAAATAGCAACATTAAAGAGAAGGGCAAGATTAATGGGGCAGTAGAGGATGTTGAGTTTGATGTGCTATAGAACATCCAGATCTATTCCTTTGCTCCCTTTCATCTACAAGCTCTTAGAAAAAAACCTACATATATCCTCTTAAATGTGGCATCCCTCTTCCTTAATAGAATATAAACTTTTTGAGTTTCATTTATTTTAAATTTATATCCCTAATTCTTGGCACGTAACAGTCACTTAATAAACATTTATTGAATGAATTCATAATGCTCTAGTAGAAGCAGAGATATACAGATAGTGTAGAAGTAGAGATAGAGGTTTGGTGGCTATCTGCATAGGCATGATAATGGAAGCCATGACAAAGAAATAAATCATCAAGGATGAATGTGTAAAGATAAGAAGAAAGGCAAGGATGGGGGTAAGAGGAATGGAATTCATATGAGATAAAGGAAATAGAATGAGCATGAGAAGCTGGCAAAGGAGACCAAAAAAGAATGGTTAGAGACATAGAAGAATCAAGAGAGTATAGTGTCACAAAAGCCAAATGAATAATAAGAACAAGTATTATTGGAGTTTACAAGGGGGAGAGACCACTGTGACCTGAAACTGTTGGAAAAGGCTTCCTAGTGAAGGTGAAACTTGAACTAAGACTTAAAAAGTAGATTTTGTATAGACAGAAAAGAAACTAAAGGCCATTTCATTTATTTTTTTAGTATTTTATTTTTCCAAATACATGCAAAGATAGTTTTCAGCATTTATCATTGCAAAATCTTATGCTCCAAATTTTTCTCCCTCTATCTCCTCTTCCCCATCCCCAAGATAACAAACAATCCAATATAGGTTAAATACATGTAGTTCTTCTAAATATATTTCCATATTCATCATGCTGCACAAGAAAAATCCATCAAAAGGGGAAAAATATGAGAAAGCATGCAAAAAAATAATAAAAAAAAATGCTTCAAACTACATTCAGTTTCCAAAGTTCCCCCTCTGTATGTGGATATCATTTTCCATCACAAGTTTATTGGAATTGCCTTGAATCACTGCAGTATTGAGAAGAGTCAAGACCATCACAGTTGATCATCACATAATCTTCTTGTTACTGTATATAATGTTCTCTTGGTTCTGTTCACTTCACTCAGCATCACTTTATGTGAGTCTTTTCAGGTTTTTTCTGAAATCAGTAAACAGTAATATTCCATTACATTCATATACCATAATTTATTCAGTCATTCCTCCACTGATGGACATCCACTCTATTTACAATTCCTTGCCACTACAAAAAGGGCTGCTGTAAACATTTTTGCACATGTGGGTCCTTTTTCCTTTTTTATGATCTCTTTGGGATAAAGATCTAGTAATGAGACTGCTGGGTCAAAGGGTATACATAGTTTGATAGTCCTTTGCGCAAAGTTCCATATTGCTCTCCACAATGGTTGTATCATTTCATAACTCTACCAATAATGCATTAGTGTCTAAGTTTTCCCACATCTTTACTAATATTTATCATGATTTTTTCCTGTCATCTTAGTCATTCTAATGAAAGTGTGAAGTGGCACCTCAGGGTCTTGAATTGCATTTTTCTAATCAATAGTGTGTAATATTCTCTCTAAAATGTAATATTCTCTTTTGAGGTTTTCTTGGAGTCTCTGGAGGCAGCCTTCGTTTCAGTTCAGTAATCAAGTGCAGCCAGGGATTAAAGCCCAAATCCTTTATTGTCCCTTTCAAAGTCTTGTCTCTTTTCCTGGGGCTTTGGCTAGCTTTTTTGGAGGCCTTCTGTAGTCTTGGTTTCCTGAGAGCTTGAACTCCTGCCTCCTTCTCTGCCCTCTGAGTCTCTCCAAATTCCAAGGGTTTGTACTTCAGCCTCCAGCCACCCCAAAGGTGGATGATGGAATGAATCTGTCTTAGCCTCCAAGAACTTTTAGTGCGCTTGTCCTTCCTGGCCCTGAGAGCTTCTTGCTTATATGTTGTACACTGAGTACAAACCAATCATTATATCACTAGGAAATCATTATTTGTTGTAGGATTAAATCAGTGCTAAACTAGATTTAACCATTGTCTCCTCAATTCCACTTAGTACCTTGTTTCAAATTCTGGCCCATAATATCTCCTTGTAGGATTAAATCAGTCATACTGAATTAAATTAGATAATTATTGTCTATCAATTCCACTGACTTAGCACCTTGTTTCAAGTTTTGGCCTATAACAGTAGTGATTTAGAGCATTTTTTCATATGACCAAAAAATGATATTCATCTGACAAAATAAATCCACATAAATCATTGGCATTTTTATATGTTGCCAACAAAGTTCAGCAGCAAGAGATAGAAAGAGAAATTACATTTAGAATAACTATAGATAATGTAAAATATTTGGGAGTCTTCCTGCCAAGCCAAAGCCAGCAATTATATGAACCCAATTATAAAACACTTTTCATACAAATGAAATTAGATCTAAACAACTGGAAAAATATTAAGTGCTTATGGGTAGGCCAAGTTAATTTAATAGAAATGACAATTCTACATAAATTAATCATTTTATTTAGTGACATACCAATCAAATGGCCAAGAAATTACTTTGTAGAGCTAGAAAAAATAATAACAAAATTTATCTGGAAGAAGAAAAGGTTAAGAATTTCAAGGGAAAAAAAAGTTTCAGAAAAACAGTGCCAGATGGTAGGTGGAAAGATGATAGAATTTAAAACAGGGACCTTAGACAATTGCATGGGAAAAAAAAAAAAAGTTTCAGAAGAATTTCAAGGGAATTATTGAGGGGAAAAAATGCAAACAAAGGTGACCTAGATGACCAAACCTAAAATCATATTATAAAGCAGCATTTATCAAAACCATTTGGTACTAAGGAAGAAAGGAGTTGATCAATGGAATAAGTTAAGTTCACAAGACACAGTGTCTTAATCTAGTGTTTGATAAACCCAAAGACTCCAGCTTCTGGTGTAAGAACTCACTACTTGACAAAAATTGCTGGGAAAATTGAAATATAGTATGGCAGAAACTAAACATTGACCAACACCTAACACCCTATACCAAAATAAGGTCAAAATGGGTTCATGATTTAAACATAAAGGGTGATACTATAAGCAAATTAGGAGAACAAGGGAAAGTTTACCTCTGAGATCTGAGGAAGGAATTTATGGCCAAAGAAGAACTGGAGAACATTATGAAATGCAAAATGGATAATTTTGATTATATTAAATTGAAAGTTTCTGTACAAACAAAAACAATGCAGATAAGAATAGAAGGGAAGCTTTTTTTTTCTTTAAGATCACTTTGGGAAATAAGCCCAGTAGAAACATTGTCGGATCAAAGGGTGTGCTCCATTTGATAACTTTTTGAATATAGTTCTAAATTGCTTTCCAGAATGGCTGGATCTGTTCACAATTTCACCAACAATTTATTAGTGTTCCAGTTTTCCCACATCCCCTCCAACATTTGTTCTTTTCTTTTCCTGTCATCTTAGCCAATCTGAGAGGTGTGTGGTGGTATCTCAGAGTTTTAATTTGCCTTTTGATGATCAATTTAGAGCACTTTCTCATATGATTAGAAATAGTTTTAATTTCATCATCTGAAAATTATCTGTTCATATCCTTTGACCATTTATCAATTGGAAAATGGCTTGGATTCTTATAAATTTGAATCAATTCTCTATATGTTTTAGAAATAAGGCCTTTATCAGAACCCTTGGATATAAAAATGCTTTCCCACTTTCCTGCTTCCCTTCTAATCTTGCCTGCATTGGTTTTGTTTGTATAGAAACTTTTAATTTAATATAATCAAAATTATCTATTTGGTGTTAAACTATGAGTTCCAATTCTTCTTTGGACACAAATTTCTTCCTTCTCCATAGATCTGAAAGGTAAACTATCCTATGCTTTTCTAATTTTCTTATAGTATCACTCTTTATGTCTAAATCATGAACCCATTTAGGTCTTATCTTGGTATGTGATGTTAGGTGTGGGTTGAGCCCTAATTTCTTCCAGGCTAGTTTCCAATTTTCCCAGCAATTTTTGTCAAATAGTGAGTTTTATCCCAAAAGCTGGGGTCTTTGAGTTTGTCAAACACTTGATTGCTATAGTTAAACAATTTAAATTCTTAACTATAAAAAGAAAAAAAAGTGAATTGATTCTATTTGAATACCATCAATGGAAACTTTTTTCATGAGCTCAAAATGACTTGTATTCTTGAAGTTGTGATCTGTGAAAGAAAAGATGATTTTAATTTTTAAAATTCAGGTCTTCTTCAATGACTGACAAAAACAGAAACAATAAAAACTTTTTAAAAATCTGATCATTTATACTCTCAGACTCTTTTTAGACTGATAATTTCTTAGGAAAAAACCAAAACTTTAAGCTTCCCATTCCTCCCCCCTCACATTTCTATAAAGCTAACTATGTTATGCCCCAACTTGGCTGCAAGGAAATTCCACTCCCCCATTTCCCAATTTCCCCCTTCTCCTACCAGTCTGATATTTCCCAGATGGGTTATGAGAGTAAGGGTGTTTTATAGAAGGGAGAGCGAAATGGAAAGGGCAAAGTTTCTAGAAATTAAAGGAAAAAATCCCATAGAAAAGACTCTGTTGCTGTCTCAGGCTAAGATTTTTTGTTCTTTGGATAGTGACCAGATGCTGATATTAAAATGGAAGGATTGGGAGAATGTGCACATAGTATAAAATGGCTGAAAGCTTTCTTTAAGCAAAACTAATTTCTTAAAAATTAAAAAAAAAATCCTCTTCATGGGGAGAAAAAAAAAAAACTAGTGTGAAAGGATATAATAATGATTTTTCCATACTGTATGCATATGGCCATATATGGCAAGGAAATACGAAGATCAAAATGACTAGTAGAGTGAAACCTCACTAACATGAACTAATTGGGTAGAAAGTTAGACAGTATTACAGCCAATTTTCAAAGAACTTTGGTTTTATTGCTTTCAAGTCTATCCAATTACTGCAAGGTGATGAGGTGAGACAGCGCCACTTTCAGACTTTGATTGCCTTCATCTGCAAAGGAAGGGGCTGGTAGTTCAGGCAAGTAGGTAGGAAAGATAACCTTGCACTTTGGATTTAGCTCAAATCTATACCTTTTCTCTGCCCATTCATTTACTTGAGAGAAACTGAGGGATTTAGGTTTGGAAAAACTATAGGATGCCAGAGAATCTTGGAAATCAAATAGCAGACATGATGAAAATAGATATTACCAAGATGGAAATAACAAAACTTGGCAAGTGACTGACTATAGGTAGTGAAGGGTATTCACTTACAATGCTCTTTTTTCCTCACTGACACTCTTATTTGACAGATGGAGGAAACCAAGAATCTGAAAGTATTATCTCTTTTTTTTCTTTGTTAGTATCCAAAAGGAATTAAAAGAAGTGTGGAAATGGCACTGGCTCTGGAATTAGAAGACTTGGGATCAAATACCACCATAATAATATCTGGGTAACATTGAGCAAGTCATTTTACCTGAGACTCAGTTTCCTTACTTGTAAAATGGAAGTTTGGGATTAAATTACTCTTGAGGATCTTAAGATCATATTAACTTTTATGAAGGAATTTTGTGTGATTTAAAAAAATAATTTGTAATATCTTTTATTGTTTTAGTTTTTTAAGTGTTCTACTCCTCAAAAGTGATCCAAGGAAAGCCTAGGGTTTTTTGTTTTTTTTTTCCTCTATCTTCTATCTAAAGTCCATCTCTAGTCACTGAGCTCTACTTGCTTTCTTGGTCCTTGTGTTTAAACATCCTCCTGATGTTGGAATAGGGAAGAAAGTCAACTAAATGGAAAAGAAGATCTAGAATCTTTTATTTTTTATTTTTTAAATATTTTTATTCAAACCTTTTTATTTTCAAAACATATGCATGGATAATTTTTCAACATTAACCCTTGCAAAGCCTTGTATTTCATTTTTCCCTTGCCCTTCCCTTATCCTCTCCCTTAGATGGCAAGTAATCCAATATATGTTAAATATAGTAGAAATACATGTTAAATCCAATATATGCATACATACTTACACAATTATCTTACTGCACAAGAAAAATTAAGTCAAATGGTATACTCCCATAGTCCTATCTCTGAGTGTATATAATATCTTTCTTCATCACAAGATCATTGGAAATGGTCTGAATCATCTCATTGTTGAAGAGAGCTATGTCCATCAGAATTGATTGTTGTAAAGTCTTGTTGTTGCCATGTACAATGATCTCCTGGTTCTGCTCATTTCACTTAGCATCAGTTCATGTAAGTCTCTCCAGGTCTTGCTAAAATCATCCTGTTGATTGTTTTTACAAAACAATTCTATTCCATAACATTCATATACTATTCATAACTTATTCAGTCAATCTCCAACTGATGGGCATACATTCAGTTTCTAGTTTCTTGCCACCACAAAAAGGGCTGCCACAAACTTTTTTTGACATGTGGCTCCCTTTCTCTCCTTAAAGATTTCTTTGGAATATAAGCCCAGTAGAACACTGCTGGATCAAAACATATGCACAGTTTGATAGCCCTTTGGGCATAGTTCCAAATCGCTCTTCGGAATGGTTGGATCAATTTACAATTCCACCAAAAATGCATTAGTGTCCCAGTTTTCCCACATCCTTTCATTATCTTTTCCTGTCATCTGTTCACAGTTCCACCAATAATGTATTAATGTCCCAGTTTTCCCACATCCCCTCCAACATTTGTCATTATCTTTTCCTATCATTTTAGCCAATCTGAGAGGTGTGTAGTGGTATCTCAGAGTTGTCTTATTTTGCATTTCTCTGATCAATAATGATTTAGAGAACCTTTTCATATGACTAAAAATGTTTCCAATTTCTTCCTCTGAAAACTGTCTGTTCATATCCTTTCACCATTTAAAAGATCTAGAATCTTAAGGAAAAAAATAACTCCTTGAAAATTATAATTGAGTAAGAATTGGGAAGCTAGTGAAATTATAAGAAAACAAGAAATAACAAAACAAAATATAAAGAATGAAAAGATAGAAGAAATTGTGAAACTTCTCAGAAAAACAATCGACCTGGAGAACAGATCAAGAAGAGAAAACAAGAATAATTGGACTAATTGAAAGCTACAATAAAAAAAGAATCTTAATACAATAATATAAGAAAATATTAAAGAAAATTGCCTTGAATTGTTAGAACAAGAGGTGAAAGTAGAAATAGAAAACAAACAAACAAACAACTGATCACCACCTGAAAAAGATCCTATGAAAAAAACCTACATTATGGCCATAATCCATAACTCCCAGCTTAAGGAGAAAATATTGTGAGCAACAAGAAAAAAAATTCAAATATGGTAGAGCCACAATTAGAATCATACAAGACCTAGCAGCAGTTATATTAAAAGATCCCAGGTCAAAACACTATTTATCAAAGAACAAAAGAATTGGAGCTGCAGCCAAAAATATCATATCCAGAAAAGGTAAGCATAATCCTGACAGGAGGGGAGGACAATAAATTGCTAGACTTTAAATTTTTATTGTAAAAAGACATGAATTAATAGAAAATTTGACATTTAAAATCTAAGAGAAATATATAGTAAACATCAAAGCCTAATTACAAGGGACTCAATAAGGAAAAATTGTTTATTTTTTTATATGTGGAAATATAAACTATATGTCTAAGATTATGATTAATATTTGAGTAGTTCAAAAGAAAGACTGGGGTACAGATGAGTATGATGTATTTCTAAAAAGCAAAACTTAGTTAGAAAAGGTCAAAAGAATAATTTTATTTTATTTTTTACAAATGAATTGCAAGAGGAAGTACTGACAAAGGAACTAGATGGAGGAGGAAGACTGATAGTTCTGGAATCCTTTTGGGAATCCTATCTTTGGGAATAAGTAAAGAGGAAAACAGAGAGAAAGACAGAGAGAGAGAGAGAGAGAGAGAAAGACAGAGAGAGAGAGACAGAGACAGAGACAGACACAGAGAGAGAGAGAGAGAGAGAGAGGGAGAAAAAGAGGGAGAGAGGGAGAAAGAGTCTTCTAAATTCAGAAAAAAATAAGAGGTTAAGGGAATGGGGGGAAGATAAGGATTTTAGATGGAATCCTACTCACATTAGATCTGGGTTAAAGGAAACAAAATATACATTTAGAAGGGAATAAAAATCTCCTAAAATTATAAATAAGACAGGAAATAAGATAAGGGAGGAGGTATAGACATATATAGATTAAAGAGGAATAGGACAAAAAGGGAACAGCATGCATATTTTGAAGGCTGTATAAGTCTTCTAAATTCTGATAGAAACAAGAGGACAAAGGAAAAGGAAGGAGGTAGGTTAAGTAATAGGAGGACTTGGTAATAGGTGGAAGTACAACAGAAGAGTCAGGAGAAATAGGAAAGAAGAGATAATAAACATAACAAGATCAGGAGTAGAATTTATTAGGCAAAAAAAGTAGGTATAGTAATCATGATCTCAAAGTTAAAGCTAAAATATATTTAATCAAAAGAGAAAATTAGGAAAACTATACTATATATCAGTCATATTAATCAATATTGTTTTAGATTATTCAAAACAACTAGACAGTGTAAGGTTGGAATATTGCTATAGTGTAGGAAATGATGACTTGGTGTATTAGAAAAATATGGAAAGACTTAGACTTGAGGAAGATATTATCTAACTTCAAAGAAACAGAACAAATAAGTACAGTGCAGCCTTACACAGATAAATGTATATGTATATATATGTGTTATGTTTATAGATATCTATATAAATGCATGTGTATGTATATATGTATGTATGTTTATGTGGGAATGTGTGTGTATTTGTGCTTAATTATAGCCTTCTTGGGAGGGAAAGGAGAAAGGGAGAGAAAAAGAACAAAGTAAAAAGTGCACAGCAGAGAATAAAAGAAAACCTACAAAGAAACTAAGAAAGATGGGTAGTTCTGAATCTAATGTGTAGTATTTATTATTTAGGCTTTCTTCAAAAGGAAAATTATTGCTTTATATTTTGAATTCTCAAGTTCTATTGTGCATATAACAATGTTTTCTTTTTCTTTTTCTATTTAAATTTATATATATATATATATATATATATTTTAAAGGAACACATTGATTAAGAGAGGGCTAAGCAAATTATGGTACATGAATATAATGTGCTTTTATGCTATTAAGAAATGAAAATTTCACCTGACTATATTATCATCAAGTAGTCAGTAGAAGAGAAAAACCATACATCAAATGTCAATATGCTATCTCCTTATCTGGAATTATATAAAGAAATTAATTATGCCTATAAGCTTTGATCCTATTGCTAAGCATACAAACTAAAAAAGTCAGTGATAAAAAGAAATATCCCATATAAAATGAATATTTACACCAACAGTTTTTGTAGTATCACTTATAATTGAAATGGTGAAACAAAATATGCTTTGTGAATATAATAGAATTTTATTATTTTGTTTAAAAAAACTAGAATATATTTCAATAAAAAAATGAAAAAATACATAGCAGCTTTGAAAGACTTCGATAAATCAATGCAAAATGCTATAATCAGAACCAGGAAAAAAGATACATAATGACTACAACAATGTACGTGGAAAGAGAAAAACAATAAAACAGCCAAAATTGAATGGTACAAAATTATAATGACCAAGCTTAAACCCAAATATTAAATATAAGAAGGCATCTTTCCTGACTTCTTGCCAAAAGTGGGATGTGGAATACTACATGTAAGTATTTGAAATATTTTCTAGTTTAGTTGAATTGTAATTTTTATTCTTTGCATAAGGGATAGTTTTCTCAGAAGGTGACAGAGAAGCATTATGTTACAAAATATAGGTAATAGAAAAACAAAAGTACTGATACAAGTTTATTTGTTTTAAAGAAATCTCACGAAAATCAGATAAATGTAATATAGAGATTTTATTTTCAACATCTTTTTGATATTTGCTATCAATTAAGGCATAAAACAGGAAAAGATATGTTTATATTTTCCACTGTCACAGAGTTTGTCAAAATGAGAGAAAGATTCCTTAGAGATGCTGGTATCCTTCAATTGCTCCTACTCATGGATGATATTGTATTGATTATATCAAGCTCTAGAAGGAGATTGGTCTAATATTCCATGGAAGAAAAATGAGATAGATGAAAAAAATCTATTGTCCAAATAGATAGTTCAATGTCTGGTTGTTAAGTTAGTATAAAAGTTCATAGATTTGGTATATGCACTGTATTTCCCACATGAGAGAAGAAGACTTGAAATACTGTGATCTGTACTGACAATGGGAATGCCCACATGGGACTTACTGTGAATGATGACCTAGACTGATATAGATATAGATCTGGGAGTTACTGGCATAGATGAGATCATCAACCCATTAAAATACTCATATGTTCATGAAGGAAGGATCACTTACAGGAATTAAATATCAGGAAATAAAGAAAAAAACCTACCATACAGATTAGATGATATCCAAATTTAGTAATTTGTTCCCTCAAGAAAATACTGTAGGCCTAGGTTGGGTCATTTGATTACCTTGGCTTGGAGCCCACACCCCAGGGTGTTGTACCCATTATGGCCTTCCAACGAATGACATATTTATAACTACTTGCCTTTTTTTGTTTTTGTTTCTCCCATTTGGGCTTTCTGAATTGAGACTATTCATCTTCCTTACACTTCTAATTTCACTCTCTGCCAAATGGGGAGTCTCCATAATTGCTAGCAAGCTTTTGGTGTGACATTCACATTTTTACTTAATCTCTAGCTAACTAGGTAACTTTTTTCTTTTAACTTGAATCAGGGTGGGGGGAAATAACTCAAAATATTATTACATTAAATTTAATCATCAAGAACAAATCCTTAAAAAAAAAAAAAAGAAAAAAAAAAAGAACAAATCCTAAATTTCAGAAAATACACATCCCTTTATTATTCATCCTCAGGGAAGAGGGAATCTGATCATCTCTTTCTTTTACCTGGAAGTTGGCACTCTTGGTTATCATGATATGCTTTTTTATATTATTTTACCCTGTCCTGGAGAGGATGGGGCCAGAAGTATATCACAGGATAATAGATGTAGGTTATAGAGGCCATCTAATACATCTCACTCATTTTACAGATGAGGAAGCTAAGTTCTAAAAAAGGGATTTATTATTCTAAAAAAGATTTATTATTCAATAAATCTCGGTTAAGTCCAAGTTGAATTTAGTTAACTTATTGTTAACTAAAGTCAAGGGCAGCTAAGTGGCTCAGTAGGTAGAGTGTCAGGTCTGCAATCAGGAAGATTTTTCTTTCTGAAGTCAAATCTAGACTCATACAATTAATTACTAGCTGTGTGACTTCGAGTAAGTCACTAAACCCTGTTTGCCTCAATTTCTCATCTTTCAAATGAACTGGAGAAGAAAATCATTCCAGTAACTTTGCCAAGAAAACCCTAAATGGGGTAAGTCAGATATAACTGAAGATGATTGGTCAACAATATTGTTAGGCAAATATACTTTAAGATTTCTTCCAGTTCAAAAACTCTTCCTTTGCTTGTTCTATGCTACCTACTTAAAATAGCCTTGAGTTGATTGAAATTTATAAGAATACAAGCCTTTTCCCAAATGATTAAATGATGAAACAATATTAACAGACAATTTTCATATCAAGACGGTTTTTATAATAGTTTTTATTTTTCAAAATACATGAAACATAGTTTTAAAAATGTATCCTTGTAAAACCTTGGGTTTCAATTTTTTCTTTATCTTTTTTTTTCATCTTAGTCATCCTCATCTTTTGAGAGGTAAAAAGTGGTACCTCAGAGTTGTCTTAATTTGCATTTCTCTAATCAATAGTGATTTAGAGCATTTTTTCTTATGACAAGAAATTGATGAGGTCTAGCTATGGGGTACCTAAATGAAATTAGGGTTTAATTGAGGTTTAGTGGCAGGTTTGGGGTACAGGGAGTCAAATAGAGTTCCCCTGCAACCCCTTTGGATTCAGCACAAGTTAAATGAGTTAAGGCAGCGCAAGGGTCCCCAATAAAGGAATTTATTGGCCAGAAAAGCTAGATTGATAAAAGAGGTTTATTATGGGGTTTGGAAGTAAGGTTAAAGTATAGTTAAGGAAATAGGTAATGGTAGAGATAAGAAGGGCACTGGACACAGAGTTCCAGTGGACAGGGGGTCCTGGGCCACCAGGCGTAAGGCTGGCATGTTTGGAACCTCTGCAAAGAGGGGGTCCCAGCTTGGCTCTTTTATAATGGAAAATTTAGCTAGAGGGGCCTGTGGGTGTAGTCCCAAGTTGGCTCAAATCTGAGTGGGGCTGGGACACCCGGATCTTCTATTGGAATTCAAAGGGACCAGGATTTGTGAATCAAAAGGTCCTGGATTGATAATTAGGAAGGGTTGGGAATCCGAAAGAAAGGAATCTTAAAGGGACCATACCTGCATCAAAATGACTTTAATTTCTTTATCTGAAAATTATCTGTTCATATCCTCTGATCATTTATCAGTTGAGGAATGATTTGTATTCTTATAAATTTGAGTCAATTCTTTGTATATTTTAGAAATGAAGTCTTTATTAGAACCCTTGGATGTAAATTTTTTACCCCAATTTTCTGCTTCCCTTCTGATCTTGGCTGTATTGGTTTTGTTTGTGCAATTGTTTTTAAGTTTAATACAATCAAAATTATCCATTTTGTATTTCTTAATATTCTCCAGTTCTTCTTTGGCCATAAATTCCTTCCTTTTCCACATATCTGAGAGGTAAATTATACCTTACTCTTCTAATTTGCTTATAGTATCACCCTTTATGTCTAAATCATGAACCCATTTCAACCTTATCTTGGTATAGGGTATTAGTTGTTAGTCAGTGCCTGTTTTTTGCCATACTAGTTTCCAATTTCCCCAGCAATTTTTTGTCAAATAGTGAATTCCTATCCCAGGAGCTATAATTTTTGGGTTAATCAAACACTAAATTACTATAGTCATCGACTATTGTGTCTTGTGAATCTAACCTATTCCACTGATCAACTCCTTTATTTCTTAGCTAGTACTAAATAGTTGTGATGACTGCTGTTTTAGAATATAGTTTTAGATCTGATCATCCAGACCATCTTTGTTTGCATTTTTTCCATTAATTTCCTTGAAATTCTTGATCTTTTATTCTTCCAGATGGATTTTGTTATATTCTTTCTACATGAGCTAAAATTTTAACAGAAAAGATAGTTTCAAAGAGAGAGTGATGAGACCCTGGGTAGCCAGGTGGGTGCAAACAAAGAAAGCATAAAGCACTGATAAGATTATAATATTCCCTGGGACAAACTGAAAGGGCACTGATAGGATCCTCTCAGCTTCAAGTAAGCCTTTTGTTTTTAAGTAGGTCTTTTGTTCAAGTGGACTAATTATAATCTACCCTAGATGGGTGTGATGGGCTAGAACTCTGTACTTGAAACAAGGGTTCTTACAAGGTGTTAATTCAGTGGAATTGATAAGACAATGGTTATCTAGTTTAGCATGGTGATTAATAGCTCTCTAGTTCAGTATGATTGATTTAACAAAACAATGATTCCCTAGTGATATAATGTATATAATATAATGTATACTGTATTATTATACTCAGTATACTGTATACTGTAATTATACTCAGTATACTGAGTATAAACTGGGACAAACTCAGCCAGAGAAGGGGCTCAGAGACAGAACCAGAGAAGACATGTAACGCCAGAGAAACTGAGCAAGACAGAGATTAGAGAACAATTTAATAAATGGAGAGATATACTGGGACCAAATGGATCCATGGTTGGTCCCAGGGCTGTCCATGACTATTGTCTCAAATAATCCAGCACTGAGTATTAGACAGCAAGGTTTTTATAGGATAACAAGAACAATGACATAATGGGGAAGGTACCTGGATGGGGATAACCTAATGGGGAGAGGCACCTAGGGATGATACAATGGAGGGAGATACTGGAGAGGTTACTGATATTCTAATCATGTCTAAAATGGATAAAGACCTTTATCCTGTCAAACATTAAGAAGGAATGATTATAGCCTAAAGATATAAAACCTTTATCTCATCAACCATTAAGAGGGAAAGGTCATAACCTGAGGCAGAGTAACTAAATAGGACAATTAGAAACTGGATCAGGACATTAAAAGAGAACTATGGCACAACAGACAGAGGACTGGAGGCTGGAGTACAAGCTCTTGGACTGAGACAGACTTCAAGACAGAGACCATCGTGGTGGTCCTCCTGCCTCCCCACATAAACCAAGACATATCCCAGAGGACCTTCAGAAAGCTAGCCCAGGCCCCAGGCAAAGAGTCAAGACTGTGAAGGAGACAAAAAAAGACTTTTGGGCCTTAACATCTGGCTATTTTCATGGTCATTACTCTGATGAAAAGAAGGCTGGTACAAACACCTCCAGAAAACCAACCAGAACACTAGGGGTGGGGGGTCTCTAGAAATCCCACTTTTATTTACCACTTAGAAAGCCGAAGTTATGGTGCCGAACCCCTGAGGTTATATTTCCCCTATAAAAGATCTGCTTATAGATCTTGGCTAACTCCTTTTTAGGACTAAGCCTTAGAGTCTTCCATTTCAAGACTTCTTCCTCCTACTTAATTGTGAGTAGCCTTTTGGTACTTTTGCCTCATGATGTCTTTCTCCTTATTTTAGCTAAATCCCTTTTAAAGTTAGTCTACAAGGCCTGGAGAGACTTACATGAACTGATGCTGAGTGAAATGAGCAGGACCAGGAGATCATTATATGCTTCAACAACAATACTATATGATGATCAATTCTTTTTTTTTTTTATTTTTTTTTTTTATTTTTATTTAATAGCCTTTTATTTACAGGTTATATGTATGGGTAACTTTACAGCATTAACAATTGCCAAACCTCTTGTTCCAATTTTTCACCTCTTACCCCCCCCCCCCCCCCCCAGATGGCAGGATGACCAGTAGATGTTAAATATATTAAAATATAACTTAGATACACAATAAGTATACATGACCAAAACATTATTTTGCTGTACAAAAAGAATCAGACTCTGAATTATTGTACAATTAGCTTGTGAAGGAAATCAAAAATGCATGTGTGCATAAATATAGGGATTGGGAATTTAATGTAATGGTTTTTAGTCATCTTCCAGAGTTATTTTTCTGGGCATAGCTAGTTCAGTTCATTACTGCTCCATTAGAAATGATTTGGTTGATCTCGTTGCTGAGGATGGCCTGATCCATCAGAACTGGTCATCATCTAGTATTGTTGTTGAAGTATATAATGATCTCCTGGTCCTGCTCATTTCACTCAGCATCAGTTCGTGTAAGTCTCTCCAGGCCTTTCTGAAATCATCCTGTTGGTCATTTCTTACAGAACAGTAATATTCCATAATTTTCATATACCACAATTTATTCAGCCATTCTCCAACTGATGGACATCCATTCAGTTTCCAGTTTCTAGCCACTACAAAAAGGGCTGTGACAAACATTCGTGCACATACAGGTCCCTTTCCCTTCTTTATAATCTCTTTGGGATATAATCCCAGTAGTAACACTGCTGGATCAAAGGGTATGCACAGTTTGATAACTTTTTGAGCATAGTTCCAAACTACTCTCCAAAATGGTTGGATTCGTTCACAACTCCACCAACAATGCATCCATGTCCCAGTTTTATGATGATCAATTCTAATGGACGTGGCTCTCTTCAACAATGAGATGAAAACCAAATCAGTTCCATTTGTTCAATGATGAAGAAAACCAGCTTCACCTAGTGAAAGAACTATGGGAAATGAGTGTGAACCACAACATAGCATTTCCACTCCGTTTTTGTCTGCTTGCATTTTTAATTTCCTTCTCAGGTTATTTTTATCTTATGTCTAAGTCCGATTTTTCTTGTGCAGCAAAATAATTGTATGGATGATGCGTATCCATATATTGTATTTAACATATACTTTAACATATTTAACATGTATTGGTCTACCTGCCATCTAGGGGAGGGGATGGAGGGAAGGAGGGGAAAAGTTGCAAAAGAGGGTTTTGCAAGGATCAGTGCTGAAAAATTACCCATGCATATATCTTGTAAATAAAAAGCTATAATAAAAAAAAATTAGGGGACATAGACAAAAGAATAAAAATATTGAACAAATGTAGGCAAAATAAAAGATTTCACTCTATGTATGTAAAAAAAAATTAAAGGACAAAAAACAACAACAGCAATTCTCCCCCCCCCCAAAAAAAAAAAGTTAGTCTACTAGTCAATGGGGTTAGTCTGTTAAACTTTTCTATGAATTAGCCTGCCAGTCAATGGTGTACTCCCACTTCTCTTTCCTTTAATGGCTTCTTCCTCTTGGTCAATTGTGAGTTTTGCTAGGGAACTTGTCTTTCCCCTTGTTAATTGTTAAAAACCCCTTTCCTTACTTTCCTTTGTAACCTATGATGGATGCCTAGGACATTCTTTATGTTGTAAACTGAATTTTTATTATGCTATTTTTATATAATATTTACAATTTATTGCTCTCCCGAATCTATTTCTATAAACCACTCCTGGTGCTTATTTTACTTAAGAGAGGAAGAAGGATACCAATATATGGGGTGGGTGTAGTAGAAGAACAAAGCAGCTGGTTGGGAAGTAAAGCAGACCAGAGAGGTGAAAGAATGAATAGTGCTGAGGAAAGAGCTGAAGATGAAAGGTGAGATGTCCTGTGTGAAGAATGGCAAGAAGGCTAGTTAGGATGGACCAAAAAAAATGTACAAAATGCAGAAAAATAAAACTGGAAAATTAGGTGGAATCAAGGTTGTCCATCCAAATGGACATATTTCCTGTTCCTGGAGCTCGGCCTTCTCTATATTTGGACTTCATACTCATTTCAACTTCTGAGAATCCCTGACCTCATTCATAGCCCAGCCCATGTGCTATTCCTTCAGGAAGTTTTCCCTCATTCCCCTTGTTTTTTAGTACTCTTTCTCTTTTCAAAAAATCATGTATCTATTTACCTATCTATATATTGTGTCCCACTCACCATAAGAATGTTAGGTCTTTGGGATCTCCCTATCACTGGCACTTTGCACAGAGCCTTTCACATGTCATTCAGTAATTTTTAGTCACAACCAATTCTTTGTGATCTAGTTTGAAGTTTTCTTGGCAAAGAATTACCTTTTGAGTTGGGTTGTCAATGGAGATAGAACTCAGGCTTGTGCTGCTTTAAGAAACAAAACTACTGGAAACTGGGGAACACTTTGAAGTCAATCTAGTCAGTAGTCAGTTACTATTAGCAGACTTCCCACGATTCCATGATAACATTTGTGGAGGCAGAGTATTCCCTATATATATATTGTAGAAATTTGTTGCAATCCCATGTGAGATGTTGAGTTTAGATGACTTTGGAGATTCACTTCTAACATTTTACATTTCTACTACTCTGGGGATTCTAAAATACCTTGTAAAGAAAACAAGAACCAACTGTCTCATGTAGTCCCGACTTCACAGACTATGTTCTATTTAAGAGAAATGATCATTAATAACCAATATTTTGGGGAGATTCAGATTTCCCCCTTTTCTGTAATTTCAAGACCAGTCTTGAAATTAACATTGAGCTAGCATTCTCTACCCAACATTATCAAGAATCTTTAGTCTAAAATGAATTTCGTTCAGTCAAGCTTTGGTGGCGATAAATCATTTTGTCTATATTGCTCAAGGCTGAGTTATTTTTGTTGCTGTTTGTTCTTATTCTCAAAGAGAACCTTCACTTCAGGGAGGCCATGCCATGAAATACAAGTGAATTGGATTTAAGTGAGGGAGGGCTGTGTAAGGTCACCAGCCTCATTCTCCCCTCCAGTGGCCTGATATAGATCAGGACAACTAAAGAGGGCCCTGGGTGCAGTGAGAGACTTCTTTCACTGAACTTAATCTAGTCAGGGTGACAGCACATAAACAACTGGGTGCAAATAAGATACAGAATAAATTAACGATCAACAAAGGAAGACACTATCATTGTGAGTATTAGGAAAGGATTCTTGAAGCAATAAACTGGGAAAAAAATTTACTGATAAAAGGTTCTGATAAAGGCCTCATTTCAAAAATATATAGAGAATTGACTCAAATTTTTAAGAATTCAAGCCATTCTCCAATTGATAAATGGTCAAAGGATATGAATAGACAATTCTCAGATGAAGAAATTAAAACTATTTCTAGTCACAGAATCAGGAAATGCAATTTAAGACAACTCTGAGGTATGACTACATACTTCTCAGATTGGCTAAGATAACAGGAAAAGATAATGATGAATGTTGAAAGGGATGTGGGAAAACTGGGACACTAATACATTGTTGGTGGAGTTGTGAACTGATCTAACCATTCTGGAGAGAAATTTGGAACTATTCCCAAAGGGCTATCAAACTATGCATAACCTTTGATCCAGAAGTGTTTCTACTGGGCTTATTATATCCCCAAGAGATCTTAAAGAAGGGAAAGGAACTCACATGTGCAAAAATGTTTATGGCAGCCCTCTTTGTAGTGGTCAGAAACTGGAAACTGAGTGGATGCCCATCAACAGGAGAATGGCTGAATAAATTATGGAATATTATTGTTCTGTAAGAAACGACCAGCAGGATGATTTCAGAGAAGCCTGGAGAGACTTACATGAACTGATGGTAAGTGAAGTAAGTAGAACCAGGAGATCATTGTACACAGCAACAGCAAGATTATATGAGGATCACTTTGATGCACTCTTTCCAACAATGAGATGATTGAGGCTGGTTCCAATGATCTTATGATGAGGAGAGTCATCTGCACCTAGAGAAAGGACTGTTGGAACTGAGTGTGGATCAAAACATGGCATTTTTGTTCTTTTTGTTGTTGTTTGTTTGCATTGTTTTCTTTCTCTCTCTTTTTTTTTTCCTTTTTGATCTGATTTTTCTGGTGCAGCATGATAATTGTATAAATATGTAATTATATATTGAAATTAACATATATATTTTTAACATGTTTAACACATATTGGATTACTTGTCATCTAGTGCAGGGATGGAGGGAAGAGGGGGCACTTTTGGAACACAAGATTTTGCAAGAATCAATGTTGAAAAATTATCCATGCTTATGTTTTGAAAATAAAAAGCTTTAATAAAAAAAAATGGGGGGGGGGAAAGGAAAGGATTCTTTTAGAAATTTAGCTTCCAGGAAACCAGAAAGTGGCAATGACAAAAGAGAGTAAATGATTCCTTATCCTTTGTCCTGGAAGAGTATAATGATATGATGAAGATGATGACTTGCAAGTGAAATGGATTTAAGCGAGGGAGAGTTGCACAAAGTCATCAGCCTTACTCTTTCCTCCCTAGTCATCCAAATCCAAAGTCAAGATGACTGGCCCAATAGGTTTTCCTGATCTTTTAAAATTAAAGTCTTTCCTGGGTCTCAGTTTGTCTGAGACTATTCAGCAACTAAAGGCTAGGTGAGAACAAAGGCAAAAACATGGCCTAATTTGCCATCACAAAAATATCAATCTGAGTGGGGAAGATCAAAACAGAAAACAATTCCTACTTGTACTCTTTCTTCATGACTAGAATACTCATCAGTGGCCACCAAAGTCCAAACAGTGAGCAGGAGGAAGATAATTCCAGTCATGAAGGAACAACAGATGAAAAAGTTGGGAGATGGGGTATCTTGTTCAAAGAACAACAAGGAAAACTTGGAGTCCAACTCAGGAAGACCTGAGTTTAAACTCAGGAAGACCTGAGTTTAAATCTGCCTTTTTGAGCCTGGAAAAATCATTCAACAGCTCTTTGCTGTAAACTGAATCCCCAAGAGGCTAATTATTTCACCCATGGTTACATAACTTTTAAATATCAGAGGACAAGCAACCAGGCTTCCTTGATTCCAAGTCTGGAATTTTCTCCAGGGTTATACTATCTTTCTTTCTTTCTTTTTTTTTTAAACTGAGGCAGTTGGGGTTAAGTGACTTGCCCAGGGTCACATAGCTAGGAAATGTTAAGTGTTTGAGGTCAGATTTGAACTCAGATCCTCCTGACTTCAGGGCTAGTGCTCTATCCATTGCTCTACCTAAATTTTTTTTCTTAATGTAATATTGATCTTGGGAAATTTATGGATTCTGAAAATAATATCAAATACCTCAAGGTGTTTAAAGGCTGAATAAGTCTTGGTGTATAGAATATTAATGTGGTTCTAGTGGTAGAGAAGTAGGGTGTGAGAATTCCCTGTCAGTGCAGGTTTAGTGTAAAAGAATTCACAAACCCAAAATCTGAATGTGGCAAGAAAAGGGATTTTTATTGGCACTCAGAAGCCAGCTTTGCCAGGAAAACAGACTTCTTAGTGGGAAAAGGTCCTGTCAGGGAAATAAAGGTAAATACTGAGAAGTAAATGTCTTCACAGAGGGCAAGAGTCCTGGCAGGCATCTGGGCCAAGATTAGAGCTTCTTGGCAAAGCATAATCCTATTTCAGACTTCTGCAGAGATTTGGAGTTCAAAATTATCTTTTTATAAGAAGTCTGAGGCTGGGGCTTCTATTCAATGCCCCCAGACCTTGATTTCCAATTAAAAAGAGAGTACTTATCTTGGAGTTTCAAGCCACTCAATAGGTATAAGAGGCCCAGATCTCCAACTGAATGAGACCACTTAAGTTCCAGCTACTGGGAGTGGTTTTAGGCTAATTTTCAACTTAATTGCAACTAGTCAATAATGGGTGCAGCTAGTCCCCGCCAAGATTTCCAACTGAATGAAACTACTTACCTGCCCTGAAGGCTGGGTCTCTGTCAGGGGAGTGTTTGAGTTCACCCCCAAAAGTCAAGGGGGACCCAATTTGCATCAGTATTGGTTAAGATATTCATATGACTATACTGAAAAGTGTTTATATAGAGGTGAGATATATGGGAGTTTGTAGAACAAAACTTTTAACCTTCTTATGTTCTGGACCTCTTTGAAAATCTGGTGAAGTCTATGGACCCATTGTTAGAATATCTTTAACTGCATAAAAGAAAATTTATGCAGTTACAAATATATTGAAACAAAGATACATTTTTAATTTTTATTTTTCCAAGTTTGTGGATCCCTGTGAGAGGTAGAAAGAATCATTCAGTTGAATATTTGTTATTTTGCATGCTATATTAGTGCATTTGTAGGATTTGTGAAATCATGTCAGGCCTGCTGTGAGAAGACTACACAAGCTGAGCCCAGGGATGATCAACAGTTCAGGGCGTTGACAGTAAAAAGGGTTCTGATTTAAAGTCAAAGGAGGCAGGCCAGCTATTTGTTCTTCATGTACAAGTCTTTCACTGGACTCAGAATCCAAGAATATTTCTGGATAGAGTTAAAGACAAGCCTCTGATCCTACTATGGCTGCTGAGATCTCAGGCAAGGCAGGATCTTTAACTCGTGGCCTTTATTGGATTAACTATTTCCCTTAATGGTGAAGAATGAAGTTCCTTTTTCCTTTGGCTCACTGAATAGAATCAAACTTTGGATCAAGCTCAAAGCATCATATCCATCACCTCTTTGATAGTTATTTAAATGAATCTACATCTGAACTGTGGCATGGTAACACTTTCCAAATTCTGTTCCATGGAACCCTATTGTTATCAATATTGAGGTGATAAGATAGAAGAATGGATATTTCCCTACACTTGGAGTCCAACTCAGGAAGACCTGAGTTTAAATCTGTCTTTTTGAGCAGTCCATTATTCTATTAATAGAATTTAGATATGAAAATCAATTCAACCTCATCATTTTTCAAATGAGGAAACTAAGATTAGGACTTGCCAATATCTAGCCTTTCTTCAGTGAATTAACAAACATCCAGTGCCAAGGATTGTACTGGGGATATAAAGACAGAAATAGAATAATCCCTGCCTTCAAGGAACTTGCATTCTAATAGAATTGGTATGAAAATCCAGGTGGTTTAATTTTAAAACCAATGCACCCTATTCTTTGTTGTGATTCTCATCCTATAGTGTCATTCTTGTTTTATAGGCTTTGGGGACACATTGTATTTCTCTTATGTAATGGAAGAAGTTTCATTTAGATGGCTGTCTGATTAGTGTTGAAAGCTAATTTTTATCCTTTTTTCCTTTCTCTCTAAAATTCAATAATAAAAAAAAGAACAAAGAAAGAAAAAAAATTAAAAAAAATTCAATAATATTCTGCTGGGCACATGACAATGTTTTGTTTTATTTTCCTTTTCTGTCTTTTTTTTCCTTTTTGTATTTAGTTTTAAATAAATCTTTTTAAAAGCTTAAAAGGAGTGGGGGAGGGCAACTAGATGGCACAATGAATAAAGTCTGGTCCTGGAGCCAGGAGGACCTGAGTTCAAATCTAGCCTTAGACACTTAACATCTAACATTTACTAGCTGTATGACCCGGGGCAAGTCATTTATTAACCCCAATTGGGGTTAAATTGGGGCTAAAAAAAATAATTAAAATACAATACAATAATGTAAACTTTCTTTTATGTAGAAGAACAAAGAATGACAGACCAATCCAAAACAGTTGAATTTCAGGAGAATGAGTTTAAAATTGCTACTGTAGGCTCACTCTATCTTATCTTCAATATGTGTTTCTATTAAATCTGAGATGGTAATTATACATGATAAAGCCTATAGCACATTTGTATCCATGTACATATTTCTTCAAGTTTCCCCTCGAGTGACACCTATTTACTTGACGCTAGTATCTTTTTTCTCCCTCTGAAGATTACGTTGCATTTATTTTTTGTATTTACTTACCTGAATCTAATATCGTGTTAATACTTTTTTCTACCTCCCTCCTTCAATGAAAGTTCCTTGAGGACAAAGAATGTCATATACCTCTTTTTATTCTGTCTTAGCACAGTTACCTGGTAGATTGTAGTTGCTTAATAAATGTTTATTGAATGAATTAATGAATATAAAATCTAGACCAGAGGTTCTCCACCTTTGGGCTGCAAATTCCTGGAAAGGTTCAGTGAGTTACTTCAAAGGGTCTGAGAGAGAGAGAGAGAGAGAGAGAGAGAGTGTGTGTGTGTATAAGGCATTGAAATGGATATCTTTAGCTTTTAAAATAAAACAAAAATTTGCATGTGGGTGTGGGTGTGTATAAAAGGATTGCAATAATGATTTCTGTGTTCTTGGACATTTCTATTATGAAGAGAGTTGTTTAGAACAGTGGTTAATCCATTGGGCTGCATGTGGCCTATAGAACTCCTGAGTGTGACTGGATCAGATTAAAATCTAGTTCCTGAATTTAATGTGTTAATGTATTAATTAAAAAAAAAAAAAGAAATACATGATGTTTAGCTTTCTAAGTTAATAAGTGGTCTAGAGGGATTCATATGCATAGTTTGGTGGTTCCCATTTCTGTTTGAATTTAAGTACAAGTCTAGGAAATTGAGAGTTTAAGTGACTTGTCCATGGTTCTATATACCAGGTATAGAATTTGAATGCCAATCTTAATTCTTAGGTTAGCCCTCCATGTAATATTTTATAATGCCTCTCTTAAACATCTTTCAATTTACCAAATGTATGTAAATTCTATTTTGATTAATTAAATACAAAATCATTTAAAAGCGTTATTGAGAACGTAAGGTTTTTTTTGGTCCTCTCTTTTCTCTATTAACAGATAAGAGTAGTAGTGTTGTTACTGTATTACTATAGACCATGCTAATTCCATTTGATTATACTTACTAAATATGAATTGTTATTTTATTTATCTTCAAAAGAGGATCTTCAGTCTCAAAGAGATTGGGAACCAGGTTATACTACTCATTTTCCTAACTAATTACATATGACCTTGCTTTGTTATCTAGTTTTGTTTTGTTTTTGCATTATTATTATCATACAAAATTGAAAACATGGCCAAAATACCCTGCTACTTTCATATCTTCTCACAGTACCTATCACAGTTTTGAGTCCATAGTATAAAAATAATCAGTACTTTTGGACTTGACATTGCTAGAAGAATAATTTCTGAACTTGGAATCCAAGAATGCCAATGGTTATGAATTTTAGAGGTCTAGACTGAATGTGTTGTTTTGCAGACATGGGCATTAAGGTTCAGAAAGATCAAATGATCTTCTTTGATAGAGGCATCTGCTGAAGATGGAATGCTCCCGTTAAAAACGAATCCAGGTTGCAAATAGGGAGATCTCATTATTGGTCGGGGACAGAAAATGAGCCAATTGTCAATTTTTGTAAATGGAGAAAGAGTAGCTCTGAGAGATGAAATGATTTGTTGTCTCATATAACAAAGCCGGTTTTGACCCAGAAAATAGATTCCCTTATTTCATGCTACTCTGACCTCTTCTGTTTCCCTTCTCTTTAACAATTCACATACTCTCTAACTCTCAATTAGCTGCTTTTGCCACAGAAGGACTATAGTTCCACAAAATAGACCAAGATTTAGCTGCTTAGGGACCAGAGGTCATTCATTGTAAAACTTATGAAGCAGAAAGAGTAGCTGCATTGAGATAGATGTGGGGTAGTACAAAGAGCAATGTACTGGGAATTAGGAGAACTCCCATATACTGTCTGACCTTGAATAGTCACTTTTTGACTAAGGCCCCAGTTTCTTCATCTGTAAAATGAAAGATTATTTTTTACTACGATGCTTTCTATTAATCTTTAGTTTATAAAGTTAAAAAGCACAACAAATAGTGAGAGCATAATAATGTAACATTTTAATTATTTTTAATAGAAGCACAGATGTCTTGGTTTAACAATCAGCTCACGGAAAAATTTTATACAGAATATATTTCTAAGCTTAACATGCATCATTAACATATTTCCCATCACTTTCTTAAGTCTAGACAATTAACAAAACCATAAGTGAAACACATAAATTTGTGAATTTCCTAGATGAAAAGCTCACACTGAAAATTTAACAGTTGGATCTCACCAGTCAGTCTGAGCTAATTCTTGCTCAGCTCTGCAGAAATCACAGGCCAAAGACATTACTTGTGGTATTTAAAATGGTGTATCTAAAATAATTTTGGCTCTGTTTTATATACAAAGACTAAATAGAGTATCTATCTGTCTGTCTCTATCTATCCATCTATCCATCCAGATATGTATAGACACTAATAGTTTTTATAAGCATCCAAGAAGGAAAATAGTTTAATTATTATTTTAATGTTGATACTATTTGAAATCATTTTGTCCTCCTTTTTTGAGATATCATTCTCTCCTGCTTCTCTTTTCACCCATCTGACCCTTTCTACTGAACGGGTCCTTTAATGGATCCTCATCCAGATTATATCCCTTAATTGTGGGTGTCCCACTGGGTTCTGTCCTGGGCTTTCTTCTCTTCTCCCTCCCCATTTCACTTGATGTTCTATTCAGTTTCCATGGATTTAATTACCATCTCTAAACTCATCCAAACTTCTTCCCTAAACTGTCTGCTGACCTACAATCTCTATTTAATGATGATAATAATAATAGCTAAGATTTATATAGTCCTTACTATGTGCACTGTGATAAGTGGTCAGGGTGATATAGCAAATGTCTCAGGCCAGATTTGAATTCATATCTTTCTGATGTCACTTTACTGCTGCCCCAATTACCTTTCAGATATCTTGAACCAGATGTCCAATAGACATCTTAAAAATAATATGGTCAAAATGAAATTCAGTGTCATTACCCCTAAGCTCTCTATTCCTTCTTATCTTCCCTTTTAGAGGGATAACATCATCCCAAATCCCTAAAGCTTTCAATCTAGGAATCTTCCCTGATTCATTAAGATCTCTCACTCCATCATAGGCAAGTGATTTTGAACAATTGTTGATTCTACCTTTACAACATTTCTTGAATATACCTTCTTCTCTCCTCTGACACTACCACCTCCTTGTGCAGCCCTCATCACTTAATACTTGGGTTAATGAAAAAAACCTGCTTAAATCAAGTCTCTACTCCAATCAATTTCCTATTTAGCTTCTAATGTGATTTTTCTGAAGTGTAGGTCTCATCATACATCCCCCATTCAATAAATTAACTTGACACCCTATTACTTCCAGAATCAGGCACAAAATCTTCTGTCTTTTCCTGTTTTCTGAACACTTTCCAAATTTCAGACATTTTACTCTTCAACATGTCCTTTTTGACCCAGTGAGACTCGCCTCCACTGTTCCACCACCAAGATGCCTTTCAGCTCCAAGAATTTTCTCTGGTTGTTCCCTCAAGTCCACCTATTGACCTCCATCATTTTCTTTAAGTCCCAACTAAATCCCATCTTTTATAGAAAGCCTGTATTCTTTCTTAATTTTAATGTCATTTTTCTGTTAATTATTTCCTTCCTATCCTGCATATAGCTTGATTGTATTTTTAATTTGTTGTCTCCCTCATTAGATTGTAAGCTCTTTGAGGGAAGGGACTTTCTGGTTTTTTGTATCTTTTTTGTGTCCCCAGTGCTGGGCACATAATAGGTATTTAGGAAATGTTTATTGATCCATTTATTGATTATAGTCATCCTGCCTTTGTCCTGAAAATGTTCAGTGAGGATAGTCCATCACACTTATGAATAGATCTGATGCTTATTAGTTAAGAATAGTTACGAAAACTGATCCCAAAGTGGACCTTTTGCATCTTCTACCTATTGCTCCAGTTGGTCTGGTGACCAACAAAACAAGTTTCATCCTTCTTATATATGACACCCATTTAAATATTCAAGGAGAGTAATATTTTCAACCCCTTTTCTTCCTCTTCTCCCCTACCAAATTTTCTTTTCTTCAAGTTAAGGAACCTCATTCCTTCAAAAATTCTTCCTGTGATGTAGATGAAAGATGTTTCACTAACCTGCTTGCCATTTTTAATGCTTTTCAGCTTATTAATGTCCATTCTAAACTCAGATCTGAACAGCATTTCCCAGATGAGGCCTGACCAGTTTGGAGTCCAATAGGATTTTATTCTTAATAGTTATATCTCACTTAATAGTACCCAAGGCAGCTTTTTGTTGTGTTGTTGTTGTTGTTTTATTTGTTTATCTGATTGGGGTTTTGGGCCACCCCATCACACTTTAGATTTTACATTTGTGTCTATTAAAATTTGTTTATTGTCTATATGTGTCTGTGTCACCTAGGTGACAAAAATTGTCATAGACACAATTATGTCAAAATTATAATTTATAAACACTAGATGTCAAAATCTAATAAGATTTAGCCGAATTGCTCAATCTCATCTGTGAAGATCTTTTTTAAAACTTTCTTTTTGTTCCATTTACATTTTTTCCCCAGTTACATGTAAAACAACATTTGTTTTGGTTGTATATTCATGTTTTACATATTTCCATATGAATCATATTGGGAGAGAAAAATCAGAACAAAAAGGAAAACCACAAGAAAAAAAAGGAGGGAAAAAAGTGAACATAGCATGTGTTGATTTACATTTAGTCTTCATAGTTCTCTCTCTCTGGATGCAGATGTCATTTTTCATCCAAATAAATTGGGACTGCCTTGGATCACTGTACTGCTGAGAAGAACCAAATCTATCACAGTTGATCATCACACAATCTTGATGTTACAGTCTATGATGTTTTCCTGGCTCTGCTTGTTTCACTCAGCTTTAGTTCATGTAAATGGGAAGATCTTTTTGGATTCTGATTCATGTTTCTCCCTGCTTTGTATCATCAGGAAATTTGATCAGTATCTATGCCTTTTTCTAAGTCATTGCTAAAGATATTCAACCACCCAAGGTCAAGCCCAGGTCCTCTGTTGCAAAACTCTTTCCAGTTCACATAGAATAATTACTAGAAATTCTTTTAGTAAGACCATTCACTTACTTCAAAATCCATATAATTGTGTTATCCTCTAATCAACATGTTTCTGTCTTTTCTATCTTTTGGTTTGACTTGAGCCTCATGGGGAAGATTAAAAAGGAATGTGGGATGTTCTGCTTTAAGAGTTTTACAGATTCAAAAGGTCAAGATGCTAAAGACATGCAGAGGTGTTTGCATTCCATGACTGCAGTGAGCATGATATAGAAGCAGATTGCCATAAAGGCTTGTTTGAGTTTAGAAGATGAAAGCTGTCTGGACCAGAATCAGAAGACTTAGTTCACACCATTCCTCTGACATTCTCTACCTTTTGTCATGTTGGACCTCAGTTATCTCATATTTAATGTGAGGCAGTTGGATTGGATGGTCTCTGAGGTCTCTTCCACCTTCAGATCTCTATTCCTTTGATCTTAGGTCAAATGATAAATTAAGATCACTTTAAATTTTAACTTCTGGGGTATATATATGAATCTGGGATTTTTCTGTTGTGTATAACGAGTGTTGTTTAATTCTTTCCTCTTAGGCAAACTGAATGATCAGGAAACTCACATGTACCTGAAAGTCTCAAAGAATTGCCTAAAAAACTAAGGCAGCTAGGTAATACAGTGGATAGTGTGCCAGTCTGAAGTTAGGAATACTCACCTTCTTGAGTTTAAATCTGGCCTTAGATACTTAACTAGTTGTGTGACCTTGGACAAGTTAATTCTAGCTGCCTCAGTTTCCTCAACTGTAAAATAAGCTGGAGAGGGAAATGGCAAACTATTCTAGTCTCTTTTGGCAAGAAAACAGGAAATGGGGTCATGAAGAGTTTGGACATATCTAAGTAACAACCCCAGGAAACAGAAATTTATTTACCTCTGATCAATCATCTAGCTAGTTTGTGTCAGGGATAGAACTTGCAAGTAGGCCTCCCTAACTTGCTGGCCAGGCCTCCATCCACTCCACTATGATGTCAAGCTGAAAGAGAATTAGGGTCACTAACGCATACATAAAGATTCCTCAGAACTTATTGACTTAGAAAACCACATATTAACATTATCTATGTTCTATTGCATTTTCACTTATTTTTTAAAAAAAAAAATTTTATCAGTTATATTTTAATCTGGTTTAGCTTGAATTCTGGAATTTTACTGCTTCTTGCTTACAGATAGCAGCATATCTGATTACTCTGTACTATATTTATGCTTTCTAAACGTAACTTGTAATGACCTAATGCTTAAAGATTTCCTAAGCTTTTTGCTTCTACAAATAGTGAGTTTCCTGTGAAATAGTAAATTTCTGCATTGAATATAACTGTAACTGTAAGAATATTGGTGCTAATTGCCAGACATTTTACTTTTAATCAAGTTCAAGAAGCCATTGTGGGGCATGGAAAGCTGGAATGGAGAAAAGGAGAAGGGGAGAAGGGAACAATACTAAAATTTGCTTGGAAAGCTGTTTGGTAAAGTTTCCAGAGAAGTATTGTTTGTATGTTCCTAGGTCCATACCTTGTCTCCCTAAAGAATCTGAACCATGGATTTACTATGGAAGCGTTAGTGAATATTATAAATATTCATTGAATAAATATCTTGACTGCAATAAATTTTCTTCTTGGCTCTTATGATTTTAATGACTATGGACTTAACTATCTTGATGTGTGATTTCTAGGAAAGCATTTTATTAAAATAAACACCTAGATATTTAAATGCTTGGCACTCGTCTATTGACTGATTATTTATAGACCATTGTTTGGTAGCCTGGGTCTATAAATATTTTTTCCTGATCATAAACTTGACAATTAAAATTTGTGATCAGTAGAAGTATGTCTGTAACTGCAAGAAATAAGGTTACCTACTTGCATCCAAATTAAGAATCCACTTCTGTTAACATAGTAAGGAAGCTTGGGTAAACCTGACTATGGAAATGGAAGGCAGTAGTTGCAGATAATAACGCTTAAGAGTACATCAATATGCAGAGCTATTACCGAGAATTCTTGTGGCTTCACTTTTAAAATCCAACACAGTAGGAATCTAACCTACATTTTCAGGTTTCTTGCACATTACTTTTCATTCTTTGTTTTCTAAACAAATGAACACATTTGTTCTTGCCAGTATACACCATAATGTGCCCTATTTTCATGTCTTTGCCCATGCCATGCCCATGCCTGGAATATACTCTCTCTTTTCTTTTGTCTCCCAGTCAATGAATGAATAAACATTTATTAAGCTCCTACTATGTGCCAAGCACTGTACTAAAAATAGAAATACAGAAAAGAAAGCCAACCCTTGCCCTCAAAGAGCTTATAATCTCATGGGGGATACTAAAAAGGGGAGGAGGGCTAGGGAATAGAATCCTCAGGAGTGCATCTGGGGGGACATGAAGATATGACTGCCCTGGACCCTTTCTTAAGTGTAGGTTCTAAGAAGAGTCCTTCACCCTCTTATCAGAGGACCCCAGGGACAATGGCTACTAATAAGATATGAGTTGACATAACTGGGCATGATGAAGAGGTTCCTGGAACATAGTTGAGAAATCTAGAGGAGTATTGCTGACTGGGAAATGATGAAAATCCTAGAACCCCTATGTGATTTCAAGACTAAGGTTAAGTACAATTTCTGATTGAAAACCCATTCTGATCACCTTAGTTGCTAGTGTCTTCCTCCTGGAAATTATTTATGATGTGTATTTAATTGTCTATGTATCTAATTATTTTTTCTCTCAAAGGGTCACAGGCTCATAGATTTAGATCTGGAGGAGACCTCAGAGGTCATTTAGTACAATTCATCATTTTATACATTAAACTGAAGCCTAGAAGGGTTGAATAAGTAGCTGACAAGGTTGGTCCTTTAACTTTAAATTCAGAGCTCTTTTTTCATATTTTTTCTCAAGAATGTAAATTCCTAGAAATTGCTTTGTTTTTGTTTTTAATTTGTATTTTGCTTTGTCATTGTATCCTTAGCTTTGTCAGTGTAATGTCCTGACTAGCTTTCTGTATGACTTCAAGATCCCCAATCCTTGGTCTTACTGGAGAAAGCCAAGAAGGCAGGAAGGCCATGTAGCTGGTCAAAGATGGAATCTGAAATCTGGCATCTTCTCATGTGTCTGTGGCTGAGAGCTATGGCTGAGAGAGGGTTCTTTCTCTGAGACTCCCTTTAAATACTCCAATACAATTATATCAGGGTGTGTAAAATCTGATACTGTGCACAAAAGTGTGCAAAATGTTTAGAAGTATATGCAGGTCCATTATCTGTTTTTATTGCTTGTGGTACACCCATGATTTGACCATTTGGGCTGTCTCTTTTGCTGCTAGTATTGCAAAAGTAAATCCTGAAAAAATACAATTTACACTGAGCATACACAACCACACTGAACTTGTGCAACTGTAGAACATTACATCATCATATTACCCTAACTATATACCAACTACATTGATTGCATCAATATATTACATTACATATGTGCTTAGGGAACCATTATCTCACATTGAGTAGGTACTTAACTATAAATACCCTGCTATCCTAGATTTAAGTCCACCTTTTAAGAGTTTCTGCTCTCTACATCTCCTGCTTTCTTTTATTTTAGAACACAGGTGGTCATGCCCTCCTTGACTTCTCAGGAAGGGAGGTGAAAACACCAAAGGAAAATGGGGAGTTAAACCAGATATTGTTAGCAGGTTTCCTCTGGGCTGAAATTGAAACAGGTATACATAAATCCACCAGCATGGGAAGTATTACACAAGCACATAGTAGTATAACTCAGGCCAGTAGTGATGTAACAAAAGACATGAATCAACATAGTGATATAACAAACAATATGAATATACATGTCCATAAGTCCTAGAAGGAAAGTATGTAAATAACAATCATACATACACCTCCTTCTGCAGTGAAAAGATAGTCCAAAACCAATCTCTTGTCCATTACTTCACATGTCAGGGAATCCAATGATTTCTGCAAATTTTGAAGTCCTGCAATAATCTCATCATGTATCAGGGACTCCAATGATTCCTGCAGATTTTGAAGTCCTGTAACAGTCTTATGTCTCAGGGAATCCAATGATTCTTGCAGGTTTTTAAGTCCTGCATCTGTCTCATTAACAATTTTTAATATTCATGAGTCAATTGCCATACACATAGGGTTAACTGTTAGGCTCTTTCAGTGGCACATGTTGTCAGAGATGGAACCACCAGATGTTTCTTGGATTTTCTCCTTCTCTCTCCAATGGACAAGGCAAATATGGCTTGTTGGCACCCATCTGATTCCTTCTCCATCTGCAGAGATACAAGCAAATTCTCTCCCCCAAGCAGTTAACCTATCTGGTCTCTTCCATTCACCACTTTCTGGATCTCTCCACATCACCTGGCAATTATCTAAAGATACTGGAGCTGCTCGCACTGAACACAGCCCTTCCAGTGGGTTATAAACCTGTCTGCTGGAACCAGTGCATCTTTATCAAAAATCAAAAAATTAATGGTATAGAAAGCTAAATTTAGAAGTTCTTTAAGGTTTTTCTTTTGTTTTTGGAGGAGTGTCTTAATGTCTCTGTTTCTCCTCTCTACTATTGCCTGTCCTTGAGGATTAAAGGGTATGCCAGTGGTGTGTAAAATCTGATACTGTGCACAAAAGTGTGCAAAATGTTTAGAAGTATATGCAGGTCCATTATCTGTTTTTATTGTTTGTGGTACACCCATGATTTGACCATTTGGGCTGTCTCTTTTGCTGCTAGTATTGCAAAAGTAAATCCTGAAAAGTTGTCTACTACAACATGGATAAAAGATGGATGACCAAAAGATTTATAATGGGTCACATCCATTTGCCAAATTTCACTGGGTCTCAAACCACGAGGGTTCTTCTTTGAAGGGAGTGTAGGAGGGTGGAAAGGAAGGAAAGCTGTACAGGCTTTTACTATGCTCCTAGCTTCCTCTTTTATTATCCCAAATTGCAAATGTAAAGCTCGAGCAGCTTGATGATATTTAGAATAAGATTCTTGGGCTGCCCCAAATAAAGGAGTATTGGCTGACATTGGTTAGAAGGTGATCTGCCTTTGAATTTCCAATAAAAAATAAAACCTAGGTGTCTACTATGAAAGTGGACATGCAAGATATAAATCTTATCTGGACCATTTCTCACTTATTCTTGAAGTTCCTTAAATAGCTGATAAATATTGGAGACTACAAATTTTATTTGGGCTATGGCAATTCTTTGTACCACATCTACTGAATAGGCTGAATCAGATGTTATATTTACATCTCCTGGATAATAAGTAAGAGCTAGCATGATTGAATACAATTCATTCTGCTGAGTGGACTGAAAAGGAGTTCTGACTACTCTCTTTATAGCTAAGTCACGAGAGTATACAGCACAAATATTATGTTTGGATGCATCTGTAAAGATAGTTGGTCCTTTAAGAGGAACCTTAGAAACCTTTTCTTCAAAAATCCATTGCTGATTATGTAATAGCCAGGTTATCTTTAATGGAGATCCATGTGTAAAATTTGGAGCCATGACCAATAAAATTTGCCACTCTGGGATGGTTTCACAGCATACATTAATTTGTGCATTGGTATAAAAGGAGTATATCTTATCAGGTCTTATCCCAGGTAACTGTACTACTCACTTAAAGACCTTTAATAAAATTCTAGCCACAAGCACTGGGTGAAGAGTAAGGCTCTGTTTTGGTTGTGCTGGGAGGTTTACCCACTCTATCACACTGTCCTTGATGAAGGACTGTGGTGGATGTCTCTTTTATAGCAAAAACTGATATTTCCCAAGGTTTTTGAGGAACTCTTTCCACCACATTGGATAAAGATAGTTCAACTTCTCTCAAAGCCTCTTGAGCTTCTTTTGTAAGCTGGTGAGGTGAATTTAAAGCAGTGTCTCCCCTTAAAATATCATATAATGGTTGTAATTGATAGGAAGACTGGATGCATCCACTGGGTATCTCCTAGCAATTTCTGAAAGTCATTTAAGGTGTTCAATTTCTCTGTTCTTAAAGAAAGTTTTTGTACTGTAAGCACCTTAGGATATCCTAAATATTGAAAAGGAGTATGTCTCTGAATTTTTTCTGGAGCTATATGCAATTTGTAGTTCCTTAGTGTTTTTATGGTCTTTTGTAGACATGCTTCTAACATTTGTTCCTCAGGTGCACACCCCAAGATATCATCCATGTAATGTAATAACAATTTTTGGAAATGCTTTTCTTATTGGAATAAGAGCAGCAGCCACATACATTTGACACATAGTAGGGCAATTTTTCATTCCCTGTGGCAAAACTGTCCATTCTTACCTTTTATAAGGCTCAGCTAAATTAATGCTGGGCACTGAAAAAGCAAATCTTTTCATATCCTTCCTCCTTATCTAGAGGGAGAGAATAGAAACAATCCTTAATGTTTATAACCCAAGGGGCCATTCTCTAGGCAATTAAGTAGGAGATGGAAGTCCAGGTTGAAGAGTTCCCATAGTTTCCATCTGTTCATTTACTTTTCTTAAAATCAGTCAACATCCTCCATTTTCCGGATTTCTTTTTTTTTTTTTTTTTTTTTTTTTTTTTTTTACAACAAATACAGGGGAATTCCAAGGACTTAGAGAAGGTTGTAAGTGTCCTTGGTCAAGTTGTTCCTGTAGTATATCTACAAAGGCCTGAATTTTTTCACTTGTTAAGGGCCACTGTTCTACCCACACTGGTGTATCAGTTTTCCATTGAATGGGAACAAGTGAGAGTGCAGGCAGGTCTTCAACAGCAGCCCTGCCTAAAAAGCTGAAGTACTTGGTTGTAATCCTAACTGTTGTAAGATGTCTCTTCCCCGTAGATTGATGGTGATTTTTTTCAACTACAAAAGGAGTAAAAACTCCTGTTTCATCTTCAAATATCCAATTCAAAGGGGTAGTGTGAAGACCGTGTATTTTTAAATCAGCCGGAGTCAGGAATTCAGGTTAGGGGAAAATCGTCAGTCTTTATTCTCAGTGAAGAAGGATCGGAGGCGGAAGAGAATCGGCGATAGCAATGTGTGCAGCTGAGTCAAGAAGCTAGCTAGATTACCAGCCACACAACCAGCATCCAGGAGAATGGACCCAGGCCCAATCTCTCCCAGCTTCTCTTCCTACTCCTCTCTCTGCCTCCAGCCACCAAAATCGTCATTTCCTGTACAACACATCAGGACTTGCACAGAGAGTGGGCAGGGACCATTCTTTATCCAGTCATGTATATTAATAGAGTATAGCCCAATTACTATTTAGCCTCATGTACTTGGGACCTAAGTGCATCAACTCAAACTTCAGCCCATTACAGGGTAGCACTTACTTCAGCCACTATTAATCAGTATGAGGTAGTGAGGGAGTCTCAGAGACAGGGCTCTCTCTCAACCACAGCGCTCTCAGTCCTAGCTCCCAGAGAAGATTTCAGGCTCTAGATTCCAGATTCTAGACTCAGACTCGATCTTTGCCCAGCCACTTGGCCCTCCTCCCTCCTTCACCCCACTAAGGCCAAGGGCTCAGGCAGATCCTGAGGTTCTCCAGAGAGCTAGTCTGGACATTACATTTTGGTGCCCAATGTGGGGTCTTGGTCTTAGTGAAGAGTGAAGGAGGCAGGAGGGCCACATAACTGGTCAAAGATGGAGTCTGGAATCTGGGATGACTTTGCTATTCTCACTAGTACAATCATCCATGACTATTCTGAAGGATTTATGATGAAAAATCCTATCTGTATTCAGAAAAGGAATTGATTGTTTCTGAATACAGATTGAAGCATTCTCTCTTTTTCTTTTAACTTATTTTTTCTTAGGGGTTTTTATTTTCATTAGGGTGGGAGATCTATGTTTTCTTTTACAACTTGACTTTTATAGAAATGTTTTGCATAACTTCACATATAGTTTCTTAATTGTGAGTGGGGATGAGGGAAAGAACTTAGAATTCAATTTTTTTTTATTAAAACTTTTTATTTATAAAACATATACATGGGTAATTTTTTCAACATTGACTCTTGAAAAACCTTTTGGTCCCAATTTCCCCCTCCTTCCCCCTACCCTCTGCTCTAGCTGCCAGGTAGTTCAATACATATTAAATCATATATATATATATATATATATATATATATATATATATATACACACATATATATATGTACATATTTATACAGTTATCTTGCTGCACACACACAAAAAAATAAAATCAAGAAGAAAGAAAAATAAAAACTGAGAAAGAAAACAAAATGCAAGGTAATAACAACAGAGAGAGTGAGAATGCTGTGTTGTGTTCCACACTCTATTCCCATGGCTCTCTTTCTGGGTGTAGATGACTCTCTTCATCATTGAACAAGTAGAACTGTTTTGAATCATCTCATTGTTGAAGAGAGCCATGTCTATCAGAATTGATTGGCATATAGTCTTGTTGTTGCCATGTCCAATGATCTCCTGGTTCTGCTCATTTCACTTAGCATCAGTTCATGTAGATCTTTCCAAGCTTTTCTGAAATCATCCTGCTGATTGTTTCTTATAGAACAATTATATTCCATAGCAGAACTCAAATATCTTAACAAATGTAAAAAAAGTTGTTTTGAATATAACTGGGGGAAAATATTCAATAAATAAAATAAAATGAAAATGAAAATAAAAAAAAGTGTTTTGGGGTAGCTTGTCCTTTGTGTCTATGTTTCTATTTTCCTGTGATAACTCACTGGAAGGAACTCATTTGTCAAACTTATTGAGATCTAGAACATGGAAAACCCCATAGGGACTTGGCTGTGAGGAATCCAGGTCATGAGCTCAGCAGAAGTGACATCCCTGATAGTACCATCTGAGTCATTTTCACTCATGAGGCATGTCTGTGTCAGAGGTTATGGGACTTTTGACTTTTTCCAGCTGTACAATGAAAGACTAAGCTTGTCTTGGATTTCTTCCAGGTTAATGAATAAACCATCTTAAATAGACATAAAATGGAACAGTGACCCTTTGGATGAAATATTCTTATGGCCCTTTGTGAGATAATTGGAAATATTGTGTAGCATTTTAAACTAAATGACAGAATAGATGTTTCAAACCATTCAAGTCCCCCAAAATAACCTATTTTAAGGTTGGGTGAAAGCTTTCACAGCTAAAATCAAAATGATTTAAGAGGATTCTTTTGATGTGATATTCTGCCATGGCCCTGGAAATGTTGGTTTTATGCTTAGCAAATACCAAAAAGCCCCTGTCCATTCCAGTTTCCTTGAATGTTATTCCTAGTGACAAAAGTTTTCTGTCAATAAAAATTAGATAAAAATAATAACTCTTTGAAATCATACTTTCTCTTTTAATACTCAGTGACATTTCTATGCCTTCCTTCTACTTGCTTATCTATAGGCACTAAAATTATAATACATTAGAGCTACAAGGGATGGAACCATAGACTCACACAATTTTGAGATTTGAAAGGGACTTCAGGGGCCATATATAGCCTATGATATAAATAAATTTTTTTTTTTGCCAGAGCATACCTTGGGATAGCCCTAATTGTCAAGAAGTTTTTCCTGATATCAAGATTAAACTTGTGTCTTTGTAAGTTTCACCTATTGCTCCTGGTTCTTCCCTTTTGAGTCTAACAGTAGAATACTGACCACTTTTCCATAGTTATATTTTTGAGTATATCTTTCCTATTATCATTCTCTTTCTCCAGTCTTCTTTTCTCCAAGCAAGCTTCTCTGTGTCCTTCAATTAGTCCTCATGTGACCTATATTCAAGATTCTTTAATATCCTAGTTATCCTCTGTCTACTTTCCCACATTCACATTCTTCTTAAACCATTTGTTCTGAGAACAGGACACAATACTACAGAGTTCTGAGAAGGGCAAAGTATGATGGGAATGCCCCTTCTTTAATCTGGAGACAATGATTTTCTTAATGCCGTCCAAGACTGGTTAGTTCTTTTGACCTCCACATCACATTATTAAACTTGAATTCAACTATAACTCAAAAAAACCAATAACCCAAATACTTTAAAATGTTCTTATTTAGAATGTTTCCAAATGTTTTAGTATAGTTTTAGCTACTAAATAGCTTTTAAGCTATTAAGAGTGTAATTCTGCACTTACCACAAGTACAGGGTCCTTTGAGATCTTTCTGACCAAATATTCAGTCCCCTTACCATTCCTTCATGTTCCTTTCACTCCAGAGTCTACAACTAATGTTGCTTATATGACACTATACCCTGAACCACTCCCATCCCTCATCCCAGTGTCAACCATCCTTTTTTTTCTGTCTTTGTGAGCTGTCACGGACTGGGAAAGTGACTTACTAATAACATTGTTTTTGTCCTTCTAGCTCGGAATTTGGTTTGACACATTTTAAAGTTATTGGATAGGGGATATGATAGGGGATATGTTAAGAAAGCTCAACAAAAATGCTAACTTTGTTCTACCATCTTTGTTCTCCCCCTTATTTTAGCTTAAAAATTATTTAATAGCTTAAAACTGCTTTGGAATCCTTGTATAAAAATAGGAAGAACTTGAGTGGTGGGCTTTGAATTAGGTGGAATTATGCTGAACTCCTCACTCCATGTACCCAATCAGTTGCTGTTTTGATCTCCACAACAATTCTTCTCACCACTCATTCAGTTACCACCTTTGTTCAAATCTTCAGCAGGTCTTGCTCAGACTCTTGAAGTTAGTTCTTTACCTTAAGTATCTCCTTATTCCAATCTATTCTCTTTTCTTTACAATTACCAAAATAATTTTCTTTAGTTTTTGACCAGGCTACACCATCTTTCTACTTAGTAAATTCCAGTGGGTTTCTATACTGCTTATTTAACATGAAAGAAAATTTTATTTTGGAATTTACCATGCATTCCTATATAAGAAATATAAGATTAATTTTTCATGAATATTTTATTTCATATGTAACATTTTTAATATAGAGTTATTAATTGCTTATCAGAACAGATACATAAATTAACAAGATTTTTGATTCTGTTTCTTGTCAAGTAACATTTTTAGTCTTGGTAAAGTATTTTGTATGTTTAAAAGAATTGTTTATGTTTAACTTATATCACATTGCTTGCTCTGGTGGGGAAGGAAAGTCCAGGGATAGAGAGAAAAATTTGGAACACAAGGTTTTGCAAAGATGAATGTTGAAAACTATCTTTGCATGTATTTGGAAAAAATACAATACTATTTTAAAAAAGAAAATAAAAATAAAAATATTTTTAAAAGGTATTTTGAAAGAGATGCTTACATGTTACATTCAGCTTCCAGTTTCTTCCTTTGGATTCAATTGAGAACAGGACTGACAATTCTGATTTGCAGAGATAAGTTGTTGTAGATAGAATTAGAATCTTGTGAGCATGTTTAATAAGAATGACATTTTTCTCCAAGAGTACATGAAACATTTTCTAATTACCAAAATTGGAAATCAATTCAGAGTTGCCCGTTTTTGCAGAAATCAATTAGCTTGTTGTCAATGTTTTTTTTTTTCCCTAGTTTAATGTGAAATTAATTTCATATTAAACATTTATTTAGATTTTGGTCAATAGGAATTTTTTGATTCTATTATTTCTTTCAATTTTTTTCCAGAGATACTATAAGTCTCCCTCCTTTTCCTACCCTCAACCTCCACCTCCTCTTTTTTCTATCTACAATTTATTCCTCTCCAAAAACAATACTATGACTTTTGAAATATTTCAATAAAATTATATAATTAATCATCAAATATTTCTCATGTATTCATAAAGATATACATGTATCCAGTGGGGAAGTTGGAGATGACTTTTAAAATCCTTTCCTGTCATAGGACAATATTGTTTTCTTTTTAAGATTTTTTGAGGAAATACTACTTAATTCTTTTAAATGAACAAAAATTGATTTTGTCTTTTCAATACTTCCCCACTCTCATGAGGGACAGAATCAACCAATTAATCAATAAGCATTTATTAAGCATTATTAAGGCTATGTGCCAGGTACTATGCCAAGTACTCAATATAAAAAAAGGGGAATAACATTCTCTGCTCTTAAGGGGCTTACAATATAATGGAGGAGGATACCGCATGAAACAAATAATAGACAATTAAACTATATACAGGAAAAATAAGAAGTAATTAAGAGAGAGAAGGTACTAGATAGATTAGAAAGACTTCCTTTAAAAGATGGAATCTTAATTGGGACTTAATGGAAGGTGCCAGTAGGCGGAACTGAAGAGAAAGAATTCTGGGCATGAGGACAGTCAGAGAAAATGCCCAGAATAGAGAGATGTTCCTGAAATATCCAGAAGGCTAGTGTTACTTTCTAGTCTTTTTACAACGTATTTCTTAAGAAGTACGTTGTAAAAAGACTAGAAAGAAATTTATAGAAATTTTTTCCTCTGGTTTCCATGATGCTTCTGCAGCAAGAAAAAGAAAAAGAAAATTCTTGTAACAAACATGCTTAGTCAAGCAAAACAAAGTCACATACTGGTCACACCCTTTTTCACCCAAAATGACTGTCTAATTTGAGAGCATCAGATACTGTTGGGAGAGAAAGAGGGTTATCAAACATCTGTGCTTCCCCTCTAGATACATAAGATTTTCTTCTCTCCCTTCTCCTCTTCCTCTTTCCCTCTCTCTGTTTTCTTTCTTTCTTTCCTTCCTTCTTTCACTTCTTTCTCTTCTTTTCTTTCTTTCTTCTCTTTCTTCTTTTTTTCTCATTTTTAAGAGAAGATGATTAGGAAGGCAAAGGGGAAGGAAAAGCTTTAGAGAAAAAGAGAATTAGAAATGATATAGTTCTCCCCACTGGCAACTTATTACTAATGAGAACAATGATGAGGTAATAGTATAACCTACTCTGACCTCTTCCATCTGTTTGTATAGGCAGGGGAGCAAGTGATATTCATCCCCTTAGTCAGTTTGGAACTAAACAGTTCTGAAATGTGACTGCCAGTTGAGACTCTTTTTCCAATGGATTTTAAAACAATATCCTCAGGACAAGAAATTTGAAGTGTTATACTGACACAGGTAGCAATGCAACCACCATATGGGTTTGAAAAACTTAGACCTAGCCTATAATAATCGGGGACCTGAAAAGAGAGAGTTTATTTCTGTTAATTCCTTGAACTGTTTATATTTGTTCAAAACTAAGTCTTTGGTCTCTGAGGGATTTGCATCTGTTTGTTCTTGGAGATCTTCCATTGGTTTAGAAGGAAGCCAAGGTATCCATATCATCTCAGAGAAAGAATAATCTATTGTTCAAGCTTTGAAACAATACAAACTCAAGGAACATTTTAATTTTCTTGATTAGGTTTTTTAAAACATTTCTTTAAAAATAAACATCTTTTGATGTTGGAAGAACCAGTGGACCATTACTCCCAATTTTGCCTCTCAGTAACATCAAAAAGGAGATGGACACTTCTCATTCCAAAAAACTGGTTTCCTGTCTTCATATGCAAGACAGGAAACTCAATCTATAATACAGGTAGACTCCCAAGCTTTTTGTGTACCAGCCCTATAGCAGGCAGCCTAGACCAAAGTGCTATTGGTCATGCATCATAGCAGGTAGAGTTATTAATGGTTTCCACCACAGAGGAAAGAGATTATGATGTATTATGTGAAACTTCAATTCAGAATTTAGTGTGGAATGTGTACCTCACAGAGGGCTTAGCACAAATGTGCTTCTTAATTAAGCACAAGTGAATGATTAGAGAGTGTGTGTATGTATGTGTATGTGTGTGTTTGCATATATGTATATGTATGTATAGATAAACACATATATACATACAAATATATAGCGAGAAATTTTAAAGTTATTATTATTATTATTATTATTTTTTGCTGAGGTAATTGGGGTTAATGATTAGCCCAGGGTCACACATTCAGGAAGTGTTAAGTATCTGAGGCCAGATTTGAACTCAAGTCCTCCTGACTTCAGAGTTGGTACTCTTATCCACCATACCAACTAGCTGCTCCGAAATTTTACAGTTTTAAAAATACTTTACAAATATCTCATTTTAAATCCATAACCATGAGATCAGTGTTGTTATTATACCCATTTTATAATTAAGGAAATTGAGATTAATTGGCTTGGTCATAGTTTATATATTATTTGAGGCAAGTTTTGAATTTGGATCTTTCTTTCTCCAAGTCCAGTACTCAATTTACTACACCAACCAGCTTTTCAATACTTATTAATGTTGAATGTCTGAATATGTCATATCTTGGTGTACCCATTTTTTATAAGTTTGTGCCCAAATAATCTGGATAGATTTGTCTATACATCTTTTTGTATTTCCCTTACCTAGTAACGTTTATGCATTAAGTTTTACCCCTGGTCATGACCAACCAACTTTGTGGTACAACTTCTAATTCTCCCATAACCCATCTACTAGGAGAAAGCTTTGCAACATGAGGGTAGTGGGAGTGACTATGTCCAACCCATTCTCATCACTAGCCACTGAAGGACTAGCTCACCTTCCACCCCGACAAGAAGGCAGTGAGAACTACTGTTACCTTTTATCTCTGGACTGACTCAGCTCTTATTCTTCCACTGATTTTTTTTTTAAATTAAACTCTGAAACCCTTAGTTTATTACAATAGTCCAAACTATGGGCAAAATCAGGGCATCTATAATATTGTGGTACTGGTCCAAAATACTGAGTAATCTTTGACATGCTAATAGTCATCAGGATAACTGCCCATTCTGATACCAAGCCCCTGTGGTTCTGAGTGAAGAAATGGTACAAGGTGTTAGTGTAAACAGAACCACCTCTTCCCACTAGTGTTGGAGATCTATTAGCTGTCATACAAAAAAAATCAGTCATCAAACCAAGAGGTGAAAGTGAGGTGTAATGACAGAGCCATGGACTTCAGATTTATATTTTCCATCAGGTTTTCTGTAGCTGTATGGTGCTGGTCAAGTGATTTCACCTCACCAGGCCTCTATGGTGCTGGTTAAGTGACTTAACTTCATCATGCTTCATTTGGTGTAATGTAATTCTGTAGATTATCCTTCCAGCAATTTATCAGTTTAGAAAAAAGACATTTTTTTATCTTCTTGACTTTTCTAATATGAATAATTAGATCAAACTCTTCTGAGTGAGGATGAATCTAATTTAGAAAGTTTTGCAACATCGATGCCATGAGCACATCACCATCTATAAATAATGTTGAAGATCTCGTCAAGGATTCTGCTGTGATAGATATTGTAAAGGTTTTTTTTAGTGAGGAAACCCCTTTTTGATGAGGAGAAAGCAACAGATTTCAAGCAACAAAGGATGAGGTCAGAGAAACAATTCCTAGTTCAAAATACACGTGACAATTTTCTAGGGGCTTTCTTTTAACCAAAAGGTACATTTATTTAAGAGATGTTACATACAAAATAAAGAGGTAATAGGTAATAGACACTAAGAGTGATAAATATGAAATAGATTTGGGAGAGCAATAGGGTTACCAAGAAAACAGTACCAAGGAAGAAGCCATTAAAGGAATATGCTATGAAGTATGAATATACCATTGACTGACAGGATAAATCCATAGAGGAGTTTAGCAGACTAACTCAAGTTAGCTACAGTAAGGAAAAAGACCCCATTAAGGAATGATGCTATCATAGTGAAATTAGTCCTGAAAAGGACTTAGCCTCATAATAGGTTCTCAACTAATATTGTTTTATGGATCCCTTTGACAATCCTGCATTTAAAATCAAAGAAAATACTAAACTGCATTTAGAGGTTAATTTAAAATAAAGATATATATTTTCCTCTTTTCCCCTTATTCAAGTTGAGAAACCCCCTAAAATTTCTCCAAAGACTCTCTTGAAGAAAGGTTAACATTCCAAACTATATGGAACCCCTCTTCTATTTAGAATAGCAATGTCTATATATTCAGTAAAGGCTGGATCTCCTTCATGAAATTTTGATAGGTATATGTCTCTTTGTTTTTTGCCTCATTTGTTAGTAATGATTTGAAGTATATTAGAGTTCTCTTGTTACATTTTTCAAAGAATCTCAAGTGATTTTTTTTGTGTAGGAAAATACTTCATTGAAGATAGAATTTTGTTTTATTAAATAAAGCCATTTTTTTTTTAACAAGCAAAAACCAATAAGCTCGAAGAATCTTATTTTCTCTGAACCTTTCAGTCAATAAGTAGACTGTTAAGATATAATATTCTGTAGAGTATCTTTGTAATAACCTGTCTGCTGATTTCTCATATCTATCAGGGATGACTCCAAAGTATGCAAAAATTATTTTCATAAAGATTTTGTAGTCCTGGGAAACTAGTCATATACATTGGTAGTTATCAATACTTTTATTCCTCCTCAATTAATAATAGCAATAATATCCCTGATTTTTTCCCTTGAGCATTTGAAATCAATAACTTGAGAAATATGCTCTTAGCATTATTTCCCAAGATTACCCCACTATGACTTTTCCCTTCCCTTTCCAAGAAATGTTCTAGGCAGGAAGCAAACTCTTACTTCATTATTGCTTTTCTACTTGCACTCTGCATCCAATTTATTGGTTTTTCCATATCTGTTGGTTTGTGAGGTATTTCCCTCTCTGATAGAATGTAATATCCTTGAGGGAATTAACAACAACATTGTTTTTGTCTTTGGATCTTCTATGTCTAATACAATGCTTTTTATATAGCAGATACTTAATAAATACTGGTTCACTGCCTAATTTTTCTGATTTGGACCATTACTACAAGCTTCCTTCTTGCCTCTTGCCCAAGTCTTTGGATTTAGTTTCACTATGAACTCCGAATTGATTAACATAATGTCTCATTGATTCTCTCATAGTTTGGACTACATTGCCCTTTGCCACAAGTGTTCTCTCCCTAGGATCTTCTTGCTAATTTTTCTTAATCATTGCCATACATGGGACTAATTCCCTTAGAGTGAGCTTTCAATAATTATTGACAAAATGTTCTTCAATATTTTAAAAATATCATTTACTTACCAAAGTTGATATTCTATTTTGTTATTTGCCTAGAAAGCTCTTTTTTCCTTCTATAAAGCTCTAAGCTAAGCTTTAGCTCATCTTCTGAATTGTCTAAAAATTCAAATTTGGAGAAATGGATCAAGAGCACCATAGATTCATATTATGGAATGGATAAAACAAGTCATTTAATCTAGCACTTTCATTTTATAGATTAGGAACCAGAACCAGAGATAATAAGTATAAATTACAAATCAAATTTCAGATGGAAGTGAGGGATAAACCTGGCAATGAGAGCTAACCAGCATTACTGGAAGGCTTCAAATAAAGGCTTGAGGACTATTTGTTAGTACTTTGTAAAGGTCATTCTTCAGGTATGAATTAGACTATCTGTGAAGTGACTTACTCAGGGGTCATGTCATCAGTAAACAGCAAACCTGGTATTTATATTCTATCCTTTCCCTCCAAATTTAGCAGATCAAATCATGGAGACCTTTGTTGACTTTTAACCTGCTTTTAACAAATGGGGTAGAAGGAAGAGCCTTTGCTAGTTTTTAGCTGCAATGTCCTCATCTTTTACTCTTGTTTGAATGGAAAGACAGTGGAAATTTATGAGGGTGAGACTTCTTAGAAGAGTACTGGGCCAGCAGGCTCCAAAGAACATGTTTATGAATAACAAGAAACACATTGGTGCAGGAAATCTGAAGTGAGGGAAACCTGGCAAGGCGTTCATGTGTAGTGAGTGAGTCAACTATAGACATGTTGTGGTCCTGACTGAAGCCTTGGCCCGCTTTCCTTTAATATGCTTCTGCTGTCCGGTATTTGACATTTGGCACGTCCAGTGAGGTTTGAACAAATGAGGACCTTATAAGAGTGGGAAATGATTGTTGCTAGTTACTTGGTTGCTAATCAAATGAATAAGAATATAAACAAGTAGGATCCTGCAATATATATGGGTCAATTTCTAGGTACTTTCTCAGGACATGTGATGCGTGCATCTGAGGAGTGGGGGAATTTGAGAGCAATTCTTTGGCCTTTGTACCAGTACCAGGAAGAGATGCTGCCTGCTTCCAAGTCACCATCTGTAGATGAGTAAGTTCTGGGGCGGGATATTCTCCCAGGGTAGTTAACATCATTGAGACTCCAAGTTGGGAGGGATTACAGCCATCATAAGATCATAAACTTAAAGCTGGAAGAGACATTAGAAATCATTTAATCTAATTCCATCATTTGGCAGATGAGGAAATTAAAACCCAGGAGACCAAAAGATTTGCCTGGGATTTGACACAAATGCCACTTGAAGCATTCATTAAATCCATTTAAAGTGCCTGGGTTCAAATTTTGTCTCTGATATTTGTTGGATGTGTGGTCATGGCCTAGTTTTCTATCCTTACCTGTAAAATGGAGATAATGATACTAATTGTTGTTGAGTTGTTTTTCAGGAATATTTGACTCTTCATGATCCCATTTGGGATTTTCTTGGCAAAGATACTGGAGTGGTCTGCCATTTCTTCCAGCTCATTTTACAAATGGAGAAACTGAGGCAAATAAGGTTAAGTGATTTCCACAGCTAGTATCTTTGGCTAGATTTGAACTCATAAAGATAAATCTTCCTGACTTCATGCCTGTCATTCTATCCACTGTGCCACCTAGATACCCATAATAACACTAAATCAGCTAGCACTTCATTTTTTTCTCACAACTATGGGAAGTAGGTGCTGTTGTGATCCCTACTTTATAGATGAAGAAACTAAGGCAGAGAGAGACTGAGTGTCCTGCCTACAGTCACATGGCAAGTAAGTATCTGAGAGGTGACTTAAACTCTTTCTTCCTTATTCCACATCTTACACTCTATCCATTGTACCACCTGGTTACCCATGACATCAACCTCACAGGATTGTTGTGCGGTTCACACGACATGTCACATTGTGAATTGCTTCATAAGCTTTAAAATACTAGGGAGCTAACTCTAATTGTTATCTCCAGAAATGAGAAACTTTCTGACCAAGAGAATGGTTTGGGAACCTTAGATAGTTCCCAAAAATTAGAACAGTTTGGGATTGTAAGGGCAAGGAGAAGTCATATTTTACCAATAAAATATGAATTCAAACACTTTCCCCATGCTTTCTCATCCCAGTGATTGGCTGAATGGGAAAACTGTTCAGTGATAATGCCAGACTGTCCAGCTGATATTACACGTTGATCCTTTTGATAAAACATGACTAATTGTAAATTTATCAATTTGCAAATATTCATAATCTGTGTAAGAAAACATTACATATTTTATTTCCTTTTATCTCTGAACCTCAAAGAACTTTTTCAAGGATTATAAAGTTCAGAAATTTTGGGGGAGGAACAAAAGGACTGAAATAGATTTATGATCCCAGGGTTTGTCTCTTATAAATACTTTTATAGATGATAAATGAAACAGACAAATAACAGATGTTAGGAGATGGTTAGCTGGATTATATAATGAATGAAACTACAATTGATTTTGTATTTTTCCTTAGAGTTGTTGGGGGGTGGAGTTTTATTGATGTCATTTTTCTAGAGGGTATTTGAAAAGTCTAAATACAGTTTTAAGCTACTAAAGCTTAAAGTTGCACTAAGACTTTTAAGGTAGGGCAGTAAAGCACCAGATCTGGGGTAGGAAAGTCATCTTCATAACTTTAAATCTGGCTTCAGATACTAGCTTTGTGACCCTGGACAAGTGAATTAACACTATTTGTCTCAATTTCCTAATCTGTAACATGAGCTGGAGAAGAAAATGGCAAACCATTCCAGTCTCTTTGCCAAGAAACTCTCCAAAAGGGATAACAGAGAACGAGACATGAAATTATAATCATCACCACCAATACATTTTGCTGAGATTTATATAAATCAGAGTGAGTTATACCTCAGGTAAATGCTGTGGGTATATGTGTGAATTGATTTTCAATAACATATGGCTATCTGCTTTCATATCACCTTCTTAAAAAAAAAGGAGACTAGTTACTAGTTAAAAGACTAGTCATAGTTAATTAGTACAAGTTAACATATTCTTGCGCTTTCCTTTTATATATTTTTCACTTGTTCTGTCTCTCAAATTTCTTCCATTTTCCTCTCAACTACTCCTCTGACAAAATAGAATAGGAATTAGAAACTTTATATCTCACTTTTGAAAGATAGCTGAATCCTGGTATTCTTTTTTGAATGACTTGAGTGATGGCTTTGACTAACTTGAGTAAGACAAGGAAGGATTTCCTTTGGAGATGACATACAAAAAATATGATCTCATTAAGGAAAAATTATTGGGTTGCCATGAATGCAAAGTAGAATGATCATTGGAACAAGAGCTGTGGAATACTGGAAGCTATTCACAGTAGTATAGGAGTCCTAAAGGGCAAAGTGGAAAAGAAGGAACTAGTAAGTGGGGAGTGAAACTCTGAAGAGTTAGGCTTGAACTGGCTAGCCATAAGACTTAGGGAGGAGCAAGGTGGAGCTTAAGGGTAAATAAATGGGATTAGGGAAACAAACTTGATTACAAATTTTCTAAGACCTGGGTTTTAAATATTAAACTTAAGTATTCAAAGACATTTTGGGATTTTTTTCAGTATTTTAGGGGCACTTTTATTAATAGCAGTTTTCATTGTATTGTATTGAAGTGCTGATTTATATGATCAGCTAGAGAGGATCTCAGAAGTCACCTACTCCAAATCTCTCATTTTACAGATGAGGAAACAGGTTCAATTGGCACAGTGGCTAGAATGCTGGGCCTGTAATCAAGAAGAGCTGAGTTCAAATATGGCTTCAGATATTTCATAGCAGTTTGTTTTGGTGTAAGTCTTTAAGCTCAGTTTCTCTCAATTACCTTATTTACAAAATGGGGATAATAATAGTATCTACTTTGCAGTATTGATTGTTATGAGGATAAAATGGGACTATGTATATCCTGGCACTCAGTAAACACCATATAAACCAACATCATCATTATTATCATCCCTATCATCATCATTAACTGACTTGTCTTAGATCATATAAAGTGTATGTGTCAGTGACAAAATCTGAATTCATATCCGCTGACTTGAGAAGTTCTAGTTTGTAGGATCCCAAATGAAGCCATTTTAATTGCTATTAGAACACAGTTTTATAATTCAACAACATTGCTTATTTGCTCCCAGTTGGATTTTCTTTCTAAACTGGGTGTGCAAAATAAGACAAGCTTAGGTATGAACAAACCAGCTGTAGAACATTTCCTCAGCTCTCCTCCATGACAATCCATTTCGCCCTGAATCACAACCCTACTCCAATCAGTTCTGGATCACACTTGCTTCTTTCTCTGAAGTACTTTCTTCTTTGATGCCACATGGTCACCAAGGAATTGATTGAGGTCAGAACTGATTCTTTTTTTGCAAGATTCTCTAGCCTGGAGTGCTCTGCCTTTTATGGTTGGTGCTGGCCTGAAGTAGCCTGTCATTAACCGTTCCTTTGGGACTCTTACACAAACCAGATGTCTTTGTCTAGAAACCTCCCATGTGAATAGGATATAAAACAAACAGAGCGGCCTGATTGGGCTTTCCAATATCCCTCAAAAATATTGTGTACTTGTTTTTTAAGATTTTATTTTAAAACAGGATTGTAAAAAACGGAGGCTGGTATGTCACATATTCTGGCAAAAACTCTTCCTGACCTTTAGGATTATAGAACACAGACATTCCCTGTGCCAGGATTTCTGAGAGCCAGAGAGCTTTGTGATCACACTGGTTTATTTGACTCACTTTTCCAAAGCAAGGGAGCATGCTCAGAAAAGAATAGTGCATTTATAGATCAGCTCTTTTTGTGGTTTATAGATGAACATGAGCATAGTCCCATATGGTATTAGGTAGTTTCTCTTTGTGCATAATTTTAAACAATACAGACAATTTCAGGAAGCATCATTCTAAAGACCAGGTAGTCATGATTGCACGATAGATAATTAGAGATATGACTAAGTTTATGGGAATAAATGTCCTCACCTTATGAAGCATATGATAGTGAGTCAGGCATCAGGGAAAATATATATGATTATAGGAGCACAAGCAGGAAGGGAACAAAAATTCCCCTCATTTTACACATATAGAAATTGAGTCCCAGAGATAAAGCAGCATGATGTAGTGGATTTGGAATTAGAGAATCTGGGTTTAAATCTTACTTCTTTCACTTACTTTCAATGTGACCTTGAATAAGTCAGTTTCTCTCCCTGTCTCAGTATTCCCATTTATAAAATGCAAGACTCAGAAAATGAACTTATATTTCATCCATTTGCTACAGATCATGCCCATCAGTGACTATTAATTGGTCTCTGATTGTTCTTGGGGAAGAAGACTGTGTTAAGACTGACCTAGGAAAAGTTTCCCCTTTCCCAATTTGCTAGGCACTCCCTCAGTTTCCAGCTCTCTACTCTTACAAAAATTGTCTTTATGAATATTTTTGTATGTACCTTCCCTTCCTTGTTTCTTTTATTTCTTTGAAGTGTAACACTAGGAATAGTATCACTAGTTTGAAGAGTATACATAAATTTACTGAGTTTTGGGGAATAGTTCCAAATTGCTATCAAGAATGTCTAGATCATAGGTTCAACCCAAGTATGATAGAGGACTTGTCTTCTCATAATTCCCCTAGCAATTGTCATTCTCCAATTTTTTATCCTTGTTGCCAATTTGATAGGAGTGAGGTAGAACATCCCAGTGGTTTTAATGTATGCTTCTTTCAATTATTTATGATTAGGAATTTTTTATATAGTTGTTAGTAGTTTTTTCTTATTTTGAGGACTATTTATTTCATCACATAATAATTTATCTAATGAGAACTTCTTTTCTTCTCATATGTTTGAAACAGTTCTATATGTATAAAATGGGTACTTGATTTTCATCAGGGAAATGTTATACATAGATTTATTTTTCAATTTGTCCCCTTCTAATTTTAGTGGCAATGATTTTGTTTGTACAAAAGCTTTATTTCTTTTGACCCTCTCTAACCTTTGTTTCATCAAGAATTTTTCCCTGTCTATAACTGAAAAATATAGCATTCCCTACTCTTCTAATTTGTTTTTGATATAACGTGTTTTGCATTTATTTGGAGTTTATGCTATATAAAAAGTTGATCTGATTTTAATTTTTGCCATACTGCTTTTTACTTTTCTTATCAAATCCAGCAAACAGTGAATTCTTAGTTGAGGTCATTGGTCTTATCAAACACTATACTACCGTATTCCTTTGCTTTTGGATTTTGTGTCTCATTTGTCTTACTAATCAATTTTGCTATTTTTAACTATACTAAATAATTTTGGCAATTGCTACTTTGTAAGATAGTTCGAGCTCTAGTACTGTCCCTGCTGTTTATTTTTCATTATTTCACTAGAGATTATTGATCTTCCTCCAGGTTAATTTTATGATTTTTTTTAGCTCTATAAAGTAATTGGATTTCAATAGATGCTATTTATCATAATAAAGGAAGTTCCACTTTTTCTAAGCTTTTTAATTTGTGTGCATGTTTGTGTGCTTAATAGAAAAAGAAATTGCATTTTGTTACTTGGAATGGTTAGGCCTCTTGATCTTGACCTCAATTTTCTAGGCTGCTGTCAGTATTCCCTGTGACTTCTCTCATGTGTGAATTGCGAGCTTCAAAAAACTTCAGTGCCCTGACTCAGAGCTCTGTGGCTGGCTAACCCCATGTCAGGACCTACTGCAGGCTTCCATTCTTCCTCTTCTTACCACCATCCTCCCCCCTCCTCCCACCCAATACCTCTTCCCCACTCCACAGTCTGAGTTGCTATTGTGGGCTTCTGTCTTGTTTTACCTGAACTCCTTATAACTTTCCTACTAGGTTAGCTATTCCAATACTTGTAGCTTCAAGCTATTATTTTGTGTAGCCTTGGAACTAGAGAGGCTGCTTATTGATTTTTTTTTTCTTTTTGTATTTCTCAATCATTATTTGATCTGGTATCTTTTTTTTTTTAATCTTTAAAAAATTTTTATTGCTGTAGTACATGTGCAAGAGCTTGGATCTTTCCCACTTCCTCTCAAAACAGAAGACAGTATATGATTTTTAGAACTGAGTTCAAGTTCCCCCAAAAGGGGAAAATATGGAAATAATTTGTTGTTTTTGTTCAGTCACGTCCAACTCCTTGTGATTTCATTTGGGATTTTCTTGACAAAAATACTGGAGTGGTTTCCCATTTCCTTGTCCAGCTCATTTTACAGATGAGAAAACTGAGGCAAACAGGGTATTGCCTGGGGTCACACAGCTTGTAAGTATCTGAGACAGGATCTGAAGTCATGAAATCTTCCTGATTCCAGACCTGGCACTGTCCATTGTACTACCTAGCTACATATGTAAGGAATTTGCACTGGGGACTTTTCAGACTTTTAGGAGAAGCAATATCCCGCATACTCATGCTTCACATTGGCTAAGGGTACATTCCTAAGAGAAAATGTGTGATAGACTAAATCGATGAAACTGCAAATTCTGCCATTACCTATAACCACTAGAATTTATAAAATCACATTTTATTTGGTATCATTTAAGTGTACACTTCCTCCCCATATCCTAGTAAAGTACCATTTACATCTTCTTGACAGAAGTGAGGGAAGGAATACACAATGTTTGTATTTAGGAATATAGTGTTTTTAATTCTTGAGGATAGGGCAGAACCCTTATTAAACATCAATATAATTCTGAATAAACAATAGCAAATTGCAATATTGAGCAAAAGAATGATGGATTTAGAGATGGAAGGAATGTTAGAGGCACTAAGACCACTCTCCATCTCATTTTACAGATGAGGAAACTGAAGCTAAGAGAGGTTGACTTGCTGTGTCACCCAGTTAATGTCTGAGGTAGACTTTAAGCTTAAGTCTTTCTTACTCCAAGGTTATATATTCAATAGAAAAAAAATATTGGAACCTAATAAACTTGATATCTGAAAAGATCTTTTCCCTTGATCCTTAACAGTAAGAGTACTTTCATATATTTCTAAATACTTCCATAAAAGGTTCTCTTGTAAGATTCTTCTGCAGTCACGTGGAAAGTGGGACCCAGGACACTTGGGTTCTAGTCCTGTTTCTGCCACTGGTTGTATGATTTTTTAGTGAATCACTTAATTAATCTGAGCCTCATTTTCCTCATCAGTAAAATTAGAGATTAGGACTCCATAATCTCCAAGTTGCTTCCTTTAATGTTTCATGATTGTTTGTTGCAGAGGGAAGTCCTTCCTTATATTTCAGGTATGCCTTTTATCACCAAAGCTGGAATGATGGATAATGATGAAACATGGGTTACTGAGACATACTGTTATCTTTCAGAGAACAGCTGGTGGTAGGGGAGGGAGGGTGGAGACACTAAATGTTAGGTTACAATTGAAAGAGAAAGAAGAAAGAGAGTATCCCTTCTTAACAGCCTTAATTTTATTTTATTTTGCTTAAAGCAGTGTATCATATGCTTTTCTTAATCTGTCATAGCTAATGTGGCAGAAAAAATAAAGCAAACTAGTCTCTACTCTCCAGACCTGTGAATATGAAACCAGTGGTATCCGTGAATGAGGAGAATTAAGAAAGTCTGAGTAGAATTGGAGGCAAGATGGGTATCTTAGGCTGCCAACTCAGAGTGATGGTTGGGAATGAATTGAAAGTTGTCAAATTAGTTATCAATTCCCTTATCTACAAAATGAGGGAGTTAGACTATATGACTCTTAGGCCTCTGAATTTTTCAGCAGTCTCATTTGTATGTTGTGATACAGTAGTATGATAGTGTGAGATATACAGAGCTATTGAGAATAGATAGAGAGCTATCTTTGAAAACCTGAGTTCAAGTCTTACCTCAGACATAGGCTGTATGTACCTTGGACAAGTTACTTAATCTTTACAGATTCTTTTATTGAGAATAGGGTTGGATGAAGTGGCCTCTGAGGCCCTCTGAGGCCTAGTTTTACTATTCTGCAACTCATTTGGACACTAATATTATTTCTTCATCAGAAGAATTTTCTATTGTAGGTTTATACCATCAGCCCTAGAAGTGTCTTTAGAGGTCATCAAATCCAACTCTTTCATAGATTAAGAAACAAATGTCCAGAGAAATCAAATGACTAATCTCATCTAATCTTTCTATCTGGATTCTATTTCTCATCTTTGAACTTCAACTTCTGCTCTTTACACTGAACCTTGTTGTTTTTCACAAGTCAGATGTCACATATATTCATAACAGTTCTGCTGATACTGAGAGAAAAAGGGAGAATTTTACCTGAGGGTTTACTATAGAATATTTTCAGGTATTGTTTGGGTCTCAAAGACTACAGAGGGAGACCACTTCTTTGTTTTGATGTTTTTTTTTGTATAGGAGTTATGCTATGAATATTTTTGAAAAGTCATTGAGATTTTTTTTTTCCCCTGAAGGCTCCTTTGTTCTTTCCTTCCCCAAAGCAATTTGGGACAGAGGAAAGATAATTGGGAACTAAGTAACCAAAAAGTAAAATGTTGCCCCAAGTCACAGTTTTTGAGAAATACCTCCTTTAGACACATCTCAACTAGTGTCTAGTCTTCTAGGATAACCAAAAGAGAAACAAAACAATGTTATATGAAACACCATTATAAGGTGTGTGTGTGTGATATTACTACGGGAACAATATTATAAAAGCTATTTGGTTTATTGGCCAAATAGTGTCCTAAAAGGGATGAGAGAAATAAAGTTATATTTAGCTATAATGTGATAGTGGAATTGCTGTGAAATGAATAATAAGAATAAATGTAGATTAATTTCTTGGCTTAGAACTAGGAAATGGTAAATTTGAACCTTGCTTCAAATACTCACTGGCCTCAAGTTACATTAGCTTTCTCAGCCTTGGTTTCCTTCTGAGGAAAATGGGGATGAAAATATCTGGCACCTATCTCACAGTATTGTTTTGGGGATTAAATATTAAGATTATATCAAGAGTTTTGCAATCATAAATCATTGTTTGAATATCAGTTGTCATTGTCATTATCAAGGACAATGTTAGGCAGAACATGGTAATAGGGGAACAATACTTTTAGGATTATGACAAAGAAATTTCAGAATCTAGGAGAAAGATTTATGGAGTATTCCTGGCAAGTATTTGAGTCTTACGTTGGTCTAAAATCACTGGTAGATGACTTAAGTATTTGCACTATAATGTGGAGTGTTTGTTAAATAGATCTTATTGTATAAATAAGCATCCATAGATTTATTTAGAATTGTGGATATACAAACTGTGCATACCCTTTAATCCAGCAGTGTTACTACTGGGATTATATCCCAAAGAGATTATAAAGAAGGGAAAGGGACCTGTATGTGCACGAATGTTTGTCGCAGCCCTTTTTGTAGTGGCTAGAAACTGGAAACTGAATGGATGTCCATCAGTTGGAGAATGGCTGAATAAATTGTGGTATATGAAAATTATGGAATATTACTGTTCTGTAAGAAATGACCAACAGAATGATTTCAGAAAGGCCTGGAGAGACTTACACGAACTGATGCTGAGTGAAATGAGCAGGACCAGGAGATCATTATATACTTCATCAACAATACTATATGGACTAGTCCTGATGGATCAGGCCATCCTCAGCAACAAGATCAACCAAATCATTTCTAATGGAGCAGTAATGAACTGAACTAACTATACCCAGAAAAAGAACTCTGGGAGATGACTAAAAACCATTACATTGAATTCCCAGTCCCTATATTTATGCACACCTGCATCTTTGATTTCCTTCACAAGCTAATTGTACAATAATTCAGAGTCTGATTCTTTTTGTACAGCAAAATAATGTTTTGGTCATGTATACTTATTGTGTATCTAAGTTATATTTTAATATATTTAACATCTACTGGTCATCCTGCCATTTAGGGGAGGGGGTGGGGGGGGGCAAGAGGTGAAAAATTGGAACAAGAGGTTTGGCAATTGTTAATGCTGTAAAGTTACCCATGTATATATCCTGTAAATAAAAGGCTATTAAATAAAAAAAAAAATAGAATTGTGGATATAAAAGATTAAAAATTAGATAAAACATTCATTAAACTTGCTAGTTATTTCCTTTTAATAAAACGATTGATCTTAGTTAGCATCAGTGAAAATAAATATTAGAGTATGCCCATATTACTACTTAAGGGAATGGGCCTAAAAACAAGGAATATGTAGTAGACTTCTGTGTCTCACTAAATTTTAACTGGTTATTAATTTTGTTAGGAGTTGGCTGAAACTTGATCCATAAAAGCACCTCTGAAGATAGGTCTCATCATTATGGGGAATGTCTGAACTATATGGGAAAACCATAGTTTCAAATAATTTAGGATCATCATTGACAGGCAACTGATAGGTAGTATACAACTGTTTATTCATTAAAAAATTTCTCTCTAAAATTTCCATTTCATAAAAGTTTGTTAGATTAGTTTTAAATTGCTAAAAATATTTTAAAGTAATTCTTTTACAAAATATTCTCAAATTCAAAATTTTAATTCATATTAATTCGACTTTTCCATTTCACATGGGATATCCTTCTTTTTTGCTTTAACTGAGTTTTCATAGAAGGTTCTATCTATTCTCCTCCAAGAATAAATCCATGGTGTTCATATTTGTTGCAATTATGAATGTCATGTGTAGTTCTAGGCAGCTAATATCCAAAATTTGTGACTCACAACCAATTGATAACATAAAGTTGTGTTTTCCAAAATTGGTCAAAGAGTAGAGAGTACATAAGAAAAAATTCAGTTTTGAAACTAATTGAAGTCCACATATGTACCTCTTTATGATTTTCCATAGGGAAGGTATTTCTGAAATGTTTGCTAAGATCTGATGATATAACTGAAGAACAATTCTCCCCCTCAGATTATAAAAGGAAAAAGAAAAGAAAATTAGCAGTCTTGAAAAAAATATCTTCTCCAGTGTTCCTGGTAAGCTCCATCTCAGATCTGTACATATATAGATCCAATCCAGAAGGTAGCTATTGACCTTAGCTCCTGAAAGTTATTTACATAGTAATATACTAAATTTTTTAACCCTTCCTTAGTCCTTTTTAATTTCCTCAATTCACTTTATATGCTAAAGAGAAAATGAAAAGAATTCAAAGGACTAGAAAAAAAGGGGAAAGGACAATTCAGTAGGAAATATACACATATGTATATATTTGCATATATGTATGTATGTATATATATCCACAGATATATTCACACATACACACATGTATATATAGGCATATATGTATATATTATATACACATATATATATATATATGTATACATACATATACATATATACACATATAGTTTTATACTAGAAATCATGGAAGGGAAAACATTCCAGCACATGAGGAGAAGGTGAAGGCTTAAGAGTTTGAGGCAAAAAAAAAAAAAAAAAAAAAAAAGACCAACAACAAAATAAACTAAACTAAGAAAAGGGAAAAGCTTAGAATATGAAGACACTTTTCTAAGAAAAATTAGAAGAAATCTCTAATGAGAAAAGGAAAAGGAAGTTATTAGATAAGAATAAAATAAGAAATAGTAAAGAAGAATGAAATGTTAATGTAGAAGGAAATCAAAAGTCTAAGTACGTTAGAGACACATTTATATTTTTTAAATGACACAAAATGGTTAAAAGAGAATATAAAATAAAAGATATAAAGAGAGAGTACATACTATTCAAGGGGGGAAAAAATTAAAGAACCTAAATGAGTTAGAAGAGGAAGATAAAAGTAGCCCTTAGAATTTAGCTTATTGGCCATTTTATTTCATCGAAGCACTAATCCCCCATTTCATAATGAAACTAAACATAGATGTTGCTGTTAATTATTGAGGAGATGAGAGGATAAAATAATCTTTGATAAAATTTGGATGATAGCTTTCCCTAGGTGGGAGGAGTAAGTAGAGTACCCTCTATATAATAGACTAGTACTTCCAAGTGGTCTCTTTACTATGCGAATTTTGTCACAGATCCATTTAGCCCCTCTCTTCAATGCCTCAAGGAACCATTTTTTTCATGTCTGCTATAAAGCTGCCCTATCCTGGCCTTGGAAATCTTCTGGCTTTGAGACTCTCCAACTGGCAGGAGGGATAATGGGGGGTATGAGATGTCTTGTTCCACTTCTGCCCACCTTAGACCCCCACTGCTGCCTCTGCCCTCTCGCACATGCGTTGGAGAATGCGGTGAATGCTGGTGAAACTGGGCCTGTCTGCAGGCAGCTTACTCCAACAGAGACGCATCAGATTGTAAAGCTCGAGGGGGCAGTTCTCAGGGCAAGAGAGGATGTTGCCATCCCTTACATAGAAAATCACCTCCTCGTGTGCCATCCCATAGTAGGGCTGCAGACCGTAGGAGAATATCTCCCAGAGGACCACGCCATAGGCCCAGACGTCAGATTCTGTCGTATAGCGGTTATAGAAAATGGACTCTGGGGGCATCCAGCGGATGGGGATAGCATCATTTTCATTGGCTTTGTAGTAGTCTGCTGAGTAGATGTTTCTGGAGAGGCCAAAGTCAGCGATCTTCACCACCATATTATTACCCACTAGACAGTTCCTGGTGGCTAAGTCCCGGTGAACAAACTTCCGCTCTGAGAGGTAAGCCATGCCTGCCGCTACCTGCCTTGCAATGCAGAGCTGCTCAGCACAACACAGGGGAGGGGGTCCTGACAGCCGGACCCTGGTAGCCAAGTTACTGTGGCTGAGGTTGCACACTGTCCGAGGAGACATGTTCCTGAGGTACTCATTGAGGTCGCCATAGGCCATATATTCAAACAGCAAACACATGGGCTTACCAATGGCACACACTCCTAGAACCAAAATAATACAGAGTCAGTTATGTTTTACACAGAGGAGAGAAAAAGTCGTCATGGGATCCTGTAATCATAGGTCTAGGTCTAGAAGCAAATTCCAAGTCACATAATGCCACCATTTTACAGGTGGGGAAACTGATGCCCATGGAGAAGGTGAGATTGAGATCCCCTGATTCTAAAGGCTGGATTCTTTCTACTATTTCACCATGCCTTGGTGGTTGGAGGTAAGTGCTGAGTTAGAGTTAAGTTTAATCACAAAAATTACAGAATCATAAGGTAATTGGCAGCTACCTAATATGATCAATATCTAAAATAGTTTTCAACATAACAAATTTGAAAAGATCTTGCTTTTTCATGATTTCATATCCCTTGAACTTTTATTGTTGAGACACTTTAATTCTCAATTCTACCTTGGACTTTGGAATCAATTTCATCTCCAGATATGGAAAAGATAAGGAACCCTAACCTATAACTTAGTTTCAAGTCACCTTTACTGTTGATCATTATAACTTTTCCAATAATTGGGCTCTTGCCTTGTTCTTTTCTAACTATTCTTTTGCTTTTTCATCAGTCTTTCTAGCGTCATATTTCTGTATGTCAGTCCACATGACTAGATTTTGCTGCCAAATCTTCCTATTATTAGTTGCTTACTTGCCTGTCTGGACCTTCATATACTGCCTACTGTCAGGGTCTCTTAAGGCTATGAGGTACGCTCCTGTTTGAATCTCTGTCCCTGGTCAGTACTACTAATGCCACTCACCTTCCTGTCTTGATCTCTCCCAATACTCCAGTGCTTGAATATTCCCCTTCTCCCTGTTCTCCAACACCTCCCTACATCACCATATTCCCTATTATTATCTTGATCGTCTCTAGTCTTTAAGAACAGATGTAGTTATCACAGCGGGTTCTGAGAATATATACTGAGTACAAAATGGTCTCTTGAGATAGAAAAGAAGGTAAAAGGGAAGGAAGTATGCTTTATTTTCTGGCTAACTAGTAGGAGAAAGTATTCCTTGACAAGGTTGAAGACCTGACCATAAAGGAGAAAAAAAAAAAGTTTTGAGAAACAGAGAGATATTTATGACAAGACCTTAGAATGTGGAGTGAAAGCATAACATTTCAGTAGGTTTTCAGCTGGAAGTGTCTTTTGTAAGGGATATTAAGGAATTACCAGAGAAGGTTTTATATTGTGCCCAAAGGTAACAACTAGTTCCTTGGATTCTTACTTCTTTCATTTGGAATTAGTTGTAGTAAGATGAAGAAAACATTTTATGTAAAAAAGATCTGAGGATCTTAGATGACTACAAGCTCTATATGTTATAAGTGACATGAGAAGTTAAAAAGGCCATATTTAAAAAAGATATTTTTGTTGTTGTTGTAGATTAGTCGTGTTTGACTCTTTGTGACTCATTTGAGATTTTCTTGGCAAAGATACTGGAGGGGTTTGCCATTTCCTTTTCTAGCTCATTTTATAGTTGAGGAAACTGAGATAAATAGTAACTTGTTCACAAGTACAAGTCTGAGGCCCACAATTGAATTCATGTCTTCTCACTCCAGACCCTATGCTGCTTAGTTGCCCCAAGAAAAACATAGGATCAGAAAAAAAAAAAAAAAAGAGAGAGGTGATAATTATACAAATTACTTAATTTTTCTGGGCCTCAGTTTATGCATCTGTAAAATGAAGTAATTGAACCAGAGGACTTATGAAGTTAAGTTATCTATTTAAAATCTATGCCCTAATTACTAAATTGCCTCACAGGTAATAAATTCTTTGTAAATTAGATTTTCACTTGCTCTTTTTTTTTAATTTTCTTTTCTCTTCTTTTTTTCATGCTTCAAGAGAGACTTTGAGTAGGTGATTTCTGCAGTTCATCTGGACTCTTAAGGATCAAGAACTGGCAAAATTACATTTTTGCTTCATTGTTGTTTTCATCTGAGGCAGGATGGTGGAAAGAGCACAAGGCCAGGAAACAAGTCCCACTCCTGCCACTAATAATGCTTTACTCTTCAGTCCAAGTTATGGATCTATAAAATGGGAATAATAATACCTGCCCCATTCCTCAAATGTGATAATGTGTGGCCAGAGTTTTGAAAACTAGAAGGTGCTATAGTATTTTTGCAATTATTTTCTACCAATGATAATAATAGAAAAGACTGCATTGGAATGAAGATATTAAAAGGGATTAATAGATAACATTCTAAAGTAACATTTACATTTAATGTCATAACATTTTTGTAGACACCATAGAGTGCAGAATTTTTGAAATTCTTATTCTGAAGTATGTTGAAAAAAAAATATCATTTTCATGTGATATAGGCAGGTAAAAATTTGCATATCAACTCTTTCCCTTTCCCTTTCCCTCTAATACAACTCTCCCAATCACTAATTTCCAACCTTGATTTTGAGATTTAACTAATCTCTAATTCCAGGGGCTTCATCAATTAGCATATCTGTATAGACACAATAAAAAATTAATAAATAACTACACCCTCTTACTCTGGATAATGGCTGCTCCTTCAGAAATTAGTCCATAAATAAAGTATTATTCTTATTCTACCTGTAAATGTATTTAATAAAAGCCTGCCTGTGCTTTTTTAAGTAGTTGATTTTGCATTCTCCAAAAGCAGCAAATATAGGATGGAAATGAGGAAAAAGAAAAGCATTTGATGTGAATAAATGCCTAGGAATAAATTCCAGACTTTTCACTAATTGTGTGATCCTGGGCAAGATATTTCTTTTTGTCAGTTTTCGCATCTATAAAATGGGGATTAATGATAGCACTTATTTTCTAGGGATGTTGTAAAGATCAAATAAGATAATATATGTAAATCATTTTGTAAACTTTAAGACACTCTATAAATGTCTATTTGAATTACAAATAATGATTAATAATTAATATTTACTATGTGCAGGCACTGTGCTAGACACTATTCTTTGCTGTCTGACCCATGACAATTATAACTTTTTTTTACTCTTAAGAGTAGCAAGGCTTTCCCCCAATAGTTCTTAGTATATTCCTGAATGGTAGGTCATCTCAAGGTCAAGCATAAAAAAACCACAATTTGGGAGTCAGAAACCCTGAGTTCTGGGTGTAACTCTGATTAACTGATCTCAGAACAAATCTCTTCAGCTGGCTGCAGTTTTCTTATCTGTCAAGTGAAGAGGTGGGACCAGATGATTTAAGGTTTTCTTAAGTTCCAAAATTCTCTGAGTATCACAGTCACTTAAGCCTTTTTCTAAGATACGGATTGAGAAATAGAAATATTTTGGAATATTTGTCCTGGGACACCCTCGTTGTACTTAGGATTGATGTTTAATACAAGGACCTGAAGATTCTGATCTAGGAACCTGACTCTTTTCATAGAAAATGTTTTCCTTTTGTGTGTGTGTGTGTGTGTGTATGTACTAATGCACACATACATATTTAAAAGGAATAGCAACTTGCTTTTTCATGTGCAATCATCTTTTTATTATGGTGTTATGGAAAATTAAAAATTAAATAAAATAAATTTAAAATTAAATTAAAAACTGGGGGAAAATGTCCTTGCAAGCAAGTGATCCTTAAAGCTTGTCCAGCTCTTTTTCTTCTCATTGCTATTTCCTTACAAGAAATAGGAATTGTTAATGAAATATGGTTGGGAAGACTACTGAAAAAAATGACTATCAGGAGAACCAGACCAGTGTTTACAAGGCAAGAACAGAGGCATTTCTATGCATTCCTCCAGGAACACCCGCTTCATTCTGAGCTCTCCATTGGGCAATAAAGACAATCCTGTTGTTAGGAGGTACTTTACCATGCATACTGTAGGTCTTATCCCTAAGCCATCCAAAGTCTGAGATTGAAAGACAATGCTTCATTACTCCCAGTGGTCTGGGTTATTGTGAAATACCAAATGCTTCAACAGAGCTGAGTATTCAGTATTTGGATAGTAAACAGGACCTGAGACTGGAACTTGAAAGCAATCTATTACAGGCTCCTAATTTTCCAAGAGTCCAGTCCACTGGTTTCACTTTCATATTTTAAAAGAACAATGTACATTAGAATCTCCTTATTGTTCCATTCTTGTAGTCTTGGTTGTAATAGTGTCTTGGAGGAGGAGGAGCAATGATAATAATAGCAAGCATTTATATCTTTATAAGTCTGTCATAATCTGTTATAGATATACTTATAAATCTGTTATAGATCTATTTATAAATCTGTTACAAAATCTATAACACTCTAAGGTTTTCAAAGCTCTTTCCAAATATTATCACATTTGGTCCTCACAACAATCCTAAGAATTAGATGATGTTATTCCCCACTGAAGGAGGCAAAGTGACACAACTAAGTGTCTGAGATGGAATTTGTGTTCAAATCTTCCCCCTAAGGTTCAGTTCCCCAACCTTGCCCAAGAGGCCAGACTTTATGACATAGTACACAATGCCCTATGATGAATATGGATTACTTCAGGAACATAGGATCATAGATAGAGAGTGGGAAGGGATTTTGGAGGCCAATTCCCCCATATTATAGATGAGAAAACTGAAGCCTATGGGGGTAAGGGATTTGCCCAGTTTAACACAGCTGGTAGTAGTGTAAGTAAGGATTTGGATCCAGGTCTTCCTGACTCCGACACTGTCCCATACTGTCTCAGGAATTTGGCATATATTAGAAATAAAACAGAGACAGTGATGGATAGAACCAAAAGGTTCACAGGAAAACTGTGAGATTATTTTTTTCTTATAAATAGAGGATGTCACAAAAGGGAAATGGGGAATAAAACATAATAAGGGAAAAGGAGGGCTAATGCATTGAATTGTCTTTCTGGTGCTTTTCACCTGGTTCTTTATGATGGAACCTGGGAGAGCTGAGCTGTCTAGTGTCATATTCCTAATAAACTTTTGAAAAGGTTATATGTTAAAGTTTTTTGTAGATACTAACAAAACACAACAGTGTAAAATTTTCTTAAAAATTAATTGTAAACTTGTATTTCCATAAAACTCTTAAAAATTCAAGAGCTGAGAGGAGAGAATAAAATACCTGTGAAAGTGGTAGACAGCATTCTATAGGAAGGCAGCATGGTGGAATGAGAAGGACCCCAGTGCTAAAGTCAGGGGGATATAGGATGTGGAACCTGCTTCTGCTACTTACTAACTGTTAAACAAGTCACTTGACCCTTTGAATTTCAATGTTTTCTTTTATCATTGACTGGCAGTTAAGAAGAGTAGCTGATAGAGAGCAGTATTTGGAATCAGAAAGTCCTGAGTTCAAATGCTTCAGAAACCTTCCGAGCTATGTGACCCTAGGAAAGTGACAACTTTTGCCTTCCCTAGTTCCCTCATCTGCAAACTGGGAATAATAACATAGTACCTACTCACAGAGGTGTTGTGAGAATGAAATTATACATATATACATATGTATACAGATACAGATACACACACATATCTAATGCTTCCTATGTGATAGGCACTGTACTAAGTCCTTTACCATTATTACATTAATCTGCCTTTAAAAACACTCTTGGGAGGTAGGTGCTATTATTATCCCCATTTTATAGATGAAAAAATAGAGATAGAGGCTAAGTAGTTTGCCTAAAGTCATATAATTAGTGGGTGCCTGAGGATGGATTTGAGTTTATGATTTCCTGATTCCTGGCCCCCTAACTGCCCCTATGTATAATAAATATGTAATTTTGCAAACCTTAATGTGCTATATAAACATTAGCTGTAATACTAGTAATAATGATAATGATAGTTACCATTACATGACATGGTTGGTGCAAGAGTTATATATCAGACAATGAATGTAAAGGATGGTTTAAATGTTTTCTATTGTAAACTATACAATATCAAAATATGGATATGAAATGTTAAAGAATAAATCAAAAAAGAAAGAATTGAGGTAGTAGCTAAATTTTATCACAGGGTAGTTACTTATTAGAATTATGCCAAACCCACTTTTTACTTACCAATAGCTCCTTTCTTCCCCCTAAGAAAGGCAAAATATTTTCCATACATCTTGATCTTTCTGACACCAGCCAAACAGTGTTGTATGGATGGAGAAACTGAATTTCATGAGTGGTGATGTTACTTTCATTGGGTTATTGTCATAAAATAGTAGATCTCAACGTCATGCATCTAATCACTAGACGTGTTTTGCTTTATTTTTGTCCAATGAAAACCCCTATGGGATTCATGTAATACCTACAGAAGCCATGTGCAGATTTCTAATACAAAGTCAAGAAAGAGAGAATCATGGTATTTTACAGCCAGAAGATATATCAGAAATCTTCTATTACCAACCCATTATAATATTATCTGACAATTGGTCATTCAGAAAGGAGGCAAAAAAGGAAAAAATGGAGAAATAAAAAAGAAAGAGGTAATTCTAGTGATGCTGCCTTGAAGGCCACTAGCAATTAATTCTGGTGATATTCATTGGAACCAATCACCTATCGCTGCAATATACTGCTCTTGTGTGAGAGACAACAAGCTATAGTTGAAAGAGCATTGGAAAGAGGGACATGAAACCCCAGGGCTCAATTCCTTACTATGCTACTTAACTTGTGTGACCTTAGATATGTCATTCCCTATCTTTCACATCCCAACATCCTCATCTATTTGTAGGGGAACTGAAGATTTTGCTGGTCAAAATGCAGCACTTTGGCTAAGATGCAAAAGAATTTGAGTCAGAGAAGTTATAAGCTAAAGTGTTCTCCAGCTACCTAGCCTGAACTCCTCCCTTCACTATGCATATCTAACAGCAGCAAATTCAGGAAGACTTGCTTTCACTGGTAAAAATCGAGACCAAAGTTTTCAGGCTTCTTAGAACCCCACATAAGAGAGAGGAAGGCCACAGCTACTACTTTCAAAATGAAGAGCTTAATCTCAAAGATCTCTGAAAACACTTTGGCTTTAAATCTCCTGATTATATATTTGCTAATTCATTGTGTTCTACCAACAATGCCTGACCACTGTAACCCTTTTCATTGCAACTTATCCAAGTGAATGAGAGGACAGCACCCTTAGAGTCACTATAGTTGATCTGAGTTTCAGCAGGGGCAACTTGAAGAAAAACCCATAGCTTCCCACAGAAAGGCCCAATCATGCATTTTCTTTTCATACCTAGGAGCCTAACAATGTTTGGATGATCAAACTCTGCCATGAGGGCTGCTTCCCTCTGGAAATCTGCCTGCATGTCTGCTGAGGCTTCTTCTTTCAGCATCTTCACTGCCACCATGGTAAAAGGCTCATAAGGTCTTAAGCCAGGAGCTCTGAGAATCAAAAATGAAGATCAATATTTATGGATACTATGGGTCTATTTGTGCCCATCCTCAACTTCCATACTGAAAGACTGAGTGTCTACCAAAATATAGATACTGCACTGGTCCAAATAAAGACTATAACAACAATGCTAAGTTTGAATTCTCCCCATTCTGATTTTAACATGAATGTGACCTAAAACTGTTGTTATTTCAGTGATTTTTTTTTCCTTTTCAGAAAGGATTTATTTTAGGGATACTTTTTTATACTCAGACCAATATGAATGCCTCTTCAAAGGAAATGATGTTAAGGTTTGCAAGGTAACTTACATAAACTGTTCCATTTGGTCCTAAAAACTGCATGAGATAATTGCCATTATTATTATTATTTCCATTTTAAGAAGGAAATAACTGAGGGAGTCAGAGGTTAAGTGACATACTCAGAGTCACACAATAAGAGAGTGGTTGGGCAAATAAGATGAACTCATACCTTCCTGAATCCAGCTCTGCCCAGTAAGCCTTCCTGCCCATTTTCACCTGGCATTCGTAACCTTTTTGTGTATGCTATGAATGCATTTAGCAATCTGGCAAAAATCGGTGGACCTCTTTTCAAAATAGTATTTTTAAATGATTGAAGAAATTATTATATTCTAATTAAAGAGCATTAAAAATAGATGCATTTTTTCCCATTTGTAGAACTCTTGAAATCTGCCTGTGGTACACAGATTAGAAACTTTTGATCTAAAATGATGAGGAGTACTCTCTCTTACTAGCAGAGACTGCATTCTACAAGAAAGAGATAAACATAACATTTTAACTCTATTTATTAAGCAATATAATGTGAGAAGATTTGACTTTAGGACTAAAAACAATTTTTAGGGGGTGGGAGCAGCAATTGGAACTAAGTGACTTGTCCAGGGTCACACAACTGTTAAGTGACTAAGGCTGAATTTGAACTCCTTCTCACTTCAGGGCCAGTTCTCTATTCACTGTGCCACCTTGTTGTACTAGGATCAACATTTCTGATATGTCACCCAAGAGTAGATCTGGCTCAGAAGTCACGAACCCCGCAATATGACAGCTGCAACTTAAAGGTTATTAGCAATACTTTCCAATTTGGTACAATTTGGAAGAATATAGTGTTTGATGGGATAGAATTTGTGAGATCCTGAAGATCTTACATCCCCAATCTCTTGTGCTATCTACACTGCTTTGGGAACCGAATGGAGGATGAATAATGGTTCTAGTAAGTGTGGGTAGGATCATGTTTGCTTTTTTTTTTTTTTTTTTTTTTTTTTCAGGTCTAATTGAATAAAATTGAATCAAGAAAAGTTTTATTAAAAAAAGTCTTATAAAATAAAACTATGAAACTCAAAATAATGGCTAGCAGCATTAGGGTACAATATAATAAAGAAAAATGCTAAAGTCCAAAGTAATCCTTTCATCCTAAAACACTTTTTCTTTTTTTAAAAACACACATTTCATGTTATCTCTTTTTATAAGATTAATCTATATGGGATCATAAAATGTTAGAGTTTAAAGGGATATTGAAGATGACCTAATCTCTCAGATTACTTTATAGTAATCTTTATTCTAGAGATGAGGAAATTGAGGCCAAAAAAAAGTAAAGTTACTTGACTTGGCTAAACTTATAGAACAAGTTACTGGCAGAGCCAGGAATGCCACTAAAGTCTTGTCTCCTAAACCTGTGTTCTTTCTCCTATATCAAAATCATCAAGAGAATTATTGTCCATAAGAAAAAAATTGAGAATAATCTTTAAAACAAAGATTTAGAATTATATTTAAATTAAACAACAACAACAACAACAACAAATTATAGCAATAGAAAATAGATAAATGAATTTGGAAATAGTTCATTGAAAATAATGTACTATGTTAAAAAGTCATTGTATGAATATCCAAGAATAGGAGACCAGATTTAGAGCTTAGATGTCAACTACTCCAACCATCTCATTTTACAGATAAGGAAAGGGAGACTTAAAGAGGATCAATGAATAGGACATAAGTGGTACAGCCACAATTTGATCTCGGTTTCAATGACTTTAAATTCAGTTCCTGTTCTGTAGCATTAAATGATAGATTGGGTTTCACAATGACTCTTAAGGACCTGTAGTATGGTATGATTGGGTTTACACTTGTTCTTCATTACTTATTTTCTTTCCCATACACTATGATCCTTAAGTGGTGTGTGTTTATGTGCGGTGTGTGTGTATGTATATATGTATATTTTAGAAATTTTTCAATTGTGTCTGACTCTTCATGATCCCATTTGGGGTTTTCTTGTTAAAAATATTGGAGTGGTTTAGTATTTCCTTCTCCAGCTCATTTTACAAATGAGGAAACTGAGGCACACAGGGGTAAGTGACTTGCCCAATAAATGTCTGAAGTCAAATTTGAACTCAAGAAGCTGAATCTTCCTGACTTTCAGTGCCATGCTCTACCCACTATGCTATCTAGCTGCTACTGTGTATTATAATCTGTATGCCAAATTAAATAAACAAATACTTTTTATCAAGAAATTTAATAATAAAAAACTGGTATGCAAAATTTTACAAATAAAAATTTAATATAATTCCTTTTCATGTCCACAACACTCTCACAAAAGTCACAAAAGCTACTTCCACAGGGAAATGTTCATATCTTCTAACAATAGAAATATTTTTCTTTAGAAACTTTACCTTGCTTGAAAGACCCTTCCAAACGCTCCTTCTCCAATATCTCTTACATATTCAATATTATTTCTTGGATACTCCAAGCTGAGGAGTTTGGGGTTCAGAAGAAGTGGCATGCGCTGGTACATAGGGTTGGGATGAAGTCTGTCCAGCAAGAGTTCAGATGGGAGAGTCGTGAGTGTGGGGGTTGCAGATTCCCTGTACAGAAGAACAATATAACATCTCAGGATTGGTTAAAATGGCGGCTTCTTTTATTCTTCCTACCCAGCAATAATATCTTCAAAGGACTTCGGGCTTATTGGTCAAAAGGGTTGGAAGGACCCAAGGGGCCCTTTTGGAAGGTCCTACCTTGTACTAGTATCATCTAAGTGTGAATACTATGCAACCCAATAAGCACTTAAGAAGTGCTTATATGTCCAGCACTGTATACACAAGGTGATGAGGCTAGAAAGACAAAACAAAACAAAAAATCCTTTTCCTCAAGAAGTCCTATTTTATTGGACATACTCCAGATTTAACATTAGACTGACTCCAAGGAAACTCAAAAGTCTTTTCAAGTAGAGATTTTAATTCTTTGTACTTTTGTCTGTAATACCTCCAACACTGCCTAGTAAGAACAGATTTAATAAATACTTGTTGACTGATTGGTATCCAAATCATCTGCTACATTTCATAATGACTACCAATAATACTCCTATAATTGTTATACAATTACCCAGCATATTTCGAACTATCTACCCTGCCAAGTAGATAATAAAAAAATCTAAATCTTCTTTTTTTCAAACAATTACTTTGATGGAAAAAAAAATGATCCCATGGCCTCTTGTCCTAAAAGACATTACTATTTTATTTTAAGTTTAATTAATGACTTTTTAAAATGTCATTTTCTGATTACCATCCTATCTTGAAAAATAGTTTTAAGTAAAACTAACTAACAAAATGATGCTTGACAGCATGTGGAACATTCTTTCCTTGTAGTCCCCTGCTTGTCTAAGGAGATGAGGGCATTATATACTCCTCCATATGTCTTCTAGGACCAAGATAGGCCAAATTATTTTTGATAATTACTTGCATATCAGGCTGACTAAGGCAGAGGCAGACTGAGGAAAATAACTGTAGTCAGGTCTTACTCTTGGTTGTGCCATTTAAAGCAAGACTTCTCTCCTTACTTGAGGGGGCTGACTCAAGAAAAGCATAATTTTACCTTTTCTTATTTTTCCACTGTCTTCGCCTTCTGCGACAGCAAAGGAGAACAGTCATGGTGAGAAAACCAATTACTGCAAAACTGGAGATTATAGCAATGATGACAGTCATTGAATAGGTGGGTGAAAATGCAGATGAAGAAGACCGGTCTGGAATGTCTGCACTTGGCTTGACTGTTACCATTGGGGAGACTGTGGGAAAACAGAAAAATTACCAACACCAACCCCAAAAGTTGCAATTATTGTTGTTCAGTTATGTCTGACTCTTTATGCCCCCATTTGGAGTTTCTTTGGCAAAGATTCTGGAGTGATTTGCCATTTCCTTCTCCGGCTCGTTTTACAGATGAGGAACTGAGGCAAATAGAGCTAAGTGAAGCCCAGGCAAACAGTTAGCAAGTGTCTGAAGCCAAATTTGAACTCAGGTCTTCTTGATTGCATGTTTGGCACTCTATCCACTATCTGTGGATAGTGCCCCAAGATTTGCAAAATACTTTACAAATATCTTATTTTCTCTTCACAACAACCCTGGTAGAGAAGTGTTATTATTATCCCCATTTTATATATTATAATATATGTTAAATCCAATATATGTTTACATATTTATACAATTATCTTGCTGCACAAGAAAAATCAGATCAAGAAGGAAGAAAAAAACTGAGAAAGAAAACAACATGCAAGCAAACAACAACAGAGAGTAAGAATGCTATGTTGTGGTCCACACTCAATTCCCACAGTTCTTGTTCTGGGTGTATATGGCTTTCTTCATCACTGAACAAGTGGAACTGGTTTGAATCATTGTTGAAGAGGGCCACGTCTATCAGAATTGATCCTCATATAGTATTGTTGTTGAAATGTATGATGATCTCCTGGTTCTTCTCATTTCACTCAGCATCAATTCATATAAGTCTCTCCAAGCCTCTCTGAAATCATCTTGCTGTTCATTTCTTACAGAACAATAAAATTCCATAACATTCATATGCCATAATTTATTCAGCCATTCTCCAATTGATGGGCATCCACTCTGTTTCCAGTTTCTTGCCACTACTAAAAGGGCTGCCACAAACAGTTTTGCACATGTTATCCTCATTTTATAGATGGGAAAACTGAGACAGGTCTAGGTTAAGTGGTTTGTCCAAAGTCACACAATTTGAATTTAGGTCTTCCTGACTGACCAAGTCTAGCACTCTGTTCACAAAGAGTTGGACATAACTGAATGACTAAAAGACAAGGACCATGTAATCTAATGTACATCATTTATATGCTACTTACTTTCACTTTCTTCATTTTTTGCCTAATTTTACATCTCTGCTTATTTTTCTTCCATGGATATCTGGGTGACTCTTATAGAAAAGAATGTAATTTTTCATTTTCATATTAATATCTTAAAGGGAAGAAGAGGCAGTGTAGTACAGTAGAGTTAGGGAGAATTGGCTTTGACACATTCTTGGGGAAGACTCTAGTATTCACAACATACTAGGTATCTCTAACACTAAGAGAGTTAGTAACTCTCTAACAGGAAGCTGATCTGCTTTGACATATGCATTTCCTAATCAGCAGCAACATAGATCAGTGAAATCACAGGTCTATTTAAGAAACAATAATAAAACTTAGGACAATAATTTAAATCTGAAAGGGACCTTAGACATCACTTAAGCTAATTCCCTCCAATTTACAGATAAAAAAACTCAGGTCTATTTTGAGAGAGTGAGTGATTAGCCTTTGGTCACACAGGCAAGAATGATAATAGATTCAAATTTGGGTCCTGTGACTACAAGTTCAGTACTCTTTCCCCCATACTGTCCTATCAGTGAGCACAACAAAAAATACAAATAGATTTGCTTTCACGAGGACCATTGGGCAAAAAGTTATAGTCAAATTTTTAATGAATTTTTTAAAAAAAAGAATTGTTGAACAGTTTGAGTAGGGTTACCCTACAAGATGGTCAATACTATTGTCCATTAGAAGCTAGACTTATCAAAGGTGCTGATCCATCTCCATGGGATTTTCTCTATCATACCATAGAAATGTGTACACCTTGGAAGCCACTTCTGCATTACTTTCCACATTGGAAATACCCTCCCTATCTGCAACCTCTCCTTCTTATTGGCTGATTTCTCCCAGAACTTCCATTTTAAAAAGGAGGTCCAGTCCAATCATGACCCTCATTCATTTCCAGAAGGCATTCCTGACCTGACTTTCTCTCTTATGCCCTGATTTTCCTCCTTACCCTTTAGATTTCTTTTATGTGCTATCTTCTCACATTAGAAAGTCAACTCCTTGAGGGCAAGGGCTATCTTTCTTTCTGCTTATATTTGTATTCCCAAATCTTAGTAGATTGCATGTAAAATAGTAAGTGCTAAAAATTGTTTGTTGACTTGACTAATGGGTAGAATTTGGACTGCTTAATCTCTCAGGACTCTATTAACCTGGAGATTCTATTTATCAGTACCAGAATAAAGAAGCATTAACCTCAAAATTCAGTTCAACATGTATGGCCTATATCTGATTGTTTGCCATCTGGGGGAGAAGAAGAAGAGGAGGAAAGAGAGGGAGGAATAGAATTTTCAATTCAAAGCTTTAAATACAAAAGCTAAAAAAAATTTAGTGCAAGAGGAAACATTTCTAGGAATATTATACAAAAAGAAAAAAGTTCTGCTAGATATCAGAACAGTTTTTTGTTTTAGTCTCCTTTCTCTACAATTGTGATTGATATTCTGATTTTGCTTACCATTGGTGCAGAGAGGAACAGCACAGTATTCCCATCTTACAGCTCGGTCCTTCGTGAAGCACCAGGGCCGTTCCCTTTCTCCTCCTGGATTTCGGCAATAATTTTCTGCATTTGATAGCTCAGGGAACATCTGAGGTGTCTTTCTGTGTACTTGGGGGGCCTAATGAAAAAAAAAAAAAGCAATATTAGTGATTCTTACTGTTAATTATTCTTTCCAAATCAAATCCAAATATTAGGAGCTTTGATTTGCTACAATTTCTTTAGATGATTCTTCCCTTTCTCCTTCCCCTTCCCCTAACCAGATCAAAGGATTAGACACTGATAATTATATCTCAGAAAGTATGTACCATTCACTTCACTTCTGATTGGAATCCCCAAAACTGTATGAATTGAGGTGGAAGATGTAGCAATTGGCCAGGAATTTTCCTAGACAGGACACCTCTATTTATTCATAAATGGAATGAGGACTCTTGCACTAAGCAGAAGCACGTAGATGAAGAAAATCAATGGAAAAAATAGAGGTGAAATAGCTAAACAACAAACTTTTTTTTTTTTTGACTGCTAAGAGTCTTTTAATAAGCTTACCTGTTCACTCCATTTCTGACAAGGAATGCCTGATACTGTGACATTTATGGTACCTTGGTACAATCTTCCCTTGTTCTGATAGCAAGTTGCTGAAACAAAGAGAAAAAAACAAGTAAACTTTTAGTATCAAAAGAAAAATTGGCATATCAAAATGAAAAATGTAGGCTAAATTCACACAGTCTACATTGGAGTAAAAGAAGAATAAAAAGTATTTTAGTAACAATAGGAATGGAAAAGAACAAACTTTCTATTTGCAAAGTAATTAGGGTTAAGTCACTTTTCCAGGATCACATAGCTAATATGTGTTAAGTATTCGAGGCCAGATTTAAAGCCAGGTCCTCCTGATGACACAGTGGATAGAGCACTAAAGTCAGGAGAACCTGGATTTAAAATGATGTTAAAGTCAAATAGAAATAGGGCCAAGTAAATCATACACATGTGAGGAATAAATCTGTGGACTCAAAAGGGGGTGAAGTTAAAAGTCTCTTTTATTACACACAAATGCAGAAGTAGATGTGTCCTATCATAGGATAAGAGAGGTGCCTACCTAGGAGAGGAAGATTAAGCATTAAATCCCTATTCCTAGTCACAAGTTCTTTCCTCTGTTTCCCCATTTTTTGGGTACTCCAGGAGGTACAATTTCTCGCTCTATTACATGTTTACCTCTTGATATGTTTCCCCTTCCCTCACATGTATCACATGATCATTAAAATGAGCCTAAACCTCTGCTGGGGAAAAGAAGTTAATATTGATGAATTAATTATGAATTAAGTACTTTACTACCTTCTACTCTTGAACAAGATATCCCTTCTTTTTGTATCTGGTCCTTCTGCTAATTGCTACTTCTGAATTTATTCAAACAGTGATTCCTACAAGCTGTATATTTACTTAGAAAACCACCTATTAACATATTATCTATGTTCTATTGCATTTTTATTTTGTTTAGTATCTCCTAGTTATATTTTATTGTGATTCCAGCATCTCAGAATATAGTGGGGGTACATGTGACTATATGTTTAAGACCTTGTTATTGAGCAATTTCCCAAGACTATAAACTATAGAGAGGGAACCAGCCTGCTGTGAAACAATCAATTTCCTCTTGTGGAAGTTCCTGATACCTTTGAAATTATAGGTTCTGACCTTGTTTATATAGATCTCTTTTGAAAGATAATGGTATTACTACACACCTCTCAGATTGGCTAAGATGACAGGAAAAGATAATGATGAATGTTAGAGGGGATGTGGGAAAACTGAGACACTGGTACATGGTTGGTGGAACTGTGATTGGATCCAACCATTCTGGAGAGCAATTTGGAACTATGCTCAAAAAGTTATCAAACTGTGCCTGTCCTTTGAGCCAGCAGTGTTTCTATTGGGCTAATATCCCAAAGAGATATGAAAGAAGAGAAAGGGACCTGTATGTACAAGAATGTTTGTGGCAGCTCTTTTTGTAGTGGCAAGAAACTGGAAACTAAATGGATGTCCATCAATTGGAGAATGGCTGAATAAATTGTGGTACATGAATGTTATGGAATATTATTGGTCTATAAGAAACGACCAACAGGATAAATACAGAGAGACTTTTAGAGACTTACATGAACTGATGCTGAGTGAAATGAGCAGAACCAGGAGATCATTATACATGACAACAACAAGATTATGTGATGATCAATTTTGATGTTCATGGCTCTCTTCAACAATGAGATGATTCAAATCAGTTCCAATTGTTCAGTGATGAAGAAAGGCATCTACACTCAGAGAAAGGACTGTGGGAACTGAGTGTGGTTCACAACATAGCATTTTCACTCTTTTTGTTGTTGTTTTGCTTTTCTTTTTTCTTGTGTGGCACAATAATTGCATAAATATGTATGCATATATTGGATTTAACATATATTTCTACCATGTATAACATATATTGGACTACTTGCCATCTAGGGGAGAGTGTGGGGGAAGGGAATAAAATTGGACCGCAAGGTTTTGCAAAGGCTAATGTTGAAGAATTGTCCGTGCATATGTTTTGAAAAATAAAAAGCTTTAATAAATAAAAAGAAAGACAATGGTATTGTTTCATTCATTTTGGCATCAACTCTACAGAATTCTATTTCCAAATTTGGGAGATGAATTCATTTTGAGTGTTTTTCCTCCTTTTTTTTTTCAAAAAAAGAAAAAATTCCATCACTAAAAACATTAGGGCATATTTCTGATTTAATAACAAATGAGCCACAAAGAATAATCTGACAGTAATGCCTTATAGAAACACCAGTGGGTGTGGGAAACCCAAAATCATTAGATTATGATAAGCATTCTGGTGCTAACTTACTGAGTCAAATATTGTCCTTATGCACACAGAGCCCAGATGAATTATTCATGGATTTGGCTTAACATGGAATGAACCTATCTTCCTTTCTTTGTTAGAAATAGATTTCACCCATGACATGATTCTAACTTCCTCTAATAATCTTGTTTTGCTTATTAGTCATGTAAAATGATTATTTCTTTTTACAATTAAATTGTTTGTTTACTTTTAGAGAGTTCTCTTAGTGATAGTAGTCTGTAGGCCATTGCTTTGAGAAGTCTATTTCCTGTGATGAGTTATTCTGGTCCATTTGCTGCTTTTCTTCATAGGCATTCATCACTTCCCATCTCTGTGTCTTTTCCCAGGCTCTTCCCATCCTTGGAATATATTACCTCCTCATCTCTGCATATTAAAATTCCTAGTTTTCTTCAAATTTCAGCTTTGGTACAACCTCCTATACAAAATCTTCCCTGCTCCCCCACCTGTTAATCTCCCCCTTCCAACTGCTTTGTGTATATTTTTTTATTTCTCTGAATGTGTTATTTTCTTCCACAGAATATAAGATCATTGAGGACAAGAACTGTCTTATTTTAGTCTTTATATCCCAAGAACTTAAGAATAGCTCATGCCACATAGTAGGTGCTTAATAAATGCTTTTTGATTGATCTTCCTTTTCCCTCTTTATGCTAGTGTTATAGATTTTTATCCCAGAAAAGAAGGCATAAAGACAACTAAATAGAAAGACTATGTGATCCAATAATAGTAATGTACAAAAGTAAAATAATCAAAAACCTAAATGAAAAAGTTTCCCATCAATACCGATGCTTGAAAACATTCTCCCTTTTCTATCAATTTCAAGACTTTTTGACATTTGTTTAATCCCCCTTCCCGTTTCTAAGAGGTAATGAATATTAGACTTGGCTGAAGTGTTGAGTTTTGCTGAATTGTTTTTTTTCTTTCTCCTTAGTTTTTATTATTTTATTCTGTTACAAGGTATAACTGTCTTTAGAGGGCAAAGATATCTTTGGAAATAAAGGTACTATAAAAATGAGAGAAAGACAGTAAGGGAGAAAAAAAGGGGAGAGAGAGAGAGAGAAGACGGATTGGGGGAGGAAGGGAAGCAGGGGTAAAGATTAAGGGAGAAAGAATATATATGTGTAGATGCATATGTATATATTTATCTATGTATGGGCATGTATGTATGGACATGGGTGTATATGTTTGTGTATGTATATGAAAAAGAGAGAGAAAGACATTGTGTAAGAGAGAAAGAGAGAGAGACAGACAGACACAGAGAGACAGAGACACATACAGAGAGAGAGACAAAGACAGAGAAACACATAAAGGCACAGAGAGAATGCCAGTGAATAGAGTGCCAAGCCTGGAGTCAGGAAGACTCATCTTCATGAATTCAAATAATGTCTCACTAGCTGGTGATTGTGGGCAAGCAAAATGACTTGTTTGCCTCAGTTTCCTCATCTGGAAAATTATTTGGAAAAGGAAATGACAAATTTCAGTATCTTTACCAAGAATACCCTAAATGAGAGCACAAAGAGTCAGCCACTCCTGAAAAAGACTGAACAATGACAACCACCACAAATATACATATATACTCATATAATATAGTTTCTATTAAATATTCTAAATTGCATGACATATTTTATATTTATACAGATATTGCTGAACTACGGGTAAAGTTTTATGATGCATTGGACAACAGTGAATTATGGAGTAGTCAAACACTAGAATTATTAGAACATTAGAAGAACACTTAGAAATCATTCTAAAAGTCTGTTCATGGCAGAAGTTGAAAATTTTTTTTGATTGTTTCATGTTTCAATATATCCTTCCTCCTACTCTCTGAGAGTTATCTCTTAGAATAATAAGAAAGCGTGTGGGAGGTTGGCAAGTGGTGGGATATGTGATCTTGGGTGAGCCACAGTCTCTGTGAGCTTTAGTTTTTTATCTGTAAAGAGATGGGATAGGATAGCCTCTGAGATTCCTTTGAGCCATAGATATTTAACTCTAAAACAACTTAGCAAAACTAACCAACATTTAAAATAAGTTGATATTATCTACAGTGTTGCACACTTATAACCCCCCTCCTTACTCCTGCCAAGAAATGGGGCAGTGGGGAGATTGCCATGACAGATTTTCACTGTTCCACAGGACTTTTCCAGCCAAAAACAGTTAGTTCTTTAAAACCTCTCAATTTCAAAAATTGACTTCTTCTTTCATCCTGCCCCTCCTTCCACTACCTCCTTCTCTTTTTTTTGTCCTTGAGCTGCCTAAAACAAGTTCCCCTCCCCGCCCCTCCTCCCCCTGAAGCTGCCTAGGCAGAAGAGGTCTAGGATAGGTAATATCATGAATTTGCTGGTCTGCAGTCTAGTTTGGGTTAGAAAAATACTGATCTCGTCCAGTTCTCTCATTTTACAAATGTGGAAACTAAGAATTGGAAAGGGAAGTGATTTACTTTGTGTTAGTGATAGTTCTAACAGATTCTGCCACTCCCAATAAGCATATTCAGCTGCTGGAAAATAAACAATATTATCATCTTCTCTGTTTTCAATTTTTTATTATTTGTAATTAATATTAGAACTGTTTTTATAGTCAGAGGTAACGTTGTATACATCAATGATATGGTTGGTAAATATGCATGAATTATCGATTGAATTAATTTACTCCCATTTTCCCATTCCTGTTTTTGCAGGATATAGCAATATGTCTTCTGGAAAAAGAGGCCTTGCAGAGTTCAGATGAAAAGACTGAGGTCTAGAGAGATTTTACATCACACAGGTAACAATAAGGCACATGTAAAACTAATGTTTTCTCAATTATACAAAAAATATGCATATATAAAAATATGAATGAGATACTTAAGATAAGGCATGAACTTAGCTTTATTTCCCCCAAATGATTTCCAAAGAACTATACAACAGGAACAAGTCACTCAACTTCTTTTTCATTAAAGAGGATAAGTAGGTAGTATCATGTTTCTAAAAGCTTTGGATAACAAATATTCACAAAAGAAAGCAGAAAAATTCAGTGCTTTATTTTATTTGATGACTTTTGACTTAGAAGTTTTGATTTAGAATTTCTTGGAAAGGTTTCTGTCTTCCTTTCTGAACCTTAAGTGCCTAAGAGACGCATGAGCTTCATTTAATTTCTTTAAGACAGTAGTATCTTGCTTTCTTAAAAGCTCCAGGACTGAGAAGAGTAAGTCTGAAGGTTTGGGGCTTGGAAGGTATATGCTTATTCTGGTCCTCAAACATATGGGTTCAATCCTAGAGAGTTTCTAATGGGGTGAGAGGGTAATGGTAGTCCTAGGTTTATCTTTCTCACACTCTTTGACTCGTGATATCTGGCATCCTAGGATCAAATTAAAGCTTTGTTATTCATAAATGTCGAAGGCTTCTTCAAAATGGAGGGAATTTGAAAAGTAATCAATGTACAATATGAATCAAGCATGGGCCAAGTATTTATTTCTTCTACACAGAAGAAACAGGATTAAAATAGGACGCTGTAACTTAATTAATATACTATTGGTAGAGCTATAAATTGGTCCAAACATTTAGAAAAACCATTTAGAACTTTTTTATTAAAAGAAAAAAAACCCAAGATGTTGGTACTCTTTGACCTACAGATTCTACTAAGGAAGTCAGAAAAAGAGGAAAAACCCTATATATACCACATATGCAAAGCATCACTTGTGTAGATGAAAAGAATAAGTAACAAAATAGATGCTTTTTGATTGGGCAATGGCTGGAAAAAAAAAAGATAATATCAATAGGGAAAGGTACTTAACTTATATTTTCATTAATGTGAGGAACTCCCAGATGTGGAAACTCCCTGTACCAATGAAAGTTAACTCCTCTGCAACTTATAGTCTTATAGAGCTGACTAGAAAACTGAGAGATTAAATGACAGTGAATATGGGTCAGAGATGGAACTTGAGTCTAGGTATTTGTGGTTTTGAGAACTATTTTCTCTCTACTATGCGTGAACTTCTTCTTTTCTATTTTTTAGTGAGTACCAAGTTATTTTGATGAGAAATACTAACAATATTATTAATAGTATAAGAATATAGAAATATTGTTATAATATATTTGTGTTATAACATGTATTTACAAATTATAACATGATATTTATGTATTGTAATTTATATAATATATTTGCATGTTTATAAATTTTATAGATTTATAATATCTATTTTTATATAGATATATCATAAGATATAATTACACATATATTTTATTGGTAATTATGAATATAAATCCTAATATATGATTATACATACATGTATCTATATATGACCATATAATATAAATTATATAATATAATCTTAAACTTATGTATTATAATACAATTATATACTATAATGTTATAAAATATATTAATAATATGTATTAATAACAGTAATAATTAATATCAATGCTAATATTAATTGATATTTAAAATTTAGTAACTCTATACTTGTCACTCCTACTTTTTTCCCTGTTATCTCTCTTAACATTCTAGTTTTTTTTTCTTTCAAGTGAATCTTGTGATTATTTTATCTATAGAGTATAGCGTAATCTGTAGAGTAGTACATTGGCAGTTTGATAGCATTAAGATTATACTTAATTTTGGACATGTTTTGTTGTTTCTTTAAGATATATGTCTGTAGGTTGCTAGCTATCATATTATTAAGTCCACCAAAGAGGAATAGGAAAGGAAGAAAATCTCAGAATAAATGCTTTTAATGATTGACAATGGGAAGCTACTGATAGTTTCTGAATATGGGAGTGGTATGATTATAGAAGAGCAATGAGAAGATTATTTATACAGTAAGCAGTATGAAAGATGGATCAGAGAAGGGATAGATTAGAAGGAAGAAAGTTAATTAGGAGGAGATTATTATAAATATTCTCAAGTGCAATGTGTTCTGCATTCTTCCTCAATGCCAGTATTATTATTATTTTTTTTGACTCAACATTACCCAGGGCCATCTCTAGTTGTCCTGATCTGTATCTTGCCACTGGACCCAGATGGCTGTGGAGGGGAAAGTGAAGCAGGACCTTGCACAGCCCACATTCACTTAAATCCAATTGACTTGCATGGTCCTCTTTGAGAACAAAAGGCAAACAATCCTCATTATAAGATAATCTTGTATCTTTGTTTTTAGGTAGTAAAAGTGCTGGACTTCATGTTAGAAAGACTTGTGTTTGAATCCTGTTTCAGATTATGTTTGACAGTAAGCAAATCACTTAATCTCTTAAAATATAGAGTTAAACCCTGAGAGGAATGCTGCCCCAAATTATTGCTGGAGTGTTGTTTATCAAGGAATCTTGAAATGACGCTACCATATGCATCAGAGGAGTGTCTTTAAGGTTTCGATTTGTGCCATCAAATTCACTATTATTTGTTGTTCAATTGTGTCTGACTCTGTGATCTCAATAAATTGTACTGTCCAAGGGGTTTTCTTAGTAAAGATACTGGAGGAATTTACCATTTCCTTCTCCAGTCAGTTAAGGCAAACAGAGGCAGATTTGAACTTGAGTCTTCCCAATTCCAGGGCTAATATTCTATCCACTGAGCCACCTACTTGACACTGTTTTGTTAGCAAAAAAAATCATACAAGATTGTGACACTTAATATTCTCTGCATCTTTTGGCCAGTTGATCAAAAGTATTATGATTATGAAAGTATGATCAGTATTTGTCAGAACCCATCTATTTCTTTTGTATATATTCATCAAGAGTATTCTTAATAAGTCATTCTTACAAATAATTTATAGAGGTGAAAATACTAGCATTTTTTTTGTTTATTAATGATTTTTTTCTTGTATTATTTTTTGGTTATAATACCATATAAGATTTTCAACTATATTTGGTTTCAGGTCTTTCAGATATTTTGAAAATTAATCACATGATATTTTCAAAATTGTTTTGTGTTCTGCATAGATATTTTTCTGTATGGATTCAGTGTAGTCTAATCTAGTTGCTTTTCTTAATTTCCTTTTCTTTTTTGTTGTAATTGTTGCTGTTGTGTTATATTTCTATTTTTAAATTTAAAAATTATTTTAATAGTATTTTTTTCCCAAACACATGTAAAGATAGTTTTCAACATTAAGCTTTGCAAAACCTTGTGTTCCAAATTTTTCTCCCTCCATAAGTCAGTGAGAAATTCATTATACATTAAACAAGTGCAATTCTTCTAAATATATTTTCATATTTGTCATGCCATGAAAAAAAAAACAGATCAAAAGGGAAAAAAAAACACAAGAAAAAAAAAAAAACAAGCAAACAACAACAAAGGTGAAAATATTATGCTTTAACTCACATTCAGTCTCCATGGTTCTCTCTCAGCATGTGGATTGGAACTGACTTGAATCATTTCTCAATTTCATTTTCTTAAGCATTATATCCACATAATCATATAAATAAGTATATCAGAAATGAGTTCAAATCCAAATGGCACGTCATTGGTGAAAGAAAACATCCACTAGAAATACTAGTAGACAGATCTCATTTTATATCATTGTAGTTCTTGTTGGATTCTATATCCAGTCCTCTATAAGGTTTTAACCCCCTTTTCCCAAAATTTTGCTTTTGGTCTTTAGTATTTGTTTTATACCAGTTTTTCTTTTCTTTTCTTTCTTTTCTTTTCTTTCTTTCTTTCTCTTTTCTTTCTTTCTTTCTCTTTCCTTCCTTCCTTCCTTCCTTCCTTCCTTCCTTCCTTCCTTCCTTCCTTCCTTCCTTCCTTCCTTCCTTCCTCCTTCCTCCCCTTCCTCCCTTTTTCTTTCTTTCTTTCTTTCTTTCTTTCTTTCTTTCTTTCTTTCTTTCTTTCTTTCTTTCTTTCTTTCTTTCTTTCTTTCTTTCTTTTTCTTTCTTTCCACTAGGAGAGGTTATAACTTTACAAGGTCAAAGAGACAACTGAGATAGCACTTAGAATCTTTTGATTTTGAGTGCAATTTACTATTCTTTTCCTCCTCATCCTCTTCTTTCTCCTTCTACTTGTACAACTTCATGAGTTTAGGAAACTTTCAGTGACAAACTTCTGTTAATTCAGATCAGAAAATTCTAGCATGCCTAATTAGAGCACTGAGATTTGTTGAGAGTCATACACCCATTAAGGGGCAGGGTTAGGACATAAGCCCAGAAATTTCTGACTCCAGAGACAATTCTGCATCCATTTCCCCATCTGGTCTCCCCAACAACTATGAGGTAGTCATAAGGTAAGTGGATATAAAGCTGGCTTTAAAGCTAGGAAAACCTGGATTCTAGTCTTGCCTGTGATACAAATTGCCTCTAAGATTCTGGTCAAATCACTTGACTTTTTAGTGCTCTAGGTACTCGACATTAGACACATTCTACCCATAATACTTCCTAGTCCTTTCCTTGTCTCAATTACTATTGAGGTTGATACCACTACTCTAGGAAGCACTCTTAAATGAAAGGTTGCAGAGAAGATGTCAGCTTGTTTTAGTGAAGGGAATTTCCTCACCTGGGGAATGGAATTGTAGATTCAGTCCCAAGGGGACCTATGTTAATCACAGTGCATATTCAGCTTAAGCCACTTTTACATCAAATAATCAGATGTCAAGTTTTATGTTTAAATGTTTCATATTTGTTCTCTAGTTAAGGCAAAGAAATAGATGCAAAGAAACATGCTGGTTACCAATGACACACAGACAAGGATTCAAGAATACACACAAAACTACTTACTTGTGGGATCTTTTCTTAAATCTTAGGGGGAAAGGGCGAACATTTAAAAAAAATGAAGAATTGGTTTTCCAATTATTTTGTGAGAGTTCATTAAGAAAGAAATCATTTCTCAGCTTTATAGTATGTAGTGGGAAAGCATTCTTTCCTACTCATGTGAAAGACAGATTTCCCCGAAATCACTCACCCCAGATGTTTGGGATATAACCACATGGCCACTTATGAAGCTCATTATAGCAACATGTAGCTGATCAGTTTTATTTGGTGAAGTCAGCAGTTTGAAGCACATGTAATTAGGATTTTTGCTTAAATATCTGCTTCAAGCTGCTCTGGAGAGATTTTTTTTTAAGGGGATCTTAGTCCTTTCTTTCCCTGACTAGGTCAATTCCGGGCAAGTCTTAATTCTTTCTTTCATAATCCCAAAGAATCTTGTAAAGATCTTGTAAAGATCCATTGTGAAGTAAGGTTAGGTTCCTGGTAAGGATAAAGCTTTCAATAGACTTAGAATGAATTCAATGAATTCATTCTTTTTTTTTTTTTTTTTTTTTTTACAATGATCTTTGAAACTAGGTAGTTTAATTTTCCTTTTAACCTGAGGAAAGGAAGAGTTAATTCATAAGAGTAACCTGGCCCTAGGAACATACCCCTTTAGTCTCTCTAAATACTAAGTTAAGCAGAGATTCTTAATCTTTTTATTTTAGGGGGTAATGGACCCCATTAATATCTGGTGAAGCCTATGGATCTCTTCTTAGAATGCTTTTAAATACATAAAATAAAATACCAATTATAATTGATAGTTATCAAAATATTTTTAAAAATGTTCATGGACTGCAAGTTAAGAATCCCTGAGGAAGAGGATTTTGCATTACCTAAATGTGGCACTTTTGTACAAGCCATAGGCTCCCTGTGCATGCTGGGAAGCTTGGTACATTCAGGCAAGGTCAACAGATGCAATCCAGATTTATACAGGCCTTTGTGGGATTTTTCTTCCAGTGTCAACCACTCCTTTGTGCAGAACAGATCCTTTACAGCCAGGCAGTGCTCTCTAAAACATTTTATGGAGAACAGTGAGAGGAACTGTTTAGAATAACATGTTAGTGCAGTGTTTAAGGTATAATTTATATATTATATTTTCAAAACAATATGGTAGTGCAGCTGATTCTCATTCCAAGAAGGGTATTAAATTCATTCCTTGATTTTAAATCATAGGAAGCTTTATAGGGAACACAGTCTTCCATTTTGGGTATTCCAGTAGCATAGCTTGGTTTTTCAATGCAAGTAATTCTAAGGTCCGGGATTACAAAGGAGAGAATATCTATAAATTTGGAATAAAACAGGTTATATGTTTGTATGGAAGCCCCATTGTACTTTGGAAGAATTATAAAAAATAATCAGCTGCAATAAATAAATTCTTTTAGAATTAGGATCACAAATCTCAGAGGCCATCTGAGATTTAGAGAGGTTAAAATATGACTAAAGTCATAGTTCTAGTAGGTGCCAGATATAGGATTTGGACCCAGTTCCAGTGCTTATTCTGTTGAACCAGAATATTGCCAAACTTTAATCTGGGAGAGCAATTCCTGGGTTCTTGATTTTTGCTAACAATATGAGGAATATAAAAATGTAAATGGTGCCGATTTATTTTTTGTTGTTTTGGTCTGGTTCAGTGATTTTATTAAAATAGGGAACTCCCAATAGGAAAACTCCCTTTACCAATACAAATGAGTAATTTTACATAAACTTTTGTTAGTCATTTTTAGTCACGTCTGATTCTTCATGACCCCATTTGGCTTTTCTTGGAAAAATACTGAAGTTTTGCCATGTTTTCCAGCTCAATTTATAGATAAGAAAACTGAAGCAAACATAGTTAACTGACTTGCCCAGGTCATACAGTTAATAAGTGTCTGAGAGTGGATCTGAACTCAGGAATATGTCTTCCTGACTTTCACCTGACACTCTGTCCAGTGCATCACCTGTTCTAGAGTCCTAGAATATTGCCTGTGGCATTATAAGATTAAATAATTTGCCCAGGGTCACACAGCTACTACCTGTAAAAGTCATGTCTTGAACTCAAATCTTCCGAACTTTATCCACTTTACATGCCATGTAAGTTACATGCCTTTTAAAAATTCTATTTATTTATTTATTTTTAGGTTACATATGTACAATCTTTTTTTTTTTTTTTTTACATATTTCTCAATGAGTCATATAGGGAGAGAAAAAGAACAAAAGGAAAAAAACCAGGAGAATGAAAAAAAAGTTGAAAATAATATTCTTTGGTCCACATTTTGTTTTCATAATTCACTCTTTAGATGTGGATGGCATTTTCTATTCAAAAGTTTGTTGAAATTTCCTTGGATCACTGAATTGCTGAGAAGAGCTAGATCTATCATAATTGATCATCATGCAATTTTGCCATTTCTGGTTCTGCTTGCTTTACTCAGCATCAATTCATATAAGTTTTTCCAGGTTTTTCCTGAAATCAGTCTGTTTATCATTCCTTAGAGAGAAATAATATTCCTTTACTTTCATATACCATAACTTACTCAGCCATTTCCCAACTGATGGGTGGGCAGTCATTTTCCATTTCTTTGCCACCACAAATAGAGTTGCTTCAATCATTTTTGCACATGCTGGTTATTTTCCCTTTTAAATGATCTCTTTAAGATACAGACCCAGTGGTTGGCACTTCTGGATAAAATATGTACGAATTAACCCTAAGCCAAGATGTCAGAGAAAAGCCAGGAAACTGCTTGAGCTCTCCCAGATTCCCTCAAAAACCACATGAAACCAAGTCTCTGAACAGAATCTGAAGAAATGATACACTCTCCAGCTCAAGATAGATTGGAAAAACTTCAAGAAAGGTAAATCTCATGTGGGTGAAAAGGGTCTTTAGTCCAGGTCAGATGGACTCAGGGAAAGCCAATGAAAGGGTGTTAAATACAGCAAATAATCAAGTAAGACCTTCAGTCCTGGTTCAGGTGAGGAGCAATTAGGAGGCCTGTTTCCAGTCCCAGCTTAAAAAACAAACTCTAGGAAATCAGGCTGTTTCCTGAAAAGAGAAGGCAAAGCTACCCCCTACAAACACAAGAGGCCCCTATGCTCAAAGCCAAGGCTCAGAACTGCACAGGAAGCTTGGAACAGTGCCCCCTTAACCCCAGGTGTAGAGCTCAATCATAAAAGTTTAAAAAAAAAAAAAAAAAAAAAGAAAGCCCGAAAGAAAATGAGCAAGAAACAGAAAAGAACCGTGACCATAGAAAGTTATAATGGTGATAGAGCAAATCAAAAAACAAACTCAGATGAGAACAAAATGTTCACAGAAGAAATCTCAAAGAGTGATATGAATTGGTCACAAGCCCAAAGAGGCTTCTTGGAAGTGCTCATAATTTAAAAACAAACAAGAGAGGTAGAAGAAAAAATGAGAAAGGAAATGAGAGGTATGCATGAGAGAGTCAACAACTTGGGAAAGTAAGGGAAAAAATCATTTGAAACAAATAAGTCCTTAAAAAGTATAATTAATCAAATGGAAAAAAGAGATACAAAAACTAACTGAAAAAAATCACATATTAAAAACTACAACAGGGCAAGTGGAAACTGATGACTCTGTGAGACAGCAAGAACCAATGAAACACACTAAAAACAACGAAATAGCCCATTGGAAAAATAGCTGACCTAGATCCAGAAGAGACAATTTAAAAATTATGGGCCTACCTGAAGGCCATGATCAAAAAAAGAGCTTGGATAGCATTCTTCAAGAGATCATTAAGGAAAACTGCCCCAATATTCTAGAAACAGAAGGGGAAAGATCATTGAAAGAATCCATCAATCACTTTGGAAAGAGTTCCCACAAAGAAAACCCAAAAAAGAACTTTGTTGCAAAACTCCAGAACTACAGTCTCAAGGGGAAAATATTGCAAGCTGCCAGACAAAAACAATTCACATATCAAGGGGCAACAGTAAGGATTACCCAGGATCTGGCATCTTCTTCAATAAAGGATCTGAGGGCCTTTGCCAGAAGGCAAATGATTTAGGGTTACAACCAAGAATTAAGTGCCCAATAAGATGGAACTTAAATGAAGTAAGAGACTTCCAATCATTTCTATTGAAAAAAAAAAAAAACAGAACTAAACAGAAAATTTAATCTAAAAATACAGGACTCAAGAGAGTCATAAAAAGGTAAATAGGGAGGAAATATATTATTTGAAAGTAAACTGTTTATATTCCTAGAGGGGAAAATAATATCTGTAGCTCTTGAGAACTGTATCTGTCATTGGGGTAGACAGAAATGGAGCATCACATGGACTGTGGTTGTGAATTGACTCTGATGTGATGACATAAAAGAAAAAGCCATTAAAAGGTGGGGAAAGGTCTATACTGGAAAAAAGGGAGATATACTGGAAAAGAGGAAGTATAATGGGACAATTAGTTCACACAAAGAGGTGCAAAAAACCTATTACAATTAAGGAAAACAGTCTCATCAGTTTTGGCTCTAAGAGGGAATAACTTAATTATTTGGTTGGGTATAGAAATTTATCTAACCCTATAAAGAAGTAGAAGGAGAAAGAAGAGAGAAAAGGGAGGGTAGAAAAACCAGGAGAAATGGTAAGAGAAGGGGGGAAAGGGTAGTAGAAGATAAAGTAGTGGGTGAAATGGATTTCAAAAAATCATTATAAAAGAAGGGGGAGGGTGACAGGAGATAAATGGGGTAGATAAAAAATAAAGACTAAAGACAGGGTAGAAAGAGAGAACAAAAGTATATACAGGGGAGAAAATACAATGGAGGGAAATACAGAACTGGTAATCATAACTGTGCGTGTGAATGGAATGAACTCCCTCATAAAACAAAAGTGAACAGCAGACAGCATTAAAAAACAGAATCCGACAATATGTTGTTTACAAGAAACACAACTGACAAAGAGAGACACATACAGAGTAAAAGTAAAAGGCTGGAACAGAATTTATTATGCTTAGCTGAAGTAAAAAAAAAGGAGAGGTAGCAATTCTGATCTCAGATAAAGCAAAAGGAAAAATAAATCTTATTAAAAGAGATAAGGAGGGGAAAGCACATCTTGATAAAGGGTACTGTAAATAATGAAGTAGTAATGATACTAAATGTATATGCATCAAGGGGTAGAGGAGGCAAATTTCTAGAGAAGATTTTAAGCCAGTATTAGGAAGAAATAGAAACTATTCTAGTGGAGTACCTTTCCTTCTCAGAATCAGACAAATCTAACTACAAAATAAATAAGAAAGAAACTAGAGAGGTTAATGGGATCCTAGAAAACCTAGATAGGATAGATTTCTAGAGAAACCTGAATAGGAACAGAAAGGAATACACCTTTTTCTCAGCAGTACATGGCACCTACACAAAAATTGACCATATATTAGTGCAAACAAAAACAAAAACTGCACAATCAAATGCAAAAAGGCAGAAAAAAGTAAATGCTTCCTTTTCAGATCACAATGCACTAGAAATTTTATTCACTAAAAGGACAGAGAAAGACTAAAAAGCAATTGGAAATTAAATAACTAAACTTTTTTAGAATGAGTGGATTAAGTAACAAATGGCAAAAACAATCTAATTTCATTAATTACTGGGTCAAGTAACAATCATAATTTCATCCAAGAGAATGACAATAATGAGGCAACATACCAAAACCTATGGGATGCAGTCAAAGCAATTCTTAGGGGAAACTATATATCTCTAAATAGCAACACGAATAAAATAGAGGAAGAGAAGATCAATGAATTGGGCATGCAACTAAAAAAGCCAGAAAAAGAACAAATTAAAAAACCTTAATTAAATATCAAATTAGAAATTCTGAAACTGAAAGAAGAGATTAATAAAATAGAAACTAAGAAAACCAATGAACTAATAAAACTAGGAGTTGGTTTTATGAAAAACCCAAAAAACTTAGATACCTTTGGTTAATTTGATTTAAAAAAGGAAAGAAAAAACTAAATCATCAACATTTAAAATGAGAAGGGTGAACTTACCACCAATGACAAAGAAATTAAAGCAATAATTAGGAGCTATTTTGCTCAACTGTATGGCAGCAAGTATGACAATCTAACTGAAATGGAAGAATATTTACAAAAATATAAATTGTCCAGATTAACAGAAGAGAAAATAAATTACTTAAGTAGAACCATTTTAGAAAAAGAAATTGTCATTAATTAACTCCCTAAAAAAAAAAAAATTCTCCAGGGCCAGATGGATTCACAAGTGAATTCTACCAAACATTTAAAGAACAATTAATTCCAATAGTATATAAACTATTTAGAAAAATATGTAAAGAAGGAGTACTGAAAAATTCCTCCTATGGCATAAATATGGCATTGATGCCAAAATAGAGAAAGAAAATTACAGACCAATCTTCCTAATGAAAATTGATGCAAAAATTTTAAATAAAATATTAGCAAAAAATTATAGCTATTTAGCAGGATAATATATTATGACTAACTGGGATTTATACCAGGAATGCAGAGCTGGTTTAATATCAGGAAAACTATTACCATAATCAACCATAGCAATAACAAAACCAACAAATCACATGATAATCTTAATAGATGCAGAAAAAACTTTTAACAAAGTACCCATTTCTATTAAAAAACACTAGAGATCATAGGGAAAAAAAGGAAACTTTGGTTAAAATAATATGTAGTATCCATCTAAAGCCAAAAACAAGCATTATTTGTGATGGAGAGGAGCTGGATGCATTCCCAAAAGATCAGTGAAACAAGGATACCCATTATCACCATTATTATTCAACATTGTACTAGAAATGCTGGCTTTAGCTATAAGGAAAAAAAAGAAATTAAAGGAATTAGAATAGATATTGACAAAATAAAACTATCAGTCTTTGCAGATGATATGATGATATACTTAGAGAATCCTAGAAAATCATCCAAAAATCTACTGAAAACAATTCACAGCTTTAGTAAAGTTGCAGTGTATAAAATAAACCCATTCAAATCATCAGCATTCCTATATATTACTGAGAATGTCCATAAGCAGGAGATAGAGCAATTTCATTTAAAATTACTGTAGACAAAATAAAATACATGGAGGTCTACCTCTCAAGAACATATGAACACAATTACAAAACACTTCTCACACAAATAGATCTAAACAATTGGAAAAATATCCATTTCTCATGGATAGGCTAAGCTAATATTAAAAAAAAAATGACAATTCTGCCTAAATTGATTTACTTTTTCAGTGCCATACCAATAAAACTACCAAAATTTTATTTTATAGAACTAGAAAAAATAAGAACAAAATTTATCTGGAAGAGCAAAAGGTCAAGAATATCAAGGAAATTAATGAAAGAAAATGCCAAGGATGGTGGCTTAGCAGTACCAAACCTAAAACTTATAAAGCAGCAGTCATCAAAACCATTTGGTACTGGCTAAGAAATAGAATGGCGGATTTGTAGAATATATTAGATACACACGACACAGTAATTATTAATCTAGTATTTGATAACTTCCAAATGCCAGTTTCTCGAATAAGAATTTGACAAAAATTGCTGGGAAAAGTGGAAAATAATATGTCAGAAATGGCATAGACCAAGTTTCTCATACCCCCATATCAACATAAGATCCATCCTGTAAAGGATGATGCCTAAACAAATTAGGAGAACAAGGGATAATTTACCCATCAGATCTTTGGAAAAGGGAGGAATTTGTGACCAAAGATGAATTAGAGAACATTATGAAAGGCAAAATGGACAAATTGGATTACATTAAATTAAAAAGGTTTTACATAAACAAAACCAACAGAAACAAGATTAAAAGAGAAGTATAAAGCTGGAAAAAAATCTTTACAGCCAGTGTTTCTGTTAAAGGTCTCATTTCTAAAATATATGAAGAATTGTGTCAAATTTATAAAAAATACAAGTAATTTCCCAATTGATAAGTGGTCAAGGGATATGAACAGATGCTTTTCAGATGACAAAATTAAAGCCATCTATAGTTATATGATTATATATAGTTATATAGCTATAGTTATATGAAAAAATGCTCTAAAATAATTATTGATTAAGAAATGCAAATTAAAACAACTCTGAGCTACAACCTCACACCTGTCAGGTTGGCTAAGATGACAGGAAAGATAGCAATAAATGTTGGAGGGGATGTGGGAAAACTGGGACACTAATACATTATTGGTGAAGTTGTGAAACGGTTCAGTTATTCTGGAGAGCAATTTGGAACTTTACCCAAAGTACTATAAAACTGTGCCCAGTCTTTGATCCAGCAGTGCCATTACTGGGTCTATATCTCAAGGAAATCAAAAAGGAGAAAAAAGGACCCATATGTACAAAAATGTTTGTACCAGCTTTTTTGTGGTACCAAAGAATTGAAAAATGAGTAGATACCCATAAATTGGGGAATGGCTGAACACGTTGTGATATATGAAGGTAATAAAATATTATTTTTCTTTAAAATATGATGATCTTGTTTTAGCAAGGTCTGGAAAGATTTACGTGAACTGATGCTAAGTGAAACAAATAGAAGCAGGAATATGTTATCACAATAACAGCAAGAATGGATGATAATTAACTCTGAAAGACTTGGTTTTTCTCAGTGGTTCAGTGATCCAAAGTAATCTCAATAGACTTTGGAGAGAAAATGCCATCTTACTCCAGAAAAAGAACTAAGGAGACTGAATGCAAGTCAACACATGCTATATTCACTTCTTTTTTCTGTTTTTTTTTTTTAAATCTCTTCATTGGTTTTTCCCTTCTGCTCTGCTTTTGTCTCCCAACATGATTCATAAAACAATGTGTATTAAGAATAAATAAATTTATTAGAATAAAAGAAAGAAATTCAGTTGAGTTTTGAAGGTTTATTTTGTAGCTTGCAACTTTACTAAAGCCATTGTCTCAGCTAATATTTTTGCTGATTCTGCAGGATTTTCCAAGTATACTATCATGCCATAGGAAAACAGTAAGAATTGTTATCTCTTGACCCAGCTTTATACCTCTTATTTTCTTTCTCTTGTCCTTTATAGTAGGGAGTATTGCATCGTGCGTTACTTCCCAATTTATTGGGAAGGGTTCTAGTTTCTCTCCATTGCATATTCTGGTTGATTTTGGTTATGATATTTTAAAAAAGGTTCCTTATGCTTATATGTTGTAGGATTTTTAGCATAAATGAGTACTTTGTCATCAGATTTTCTGCCTTTTATTGAGATAATCCTGTGGTTTCTATGTTTTGGTATTTAACATGATTAGCTTTATTGTTTTTCTAATGTACCATCATTGTACCTCTGGCAAAATTCTATTTTGGCCATAATAAATAATTTCTTGAATAAAAAAATGGAAAGGGACCACACAGAGGATAATAAATTGTTATTGGATACTTGTTTATAGATATTCATTTTAAAATGTCAATAATTGGGGCAGCTAGATGGTGCAGTGGGATAGAGCACTGGCCCTGAAGTCAGGAGGACCTGAGTTCAAATTTGGCCTCAGATACTTAACACTTTCTAGCTGTGTGATCCTGGGCAAGTTACTTAACCCCAAATTGCCTCAGCAAAATGAATAAATAAATTAATTAAAATAAATGTCAATAGTTTTAAAGCAGGGCTTCTTAAACTCTTTCCACTAACAATCCCTTTCTACCTGAGAAATTTTTATATAATCCCAAATATATGTGTGTAAAATAGATATACAAATCAAACATTTGCTGATAATAAATCATAATTTCATGATCCCCACATTCATTTGGGATTGTGTAAGAATCTGGGTTTCAAAATATGCCTGGCTTTGTTTCAAATTTATATAAATTATTGTTTTTAAAACCTCTTTACATTCTAATGAGTTATTTGCATCAAACAGGTGCTATACTAATCTGAACCTAGGGTAATGGAATTGGTTAAAAACCTTTGAGTCACTCTATAAGCATGATAAATATCCCAGCATCCACAGCAATGATGATTATGAGTTATGATGGGATGATGATAAGCTTGGGGAGTAGTTGTCTTTACCTTCTTTTGCTAGTTATTATTTTATTGTTTATTATTTTTTCCTCTCTGGTTAGAGATGACTATAGGGCTATAGGACCTTAGATGAACTGATGAGAATACATGAAGTAAACCCTCAATGGGGAAGTGCAAAACTTCTGACAAATATGGGATATCTGTTTTTATCTCTTGCCACTCAGGCCACAGAGAAAGCATTAAAGTGATGTTAGAGAATGGAAGAGAAGCATGTGCCTATAGTGCTCGATTTTATGCTGTTTTTTGCAAGCTTCAGCAAAGTATATTTTACCTAGAGTAGTTCACATTTATAACATGCTTTCCTCATAAGCATTCATTTGAGAAGGTAGGGCAAGTAGGATTATCTCCATTCTTAGTTAGGTTTTTGTCTGTACCTGTGATTTCATTGGAATAAAAAGTTCTGAATGACCCAATGTAGACAGATCAATGACTGTTTTGCAACTTACAGTCTCAGACAATTTCATGTAGGCACTGAGAGAAGAAGGGACAGGATCACAAAGTGAGGATCTCTGAGATGGACCCTGAATTGAGATCATCTTCTTCTCCATTAGTGAGATCATTTATATAAAGAGTTTTCTTTTGGGGGGATATGTGGGGGCAATCAGGGTTAAATGACATGCCTAGAGTCATGTAGTTAATAAGTATCTGATGCCAAATTTGAATCCAGGTTCTTTTGACTCAAGGGCCAGTGCTTTATCCACTGTACCATCTAGCTGCCTCAGAATTTTCAAAAATATAAGCACTATATACATCTAGGAGTTATTTTATAGATGATAAAACATGCTTAGAGGTAATACAAATCAGTAAGTGTTAAGATCTAAGATTCAAATTTAGCTCCCCTAACTTTAAATTCAGTGTTTTATTAATTGCCTCAAAGTGGGCTTAGAAAGAAGTTTTTGATGATCTGCATTATTTTCTAATTCCAAGATGAAAATAGTGACAGAGGAATATTGGGTACTTTCCACTTGCATTCTTGAAAGGTGGTGGTGGTGGTGGGGGGAGAGTTAAAGGCAATAAAAATAAAGAACAAAATCTCATATAAATATCAGGGATTCTAATATGTGTGTGTGGAGGGAAGTGTAAAGACATTAATAACTGGAGGGTGGGCTACTTTTCATGTTGAGAATATCACAAAGTTAGAGATTGGAAGAATCTTAAAAGATCCCCTAAAGTTCCAGGGGTCCTCAAACTTTTAAAATAGGGGGCCAGTTCACTGTCCCTCAGACTGTTTGGAGGCCGGATTATAGTAAAGACAAAAACTTTGCTTTGTGGGCCTTTAAATAAAGAAACTTCATAGCCCTGGATGAGGGGGATAATTGTCCTCAGCGGGCCTTAGTTTGAGGATCCCTGAATTCCAACAAGGTCATTTTGCCCAGGAGGAAACTGAAAGTTAGAGAGATTAAATGATTAATTAAATGATTAAATGATCATTATACTATGACATATAGGATATGTGATTAAAGATAAGTTTTAAGTTATTAAAGCTTACATTTGCACAATACATTATACATTAATGTAGAGGGCTGAAACTCTTGAGTCATTGCACTGAGGTCAGTTCAAGCACTTAGGGCTAATTACTCATTGGACAATACTCTATGGGCATGTGCTTGGGGAATGACCCTTCCCACTATTCTGTGCTGGCTCAATGATTGGTGTATACAGAGGATTGTACGAGGGACTAGGGGGTGGAGTAGGACAAGCCAGAGTCAGTCGGTAAGGTTAGCGGTAGACAAGGAAGAAGGAGGTTGCTGAGATTCTGCTTCCATCCTGTTCACTTCTATCCCTAAAGACCAAGAATAAAGACTAAGAATTTTTGCTTATTCTGACTCTGGCTGATTCTGAGGTGTTCTGGGTGCTAGTGTGGTCGTCACACATTAACATACATTAAGGATGCTATAAAGGTGGACAAGGTTGACGGTTTTACAATTCTGCTTCAATGGGGACAGATGTGACTAGGATGCTGTCTTTTTCTGGAGAATTAGTAATAGTAAAACTTGAAAAATAATGGTTCCGTGACAATATGTCATAAAGAAGAAGCACAGCATGATGTGGTTAGAGAGTTGATCTCTCAGTCACCAAAACCTGGGTACAAATATTGTATTTGATACATACTAGCTATGTGACTCTGGAAAACTCACTTAACAGTTCAATGTCTGATAACTATAACTATATATGTAACTAAAAACTGGGACACTGATGCATTGTTGGTGGAATTGTGAACAGATCCAACCATTCTGGAGAGCAGTTTGGAACTATATTCAAAAAGTTATCAAACTGTGCATACATATTCAGCAGTGTTACTACTGGGCTTATATCCCAAAGAGATCTTAAAGAATGGAAAGGGACTCACATGTGCAAAAATGTTTGAGGCAGCCCTTTTTGTAGGGGCAAGAAACTGGAAATTGAGTGAATGCCCATCAATTGGAGAATGGCTGAGTAAATTTGTCTATATGAATGTGATGGAATATTATTGTTCTGTAAGAAATGACCAGCAGGATGATTTCAGAAAGGCCTGGAGAGACTTACATGAACTGATGCTGAGTGAAATGATCAGAACCAGGAGATTGTTATACACTTCAACAACAATACTATATGATGATTAATTCTGATAGACATGGCCATCTTCAACAATGAGGATCCAAATCAGATCTATATGATGATCAATTCTGATGGAAGTGGCTGTCTTCAGCAATCAGTTCCAATTGATCAGTAATGAGCAGAACCAGCTACACCCAGTGAAAGAACACTGGGAAATGAGTGTGGACCACTACATAGCATTTGCACTCTTTCTGCTGTTGTTTACTTGCATTTTTGTTTTTCTTCCCAGGTTATTTTTACCTTCTTTCTAAATCTGATTTTTCTTGTGCAACAAGATAACTGTATAAATATTGTATTTAATATATACTTTAATATGTTTAACATGTATGGGACTGCCTGTCATCTAGGGGAGGTAGAGGGAAGGAGAGGAAAAGTTGGAACAGAAGTGTTTGCAAGGGTCAATGTTGAAAAATTACCCATGCATATGTTTTGTCAATAAAAAGTTATAATTAAAAAAACATATTTACAAGCAATTCAATCTATATTTATTAAAACAACCAACTACAACAGCAGCATTAATCAAAACTACTAACCATCTTTAAGCAATAAATTATGGAGAAATGTCACAAGGAAATTAATCTTTTACTCTTTTTAAATGAAAAGATAATAAAACCATGTAAACCTTAAAAACTATATATATAACTAATATACAAATATACATTGTTGCAAACACACAAAAGCCAATTGTTTGATTCACTTTTGCTCTTCTACCTTTATGAAACATCATCCTTGCTTTCTTCTAGTAAGTATGCACATGCACATATCAGCCAATGAAAAATCTCTTACCTGCATAAAGATTTAGGAGTTGGCATAAATCCAGCAGGGTTGCACTTCTGAAAGATGTGGTTACAGATCAGAGACTCCATCGGGGGCCGACAGAGTGAATTCAGTTCCTTTAAGTCACTCCAGATAGTTTGGACAAGATGCTCTTGGGTGTCCTCTGGGTCCCCATACGAGGTGTTATAGAAAACAAAGGCATCCTTTGCCAAGACAGCACCGCAAACCTCCCCTCTGTAGGTACTACAGTAACCTGATTCTTCTTGGTGTAGTTTACTGAAAAAATAATGAACAAAATTTCCAAGCCCATAATACTTCTTGACATTTAGAATATATATCCTAGAATATCCTAGAGGCAGAAGAAAAATCAGAGAACAAAGAATAAAAAAAAAAGCAGTGCTATAACCTATTTATTATACAATTCTGTACTATTTATTGTATTCATAAAAGCTTCCATTTTACATAGAAGATTGGAATTTGTTTTAATTCAACATTTGTTACATGAGAACAATCCTTACTTGTGGCCTATAAGCTTGATTTTTCTATATTGATAACTGTTTTTCAATATAATTATAATCTAACACTTCCCAAGTGCATGGAGAAATCACATAAACTCTCAGTTATTCTAGGAATCAAGAAAGTACAGACTTGTATTGGTAGAGGAAATTCCTTAGTTCAAAGCTCCATATATAGATCCAGTCCCTCCATTGTGTGCAGAGAATCATGTGTACATTGGGAAAGATAAGAAGAAACAAGGTTTAGATAAGAGATAATTCCTGCCCTCCTGGAGTTTACCATCTAGTAGGGGGATAGAGTACATGGAAAAATAACTAATATACAAAATAATATATGATAATTATGTAAAGAAAATTCCAAGTGATATGAAAAAGTCTTTATTAATTGGAGAAATCAAGGAAAATTTTTTGAGGAAGGCATGATTTTCAACTGGGTTTTTAAAAATGAGTAGAATTTTAAGAGGTGGAGATGAGAGAAAAGAAAGAAGGCATTCCACAGACAGAAAAGACAACAGTGTCATAAAAAAGAGCATGCAAAATATGAGGAATGATTTGTTACAGACAGCTATAGGGGTTAATATGTAAATTAAAATGAGAAGGATGAGGTAGGTTTGAAAGGAAGGATAGTGCCAGAATGTGAAAGTTCTTGCATACCAGACTAGAGATTTGAATTAAACATAATTTAACATAATTTAGTGGAACAGTATATTGCTATATTAATTGAATTCACTAAACATAAATTAGGAGACAGATTACATCTTGCTGCTCTCAAGGAGTTCAAGTGACCAGGTCCAGATGATTTGTATCCTAAAGTATTGAAAGAACTGGCAAATGCTATTGCTGAGCAGCTGTTGGTGATCTCTGACAGATTTTGGAAAAAGGCAGAGGAGCCACATAGCTGGAAAAGGGAAAAATGTTTTCTCAATTAAAAAAAAAAGAACTGGCAAGATTTCTAGGAAACTCTACTAAGGGATTGTAGCTAAGCACTTAGAAAGGGAAGTAGTGAACACTAAAGTCAACCTGGTTTACTCATGTAGCAGTAATGCCAAACTAACCTCATTTCCTTCTTTGTTAGGATTACTAGATAAGAGGAACGCCATCAATATAAAGTATACTTATATTTCAGCAAAACTTTCAGTAGTTTCTCATGGTACTTTCACTGAGGTGAAGAGATAGAGACTAAATTATATTACAATTAGATTTGTCATTATTTGAATGTCCAGACCTTCCAAAAAAGTCATTAATGGGTTGAGGTCTAACTGGAGGAATGTCTTTAATCAATATCCTAGGATCTGCCCTCAATTTGGCTTTGTTCAACATTTTATCACCGACTTGAATGCAGACACATATGCATATTGGTAAAATTTGCCCGGAAGAGGAAAATGAGAAGCTGAACTAACATACTGGATGGCAGAACCAGGATCCAAAAAATACAAATAGCTTGGAACAGTGTGCTGAATCAAATAATGTATAATTTAATAGAGATGAAAGTAAAGTTCTGTACTTGGTTTTCAAAGAAAAACAAAAATGACTTCACAAATAGAGAATGGGGAAATATGGCCAGACAATAATACCTTTGAAAAATTTTGAGGGTTTTTTTGGATTATAAATTCAACTAAAAATAATTATTAGGTGTCTACCATGCTCCAGGCACTCTAGGGATAAAAAAAAAAAAAAAAAAAAGGCAAAACAGTCCCTGCTCCTCTGGAATTTAGATTCTAATAGGGGAGATAACAATGCAAACAAATATATACAAAGCATGCTACATACGAATTACATAGGAAATAATGAAAAGGGAAGGGCATTGGAATTAAGAAGAATTGAAGAAAGCTTTCTGAAAGAAATGAGATTTTAGCTAGGATTTAAAGGAAGCCAAGGACATTGGTAGTTGAGTGGAGGAAGAAAAGCATTCCAAGCCTAAAGGACAGCCAGAGTTAGGGATCAATGTCATGACATGGACTATCATGTGGGCAAGAGAGTACATATGTTCTGTATGATTCTAGAGTGCAGAATTAGGAACAACACGTGGAAGCTAAAGAAGCAGACTTATTTTAGATTTGGCTAGTCTTTTTTGTTTGCTTGTTTTAAGTAATTATAGTTATCTATACCAGTAATTCTAAAACTTTTGTTCTTAGTATCCCTTTATACTATTAAAAATTATTGAGAATTCATCCAAAGAGTTTTTGTTTATATGGGATATCTATCTATCTATCATCTATCTATCTCTATATTAACATGGAAAAGGAACTGTTCTCTAAGGAACAGATCTGCAAACTGTGGCCTAAAAGAGAAAAGAGGTAAAAAAAAAAAAAAAAAAGCATTGTAAAAATTTTCTTTTATTCTTTATGTTCTTTGTGAAACTGCTGTTTAGTCTATTGACCAGTATTTTATTTGTTTAATACTTCATTTAATTCTTAATAAATTCAATATATTATATTTTACTTATAAAGGCAGGTTGGAAGTCACCATAGGCTAGTTTCCCAAACCTCGAATTAGTAGAAATATAATATATATACAAAAGAAGTTTGAACTTAGATAGAAGGTAGTAATAATTTAAACCTATTTCTTCTGCCTCATAATCTAGCATTCTTCGTATTAATTATATCAGCATAACAGTGTTGCTGATAATCACAGAAAATAGTACACACACAGATTTTCTACTCAGATTTCTACAAGTATACAAAATATCCCCAAATGATCTCGGGTAGCAACCAATAAGATAGACCACAATAGGGAAGATAGGGACCTCTCAGGATTGGGTCAAATGTCTTACCAATAGATCAGGGGTCAATTATTCTTGGAATGAACCCTGAGGATGTCATAAATGTTTGCAGAATTGACATGATTCCAATGATAGGTAGGTATGAGATCAAACTAGTATATGAAGGAAAAGGACAGACAAACAAAAGCAGTTTTTAACCATAGCCTACTCAGAATTAAGATCTAAGATGTCTATCCAAGCAAAAGTACACCTCATTAAGATTCCAAATGACCCTTTCACCAGAAAAGCAGATGGAAATGAGCAACAGATTACCAAATTCTCCCCATTCCAATCCATCCTCCACAGTGTTGCCAAAGTGGTTTTCCTTAAATTCAGACCATATGACTTCACTACAGAACATTTACAATATCTCCCTATTACTTCCAGAATCAAACTTCTCTATAAGATAACTATAGATAGACACACATATATACACACATTATAATTTTATCGTATTATATCATTGTAAATAAATCATATTATTCTATTATAAGTATTTATCATATTACATTATCATATTAAATCATCATATTATTAATAAAATTTAATTTTGAATTTATAGACCCTTTGAAAGGATTTCATAGACTTCCAGGATTCTGTAGACCATACTTTGAGAACCACTGAGCTATCCTGAAGTAGAATAAGCTGGGAATGAATGGCTTCCCTATTGGTGGTAGACCTTAGACTGAGGCTAGATGAAAGCTTGCTGAGATTTAGTAGAAGGGCTTCTTATTCTTAATTGATTAGGCAGTCTATAATTTCTCTAAATCTTAGATTCTAAACCTCACTGTTGCAAAAATGGAGTTTCAGAACAGGAAATTTGGTAGTACAAACTTACATTAATGCTCAATATTTAGAAAGTGACTTGACTTAGACTGTTCTCCTGTCCCACTATAAAAATGGATCTCTCTATCTATGAGCCCTAGGAAGGGATATAATAAGGACAAAAGAATGAATGTCACCATTCGCAGAGTCGGTAAGAAATAAGGGGATTTGTTCAAGGTATCACAATGGGCCAGCTCAGTTGCTGAGAATCAAGTTACCCCTTGTCCACATTCTATGGAATGTGCTGTCTCTCTTTAATCAGAAGGAAATCTCTGTGATAACTTTCCAAAAATGACTTGGGGGTGCTTTGGCTTCTTTTAGTCCCTAGTTGCTAGCTATACAACCCCATAGCACCTGACCAAACTACTACTATCTGCTTCCTTTGCTCTGTGGAACTTCTTGCAACACTATAAGCTTGGTTCAGTTCCACAGGGCTTGTGAAAGGGGTCAGGAAATAGGCCTCTTGTTACAAGACCATAATCTCAGATGTCCTTCCTAGTTGCCTGAGCCACCTGACCCCAACCTCCAATAAGAGGTTTACCTTTCCTTTCTTTCCTATCTTTCCAGAAGAAGGTATCTTTAACTCTTCAGACTCACAGCTCACTAAGAGAAACTCAATGATCAATTTCCTTGAAGGATCACTCAGTTCAGTTTCCTAATTCCTCTCTCTCTTCCAGCCCTATCCTATACTATAAGCTTATATTCTCATACCTCTTAGCCAGGATTTGGATAGAAAATGAATGCAAAGTATTTCCACCGATTTCCACAGTTGTCATTTACAAGTAAGGAGAAGCCAAGTCCTTGCCCAATCAAAGTGAATCTTCTATGTGGAACTCGGTGTCTCTGCCAGGGAGCAGCAAGACTCACAGCAGCTGTCCTTGTTGTTCATTCCATCAGTTGAACGGAGGTCATAGAGATCAGTTCACAACATGCTTGCTATTTTGGAATGGTTAGTGGTACTTTTTTGTGAGCTTTTCTTTCCTCACTCTCTGAATGTTGTTCATCAGTCCTACTACTTATCATTATCTTTAAATCACTGTTCTCTTTCCCATCCCTCAAATCAAATGGTTGCATGGGAGGGAACAACAAACCAATGCTAACTTTGCCCAATGATGTTTCTAATATTTTTGGAGGTATCTATGGGTCTTTGACTGTCTCAATTTTTCTATCATAATAGATTACGTCCTTATTTTCATACTGCTTTCTGTCCTTGCTTCTCTCCCCTAAATCCTTTTCATATATCTCTAGAACATCCAATATTTTGCAGTTAGCTCCACAATTGGAAGAGATAAGAGCTTGGGGAATTTATTGCTGCTGACATTTACTTGGCCACAGCCCTGGTATTGTCAACTTGTCATTAAACTCACTTTGTTATTAACATAGAGATAGGCCAAGTATGTCCTTGGTATCTCTGAAATGCTAATTTATATGCCTCTACTATATTGGACAGATCTACCATGGAGAAAATATGGGAAAATATAAGCAAGAAGGGTATAGGATCAAAAGCATGATAGGGTTACAAGATTCATATTGATGATAAAAAAGACCTTTAGAAATTAGCTTTAAAGTTTATAAGGGAGGAGTCTTGAAAGGAAGACATTAGAAAGTCATAATGATGATAAGAGGAAAAAAATTAATTTTTAAAAAGAAGATGATACATAATAGAGGAAAGAGGAAAGAGAATTTTAGAGGAACAAGGAGAGATTTTGAAAAAGAAATTATCTTGGATGTGAATTTTAGAGAAAAGGATATTTGTGTCAGCAGGGCTTCACTGGGCCAAAATATTTGATAATTGATATTTTAAAATCAATATTTCATAATAAATTTTTGGTGACATTTATATCCTAGAGAATACAATTGTAGTTGATTCTTCCAATTTTTTTACAAAGCATTTTTTTCCATCTCATAACAACTCTGTGAGGTAGGCAAAGAAAATGTTATTATTCCCATTTTACAGATATTGAAATGAAGCCTAGGAAACTGAGTGACTTGCTCAAAGTCATACTCTTGAGAATTAGAGCTGGGAGTCCATCCCAGAACTTCCCTCTTCTGAGAACCTTACTAAATCATACAGAGATTGTGGATATGTCAAAATAAATACAATGGAAATTAAGTTGAGGGAAGCTAAAAACCATTGTGTAAAGTTTGACTACACCTAACACAATGCTGTACACACCGTAGGAACTAATGAATGAATAAGAAGACTGTGGATAGAAACTAGGTATGATCTTGCCATAATAAATGGACAACTGTCATGATATTTTCACCTTCCTTTGTTCATCTTCAGGGCTGAAATTGTGGCAGAGAGAAGAGGAAGTACATTTTAAAGTACCTTGTCATCCAAAGAATAATGTTCTTACTGAGCAGTTTTCTTACCTCCATGCTATGTGAACAGGAAAAGAAGGTCCCATAGGCAGTCACCAAATAAAGAAGGAAAAGAGAAAAAGAATTGGTGAGTTCTTACTTCCTTTGTTCTGTTACTGTTAGACAATTTCTAACTTTTTGAGAAATTTTGGCTCTAAGTTACTGGAAGATGTGGTGAAAATGGAAGTGCTTCTGGAGTCAAAGAACCTAGTTTCAAATCTTGTCTTTGCTGCTTACATCTTTTATACTCTCAGGCAAGCCATTTGACTTTTCTGGGTCTCGGTATTCTCATTTGTAAAATGAGAAGTTACACCAGATGGCTTCTGAGGTCTCCTATGATCATCTAAGATTTGAGGGAACAATGGCAGTCTTGGACTTCCAAATTTTTGATATTCATAAGTGAGTAGTCAACCATTAGTGTCACCAGTATATATTAATTTTGTAGGTGGAATTAATTTTCACCTATTCTCCCCACCACCAATAAAATAGAGGTGATCATTGGAAGTTGAGAAAAAAACAAAACATTATGTAGTTATTGTGTTCACAGTTGTGAATATTGAAAGTATTTGTAGCTCACAGTATCCTTCCTCCCTTGGGGCATAACTTTGTCTAGCATGAGCAACATTACCTTTCAGAATTTCTTAAGACTTCAGTTGCTTTACTGACTCAAGCAGGAAGCATCCATTGAATGTAATTTTTGTGAGGACAAAGACTACTATTTTTATTTGTATATTTGTATCCCTAATACCTGGTACATAGTAGGCACTTAGTAATGCTTGTTGAGTTGGATTGAAATGAAGAAGTGAAGAATATCTGTTGTTAAATTTTCCATTTATTTCCCACAAACATGACTCTTACTTCCCTTGTCTATCCAAGTACTTATTAAATCATTCTCTCTCTATCTTTTGCTCTATTCCTCTCTTTTTTTCCCTTTCTCTCCTCTCTCTCTCTCTCTTTCTCCCTCTCTTCCTCTCTTTCCTCCTTCCTTAACCTTTCCCTTTCTCTCTTTTACCAGACCAGAAATTTCATTAACATAGGGAATTGCTTGGCACAATGAGAAGTAAGTACTTCCTTACTAGTATAGGTCAGAGGTAGTCTTCCTGACTCTGAGGCCAGCTTTCTATGCTGTTTCCTTTTTGATACTTCATTTCCTTTTCACCAACCTATAGAGGAAGTTCAGAACTTTCAAAGAAGTAGAGGAAATTACATGAAAAAAAAAACCTAATGTTTTTTCCTCAAAATCACAGAGTAGTTGGATGCAGAGAAAGGAAATTCTTTTTATCTCAGAATTTTGGTTTAGTTTCTTTTCTTTGCCTTACTTTGGGTATTAATCCAATGCCCTATAAATACCATGGAATGATGAGAAGTTGCTCTTCAGTGAGTTAAAAATAGCCTCAATTTGTGAAAAATTGGAACAAGAGGTTTGGCAATTGTTAATGCTGTAAAGTTACCCATGTATATATCCTGTAAATAAAAGGCTATTAAATTAAAAAAAAAAAAATAGCCTCAATTTGAAGATGTTCAATACTTCCCTCAAAATGAAAAGCTGTTCAGAAGTCACCACTACCACAAATTAATGTTCTCCTATCATTTTCAGAGTAGTTTCATCAGATATACTTTCCTCTACTCATTCTAGAACCTTGGGACTCTAAATAAGTTCTTTTATGTGAAAATAAACACTGTTACCAACAAATAAACAGGGCTACCATTTGGAATTTGTTTTAGTTTATCTAGAAATATCAATAAAATAGGCTTAACTTTGCTACATCACTGGAGAAAGAGTTTTTGATGATTTTAAAAAAAGAAAGGAGGTTTGTCTTTGGTAAGAAACTTTTAAAGTTGGTCATTAATATCTTTCTCAAATTTCAAATTCTAAATACAACCAACAATTAGCTCTTTTCCTTTTGGAGCTTGGTCATACTTGGATTTGGCAAAGAGAACTTAAGAGGTCCAATCCCAATCATTTTTGCCAGATGGGAAACTGAGACCTAGAGTTTTTTTTTGTTGTTGTTGTTGCTGTTTGTTTGTTTGTTTGTTTTTGTTTTTACAACTTAATAACTTTTACAACTTGCAACTTTAATGCAATAACATATCTAGCATCTAGCATAACTTGCTTAACCACTGTACTTCAAAAGCATTAATTAAGCTACCCTATACACTGAAGAAATAAATGTTGCTCAAAGAGTTAATAGAATCATGTATTTTTGAAACATTCACATAACCTTAAATACAAAAAATGAGTTCCTTATCCCAGAATTCTTTATTTAAATAAATAAGTGGCCCTCTCTGAAAATTCAGTCCCATACTCAACTAAAGTGGAAGGCACATTATTATTGTACAGTTGTTTAGCAAACAACTCATATACAAAAATTTCATGGGGGGAGATGGGAGAAGAGATAATTCCTGCCTATGATACCAATTCATCAAATTTTATCTTTGGCTTGTTTCTTAAATCCACAATTGCCTTTCTTGTAAAAACCAATTTTTTTCAAGTTCCTGTATATCTAAAAGAAACTGAGCTAGTCTTATCCATAATATACTCTGTGTAAGTAATCATTCATTATTTCATGTAAAGTCTAAATGTTGCTGTTGGTTAAAAATTTTTTTTGTTATGTACACATGCAGTTGGAAATCACTGGTTTTTTAATATTTGCAGCACATTGAAATATATTCTGGGGCAGCTAAGTGGCACAATGAATAGAGCAGTGGCCCTGGAATAAGGACAGCTTGAGTTCCAATCCAATCTCAGACACTTATTAGCTGTGAGCAAGTCACTTAACCTCATTTGCCAAGAAAAAAAGAAAGACAATTAGTGGTCATAAAAAAAAAAAAGAAAGAAAGAAAGACAATTAGTGGTCATAAAAAGCAGGTGCATGTAGAAATCTTTTTGTTTTAGAACTGAGACATTGTTCATAAGATAAAGACACTTTATTTGTGCTTGAAATGACAAGCAACATTCATTCATATGTTCATTAGTTTTCCATACTGAACCTTAGTGAAAAATGCTGAAATGGAGCAAAAAAATCCAGGTTCCCAGGGTACTTGTGGTTTTTAGTAGGTTTTTGCTCTTGATGACTTTCTGTGGTTGAAAAGAATGGTTTCTGACAAACTTCCAAGGCAATGTTTTTTTCCTGATATGGATCTTTTTTGTTTAGGAGCATTGATTGAAAAGCTCCTTTTAAGCCTACTAAGAAGTCTCTTTACTTAACCCTGAAAATACTGAAGGTGTTCAGTGTTAAAGTCATCTGTCAAGTCAAATTCAGGCTGGTTGGAAAAGGCATTCAAAATACAGATTGCCTCCAATTTCTTGTATTAGTTTGGCCATTTCATTAGTATAATAATTGACTTCTAGACTTGCAAGTTGTTGAGATGAAGAATTGGGATCATTCTGTTAGGAAGGGTACAGATGCCTTCTTAGACATCCTGAACAGGCTTAGGGACTGGGTTGGGGCAGTCTGGCCTTTAGACAAGGGCAGATTGATGACAACTCTTGCCCCCTGGGGTCTTGCTCTAGAGGATAACAGGCAAATAAGGAATGGTGTTAGGATAGTAGCCACGAGGAAGTATTTGGCATAAGCAGAATGTGGAGAGCTAGCAGGTGACCCAAAGCAATGTCTGGCCTCCAATCTGTTCCTGCAAGTTTCTCCTCTTAGGAGAAATTTTAAATTATTTTAAGTGACTTACCCAAAGTCATATAGGTAATAAGTAAATGAGCTAGAAAAACTCTATGAATATAACCGTACAGTTTGTTTTGTGTTCCAGAGATCAAATCAATAAGGAAAAAAATGAGTGTCATTACTTTGTGCAAGGTTTATGATCATCTCTGAGGATGACTGAATAGGAAAGTAAGTCCTTCCCCTATTACTGACTTTATTTTCCAAAACTATGCCCAGTACAAAGACCTTGGAAAGTCCTCCAAAAAAATCACAAATTTTAGCATTGGCTAAGAGAGGAAATAGCTTTTAAACCAGGCTTTTACTTTTGTTTTTCTGTTATGGATCCCTTCTCAGAAAAATGTTTTTAAATAACTGAAGGAAATGCTAGTTTTCATTTAGAAATTAATGAAAAACAAAGATGTACTTTTTTTTTTCCCACTTAAATTCATGAATACCATGAAATTATCCATGAATCCATGGACAGATTAATCCTCTAATCTAAATCAATTCTCTAATTTTACAGATAAGGAGAGGCACATGGATTTATTCAAAGGTTAGAATCTGGACCTACTGATTCCTGATCCAGTACCCTTTCTCCCATATTATGCTGTCTTCCTGCTGAATCCCACTGTATTTCCGTCAGATGGCCAAATGGTTCTCCTGAGGACTAGGAGAATTTTTTTTTTTTTTTTTTTTTTTTTTTTGCCAAACATCCCCTTCACATTGACCTGGTTCCAAATTTAGGATGCAACTTGAGCCTCTGGGACCTGGGATTTAGGGAAGAGGGGGTTAGTGTGAGGAAAACAACTTCCTGGTTCAAAGGGATTGGAGAGACTGCTCCTCCAGGTTCTCACACTCCAAGTCATGCTTATGAAAGAACCTTTTGAGGAGTTACAGCAAATGGTAATGTGTCAGGAACATGTGGCTCTAATTTCCCTCAGGCAATACACCGGGCTTCAGAAAACCAGGAGGAAAATGCCTGGTGAGAAGAGAGACGTCTTATTGTTATTATTGTTGTTGGCATCTAAACACTCAAAAAACAAAACAAAACAAAAAAAAGACCCAGTCAGAAATGTCTTCTCAAGCACCTCCTGCTTCCAGCTTTTCCCATCTCCAGTTTCCCTGCTAGAATGGATATAAAAAATGAATTGATAGTATCAGATAGAGGCATTTTTAAATCTTCCCAGGGGTACGCACTAAGTCACAAGCCTTTTCCATAGGAAAGTGTGAAAAATTGAATGATATTATTATATTGGTTGATGATACAATGTTTGGAGAATTTTACGAAAATATTTTACAAAATTGATCTTATTGGATTATGTAAATAAGAAAGGAAGGTTTGGATTTTAAAGTATTTCCCTGTTGCTTGAGTATGGAGTGAGAAGTTACCCCTCAACAAGTCTAACTGGCTTCAAAATTCAAAAATTCTCAATACTTCCCTGAGAAGGAAAAGCTTCTCTGAAGTCACCAATCTCAAAAATTAATGTTTCCTTTTTTGTTTTCTGAGCAACTTCCTTGACTATACTTCCCTTTTTGTATCTTAGAGCATCAGGAGTTCTAATTAAATTCTTTCATGTCATGTCATTGTTACCAGAGGAAGGTGAATGAAGCAAGGAAAAGAGAAGCACTTGTTTTGTGACCTAGCTACTATAGGAGTGAACTTCTCATTTTATAAAGGAGAAAACTGAAGGTCAATAAGGCTGTCATGCAGCTAATAAATATTAATGGCAAGATTAAAATTTGAGACATTCTATCCATTTCACTGTGCTATCTTTTTCAATATTTACATAGTGGCATCTTCTTAAACCAGGCTCTCATTTCTTAAGGAGGGCCTAGTTTAAAATGTGTGTGTGTGTGTGTGTGTGTGTGTGTGTATACATATATACATTTTTGTTTACCCCAAGTCAATTTGCTAATAAGTTAATTTTATATGTTAGTTTAGAGGTAATGTGGTTTTTGCATTATATTGCATTAGGTTTCATAGATCTAGAAGGAAGGGGCTTCAGCCGTCATCTAGTCCATCCTTCTCACGGAAGTAGTAAGTTCCCAAGAGCAAATTTGAATTCAGATCCTCTGATTGCAGAGTCAGGGGTCTTTCCCCTACACCTGATCTGGTTAAGTATGAAGTAAGACACATAGGGGATGGAGGAAGGAAAGGTGTGTGATTGTGTTCTGGTGCCTCAACACTCTGTTACCTATTTCATTTGGAGAGATTTGCATTTGTATTCCAGCAGAGAGTCCTATGATAATTCAGGGGATCCCTGGAGAGGATAGAAATAGACGTGCTTTACCTAAATGGGAGGAGATCCTTTTACTGTGGGATGGACATAATGAACATTTTACTGAGTGAACATTAAACTGTTCACTTGAGATGAAGGTTTGGAGGCATCCAAATAGCACCTGATATCTTGTTGCATAGTGAATAGAGCTGCGAGGCTTGGAGTCACAAAGATCCAAGTTAAAATCTAGTCTCAGGCAAATATTAACTGTGTGATTTTGGGCAAGTCACTTGAACTCTATTTGCCTCAGTTTCCTCACTTGTAAGAGAGGAATGATAACAGGCTTACCTCACAGGTTTGTAATAAGGATCAGATGAGAAATTTGTAAAGCACAGTGCCCACAGGAGGTATGATATAAATGATTATTCCATACAATCATCTTCCAATGATCCTTAGTTCATACTGGATTATCACTATACTCCCTATCTCAAAGAATAAAATTAGCTAGAAACCCCCCCTCTTTAGATGCCAAAATGGATGGGAAGTCTAGTGAGTACTGAGTGCCAGGAGCTCCAGAGAGCACTTTCCCTCTCAACCTCACAGCAGAGCAGGGATGCAAACAGTTGTTTTATCATTGCAACAACAGAACAACCTCCAGCATCCTGGACTTGAAATAAATTAGTATTCTCAGGGTTCATGTTAGGCAAAATTCTGGCCTGCAGAATTTTCACAGATGTGTTCAGAGATGACCCTTTGACTTTTTTCTAAACCTGACACTTCCTATTACATAAATGCTTTATATATTTAGGAATCCCGTGCATACTTTGAAAGAATACTTGGGGGAGGGTTATCACAGATTCACAGTTAGGGTTTTAAGGAAATTTAAATAATCTGTTCCTTATGACAGATAGAGATCTTTATGAAGGAAAGAACTTCATTGTCCTCTCTTTTAAAAGAAATGAGGCAGCTGAAGTCAAGGAAAAGTTAAGTTATTCAAGCAATGACATAGCTAGAGGTATTGTAGAAGGAGACAAAAGCACTGGGGCCTTAAAATCCATCTTTTCCCACTACATCAATGCATTTTGTTTTAATTTTGGCTTAAGTCTGTGATCTCATCAAGTCTGACTAGGAGAGGAAAGGCTTTGAGGCACCGCAGTATAATGGAAAGAACTCTGAATTTGGAGACAGAAGAAGGTTCAAATCCTCACTCTGCTACTTCCTAGCTGTATCACTATGGGCAAGTCCTTTAGTTTCTCTGGATCTTGGTTTCCTGATCTGTCTAAAGGAAGTGATTGACCTGTGCAAAAATGTTTATAGCAGCCCTTTTTGTCAAGTGGCAAAGAACTAGAAACTGAGTGGATGCCCATCAGTTGGGGAATGGCTGAAAAAGTCACAGTATATGAATGTTATGGAATATTATTGTTCTATAAGAAATGATCAGCCAGATGATTTCAGAAAAGCCTGGAGAGACTTACATGAACTGATGTTAAGTGAAGTGAGTAGAATCAGGAGAACATTGTACATAGCAATAAGAAGATTATGTAATGATCAACTTGGCTCTTTTATAACAATGAGGTGATTCAGGTCAATTCCAACAGACTTGTGAAGGAAAGTGACACAAAAATGATTAAGAAGTTCTATATTCCATGATTTTTTAAAGCCCTTCCAGTTCTGGTCCAGGGTGGATCTGCTCATAAGCTAAAAGTCTCCTGATGCCCAACAATGCAACAGTGAACATCTGAGAATTGACTATATCTACAGTGCTGGTCCTGAAGTCAGGGAGACTCATCTTCCTGGGTTCAAATCCAGTCTCAGACACTTACTAGCTGTGTGAGCTAGTTATTAATTCTGTTTGCATTAGTTTTCTCATCTGTAAAATGAGCTGGAGAAGGAAATGGTAATCTCCTTCAATATCTTTGCCAAGAAAATCCCAAATAGGATCATAAAGAGTAGGGTATGACTGAATAACAACATGGATCACCGAATTGTTTCCATAATAGGGAATAAGGTGAGAGGAGATTTTCTAGCTATTTTCAAATTACTTTAAATTGAAATGAAAGTCATTAAAGAAGTTTCTTTTTTCATGTAAGGTTTTACACAGATTTACACAGGACTTATCTTTCAAGGTAGCTACATATAGGCCCCAAGTGACAGGTGTATCAACCTCTGAAGTGTATCCAAAGAGGAAAGAAATACGATGAGGAGAGAAGGGAAAGGGAATCCATTCCAGGTTACAAAGTAGAGCCATCCTTTCCCTCCTCTCACACCACTGGATGAATGCAAAATGTGAATGTGCAATCTTGAGCTGCCAGGCATACCTGATATGCTGACGGTGGCTGCAGCCTTCACAGTGCTGAATTTCTCCCCATGCTTGTTAGTAGCTATGCAAGTGAACAGGCCTGGCTTGGTGATCAGCAGCTGCAGCTGGGAATCAATCACTCGGTCTTTCACACTTTCTAGAATGGACCCAGCAGACACCTGGCAAGAAAAGCAGACATGGAAAAAAAAAAAGTAGGTTAATAAATTAAAAATATACTGCATCACTGAACTGAACAGGCCTTTGGAGCCTGGAGGCCAGATTCTGGCTTAGCTATGAATCTCTGGGCAAGCAGACTAACATTTTCTTCATCTATAAAGCAGGGAGAAGCATGCTGATATTACTGACCAAAGAGGATTCTTGTATTTTTAACATTTTAAACTTAAAAAAAGTTATGTTTTTGTTATTCTTTTTAAATAATAGCTTTTTATTTTCAAAACACATGCATAGATAGTTTTCAATATTCACCCTTGCAAAATCTTGTGTTCAATTTTTTTTTCTCTCTCCCTTCTTGCAACCCCTTCCCTAGATGGCAAGTGTATAATGTTCTCGTGGTTCTACTCATTTCAATCAGCATCAGTTCATGTAAGTCTCTCCAGGCCTTTCTGAAACCATCCTGCTGATAATCTCTTATAAAACAAAAATATTCCATAACATTCATATGCCATAACTTATTCAGCAACTCTCCAACTGATAAGTATTCACTCAGTTTCCAGTTTCTTGCCACTACAAAAAGGGCTGCTACGAACATTTTTGCAGATGAGGTTTCTTTTCTCTTTTTTTTTATAATCTCTTTGGGATATGGGCCAATGGGCCAAAGACACTGCTGGATCAAAGGATATGTGCAGTTTGATAGACCTTTGGGTATAGTTCCAAATTGCTCTCCAGAATGATTGGATCAGTTCCACCAATAATATATCAGTATCCCAGTTTTCTTACATTTCCTTCAACATTTATCATTTTCTTTTCCTGTCATTTTAGCTAATCTGAGGTACTAAACTGTAGTACCTCAGAGTTTGCATTTGCATTCGCATTTCTCTGATCATTTATGATTTAGAGCATTTTTTCACATAACTAGAAATGATTTTAATTTTTTGTCTGTTCATATCCTTTGACAATTTGTTGATTGGAGAATGGCTTGTATTCTTATAAATTTGATTCTATTCTCTATATATTTTAGAAATAAGGTCTTTATCAGAACTGTTGGATATAAAACATTTTTTCCAGTATATTGCTTTGCTTCTAATCTTGTCTGTATTGGTTTTGTTAGTACAAAAAAACTTTTATTTTGCATTCTATAATGTACTCTAAGCTTTTTTGACCCCAGATTCCTTCTTTCTCCACAGACCTGAAAGGTAAACTATCCTTTGTTCTTCTAATTTGCTTATAGTATCACTCTTTATGTCTACATCATGAACCCATTTCAACCTTCTCTTGGTATAGGATGTTAGGTGGGGTTATCGCCTAGTTTCTGCCATACTAATTTCCAATTTTCCCATCAATTTTTGTCAAATAGTGAGTTCTTATCCCAGAAATTGGAGTCTTTGAGTTTATCAAACACTAGATTACTATAGTCATTGACAATTGTGACTTGTGAACCTAACCTATTCCACTGATCAACTACTCTATTTCTTAGCCAGTTCCAGATGTTTTTGATGACTGCTGCTTTAGATCTGGTGCAGCCAGAACACTTTCATTTGCATTTTTCTTTATTATTTCCATTGAAATTCTTGAGCTTTTGTTCTTCCAGATAAATTTTGTTGTTGTTATTATTATTAGCTCTGTAAAGTAGTTTCTTGGCAGTTTGATTAGTATGGCACTAATCAAGTAGATTAATTTCGGTAGAATTGTCATTTTTATTATATTAGCTTGGCCTGTCCATGAGCACTTGATATTCTTTTAGTTGTTTAGATCTGGCTTTATTTGTATAGAAAATGTTTTGTCATTGTGTTCATATAGTTCCTAACTTTGTCTTGGTAATGAAATTCCCAATATTTTATATTATCTACAGTTTTTTAAAATGGAATTTCTCTTTGTATCTCTTGCTGCTGGTCTTTGTTGGTAACATATAGAAATGATGATGATTCATGTGTATTTATTTTGTATCTTATCACTTTGCTAAAGTTGTTTATTATTTCTAGTAATTTTTTAGTTGATTCTCTAGGATTCTATAAGTATACCATCCTATTATCTGCAAAGAGTGATGATTTGGTTTCCTTATTACTTACCCTAATTCCTTTAATTTCTTTTTTTTCTCTTGTTGCTAATGCTAACATTTCTAATAAAATATGAATAGTAATGGTGATAGTGGGCAATCTTTTTTCACCCCTGATCTTACTGGGAATGCTTCTACGTATAATGCTTGCTGATGGTTTAAGATAGATTGTACTGATCATTATAAGGAAAACTTCATTTATTCCTACACTCTCTCATGTTTTTAATAGAAATCAGTGCTGGATTTTGTCAAATGCTTTTTTGTGCATCTATTGAGATAATCATACGATTCTTATTTGTTTGGTTATCTATATTTTTGTAAGTATTCATCAATTTCACTTAGATTATCAGATATATTGGTATACAGTTGGGCAAAATAGCTCCTAATTATTGGTCTAATTTCCTCTTCATGGAGGAAAGTTCACCTTTTCATTTTTGATACTAGCAATTTGATTTTCTTCTTTCCTTTTTCTAATCACATTAACTAAAGGTTTATCTATTTTTTTTTCAAAAAATTATTATTCATTATTATTATTAATTCAAATTCAAATTTTAATTAATTAATTCAAATAATTCAAATTATTGTTAGTTCAATATTTTTACTTTCAATTTTATTAATCTCTTCTTTAATTTTCAGAATTTCATGTTTAGTATTTAATTTAGGGTTTTTAATTTGTTCTTATTCTAGCTTTTTTAGTTGCATGCCCAATTCATTGCTCTTCTCTTTCTCTATTTTATACAAGTGAGAATCTAGAGATATAAAAATTTCCCTAAGAACTGCTTTATCTGCATCCCATTCATTTTGGTATATTGTCTCAGTATTGTCATTCTCTTGCATGATTTATCGATTGTTTCTATGATTTGATGTTTTACCCACTCATTCTTTAGGATTAGATTATTTAGTTTCCAATTAATTTTTGATCAATGCTTACCTAGGTCTTTATTACATGTAATTTCTCATTTTGGAGGGTTTTATTTGACTGATTCTTGTCTCATTGAGTCATTTCTTTCTATTTGTTCAATTCTAATTTTTAGTGAATTATTTTCTTCAGTTAGTTTTTTTTTTAAATCTATTTTTGCATTTGGCCAATTGAACTTATAATAAATTAATTGTTCTGTTTATTGAATTTTTTTCCATTTCACAAATTCTGTTTTTCAAGGAGTTGTTTTTTTTTTTTTCATTTCACCAAAACAATTTTTAAGGAGAGATTTTTTTCAGACAATTTCTGTGTTTCCTTTTCCAAAGCTCTCATTTCCTTTCCCCATTTTTCTTGTAAGTCTCTTTTAAGATCCTTTTTGAATTCTGCTAAGAGAGCTTTGTGAGATGGAAACCAACTTATTTCATTCACTTTTTGAAGCTTCATCTGGAAACATCTTGCCTTTAGTGACCTCAGATTTTGAGGTCTGTTCTTCTCTGTCTCCATTAAACTATCTATGGTCAGAGCTCTTTTTGCTTTTTTGCTCATTTTAAAGGTTGAGGTCTGCTTAGGGCAAAGGGGAGATTGTCCCAAACTTCTTAGAGGGTGACAGTGGCTTCAAGCACTGGGACTTGGTGCTGCAGACATCTCCTCTGGAATAGGCAGGCCTGGGCAAGTCCGGCCTGTTATGCTGGAATTCAGGAGCTCACTATTTGCCTTCTCTAGTTGTATTAAAGGTCTCACAGGTAATCTGCAAATCCACTGGCTTCTGAACCAGGACAGAGTAGCAAACGCTGCTGTATTTTGGCTATAAGCCTCCTACTAGATTCCCCCAAGTTGAGGAAACTTCGCTGCTCTGGGTCTCCTTGCACTGTGTCATGCTGTACTGTGCTGTGCCTGTGCTAGATTGCAACTCTCCCCTCCTGCTCTCCATCCAATTGAGACAGACCTTTCCTGAAGTTCTTTTGCTGGAAATTGTTACACTCCAGATATTTTTGGGTTCTGTCACTACAAAACTCATACAGAGGCTTGATCTGGTGTTGATCTTAGGGAAGCCAGGAATAGCTCAAAGACTTGTCTACTCTCTGTCATCTTGACTCAATTCTCCTATTTTTTGTTATTCTGAACTTAGATACTTTAGACACTTATTTGTCTGAGATCTCAGGGGGCAAGCTATCTTTGTTATAGCTATGTACTCTGTTTGCTAAGTTCAACATGGTCCTTCTTAGGAAGGACCGGGTATATCACTTGACATAAAATTTTGCTTGGTCCTTCTTAAGTTCCCAGATTTTCCAGTCATCACACTTGTATAGCTATTTCTAATTTTACCTTTTCTTCCGTCCATTTTTATCTCTCTATTTCTTTCCCCTACTCCTCTTTCCCTTATTTTCTCTGTTTTATTTCTCCCTATTTCCTCCAAACCTTAACAAAAGTCTTTTTTTTTTTTTTTTTTTTTTTTTTTCTGGTGACTGTGGAAGATTTGGAAGATTGACCTGCAATGTTGAAAATATTGGTCAAGAGGAGGAGAATCAGAGCAATGGCTCTGAGACCCTAGACTAAATCCGACATCATTTCCTCCTTCTCTAGAGGCTCTGGTCAAAGTCACCATGTAGGCTAGCAGCAAGTCCTGTCTATAATATATGAGCAGGATTTCAACTGTATGGCTTTAATTATCTTTGGAATTTTTATTTTCTCAGTTCCAGTTTTTAATTTTACACTTCCCTTAATGCTAATCATAAAACTTTGCTTTTGCTTTAAGGAAGGGTATGAGTTTACTGTTAAATATTCAACCTGGCATTAGAAACCTCCCCCTTAACCTTGTTTTCCTCAGTTTCCTCATTTATAAAAAGAACAGCAGAAGAAAATAGCAAACCACTCCAATATTTTTGCCAAGAAAATCCCAATTGTAGTCATAAAAAGTTGGATATAATTGAACAACCACAAAATCTGTATGATCTTGGGTGTCTTATTTAAATTGTAAGAAGAATTTTCAAATGTGCTGAAAAGAATCTGAGAAACCATCTAGTTAAAGGGTGGGGCAAATTAGATAACTTATGAGATCCTTTTGAGTTCTAGGTCTATAATCTTATAAAAATTCTTCTCTCCATAAGAGAGGCAGCAGAAATAGTATGATTTCCATCTTTTAGCTGGAAAACTGAGACAGAAAGATTAGATAGAGTCATATAGATAATAAGCATTCAGTCTAAGACTTGAACTCAGGTCTTCTAAACTCCAAACATAGTTCCTTTCTAATACATCAATAAAAATTTTTTCAATGACAAAAAGGCTTTTTAGGGGTGAAAATTCCCATACTCATTCAATCCATTGCCAAATTGTTTATGCTTTAAATTGGAAGCAAATGCCTATTTCTAGAGCGTATGGCCCTGATGCAAGGGCTGTGATGAGATAAGGACATTATTTCTTGCAAAGATAGTCCTTCCCATAGAGCCCATATGGATCTGGGGAATTATCAAGAAACAGAGGGTCATAGAACTCAAGTTACAGTGAAGTTCAGGGGCCCTCTATTCAACAGAGAAAAATCCACAGAGGTTAAATTATATACATATATACATACATACACACACACATATATATATGTATACACACACACACACACATATATATATAAAGTTCTTGGTGGTTTTCTGGAGGTCTTGGGGCAGCCTTTGTTTCAGCAGATTAATCTCTACAAGAATAGCCAGGTGTTAAAGTCCAAAAGTTTTTACTGTCTCCTTTGCCTGGTGCTCAGCTAGCTTTCTCATGACCTTTAGATGGGACTTGGTTTCAGTGGAGAAAATGCAGGAGGACAGGCCAGCCACCACAAGGCTGATGAAGAGGGAAATTAATCTCTCCTCTTGGCTCTGAGAGCTTGAGCTCCCTGCCTCCCGTCCACTTGTCTTCTCTGCTTTCACTCTGGCTGAGACTCCCAGTTTATAGGCTCTACACTGAATATAAACCAATCATTATATCACTAGGAAACCATTATTTGTTGTAAGATTAAATCAAATACTGAACTTAGAGAACTATTAATCATCATGCTAAACTAGATAACCATTATCTCCTCAATTTCACTGACTTAGCACCTTGTAAAAATCCTTGTTTCAGAGTTCTGGCCCATAACAAATGCCTAATTAAGTTATGTGAATAACATACTCTCAGTCTTGCACTACTAGAATTCTTGAAATGGGCATTTACCCTTTTGCAAAGTCTAATTACTATTTATAACTAATGAACAGGAATCCTCCAATCTTCTCCTAAACTCACTCACAGTTCTTTCCCTTGTCTTCCCCAAAAGCCCTGAAAAAAATGTCTTATAGGAAGAAGAGGCAATTTCCTCCTTGCTCAGACCTATAATCTGGATCCCGTCCAGGTGCTGAAACAGTTAAGTCCCTAATCTAAGTGCAAGGATTGCAGAGGCCCACAGCCTGCTAAAAATTCTTTTAAATGTTTTTCCTTATGTTTCAAAGGTCCTAGGTCTATTCTGTGAGTCAGGTCTCCTGTCATATCAGGAGGGAATCATCAAAGGAATGTATTTAGACTAGACCTCTCCAGACAAAGTAAAGTAGTGAACTGAAGATATTATTATGTCTGGGTACTCCAGGTAAAACCTTGTTTTTTTCTTAAAGTAATCAAGTCTTCTCCACAGGCTGACCTGAGGAGATTGACATGGAATAACTACTGGATGATCTATTCACTGATTCACTTGCAGGGGCTTCATTTCATGACTGGTGAGGATATGTCAGAATAGAAAAGTCAATGTACAAAATGCAATTTTCTCTTTTTTAATTTAATTAATTTTTTTATAATAATAGCCTTTCATTTTTCAAAATATATGCAAAGATGTTTTCAACATTCTCCATTGCAAAACCTTGTGTTTCAAATTTTTCTCCCTCTCTCCCACCTCTCCCCTCCTCTAGACAGCAAGTAATTCAATATAGATTAAACATATGCAATTCTTCTAAACATATTTCCACATTTATCAGTTAATTTCTTTCTTTTAAGGATGGGAAACATCTTTTCTGTAAGTGATTAACAGCCACAGCAGCTCTGGCTGGGAAGGTCCTTGGAATGAACTGAGATATCATAGAACTTTTCTTTCCCATCCTACAACACCCCACCCTCCCAAACCCAAAAGTCCATTAGACATGCTAAAATTATTATGAGGAGCAGCTAATGTACTTGTGTAGGAGTATTTATGCAATAGGAAAACATCAAGAAATAGCTCATGATGCTTTTTCATATTATTTAGGTTTGCCTAAACTAGCTATAAGACAACCAGCATAGAGAATTGGGCCTGGAGTCAGGAAATCTGAATCCAAATCTGGCCGCAGACACTTAGTAGTTATGTGACTTTAGGCAAATCACTTAACCCTGTTTACTTTAATTCACCAGAGAAAGAAATGCCAACACACTTCAGGATCTTTGCCAAAAAATCCTATTGACAGTGTCATGTAGAGCTGGACATGACCCTTTTTTGAGTAGCTAGGTGGTGCAATGGATAGAGCATCGGGTCTGGAGTCAAAAAAAAACCTATCCAAATGTGGCCTCAGACATTTACTATCTGTGTGACTCCTAGCAAGCCACTTCACCCTTCACCCTGTTTGCCACAGTTTCCTTATCTGTAAAATGAACTAGAGAAGGAAATGGCAAACTACTCCAGGAGCTTTACCAAGAAAATCCCAAAGGGAATTATGAACAACTACCACCACTGCAGCCCTAGCTATAATTGTTAGGTTTTTTTTAGTCTGTTTGATAAATTTTATCTGACTTGATTTGTATGTTAGCATAACTGTCCCTCTGTCCCTTCCCTCAAAAAAAAAAACCACACAAGATTTTCTTCCCACTTGTATGTTTAGAAAATTTCAGGAAATAAAGATATAAACACTTTCTTTTGCAGGAGATGCCCTTTCAAAGGAAATCTCATTTCTCGTTTTAAATGTTGAGATGTCAATCTCTATTTTTTTCAATTACAGTTCCTTCTTTCAGTGTCTTGTTATGATTGACAGAGGTAAAAGGGAAAAGAAGTAGATGTACTTCTTGTTTAGTAAAATGGAGTTAGTTACCTTTTTGAGGAAGTTGAACTGAAAAAGTTTCAATTTATTATTTTTTGAGTAATGACCTCAGGGCAATTTTTGACATAGACTAACTAGGTGATGGAGGCAGTAAATTTTCTACAGGAGAAAATCCCCAAAGTTTCTTTCATTTATGCAATTTCTATAAATGGATTACTGTGATATCTTATTCAGACTTTGCATCACCCCAAGAATCCATTAGAAAGTCCTGCTCACAGCACCTATTGAAGTATCCTTTGTATTTAACTGAATCTCAAAAAGAGTAAAGCTCTTTTCCTAGACTGAATCCAGAAAACTACTTTACATGATGACTGACATTAGCTATGTGACCTCAAGCAAATCCCTTAAACTTTTTAGCCATGTTATCCTCATCTGTAGAATTGAAGGATTCTCTAAATTTCTTTCTAATTGGGTGACGCTTTGCTCTTCTAAGTAGTTAGAGGGAACAAGAATTTATATAATGCTTATGACATGCCAAGCACTGTGCTGTTGCTTTATAAATATTATTTTATTTGATCCTCACAATGATCCTGGGAAATTGGTATTATTATCATCCCCAGTTTAGCAATGTGGATTTGAATTCAGTTCTTCTTGACTCCAGGCCCAATACTCCACCCTCAATACTATACCTAACTCCCTTTAAGATAGTTCTATCTATCAGAGTATCATGGAAAGTTTAGAAAAAAGTGGCTTAAAAAAAACAACACAAAATGAATCTCAAATTATACAATGAAATTCCCTCAAGACAAAGACCACCACTTAAAAAAACCTTTCATGATGGGGGAAAAGAAACAAAAGATGAGGACATTTATTAAGCACCTACTTTGTGCTAGATATTAGTCTTCACACAACTTAACAAATACTATTTCATCTGATCCTTACAACAACCCTGGAAAGATAGGTGCTATTATATTACCTTTGAAGAATTGAGGAAACTGAGGCAGATAGAAATTAAATGATTCCTAGCATCACACAGTTACTAAATATCTGGGATTATATTTAATTCAGGTCTTTCTGACTCCAGGTTCTGTACTTTTTGTTTATGTGCTGTCTCTCCTATTTGACTGTATCTTCCTTGAGGGCAGGGATTGTCTTTTGCCTCTTTTTGTATCTCTAACATTTAGTAGAGTGCCTGGTACATAGTAGATGCTTAATAATCATTTCTTGATTGATTTATTATCGTCCCACCTAGCTACCTCTCTGGATTCTTATAAATTCTAACATTACTTCTTACACAGAAGTGCTTTAATAAATAAATGATTGTTGAATGAATAGACTACTCTGAATGAAGAGTTGTCCCATATTGTCTTCATTTTGGGTCTCAGGTTCAGCAAAACTTTTTCTCCAAGAAAACCATTGTCATTATCTCAGCATTTGACCACAATTTAGTGATATACAGCAATTACTAGTGAATTAAAAAAAAAAATCTTTGTGTGAACAAAGACTTTGACTGAACAATACAGATATAGAAAATAGCTATTCCTTTTACAAAAAAACTTCCTGTGAATAGCTTCTCTGAGGTATTTAAGACATAAAAGGATTTATGCAAAGATTTGTTTACAAAAATTTTTTAAGAACCTATAAAGTGGGTAAGAACACTAAGCAGTAATTAAATACTAGCTATAAGCAAGGTAATATGTTTTCATCTACTAGAAAAACAAGCAACATTAGTATTTTTCCCATGCTCTTTTACTGGAATGGTTCAAATATTTTAGACTAATATTTTGAGCTACTTGAGAAAGAAGTGGCTTGTTTGGAGTTTTCTATTAATATGAACCCTTTATTTCCTCCCTTTCTTTGTATCCTCAGCTCTCAGTACAATGCCTAGCACATTGTAAATGCTTGTCTATTTAATTTAGACTATCACAAAATAACTATAGAATGTGCTACAATCTTCTATGAAAGGTTGAGAAATTTATCTAGAGGTAGAAATAAGTAAGTTTCAGTGGACTGGAAATTGGCCTAATTTAGACCCTATTAATAACATTGATTTAATCAGGCCTAGAATTAGAAAACTGTCTTTTTATTTTCAAAAAGTATGTTTACTGATGATGAAATATTGTAAACTCAATGCCAAATCATATAAAGCAAAGTTTCTTAAACTATGGGCTACAACCCCATTCACATAACTGATATGGGATTCATACAATTTTGATTTATTATCAGTAAGTGTTTGATTTATATAACTATTTTATATATCTATATACCCAGGGTCACATAAAAATTTCTTGGGCAAAAGAGGGTCATTAGTGGAAAAAGTTTAAGAAGTTCTTAAAACAAGTGAATTTTAGGAAAAAGATAGACATGTTTATGAAGATGTAAAAAATGGAAGTTTTGCCTTAAAAGTCAATAAACATTATTATTTTGCTTTAAAACATAAAACATGAACTAGGATTTAGTTTTAAGATAGGTTGGTCACAAGAGGCAAGATGGAACTATCTTCTACAAAGAGCTCATCCATACACAGCAACTGCTAGTGAAAGATTAACAAAAACTCAATGACCAGGAGGTGCAGAGTTTATTCAATTCCATCAGGGTCTTTCATTGAGTATTCCTATAGTTTCTGACAGTTATAGGTTTGTAGGTTGGCCACAGATGTCCAAAGATTTAGTTTATGAGTTGCATTTCATAGCATGATCAACATAGGTGAGAAAAGGGGTGTTTATGTCTTTTGGAGCCTCTGTGATTTGGGGCCTTCTGGAGATAAAGCTCCTGGTGACCAGCTTCAACTCTGGCCTAGGCTGATTCATTGTTTGCTTCTTGTCCCAGTTCCCTAATCCTCTCCTTCTCCAGTCCCATCAGCTAGTATCAGACCTGTGAACTCTACTATGTAGTCTCCAGTGGAAACTGGGGCATGCTACAGCCAATGGCTGCTACTTTACCAATATCTATTTGTAATGATTAATTTCTTGTACTTTGAGATAATGTTGGCTTATATAGCTCAGTCTTCTTTAGGTTCTAAGTAGCTTTACCCAGTGCAAAACTTGGCTGTTATAGTAACTGACTGTCTCTGACCAGAAGGACTTTGGATGTACTTTCTACTTCTTTCCTGGAGGAGATTTACCGTTTGTCTGCTTAATTCCTATTTTAGCATTTGGAGTCCTGAGGCTGTCCTGTTTCCTTAGCTTATTCCCTGGTTTATTAGGTTTTGGCTTTAATTAGCAAATCAAAGAAGTCCAAGCCATGATTAAATATAATATTCTTCTATTCTAGCAAATAAAAAACCCCAAAAAACAGAATCTCAGAAACAGAAAATTAGTCTCTAATTAGCATTACATTCTGGTTTAAATTTTATTACTCATCATTTTTTAAATCATTACTATATGAAACTGTGTTTCTTTTTATTGATTACAAAATTTGGTTGATTATAAGTCTGAGAGTTGTCTATCTGAAATTTTGGGATTACTAATCTGACCCTCTGGTTCTATTGATATAGAATATGGGGTTAAGAGAACCTCATATATCTACTAACTGGTCTCTCTGCATTCAGTCTTCCTTAATCCATCTCTGTATAATTACCAAACTGTTATTCCTAAAATGCAGGTTTGAGCATATCTTTAATCTGCTCAATAAGTCTCAGTGGCTCCCTATTATATTTAGGATTATGTACAATCTCCTATGTTTGGCACTTTAAAGCCCTTCAAAAATTTGGCTCAGCCTATCTGTCAGGTTGGTTATATATTATATTATCTCATGTTCTCTCTATCCAAATGGCTCTTATGAATGATATGTTATCTCCCAAGTCTTTATATAAGCCGTTCTAATGGCTGGAATATTCTTCTATTTCTTCAATTCTGCCTGTTGGAACCTTTAGCATCTTTCAAAGTTCAACTCAAGTACCATCTTCTTCAAAAAGTCTTTCTTGATTCCCACCATTATCTCCCTGCCCCAGATAATTGGATATTTAACTTGTACCTATCTTGTATTTCCTTATTTGTGAACATAGGAACTGTAAGGAACTTTAGAGATCATCTAATTTGTTTTCACCTCTCTATTTTTACAGATGAAGAAACTGAAAGCCTAGAAAGGTTAATTAACTTGTTTGCTCTAGCACACATAGGTAGTCATTGACAGAAGTTAGGATTTGAAATGATCTTGACTATGAAGCCAACCATATTTTTACTGTACTATTCTGGCTTTCTACATGTTTTTATCCTAGAGTAGAAAATAAATGCCTTTAGGTTAATAACCTTCATACTTTTGTATTCATATTTCCACTGTCTATAAGAGTGCCTGGTACAAAGTGGACATTTAATAAATTCTTATTGATTAATTTGAGAGAAAATCATTTGAGCCAACTATCTTTTTACTGTACTATTCTGATTTTCTACATGCTTTTATCCTAGAGTAGTACTTTCACACTTTTGTATTCATATTTCCATTGTCTTTAAGAGTGCCTGGCACAAAGTGGACATTTAATAAATTCTTGTTGATTGATTGAGAGGGAAAGGGACATAGCCAAGGCATCTCAGATAGTTAAATGGTTCACCCCAAAGAGAAGCTAGATCTTCTGCCAGTGATCATTCCCCTACAGTATACAGTTTGTAACTGCAATTCTTCCTTCCTTCCTGTGAAAGATTTTTATAGAACCCTTAGCAAAGATTATTAGAACTGAAAATGATCTTGATAATTTGAAGAAAATAGCAACAACAGACTCAGACTGCTGGGCTCCACCCCTTTAGAATCTAAGTTACTTACTCATATGATAATTATTTGCTTTGAGAATAGAAATTTGTTCATGGAATGCCTTGCCACAGTGCACAGGGATGGAAGTTTACCTAAGAAGATGAAAGAACTTTAAAATGAAGAAGGGGCGCAAATGCAACTTTGTGCAAGTTTAGGGGGGAAATGGAGACTGGAGAACCATTTTGAAGAGATGAACAAACAAAGCAGAGGTATTATTGAAATGATGTGATCGGAAATCCTTTATTAGACAGGGCGGTTCCAGAAGTTGATTTTCTGTTCTGGCTGGAAAAAAACATTTCTCAGAAAGTCCTGCATTAACATTTTTTTTTTAACCCATGGGCCTTACTTACTTCACCCTCCTCTCCTTTTTTTCTCCCATTAGTCTCCCATTTCTTCTCTTCCTCCTCCATCTTCTCTTCCTCATCTTCCTCCTCTTGGGACCTAGTTAAGTTTAGTCTGCTTGATCCTCTTTATGAAACTCCTCATTATTATGAGAAGTGGGGGTGCTTTCATCATGACTGTGACTACAGCCAGAGTGGAGGTTGTCCTTCCTGGAAAGCCTTCTGAAGGGCACACCCTTCTGGATAGCCTCCTTCACAATCCTTCCACTCCCTTCCCTGCTCTGTCCTATTTGCCTTGACTGGCCTGAGATCTAGACTCTATGTGTTGAAGGAAAAAGTCATGTTAGGATGAGTAAACAGAATTACAACATGTAGGAGCCAGGAGGGAATCCTTCTCCCACCTTGATTTCTCAGCATTTGTTGGCTTTTTATTAGAGCATGGAATTGATTTGTAAGAGTTCTGATTTTTGTGATAAGAAAAAATCATAAAGGGTCCAGAGAGAGCAACCAGAATGATAAAGAGAGTAAGTCAGAGATTCTGTAAGAAAACATTATGGCAAAAAGAGTTGTTTCTTACACATGATACTGCAACTCCATCTCTAATGACTCTGTATTGTCTTTTCCCCATACCTGAGGGGTATTTCTCCTCACCACCATCTTTTAGGATCTTTTGTTTCCTTTAAGAACCACCTTATATATGAAGCCTTCCTTGATTCCCCATAAGCAGTTGCCCTGCTTTGTGTTTTTTTTTTTAACACACACAATGTATGTATGTATGTATATATTTTTGCATATGCCTGTATGTGTTAAGTTGGGTCCTAGATAGAATCCATGCCTTTCATTGATAAATGTAGTTTCAAATGTTGTACCTCTAGCGCTCCTATGTAGGAGGTATTTAATAAATGTTTATTAATGTTTTACTCAGCCTAGAAAAGTTAAAACTAAGAGAGTAAATTTTCAAGAATATGAAGGGAAAGCAGACTCCACACAGAGAATCAATACTTCTGTTGTATCAAATTTGATACAATACTACTAAATTACTAAAATGTATTTCTTTGACTTGCTGCTATGTCTGAAATATGTACCAACAAAGTAACTCCTTGGGATAGGCTTCTGACTCTAATAGTTCATCATTTAGCATTAGTTGAGGGATTATTACTATGTGCCAGGCACTGTGCCAAGTATTAGAGATATAAAAAAAAGACAAAAGAGAGTCCCTAAATAAGGTATGTTGGAATCAGTTGAAGACAGTCAACAGAGAGAAGGCTTAAACTTGACGAGAATATCAAAGAGTCATCTACATATTCATGTTAGCTGAATTTACCTCGAATGAAAAAAGGATTGTAGGTTAACAAAAAATGATGGTGCCGGCCTTTCTGAAATGTTTCAAATTCTATCTGATGAAGGACTTCTGGTCATATCATTTCAATAATAGCTTCACTTTGTTTATTCATCTCTCAAATATGACCTTCTACTTCCCATTTTTCTCCTACCTTTGCACAAACCCATTTCTTCTGAAAAGATTATCAAACAAAATAGTACATAGTGAAAAGAGAAGAGGGATCAGGACAGAGCCCATGCCAATGGTTAATGGGAGTAACTTGGATGCAAAATTGTGAAAGAGGCAGAGAAAGAGTGGTCTGAGAAGGAGAAGAATCAGGAGAGAGTAGTATCATAAAAACCTAGAAGGGAGAATAGTAAGTAGGAGATGATTGACAGTATCAAAAGCTGAAGAGGTCAACAACAATGAGAACTGAGAAAACGCCATTGGATTTGCCAACTAGAAAATAATAGATCACTTTGGAGAAAACAGTATCAGTAAAATAATAAAGTCAAAAGCCAGATTGCAGAGAGTTAAGAAAAGATTGAGTGGAAAAGAAGCAGAGGTACCAATTGTTGACGCCTACTCTTAAAATATATTATTTAGAAAAAAGGACACATTTTCCCCAGTAACACCTCAGCATGAATTAATTTTCAATTTGATCAACACCTTAAAATGTAATAAATGAAAAGTGGGACACTGGGAAAAAAGGACATATAGTAGTAGAGTTTTAAAAGACTTGAAGCATGACCCAGGGATCATGGGGGACAAGAATATGTAGACCATTATAGATAGAGGTATGTCCTGGAAAAATGAAAAGAGCTCCAATTTTGAAGAAGGGATTTTAATCCCTGCTCTTCTATTGGCTATTTTTATAACCATGACAAAATCACTAAGCCTTTCTAACCCTTCACTTATCTGTAAAATATAAAAAGGAAAGGACTAGATGAAGGTCCCTTCCAGCTTTAAATTAATTATTCTATGGACCCTCTTGGCATTGGCACAGAGAATAGAGCACCGAGCCTGGAGTTAGGAAGACATGAGTTCAAATTTTACTTAAGATATGTATTAGCTGTATGACTGTGGGCAAGTCACTTCACTCAGTTTGCCTCTATAAAATGATCTGGAGAAGGAAATAGCAAGTTACTTCAGTATTGTTGCCAAGAAAACTCCAAATGGGGACCATGAGGTGTATAAAATAACTGAACAACAACAACAAAGAAAGTGGGCATAGGATTTCTGAAAAGAAATGTTTTTTATTTTACAATTGTGGCTAAGGTAGACTCAGATGTTTGTAAATTACTCTTATTCATAGAATCATATGATTTGAGAGGGAAAAGGGACCTCATTTGCCAAACAAATTCAGTCCAACTATGACAGAAAACCTTAAAATATGTATTAAGTGGTCCTCTAGCCTCTACTTATATATCTTCAAGTGGAAACTGACCACTACTCCAGGCAGCCCATTTCACTTTTAATTGGCTAAAATTATTAAAAAGTTTTCCTGACATTAGCTTAAACTGGCATTTTTGCAACTTCTATGCATTTCTTTCAGTTCTTTTCTCTAGGACCAAACAGTGAAAAAAATAATCTTAACCATCCTCTGCAAAACAGCCCTGCAAATTCCTTCTCTAGACCAAATGCAGCCACTTTCTTCAACAGGTCCTCTTATTTCCTGGCTTCAAGACTCTTTACCAATTTGATTGCCCTTCTGTGAGCTCTTTCTTAGTCATGTCTTACTTAAACCATGGAACCCAGGACTGAACTCAATGTTCCTGATGAAGTCTGATGAGGTAGGAATGTAATAGAAACTTGGTCCCTAGTCATACAGCACCCTGTTGAATTAGTTATTCTTTGTTTTTTGGCTGCTACATCATACTGCTTATCCATATTGAACTTTCAGTCTACTAAATCACTAGATTTTTTAAAAATTACCATCAATCTATCCATGTTTCCCTTACCCCACTATACTTAATGAAGTTAATTTTTATAGGCAAGTATAAGATTTAATATTTATTCCTTTTGAATATCATTTCATTAGATTTATTTCAATACTCTCTTAGGGATCTTTTTGGATCATTGTCATCCAATTTGTTAGCTATTTTTCCCAGCTTTATGTCTTTTGCAGATTTGATGTAATACCATCTATGTCCTTATCCAAATCAGTGAAGAAATTGTTCTTTTGGCCTGTTTTCCATCTCTGAAAGAATAGAGTTAGATTAAATATCTCTAAAGCCTCTTCTGCCCTTAAGATTCTTAGATTACCTATTGACTATGAAATGAGAACAAAGAAAAAAGTCAAGGGATTTAAATAGGACATTAGAGAAAATTTTATATCTGAAAACTTTCAAATACTGAATAAATTTCCTCAGGAAATATCTAGAGATGTCAAGAACAAAATGCTTTAGGTGCAATTTATCTTGTCTGAATGATGAAAAGATCAATCTTGAATTCCCATTCAAGTTTGCTAATTCAGCATCAATAAAAACATATAAAGACTCATTCTAGCAGCCTGTGATATTGGCTCTATCAGGAAATATGAACATTTAAGTATTATTTGTAATAATGACATCTTATGGCAACCAGTTACTTACTACAGCTCATGATTCAAATGTTAATTTTTAACTTCAAACTTCCTCTTCTAATTGTTCAGTTTTTCAAAAAACTGTACTCATTCCCCTTTACTCCATTCCCTCATCCTTACCCACCTTATTCTATGTTGATTAATTCTATCTGCTTACTGCTATGAATTTCTGCTTTTTATTTTGCCTTTTAATATAGTCATGAGGTCATATTTTAGAACTAATAGTTTCCAAACAGTTATTAGTTGTAATCGTCTCATGGTAATAGAATTAGAAGAAACCTCAAGAAGTCATTTGTTCCATCATTGCAAGATCATAGATTTAGAGTTTTAAGATCCCTTAGTGATGATCAAATCTAACTATCTAGTTTTACAGATGAGGAAACTGAGGTAGGTTAAATGCCTGTTTAACCTCCAGAGTTTGTTTCTAAGGCTGAATATAAACAAAGATCTTTCAGAGTCCAAATTTAATTGCCCTATCTTCTTTCCTCTGCTTTTTACCCAGGCAGGCCAACTCTTAAAGAACAAAGTAACTCACTTAACTGATATTTATTTATTTTTTCAACTTAAAACACAAGTATTTTAACATAAGTTATTCATGAATAAGAATGGGCATTTGTAATTAGTTTCTTAAAGAAACTTATACCCCAACTGAAGAAGAGATTTGGTCAAGTTGTCTGTGTAATAATCATAATGGAAATCTGAGTACATTTGCTGTTTCTTTTGATTCTTTAGATCCCTAGATTTGGAATTAGGAAGAAATGAGTTCAAATCCCATCACAAATACTTACTGATTATATGATGTTGAACAAATCATTTATCTAATTTATGCCTCTGTTTCCTCATCTGCAAAAATGAGGGGGTTGACTGCTTGCTTGTTAAAATTTCTTCAAGCTTTGAAATCTGTAATTTTATGATCATAAGGGCAGAAATGGCCTTCTACAGTGGAAAAAAAATTACTGAACAACGACATCAAAACCTAAGACCTATTGATAGCTCAGCCACCAATAAGACATATAGTCTTTATAATCAAACTCATTGACCTAACATTCCAGAGTCCCAGTTTCTTCAAATGTAAAAATGGGAATAATCTTAACTATCCTCATTACTTAAAAGTGTTTTTTAATTAAATTATACATTGCACAAATATGATAATAAGCACTTAATTATTATCTTGTTTGATACTCACAACTCTGGGAGGTATGTCAAAATTTAACTGGTCCAGTGGCAACACAGAAATCAATAGTAGGGGAAAAGGAGAGAAGCTAGGATTTCTAGTCTCCTATACCAGTGTTTGGGTCTTTGAAATATTATATAAAGGATGATAATTATTATTTCTACTATTTAATACTATAACACAGTTCTCTAATATAATATGCCATATCGTGATTTCAATGATATAGACTTGGTAAAGAAAAAGAATCAAAGAATGAATATGAATTAGCCTTTGAGTAATCACAGAGCATTGTTATAACTGTCCAACTGTGTCCAACACAATGCATCCTGAAAGCTTCCCTAACCATGGAGACATAGAAATGACACTCACAGCATTTCCATTTTCAAGCCATGTGATAGTAGGAACTGGAATGCCTGTTGCAGTACAGCGTAGGGTCACTACAGAGCCAAAGGTGACATTGTGGGATTCAGGAGCCCGCAGAATTCTGGCAAACACTGTTAAGGAGATAGAGAAGCCACATGACTATTCTGAAAGTACATCTTCAACCAAAATTCCAAGGAACTAGTTGCATGCTTCTAAAAAAAAAAAAAAAATCCCAGTATTCACAAGTTACAACAGGAAGGAAGGTAACATGGGAATAAGATCATGACTTCTGAAGAAAGAACAAATACAAACAACTCAGAATTGAAGACAGGGAAAGCAGGAGAAAATAACTCCTATTCTTTGCCCCAGCTGAATTTTTGGCTTCATTGAGATTTCTTCCATGATGTCAGTGGTAATGTTACTTCTAACCAAATCATATGACTTAAGTTCAGTATGTAATATGTCAGATTTAATTATGTAATCAATAGAGCTGGAAGAGACCTTAGTGATCACCTTGCCTAACCCAGAGATTTTACATACAAACTGAGGTCCATAGAGATGAATGACTTGCCCAAGTTCATAGAACTACTTAATAGTGAAGTTAGGACTAGAACTAGTAGGTCTACTGATGCCCAGTTCAGTGATATTTTTGTACTTCTAAACTATTCATTGATGTTTTGGCAAGACCTCCTCTTAGACTACTGATCCAACTCAAACTCCTATGTCTCCTATGGTTTGAAGTCTCCAGAAAATGGTTGCTCTGACTCAATTGGGATCTAACAGTGACTATATAGAACTGGACTTCCAGTGTTTTAGCACTTTTTGCTGTATGGGAAAGTGAAAAAACTAAAAGCTTATTTAGTTGTTACCTAACTATGACACAAATGATATGGTAGGAATAGTTGGGATAAAACATGCTTGCTCAAAAGTCTGGGATATATTGTCCTCAACATGGATTTATGTGCAGAATGGAATTAAATTTAGCTTTTGATGTACTTATGTAAGATTCAAATGTGACAAAAGGGTAATATAACTCCTAAAAATTTCTGGCGTGAATGTCCTTTCTTCATTTCAAAGCTGATATTCTTATCTAGTCATACTTCTCAAAGCTATCTCTCTCTTCATATTACTTTATTTCTGGATCTATTTGACCTCTGGGAAATTCTTCTCTTGTATGGATATATTGTCTCTAACAGTCTATTTTCTTTGATTATAACTGGATGCGCCCTCCAATATTGGTCAAGTTTCTTTAATGACATGGTCACTTATGGGAGGGCAACAGAAGAGAGAAACTCTTTTATCTATCCAAGGGTATTTCTTTCCCAATGAACTGGAATTATTAACTCACAAACTTGGATTGACCAACATAGGACTAAGCTCATCTCTGGACTATCATTTTTATAAACTGGTCCAATGTTGTGTCTAAGTCTTTTGGCCAATCATAAACTATTTTCTTCTGTTGTGTTGTCTGATCAAAGTACCATAATCCTTTCAAGCTGATTTGGACCTTTTGGCAGCCATTTTTTGCCCAATTTTGACACAAACCTTGTCATTGTCACTAGTAGATGCAAAAAAGTGACAAAGGACTGACAACCATTTCAACTTTTTTAAAACTTTGGTTGAATTGTGTCACCAAAGACATACAGTTTGTTCTCTAGCAGCTAATATTCTGGTAATCTCTGTACTTAGCTATGTTTTTCCTTTTTGCTAGGGTATCTAAAGTCTTTCCAACTTGATATAGCTTACCAGAAATTATGTTGCCCTGGCCTTCCAGAATATAAGATTATCTCCATAGCACAATAAGTATGGTTCCTGGGTATCTAGATCATCATTATCTTTTCTAAAAGGCTCAGCATCTGTGTGTGTGTGTGTGTGTGTGTGTGTGTGTGTGTGTGTATCTGTCTCTGTCTCTTTCTTAGCAACTAGGTATGTGGAGTGCCTGTGATTTTAACAGAATACCTAAATTCAAATACAACCCCAAAATACTTCTCAGCTGGGTGACCTTGGGTAAGTCATTTGACCTCAGGCTGCCTTAGTTTCCTCATCCGTTAAATTTGGGATAACAAGATCACCTGCCTTTCAGGTTTGTAGTGAGGATCAAATGAGATAATACTTGTAAAGCACTTAGTACAGGGCCTGGCACATAGTAGACACTGTAATGTCATTATTGGTCCTTATATTATTGCTATCATTATATGTTAAAAGCTTTTGTTAAGTATATCTTTTGCTGTCATATATAGGCATATGTATGAGGTGGCAGCAATAGGTTATTATAATGAACCTCAGAGAGCTTGCTCCTAAGTCAGAAAGATGTGGATTCAATCTCACCTCCGGCACCTATGGGCTGTGGGATGTTGAATAAGTTACAAAGGTGGTGCCAACCTCTTCTCTGAGATTTTTCTCATATCAATGAAATCATAAGTCCGGATCCTACCCCAATCATATAGAGATGTGTATATAAACAATAGACTTTATCTTGATAAAGTATACTATTTCAGGGAAAGCAGTTAATAATAGTTAATATTTATATAGCACTTACTGTGTACCAGGCACTAAGCTAAGTTCTTTACAGTTACTACTTCATTTGATCTTTCCAATAATCCTGCAAGGTAAGGTTACTATTATCTCCTTTATATTTTTTTAAAAATAAACAAGAGGAGGAAAGAACATAAACAATAATATTTTCCCCCAAGCCTTGTTTTGTTAAAGATTTCAGTAACTCATTATACCATGGTTCATCTCAGCTAATAATGAGTGGCTTTTGGTCTAGGCTATAAGAAGCAACATGAGGTTATACATAAGAGAAAGAGATAAAATGTATTTGAAACTGCAAGAGAGACCTTTAGTGAATACAATTTCAAGCAGTGAATTACATAATGAATGCTTATGAAACTTATTTCCATATTTTTTACTCATTCAGGTGAAAGCTGAGTGAAAATCAATGCCAAGTTGTTCTTTGCAAGGAGACTGGCAACTCTCATTCTGAAGCAGTTTTTTTTCAGTCTTGTATTTGTGATTATATTATATACATACATACATACATATATGCATATATATAAACCTTATAGCACCATGAAATTGGTTTGCCCCATATTTAATTATGTTACATTAATTAGAATGAATGTTTGGCAATTTATTCTTCAAGAATTTCATGAGAGTTTTTTTTGAAATAATTAAAGACAATCTGATATGTTTCAAAACCAGTATTGGGAACTACCATCTAATATTTCTCCCTAGGGAAGTTAGCCTACCAAATACCTTTAGCCAAACTTGAAACTTCCCTTCCAACTTGTGTGGGATTTATATGCACATACTGATTTAATTTTTATATTACCTTGCATTTCCAGAGTTCCTGGCACCAAACATTATTTCTGCTGACCTGGCTTCTTTTTTGAGTACTCTCAACTTCCATGTAGCAAATTATTTCATCAAGCAGTCAATAGAATAACACCATATTAAATCATTGGAATGCTATATTTTCCCATAAATAGTAAAACACTTAGTACCAGGAACAAAGGAAATACCCCTCAGGAATAAGTTTCCTATCAACATATCCCTCTCAGAGTGGTTCTTCAGAACAGCAGATGCAAGATAATTCAGAAAGATTTTGAATTAAAGAAAAAGTAGGGTAGAAAGAACAAATACCTTTAGTATCTTGTTCAGGTTCGCTTTCTTCTATTATTAAAAAGAAAATAAAACAAAGATCAAGTTATAAAAAACAATTCAGGTCTTTAGGGGTACAGGAGTCCAAATTTATTGCAAGAATGACCACTAATATTTTACTGCTTTGATGAACTGAGAAGATCCAGAGAAATCACCCTGTAACAAGGAAACCTTTGTCTGAAAATTTCCTCCTACAAGATTGATTAAAGCATTCCTTCTTCCCCTTTTCAAAAGGGAAATTAATGTGGTCAGAGGGAAAATTTTCCAAATTAAACCATTTAATCAATTATACTGAATGGCACTGCCTTTTGCTGGAGGTGCCTTATCCACCAATGACCATATATATTCTTTTATCTACTCACTTCATTGAATTCCTTATAGTAATTAATTCATAGTTATACTTCTTCACAAAGGTGACAATGATCTTATTCCTATTTTGATAGTTTTCTTCATTTCTTAGCTCAGCTTTTACATGACTTATCCATAAACTCAGCAATGCTAAATTGGTGTTCTCAAAGATCATTTCTATGGCAATAGGCTGATGTTGTGATAAACACATTGTTAGGGGGTTTCTGCAAAGCACAAATTACTAACACCAATTCTCAACATTCCTGGGGGGAGAAAGAGAAAGGGGGGATGGAAGAGGGGTGCAGAAGGGAGGAGGATGGAGAGGGAGAGGGAGAAAAAATGGGAGAGGGAGGAGAGGGAGAGAGGGAGAAAGAGAAAGAGGGAGAGAATTTTTTCCAAATCACTTCTCACTGGGAAAGTTCTTAAGGAGGGGAAATGACAAAGAACAAAATTGTCAGTTATGTATAGTAAGTTGAAATTTTTTAAAACCTTCTTGCCAAAACCCAATTTATTCACTTTATGGATCCTTAATATATATTGAAGGATCAGTTTTAGTCCCCAAAAATGTCTTTATTCTAAAGGCTTGTAAACCTAAGGTTTACCTGAAGTCATTGATAGCCAAATTATCAATTTTCATTTCTGAGAAAACTGATGAAATAATAATGTTTTATTTGGAAATTTCAAGGAATCTGAAAACCCATGTGTCTAGGAACTCTGTCAGTGTAAATGGCAATCTATTTGTACCTTCTTTGCTTTTTAATTCTTGTCTATATCCTTTCATAAAACAACCATACAAGATCTATCTATAGGATTAATAGCCATTTTTCCAAACTAAAAAAAGAAATTTTTTTTGCTTGCCAGGGCAACACTTGGCAGTCCGTCTGCAATCCTTTTCTGTTTTTAATGACATTTCTACCTCTGTTTCAAGTCAACTATCTAGTTGATGTTTTTACAAGTTTTGATGCAGAAGTTATTATTGATAAAATGATATAACCTGTTCAAATCCATGATATAATTTTCTATTGTACTTGGGTCCCCAGAATTTTGATTTTTGTAAAACTATGATGTTCCATAATTATAGTTGTATAGCATTGTGGGGAGATCATTGGCACTTGGGGAAAAAAAAGCGACATCAGGGATAGTACTATTTCTAAAGTGATCCAGACCAGTTTTTACCTCCTCATCAATGCTGGGTCCAACTCATTGTCATTTATAATTCCCAGACTACATATATATATATGTATTGATGGACCAACTTTGTGCATTTTTAATTCAACTGCAGGTCAAGAATGATATTGTATATATGTGTGTGTGTGTGTACATGTATACAGATGTGTATATATGTGTGTCTATATATTTATATCTAGATAGATACATCTATATCTATTAATTTCTCTCTATATATATATTGTTCAGCCATTTATGAATGATATACCTCTGCAGTGGCATCTATCAAGGAATTTAGCTTTTAGAATTGTTTTGCACTATAGCATCAAATGCTTTTTTTGAAAAAAAAATTAAGAAATTTTGTATTTTCTAGTTCTCTATTTGTGTTTGAAAACACTCTGCTGTAAAAAGATTGTTGTTGTTTTTAAATGAAAGCTTGTTTGATTCTCTCTGATATCATTAAAGATATTGACGTCTGTCATGACTATTCTCACTTAGATTATATAGAGCTGGGGAAAGAATTCAGATGTATTAGTAGTTCCTAATCTTTTTGATTGCCATGTTGGGCGTTTGGGAACAATAATATCAATTGTTTTCTTTTCCATTCTTTGGCATCTACTTAATATCATGAGAATCTTATTTGAGATTTTGAAAATTGATCTTAAATTAAGATTAAAGCCTTCAATGTAGATTTTTTTCCTTTGTGTTTATTCAAATCCAACAAAGATTTTCTCGATCTGTACCATGTTATATCTAGTGTTTACTAAATTTATCTTCTGTAGTGTCATTTCTATTTCCTCATATAGCACAGCAGATACTAAGGTATTAAGGTCCTGTGGGATCGTTCCAATAGAACCAATGGTGGAAATAGATGACTTTAGAAATGATAAATTGGCCTTCTTAATATGATATGGCTTCATTTGTTTTTGTGTTAAGGTCTTATAATTTCTAAGAATGGTATCCTTATCTACTATATCTCCTTATCTGGCAAGGAGCTTAACTGTGGTTGAAGTGATTTCTGGGTTCCTTTGGCCTCCTCATTGTAGGGAAGAATCAATAATCTTTGCTGAGAAATTATTACAATTATGGTCAATGTTTGTATCAATTTCTTGTTTTTCAAACTTAGCTATTAATTAAAATAACTAGATTAGGAATTATTTATTATAGTTACAGGCAATAAGTTCTCTTTTTTTTAGCCTTTCTTCTAACTTGGTATTGAATTTAATGTTTACTCTAAAAGTGAAGATAAATATCTGTCTAATTTTGAAATGTCCCTTACTCAAAAATTAGTTATTTCTTCTTGAGATATACTCAACTTCATTGGGGGGGGGTATTCTTTAATAGTTGTTGTCTCTTTTTAAAATTATACATATGTAGATGTTATAAATTATATTTTATTACATATTATCTATATGTTAGATTTTTAGGTAAACTCCGAGCCCTTACTCTCTCTCATACTTCATGCCAACTTTTTTTTTGCTATCTTTCCTAGTACCCACTTTTGCATTCAAGTCACTGAATACCAAGATATACAGGTTTAGGGAACTCACTCATCCTGTGCAGCAGATGTTGGCTCATAAAAAGTAAATATCATTATGCCGTGGTCCTTTATTTCTGTCATGAACACCATGAGAAGAAATGGCCAGTGTGCCGTGAAATATTTCTTGAAATTCTTCTTCAAATAGGCATGTGATAAAAATGGGCTTTCAAACATTTATATTTATCTCCCATTTTTCTTTTTATATGAAGCTTCTCTGTGTCTTCTGGTTTCATTTATAATGAGAATCTCAATACAGACTGGTTCAATTTTTCAATAATCTATTAAGTAATTGGTCAATGGACAAAATTCTTGTATTTAGAGCAGCAAGAATTATATTAATGTTTGTAGGCTGAAAAGTGGGAAGCAGATGATTTGCCTCAGTACAATATTCAATTTTGAACTTTAATTGAATCTTTCAGATCTCTTGTTTTGTTGGCATTGCCTCAGGAACACTATCTCATGTCCACACTGAGATGAAGCACAGGAATGGGTTTTTGGAAGAGGTGCAAACTTTTATATCATAAAAAGTCTTAATTATTCCCTAATAGATACTGAATGGAAATTCAGTAGACCCAAGTTTGAGTATGGCTTTCCCATTGGGTAAGTCACTGAATGTCTCCCTCTCATTCAGATCTTTTTTAACACTCCTTATGATGGGGAGCTTACTCATTAATTTTAAAGATAGTCAATTTTTTGTTTGGAAAGTTATAATTGTTAAAATGATCTTGAAATATAATAATAGGGAAATAACACAGACACAAATATGCCAGGCCCTACAAAAACTATAGTGGCTTTATTCATGTCCCAGTCAAGATATAGCTTGTGTCGTATAGAGGTGAGTGACTTTACCAGTGGAATGGAATATTTGTCAGCAGCTATATACCTGGAAAAATCTTTGCTCATGGCCCTGGTAGTTTGCCATGTTTGCTCTTTGAGAACTAGCTTAGCTAAGCACAGAGAGATCTGTTAGAGATTTGGCCACTAAAGATTTTTTGGTTAATTTTTTTGGCCTTTTGGATAAAAATATGAAATAGTTTTTTGGGTTTTTTTTGCAGTCTCTTCCAGTAGTAGAAACAGTGTAATAATTTGATAATAATCAATTAGGTAACATAGAAATATTAACTTAATTGTTGCTACTTTTGATATATGATCTTTGTCCAGGAACCAACTAGCTGAAACATTCCTGGAAGAACCAAACCACATCTATATTGATTTTTCACTATAAATGAGACAAAATAGGATAGCTCACCAGTGTTCCTCTGAGAGATGACTACAGAAGTTGGCAGATGTGTTTTCATAATGCATCCAAAAGCAACACAAAACATCATTTCATGAGATACTTGTATAAAGAGACCACCATGAAAATAATTGCAGCTTGTGTACCAGAATCAAGTAAAGATTGTTGAAACAGAATAATTCTGTTCTTGCAATTAAGGCAGTATATATCTTGATTGTTGCTGTCTTCAGTGTAAGGGTAGGCACCTGAGAGAAAGATGGAAAATCAAATCGGGAAATATGGCTCACAATAAGAAAATAAAAAGAGCCAAAAGTGTGTATATTTCTCAAAATCCTCACATTGGAGGGATATGCTGAACCCCAGCTCAGACTGGCTCACAATAGTTGATTATTAATTTTCAGTGAAACTTTATACCTTAGAAATCAACAAATGACATAAGTCAAGGCTTGATTTCTTGTTTTCCTTATTGAGTAGACAAAGTAGTGAATAAAATGTTAATAATAGAGATAAAACTTTAAAATGTCTGGTGCATATTTTTTTTTCTTTTGAGAGCCAGTTGTTAAATATTTATTTTTTAACAATTTTTTTATGGATACTTTCTTTAAGAGAGATTTGGAAGGTACTTGACATGGTTAATACTTAATAATGTCACAAATAAAAAAAAAAACAATGACAACAGAGAAAAAATGATTGTATATGTAGTCAGAAGTCATTTCAGAATTGGCTGGCTGTAAGTAGTTAGAATAACTAAGGTAGGAATAAAGGGAAATAAGAAAAAGAATGAAATTGATATAGAGCCTATGTGATTTCAACAGCTACAACTACAATAGATAAATTTAAATAAGCAACCAACACTGAAAATTTGAAAATGGATTAAAATAAGGCTATTGATTTTAACATTGATCATTTTTTGAAAAGTTCAACCGATGTAAAACAGTTGCCATATGTAGTAGGCTAAAAGAACCAAAATAGGTAACAATGAGTATTATTGCCCAATGGAGAGATGTAACCACAGGCAACCCTGGTTTAGAGTAAAAGCATATTTGCAAAACAGGATTATTTGTAATTGTAGAGAACACTATCACAGGATTTTGATCAGTATTAGCTACAAAAAACCCAAAATCACAAAAATACTTTAAGAACAATAAACAGATATAAATGAGAACTGTCTGGGACATTTCAATATTTATTCTCATTGGTAATTATAACTACCAATTTGATCCTTATTACACTATAAAGCCTCTCCAGTGAGATATATACTTATTTTAAGAGATTTGTTCAACAATTTTCATTAGAAAAAGAAAGTAGAAGAGTTTAGAATTAATATGAAATTTAGTTGGAAACAGTCTACTGTATTATACCACACTACATCACTCCACATAACCTTTAAACAGATACTTCAATTTTACAATGAATGAGACCCAGAACTTTAGCAAGAGGAAGAGAATGTACACATTTGGGAAACTACAAAATGATTTCACTGGTCCCAAGTTACAAACTATTACAAAAATCCATCTTAATATTTAATAAATATAATATAGCTCTGATCATGAATTATCACCCTCTAAAAAGAAATTAAAATCGCAAGTGACTCAAAGAGCAATGAAAAAATGCATGGTGAATGTTAAAAAAAACAGCAAAATATTATAAATGATGATTTTCATTTCAGAAATATTGTGAAAGATATAATCATGAATACCCATTATCACTTTTTAAAAAAGGTTAGCTAGTCTTAAAACAAAAATAAGAGAGAGAATAGATGAATTCCCCAAGTACTAAATTGGCACCCTTGACATATATAAAGAAATAGAAGAAAGCTTTCATTGGTCTAAGTGTATCTATTATAGAGGACTGACTTATGGAAAGGTATAGGAGGAACTGAACAGAGTAAGAAAGTTGCAATCTTCAATACCATAGGAAACTCCCATACCCATGGGATCACAAATCTATCTAAATATTTACAAATAACTATTATGTAGAATAAATGCAATCGTTGCTTAAGTGAAATCAAAATGCTAAAGTTAAGTCAGAGAAATGGAAAGGGGAGCCAGAGAAATGAACTGGACCTTGAAGAGTTAGCCATTTTTTCCAAGGTAATTTTGAATGTGTAGGAGCATACTAGGAATGGAGAATGGTAAGAGTAAAGGCTGAAAGATGTGAGATGAGTGTAAGAAATAACTAATACTTTGACTGGAGTGTAATCCCAGATAGGCAAAAAACAAAACAAAACAAAACAAAAAAAAAAAACAGGTTAACAATGGCTTTCAATGATAAGTTAAAGAATTTGTACTTTATTCTGCATGAAATAAAGAGGTTTAAAGGGTTTCCAACAAAGGAATGGTAGATGTGTGTAAAAAGTTGATTAATTAGGCATTTATATGAAGCATACATCATTTTAAAGTTGTTGTGACCATTCTAGGGCTAAACTTAATGTGTAGTGATGTGTGTGAATAATTCTCTTAGGGGGAAACATGCAGTGGTTAATTCAAAATTTATTTGAGCAATTTTTCCCCATCTGGTTAGATTAGCACATACAAAATGCACAATTATTCTGGGCTAGTTCATCCCACCTCAAACAACACTGTAGTCCCAAGGGATCACTATATTGAGGCATAACTTAATATGAACACCATTTCCCCACAATAGATTGCCGTCCAGACTTTGAATAACTCATACAGATGCCAGCCACTGTAGTAGAACAAAATGTATAATTGATGACCATAGCTGGAACAGTTGAAATTATTTGTCCTCTCTGTTTTGAATTAATGAATGAAAAACATTTATTATGGGCTAAGTGCTAAGGGTACATATGCAAAATGTAAACAGTTTTTGCCATCAAGGAGTTCATAATCAAATGAGAAAACAATATTTATGAAGGATGGTAGCCAGGGAAGGAAATTCTGCTTTGATCTGAGAAGTCACCAAATGCTGAGTGGAACAATAGAGTAGTTTCTTAACATATAATTTTCAGAGGAAATGGTGGTATAAGGATTTCAATTTCAATGCTTGAACAGTACAGACATACTTTGTAAGTAGCTGTGCCACAACTGCCACTTGATTGTTATCAGGTAGTAAATATTTTGGTGGGAGGGGTGAGGGTCTATCCCACTGGCTAAATCATGAACCCTATTATCTGGTAGACAACCTTCTACAGGTGAATCGTTTACAACTTAGGCTATTTTTTTTTTTTTACAATAAATACACAATTACTTGTTAGCTCAAATTATAAAGATATTCTTTCTTGACAAGACCAAATACCTTGCGTTCTGGTTTTAAAATCCTTGAGAACCTCCACTGTATGTTAAAATAGCAAAGTGGTACTTCAGTGCAAAGGGATAGGAGATATTCAACTACATATTCAACTACTCATGATCTAGCTGAAAAAGAAATGATTGAATAGCTAACTGGGGACTACAGAAAGGTGTCTAATGTGAGTATTAGATTAATCCTAATAGTTGTTAGGACGGGTCTACTCTGGATGGGTTTACTTGGGACCACAAGTTCAGAATAAGAGAACTGAGTGAGACAAGGGAAAAGATAACATGATGTAAGAAAATGAAAGGATAGACTGAGAAAAGTTCTTATTCTACCAGAAAGATATCTTGCCCAACACAAAGGCAAGAAGCAACTTCAGGAAGTGCTAAACTGGCTAAAAAGGCCCAATAGTTAGAATATGTTCCAAGCATGTGATAGTCAATGATTGAGCCACAGCATACAGATTTCTAAGGAATGAAGACTGAGGGGAAGTAACTTTGATCGCCAGAAAGAGAAGAATAGTTTTTCAATGAGTTTGCTGGATCAAGAAAACCAAATATAGCAGCCTTTTATTATAGAAAATGGTTTACTTTACAAATGATTTCTCCCCCATTCAATTCCATAAAGAATATATAGGTCCAAATGTATGCAACAGGTCTCTAAGGAATGACATTATATAAAATACAACTTTACACCAAGACATCAAATTTGAGTTCAACATTTTTGGACTGTGTGGATATTGCTGATCAGCGAAAAATGGAATTCTTCATTCAACAACAGAAAAAATGTAGGGAAGCGCTGATTATATGGAAGAAACACTTCTGCACACTGACATCAGCAGATTAGTTTGGGCAGAAATGTTTCACTGCATTCATAGAGTAGATTTTGGAAGAGGGAATTTGTCTATTAGTCAGCTTCCTGACTTGTTACTCTTCAACTGGCTTCCATTTTTAGTGAATTGTGAAAAAACCTTTTCAGATAGTTAAGGTTCATGTTTCCCCATGATTCTGGATTTTTTCTTTTGTGAATGATCACAGCATTTTTGAAAATAGAATATATAACCATAAATGCTATTCTAAATATGTCCATCGTAATGTGATTAAAATAATAAAGTATTTATTTTTTCATCATAGATTGGAAGATGTCATTACTGCCATTTTGAGGGAGGATATATGGAATAAATCTGATATTTGGAAATACGGGAAATTTATTTTAAAGCTTGGGACTATCTCTGCCTTTGATTTGGACAGGCCACTAAACCCCTCCTTGACCTCAGTTTCTTCATCTGTAGAAATAAAAGGTTGGGGCAGATGGCCTCTGAAGTCCCTTCTGGATTTTAATCTGTAAATCATAGGATCAGAATTTTAACATAAGGTGAACTGGACCTTGTTCCATGTATCAGTTTTGAGGAATGGAACATATTTTCTCCCAACTTATATGAGCACAATGGTCTTTTGTTTCTCATCTGTTTTAATACAATTGTATCTAAAATCTAACTGTGTTCTAAGCTATCATTCCCAGCCTTTGCCACCCTTACTCCTTTACACATGTGGCTGAACCGTTTTGATTGAGTCCACTACTAATTTCTGTTCAACAACCCCAAGTGGTCTCTCATTAATGCTAGATAATTCTACTATGCTTCATTTAGGAATATACTATCCCACTCTTCAGGGCAGCCTTTCCAAACCTTGTCATCTCTCTTCAACCCTCCTATAGCTCTCACTCTCACAGCTGAGAATCTTGCCTCATATTTTACAGAAAAAAATGAGGCCACTAGCCATGAACTCCCTTTTCTCCCCTCTTCCTCATCTCCTATTACTCACGTGCCTTCTGCCATTTTCTCTTTCCCCACCTTTGTCTCACATGATGAAATGACCTTACTCCTAACAAAGACTCAGGTTTCTTTACTTGTTCAAGTGATCTCATTCATTCCATCTCTTCTAACAGATTGCCTCTCCCCATCATTCCCACTCTTTCACTCATTTTCCTGACTGCTCTTTCTTTGTCTCCTTTGTTGTATCTTATTCCAGATCATGAACTCTAACCATGTGTCCCTCAAGGGTCTATTCTGGACTCTCTTCTCTTTTATAATATTTCACTTGATGATTTCATCAATTTCTATGGAATTAACAAGCATCTTTATTTTGATAAATTTCAAATCTATCTGTCCTGCCCAAATTTCTTTTTTATTAAAGCTTTTTATTTTCAAAACATGCATGGATAGTTTTTCAACATTAACGCTTGCAATCTGCCACAATTTCTCTACTGCTCTCCAATCTTGCATCTTTAATAGTCTTTCAGATATCTCAAATTGAATGTCTACTTGTTCTTAGGTCATGTCTTACTCGGTGCCCCTATTTGAGGTTTTCTTGGCAAAGTTACTTGAGTGCTTTGCCATTTCCTTCTGAAGCTCAGATGAGTAAACTGAGGTAAATAGGAATAAGTGATTTGTTCAGGGTCACATAGCTAGTTAGTATCTGGGGATAGATTTGCAATCATGAAGATGAGTCTTTCTTACTTCAAGCATGATACTATCTTGACTGCATCAACTGTGCAGTGGTTTATTGGTTAATTGATTGGTGAGTACCAAGAATAAACTGTAAAAATCTTTATGGATGGTGGATTGTTAGCTGCTCGCCCTCACTACTAATACCCTGTAAAACTTCATAGTAAATACCACTAAATACCTGACATTTTTGTTTTGATCAATCAGAAGAGGAATGGGGTGTCTGAAAGTTGCATGCTACATAGTTCTTGGGCTTTAGAGACCTCAGTAAAATGTAGATAAGTTATCAACTTGAAACCTGAATGGATCACCACTGAACCAAGGTCAGAGCTATCTGATGGATAAAAAAAAAATAGTAAGGCCACAGACTATATACTCTATAGCATCATAGAATATTATAAAAATACTTAAAACATTCAAATCATTATTATAATCAAACAAATATTATAATTAATACCTATTCCACAAAATTTAGAAGAGCGTTAGGAATGTGAATTCAGAATGCAACAATGGAGAATATCATGAAACATTTAGAAAAGATCAAGAGCCACCATTGAATGACCTTTTCATCAGAATTTTATTTGTCTAATGGATCAAGTAAAGCTATTTCTCACTGTGAAGAGATTTCATATCACACATGCACTGCTCTGAGACCCTAAAAATAGATGGCACAAATAAGGCTATACTAACCAGGAATAAAATGAAAATAGATAGCTTATTTCCTGTGTGACTACATAAAGCCTATGTATTACAAATGCTCATTGCTGTTTACAGAATGAGTAACTGGATCAAAGACATTAATAATTTCTTTTCTGATGAAATGAATAAAGAAATTCTTCTCATTCCAACAGTAGTCTTAAATTTATGCTTGTGGAGAAGGCATGGAGGTTATAAAATATGACTTTGGTTTTTCTGACAGTGAAGTCAGATCTGAATATAGCAGACATGAATAATTAAAAACTTCATATCTCTGTAAAGACTTCTTTGGTTTCTTCCTTCCTCCTCCCCTCTCTGACTCCTTTGTCTAGTTATATTCTGAATCTGCCATACCACTCTGGACATTTCCTATGCACTTTTAAAAAAATCATAGTTATTTGTAAATTTTTTTCTTTTGCATTCTCACTTTGGTCAGATCTGTGATTTCATTGGGTGAATCGAGAGCATATTAACTTTTTCATTGTGAAAGACCTAATAAGGGTCAGAATCAAGACTCAAACCTGGTGTCCAAGACCAGCCCTCTGTACAATACCCATAGTGCTTATCTCATTTGTGCTGTTTTTACTTATTAGATTATAAACTCCTAAGGGGCAAGGATCCTGCCGCCTTTCATTTTTGCATCCCTGAGACTTAGCATATTAGTAGTAGGCAATTAACAAGTATTTTATTGTATTTTAACTGAAGTTTTTAAGACTTTCATACTAATTTATCTTATATTTATTAGGTAATTGTCCTATTTTCTATAATACATTGCAAACTCTTTGAAAGTTGATTATTCTGAATGCCAAACCAGAAATCTGTTCTTAGTAGGCTCTCCATGAATGTTTGTTAAAGTGAATATGGTCATTTAAAACTGTCAAATATGGCTGTGTTTACACTAGTAAAATTATCCTCATTTGCCTCATATTGGAAAACTTCCACACTTTAATCTTGCCCTGGCTATTGCACTGGGTTCTCAAAATATATGTGAGCTTAGAGCAGACTTTGGTGAGTACTAAAAAGGTATTCAAAGAGAATGTATTTGCTGACGGATTTGGTGTTGGCTGTCTGACCAGTCTTGGCTAAGTCTAGTGGGATCCACCACAAGTTTAGCACTCCATTGTGATCAAAAAGAAAAATCATAGCAACTCAGAAAGATTAAGTAGGGTTGATAGAGTTAGAGAATCTGATAAAAATGAATTTTCAGACTCTAAATCCAGGGCTTTATCTGCTAAAACAACACTATCTTCTGGAAAACAAAAACAAAAACAAACAGTATTTCTTTGAAAATACCAACTAAGTGGAATAGTAAACAGATTGAACTCAGACGTTCATATCCAGTCACATTTACAAATAGGGTATCACTGGGAAAGTCACTTAATCTGTCTTCCTCAGTTTCCCCATTTGTAAAATGAGGACAATAAAAGCAAATATCAAAATTGTTGGAAGGATAAAATGAGACAAATATTTGCAAAGCATTTTTCAAACTTTAAAGCACTATATAAATGCTATTTTCATTATACTACATTCCAGTTTTTTTTTTAATCAAGATCTCATACTAAAATGTATAAATAATTGATTCAAATCTGTATTAGTAAGAACCATTTGCCAATGGTCAATGGATATAAATGGGCAAATTTCAAAGAAAAAATCCAAGCTATCAACGATATAAAAAAAAATGCTCTAAATTACTAATTAGAGAAATACAAAGTAAGGCAACTTCTCACACTTATTAAGTTGTCAAAGATGAAAACTGAGAAAAGTGACAAATGTTAAAGGAGTTGTAGAAAAATAAATAATGGTGGATGATTACTGGTAAACTTGTGAATTAGTGTGGGAATTGTGGAAAATCATCAAAAGCACACCCCCAATTCACTAAACTGTACACACTTAACTGAATAGAAATACCATTACTACATGTGTACTCCCAAATGATCAAATAAAGAAGTAAAGAACTCATATATATAAACATATTTGTTGCAGCTTTTTTCCTAGTAACCCGAAACCAAAAACTATTGGAGTGTCAAAGAGGCAAATTATGTTATATAAATGAAATGAAAAATTATTGTCTCATAAGAAATGACGAAATGGACAGTTTGAGAATCTTAAAAGATATCTACAAATTCACGTAGAACATAATAAAAAAGTAGGAATACATTTATAAAATGAAAATACCATTATGGGGAGGGAAAAAAGACACAGTTTTGAAAGACTTTTGAACTTTGCTCAATGATAAATCATGATTTGATAAGATAAAAGATGAAATAAGTCATTTATTTTCTGCCAGTGAGTTAATGATTTTAAAATATTGAGAATAATTCACTTCTTAACATAAACAATATAGAGATTGGCTTTGAAGAGAAGTTTTTAAATTTTCATTTTTTTTCAATTTAAGGAGGGAGAGGAAAAGATTATAAATGCATGTAAAAATAAATATTTTTTAAAAAACAAATCAAATATTATACTTTAAATATTAAATGTTTTATAATTCAGACTTTCCACAAATTTACATTGTGCTTTTCCTCTAAAATTTGTAGGAATTAATAACAAAATTGGATGGAGGGAAAAGAAACAGACTTTCATCTATCACATTTCTGAATTTTAATAATTCCTTTCCTAAGGGTCTCACTATAATTTTTTCTGTCTTGTCTCATCATTCTCATGTGCTTACCAGGGCCACTTCTGGAACATGTGGTATTCAGCTACTATATTAATCTCTGGAGATTAGCCAGTTTCTAATGTGAAAACAAGACATGAGCACTTCTGTTATCTTCTGAATTATGTGAGCACTTTTGATATCTTGAAAGGATATGCCATCCAATTTTCACAGGTGGATTTCACAAGTAAATATGGTATGTTTAATATGTTATCAGATTGCAATCGTTTTAAAAAAAAAATCATAAGCAATGCAGGAGACATTTGCTCCTGAAGATCAAGTGGGTTTTATTTTTTTCTTTTCTCATAGACCTTTTTAGAACTCCTATCTGCCTAACTGTTACTTTTTGATTTCTTTTACTAACTGGTGGTCATTCCTTTCTGTTCCCCCCGTCCCCCCACCCACTGTTGGTGTCATATGATTTTTGTGACACTATATCCTGATAATCTCTTAACTTAAATGAATATAAAGCACTTAACAGTGCCTGGCACTACATAAATGTCTACTCCTTTCCCTCCCTCCTTCCTTATCTTCATTATGTAGGTAGTACAATCATTCTTCCAATCATGGAGATTTAGATGTTACCTTCCATCCTTCCTTTTTCTTTACTCCCAATATCCAGTCAATTGCTAGCTTTTTCTTAGTTTTACCTCTGCAATCTGTCTTATACTCAGACCATCTTTCATGCTCACACTGCCACCACCTTAGGATCATAGTATAGGTCTCAGAGGCCATCTAGTTCAACCCTATCATTTTTATGCCTATAACAATTGAGACCCAGTGGTTGTGGGAGTTGCCCAAGGCAACACAGATAAGCCTTAGAGACAGCATTTGATCCCAAATCCCACAACTTCAGACTCAATTTTATTTTCACTATATCATTCTGCACCCCTACTTTAGACCCTCTTCATTTTTCTCAGCTGAATTATTGTAGTTGTTGGTGTTGTTTAGTAATGTCTGATTTTTCATGATGTCATTTGGCAAAAGATTTCTTGGCAAAGCTACTGGAGAACTTCACCATTTCCTTCTCCAGTTTTTTTTCTTTCTTTTTTCTTTCTTTCTCTTTCCTTCTCTTTCCTTCTCTTTCCTTCCTTCTTTCCTTCTTTCCTTCCTTCTTTCCTTCTTTCCTTCTTTCCTTCCTTCTTTCTTTCTTTCTTTCTTTCTTTCTTTCTTTCTTTCTTTCTTTCTTTCTTTCTTTCTTTCTTTCTTTCTTTCCTTCCTTTCTTCCTTCCTTCCTTCCTTCCTTCCTTCCTTCCTTCCTTCCTTCCTTCTTTCTTTCTTTCTTTCTTTCTTTCTTTCTTTCTTTCTTTCTTTCTTTCTTTCTTTCTTTCTTTCCAGATCAGCCAAGTGAGTTGTTACAGGCAATGAAGCATTGCTCTCTCTTTGAAATGTGTCACAGAGCCTGTATGCCATATCAGCTGGTAGAGCAGGCCCAGGAGGTAAAAAAGGGCTTGGTCTCTGAGGCAGGAGGTTGTATCAGGCAGGAGGTTGTATCTGGCAGGAGTTAAAGGAACTGCTTTAGGTTTCTTGAGATGGCAAGGGGTGTGACTTCTTGCTAGATCTCCTTCTGGGATGCAGTACTAACTCCAGAAGCCTCCTGTGTGGGGCTCCACCTATGCAGGTCTGAGTAGGCTGGGCACAGGCCATCCTGGAAGAGAGTCAGCATAAATAGACAGCCTTGAGCAGAACTCACTCTATTGAATTCCTGCCCTCTTGCTTCCTGCTACTCTCACTGAGAGGAGGACTGAATACAGACAGAATGGTTGCACCTCCCGCTTGGTCTGTCCCTCTGTGATCCAGGTTGGAGCCCAAAGACTGGAAAGTTGGCCTAACCTTCCACAGATAGAGTAGCCCTAAGGGACGCTACAGTGAGGCAAACAGAGTAAAGAAACTTACTCAGGGTCACACATCTAGCAAATGTCTAAGGCCACATTTGAATTGAGGTCTTCTTGATTCTAAGCCTGGTGCTACCTAGCTGCCCTGGGGTGTTATTTTATAACTTTTGCCTCTAATAGCAACACCTCTTTTCTTCACAACTGTAAAAATAACAATCTGAAAGCACAAGTCTGCCCATGTGCAGACTATCTTTATCAACAACATTAAGTGAATTCTCTTTGCCTCTAAGATAAAATAAAAGTTTTTAAGATCTTTCTCACTAAGGCTCCACTGTACTATCAGTCTTATTTCACAATATTTCCCCCTTATATGTATAATCTATTCCAAGTTTATTATTAGCTCTTCTTCAGACTAGGAATGTACTATTCTTCTTCCATATTGGGGATTCCCTTTACCTAGAACATCTCTATCCCTCATTATCTGTTGACATGTTTCATTTCCTTCAAGAGCCAGAGCAGGTGCCATTCTCCTTAAATCCATCCTGGCTCTCCTTAAAGAGAGTTAAACTCTAAAACTGTCTGAATTCCTTTTTTCCTCTTTCACATTCTATTTTGTATTATTCTTGTTTGTGTATGTGTTGTAAGATCTGTGAGAGCTAGGGATTGTACTGTTTTTCATCTGTAACATCAGATCCTCACACTGTATTTTGCCAGTTGCTGATTAGTTAATAAATTTGGTTGAATTGAAGTGTTGGAAATAATACTTCCATATATGTATTGTTGACCAGTGTTTTTTCAGAGTTTTAAGTTATGTTTTATGCTTACATTTAACTGGGATTTAGAGTTTACAAAACACTTTATTTTCAGCTCTTAATTGTAAATAGAGCCTGTATTGTTATTCCATTTTATGGATGATCAAATTGAGTTTCAGAGAGATTAAATGATTCACCTGCAGTGATAGAGCCAACAAAAGACAAGACTTTTTAATTCAAATTTAGAGCTTTTCTCATTATGCCATGCTTCTGTAATTCAAAAGAGACTATACTTGTATTTTCAGATGTATTGATAACTACCAAGGGAACAAACTCCCTCAACCAGTATAAGATAACATCTTCTCCAAAACATTTTTTTATTAGAGTTGCTTAGAACACTGAGAAGTTTAATTGACTTTTCTAGGGTCACACTGCCAGTATGTATCAAAGAAATGACTTGAAATCAGACCTTTTTGCTTCCAAGATCATGCCTCTATCCTCTTCTTTACACTGCCTTTCCAAAAGAATAAAACAAAAATCAATTAAGACAAAGGTCATAAGCTTTGTGTGGATCAATATTAGGGGGGAGGGAGGTGGGGCAGAATTGTGTACTCATATCTGTATAGCAGTTTATTGTTTTGTATATTCAAAATTGGTTTTCATGACCCTATTTATTTATGGATATATAAATGAACTATGGGCAATGGTAATACGATACAGTTTTCCAGAGATGTTCATAGCCAAAGAGAATTCTTTATGTTTCTTGAATATATTTTATTTGAGATCCTCAAAGATCCTTAATGTATGCATGAAATAGCTATCAGATGCTGTTTATTATTCTCTTCAGTGAAGTGATTAAAGATGGAAGTAATTCTACTTGGACCAGTTTGAATAAAGTGACAGGTCATAAAAACAAAGTCTTTTATTCCAGCAAAGAAGACAGTGAATTCTAAAAAGCAGGACTGCAGAAACATCAAGTCCTACTGAAAACAAACAAACTTTATTAGAAACAAGTAAAATAAGAGTGGATGATAAAATATTTTATGCAGGAAAGGTATTCCACTGTATTTTTTGCATATAAAATTAAAGTCATTTGCTACAAAGGTGATATATGATCTTGTCAGTTCTCATAAACCAGAAACTCAATCAGCCTCATGGACTTGGTTTAATTATCAGACAGTTGACTCAATTGAAGCAAAAGAATTCTTCAGTTAATTCAAAGGGACAAAATAGTGAATAGTGATGGAATCTTAAACAAAATGGAGATACCTGCTAATCAACCTTTGTGGGGGAAAGAATTGTACAGATATGTATTTACAAACCTGCAAGTAAATCTTCTTTTTCTAGAGGAAAGAATAGCAGGCAGAAAGGAAAAGAGGGAAGGATAGGAGAAGAAAGGGAGGAAATAGCACATGCTAATTTAATTCTAAATGTAGTTTCTGGCTCTCTTTCAACCAAATTTAAGAACACAGATGAACATTGTCCCTAAGTACTCAAGTGGAAAAAAAATTCTATAACAAAAGTTTTTATCTCAGAATAGTCAGGGTTAAAAACTATACAGAGTTTTATAGGAAAAATGTTTTTCACTTGAAGTACAGCCAGAAAAAGAGGAGGAAGGGAATTAAGACAAGGAAAAAAATGTAACCCTTCATGGCTTAATTCATATGACATTTGAGAAAGCAAGGTACTACATTTTTCTATTTGCTGATTTTTTCCCCCAAAAGTCCTAATAAGAGAACATTGCAATAAGAACACTTGGCAGTGTGTGCTTGGTACTTTGCACTATGATCCATTTGGCAGAGGAACTTAGATGTACTGACTAGTTACAAATGTACCATTAGAAGAACAAAGTTGCAGTTCTGTTTCTTTGATAAAGGAGAAGCCAAATGAGGGTCCTTGGAATGTTGTCATATTTCCTTCTTTTCAAAGTAAGGGTGATTGCTGAAGCAAAGAACCAGGAGTCTCTGTCTTTTATTGGCAGTTTAACATTTTCTTTTTCAAAGGTATCATTTTTCTTAGATGGTTGATTCTTTCTAAGAATATCACAAAACTGGTGGGCCTCAATATTAAATGATATCAATTTATTTTAAAATCCACCAAAATACAGTATTCATGAATACAACATTAACTGTTCCAGTTTGACCATTTATGTTACAATTCTGCATCTTTTTCAAACTATTCTCCCTCTTCTGTGTCATCATTTTGTTCTCCTTTAATTTACTTTTCTCATTATCCACTCACCCCAGAATCAATGTCTGATTTTCTTCAACAGCTTGAAGAACAAACTAAAAAATTATAAAGTATGGTTTCATCAGAACAATTGACCCATCCTGGGGGACAAATTGCAGTCCATCTCTTGCCCTCTGCCTTGTGTTGTCCATTTTTTCTATAGTTTCCTATATCCACCAGGAGCTATCCAAGGTGATGAATACCATCCTCTAGGATTTTTTACATTTCACAACACAAATACAAAGAACATATCCAACTTTTGTTCCTTATCCTTGCTACAGAACTGAATTTTTTCCTTTTCCAATTATATATTTCCTTAATAACATTCCTTATGACAGTTATTACTTACAATTCATATTAAAAATATGAAGCAGCCTAGGTATGCTCCCTATTGATCTTGCTATTGTCTTTTGGTTCTTTTGATTCTTGAGGGAAGTAGCAACGTTTAGTAGAAAGTAAATTTAGTAGAAAGAAAATTTGTAGAAAAACAATTATATTTAGCAGGCCTGATATTAAATTTCAGTTCTACCATTTATTCCCTCTGTGAGCTTCAGTTACCTCATTTATAAATTGGGAGATTGAACTTCTACAAATATGCTTCCAGCTCTAACCTTCAAAATTAGTGATTGTTGCATCTGAAGATTTTTAAAAATAAGCTTTTTATTATTTAGATGACTTTATTAAATACATTATTTATTATTTTTTACTTTTTCAAGTTAAAAATTTCTATTAATTTGTTTTCCTACTATCTACACAGCAACACTGAACAATTAAAAAACAAACAAACCAAGAAACCTTGAATAAGAATAGTTCAAGACCCCCCCAATTATCATGTTGGACATATACAAAAATGTATGTATCTTCAAGTTTGTCATCTCATTGTCAGGAGGTGAGTTATTTGTTTTGTCTTCATTATTTTGAACTCAGTTTATTACTACATTAATCAGAGCTCTCAGATTTTTCAAAGCTATTTTTCTCTAAAATATTGTTATTGCATACATTATTTTTGCTATGTGATTTGCTGTCTCTCAGAATCAATTCTTAGTACAAGCAATTGTTCATCCCATTGATATTCAGTGATATGACACAATTAAATGGACAGGATTCATTTTTTTTGACCAGTGGCCCCCAAAATGGCATCTATAGGCCCTTTTAAGTGGCAATGTCATAATCTTAAGAGTCATGCAAACAACCAATGGAAAGGGGTAAATGGGTTGTAACCTGTGGTTTTCTGTAATAATTAATTTGGAACATGCTTACAACAGTACCATGCCTCCTTTTCATTCATTTTAATACAACAATCTTATACTCTTATTCATCCTTCATATATGGGCCCATTTAAATATGCCTGAGAGAAACAGCTGATAGCAGCAACCAAATTTAAGGGGAATAAAGTAATTGTGGAAATTTTTCTTGAGTTAAAGTAAAAAAATCACTTTTGATTCTTGCTTTTCCATCATCTATGGTAAATATCTACATGGAAAGAAACTTTAGCTGAAAAGCTAACAAGTTTGCTTACAAGTTATGGAATTTTGTATTGTGTATCTTTTAATGGAAGGGTATTTTTAAAGAGAAATGTATTTATTTGGCTAGCTATGTTTATCAATTTAATTGAATGATTAATTACTAGCAAACAATAATTAGTTACAAATACATACTTATGGACATACATATATACTGAATATATACACAGAGGTCTTTCAAAAAATTATGAAATATACTTAATAACATCAATTTCACATTATTAAGACTTAATGAGAAAATATGTTTGTACCATTAATAAGTAAAATCAAATATTTTAAAACATTATTTTATAATTACCTTATCTTTTATAATTTCTATTTTCATGTATGTTTTATTTTTCTGCTAATAGTACTCACCTGTGCAAAAGAAAAATATGCATGAAGCTGAGAAGAATGCACAAACTTGTGGGCATTGAGTAAACTGCCAGCAAGAATAAAATTGACTTAAGTTATCCAGGCAAGAGGAGGGATATGGGGTCAATTTCTCATATAAAGTTCAGAATTACAAAATATAGGGCAATTAAGAGCCTTTAAGCTAATACGCTTTTAATAAAGTTAAATGTTTGGCAATAAGCCAATGGAAACTTGAACTTTAGAAATCTTGGATTAATTTACCCTCATTTTTTCCATCTACCTTCACATTTCCTTTTGTGATTTTAATAGAATGGAATGGTGAATTGCTGAGTTTCCAGGAGAAAGGTCTTTGTTTGTTTGTTTAATTCTTAGACTATGTAATACACTTATATTAGCATATGTTAATGATTAAGTACAACTGAAACTCCTATGTTAGTGCTACTTTTAGAGGATGACCTATTAAGAAGTGGATGGCAGAGAAATTAGGGAATAGATAATGTGACTATGATACCAATGGTATAGTAATTGTAGCTCATATTTGTGTAATGCTTAACATTTTACATTTTTTTTACAACATCCTGAAAGATTGGTAGTTCAGAAATTATTATTCTCTTTTTCCAGATAAAGAATATAGAATTTAGAGAAATTAAGTCCCTTGCTCAAGTGGCTGAAGTGCATTCAAACTCAAGGGTCTTCTTTAAGCCAATATTCTTCCTACTACTTACAATATTTCTTGCCATGATCACTTCCTGGATTCTCGAGATTTCTAGACAAACATACTGAGACCTTCAAAATGCTTTAAAATATTAGTTCCATTGAAGGTACTTTTTAAAAAAAGTGTGGTAGAAATAATAGCATGAAGCACAAGAATGTATAACAGGCTCCCCTATCATAGTTTTCTTAGATTTTTCTGCCTAAGTTATCTAGTTTGTAAATTATTTTGTAAATAATTTTTGTAAATAAATATATTGTAAATAATTTTTATAGACCAGAAATTCTCAAAGTGTTTGATCCAAAAATTCCTAGAAGTCTCTGAAACCTTTCCTCTTTTTTTTTAGAGGGGGGGGAAGAGTTCTGAAGTCAGAGCTATATTCATAATAATACTAACTTGTTAATATTTCTCTTTTTTTTCAACTACACATTTCTGTGAAGTCAAATTTTCTTTACATATTTCAACCCAAACTATATAATATCACAAATTCAAGAATCCATCTGTCTTCTATTAAAATGTTAATTAAATTTGCACAAAATGTTTGTAGCAACTCTTTTTTAGTGGCAAAAAAAAACCCTGGAAATTGAGTGAATGATTATCAGTTGAGGAATGACTAAATAAGTTATGGTATATGAAGGTAATGGAATATTGTTGTTGTGTAAGAAATGATGAGTGGCCTGATTTCAGAAAAGTCTGGAAAGACCTATGTGAATTGATACTGAGTGAAATGAGCAGAACTAAGAGAACACTGAACAAAATAACTACAAGATTATGTGATGATCAACTGTGATGGACTTGGCTCTTTTCAACAATGAGGTGATTCAAGGCAATTCTAATAGACTTGGGATAGAAAATGCCAATCTCATCCAGAGAGTGAACTATGGAGAGTGAATGTGAGTTGAAGCATAGCATTTTCATATTTATTTTCTTTCTTGTGTTTTTTTTTTCTTTTGGTCTGATTTTTCTTACACATGACAAAAATGGAAATATATTTAAAAGGATAGCACATATTTAACCTATATCAGATTGCTTGCTATCTTGGGGCGGGGGAAAGTGAGGGAGGAAGGAAAAACTGTTTGGCATACAAAATTTTACAAAAATGCATGTTTATCCCTTGATGGAATCAAATAACTGGAAGGAGAAAGAAGCCCTCTTTAGATGTATTTGGGAAAATAAAATAGTATTGAGAAAAAATCTAAATAAATAAATATTTACAAATAGGTAAATACTATTTAACTATGTTTGAAAATGTAGTTATCTTTTATAAAGTATATTATTTATATTAACATGTAATGAGCTCTTTACATTGTTTTAAAATGAATTGAGTATTTTTTTTAAATTTCCAGTTTTAATTTTAATAGAGAAAATATTGATAGAAGTAACCTACACAATTTTTTTTTATCCTAAATAATTTTTAAGAGTGTAAAGGGACCCTGAGACTAAAAGATTTGAGAACTACTGGTATTGAGTGCTTCAACACATAGAAACTAATTGCTTGCCATTCACACACACACACACACACACACACACACACACACACCTCTCTATGCATAATATAGGAACATATATACAATATTGCAATTGGATTTTAAATCAATTCAAGAGGGGTTTGTCTTTGTTTCTTAGCATTACACTACATTATTTACTAATTACACTACATTACACTACTCTTTATAGTAGGTGTGGTAACTATCCCTAATATGTCATCACATTTATTCTCTATTTCTTGTTCTAGTATCTATTTAATTTCAATCTGTATCTCCCTAAAAGATTATAAGCCCTTTGAGGACAAGGTTTTTTTGTTTCCTTTTATATCCTAAGATTTCCTATAGCTTGTACTCAATTAATTTTTATTGAATGGGATTGGATTGAAATTTCAAGATTAATGAATTCATGCATTTTTGCTTCTTCTGTCTTCTTCCTATTATCTTTCTCCCTTAGCCTACTGTTACTGCATCAGAATTATTAATGGGGCTAATTTCGTTTCTAAGTTCAGCTAGTTATGAATAGGAAAGCTAAATTTCTCTCTTTCCAGTTAGCTGATTTCATCAAGTGATAAAATATGCAAAGTGAGAATCTGGAGATAGAGTTAGTTCTTTTTGTCATACCACCATTTATAGCATGGAGTAGACGTCTGTTGACCTTCACCCTTCTCTTATATTTGAGAAACAGACCTAAGCATGGCTCTAATCTTATAGCCAAATAGAATATATCTTAACAAAATTAAGAAAATTATTAAAAATCATGCCTTGACAAAATCAAGCTGAACATGGGCATTTGTATCTTTATAAATGATAAAATAGTATTTCCATTTCTAGAAATGAGACATTTTCCCCAAAGGCAGTTTTTCAAAAATCATCAATAAATCACAGTGAATCAGAAATATAAGAACATATATATAATATTGCCATTGTATTTTAAATCAATTCAAGGTAATTTTGTCTTTGTTTCTTAGTATTATGCCACAAGTCACTATATCCTGATGGACCTGGTCCTTGTTTAAAAAAAAATAATAATACTCTTGAGATTAGTGACTATTTAAAGACACAGGAAGAATAGTAAAAGTATATAGCTTAGGGCTTAGCACAGTGCCTAGCACATAGTAGGCACATAAATGTCAGGATTTGGGAGAAACCTTCAATGCTACCTAGAAGATCAACCCCTTCTTTTTACAGATAATGAAATAGGTCCATAGATGCTAAAGTAATTCCCATTTATATATCATTTTAAAATTACAAAATTCTTTATACATATTATAGAGTTGTGCTATATTTCCCAAATGATAAATGATCAAAAGCTATGAACTGTGCCTGAAGAGTTATAAATCATGCATATCTTTTGACCTAACAATACCACTACTAGACATGAATCCCAAAAGAGATTTTTCAAAAAGGAAAATGGCCTATACGGACAAAAATATTTATAGCAGTCTTCTCTTGGCAAAGAATTGGAACTGAAGAGATTCCCATCAATTGGGGAATGACTGAATAAATTGTAGTATGTTATTATGATATATTGTTATTGTTCTATAAGAAATAATGAGCAGGATGATTTCAGACAAACCTCCACTGAAGTCAAGCAAAGTGAAATGTACTGTGTACATAATAATAGTAAAGTTGTAAGATGATTAGCTGTGAATGACTTTGCTATTTTCAGCAAGATAATAATTGTACAAGTACTCTGAAGGACTTATGATGAAAAATGCTAACCCAGAGAAAGAACTAATTGTGTCTGCATGCAGTTGAAATATACTTTTTTTACTTAATTTTTTTGAGGATTTTTTTTGTGGGGGAGGGAATGTATGTTTTTTTTTTTTGCAACATAACTTTTATAAAAATATTTTGCATAACTTCACATGTACCTTGGCAATGTGGGTGGATGAGGGAATGGTGGGGAAGAAGGGAGAGAATCTGGAACTCAAAGTTTCAAAAACAAATGTAAAAAAATTGTTCAACATGTAACTGAGGGAAATAAAATAATAAAAACAAACAAACAAACAAACAAAAAAATTACAGTGGCAGCGAGGTGGTGCAATGAATGCAGAACTGGGCCTGGATCTGAGTTCAAATACTACCTCAGATACTTACCAGCTTTGTAACCTTGGGCAAGTATCTGTCTGCCTAAGTTTCCTTACCTGTAAAATGGGACTAATAATAGCACCTACCCTCAAGGGTTGTTGTGATGATAAAATGATGTAATATTTGTAAAAGGTTTTATAAAATTTAAAGCACTATGCAAATTATTATATCTGATCCTCAAAAAACCTCTATGATAGTTCAAGAATTATTCCCATTTTATAGGTAATAGTTCTACCTTTAATACTATTAAATATGTTTTACAATAATAACTTTTTTAAAAATTTCTATTCTTAGTACTTCACAGTGTCAAATGTCTAATAGGCTCTTAATAAATATGCATGTTGTTTGATTGAAGTATTTCACTGAATAGATATCTGTGTGTGTGTGTGTGTCCTAAACTCATGTTTAAAACAGACTTCATAGAGGAAGTGGCTATCAATATTATATCAATTTCCTTCAAGAGAGAAATTAGGGAGTTTTCTCACCCAAATTCTGGGTACAATGTTGGATACATTGCAATGTGAACAAAAATTCAGTATCAATTATTTTTCCTGGACCAATCATGTAAACTCTTAATTAATAATAATAATATAATTATTAATAATAGGTGAAAAACAATTCAATTTTCAGTTTCATTTTTTTTTGTCCAGATCTATAATATCATCAATATATGGAAGAACCAGTATGGAAACTTCCTCCTTAGATGCACATCAACAACTTTGAGTTGAGAGTTGAGATTAATTGGTTGGCTTGTGATTCCTCAGCTAAGATGTGTTGTAGACTTTGTTGAATGCAAAGATTCCTGACTAAAGACAAACCCTCTAACCTCTCCAAAAAGGTCCCCTCTTATTCATTCACAAAAGAGATTATACCTAAGATTTTCTTAGTATATGGGACTTCTGGTGAGTTGGTTCTTCTACCAAATCAAATAAGCACCTTTTCTGCAACTTAGCAAGAGTTTAAATAACTTACTCGAAATCACAAAATGATTTTGTCTTAGAAGCTGAATTTAAACCAAAGTACAGTTCTGATAGGCAGCTAGGTAGTACAATGAATAGAGAATTGGACCTAGACTTAGGAAGACTCATTTTGTGTCCAAATCTGGCCTCAGACACTTAGTAGTAATCCTGGACAAATCATTTAACCCTGTTTACCTCAGTTTCCTCATCTGTAAAATGAGCTGGAAAAGGAAATAGCAAAGGGTCTCTATTTGTATTTGAAAGGTATCAAACATTAACATGGGGACCATTTAAGATAGTAATATAGTGACATTCCACTCATGAAAGATTGATGAGAAAGTATGTTAACTTGATAATGGTGGTGGTAGTGGAAGTAGTGGTGTGTTTTAGAAGAAACTGGAAATGCCTGTGATATAGAAACAAAACCATGAATAAAACCTAAAAAAAAATTTAAAGCAACTTATATTCAATAAAGTTCTACCTGGAAAGATTATGCTGGGCTTAAGCTACAAAGTGGGCATACTAATTTGGCAATTTAATCTTTGCACATTCCTTCTTGGAGTATGATCTTGTGCTTTATCAACAATGACATTAGTTCTAATGTAATCTCATAAAGGCAAACCAGATGATCTCTCCTTTTCTTCATCATCTTCTATCTGCTAGAAAAGATGGATCAGATACCTTCTTTTTCTTATGGTGGAAAAACCATACAGAAGTTCAGCAGTGATGTTGTGGAAGTCTGGACAATAGCTATCTGGTAGGTATCTCTGCATCAAGTCTCTATCCACTAAGTCATATTACCTCATAGGTGAATTTTGGATGAGGCAAACAACACCAACATATATTAAAGGATATTTTCTCGTGAAAGAATCAAAGGTCTATTCTACTCTACCTTTTTTTTCTTCTCAAGTCCCATTCCAGTCCATCCTCCCCTCAACTCTCTAATTCACTTACCTAAAGCATAGATAGTTATAAAGCATAGGTATTATGCATCTCTTCATTCAATAAACTTCAGTGGCTTGCTATTACTTTCAAGATCAATTGTAAAATTATCTGGTTTTTAAAGCTCTTCTTCCTAACTTTCTAGTCTAGTCTATGTCTTATTCCCCTCCACATACTCCAAGTTCCAGTGACAGTCACTTTGTGGTTCCATATAGAAGATACTCTATCATCTGACTCTTACTGTATTGGCTATCTTCCCATACCTTCAACTCTTACCCTTTTCAACACAGCCTTTTTCCTTTGCTTCCTTATGGCAAAAAGCCTTTCCTTTCTTTAATATTATAATCTCCCTCATAAATTATCTCCAGTCTATCATGTGTGTAAGCATATTGTTTGAACATAGTTGGTTACATGTTGTCTCCTTCATTAGGTTGTAAGTTCCTGCACAGCCAGGACTGGTTCTTTTATATCCCCAGTGCTTAGCACAGTCCTTCTTTGTACATAGTAGGCACTTAATAAATATTTATTGACTTGATTTGAAAGGAATGCTTGCTTTGCAGGCAGAAAGTCAAGAAACAGCAGGTTCTTAATTTCTTCTTATTTTCCTACTTGCTAGAGAGCTGCTACAATAATGGAAAGAAGCTTGAAGGATAAAAGAGAGACACATTTGGCTACACCCAAGATTCCCTGCATCAAAATTACAAAGATCTGCCTTCCTCCTAATTACCAGTTTTTGTGTTTGTGAAAACATTTGTTCGAATCTATCACTTCTGTAACTGCTCTCCACTCTCCTGTTCATAGAGCTTCTGTTGACTTGAAAGCTTGAAGAACACCATTTTACTAAAAATGTGCTGTCATTACAATCTTTCACTGAATCAAAGGGAATATTTTATAAACTGACCTCTCAAGACCATGGCTTCTAACAAGCTTGGCACTGAGTGCTTTGCTCCCGGACAACTGAAAGTGAATGATTCAGATAACCAAAGACAAGGACTGACAAAGCCAGAGATGGACCTTTGGGAGGGAACTTTGCCCGAGAAACCATCATGTGGAGTAGCACAAGAGCTGCACAACAAGGCAGAAGAATTGAACTTAGAGCTTGATTCTATTGATATAGAGAACTCCCAGATGAGGAAATTCTCTCTTCCAGTGTAGGTTGGTAGCTCCTCAACACTACATAATCTTAGCGAGTTGTCTTAGAACACTAAGAGGTAAGTGACTTGTCCAGGATTACACTGCTGGGACAAGTCAAAAATAAGACCTGAACCCACTTTCTTCTGCGTTGAGGTCACTTCTCTATCCACCAAGTCATATTACCTTTAAGGTAGACTTTGAATAATGCAAACAGAACAAACAAATATTGAAGGATATTTTCTCATGAAAGAAGCAAGAGTCTATTCTAGGTTAATTCTTTTTTTTTTCTTCTTTTCTCAAGGCCTTGGAAGCCTTTAAGAAAGTCCCACTTAGATTCTTAAGAGATTTATCTTAATCTAGTCAATCTTATTGAGATCGACTTTTCCCTTACTGCATGCATTTCAGGAAACCATGCAAATCACATTTTTCTAACAGTAGGGTTTGGGGTCAGGAAAGGCTTGTCCATTCTTCCAAAAGGCAACATTTCTCTGCAACATTCTCTGCCCACAGTTCTGCAAATCAAATTTATTAGTAGCACACAACAAGCAAAATTGATGCCCAGAATAGGACCACAGCAAATATTATTGGCACAATCACTAGGCACACAGCACACACAGGGGTCTCTTTTTAATACCTCTCTCTGTTGCATTTGTCATATTAAGAGCTGCACAACAAACAAAGGGAAAAGCAGGTGAAGTATCTTGTGAACATTTAACCCTTTAAACAATATCTACCATTAACTGCAATAAGGATGAAAAGAAAAGGCTTTTTATTTGATTCTTCCAAAAGCAAATGCTTTCCAGTAGTATGCCAAAATGAAAAAAGAAAAAAAAAGCTAGATATAAAAAGCATAAACTATTAAGAAAAATTTATAGCTCAAAATAAAAAAATAAATGTTAAAATTGTTTTTACATGTAAATGGAGAAAATTTTTAAAAAGATTTAGTATTTTCAAATCTCTTGAAAACAACTTCTGAGCACAGCATGTGAAAAAAATCAAAGTGGGCTTTATTGATTCTGCCTAATATCTTTCAAAGAGGAGCAGATATACTTATCATATAATTGATCAGAGTAGAGATCCCAGTCTAACCAAAACATCCAAATCTTTTTATAGTGCTAAGCAGATCCAACTCTGGATCTCCAAGCTCCTTCAGTGGTGAAGAGAGCCTAACATATAAGCCCAAGGAAAAAGTTTCTTTTCTTGCTCATAGTTATAGAGAATTTTAAAGTAGAAAGTTTTTCTAGAACTCATCTAATTCAACTCTTCTTTTATATATGAGGAGAATGAGTTTCATAGTCCTCAGGAAAATCTTTACCTACCTCATGGATTTACACACACACACACACACACACACAAACACACACATCTTTTGTGGACCCCTGTTTTTTATGGTATCTACCTAAGGCTACTCAGTTCCCAACCTGCTGAGCTTTCGAAATTTTTATGTATTTTATCCATCTGCATAAAACTGGATCTCAGCTCACTCAAAACTATTCTCTTAACTTCAATCCAAACTCAGAAGCAATGCATGGTCTAGTTGATAACGTGATATATGTGATTGGGGAACGTAGATTTGAATCTCATCTCAGACACTTACTAGCTATGTGACTGTAAAAACGTCACTTAAACTCTTGGGGTCACAACATCCTCATTTTTAAAAGTAGAGAGACTCAGCAAAAACCCTTCCAGGACCAAAATCTACGATTCTAAACAAATCTCAGAATAGATTTAGAATTATAAAAAGTCTTAGAGATTGTCTAGTTAAGTTCTTATTTGACAAAGGGAGAAACTGAGGTATAATTTTAAAGATTATTATTTAATTTATTATTTTTTTATTTATATATATATAATTTATTATTATTTAATGTCATTAAAAAGACAAATGACAACATATTTTTACTCTTTTTATTCCTTTTGGCATTCCACTTCCCATCAGTTTTGTAAAATGAATTTCTTAAAAAATGCACATTTGTTTCCAGAGTAATGTGCTGGTATGATATACAGTTAGAATTTAAGGGAAAGTAATAAAATCTAGCATCTAACCTCCAACTAATACATCATTTCGGTTTTGCTAACCCCAGAAAGCATCATGGAGAAAGGACAATATGGAGAAAATAAATGAAGTTGGTGGTTATTTATTAAATATATTGTTTAAATTAAACACTTAGAAAAGATTCTCCAAACATCTGAGACAATGTGCTACAAGTCAAGGCAAGAAAGATTTAGTTTTTGTGCATTAATGCTCACTGAACACCTTTTTGTCATTAGGGAGAAAAGTTATAAGAAAATCTCTCCTTGGGTATAAGAAATTTTATAATGCAGGAAAGACATGCGAGGCTGAAGCATTTATTTTTCTAGAGAGTGAGTGACATGAATGAAAAAGTAAAAGGGAAAAAATATTTATTAAGCACTTACTATGTGCCAAGTACTATGTTAAGGAATGAAGAGGACAAGTCAATGAGCTAGAATTTCTTGAATTATATTTCCATTCTTTCTACATGACCCAGAAAAAGCTAAAATTTCAATAAAAAAATTAATTCTATATTAATTAATTCTAATGAATAAAGCAGTAAATGTAGAACCAGGAAGACGCAAGTTTGAATACATTCTCTGACATTTACTGGGGGACCTTGTGGGGCCTGAACCCTGTGGGTCCCTGTGGAACCTTGGACAAGTCACTTAACCTCTCTTTCTGCTTCAGTTTCCTCACCTGTAAAATGGGAATATAAACATCCATGATTGTTATAATAATAAAATGAGATGATATTTATAAAGTGCTTTGCAAATGTTAAAACACTGTATAAATATTAACTACTGTTATTATCATACTAACATTATTAACAAACAGAAATGAAACAACTATAGTTAGTTTAGAAAAAAGAGAAGCTTTTAAAAATAGGAAGAGTTGGATGAATGAATAGCTTCTTCTCTAGTACTCTCCTTCTCCTGGAGTAATATAATTATATAGAGAGATTACAGAAAAGTATTATGAGGTAACCATGTAGTTTAATTTTACTTTTTGCTTTTTCAAATAAGTTGTTTTTCAAGCTAAATAAGAAAAAAACTTCATTATGAAATCAGAATCAACACAAAATGAAGAAGTGAGTTTTGTGGAATTGGTTCTTTTTTAAAAAAGTATTTTCTTGTATAAAACATAATTCTCTCTTTTAATACAAAGAGAAACTTTAACAAAAGGGGGAGGCATAGAAATGATTTAAATTCAGGATCTGCCCATTCAGTATTTGACCTTTTCTCTTTTTCCTTATTACTTCTACTACTCAACTTTCTAGGTACTAAGGGCATGAGGCAGGTGAGCAGCTAGCTTAGGGTTCAGCTATTATGGGGAGTATATATTCAATTTAACAACTATATCGTTTTATTCTATGTATGTACCAAAACCTATGCTAGATTCTGAGAAGATATATAATTTAGATTGATACAGACTCCATTTTTATGGAAGTTTTAGTCTAATAGGACTATATGATATGTATGTTTCAATGGCCCAAAGATCTCCTTCAAGTTCCAGCTAAAATATTAACTTCTCTAAGAAGTCTCTATCTCCCTTAATTCTAAAATTTTCCTTCTGTTGATTATTTCAGTTTATCCTGTACACAACATATCTGTACATAATTATCTGCCTGATTATGAACTCCTTGAGAGCAGGGACTATCCTTGGCCTTTCTTTGTTCTCTCAAAGTTTAGCACAGTACCTTTCACATAGGAGATAAAAGTTTGCTGAATTCTTGACATCAAGAAATTAAAATAGTTTTAATTAACATCATTAAATAAATAAATAGTTAAAAAAAGTTTTCCCTGCAATTCTCTAAGTTCAAACTGCAACTTTCCCAAAGTTCTCTAAAAGGAGATATATTGATGAGTTGTTATAGCCAAAAAAAAATTAAACAGCAAAAAACTCACTCTTTGTGTTAAACCTTTTTGATTTTAGACAACAGATGTGGAATCTATCACTAGATTCATGATCCATACCTTTCCATCCCAATAAAAGCTCTCTTTTATTAAAACTCCACTTGCATAACTTTTGATAACTTAGAGTCACCTGAATATCACAAGGAGAGAGAGAGTAAGAATTTATCAGAGGGAAATAAAACAAGAACCCTTAATTTAATATTATATGTTAAAGGTGTTATTTGACATCTCAGTAGGTAAATATCATTATTAGCTCAGTGTCCCTGATGCACGGAAACTTTAGCCACTGTTACTAAGCTCCTTTTTCATTCCTAATGCCTCAAAGCTGTTCTCTTGCTTGCTTTATCCTGTACCTTTCCTTCCTCCAGATATGTCAGGATCTTTGACCCTATGGTCAAAAACTTTGTTTTTCCCTTCAGATGATGCAAGCATCCCAATTCTTGCTTGTCTAGAAAATGAGACTCTTAGCCTTGTTCTGTCCCCTAGAATTTATGTCTTATCCATTGTTTTCAACTTACCTGACTTATGCCCAATTTCTACTTCTGCTTTGTCCCTGACTCTTTCTATCCAGTTCATAACCTTGTTTTAACTCCTACATGCCTATCCCCTGATACTTCCTTCAGTTTTCTTCCATTCCTGGTTCCATGTCTTCTGTCTATGTAGTGGGCAGAACTCTGGAAGGGTGAAAGAGTGTACTTGACTCTAAGACAGCAGGGTGCTTGTAGTTTAGTACTTACTTGGTGGGAGACGGTGGTTCTCTAAGCACATACTTGATATAATTTAATTTTGTGGCCAATCTAGTTGGCGTATATTTAGGGTAATGTGGTGATGTGGTGTTCTAAAGCTGCATATGCCCAATGTGGTGTCGTAAGATAGTCTTGCTGGGGTATTTTAAGGGAGTCCCAGAGACGGAAGGCTCTCTCAACTGTAGCTCTTAGCAGCAGCTCTCAGCCACAGAAGACTTCAGGCTCCAGACTCCAGACTCTAAGCTCCATCTTGGACCAAACACGGCTCTCCTGACTCTTTCACTTCTCCACTTTAAGACCAAGGACTTTGTCTGATCCCAAGGTCCTTTAGAGAGCTAGTCCGGAAATTACATGTCTATAATTCTCTGTAACTCATATATGGATATTATAATGGTGACAGATAGGGAGCTAGAGAACCTTTATGGAAGAAGTGACATTTGGTCTTAATTTTCTTGAAGGATAAACATGATTCAGAAAGATAGATATAGGTAGTTTAAGGCTTCTGGGAATAGGTAGTTATGTTGTAAATAATGTGCTTCTAGAGAATAGGGATCCAGTTTGACTGGAAAGCAAAATGTAGATAGGAGGGAGTTATGAAATATTAGTCTGGAAAGGAAGGATGAAGCAGGGAAACCATAAACTGGCAAAATTATGTCCTGGTTTCTATTTAGTTCCATTGATGTTTTCATAATGATTCCAACTTAAGATTTATCAAACTTTAGTTTTGAGATTTATGTATTTGTTAGCTTTATAACATTTATGTTTTACATCCACCATCTCATTTGATTCTCTATGACATTTTGTGATGTAGATACTACAGGTATTATTGTACCTCTTTTAATAAATTGGAAGTCAGGGAAGTAAAATGATTTACCTAGAATTAGTCACTTTTGGAGTCAGGATTCAAAACCAGTTCTTTCCTAATCCCAAGTCCAGAGCTCCTTCCATTAAACTTCTGAAGTTGGTCTCTTTTTTATTTCAGCATAATGTCAGCTCCTTGAGGGTAGGAGGCATTTTACTTTTTTAATTTTTGTCTTCTCAGCAACCATGTTGCCTTGTACATTTTATTTGATTACTTAATATTCGTTGAGTTGCAATGGGTGACTACTGAACTTGAATATTTGATTATAATACAGTGAATTTTTTTTTCCTGTTGACTTCTAATTTGATTTCCTCATTTCTACCATAGAAGACTCATGTTTTAGATTTTCTTTGGTTAGGTGACCTCTGTTTTGAACCAATTCAGATATATGTCCTCCATAATGGAATTTGAAAACCTTATGTTATTAATCTGTCAAGAGCAGGTAGAACTCACCTTCTACTTCCAGCATGACTAGTTTGGAATATGCTGTCCCAAGGCTATTTTTGGCCACACATCTGTAATGTCCTGCATCTTCCCTTTGAACATTATGAATCCTTAAACTCCCAGATTCAAGAATTGCAATTCGGGCATTTTCCTATGAGAAACAGAAAAGGACTCTGTATATGTTTAAAAGTCAAGAGGTACTGGAGCTAGTTCTTACTGGCTTATGAATACAGACTATTAAAGTTTTTGTTTAAGCGTTTATATCTCAAATGTTAAAGCAGGACTTGATTTATTGTTTTGTTCATTGTTTAGACTTAAAGTGATGAAAAATTTTTAATAATTCATATTAAAAGTATGTACTTTTCCTCCCCAGATTTGGTGGTACTCAGTAACATTATGAGAACAGAGAGCCTAGCCTTAATCATTGAATGGGTGCAGCCTCAGTTAAACTAAGAAGTGTTGAAGACGTTAATTTAAAAAGACCAAAGGCCATCTCTAGTCTCTTTGGTTAAAGGATGTTTTACTTGAACATCTGCTCTTGACTTAACATGATAATCATGATAATTAAAGAGGATTTTTGGATTTAGGTGCCCTTTTATTTCCCCAGGCTACAGAAATCTACCCAACGGTCCTAGAGATAAACTTTAAGGAAATAGTCCCATAATCATAGTTCCAAACAGTATTTACAAGAAATATCCTAAACCTAAGTCAGATGGTTGTCCAGGATAATGTACTTTAATCCTTACTAGATACTGGAAATTAAAAAAAAGAATAGGCTTAATCATACCCTAGAATATACTGCCAGCTTTTTGTTAGATGCTTGACTAGGTATGATTGTACTTTGCCATTGGCTATTGATCGAAAGAACTCTAGTTTTTCCTGTCAAAAACTCTAGCTATTGTCCCTTAGCATATGGCAATAGAGAGAAACAGATGGCTAGCAGGTAAGAGCAAAGCATCCATGCTCAGCAGCCATGAGACCAGTGAAGACACCAAACAGAAATGATGTATTGAAGAGAAGAGAGGCAGTGCTCAACAGAAATAACACAACTGGCAAAGAAAGATAAAGAGCTGTAGGAGGGCAACATCAGAGAATATTGATAGCTTTGCAGTATTGGAGATAGGAGTTGTCTCAGACATAGTTGTATGTACCACAAGCCTGTATTCTGGTCATACAGTCCTGGGATAGATCCCTTCTGTGTTCTCTGGTTTCCTCTGGGTATGGCCACTAAATTTATTCTGTGGTCACATTTATTTTCTGTACCTCACTGGTAGTTTGATAACCTGAAGGAGAGTAGACATGACCTATGATGAGAGGAGCTAATTTTTTTATTTGCCATGCTGCATGATCAAATATATTTTGCTTTGAACTCATGTAGCCTCTGATTAGCTGATAAAAGTAAGCATTCATGGATACTTATTCATTATAGTTTTGAATGGTTGCTGTGTCATAGAGTCCCTTAAAACTGGCATAGCTTTTCAATGGGCTCATCATGTGGGTCTACAGTAACAAGAATGGCAAAGCAGTTACTAAAACAAAGAACCACTACATTAAATTTCAACTAAAATAATATTAAGAGGTATTCCTCATTATTAAAAGAAAAAAAACATGCTAATGTAAATCACTGACTATGAAAGAGATCTAAAATAACATTATTTAGCACTTTTATAGCAAGTTTATGGCAAAGTACTTTACAAATATTCTTTCATTTTATTCTTATAACTCTGGGAGGCAAATGGTATTATTTTCATTTTATAGAAGAGAAGACTGAGGCAGGTAGAGATTAAGGGACTTTCCCAGCTTCATAAAGATAGTAAAAGTCTGAATATGAACTCAGAAGACTGTATAATTTTAAATGATCTTGTTATAGTTTAAATATGGATTAAATTAATTTCTTGTAACAAATGCATGATTTAGTACAATTGCTATAGTAGTGCATTGCAAAGGTATAATAAAGACTGGAGACATAAAAGATCTTTTGAAATGTATATTTTTCTACTAATTATTCTCACAAGTTGGTCAATTAAAAAAATAATAATAGCTTCTTATTTTTCAAAATACCACAAACATAGTTTTCAATATTCATTCTTATAAAACCGTGTGTTCCAAATTTTTCTCTCTCCTTTCTCCCCCCAGCCAATAAATAATACAATATATGCTAAACATGTGCAATTTTTCTAAACATATTGTCAATTTTTAAAAAACCAAATTGAAACCCCAGTTTCTTACTAAGAACTACATAAAAACAAATACTTTAACTTCATCTTTCCATGCATATCATATATCCCTTTTCAATAAAATCCACACTGATGCCACATTATGGTATGAGGGTAAGCCTGGATTCTCAAACAGCAATGAAAATAGTGGGATATTTCATCAGGATACAAAGGCTTTGAATATGGGCTCAGAAATGGGCAGGGTCTAGCCTAACTCATTATAGAGAGAATTAGCATCAGTAGGTTGATCTTTAGGTGATGGTTTTGCTCCAGTGGAAAAAATATTAATGCCAGAATTCAAGGATTTTAGTTTAAATTCCAAACTCTGATGCTTAGTACTTGGATGACCTTGAACAAGCTACTTCACTACTTCCTGTATGACCAGTTTGAGATATGCTGTTCCAAGACTATTTTTGGCCTTACATTGATAATACCCTATAGATAAGGGGTCTTTAGACAAGCCAAGTTCACCCTTCTCAGATTTCAGTTTCTTCATCTATAAAATGAGGGGGTTGTTGGAGATTGCCTGGGGTGGAGGGGGTCCCTTTCAGTTCTGAATCTAAGATTCTCTACTCCTATGGGGTTTTTGGGGGGAGGAAAAGAAGGCACAATGCAGGTCATGAAGCAAAGAAAATACAAAATGTTCTATCCTTCTTTATCCAGATGGAAAGTGAGCAACGCAAAAGGATTCTAAGAATCACAATTTTTCAATGATATTAATTTTGTTATTCTCTAAATGACAACCATAAGTTAAGTTGAATGACATAAAAAATTACAGCTAAATTAAAACATAGCTTATTGGTTCTCAGACAGGCAAATAAAGGAATTGACAGAATTGGTTTTATCATGTTAAGGTAAGAAATATAATTTCATGAACCCTGCCTTATAATATTCATGAAGTACATACATAACAAACAGATAGCAATGAAGATGATTGCTATTTATGCCCCAACAGCTGTTGCTGAGGATGAAGCAGATATTTTATATAAGGAACTTGATAAATTCTTCCAAACAGAATAAACACATATCTTGAGTTTCCCTGATTTCAGTTTAAGACAAGAAAGGGCAACAAAAAATTAGTTTAAAATGTTTTGAGGTTGAGAAACAAAAGATGCCTAAGGCTTGATGGTTCCTCAGAACCTTCATGCCTATAAAAAAGGACAAATATTATCTTCAAGAAGAGTCAGAAGAAACTGATTATTTACATGATAACACCAATTTTGCTAATTCATATTTTTGCCAAGAAAACCCCAGATGAGGTCATGAAGATTCAGACATTACTGAAAACTACAGAACACTTCCACCAACTAGAACATGCCCATTTTTATAGAATCACAGCCTCTTAGAGGTGGAAAGTATTTCCAAGATCATTTAGTTTATCTTCTATGTTTTAATTAATTTGATTTAATTTTTTTAATTTTGATTAATTTTTTATTAATGATTTAATAAATAATTGAATTAGAATTAAAATGAACAATATTTAACAAAAATAAAAATACAATTGAATGTAGATAATTCTTAATATGTGGTTTTTCTAAGTCACTATGCAGCTAGCAGGGATTCTTATGTATAGTTTGTGTTGTGTAGTAATTTTTCACTTGTATCTGACTTTTTTTCTCAGATTTCTTGACAAAGATACTGAAGTGATTTGTCATTTTTTTCTTCAGCTCATTTAACAATCTTCTATGTAGCTGACAATCTCCACTACAACAACTTGAGTGATCTCAGCCTTTACTTGTAAATACTGAAGGGAACATTAATGAGCAGCTCATTGAAAAACCCTAGTCCTTTGGAAAGCTTTTATTATTATTATTATTATTATAACATTCAACTAATACAAAATTTGCAGAACAAATCACATCCCCTTTCTACATGATAGTCCTTCAAATCATTAACAATAGTTATTCTGCAGGCTTTCATGAACTGTATCTGGAGCCTGTTTGTTGATTTTGGGGACTGAGGGTCCAAATTACAACATGAATAGGAAAATGGTAAAACTGCCAAGTTCCAAGTTGGCAAATGTAATAGGCTTCTGCAAGCTATTGCTTTCCTAGTACAAAACACTTTTTAGGCTGTCTAAGCTGCCATTTGTGTGTAATATAAATCACTTACCTTCACTGGCAAAAGTTTACAATGATGCATATGTGAGAAAGCTAATTAAGGCTCTTTATGGCTCAGTCATATCTTTCATTCCAATGATTTTTCAAAGGTAATCAGGGATCAAGGTCATACTTCTCTTTTCTTTTAGAGCAAAGATATCAAACAAATTGTCTCTTGCCAGACTTGTCATGTTGCACCTTCCTTTCTTTCACTCCCCATGCTTTCCAAAGTAACCAGAACCAGATTAAAAGGTAATATTTAATTAATTAAACTTATTTAATTAATAAATTAATGATTAATAATTTAATAAATAATTTAGTTAGAATTAAAATGAACAATAACAAAAATAAAAATATAATTGAATGTAGATAATTCTTAATATGTGGTTTTTCTAAGTCACTATTCAGCTAGCAGGGATTCTTATGTATAGTTTGTGTTGTGGAGTCATTTTTCACTTGTATCTGACTTTTTTTCTTGGATTTCTTGACAAAGATACTGAAGTGGTTTGTCATTTTTTCTTCAGCCCATTTAACAAATGAGGAAACTGAGGAAAGCAGGGTTAAGTGACCAGGATCACACAGCTAGTAAGTATCTGAGATCAGATTTGTACTCAGAAGATGAGTATTCCTGACTTCGAACCCAGCACTCAACCAACTGTGCTATCTAGCCACCCAAACTTGTAATTTATGTTTGGTTGAATCCTCCCTTGGGACAGTTGCATGGAGGCCTTCTTAGTCAAGTTTTATTTCTTCTAACAAATTTTATCAGATGGAATTGAGAAACTGGTCCTATTTCTAAGATAACAAAATTATCACGATAATTTCAAGACACTCTGGATCTAGTTCATGCACTACAAAGTCATTGCCTTTAGTTACTACTTTTTACTATGCCATTTATAACATATGTTGGAAATGATTTCAGCTCCCTGCCCCTTACACTGCAGCTAGAAAAGCATGAAGATCCTTGGCAAACTCCACATTTTCAAATATGATGGTCCAGTGTCTTTAAGCATTAATGTGCTTTAATAGGCAGGTTTTCCAATTTTTAATTTATGGAACATGTCAAAAGCAGGTACTCTTGACACTCTAGCAGTTGTCTAGGAAGAGTGTCTGACATCTGCCACTTCTATAACATTTCTACCACCAAGGGCTCAAATTTCTCCTTTCCTTTTAGGGTAGGGTATGTTCAAAGACTAAAAGCTACTTCCTCTAGAGAATCCATTAAGCATACAGTTGCTATTTCTATCTCAGAATTTGTTCAGAGACTTAGACCTATACTTTTAAGATGTTTGGGAATAGAAGAAACCTACTCTAAAAGTTTTGCCATTTTTTATAGTTTTCTATGTATTCTCTTGATAGTTCAGTTTTTTTTTTTCCTTAACATAATCAAAGGTAGCTGTTTTTACAATTATTTTCTAGTCAACTTCCTCTCTAAGTATCTTTCTAAGGAATTTGTGGATTTCTTCTGCCTTAGAAAACTCACAGACAGCAAAACTTGCATTTTCCTTCCCCCATGTGTTCTTACTCAGCATTTTACATAGGCCCAGAAATGCCAAGATAGAAAACAACATAAGACCTCATTAGTAGTATTTTCATAACAATTCATAACAATTTCATAATTTCATAACAATTCCCCAATTCAATAGTACCTTTTGTGATGACAGAATTGGAAATCAAGAGGATGCTCATCAATTAAGGAATGGATGAACATGGCTTATTAGTGTGGTAGAGGATTACTATGATATAAGAAAAGACAAGGGGGGGGTTTCAGAAAATCTTGATTCAGAAAATGAGACCAATATGAATTGATGCAAAGAGAAGTGAGCAGGACCAGAAGGTCACCGTACACACTAACAGCAAGGTTGTAATATTGATTAATTACAAAAGATTTGGCTACCCTAATCAAGACAATGATTCAAGACAATTCCAAAGGATTCATGATAAAAAAAAAATTTAGTAGTCAACTCTAGAGAGAGAACTAATTAACTGAGTGCAAAATAAAGTATAATTTTCTCACTTTCATTATTTTTCTTTCTTTTTTTAAAAATTGGTTAATATAGAAATATACTTTGCAGGATTTCACATATCTAATTAATATTGTATTGCTTGCCTTCTCAGTGAATAGAGGGAGGAGGTGAGAGGGAGAAAGAATTTGGAACTCAAAAATTTTTTTAAAGGAATGTTATAAATAAATAATAATTTTAACAAGAAAAAACACTAATTTTTTTACATCTCACTATAAAAGACAGATTGGTGAAAGAACACAGCATTAGCACTTGGATAGTAAAGAGACATTGGACACAGAAAGACTAGTTAAGAAACTATGGCAACAATCCAGAAGAGGTAAATATGAAATCATATGACTAATATGAATAAATAATAAAATTATTACAAACTCTTTGAAAATAAATGTTTTATTTACTTAGCTGTATGACTCTGGACAAGTCACTTAAGCCTAATTACCTTGCATACAAAAAAGAAAATAAATGTTTTACATTAAATACACTATATTTCAGAAACTTACCCTGAGTATGGTATCTCCTTTGATCCATGACACTGAAGGTTTGGGATTACCCATTGTAGTGCATGGCAAGACTGCCTTTAACCCCTCTATTATTTTTACATTGATAGGAGGACGTGTTATTTTAGGCTCTAAAAGAAAAAAAAAAAAAACAAAAAACAGAACCAGAGCTGAACATTTTATAATGTTAAACAGAATAAGTATTTATAATACATTGAATTTAAGGTTAATTTACATTTATAGTCCAGGTGAAATAATTTAAAAGGTCTAAATGTTTTTATCAATGATCATGGAATCACAAATACTTTCACAAGGCATTCTGAATAACTCTTGAAGTAGTAAATTTCTAAAAGTAAAATTTTAATTTAATCAACAGAAATTAGTGTTATTAGAGAAGTAAATTATTTTAAAATGCTATTAAGTATTCCTTGGACTATGAATAACTGAAGAAAAAAATTAATTTCAAATTGGTGAGTAGACATTACAATTTTTTTTTTAACTTTGTCAAAGGACTCATTGAGGAAATCAGCTTACTTATATATTTTATTTTTGACTAAATGATCCTTTAAAATGTTGATGATAAATAAATTTAAATTGCTTATATATAATAAGCATACAATTTTAACAATATATTTCAGTAAATATCACAATAAAATTTTTAGTCATTCTCTATGAGCTTCCCTTTTTGGGGAGGTTTTTATTTAATTTTTTGTTGTTATTTGTTAACTTATTCTCATAAATTTTTCTTTTTTCATAGCCAAACATTTCTTTTTTCTTTTTCATGCTTCTTGTACATAATAGCTTTTACAAAATTCATTTAAATAAGTAAAATTTGATACGACTATTTTCCAGTTATTGAGTATTTGGATTACTTTAGGGTTGTTAATTATGCATTATAATGTTGTAAAAATCTATAAATTATATCTCTCTCCTCCCATCTCTATTAAATCCTATGATATTTTTCAGTATACATTTCAAGAAATAAAATTATTGGATCAAAGATAATTTTTGTAACCTTTACAGAGTAAAGAACTCTATATTACTACCTTATTCAACAAAATTCTGAGTTTGCAATCTCATCAGCAATAAGAGTGTTTTCCTATAAGCACGCAAGCATTAAATTTCATTGTTTTTCGATCTCTGCCCTGATGTATGAGAAATTATTCATTTTGAAACACACAATCTAGAAACAATTTGTTTCAGGATATATTTACAGTGTAACATATGTACTCACACAGAGCTAAATAATAACACAAAGTATAGAGTGGAATTTTTCAAATTGCAATGAAGCTAATTTACTGAAAAAAACCTGATATGACTTTATGAGGAGATAAGCTAGACTATGAGCTCCTTGAGAGTAAGGATATTTTTCTCTTCTCTATCCTAAATATTTAACACAGTTTTTGGCACTGAATAGACACTTAATAAATGCTAATTAACTAGCTAATAAGACTTTTTGACAACAGTTTGTACTTTCCAAAGTATTTTCACATATGTTATCATGGAAAGAAGTATATGGTACCTGTATTTCATATACATATAGAATCAGAAACTTGGAGCTAGAACACATCTTAGAGGCAGCATGGTCTAGCGCAAAGAAAACTAGACTTGAAGTCAGGAGATAGGTTTGAATTACATTATATAAAGTTATTAGTGGGGCAGTGAGATAGATGTGTAGACAGAGAACTCAGGCTAGAATCAGAAGGAACTAAGGTCAAATCTGACCCTCAAAACTTACTAACTTTGTGACCTTCGTCCTGTTTGCCTCAGTTTCTTCACTTGTGAATGAGCTGGAGAAAGAAATGTCAAACCACTACAATATCTTTGCCAAGAAAACTCCAAATGGAGTGATGAAGAGTCATATACAGCTGCCTACCACCAATAAAATGTTATCAGCTGTGTGGCTATGGGATAATTAAACTTAATCTGTCAAGCATAGATAATATTTACAGATATAACTTCCACTTTGTGACTTTTCCCATCACAATTCTGATATTTCACAAGTCAGCATGAAAAATTAAATAGAATTTTGGGGGAGTTTAGTGAAAACTGCAGATAACACACAAAGACCAACAAACAACTCTAAAAAGATTAAAAATTCAGAAATGCATAAAATATATGTGTAGTATTATATAATATCAACATGTTTTATCTTTTAATACCACAAAAAATTCTCTGGATGAAAAGGAGGGCTAAAGCATTTTATATGGATTTTCCATATCATGGGGATACCATGCCCCTAACCTCCTCTTTGTGGAAGGGATAACTGTAAATGAATTAAATCACAAGACTGACATCAAGAAAGCATTTCGAAAGCCTTAAAAAAAAAAATTATTGGATCCAGTGATTCAAGGTAATTCCAATAGAATTGGGATGAATAGTGCCATCCATATGCAGAGAACTAAGAAGACTAAAAGTGATTCTAAGTATACTATTTTCACCTTTGTTTGTTTTTCTTTCTCATGTTTTTTCCCTCTGATTTTTTTCTTGTATAACATGACAAATATGGAAATATATCTGGAAGAATTGCACATATTTAACATATATAGAGTGTATCTGTCTTGGAGGGGGAGTTAAGGGAGTGAGGGTGAAAAACTTGGAACGCAAAGTCTTACAAAATGAATGTTAAAAACTATCATTATATGTATTTGGAAAAATGAAATAACATTGAAAATTTTAAAAAACACTATTGTAAATATGTTTTTCACAGAGGGGCTTTCTTTATATGGAAGTTTCCTATATCTAAGAAATCACAGATAAAGTCACTGTTACTATACCTATTATTCTTAAAGGTTATATGGTCCAATGCCTTCCTTTTAAAATTATTTTAATATGATGAACAATCTGAAGCTTGGTAAAATAGACCAACTTGTTCAAATTACAATTAAAAATTAATGAGACACAGAGCTGGAACCTTTGACTCCAAATCTATTACTGTCCATCACAACTGAGATCCAGAGAGAAGTGATTTGCCTTAAGTCACACTAATATTAGAAGAACTAGGATGAGAAGCCAGATCTTCTGATGCTGAAGCTAGAGCACTCTCTAGGAGCTCATTTTCTCCATTAGAATATTCTCCTGAGATTGAGTAGGTAATATACCCAAGTTTATAGCTGCTCAAGCCAAAACTCAGCAAAGTTAAAGAATTTGTTCATTAGGTATTAACAGCATCTCTACTCCAATCAAGTTCTTCTGATATTATATACAGTTTTTTCAAGTATATTATAATTAGAATAAAATTTCATGTAGGAATATGATTTTTAGTTCTTGGATTCAGTTCATGCTTTTGTTTGAATGGGAGCAAGGAGAAAAGCATTTATCAGGGGTCCTCAGACTTTTTAAATAGGGGGCCAGTTCACTGTCCCTCAGACTGTTGGAGGGCCAGACTATAGTAAAAACAAAAATTTTGTTTTGTGGACCTTTAAATAAAGAAACTTCATAGCCCTGGGTGAGGGGGATAAACATCCTCAGCTGCCAAATATGACCTGCGGCCGTAGTTTGAGGATCCCTGGCATTTATTAAATACAAATTGGGGAAAGAAGGTGGTACAATGGATAAAGCACTTGGCATGGATTCAGGAAAACCTAAGTTTAAATCTGGCTTCAACCACTTACTATTTGGCTCTCAACAAGTAACTTAACCTTGTTTACCTCAGTTGCCTCATTTGTAAAATGAGTTATAAAAAGAAATGACAAACTACTCCACAAAGTAACTGGAAAGGGGATTAGAAATCACCTAGTAAAAACCCTAGTTAAAGTGTGAATCACACCTATTTTATCTACTTCTAGCTGTCACTGTAAGATATCTTTATGAAAATGTTTCATAATAGGTCAATTTTCTATTAAAAATACTCTGAAATCTAAATCACTGGGGAGACCTAAATTGGCAGTGTTTTTTTTTTTTTTTTTAATGGAATAGTTCTGGGAAAACTGGGATACTGATACATTGCTGGTGGAATTGTGAATACATCCAACCATTCTGGAGAGTGATTTGGAACTATGGTCAAAAAATTATCAAACAGTGCATACCCTTTGATCCAGCAGTGTTACTACTGGGCTTATATCCCAGAGATCTTAAAGAAGGGAAAAGAACATGTTTATGCCAAAATGTTTGTGGCAGCCCTCTTTGTAGTGGCTAGAAATTGGAAACTGAGTGGATGCCCATCAATTGGAGAATGGCTGAATAAATTGTGGTATATGAATGTTATGGAATATTATTGTTCTGTAAGAAATAACCAACAGAATGATTTCAGAAAGGCCTGGAGAAACTTATATGAACTGATGCTGAGTGAAATGAGCCGGACCAGGAGATCATTATATATATACTTCAATAATAATACTATATGATGATCAATTCTGATGGACATGGCTCTCTTCAACAATGAGATGAACTAAACCAGTTCCATTTGTTCAATAATGAATAGAACCAGCTACACCCAGCAAAGGAACTCTGGGAATTAACTGTGAACCACTACATAGTATTTCCAATCCCTCTGTTTTTGTCTGCTTGCATTTTTTATTTTCTTCACATGTTAATTGTACATTATTTCAAAGTCCAATTCTTCTTGTGCAGCAAAATAACTGTATAGATATGTATACATATATTGTATTTAACATATACTTTAATATATTTAACATGTATTGGTCTACCTGTCATCTGGGGGAGAGGGTGGGAGGAAGAAGGGGAAAAATTGGAACAAAAGGTTTTGCAATTGTCAATGCTAAAAAATTACCCATGCATATATCTTGTAAATAAAAAGCTATAATAAAAAAAAATAAAATAGAATAGTTCACAATATAATAGACCTTTTAAAAAAATTAAAGAAGGTTATGACTATTTTGATCTAAAGGCCTTCCTATTAATCACTTCATGGTACTTACTCATTTTTACTTGCAAGGCCCCACAACTCTCAGCAGCAACTCCTACTCCATTATTAGCAGTACAGCAGTATATACCATCATCACTGTCTTCCACACTCAGAATAGTTAGAAGCTGTCCATTCTCTCTAATGCTATATCGAGTATCAAATAGTCTGAAAAACAGGCAGGTTGGATAAAGAAAACTGCATATTCTCTCAAATTCAATTCAATTCAACCAAGTTATGAAGTATCTAGTATAATAATAATAGAAATTAGTAATAATAATGATGGCCAACATTCATATAACACTTATTATGTGCCAGGCACTATGCTAAGTGATTTATAATTACTATCTTATTTGATCCTCACAACAAGTTTGAGATTGAGAGTATTATCCCAATTTTGTAGATTAGGATATATACATATATATATATATAATATATAATCTTTTTCTAGTAAATTTATTTATTTTTAATACACATTATTTTATGAATAATGTTGAGAGAGAAAAATCAGAGCAAAAGGGAAAAACCATAGGTGAGATTAAAAAAAAAAACAGAAAAAAGAAGTGAACATAGCATGTGTTGATTTACATTCAGTTTCCTTAGTTATTTTTCTCGATAAAGATGGCATTTTCTGTGCAATGTCTACTGGGATTGCTTTGAGTCACTGAACCACTGAGAAGAACCAAAACTTTTATCACATATTCTTGTGTGACCATCACACATTCTTGCTGTTATTGTAAACAATGTATTCCTGGTTTTGCTTGTTTCGCTCAGCATTAGTTCATGCAAATCTTTCCAGGCCTTTCTAAAATCAGCTTGGTTCATCATTTTTATAGAATGATAACATCCCATTATTTCCATAAACCACAACTTGTTCAGCCATTCCCCAATTGAGGGGCCTCTATCATTTTCTAGTTCTTTGCTACCATAAAAGGAGCTGCTACAAACATTTTTGCACATGTGGGTCCTTTTCCCTTCTTTAAGATTTCCTTGGGGGGCAAAGCCAACATGGTGGAGAGGACACATGCTTCATTCTGAGCTCCCTTCTACCCTTACTTACTAATTACCTAATTCAGCCTCAGAAATAGTGCTTGACTGGTAAAATCCATGAATATTGGGAGTACAATAAATTACCAGCCAAAGATAACTTGAAAGGTCACCAGAAAAGGTCTGTATTGATCAAGCAGGAGGAGGCCATTGCAGGCAGGGAGGCAGAACACAGAGGATAGCCTACGTTGAGTGGATTGGGGGCGAGGTGTGGTCTCCGCAGGTGGAGAATTTGCAGGGAGGACTCTACCACAGGTTGGCTGCTCTGCTTTGGTTGCAAAGCAATAGATCAGCAGAGAAGTTACACAAAAGCCAAAGGTAGAGTGTACTCCAAAATGCCAGAATTTAACAAGACTTGGCCACACCCACCCAGCACCAAGAGTGACTTAGCACAATCACAGTGCAGCCACACAGCCACAGTCCACAGCGAGGGGATCTGCCCAGGACAGTGACACTTCCATTGCTCAGCCACTCCTCCCAGAGCAGCTGCTGTTCTGCACAGGAGGTTCTGCCCAGGGGAGTAGCACTTCCACTGCAGGGTTCTTCCCTGAGTAGTAACACTTTCACAGCAGCACAGCTGCTCTTCATAGCCTGTTCACAGGACAGTTACTCTCCATATATCCTTATTCTGTAGAAGAAGCTGAGAACCTCCTTGCCCTGAAGGCAGATCCTAATGGATATTTTTAAAATGAGTAAAAAAGCCAAACGAGTTCTAACTATAAATAGCTTCTACACAGAAAGAGAGCAGATTTCCATTCCTGAGGAGACTAATAGCAGACAATCTCCAGACAAAACCCTAAAGGGATATATAATCTGGTCCCCATCACACAAAACTCTCCTAGAAGAAATTAGAAAAGATCTTAAAAGAGAGCTAGAAGAAAAATGGAGAAAGGAAAGAGAAGCTCTGCAAGAGAGTATGGAAAAGGCATATAACTCATTAAAAGAAAGATTTGATAAAGTAGAAAAAGAAAACAACTTCCTGAAATGTGAAATGGAAAAGCTAAAGAACTCTCAGCGAAACAGAATTAGTGAACTGGAAAGGATAAAGAACTCCCCAGAAAGTAGGATTTGTGAATTGGAAAAGATAAAGAACTCCCAGGAAAGTAGGATTTGTGAATTGGAAAAAGAAAATAACTCATTAAAAAAATAGTGAAATGGAAAAAAATTTCATAGACCAAAATAACTCATTTAAAAACTCAATTGGACATATATGAAAAGAAGTAAAAAAAGTTAATGAAGAAAATAACTCAATAAAAATCAGAACTGAACAAATAGAAATGAATGATTTATTGAGACATCAAGAATCTATCAAGCAAAACCATAAAAAAAAGAAAACCAAACTATTAAATATCTACTTGGGAAAACAATAGATCTGGAAAATAGATCTAGAAGAGATAATTTGAGGATTATTGGACTTCCTGAAAATTATGATGAAAAAAGAGCTAGACACTATTTTATAGGAAACCATCAGAGAGAACTGCACAGATGTAATAGAATCAGAAAGTAAAACAGGCATTGAAAGAATTCATCAAACACCTTCTGAAAGAGACACTGAATATTGTGGCTAAATTTCAGAACTATCAGACTAAGGAAAAAATATTACAAGCAGCGAGAAAAAAACATTTCAAACACCAAGGAGCCACAATAAGGATTACTCGGGATCTAGCAGCTTCTACATTAAAGGATTGAAGGGCCTGGAATATGATATTCTGTAAGGCAAAAGAACTTGGAATGAAGCCAAGAATAAACTATCAGTGAAGCTGAGCATTTTCTTCCAGGGAAGAAGATGGACAGTCAATGAAACAAGTGAATTCCATTTATTCCTAATGAAAAAAACAGAGTTAAACAAAAAAATTTGACCTCCAAATATAGGACTCAAGAGAAGCATAAAAGATAAAAAGAACTCTTGAGAACTGTATTTCTGTTATGGGCATACTTAAAGAGTGTGTGTATAATTTGGTTTTACTGTTATAATACAAAAAAAAAAAAAAGGAAGTAGGCATGAAAAGGGGATAGTATCAGAAAAAGGGAAAAGGGGAGATAAAAAGAGGGAAATTACATCCCACAAAGAGGCAAAGGAAACCTATTATATTTGAGGGAATTAAGGAAGGGGGAGGAACATTGTGTGAATATTACTCTCATCAGATTTGGCTCAAAGAGAAATTAATAGACATATTTGATTTACAGAGAAGCTTCTCTCACCTCATTAAAAAGTGGTACAGGAAAGGGGAAAAGGAAAAGAGCAGGCTAAATAGAAGGGAATACAGAAAAACAAGGGAAAGGTAGAAGAAAGAGTGAGGGACTCAAAGGGGGTGGGGATTCTAAAGAGGGAGAGCTGCGTGAGGCAAGTGGTGTCCATAAATTTAATACTGGGGAGGGAGGTAAGGGGGGAGAGGAAAAGAAAAGTATAATCTGGGGATAATAAGATGGCAGAAAATACAGAATTAGTAGTTTTAACCATAAATGTGAATGGGATGAACTCTCCCATAAAGTGGAGGTGAATAGCAGACTGGATCAAAAACCAGAATCCTACAATATGTTGTTTGCAGGAAGCACATTTAAAACATGGTGATACATACAGAGTAAAGGTAAAAGGATGGAGCAGAATCTATTATGCTTCAGGTGAAGTAAAAAAAAAAAAAAAAAGGAGAGATAGCCATCTTTATCTCAGATCAAGCAAAAGCAAAAATTGATCTAATTAAAAGAGATAAGGAAGGAAATTGTATCTTGCTAAAGGGTAGCATAGACAATGAAGTAATATCAATACTAAACATATATACACCAAGTGGTATAACATCTAACTTCTGAAAGGCAAAATTAAAAGAGTTGCAAGAAAAAATAGACAGCAAAACTATAATAGTGGGAGATCTTAACCTTGCACTCTCAGAATTAGATAAATCAAATCACAAAACAAATAAAAAAAAGACGTTAAAGAGGTAAATAGAATATTAGAAAAGTTATGTATGATAGATCTTTGGAGAAAACTGAATAGAGACAGAAAGGAGTATACTTTCTTCTCAGCAGTTCATGGAACCTATACAAAAATTGACGATATATTAGGACATAAAGACCTCAAAATTAAATGCAGAAAGGCAGAAATAGTAAATGTGTTCTTTTCAGATCATTATGCAAAAAAAATTACATTCAACAAAAAGCTAGGGATAAATAAACCAAAAAGTAATTGGAAACTAAATAACCCCATCCTAAAGAATGAATGGGTGAAACAGCAAATCATAGACATAATTAATAATTTCATCCAAGAGAATGACAACAATGAGACAACATAATCAAATATGTGGGATGCAGCCAAAGTGGAAAAAAGGGGAAATTTTATATCTCTAGAGGCTTACTTGCAAAATAAAGAGATCAGTGATTTGGACTTGCAACTTAAAAGCTAGAAAAAGCAAATTAAAAACCTTCAATCAAATACTAAACTTGAAATTCTAAAATTAAAAGGAGAAATTAATAAAATTGAAAGTAAAAAAAAAACTATTGAATTAATAAATAAAACTAAGAGTTGCTTTTATGAAAAAACCAACAAAATAGATAAACCTTTGTAAATTTGATTAGAAAAAGTTAAGAGGAAAATCAAATTGTTAATCTTAAAAATGAAAAGGAAGAACTTCCTACCAATGAAGAAGAAATTAGAGCAATAATTAGGAGTTACTTTGTCCAACTTTATGCCAATAAATTTGATAACCTAAGTGAAATGGATGACTACCTTCAAAAATATAGTCTGCCCAGATTAATAGAGGAGGAAGCAAATTGCTTAAATAGTCCCATTTCAGAAAAAGAAATAGAACAAGCTATTAATCAACTCCCTAAGAAAAAAATCTCCAGGACCAGATAGATTTACATGTGAATTCTACCAAACATTTAAAGAACAATTAACTCCAATATTATATAAACTATTTGAAAAAATAGGGAATAAAGGATTCCTACCAAATTCCTTCTGACACAGAAATGGTAATGATACCTAAACCAGGTAGGTTGAAAACAGAGAAAGAAAATTATAGACCAATCTCCCTAATGAATATTGATGCAAAAATCTTAAATAAAATATTAGCAAAAAGACTACAGAAAATTATCTCCAGGATAATACACCATGACCAGGTAGGATTTATACCAGGAATGCAGGGCTGGTTCAATATTAGGAAAACTATTAGCATAATTGACTATATCAATAACCAAATTAACAAAAACCATATGATCATCTCAAAAGATGCAGAAAAAGCATTTGATAAAATCCAACATCCATTCCTATTTTTAATAGGAGTTTGTACTCTTGAGAGTATAGGAATAAATGGGCTTTTCCTTAAAATAGTAGCATCTATTTAAAACTATCAGAAGGGGAATAAACTGGAACCATTCCCAATAAGATCAGGAGTGAAACAAGGTTGCCTACTATTACCATTACTGTTCAATATTGTATTAGAAATGCTAGCTTCAGCAATAAGAGTTGAGAAAGAAATGAAAGCAATTAGAGTAAGTAATGAGGAAACCAAATTATTACTCTTTGCAGATGATATGGGGTATACTTAGAGAATCCAAGAGATTCTACTAAAAAGCTATTAGAAATAATCCACACCTTTAGCAAAGTTGCAGGATAGAAAATAAACCCACATAAATCATTAACATTCTTATATATCACTAACAAAATCTGACAGATATACAAAAAGAAATTCCATTTAAAGTAACTGCAGATAGTATAAAATATTTGGGAATCTATCTGCCAAAGGAAAGTCAGGAACTATATGAACAAAACTACAAAACACTTTCCACAAAAATAATGTCAGCTCTAACCAACTGGAAAAAATAGTAAGTGTTCTTAGATAGGTTGAGTGAATATAATAAAGATGATAATACTACCTAAGCTAATGTATTTATTTAGTGCTATACCAATCAGATTCCCAAAAAACTATTTTAATGACCTAGAAAAAATAACAACAAAATTCATATGGAAGAACAAAAGGTTAAGACTTTCAAGGGAACTAATGAAAAAAAAATCAAATGGAGGTGGCCTAGCTGTACCAGATCTAAAACTATATTATAAAGCAGCAATCACCAAAACCATTTGGTATTGGCTAATAAATAGACTAGTTGATCAGTGGAATAGGTTACAGAGGACAAAATAGTCAATAACTTTAATAATCTAGTGTTTGACAAACCCGAAGATCCCAACTTTTGGGATAAGAATTCACTGTTTGACAAAAACTCCGGGGAAATTGGAAATCAGTATGGCAGAAACTAGGCATTGACCCACACTTAACATCATACACCAAAATAAGGTCAAAATCAGTTCATGATCTAGGCATAAAAAATGAGATTATAAATAAATTGGAAGAACATAGGATAGTTTACCTCTCAGAACTGTGGAGGAGGAAGGAATTTGTGACCAAAGAAGAACTAGAGATCCTTATTGATCACAAAATAGAAAACTTTGATTATATCAAATTAAAAAGCTTCTGTGCAAACAAAACTAATGCAGACAAGATCAGAAGGGAAGCAATGAGTTGGGAAAACATTTTTAGAGTCAAAGGTTCTGATAAAGGCCTCATTTCCAAAATATTCCAAAATAGGGAATTGACTCTATAAGAAATCAAGCCATTCTCCAATTAATAAAATGGTCAAAGGAACAGACAATTCTCAGATGAAGAAATTGAAACTATTTCTAGCCATATGTAAAGATGCTCCCAGTCATTATTAATCAGAGAAATGCAAATTAAGACAATTCTGAGATACCACTACACACCTGTCAGATTGGCTAGGATACAGGAAAAGATAATGCGGAATGTTGGAGGGGATGTGGGAAAAGTGGGACACTGATGCATTGTTGGTGGAGTTGTGAATGAATCCAACCATTCTGGAGAGCAATTTGGAACTAAGCTCAAAAAGTTATCAAACTGTACATACCCTTTGATCCAGCAGTGTTACTACTGGGCTTATAACCCAAAGAGATCTTAAAGAAGGGAAAGGCCCTGCATGTGCAAAAATGTTTGTGGCAGCCCTTTTTGTAGTGACTAGGAACTGGAAATTGAATGGATGCCCATCAATTGGAGAATGGCTGAATAAGTTGTGGTATATGAATGTTATAGAATATTATTGTTCTGTAAGAATTGACCAGCAGGATGATTTCAGAAAGGCCTGGAAAGGCTTTCATGAACTGATGCTGAATGAAATGAGCCGGACCAGGAGGTCATCATATACTTCAACAACAATACTATATGATGATCAGTTCTGATGGACATGGCTCTCTCCATCAATGAGATGAACCAAATCAATTCCATTTGTTCAATAATGAAGAGAACCAGCTACACCCAGTGAAAGAACTATGGGAAATGAGTATGGACCACAACATAGCATTTCCAATCCCTCTGTTTTTGTCTGCTTGCATTTTTTATTTTCTTCTCAGGTTATTTTTACCTTATGTCTAAGTCTGTTTTTTCTTGTGCAGCAAAATAACTATGGATATGTAAACATATATTGTATTTAACATATACTTTAACATGTTTAACATGTATGGGTCTACCTGCCATCTTGGGGAGAGGGTAGGAGGAAGGAGGGGAAAAATTGGAACAGAAGATTTTGCAAAGGTCAATCCTGAAAAATTACTGATGCATATATCTTGTGAATAAAAAACTATAAAAAAAAAAAGATTTCCTTGGGATACACCCCCAGTAATGGTACTGCTGAGTCAAGGGGTTATGCAGTTTCAGAGCCTATAATACATAATATAGTAAGGATATAAATCCTTAATGGCGAGAGCTGCTTAAACAGAATAAGCTGCCTTAGTGGATAGTTATTTCATAATCACTGGAGAGAAAAGAAGCTGGATGACCATATTCTATCAGGTATGTTATATGGGATTGAAGGAACTGAATTCAAATGACCTCTGAGGGTTCTTGCAGCTCTGAAATTCTAAGACTCTAAATAGAATTTAGTACTTAGAATGAACCAAGTGTAGAAGAAGCCCAAAAGACTTATGATAAAAGTTCACTAAAATCATAATGGATTCACCAAAACAAAGTCACGAACTATATGAACACAATGATATACACTTTCCAGACAAATAAAGTAAAATCTAAACAATTGGAAGAATATCAAGTGTTCATGAGTAAATAAAGCTAATATAATAAAAATGACAATTCTAGCTAAATTAATATACTTATTCAGTACTATATCAATCAAACTGCCAAGAAATTATTTTACACAGTGAGAAAAAAAAAGTTCACGTGGAAGAACAAAAGGTCAAGAATTTCTGGGGAATTAATGAAAGAATGCAAATGATGGTATACAGATCTAAAACTATTATAAAGCAGTGGTCATTAAAACCATTTGGTTGGCTAAAAAATAGAGTAGTCAATCAGTGAATAGGTTAGGTTCAAAAGATACAATAGTCAATGACTATTGTAATATAGTATTTGATAAATCCAAAGACTCCAGGTTCTGGGATAAAGGAAGGGGGTGGAAGAAAGAGTGGGAGAAAAAATTTGGAACACAAGGTTTTGCAAGGGTGAATGTTGAAACTATGCACGTTTCAAAAATAAAGAAAAGCTTTTTTTTTTTTTTTTTTTTTTTTAAGGAAGAATCATTTGCCTGTTTTAAAAGAAATTTCACTGAGAAAACTGTCATCTAGGAATCCATCTTCCAATTGCCAGTATTGCCTATAGCAGATTTTTAGCTAAAAGGTCTATGACCTTTTACTTCCAAAAGGTCTTTAGTGTTTCAACCAATAAAAATAAAAGCAAAGCAAAGCAGAACAAACAAACAAAAAAGATAAAACCTTGTTTTTACAGATAGATTGAACTGTACCCTAATCCACAGAGGTCAATATGAACATATCCACACTTTCAATTAATTTGGAGGTTGAGAGATCATGATGACCACATACCAGGGAAGAAGAGATCATGACTAATCATGTGCTAATGATCCTGATGTAAGAGCGAAAATTAAAGAAGATATATAAAGTATAGTCACTTCTTTATTTTCCAGGAGCTCACAGCAGAAAAAAAAAGTTATCTGTGCACTTAAATGAAAGTTATCATGAATTAAATTAAATTAAATTAAAGTTATCAGCATTAATTTAAAAAGTAATAATAGTTATAATTATTAATTTGTAACTAATAATTAGTTATGTAACATATATGGTTAAATTATATATAGTTAAAATAATTATAATTGTTAATTATAATAATAGTTTAATAATAATAGAATTTAGAAATATTTGCAATTCTGCAGGAGACATGTATTATGTGATTTAGAAAACAGACTTAGAGATGAAAGGAAACTTCAAAGTTATACAGTCCAACCTCTTCATTTTACAGATACTTGAGGAAACTGAGGTTTGGGAAGGAAATGGCCTCCCAAAGTCACACTTGAACTAAGACCCTCTGATTCCATATCTAAGACTCTTTCTACTGATGCATGTTCCTACCCTACTCTCTCTTCTTTTAACTGTTTTGTTGATTTAGGGAAAGAGCTCAAAGAATTATTTAATTGACACCATAAACCTGAAATATTTTAAAATGAAAAAACATTGAATTTAAGTTATAATTTTAAAGATGGATGTTTGTAGCAAAGTTCATTAAATCCATTTTCACCTACACATGAATTGTATTTGTCTCCAAAATTACTGCTGCAATTAGTATAATAAACTCAACCCATTTAGGGAAAAGTTTAAAATTGTGATTGAGATTTTTATGAGAAAATCATAAAATGTTCTCCATTTTCTAAATTCTCCAAATTACCAGATAAATATGAAAAACTATATATATGAATTATTTACTGCAAATTCTTATAACACTTTATTGAATGGGAATGTTTATAGATTATTAATCTATTTGTAAATCCCCAAATTATGGATAAAGAAAAGAAAAGTTATAGAATTATATTCAGATTCTAGATTGCAAGTAATATTTAATTCAGTGATTTTGACTGGATATGATGGTAACAACTGCATTTTCAGGAAAAAAAATTGTTTTCAAAAATGCACACTTAAATTTCTGCATTATTCACATTTTTTCATTTTTTTTTTTGTTTGAACCAGAGCTTCTGAAACTTTTTTCACTCACAGTCCATTTTCTCTAGAGAAATTTTTAGGTGACCCCGGACATATTGGTATATAAAATATGCATATATATATATATATATATTACATATACATATATATATATCAAATATTTACTAATAATAAATTATAATTTCACAACTCCCACATTCAGTTATGTGAACCCATATGGGGTCACAACCAACAGTGTAAGGAGCTTTTGTTTGATCAATAAATGAAACTATAAAACAAAATCTGAATAATATGCTTTATTTTATATGATATTCAAATATCTGTCCTCAACCATACTATTTTTATGTTTGTGTTTATTTCCTTATTATATATGTATGTTCCATATTTGTGTCTAATGGTAGTCATTTATGAAAGAAAAAAAGTTACAAGATCATTTTATTATATATTTAAAAGGAATTACAAGTTGTACATCATAGATTTTCAGTTTTATGTAAGTGCAATCTTTTCCCCCAGTTCTACTATGTTTTGAACATGCTTATTTAAGTTCAGGATAAAATAATAAGAGAAGATTATATATGTGATATAAAAAATTTCCATTTATTTCATAAATTAATAAATATATATACATATATAATATACATTAGGTATCAATGGTTTCACCCATGTTGCTTCTACTACTAATGTAGACTGCAACTATTCCACATAGTACAATTAAGTGAATTGCTATCCCCCTTTCCTGGTGTTAACTGCCAATCTCCTCCCCCTCCAAGAGGATACATCTTTTTGTTTTCTAAACTTAGAGGTACTTGGATGGAAGACACGCAGTAGGCCTATTAATGATTCTGTAATTAGAGCATATTCAATTGCGTAGGAGGATATGCAGGTTTAACTGACACTCCTGGAGTGACTCAATAAGAACTAAGATCCTACGAATCTAGTTCATAATGAATCATGAGAATAAAACTACAGAAGAAGAGACAGTCAGTTAGCTAGAGAAAAATAGCTTTATATATATCTGTAGCTTAGATCTTTGACTTCACTGGTACAAAGAAATTCCATTGAGGAAACTAGCAGGATAGTATGTATGTATGTGTGTGTATATATATATATATATACTCAAAGATGTTTATACTTTGTTTTTATACTAAACTTAACAAATATTTTAAAAATTGACATTTGCATACATATAGTAGAACAGAAAAAAGGATTGTACATGAAACAACAGATTATATTATGTTCAACTTGATTTTTTTAAGAAAAAAATCTAAAACTTCACCCAGTCACTTTCAAAACTATCCTAATAGTCTGTGTTTATTTCTGATTTATTTTTGTCTCTATTTTAAAATATACTTCAACAACCTTTTTTTTTTTTTTTTTTGGCTATCCTACTCCTATTCTCTCTTGTGCTTCCCCATTTTTCCTCCTCCCTTCCCAAAGCCTTTTTATTAATTCATATATTTTCTTTCTAGTTGTAATCAATAAAGTTGAGGAAAATGCTTTGTAAACCTTAAGATCTACAAAATTTTGAAAAGTAATGTGATATAGTAATGAGTCAGCCTTGGAATCAAAAAGACCTGAGTTTGTCGAGCCTCTGAAACATAGTGGCTGTGTCTTAGCTGGGCTAATTACCAGACTTCTCAGACAACACTGAAACTATAAGTTCCAGGGAAGGTATTAACTTGAAATGATACTTTTTCTACTTTATGTTTGAGAGACTCAGTAACTGTGTGATTCTGGGCAAATCACTTAATCACTTTTTGCCTCAGCTTCGTAAACTATTAACAAGAGCATCTCTCTCTCTCTCTCTCTCTCTCTTAGAACTGTTGGGAGAATCAAATGAGTTTGTATTTGTAAAACACTCTTCTATAGCCCCACGTGGTTTACAAAGTACTTTCCTTATTATAATCCTGTTGGGTTGAAATTGTATTATTATATGAAATAGGAAACAAAAAATATTATTATTATTGCACTATGAAGTTCTATAACTATTGCACTATGAAGCATTACAAACTTATAAGGATATGTGATTAAGAAATGTAAATGTGGGGAGAGGCTAACAAGTAATAGTTATAGCAACATACTGGGTACTCTATCCTCAGACAAATAGCCAAATTATATTGTACACCATTTAAAATATACATAAATGTTATTTTAGATTTTAAAAATTCCCTTATTTCCATCATTATTCTACATTGGCTAGATAGGTAGACAGGACAATATTAGAGAATATACATGTGTATACATATTTGTATGTATAAATATATATATAACTTGTTGCATGTTTTATATTATAGTATAAATAAATAACTATATATTATATATATTTATTTGTATATATTTATTAAAATGTTATTGCATAATTGTCCTATAGCATTATTTTCCTGGATAAAATGTATTTTGTTCTCAACTACTTCCCATTATAAATACAAAATTCTAACATGTTTCTTAAAGATTTCTTTGGGGGAAGAGAAAAGTGCTGAGGGTTTTTGGTGTTTAGAAAAGGGTAAAGTTTTCTCTTTTATATTAATGCTGACATTCTATCATCAACCACAAAATGGCAAAGAATGTATTGTTAGAGGAGAAGACAGGCTGTTTGCAGATTTATTCAAGCTTATGCAATTCCTGCTGGTTTACTCGATAGTTTTCATGACCAAATACAAAGGATTTGAATATTTTGCAGATGTCTTTGTGGTATGAGGTTTTCTCCTCATTCATCAAACAATTCACACAAGTTTGGAAATTTACAATCATTTGCATCATTGCTGCCATATTAGTAAAAATTGCTTTGGAATTGTGGCAAACACAGAATTATAGTACCCAAAGTAGGCTTTTCTATTGCTTTTCTTCCCCTTTTACTGATACCTTGTCAGATGTCAAACCCACAAAACAAGCTTGCTATTTCTCATTGGCTTTGAAATATTTGACTTGAAATGAGTTGTCTCAATTCATTGGTAAAGATTTTAAGGATAGGCTTCTAAAACCGAGACATAGACTTTTTAAGTGTATAGTCTCCTTAAGTATGATTAGAAATAAAGGAGTTCTGGTAGTCCTTGTATAAATGAGTGAAACATTTCATTTTCCACATTTCTCAATTTTCATAGTACTGTTTATAGAGCCACAATTTTTTTCAAAGGGTATGTACTCCCTATGTAAAATATGGATCTCAATTCCATGACACTTTCATTCTTGGCAATTCTTTTATTCCTTTACAATAATAGTAATTAATACTTGTAAAGCATGTAGTATTTTACAATCTGAAAAATACTTAACAAATAATATCTCAAAAGCCTCATTTCTAAAATATATAGAGAATTGACTCAATTTTACAAGAATACAAGTCATTGTCCAATCAATAAATGGTCAAAGGATATGAGCAGACAATTTTCAAATGAAGAAATTAAAACTATTTCTAGTCATATGATAAAATCCTCTAAATCACTATTGATCAGAGAAATGCAAATTAAGACAACTCTGAGGTACCACTATACATCTCTCAGATTGGATAAGATGACAGGAAAAGATAATGATGAATACTGGAGGGATGTGGGAAAAGTGGGGCACTAATACATTGTTGGTGGAGTTATGAACTGATCCAGCCATTCTGGAGAACAATTTGGAACAATGTCCAAAGGAACTATGCCCTTTGATTCAGCAGTGTCTCTATTGGGCTTGTATTCCAAAGAAATCATAAAAAAGGGGACCTACATATGCAGAGATGTTTGTAGCTGCCCTTTTTGTAGTGACAAAGAACTGGAAATTGAGTGGATAATCATCAGTTGGAAAATAGTGTGTGTGTGTGTATGTATATATATATATATATGTATGTATATATATACATATATATGTATGTATATATATATACATATATATATACACACTGTGGAATATATAATATTCCGTAACATACATATGTTACGGAATATTATTGTTCTATAAAAATTGATCAGCAAAATGATTTCAGAAAGGCCTGGGGAGACTTACATGGACTGATGCTAATTGAAGTGAGTAGAACATTGTATATAACAACAGCAAGATTATATGATGATCAATTCCTGATGGATGTGGCTCTTTTTAATAGTGAGATGATTCCTGCCAGTTCCAATGGTTTTGTGATAGAGAGAGCCATCCGCATCCAGAGAGAGAACTGTGGGGACTGAGTGTGGATCACAACACAGTGTTTTGTTGTTGTTTGTTTGCATTTTGTTTTCTTTCTCATTTTTTTCTTTTTTGATCTGATTTTTCTTGTGCAGCATGATGATTCTGAAAATATGTATACAAGAATTGTACATGTTTAACATATATTGGATTGCTTGCTGTTTTGGGGGGTTTGGGAGAAAAGAGGGAAAAAATTACCTATAATACATGTGTCTTGAAAATAAAAAGCTTTAGTTAAAAAAAAAAAATAATAATATCTGTTTGACTCTCACAATAATCCTGGAATTAAGGGCTCTCACTATCTCTTGTGTTATCCTCCTTTTTTATTATTACATAAATTTCCATATTACAGGAAAGAAAACTGTGTTACATAGAGATTAAGCGACTTGCCCACGGTCACACTGCTGGTGAATATCTAAGGCCATTTTCTACTCTTATCCTATACACCCCCCCTGACATTTAATACTGTAGAAATAATTATTTATTAAGCATTTATTATGTACCAGGTACACTTGGCTAAGCATTTTATAATTATCTTATTTGAGATCTCATCTCCATTTTTTTTAAGTTGAGGAAACTAAGATATAAAGAGATGTTAAATGACTTGTCCAGATTAGTTAGTAAGTATCTGAGGAAAGATTTAAACTCAGGTCTTCCTGAGTAGGGACTCATCATTTTAACCTAGTTGCCTCTAGAAGAAAAAAAGGATAGAAAGTCCATTGCTTGGGCATTTTTTTCTCTCTAATGCTAAACCCTCAAGTTTCTTCTATCTCTGATCTTTTGCTGCCTTCTCCATTAAATATATGTATTCTCTAAGATTTGTGTGTGGCCCTCTTCTTTCCTTCCTCTCAACTCTTACATGGTCTCATTGACTCTCAAAAATTGATTTTTACCTCAGTAGATAACTTCCAAATTATATCTTTATCCTTCACTTCCCACAGCTCTATATTTGTATATACTTACTAGATATCACCACCTGTATGTCTTAATATTACCTCAATTAATCTGTCCCAAATTTAACTGATTATGCAGCCTTATTCCCAAACTTATCACTAAAGCTATCTTTCCTATTTCTGTTGTTAACATTATAGAGCTTCTAGTAGCTGAAGTTGATATCTTTAGTCATCTTGGATTCCTCTCTCCCATACCCAACATTAAATCAGCTAGGAAATCCTATTCCTTCTAGGAATTTGTATGTCTCTTTTATTTATGACCGTCCTTCCTCACCTCTTCTCATATATGTTATTAAATAGCTTTTCTCTTTTCATTTTGTCTCTTTTCCTATCTACCCTGTTAGGGTAGCCACTCTGTTAGGTGCTTGCTGTTTGACTAATCTCAATGCATTTCTATAATTATAGTTCTTCTTTACCAAACAACAAAAAACCAAATGACTTCTCACTTTCTTTTAGATAATGATTTTCTTTTCCTGTCCTACATAGTAAATTTAGGAAGACAGAAGCAGCTTGAATACTTATATCCCAGAGAATATATAAAAAGTATTCAATGGGTTATAAATAATAAATGTAAAAGGCTACTTTAAAGACACAAATATTATGAGTCATTCAGAGGGGAAAAAAAGATTTGATATACCAAGGAAAATAATTATAAAAAAGGAATGTTGGCATCATAGAATTACCAGATTTCAAAGTAAATTATAATATGGATCTTATCAAAACTAATTGGTACTATTTTTAAAAACAAAAGAGAGCTGTTGTTGCCCTACGCTGGCATAGGGGACAACAGCTGGCTTCAGAGTCAGAGTCAAATTCATATTTCATCTCTGAAATATGATGGTTCTATGATGGAAAAATAATCTTTCAGTGTTCTAAGTAACTCTGTAAGATGATTAAATTGCAGATCTAATTAAATTGGTAAACAGATTTTCTCATTCAGTAATTCCTAATACCAATGAAATTACAATGCAATCCCTATTCCTAAAACCAAACCAAAACAAACAAACAAACAAACAAAAAAAACAACCAATCACTAGACTAGACTAGGTACCCGAGAATACAAAATATAATAATCTAGTTTTTATAAGAACACAAATTACTCAGTGAGGAATTATGACAATATTACTTGGAAAATTAGATGGCAGAAAATAACCAGTAACCTACAACCATTTCCTACAATTAACTGCCAATGGATACATGGTCTAAATATTAAAGATCATGTCACATTAAAAAGCTTTTTTTTAGATAATGATAAATGTTGGAAGAGAAAACTGGGACATTAATGCATTGCTAGTGGAGTTGTGAACTGATCCAACCATTCTGGAGAACAATTTGGAACTATGTCCAAAGAGTTATAAAACTATGCATATTTCCAACAATGTCTCTACTAGGTATCCCAAAGAGATCATAAAAGAGGGGAAAGGACCCACATGTGCAAAGATATTTGTAGCAGTCCTTCCTGTAGTGGTAAGGAATTAGAAATTGAGTAGATGTCCATCAGTTGGGGAATTGATGAATAAGTTATGGTATATGGATGTAATGGAATATTATTGTTCTGTAAGAAATGATCAGCAAGCTGATTTTAGAAAAACTTGGAAAGATTTATATGAACTGATACTGAGTGAAGTGAACAGAATCAAGAGAATGTAATACACAGTAATAACAAGATTATATGATGATCAGTTATGATGGACTTGAGTCTTTTCAACAATGAGGTGATTCAAGGCAATTCCAGTAAACTTGGAATGGAAAGGGTCATCTGAATCCAGAGAGAGAACTATGGAAATTGAATGTGGGTGAAAGGATAGTATTTTCACCTTTTTTGTTGATGATGCTGTTTGCTTGCTTTGTTTTTTTTTTCTTTCTAGTTTTTTTTTCTTTTGATCTAATTTTTCTTGTGCAGGAAGATGAATATAAAAATATGTTTAGAAGAAATGCATATGTTTAACCTATATTGAATTGCTTGCTGTCTTGGAGAGGATGAGGGAAAGGGAAAACATTTGGAACACAAAGTTTTGCAAAAGTGAATGTTGAAAACTATCTTTGTATGTATCTGAAAAAATAAAATACTATTTAAAAAATTAAAAAATAAGGTGAGGAAAAAAAACTTCTCTTTTTTTCCAGAACAAAATCAATGCAGGAAAGAGAGGAAACTATTGATTTAGAGAGAGAAATCTTTAAATTTCTTAATAAAAGTTTAAGTAAGAATTAGCTCAATGATTCCAGAAAACAATTTGGAATCCTATGACAAATGTCATTACATAGATATTAATAATCTAACCAAGTGATTTCACTGCCTGGCATTTGACCAAAGAGGAAGGGAAATACCCCATAGATATGAGAACATTAATAAGAAGCCCTTCTGTGACATCAAAATTCTGAAAACAAAGTGGATGCCCATGAAGTAGGAAGTAGCTGAATAAAAAATGATCTATGAATGTAATGTAATGTTATACTGCAAGAAATGGTGAATATCAAGAAATCAAATAAGATAGTAATACAATGATGCATAGTAAAGCAAAGAGACTCAGGATAACAATTATGAAAATGACTAAACCTGAAAATAAACCTAAAAAGACTATTTATCATAATTTTCTTTCTAGTTTAGATATCAGAACTATACTTGTCTCATAGAGGGAATTTAATATTGCACTCTCTATCTCTATTTTTGCAAAGAATTTATGAAGCACAAGGACTTGATCCTGTTTATATCTGATAGGAGTCAGTTTTTTTTTTTTAATAATAGCTTTTTATTTTTCAAAATACATGCAAAGATCATTTTCAACATTCACCTTGGCAAAACGTTGTGTTCCAAATTTTTCTCCCTCCTCCCCTAGACAAGAAGCAATCTAATACAGGTTAAACATGTACAATTTTTATAAACATATTTCCACATTTATCATGCTACACAAGAAAAATCAGATAAGATTTATTTCTAAGTTTACCAAGGCCTACTATCTTTTCTTTGAGAGTTCATTTATAGTTTACACAATTTCTATTTCTTAGATTCTGTCTAGATTCTCTATTTCTTTTTACTGTCCAATCTGGATACTTTTGAATTTATATAAATATTAATATATTTAATTATTTTTTTAAGTTCCTGTCACTTTCAACATTTCCTTCTCATTGATCAGAATAAAGGTCAAAATAGCAGGTCCCTTCATTTATTTTTCTATCTTTTGAAAGATGAAATTATCAGCATAGTGAATCAAGAATGTATTACCTGAGAGCAGCTAGATGGTGCAGTGGATAGAGTACCAGTCCTGAAGTCAAGAGGACCTCAGTTCAAATCTGAATTCAGACACTTAATACTTCCTAGCTATGTGACCCTAGGTAAGTCATTTAACCTCAGCAAAAAAAAAAAAAAAAAAAAAAAAAGAATGTATTAGCTACATTTTTCTTGTACTAGCAAAATACTGTGGGGCACCCACAGATTGAGGAATGCTTGAACAGATTATGATGTATAAATATAATGAGATACTATTATTCCATGGGAAAATATTAAATGGACAGTTTCAGAAAAGCTTTGGAAAACTTTATGAACTTATTTTCAGAGTAAAATGAACAAAATAGAACAGAATATTTTGTATAATAATAAAAAGACTGTGAAGGTAAACAACTTTCAAATACCTAAAATCTCAGATCAATGCAATGACTAACTATGATTCCAGAGGACTGATGAGGAAGTATGCTATTCAGTGTGTGTGTGTGTGTGTGTGTGTGTGTGAGAGAGAGAGAGAGAGAGAGAGAGAGAAAGAGAGAGAGAGAGAGAGAGAGAGAGAGAGAGAGAGACAAAGAGACAGAGACAGAAACAGAGACAGACTTGAGATAGAGAATAAGACTTAGTCTTAGACATTGCTAATATAGAAATTTATTTTGCTTGACTGAATATTTGCTACAAGGGTTTTGTTTTGTTTTGTTTTGTTTTTGCAACAGGACAGAAAGGAGAAAGAAAGAAAGAAATACTTCTTAATTGAAAGAAAAGTTTAAAGACTTTATTTATAGCAATAAAAGACAGCAGAACTAATGAATTTCTTTTATTGCTTATAATGCACTCAGTCTTTATATAACTGATAAGGACATTATCTTTCTGCATAGAGATGCAATGCGGTGTAGACCATCAGATGTGGTCACTGTAATAGCTGGTTTTACTTAAATGGTTTTCTTTATTACCAGAAGGGTTCAATGAAAGAGGGCAAGAGGGTCAAGAGGAAATTACTGGCATAAAAACAAAAGGCAACAACAAAACTTTTAAAAATAGTGACTGCTCTGTTTTATGAGAACAAATTCATTAAAGTTCCCATCTCAACTATATCTTTTCTCTTTGTTAGCTTTGAAATCTGCATCAGGGATTCATCATCCATTTCCTCCATCTGGTTTGGTGGTTATTAATAATAATGACTGAAGTTTATATTGCAAAAACATAGTTGTAAAGCACTTTAGGCATAGTGTGTCATTTGATCCCAACAATTTCCCTGTGATACAGGTAGTATAGATAATATTATTCCCATGCAACAAAGAAAGACACAGGGAATCAAAGAACTTCAGTGGCTTTCTCACAATCCTATACTTTCCAAATGTTCAAGGTAGGATTTGAAACCAGAAAATTGCTGACACTCAGTTTTTCCAATACTAGGTAACTTACAGTTACATAGTTGTTATCTGTAACATCTTTAGTGCTCACTCATTATGTTTTAGAAGGACATAAAAACTTTGTATGATTTTAATTATTAATTTGTATTCACTCTGTCATTATGTCTTCCACAAATAACTTGCCTAAAATTTTCCCAGATTAATAATGTTTATTTCTGTCTTCTCTTTATAGTCACTCATCATGTTTCTTTCTAAGTTGGATGGATTTTGACACACACACACACAGTGTGATATACATACATGTTGTTGATACACATATATTGTCATACATATAAATTATATATTTCTATTTAAAGCAGTTAAAATTAATAATAAACAAGTAGTTTTATAAGAATAATTGCATTTTACCATGTGAGTATATGTGTAGTTTTATGGGATATTCTCAGTATCAATTCTTTCACTTATATTGTATTAATAACTTACAACTGTATTCCCAATTCTGCTATCCCATGAAATGCTGTAGTGAACACTTGATAATCTTATAGGTGTGTGAATAAGGTATAAAATAATGTACTAATAATTGGTACATTATTCTCCAATTTCACTCCAATGCAGCGGAATTTTTCAATAGGTCCCAGCCTCAAAAGAGATTTTTCCATTATTAAATGGAATGTGATTCTTTTGAGCTGGGCTATGAGAGAACTGACTATTAACTTAATGGGGGTCAGCTTTCCCTCATTATTAACTGAAGCCTATTGGCCAAGCCTACAATAGATCATGTTATGCTTTGAGGTAGAGATGATATATGACTTGAAGACCACACAGGACAGTTGACTGGAAGTATGGAGAAAGAAGGCTTTGTTCTACTGATCTCTCTCAACTGTGAAGATGTATCATGACAGCTTCACTCCTACTTTTCTCACCTACTTTCAAAGTATGACATGATGAGGCAAACAGATGCTTCATCTTGTTGCTGCCTTCTCTTTCCCTTCTGGGGGTCCAAGACAAGGATGCTTCCTTTAAAGTGGACAACTGTCTTTTCAAATTGACTACAGAAAAATAGCAGTCTTAGAGCTCAACAAAGCTTCCTCCTATTCTTATTTTTCCATTTTTCTTTCTTCTTGACATCTACCTGTTTCTTTCATGACAAAACAGTATAGGCCTTACTTGGCTAAAGAAAGGTAATTGTCTATTCATAATTGTGTTTTAAAACAACAACAAATATTTGTAGCTAGCATGTATATAGAATTTAGAGGTTAAAAGAACTTTACATGTCATTTCACATAATCCTCACAAGGGGCTGTACAAGTAGGAGCTATTTTGGTCCTTATTTTACTGATGAGGGAGATTGAAAGAGTTGAAGGGAAACTGTTTAAGGCAGAATTATCTCTAGACACATGTTATAGGTTTAGGATTACTGCCAATAGATTAAATTTATTTTTTATAATATAGAGTAATAATTACTTTTGATAGAGTGATATGTTCACCACTGAGCTAGACATTCCCCTGTAGAATCAGTGGTGGCTGATTCTCCACTAACGAATTCACATTCTCTCATCTCAGTAGATCCCTGGTAATTTAGACCTAATAATCAGAAAAGTGAGTGCGAGTACCATTATGGGGGGCACACCAAATTTAATCATTGAAAGCTAAGGATTTAAAAAAAAAAAAGAAAGTTGAGGATTTTCTTTTTCTTTGCAGGTAGGTAAGAAATGCCCTCTTATTTTTTAAATTTACTTATTCATTTGGAATTTTCCCTTCCTTATATAATGGAATATTATTGTTCCATAAAAAATTGATTAGCAAGCTGATTTCAGAAAGGCCTGGAGAAATGTACATGAATTGATGCTAAGTGAAGTGAGTAGAATCAAAAGAACATTGTAACAGCAACAACAACATTATATGATGATCAACTGTAATGGACTTGACTCTTTTCAACAATGAAGTGATTTAATGTAATTCCAATAATTTTAATATGGAGAGGGCCATCTGCATTCAGAGAGAAGACTATGAGGTCTGAATGTGTATCACAACACAGTATTTTCACCTCTTTATTGTTGTTGTTTGCTTGTTTTTTTTCTTTCTCATTTTTCCCCTTTTGATGTGATTTTTCTTGTATCGCATGACAAAGGCTCAAATATGTTTGGAAGAATTGAAGTTTAAAAAAATTTTCCCTTCCTTCCTATAGCTCCAGTCATAATAATCATCTCATCAAGGCTCAGTGACATTCTTCTTTGTCATTCTGTTAGTAAAGTAAGAAATAATAATACATGAAAGAAACTATGATTTGAACTTACACTTCTAAACAGGAGTCCTTTTTTTTGTTGTTTTTGTTTATTAAAGGATATAATCATCAAGGCCAGTCTTTCTAAAACAAGATAATATTTCTTTATCTATTGGTTATGATTGGCAATTCCTTATTGTGGTATATAGGTGACTTCGGGTTTTTGAAGCCTTGCCAAAAGAGTGAACTCTCTACTAGAACCAAGAAGGATGGATCAATAAATATTTCTAAAGTATCTACTATGTGCCAGGTCCTTAGCTAGGAAGCTAAGATACAAATATAAAAGCTAAACAGGAGTCAAGTATAGCCCTTGTGACAGACTCTATGTCTGTTGTATAAGTATCAGCTAAAATATGACTTTAAGATGATCAAAACTAGGTGGATCTTGAGTGATGGCTTTTTTTCCTTTTCTTTTCTTTTTTTTTTTTTTTTTTTTTGGCAATAGCAACTCTTAAAAACCATCTAACAAGTTGGAGAAAAGTTGCAATGTGCCTTGCTAGAAAGATCAATGAAACACAAAAAAATGATAGATTTCCTGGAGAACTCAAGTTTTGAAGATGTAAGTACCAGTTAAGTGAATAAAACTTGAGAATGTTTTTTTTTGTTTGTTGCCTAAAACAAATGAATGAATAGAAGATAATTAATTACTATCTGGACAAGCTAGCTAATTTCTTTTTAATTGTTGCCTCAGGCATAAAAGTGGGTTTATTGTTGCTGTTGCTGTTTGTCCTTCATTCACCAAGAATACTATGACATCAGGGAGATGATGCCATGGTATCAAAGTGAATTGAATTTAAGTGAGGGAGGGCTGTGCAAGGTCACCTGCCTCACTTTCTCCTCCAGAGCTGTCTGGGTCCAATGGTAAGATATAGGCCAAGACGAATGGAGATGACTCTGGATGAATTGGGAGACTTTGACCTTTTTAAGCTAAGGTTGTCAATAGGTTTGAGTTTGACTAAGTCAAAGTGAATATTTATTGAGATATAATCATTAAACTGAAGAGAGGAAGGAGACATCCTCAGAGTTAGAACCTGGGTTCAAATTCTGCTCCAACATTTTTGACCATGAAACCTAGCAAGTCATTTAATCATAGTCCCTCCCTGAAACTTCCTAAATATATAAATTGTAAAACGGCTTCAGGACTACATAAGTAGAAAGAGTTTCTTCACTGGGAGTTCCCTACTCTGCCAAATAAAATCATAAATTCCAATGAAACAAAATTGTCTCACCAAACTCTTAATTGAATCTGCTACTCCTTGCTATATGTCACAGTGTCTGTTATATTGTCTGATTATTGTTGATCATGTGTTAAGTCCTTTTTCTAATCTAATATCTTTTGAAGAGATGATTGAGGATAAGGTGGGCCTCCTTTGGATATCATCCAAAGGGTGTATTACTGGAAACACCAGGGGGACCTCATTATAATAGTTTCACTTCTTATTCCTTGCTGGGGCATGAACTCTGGAAATAACATTAGAATCAGGCCTGTCTTAAAATGGTTTCTTAAAAGGCACCATTAACTTTAATATTCACATGATTTCATTTGCTGATTCTGAATTATAAGACTAGTTGAGAGGGAGGCCCATGTAATTACCTAGTGTTCAGATGATTGATTCTAACTGGTCCAAACTAGTAACCAAATTCTTATTTATCTTGGTGGCTTATTCTGGTCCTGAGTCTGAGCCAAATTATATGCAATTAATCCCAAACCAAAACAGAAAAGAAATGCTTATCTGGCTCCACTCTGTTGCCAACAATACAACCTCATAACATTCATTTGCAGATGCTTAACATTCTCTCACTGTCCAGAGATCAACTCAGAGTGAACAATGCTGCTTACCCAGTCAATTTCCTGCCTTTCAGAATGTCAGAGATGGCCCTTGGAGTAAAATTCATTTGCTACAGTTTTATGAATGTCTAAAGAGTGTATGTCAGGATGGGGGGATAGTGGTGAGGGAAGGGGATTGAGACTGGAAAATATGCCTACCTTGTGTGACTTTAAAAAGTAATCACAGGACTTGCTCTCAAGGGGGAAAACTACTCTTCCTGAGTTCAAATCTGTTTGTATGATCCTGGGCAAGTCACTTAACCTCTGTTTGTCTCAGTTTCTTCATCTACAAGATGAGCTAGAGAAGGAAATGGCAAACCACTCCAGTATCTTTGGCTAAAAAAATTCAAAAACGAAGTTAAGAAGAGTAGGACATGAGTAAAAAAATGACTGAAAGGAAAAAAAAAGGTAAAGAAAAAAAGTTTTAAATGACCAAACAATAACAAACCTGAGTTCAAATCATATTCCTTGATTTAGGAGGTATGTGAATCTGGGCAACTCAACTAACATCGTTGACCCTGCTTTCCTCAGTCAAATAAAAATGAGAATACTTATCTCTATTTCTCTTACATAGTTATATATCTATTTCTCTTACATGGTTATTTTGAGGATCAAATATAAAGGAATTTGAAGTTCTTTGTAAACTGTGAATCATTCTATGTATGTAAGGAATTATTAGCATATATATGAAAAGAGTTTGTATACCCTAATAATTTATAAAAAATATAAAATGTTTTATCTTCCACTGACAGGTAACTTCAAGAGTTGATGGATAAAAATAAAATGTGAGTTACTCTGCCATAGTTTCATTAAATAAGGGAGAAATCATGCTTCATGTGCTTGGGACACAATTTATAATATCAATACATTGTAAGATAATTTGCTCAGAGACAACTATCACCATGCCAAAAGGGCCTTCTCAGGAATAAAACATGGATTTCCTGATATTATCACTGGGGTGAGAGAACTTTCACCATTATGGTTTATTCAGAGATTGATGCTTTCTTTAGGTCTCCCATTTTTTTTTTTCCAGATTGATATTTTAGGTGTCCCATTTCTTTCTACTGAAAATGTTGCTTTCAAATATACCATCACAGAAAATTTTTGCTAATATGCCAGAAATCATGGGGTAGAAAAATTGATTCTAAATTTCAAGAAGAGTTTCTTAACAAATAACTTTTAAAACCTGTAACTTATTGAGAATGGGACATAACTAGGAAAAATAACCAGGAAACAAGAGGGATCAACCAATCCACCAATGAACATTTATTAATCGCTACATTTATTAATCACTAATGATATACCAATAATGATTGGCATTATTTCAAAGATGGAAATATGGCCACAGACATGAGAAAGAAACCTGGATTCCACTTTCACCTCTGAAGGATAGTATGAACCTGGACAAGTCACTTAATTTTTCAAACAACTCTTTAAAACTATAAGTCGCAAAGAAAGTGCTGATAGAGTTTCTTCATCTGGAAATACCGCCTATCAATGAAATCACTGGTCCCTTTTGTTATGTGCCAGATATGTCCTAAATCACAAGAAGTTTATCCTTTGGGTAAAAGCTAACATATTTGTTCTTTATAAGTAATAATAGAAAGTACTGTTTAATAACACCAAGACTTGCATGAAAGTGAATATAATAATAAGTGCAAGAAATAAGTAATAAGACCGTTAGATTTGTCCAGGTTGTGATAGGTTGGATTTAAATGCCCTAAAAGATAAGTTTGCATTTTCTAGAGGCAATAGGGAATTTAATGGATTTTATTGAGTAGGAAAGTGACATGATTAGATTGAGGTTTAAGGACAATCACTTTGCAAATGGAAGGATTATTAATGGCTAAAACTTAAAACTTAAATTACAAAGCTATTGTAATATTGGATGAAAGCAAAGAATTGAGGGGGTCTGAATTGAATTCATACTATTTTCTCTTTCTTTGTTTTGTTTTGTTTTTTTTTCTTTTTCTTTTTTGCTCTTGTTCTGTTTCAACTTGAATAACATGATTATTATGGAAATATTTTACATGATTTGCATATGACATTATTTGCTATCTTGATGGAGGTAGGGAAAGGAGGGATAAAATTTGGAAGTAAAAATATTATAATAACAAATGTTGACAATTGTCTTTATGTGTAATTGTAAAAGATAAAATACCATTTAATTAAAAACAAAAACTAGTAGATGAAAGTTGAGAAGTCCATTAACTTGGATGGTATCTGTGTTGCTAAAGAGGAGGAGACATTAAAGATATTATAAAGGTAGAACTGACAAGATTTGGTATTTGCTTAGCTGAAAGGGTGAGTCAAAGTGACAAACCAAGGATGATGATACTAAGATTATAATGTGGGTGGAGGAGAAGAATTGTGGTTTCCTCAACAATAACAGGAAACTTTAGAAATGAAACAATAAACCAAACCAATCAAAACATTTTTGAAAAAATCAAAGAGAATTCAATCTATAGATCTAATAACAGAAAAAATTTTTTTAATTTTCATAAACATAATAGAACTTGATACACATATGCAATTAGAAACAGCAAGTATAGAGGATTATAAAGAAATGTAGAGCCACTACTAAGGAAAAATGCAAAATAAAAAATGTAAGACCAACAGAATGGAATTTGTTTTAATTATGATTATATAAAATGAAAACTGAATGAAAATCAATGTACAGAGAATCCTAATAGGGATTTAAAGACAATGAATGGAATTTTTGATAATACTTTGTACATTTCAATTAATTTAAATATAAATAATTATTAAACAGAGTTTATATTGTTGTATTGATGTTCATTATTGTTTTCAACTAAAATATTTTACATTTGTAGTGAGATAGAAACAAAAATATAAAATACATATACTTGCTTTCTCTATTTAACATTTTTTATATTAAGAGCCCTTCCCTTTATTTATTTCCCCCTGGGATACTCTGGAATTTCAAAACAGACCTAGATAATTTGTGGATTTCCTAGAATAGATACAGGTCCCTGTCAAATCTAGTATCATAGGGTTAAACTACATTAACTTGGGCCACCTACTAGCTAAAGATTTATGACTGGGAATTCAGAAGATCTGAACTTCAATCCTAGATAGAGCTGCATGAGACTGGCCATTAACTTGTTCCTTGGGTCTCTTTGTAAAATGAGAGAAGATTGAACTAAATGATCTCTAATTTTCATCAAATTCTAAAGATATGTCTAGTTCTAGTTTTTGTCAATGAGTCCAAATTTGTTTGTGCTCTTCCTTTGGCACCCTGCCAGATAAGTACATCTGAGATGACAGGCAGTTTTAACACAAGGCTACAATATTGTCACACGTACAAAATAAATCTAATAGCACTGAATTAAGCCAGTATTCAAATTTTCCATTTATTTAATTTCATAAACTCCCACTTTACTTCAAGAGAATAAGTAAAGCAAAGGATTGACATTGTTCCACTTTTTCATTCTTGGCTGCTGTTATTACATCAATGACTAGGTAGATTTAGCCAAATTTTGCTTACATAGATCAGCTGAGTATAAAACTTTCCATTTGAATGACCTCCTAGCAAATGTTCAATCCAAACAACAATAAAGTATTTTTCCTAGCACACAAATGGCCAAAAAACCTTCATGTTAGTCTCATAACAGTTCTACAAAAGTGCTATTTCTTGGTAAGGGAGAAATGAAGACATTTTAACTGTATGAAATAGAATAAGTAAAGGCCCAAAGGCAGGAAAATACAGTATTTATAAAGGGAATAGAGAATAAGTCCAATTTGATTGCAGTAGAGATTACATACAGAAATCAAGTCAAGAAGCTTCTTATTAAGTGTTTACCCTGTACCAGGTTATGTGTTTACCCCATACCAGTGCTGATAATACAAATAAATAAATAAATACATAAAAAGGTAAAATAACAGTTCCTGACATTAGGGAGCTCAATCTAATGGGAAATGCAAAAAAACAAAAAAACAAAACTATGTATAGGTGTAATGGGCTGAGGCTTGAGTTGATGCACTGAGGTCCCAAGCACATGAGGCTAAATAGTAATTGGACCATACTTTATTAATATATATGCTTGGATAAAGAATGGCCCCCACCCACTCTCTGTGCAAGTCCTGATGTGTTGTATAGAAAATGACAGATATTGGTGGGTGGAGACAGAGAGACAGGAAGAGAAGCTGGGAGAGATTGGGCCTGGGTTCTATGCTGGTAGCTGCTGGTTGTGTGGCTTTTGGTCTAGCTAGCTTCTTGACTCAGCTGCACACATTGCTATTGCCCATTCCCTTCCACCTCCGATCTTTCTTCACTGAGAATAAAGATTGACGATTTTCCCCTAACCTGAATTCCTGACTCCTGCTGATTTTAAAATATGCCGTCTTCACATATAGGCAAGATACAAGATAAATTAAGAGATAATATCATAAGGAAGACTTATACAAAGTATAAAATAAAAAGGGACCAGATTGTAGAGGGTTTTAAAAGGCAAATAGAAGATTTTATATTTAATCCTGAAGGTAACAAGAAGTTTCTGAAGACTGTTAAATGGGAAGCGGTTATGACATGGTCAGACTTATACTTTAGGAAGATCACTTTGATAGTTGGATGGAAGATGGGCTAGTATGAGAAGACACTTGATAGGGGCCTACCGGAAGGTTATTGCAGGAGTGCAGGCATAAGGTCATAAGGTCTGTACAGGTGGTAGTAGTATCAGAAGGAGTTCAACAAGAAATATTTTAAAGATAGAATTAACTCCTTGATTATCTTTATGATTTTGAGCAAATAACTAGTGTTTCCTTTAATATTCATTCATATTCTTTGCATGTGAAACACAGACAATATTTACAATTTCCATTCCTCATTGAGTTTTGATAACAATTAATAGGCTTATATGTTGGAATCTTTACTAAAGTGTTAAGACATTTCTTTACAAAGTGTTAAAGACATTGGAGTTAATTTAATCTTAAGAGTTATTTTGGGCCAGAACTTGAAACAAGATACTAAGTGGAACTGATTGAACAATGCTTGTGTCCACACCTTTAGAGAGCTCAAGTATCTAAGTACTCAATGGAGTTCACACGAGAATTAAGGCCTGGCTTAGTCTGAATTCACACCTTCCTCAGGACCAGAGAGCACTCTGGGAGATAACCCATAATCCCTGCCTCAAGAAGGAGGAGTTAACCTTTGGGAGATTACATAAATGAAGGAAGCTCTTGGAGCAAAAAAGAGAATTTCTCCAGAACATCAACAGGGCTCTGAGACAGAACACTCTGGAAGAAAAAGACTTCTCGCCACAGACTGGAGATTGAGAAGCCACCAGTCGGAGCTGGCTGGAGGCTGAAGAAAGCAGAGGCAGAAGCCAAGGACAAAGCTACAAGATCTCTTGGAGCCAGGCAGAGAGATAGGCCTCAACTAACCGGGCTAATTTGTAAGGAGAAATAAACAGCTTGCATTTTTACCAGCTGGCTGTATTTGAAGTGATTATTACTTTGAACTGATACTAAAGCTGCTTCCAAGAAAAACCATCACATTTTGGCGCCCTGAACGTGGGACTGACAGGACCCTCAGCTGATTTCAGTAGAAAAGGCTCTGATCCTGATTTAAGTGGAAAAGTCTGTGACCCTGATCGAGTGGAAAAGTCTCTTCAAGCCAGTGAGTACAACAAAGAAATTTTGTAAAATTTCAGCTAAGATGGGACAGATCTTTAGAAAACAGCCTTCTATTTCTGTTCAAGGAAAATGTTTAGAGAGCATTGTTAAAGTTATGGAAAGAGAAGGTTTGATTATAAATATGGAGCAGATCACTGAATTTTTACAAACTGTTAAGAAAATATGTCCTTGTTTCTCTCTGGAGAAAGATTTGGATCTGGATGAATGGAACTTAGTAGGAGAGGATCTTTGTCAATTCTGTAATAAAAATGGCCCTAACTCAATTTCTAAAGACATATTTAATATATATAATTTACAACTGGCTATAAGAAGCTATTTAAGTGTTAAAACTAAAAAGAAGTGCCAACTAAACGTCGATGTTTTCAGTATGGAAAAGTTGGGACATTTGAGGGCCCAATGCAGATATGGAGATAGAATGAGAAGACAGGGTGAGAGAAGACCCAAAACTCCATATCCAAAATGCAATCAAGGCTTTCACTGGGCCTCTGAATGTAGATTGACTCGGAGAAGTGAAAGGCAAGGCTCAACTCCTAAGTATCAATCAAAGGACAGGTGGGGCATGATAGCAGCTGAGGTTACACCCAGAGAGTCTTTAGAAATTCAAGACTCTGATGTCATCAACCAACAGAAAAGCAATCAAGATTACAGTTGGAGATTTTTTAACCCAATGGAGCAGTATTCAGTGCAAACAGCTCCAATATAATTACCAGATGATAAAGAGAAAGACCTCAAAACAAAGGAGAAGATTTGGCACTGAAGGAGCATGACTGATAATGAGACTGTTAAAATAACTTTAAAATCTTCATAAATCATTGGATTTCTAACACAAGAAGAAACTGTTTCAAGTTCTTCAAAATGAAGAAGATTCAAGTAACATCTGATACTGAAAACATGGCTGATAATGAGACTGTTAAAATAACTTTAAAATCTTTTATTGGCTTCTTGGCACATTAATGGACAATGGATTTCTTTGGGACTATTCCTAGGACTTATGGACAATTGTACAAATTCTCATGTTGATTCATGTTATTTGTTACATTGCTACTAGACTGTGTTATATTGATGGACAATGGGTTCCTTTTGGACTATTTTTAGAACTTATGGACATGTATAATGTTGTATATGAAAAATTGTTTACCTCAAAGCTTACAGGAATCATTGGATTCCTGGCACATGAACTATGGACAATGTTTTAATGTGTAAATTCTCCTTTTAATTCATGTTGTTTGTTACACTACTACTAGCCTGTGTTATATTGCTATGTGCTTATGTAACTATGTATAATGCCTCCCATATTGATGGATTTATGTACACCTTGTTTCAAGTGAGCCCCTTTAGAAACCTCCTAATCTGATTTGATTTTCTATTTCCTTTGGTATTTTCATCTCCCTTCCTGAGATATCAGGGAAGGCGTGATCACCTTTTTGGAGTTCTTACCTCCTTAAGAAGACAAGGAGGTTATGACCACCTATGTTCTAAATCAAAAGAAAAGGGGAGATGTTGGAATCTTTACTAAAGTGTTAAGACATTTCTTTACAAAGTGTTAAAGACATTGGAGTTAATTTAATCTTAAGAGTTATTTTGGGCCAGAACTTGAAACAAGATACTAAGTGGAACTGATTGAACAATGCTTGTGTCCACACCTTTAGAGAGCTCAAGTATCTAAGTACTCAATGGAGTTCACACGAGAATTAAGGCCTGGCTTAGTCTGAATTCATACCTTCCTTAGGACCAGAGAGCACTCTGGGAGATAACCCATAATCCCTGCCTCAAGAAGGAGGAGTTAACCTTTGGGAGATTACATAAATGAAGGAAGCTCTTGGAGCAAAAAGAATTTCTCTGGAGCAAAAAAGAGAATTTCTCCGGAACATCAACAGGGCTCTGAGACAGAACACTCTGGAAGAAAAGACTACTCACCACAGACTGGAAATTGAGAAGCCACCAGTCGGAGCTGGCTGGAGGCTGAAGAAAGAGGCAGAAGCCAAGGACAAAGCTACAAGATCTCTTGGAGCCAGGCAGAGAGATAGGCCTCAACTAACCGGGCTAATTTGTAAGGAGAAATAAACAGCTTGCATTTTTACCAGCTGGCTGTATTTGAAATGATTATTACTTTGAACTGATACTAAAGCTGCTTCCAAGAAAAACCATCACACTTACATATAAATTTTTGATTGACAAAGTGTTTGTTAAATTAACAAAGTACTTAATATAAAGTGCTTAATTAAATAATAAGGTGTTTTGAGAACCTTGTTGTTCAGTCATGCATGTCTAATTCTTCATGATCCCATGGACCATATTGTTTATGGGGTTAAAACTACACTGGACACTGGAGTGCTTTGCCATTTACTTCTCCAGTGGGATAAGGCAAACAGGTTAAGGGATTTGCCCAAATCTGTAAATGTTTGAGGCTGAATTTGAACTTGGATCTTTCTGACTCCATACTCCGACATTCTATGTATTTTGCTACCTACCTGCCTCTGAGTGACTTGTCCAAGGTCATCCACTATATCCACTACAGCTGTCTCTAGCCTCAAGGGGAATAATATAAAATAAAACTGAAGAAAACATAATAGTGTATTATCATAGAGAGCTTTGAATTCAAAGCAAAAAGTTTTAACTCAGTATGGAATAGTGAGTTATGAAAGAACAAATCAGTGACAAGGTTGGATCTGCACATAAAAGTTGACTAGTCTGGCAGTATCATAAAGCCTGAATTAGAAAGGCAAAAGATTTGCTAATGAATACTTAATAATAGGACATTTAAATAATCTACTTCTCTGTTCCTGAAAAGATAAAAGCTAGGGTAATGGAAAGGAACAGAGAGATATGAAAAAAAATTACGGAGAGAGAAAAAAATGAGTTGGAAAAGTCAAAGGAATATGTAGTCATGCAAGGACACAAGACTTGGAGTCAAAAGAGACCTGAATTTGAATCTCATCCTAAAATTGATTAGTTATATGACGATGATCAGCCAATGTAATTGATATCTGCATTACCTACTTGGTAGGGTCTAGATCTAGGACCTCCTTGAAAGATTTCCCAGAATCAAAAAGGCTCATAGACACTTTGTTGAACTGGTAAAAATGTTCTGCCTTACAATTTCCAGAGTTCTCAGGTTTCTATTTCCTTTGCTCTTGGAAAACCTGTTCTAACTGGAAGATCTAACTGTTGGATCAAATGGAAGAAAAGAAGTTCTACCATATCTAAAATTTTCTTGCTGCTTTGCAGAGACTGAAAGATGAGTTTGCAATCCCTGTTACCCCAAGCGCAGTATGAAAAGCATGAATTGAAATCTTTGTGGAATCATTCAGACTTCGAGCTGTTAGAGGGCAGACTAAATTAGCACAAACTAGAAGTAACCAAAGGAAAGGAGGAACACAGATAAGATCAGGGTGAGATAAAGCAGATTTTCAATTTATGGTTACTTTTATCTTCCTGCTTTTTCTGAGATTCTTCTAAGGAATTCCCACTATTAAAACATTTAAAAAGTAAAATAAAAATCCTGCCCCAAGTACTTTAATTTCCCTCTCCACCCAGCTGAGAAGATGAATGAGATAAATAGAAAAAAGAATCCACTCTGTTTATAATGCTATAGTCATCTACTTTCTGAAGCATTGTTTTTTTTTTTTTATCAGCTTATAGTTATATGCTATCAGATACTATTAATAAATACATAGCCATTAACAGTGAACTGTCAGATCTAATTAGTTTGGGTGTTGGCACACTTGACAGAATAGGACATTGAAAAAGGAAGCTTACCTAATAAGAAAGTTTCATCTTTTGAGAATATTTCCCCTAAATTACAATTTGTAAGGAAGAACATGGAATTCATGAGTAGCTGGTCTGCCATCTGGTGGTCAAACAATATATTAAGCCCTCTCCCCAATTGTATATCCATCATCCCCTCCCATAAATTAGTAAAGATAGATCAGATGAAAATCTGCTCTCTGAAAAGTAGAGAACAAGAAAAGGTACTGGGGATAGCCACAGTTGTTGCTAAACGTACCTTTAGCTCTGCATCCAGCACTAGGAACAATGTATTTATAGATCACAAATAACTATATGAATAATATAATATATATATTATATTATTCATATATTATAACGTATAATATAATAATATATATATAATATAATATTAATATATTTATATATATTATATATATATATTATATATATATATATATATATATATATATATATATATATATATATATATATATATATATATATATATATATATATATATATATATATATATATATAATATATATATATATATATATATATATATATATATATAATATATATATATATATAATATATATATATTATATAATATATATATATATATATATATATATATATATATATATATATATATATATATATATATATATATATATATATATATATTATATATATATATATATTATTATATATATATATATTATAATATATTATATTATAATAATAATAATATATATATAATATAATATAATATATATATTATATTATTCATATATTATAACGTAGCTATAATAATTACGCTACGTTATGCATAATTATAACTGTATTCAACATGGCGTGACCTCATCACAGATAGTCTGTGCTCTAGGAGCAAAAGCAGAATTGAATTAACCCTGAAGAAATACGAGATGCACAAAGTTATAGAGTGATGGTCTGATCAGCCATAGTCAGACACGCTGTAACTCAACTCTAACATAGTGATATCTTTTGGTCCTCTTCTAGAACAAAGAACACCGACCCACCAACCAATAATATTTATAATACTACCATTTTAAACATGGTAGCTTGGAGAATAGTGGGTACCACCAGTAGAAATAATAAGGCAGAAATAGACTTAGGATGAAGGATTAGAAAGTTTGTGAAATGCTGAATTTTGTGTGATAATGGGAAGACAATTAGAGGATTTAGAAATGATATGAGAGATCAAAATAAGAGATCAGAAGCAGGGGGATAACTGGCTAGAGGTGATGACTGAGGCCAGAGAATTTCATAGAACTGGTTATAACCATAGTAAAACTATTGAGTTTTGAAGAGCGGGGTTCAAATCACTTTCAATCTTCATGACCTCAAATAAGTCTCTTAACTTCTATCAACCATGGCTTCCCTACCAGTGTAGGAAGCTACAAATATTATCCCTGTGGATTACACTTCCTAAGCAGTTTGTGAGCAAAGGATTCCTTTCATTTCCAAGTATTAGAATTGATTTGTATTTATAAGAATAAAAGTCATTCAGTAATTGATAAATGGTCAAAAGATATGAACAAGCAGCTCGGGAAGAAATCAAAGCTATCTATAATCATGGGAGTGAGGAGGGATGAGGTTCTAAATCACTAATAACTAGAGAAACGTAAATTACAACAGTTATGAGGTTCTACTTTATACCTTGTCAGATAGGCAAAATTGACCAAGAATGACAAATACTGGAGGAATTGGGGGAGAACAGTATGCTGTTAGAGGTATGAATTGATATAGTCATTTTGAAAAGCAGTTTGAAACTATGCCTGCAAAATTACTAAAACATACATACACTTTGATCCAATATTACTATTAAATCTATACTCCAAAGACATTAAAAAGAAAAGATTTTGTTTGTACAAAATATTTATGGCAGAAGTTTTTGTAGAGGCAAAGAATTGGAAGCTAAGGGGGAGCGTATAAAATAGGGAACTACTAAAAAAATTTTTGGTCTATAAATGCCTTAAGAAATGATGAAAGAGGCAGTTTCATTGGCAGTCCTATGGGAATCCATCAAAGGAAATAGATGGAATAGTTAGAGAGATAGAAGGAAAACTAGAACATTCCCCACCCCACCCCCGCCCCAATCAAAGCAAAGTGAAGTCTTTGCTTAAAAAAAAAAAAAACAAAGCAGAAATGTTCTCTTATGCAAGGTGATCAAGAGAAAAAAACTGGAAAAAAGTCTTTGGCAATTATGCCATCGCTAGAAATTTGAAAGAATTTTCAGTGGCATTGAAGGGCAAAAACTCCAAATTACTAGGCCTCAAGGAAACACTTGAGAGCAGCTATGGGATGCAGGTGATAGAGTGCTGGAACAGGAGTCCAAAAGACGCATCTTCCTGAGTTCAAAGCTGGCCTCAGACACTTATTTACTAGCTATGTGACTCTGGGCAAGTCATTTCATCTTGTTTGCCTAGATTTTCTTATCTATAAAAATTATCTAGAGAAGAAAAGGGCAAAGCACTCCAGTATCTCTGCCAAGAAAACCCCAAATGGGGTCACAAAGAGTTGGACAGGATTGCAAATGAACAAACAAAAGGAAAGAATACGTGATGGATAACTGAAGACACCAATTTTTTACTTTTCAAATGGGGTTAGAAGAAAAGGAGAGGAACATTAGTAAATATAGCTAATGAAAATAGAAGGAGGGAGGAGCTTTTTTAAAAGAGAATTCTTGAGAAATGAGCATCATTGAGGCAGTTGGAAAAAAGATATTTAGAAGGGGACCAATCTGAGATTAAATAAAAAGCTTTTGCTATATGGAGCAAAAAGCTAGGAGACACAAAAATAATTAACATCAAAGACAATCTGAAACTAAGTTCAGTGAGACTTCAATGAGTTTTAAGTTCTAAAGTTAGAAAATCTGATAATAAGAGAGAGAAAGGTTTTATTTCTTTTTTGTTTTTTTGTGCTCCCTTCCCTTTTCCTGCTTTTATTCATTCCTTCTGTACTAATCATTTTGGCATACTTGGGATTCTGGAAGCTTAAAGCATGGAAAATTAGCCATTTTATCTTTGAACAAAAAGATCTCTTTGATCACCTCAGACTGATATCATTAGAGTTTCTATACACATTATTTTTTTTATATTCATTTGGAAATTAATCAGAGGCATATACCTTTAAGATACCAAAAATAAAAGGTCTTATCTTTTTTTAATGGGTTTTTTTTTTTTTTTTTTTTTTGGTTAACTTTTGAGTTGTGAGCTATCTTCCTCTCTCCATCTCAACCCCATACTAAAGAAAACCCAATATTTGATAGATGGATATAGGTATATAGCCTTAATCAATATATAATATAAAATCATATAAAACATACTTCCATATGTCAGCTTTTTTTTTTTTGAAAGTAGATAGCATCTTTCTTCATAAATCTTTTGAGCTTGATTTGAAAAGTCATATTACTAAGCATAGCTTAATCATTAAGTTACTCTTCAAACAATATTGCTGTAACAATATACAACATTCTTTTGGTTTTGCTTAACTTTATTATTTCATGAAAGTCTTTCCATGTTTTTCTAAAAATCAGCTTGCTTATCACTTCTTTACAGCACAGAAGTATTCCAACCCGACCATATACCACAGTTTATTCATTCATTCTCCAATTGATTGGCATTCCCTCAATTTCTAGCTCTTTGCCAATATAAAGAGAGCTTGTATGAACTTTTATAAATATTTTAAAACATATAGGTTCTTTTCCTTTTCCCCTAATCACGTTGGGAAACAGACCTAATTGCAGATATTGCTGGGTCAAAGGGGATATAGTTTTATAACTCTTAGGGAATAATTTCAGATTGTTCTACAAAATAGTTGGATCATTTCTACCAATAGTATTTCAATGTCCCCATTTTTCCATATTTCTACCAACACTTGTCATTTCCCCCTCCTAGCAATCTGATAGGTTCATACCTATGGTGTCTCAGAGTTGTTTAAATTTGCACTTTTCTAATCTAAAATTTAGAGCATTTTTCATATATTTTATATATATATATATATATATATACATATGTATGTGTGTATATATATATATATATATATATATATATATATGCTCATTTCCTTTGCATTTATCAATTTGGGAATGGCTCATATTGTAATCAATTTCACAAAGCTCTCTATATATTTGAGATATGAAGCCTTATCTGAGAAACTTGTCTATAAAAATGTTCCCAATTTTTTGCTTTTCTTCTAAATTTTGCTACAAAATGTGTACAAAATAATTTTAATTTAACATAATCAAAATTATCCATTTTATATCTCACAATGTCTTAAATTTCTTGTTTATTCATAAATTCTTCTCCTCTCCATATTTCTGAATATGTTTCATATTTTTAAAAAATTTACTTAGATATTTCCCTTTATATCTAGGTTATATATCCATTTTAACCTTATCTTTGCAAATGCTGCAAGATATTAGTCTACATCTAGTTTCTGCCAGACTGCTTTATACTTTTCCAACAATTTTTTAATCAATATTGAATTCTTTCTCCCAAATCTTTACATTTATCAAACACAAAGTTACTATAATCATTTACAAGTGTATACTGCATATTTACTCTGTATTATGGAGTCACCTTTCTGTTTCTTAGCCAGTAAACATAGTTTTGATAATTATCACCAAATTACCACCAAACAATTGAAGAGCTGGTACTGCTAGATAACTGTTCTTTACATTTTTTCCATTAATTCTTTGGATATTCTTAATGTTTTTTTCTTCTATCTAAATAATTAGTTATTGTTTTTTATGGCTCAATGAAGTCTTTTTCTAGAGGGAATTGATTGAAATGGCACTGAATAAGTAGATTAATTTAGGTAAAACTGTCATTTTTATTACATTGGTTCATCCCATCTATAAACAACTAATATTTCTCCATTTTTAATCTGACTTTACTTGTATAAAAAGTATTTTACAGTTAAATATATAATACTCATAAAGTTTCTGAGTTTGTTCTGACAGATATTCTCCCAGGTATTTTATATTATCTATGGTTATTTTAAATGACATATCTCAAGGATTTTGATGGTGATATATAGAAATGTTCATGATTTATATGGGTTTATTTTATATCCTGATACTTCACTAAAATAATTGTTTTAACTAATTTGTAGTTGAATCTCTAGGATTTTCTAAGTATACCATCAGATTATCTAAGAAAAGAGTTAGTTTTTCTTACCTCCTGACCCATTCTGATCTCATCAATTTCTTTTTCTTCCCTTTTTTCTATTGCTAGCATATCTATACAATATTGAATAAAATTGGTGATATAGGACATCCTTGTTTTATCCCTGATCTCACTGGGAAAGTTTCTAGTATAGCCTTATTATGGATATAACTCACTGATGATTTTTGGTAGATGCTTCTTATCACTTTATGGAAAAAATGCATTTATATCTATGCTCTCAAATCTTTTAATAGGAATATATGGCTACATTTTGTCAAGAGCATTTTCTGCATCTAATCATATAATTATATTTTTGTTACTGATACAATCAATTATGTTAATATTTTTTCTGATATTGAAATATTTTTGGTATAAATCCCAGGTGGTGACAATCACAATCTTTGTGAAATATTGCTATAGTCTCCTAGCTGTTATTTTATTTATGATTTTGCAAAAATATCCTTTTGTGAAAATGGTCTGTAAATTTCTTTCTCTATTTCTATTCTTCCTGATTTAGATTTTGACATCATATTTGTTTTTTAAGTGGAGTTAGGAAGGATTCCTTCTTTGCCTATTAGTTGATCTTTAAATGTTTATTAGAATTAGGTGGTGTTTAAATGTTTTTAGAATTCATTTGTAAATCTAATTCTTCCTGATGCTTTTTTCTTAGGAAGTTCATTTATGGCCTATTCAATTTCTTTTTTTTTTAATTTACTTAAATTTTCCATTTCCTCTTCTGTTAACCTAGACAGTTTATATTTTTATGGATATTCTTTCATTTCAACTAATTTTTAAAATTTGTTGTCATATAATCAAATAAAAACATCTAATAACTACATTTCTTTGATTAGGGGTGAATAACCATTTTCATTTTTTGATACTAATTATTTAGTTTTTTTCTCTCTCTTAAAAATCATATTAAACACTTGTTCATTTATTTTATTTTTCATAAAAACAACTCTTAGTTTTATTTATCAGTTTAATTTATATTTAATTTTATCAATATTACCTTTTATTTTCAGAATTTTCAATTTAGTATTTATTTGGGAATTTTTAAATTACATACCCAATTTTCTCTATTTCATTGATGTAAACATTTAGAGATAGAAGCACTGATTAGTGCTTTTGCTGCATTCCATATGTTTTGGTATGTTGTCTCATTATTGTTTTCTTTAATAAAATTGTTTGTTCTTTCTTTAACTTGTTCTTTTAATCTATTCATTCCTTAAGTTTAGGCCATTTAGCATTCAATTAATTTTTTAATCTCCCATGAGTCTTTAATAAATGTAATTTTTATTGCATTATGATCTGAAAAAGATACATTTAATGTTTCTGCTTTTATGCATTTAGTGGATTGTAGATGCAAATTGAAATGTTATTAGATATATTCAATATTTGTTTTATATAACTATAAGTCTTTGTTACAAGGGAGAATTCTGATGAAAGGAGGGAAGATAATTGGAAGCTTATAACACTTTAAGGAAAAAGCATCAGTGAACTTCTATTTTTCTTTTTAAGAAATTAACCAGATATTTCATGTTTTCTTATTGTCTCTTTGAATTGTGTTGATATAAGTTATGTTATTCATAGTCTATACACTCCTTTCCAAGTCAAAAACTTGTCAAACTAACATATTTCATTGTTGGGAAATCCTTTTTGATATTCAGCCTCAGTATTTTCCCCTCGTCATTTCTAGATTCATAATTAAATTCACAATAATGACAACAGCTTTGACATCAACTCTAAATGAATTTTTAAGTTTTTTTGTGTCCTAGATCCCTCCACCTGTCTGGTGAAACTCTTGGACTGTGCCTCAGAATAATGTTTTTAAATGCACAAAATACATAGAATTATAAAAGAAACCAATTATATTGAGATGCACTTCTAAAAATATTTTTTTATAAACAAGTTCATGAACCTCAAGCTATGAACTCGATCTAAAACAGCTTCAAGAAATTGGTTTAAGAAAGAATAAATCTGAATTTGTTTTAAAAGAAAAAAATTGACTGTGTACACATTAGTGAACGCACCAGTGAAAATCCTCTATTCAGACCCAATAGCAGTATTTAAGTCCATATTTTCTAAACAGTAATATCAAACACATAATTTCTTCCTAAATAGTACCTGTCAAGTCTGATAACTTTTAGTAAACAAATATATTAGAATAGGATGTTATAAATTATGCTATGTGTTTCCTCTTCTTGATTTAACCAAACCATGGCAGAGTAATTCAAATCCAGTCTTAAGTGATTCTGATAGATAACTGTCCAAGGAAGATCATAATATTTAAATTTTTATAGAACCTAATAGGTCAGAGAAGTGACACAGTAGTTAGAGTATCAAGTTTGAAATCAAGAAGACATTTATCTTTTTGAGTTTAAATCTTGCCTTAGACACTTACTATGTAACTGTGGGCTAGTCACTTAACCCTGTCTGTCTCCCTTTCCTTATCTGTAAAATAGCCTGCAGAAGTTCCAAGCCACTCTAGTATTTCTGCCAAGAAAATCCCACATAGGTCAGAAGCAGATATGATGGGAAAAAAGACTTAAAAAAAGAACTTAATAGCTTATAAACATTCATAAATATCACAAAACCTTATCATAATGCTTCACAGTTTACAAAGAACTTCCATATACTTTATAACATTTGATCCTCACAATAACCATAAAAACTAATTGGGGGTAACTATTCCTCATTCCTGTTAGATAGATAAGGAAACTAAAGGCAAAGGGCAAACGTGATTTGCCCAGATCCATGTAATTAGCCTGTGAAAAAGTATGAATTGAAACCAGATTATTAAACTTTAAATCTTAAGATTTCTGCACTAAACCATACAATGTAAACAGTTTCCCTCCCTTAATCCAATCCCCCTACCTCACACACAATTTCTGTCCTGCCTCCTCATACACACACACACATACATAAATATTTTATTTCTATTTTTGCAGCCACAGAAGCATCCACTAATGCTTATTAGATTTCCAGAAAATCACAAGAAAAAAATGGAGGGCTATCTGAATTTCTGAAAAGCAAGAGACTGACTCTGGGCAACAGTGAAAGAATGCTCGATATTTGCAAATATTGTTATGAGTTGTATTATTGCATATAATTCAACTAAGATTCTGCACCAGAATAAGCAACCAACATAAATAAATATGTGGTTACCAGTTTGGACCAGTTAGAATCAATTCCTTCCATCAAACTTATCATGAAAACTTTCTTCTGTACTCATATCTTTGTAATACAAGATCAACAAATGAAATAATAAAACTATTTGAAATAACAGTGACTTTCAGGAAATAAAAACAGACCCGATTTTATCATTCTCAGAGTTCATGCCCCAAAATAATATTAGAGATTAAACTGTTATAATCAAGTCCCTCTGGTACATCCAGTAATAAAACCCTTGGATGATATCCAAAATAGGCCCATCTTATTCTCAATCTGCTTTCTAATAGTTTCCAATGTCTTATTTGCAGAGTACATAATAGTTAAAAGTGAGTTGGAAAGTCAATTACTAGCTCTGATCATGCAAGCCTAAAAAGTCTTTTAAAAAACTTTTTTAAATTAAAAAATTTCTTTTTTTAGAGATTAATCTGCCTAAGAGTTTTTATCAACATCATAGATTACTTTGACCAGAAAGCACATAATTATGTAAAGGTTTGGACAAAGCTATTATATGTCTGTGCTAAATATTACTGACAATAGATAGAGAGAGAGTAGAAAAGGGTTTTTTTGTTTTGTTTTGTTTTGTTTTTTAAACAAGATACTAACAGAAACTGGGAAAGGTTTCATGTAGTACTTGAACTAAGTTTTGAAGAAAACTGGAGATTCTCAGAGGCAGTGAAAAGAGTATATTCCAGCATAATACAATCATATAAAGTAATCCTGATTGATTTTATCATATCTCAGTGTAAGCATATAAACTTGATTAAAGATAAAGACACTTGAGATATAACAGTAATGTATGCTTATATGTTTATATACTTACATTGAGAAATTTAATTTAGTTTAAAAGTTTAGCCAAACTGTTTTCATACAACAGTGACAGATTCAGTCTGGGGGAAAAAAAAAAACCACAGATATTTCACAGGTGTCACAGACTATCAGTTTGAATGAGGTGATTCAAGTCAATTCCAATAGACTTATGATAGAGACATCTGCATCCAGAGAGAACAGTGATTTGGGTAAGCCCTGGATAAGGAGGAAATTCCTGGAAAGCAATTAATGCAATCTAAACTTTGTGTGCATTAATATAATGATATTCTTCAAATTGGGGAATGTAGGAGCTCCACAGTATTCTTCCAAGTTCCCAGAACCCACCTGAAACACAATATCTTGTTCTGGATGCCACATTTCAGAAGGAACATAGACAAATTAACTGTTTGTAAAAAGCAAGACTAATTTGGAAGGAACTTTAAAACAAGTTATACACAGATCAATAACTGAAGGAAATATCTGTTTAGACATTATTGTTCTTAAAATACTTGAAACTGCTTTCAGTTTTGTGTAAATTAAGATGTCCTAATATTAGATTTGTACCAAATGAATTGGAATTGTCTTATAAAGAAAGGAGCTGCCCATTTATGAAGGTCTTCAAGGAAAATCTACATTGGGGGAGGATGTGGTAGACAATTTTTAGGCACCTAGGTGACTCAGTGAAGAGTGCAGAGCCTGGAGTCAGGAAGACCTGAGTTCAAATGTAGTCTTAGATGGTAACTGTATGACCCTGGCCAAGTCACCAAATTTCTGTTTATTTTAATCCACTAGACAAGAAATGGACAAATCACTCCAGTATCTTTAGGACAGTTAGGATTTGCAGTGGATAGAGTAAGCAAGCTAAGATCCAGCAGGACTCATCTTTCTGAGCTCAAATCTGGTTCCAGATATGGGGTATGTGACCTGGATAAATCATTTAACTCTGCCTCAGTTTTCTCATTTGTAACAAACTAGAGAGGCAAATGGCAAACCACTCCAACATATTTGCCAAGAAAATCCCAAATGGGTCATGAAGAGTTGGACACAACTGAAAAATGACTGAACAATGACAATATTTATGCATTGTGCTTTGTATGGGATCAGACTAGATGTCTTGGAGATCATAGGATTCCATGTTAGGGTTAAAATCTAGAGATAGCATCTGTATAATAAGCTTTCTGTGAGGAAAAAAAATAATATAAACATACATTATTCTATATATAAGAGATGTAATTTAATCCACAATCTAACCAAATCTATAGATCAGCAAGTATTGTGTTGTTCATTTTTTGGATCACTTTGAATTTCATGGAATTGACCAGATAAATGGTCAAGATTATGCTAGTAAATCTTTAGCAATTACTAATTCAAAAAAGAAATAAAATAACACATATAACATTTAAAGTTTAATCTAAATTATTAACTTCTTTAATATTTTCTTAAATCAAATAATAAAAAAATAATTCAACAAATCAAGGCCTGATATGTAATTATTGATTTACAAAATAATATAAATGTGTAAAATGAAAACTTAACCAATTCTTTGCAGTTAGTTAAGCTGACTCCAACACACTAACGCAAAGAGCCATATAAAGATGATGCTGGAACAACTAACTAGTTTAGGAGTTAGTCCTTGAAATCTGAGTTTGTTTCACAATGAGTCATTTGGTTTGTTAGAGCAATGAAAATATTAGAACCAACCCAGTCCCTGATCTGAGCCAGTCCTGAAATAACCCCAACTCCATGGAAGGCATTTTTTCATTCCAAGATATTAGACTACCCACAAGTAGTGATCTAATACATTCTCTATGGGTTTGTGCTATTTTCCTCCATTCCACAAGTTTTACAAATAGGAAATTATTTACATGACTTCCATAATCCTCATCACACTCAGAACAATATATATATATATGAAATTAGAGTATGTTTCTACAATATGGAAAAAGTCAAAGGACAGGAGATGTCAGGATCAGTTGGAGACAGAAATTGAGTAGGATATAATAGTATGACACTTAAATTTTCCAAGGAGAAATGACAGAGATAGTAAATGGAGAGGAAATAAAACGAAGACACTTGGGGTTTTCTCCTCCAGTTATTGAGAGAACTTACAACTGTAGAGACTCACAACCCCTGAACTCCTTGGTATAGAAGAGATGTGTGAATGAAAATGAGAAACACCAGGAACTGGCAAGGATAGCTTAGTTCTGGGAGTGGCTGTAACAGGAGCAGAATGCAGAAGAGGGCACAGGGATGGTATGTGAGAGCTGAGGGTTATAGGCGCAGGTGAGTGCTATGTGAAGGTAGGGCTAGCCCTAAAAGGAGGCAAGTGCCACATCTCCCTCCTTAGTGCACAGGAAGCCTTGCGAAGATCCAACTCCTCTGGTTCCTATAGGGCCTCCCTACTAACAGGGGATATAAGTAAGACTGTGCTAAAAATAAACTGTCTTACCTCACCTCTACCTCCTGGTCAGTCTGACTCTGTGGGATGCGGGTTGGAGCCCAAAGGCAGGGGAGCTGGCCTAGTCGTGGCTACTGAAGGGTGAGCATATAGATCAGGCAGTGGGCCGGAACAGTGGCTAATTCTTCTTTCCCCTTTCCTTCCACAGCTGAGGTTTGAATGTGAATCCCTGAACTTTATATGTTGACACACTGGGGTTTGGGCTTTCCTACAGACTAAACAAGGTTTGAATTGCTTTTCCTGAAAGGAAGTAACTAGCCTCAAACATAATTATTTGATGTATTTTATTTTATTCTTTTATGGATGAGTAAAATACTGACTATAGTTGTGTCAGGCTTGTGGTACTCACTGTACTGGCATTGAGAAACTGAAGCAAAGGAAGAGGACAGAGTTTTCTGGTGAATAAGTGTTAAAACAAGAATTTGATAGAGAGATACACAGTCCCTCAGACTAATAAAATGAGCACTATACCTACAAAGAGATAAAGCTCAGAAGCAGAGGCAGCTAGCTCTCTGAGAGTCATAGAGAGCATCCCGAAGAGGCCCTTGTGGCTCAGTGGATCACTTAAATGCTGGGCTGAGCTGGTGGATGATAGCACCTAGAACTTACCACTGACTACTGTCAAGTGTTTGACTGGCAGCACATCCCTGCAGTAAAATGTATTGTATGCATATTTGAATAAATGAAACTGGAAAAATTTTACACAATAATAAACAGAGATATTAATCTGAAAGCTAGCTTTGAATATTTCAGACAATTTTAATCTTAGCATGTCTATAAGGATCAGGGAGGAACATTGAATTCTGCTTAATAGCCTAACATTCAGGAGAACCATCTTCTAATCCATTCAGGAAACTTTAGTTTTCTTCCCTCTGACTTTAGACATGATTGGCTGATCTCTCTTAAAAAATAATAATATATTCTCTCTATAGTATTTCACAGATTGACTACCCTCTCTTTTTTTGAAATTTCTTCTTTCCTTTGGTTCTAATTCTATATTATCTTGGTTCTTTGACCTTAAAAAAAAGTTGTTAGAGTAACAGATTTTAAGAATTGGCCAGATCCTTAAAATCTGCCTTATTTGTAGTTCTGTTTGGGAAAAGATGATTTCATATAAGAATATGATTATACTGAATACCATTTAAATTTACAATGGGGGGGACAGCTAGGTGGCACAGTGGAGAGAGGTTTGAAGTCAGGAGGACCTGAGTTCAAATCTGATCTCAGACACTTAACACTTCCTAGCTATGTGACCCTGGGCAAGTTACTTAACCCCAATAGCCTCAGCAAAAAATACATAAATAAATTTACAATAGGAGATTGTTTTCTGAGTATGACTCCAATAAAGTACATTTTTGTGCATGTGAAATGAATCTCTTTTGTCCACCTCCACTTCTCAATTCAAACTTTTCCCAAACCAAGGATTACCATATTACAACTGAATTCTGCTATTTCCTATATTCCACATACTATATTTATCCATAGTCTCTTAGTTCCCTTAAAGAAACTATAGGCAACTGATGGTATAAGGAAGACCTAAGTTCAAATCCAGCCACAGAAACTACTGAATGACTCTGGGAAAAGTCAATTGCTGCTTCCCTCAGTTTCCTCAACTGTAAAATGGCAATAACAGAGGCATGTATCTGCAGGATTGTTGAGAAGACCAAAAAAAAAAAAAAAGGTAGTATTTCTAAAAGTACCTAGTACATAGTAGGCATCATATAAAGATTTATTATTTTTCCCTTAAGGGATTTTTTTAAACCACGGAAATCACTGGGAATTTCAATTGAAATGGGTTATTTTATATTGATGCATGCAGTTAGTATGTATTTATACATATTGAGCAATTTTTAGGGTTAGTACTGGTAATAGTCCCTCACCATTCCTGAATTTTCTGGCCATTCCCTCCTTTACCCTATTCTGATTCCTGAATTCATGCTAAAAATATTTGAGAATAAAAAGTTTGGGGATTTCCAGAAAGATGGAAGAATGAAACTGATTCAAATCAAAGTCTACCTCTCTCAAAATTCTCTTTTGAAAATAGGAAAAGTTTATGGTATATGAATGTAAATATAAATAAATAAAAAGCAAAATTGACATTATAGAGGTAAAACTATCAGAGGTATATATATATATACCTCTATACCACTATACCGCTATACCACTATAGAGGTAAAACAAATACAATTGAAAGAATTGACTAAATTATATAGTTTCAAAATAAACGTTCTCTTAAGTATATTCAGAAAAGTCTAAAACAAAATTCAGGAGTAAAATATACTGAAACAATACATTAGTATTAGTAGCATCAAAAATAAAACTAGAATTTTCTTAAAACACAAGAATGAAATTAGCAAAAGTATCATGATAAAGAGGAAACTAGATTTAAGTATTTTCAGGAAAATATGATAATGCAATTCAATAGTGGCTATGATAATAGTAAGGGAGTCAGAGAACCTGTTAGAAAGAGATTATAGAAGACCTTTTCTGGTATGAAATATAGGATCCTGTTGCATTGCCCATTTACAGTTTTGAGTCAAAGATCCAGGGCAAAGAAGAATACTAGCTATTTGCAGATACAGGGGAGCAGGGTTCTAAGGCAGTGAGTTCCAAGTTCCAGTTCTAAGGCAAAAGAGAATCAAGAGTCTTTGTAGCCACAGGATAGCAGGGGTTCTCGTCACAGTTTCAGGGTGAAGAATGCAGGTGGTTGTGGAAACAGGACCCTCACCTCAATTACAAGACATAAAAGAATAATAGAAATTGTGGCTGCAGGAAAGCAGAGGACATGGTCACAGTTCTGGGTCAAACGGAACTTTAGCATTTGTGGTTACAGGGAAACAAGGTTCGTTCCTGGATAAAACCTAGAGTGCAAACCAAGAGAGTAATGATAACAGTGCTCCCCATATACATCCTTGGAAGTACTAAACACTTTCAATCCCCCAGAAGTAGCTCTGGAAAAAAAAAAACCAGTTGACTTAAAATACTTGCTTTCAGCTCCCTTTTGAAGACATAGTTTTTTTGCTTTTTTTTTTTCTCTTTATTTGAAAAAAGAGAGTAACAAGAAAAGGAAAACAGAAAAGAAATACAAAACTAAATAAAACAAAACAAAAGAGAACATCGTCATGTGCCCAGCAGAACATCAGGGAGGATTCTAAATATATAACAACAAATTACCAGATCAAGAAAGTATATATATTAGTGGAAGAAATTATATTCAGTAATGCCCGTTTTTTCTTCATTTACTTATAAATTGTTCTTTGGTTCTCTACTGTTCACCTTATTTACTTCATTCTTTTCCTCCCCTTCATTCCTCCCACCACTCTCAAGCAAGCTACATTTAAGAAAAGATTTATTTATGTATACATATATAGATATATACATACACACACTCACACTCACACCCACCTCACATACACATACCTTCCCTATCCTTGCTGCCTCTTTAATTAAATTCTGCTCCATAACTTGCTTTGCTATTACTTAACCTCTCCTACCCAAGCATTCCTCACCTGTCTTCTTCCCTCACCCTTTGTTTCCCCATTCATCCTTCCCCCCTTATTTCTTTGCAGATTTTGGAGGTGCTATGCCTTTTATGATATAAATGTAGTGTTACCTATTGAACCTGATTGGAATTGGGTCCCTCTTGACTTTTACTCTGAAACTCTCCTCTGACAGAGACCCACCCTTCAGGGCAGTTAAGTGTTTTCATTCTGTTGGAAATCTTGGTGGGGATTAGCTGCACCTTCTATTGAGTTGAAGATTATACCAGGACCACTCCCAGTAGCTGGAACTTAAATGGTCTCATTCAGTTGGAGATCTTGACCTGGTATTCCTATTGAGTGACTCAAAACTACAAGTAGCTAGGCCTGGGAGCATTGATACTCTTTTCAACTAGAACCAAGCCTCAGACCACCAATAAAAGATAATTTTGAACTCCAAATCTCTGCAGAAATCTGAAGTAGGAATTATGCTTTGTCAAGGGGCCTCTCTTCTTGGCACAGCTACCTACCAGGACTCTTGCTCACTGTGAAGACATTCTCTTCTCAGTGATATAACCTTTGTTATTTCTCTGACGGGATCTTGCCATTGAGGAGTCTGTCTTCCTAGCAAAGCTGCCTTCTTAGTGCCAATAAAAATCCCTTTTGCCATTCAGACTTTTCAGATTCTTGAATTCTTTCATGTTGAACTTGTGTCTCCAACCAGAGGGAATTCTCACATCAATTCTCTACCACTAGACCCTCATCAAACCCATTTCCTTTGTGACTAGGTTTTCTGAACTACAAGTCCCTCTCCCCACTCTGATGCTTCTAGTCTATTCTTCTTCTACACCTCATTTGAATAATGTGATTGTTATTTTTACCTTAACTCTGACAATCTTTTTTTTGAGCCATCCTATTATTGATGTGAATCTTTTATACAAAATGTGTGTATATACATACAGACACACACACACACACACACACACTATATATATATATAAAACATAAATAATTTGTCCATGTTTAAATAGTTTGTTCATGTTCAGTTTCTTAAAATTGATCTTTCATATTGGCTCTTATATGTTAAATTTTCTTTTAAGTTCAGGTTTGGTTAATTAAAAAGTCCTGAAAATTTGCATGCTTATTGAATATCCATTTTTTTTCTCATTAGGATAATAGATAATTTTGCTGGATATGATTTTTTTTTTTTTTGACTGCAGGCCTAATTCTTTTGATTGTCAGTAAGTATGATTCCAGGACCTGTAGTCTTTTATTGTAGCTGCTACTAAGTTTTGTACAATTTTAATTATAGCTCCAGCATATTTGAATTTTTCTTTTCTTATTTCTTCCAAAATGTTTTCTTTGACCTGAGAGTTTTGAAATTTGGCAATAATATTCCTGTGTGTTTTCCACACAGGATCTCTTTGAAGTGGTGATTGGTGGATTTTTTTTCTATTTCTACTGTCCACTCATGTGCTATCACTCCAGGACAATTTTCTTGGATTATTTCCTGCATTATTATGTCAAGTTCTCTTTTTGATCAGAACTTTCTGGCAGTTCAATATTCTTATATTTTGTTTTCTTAATATGTTCTCCAGATCTGTTATTTTTCTTATGCTTCACATTCTGTTCTATTTTCTCATTTTTTATTACCTCTTTTATTATTTCTTGCTCTATAGCTTCACTGGCTTTCCATTGCCCAATTCTAATTTTCATCTTTGAGACTCTGTAGTTCTCTTTCTAGCTGAATATCTCCTTTTTTTTTTTCATAAGCTTCTTATTTTTCTTCTGTGGTTTTAATTTTTTTCCTTATTTTTTCCTCAGTGTCTCTCATTTGATTTTTAAATTCTTTTTTGAGTTCTTCTAGAAATTCTCTCTGGGCAGGAAGCCATTTCAGATTACTCTTTGGGGTAGAAGTTTTGTTGTTGTTATTTTTTACTAAAACGTCCTGCTCTGAAGACGAATCCTGGTTTTCCCTGTTCACATATGTTTCAATAGCAGGGTTCTTCTTTGCCCTTTCATTTTTTTTTTTAAATAAGCAGTATTAGTATAAGCACCTCTAACTGTGGGGTGGACAAATGATGCCTCAAGCATCCCTTCAGTTCTTCCCTCTGACCAGGAAACCCAAACCAAGAGCTCTACTCTTTTTCAATTGCCCACAGCCAACAGTGCTGCTGCCTCTACTACTTCTGCATTCACCAAGTGCTGGTTCCTTGTTGCCCAGGGCTGCATCTCAGAAGCATAGCTGGACCAGGCATTCCCAATCAATCAGGGTCCCTCAGTTTTCCTATACTCAAACCCTAACTCACTAGCAGTCCAAGAAGTAGAAGTCTCTGTGGTTCCTGTGGAGGCTTCAGCCACACTCAGTTAGCCTGAGGGGTCCCCTTTGATGTTTCTTTGGAGCTAGCCTGGAGATATTTGCACTTTAAACAGGTTAATCTCCAGCCCAGGAGCTTTTCTTTAGGTTACCTCAGACTGTAACAGGAGGACCCCAGTTCTGCCCCAAATCTTCTTGATTTTTCAAGAATCTGTGTTTGCTCTGAGGCACAAACTTGTTCTATTTGTGGAGGAAATCAGGAGAGCTTGAAATTTACCAATCTACTCTGCCATCTGGAGACATGGTTTTACAGGGAAAATAAATCAAATATTATCAATAAGTGCACCATATTTGCTGTGTTGATTTTACATTAGATAGAAAGGATATCAGTCTGTAAGGTATAATTTTAGAGTTTTGAGAAGTCTCAAAGTCCTGTTCCAAGTCCAACTACCTCATTTTCCATATACAAAACCATTTATCACTGCTCTCTCATTCCTGAAACATCTTTAATTAAGAATAAAACTTTTCTTTCTACAAATGAATATAAAACTTTAAATGCAAATACCACTAGGAAAGGTATACACATAGACAACTTTAAAGTGTAAAAAAGTGCCACCAGTTTTCATATTGATGCTGTCTGAGTGGTCTAGATTCCTGGTGGTCACAATAAGAGAGTTGTTAAGAATCCCCTTTAAATCGGCCCCAGGTTCTAGGAGTGAAAGAATTCACTTATTACCGAATTATTAGTTGCAAAATGAAAGTTTATTGTTAGACAGAAATCAGTTTACCAAGAGACTGACTTATATAGTGGCAGATTTATGGGAAAATGGAATTTTTCATTGAGAATTCAGTTCTCAGTGGACAGAAAGTCCTGGCAGCTGAGTGAGCTACCAAGGTCCATCTGCAAAAGATCGTTGATGAAGGAAGATGTTACATTGGGTCTTAGTGGGGGGCTGGGACAGCCCAAGCAGGTCAGATCCAAGGAGGTCTGGGACAACCCAGATCTCCTATTGGAATTAACAATACTTCAAAGGGGTACTTTTTTTTTGACCAAGATTTCTAATTGAATCAAAGGCCCTGGCATCCTGGAAAGATAACTTATCTAGGGAGGATATGCCTTTCCCAGGAGGGGCAGAGAATCTGAAAGGGATCACAGATCAAAAGGAAATACAGTTTCTTAAAGGGAACCTGCTTCAATCTGATTCGAAGGTGAGAACTTAGCTTATAAGAAGAAGGGAGGCATAATGGGATAAGGAAGCAATAACAGTGTTTTAGGAACATTACTATGTTGGGAATCAGACAACCTGAATATTAAAAGTGAGTCTGCCATTCATTGGCTGTTTTATTTTGAATAAGTCAGAGACTACTTTATTAGCGTAAGAAAACTTTAATGAGAGGGAATAGGGTTCAGAGAAAAGAACTTTGGACTCGGAGTTGAAAATCCAAGTTTAAGATCAAGTCTTAGTCATTTAATCTCTTTGAGCCTCACTTTCTTCATTTTTAAAAATAGGATAATAAAGTTTACTCTGCCAATCTCACATATACCTTCTATACTATAAATAGCACTATATATATGAGCTATTATACTTTCTTATCTAAAATTTATTATATACTTGATGCATGATCATCAAAACCAAATTTTAGCTGAACCACAATTTTGCCTAAGCTGCCAACCTTCTCTGAGAGATACAGCACAACAACAAACTGCATTCTCATTAGAGAATCATATTTTGAGCTGACATACTTACTTAATGAGAATTTTATTACGAGTCCAGACAATCTCAGGCTGAGGATAGGACTCTACTGCACACATGAAGGTGGCCACTTCTTCAACTAATGCATCCACAGTTTCAAGAGGAGTGGTGATGATAGGAGCTGTAGAAAGTAAAGAAATCAAACAAGAAAAAACTTTAAATTATATTACACATTTAAAATCCTGTTTTATAATTTTTTACTGCTGGTAGAGCTATGAAGTAGGGCAACTTTTTTTTTCAGTCAACAAGCATTTATTTTCAATTATACATATGATGAAATAATGTAAAATATATTTCATATTAGCCATGTTGTGAAAGAATATATACACATACCAAAAAAAAAAAAAAAAAAAAAAAAAAAACTCCAAGAAAAATAAAGTATATTTCAGTCTTCCCTCAAATTTCATCAGTTTTCTCTCTGGAAATAGATAGCATTTTCCATCCTGAGACCTTTGAAATTATCTTGAGCTATTGTCTTGGAATAGCCCAACTTATCTCCTATTGGAGATTTTTCACAGTTTATCATTTTTATAATATTATTTTTACTGTGTTCAATATTTTCCTGGTTCTGTTCTCTTCACTTTGTAATCAGTTCATAGAAATCTTTCCAGGTTTTTCTAAAATTGTCCTGCATGTCAATTCTTATTAGTATAATAATATTCCATTACTATCATGTGTTTAGTCATTCTCCAACACACATTTAGAATTTCCAAATCTTTGCCATTGCAAAAGGAGGTACTACAAATAATTTTGTATATAGAGAGCCTTTTCCTTTTTCTTTGATCTCTCTAGGATACAGGACTAATGATGATATTTTATTAACACAATAGTATGCTATCAGGATCACTTGTTCAGTCATTCCCCAGCTGATGGGCATTCCCTCAATTTCCAGTTCTGTGCCACCACAAAAAAAGCTGCTATAAATATTTTTGTACATATAGGTCCTTTTTCTTTTATTTCTTTGGGATACAGACATAATAGTGGTATTGTTAAGACAAAGGATATGCACAGTTTTAAAGCTTTTTGGACATAGGTAAGACAACTTGTTTTAAAGAACAATTTAAAATTATATAAGAAAAGTTAGTCATATGTTCTTAACCTTTGAAATAGTTTAAATGTTGAGTTTATAATTGATGGAGGTAGATAATAATCTCCATCAGAGCAATAAGAGGTAATAAGAAAATGCCCCTTTACACAAAAATATTCACAAGAGCGTTATTTGTAACAGAAAATAAAAAGTTGGGTAGAGCTGTGTGTCTTATTGGAAATGGTTGAACAAACTGTATTAATTAATTAATGGAATAATTTCATCACAAAATTAAAACAAATATGAAAAAAATTTTAAAACATGAAAAATTTTGTATAATGTGATAATTAAGCCTTTTAATTGAGAGAGCAACACTGACAATAGTAATGATACAAAGACAACTTCCTCTACCTCAATGAAGAAATTTCTTCTACCAAATATGTCAACAACTGTTCTGCATTTTAGTAGTAATTATATTTATATAACTCTTTCTATGTACCAAGCATTTTGTTAAGTGCTTTATAACTATTATCTCATTTGATCCTTACAACAACCTGAGAGTCAGATGCTATTATTATCCCCATTTTACAGATGAAGAAATTGAGGCTAACAGTGGCTTAGTGATTTTGTTTGAGATCATACAGCTAATAAAAATCTAAGAACAATTTGAACTCATCTTTCTCACTCCATGTCCAGAACTCTATCCACTGCACCATCAAACAATCTCAGGTTTATAGACTTTAGAAATTGCCTAAAGAACTGGAAAGCCATATAACTTGCCCAGGTTCATTCAACAAATGTGTTGGAAGCAGAATTTGGATTGAGGTCTTTCTGACGTTGAATTCAGCCCTGCAAAAGTCTATTAAAAGCAACTAAAGTTTTTAAAAGCTATTAATATACAAAACTTACTAAGACTTTTGGGACATCTCCACTATGCCACACTGTATCTCAGCTCTTTGGCAACAAATCTCACTTAAAATATTGTTGGTATTGAAGTAATTATTAAAGTCAAAGTACATAATTTTTCTTATAAAAAGTAGCATACTATCAAATGTAATGTTGCCAGTTTTTAACAATTATCTTACTTTTATGTTATTTTATTTAATGGTCTGGAGTGAGGATTATATTTTGCAGGTGACATGTATAGGTTTGATGGGTGTAGGTCAATGTGAAAATAAAAGTTAAAAAAATAAAAAGCTTGTCATCAGACATTGTAACTTTGTGCCAAAATCTAGTGATAACAAAGAAATATGAGTCAGAGTCTGTGCCTTCATCAGGTTTACACTTAAATGGGGAAAATATCACATAGTTGTGAAATAAAGAGGGCCAGACACTAAGTAGTTCATGAATTGCACCAACAAGAAACATTAAGACTTATCAATGGCAGGAAAAGTTATCACGAGCTATATAGCAGCAAAATCATCTTTTTTAAGATTTTAAAATTGTTAGGGTTGGTTATCATGACTGAAGTGGGTCTTGGACCACCTCTAGAAAGTAGATTAGGGTACATTGAGGGAAAAGGGCATATGCATGAAAAGCCAAAATACAAACTAATTTCACTGAAGACCAGGGTTCTTTCTTATAAGTGCATAAAAAAGTTGAAGTTGAAAAATTAGCTTGAGATCAAGGAATAGTATGAATTTTATTCACAGCTAAAAGCTGTGTAACCTATTACGTGTAAAAGATTGTATCTGGCAATCTCAATAGGTGAAATGGATTAGAAAAGAAATGACTATTGGCTATAAAATCAGCTAAGAGACTAGTAATTCAGATATGTGGCCAGCTTCAGTTAGGGAGAAAGTAGTGGAAATAGAGAAAAGAACAGTGGCTTGTGTGAAAAAGATTAAAATATATGTAGACGCTCAGATTCAGACTATTGCTATAAAGTGTCTACCATCTTCAATAACTATTGTATATTTGAATTTTGGACATGCAAAGAAAAGTAAGTTCCTGTTTTGTATCACTAGAGTGCTCAGCATGTACTGAATTCCTTCTAAATATTCCTTGATTGATTGCATAATGCATATCCAAGAATACTACTATTATACTAATTCAGTAATCTTGGAGCTTGATCCCAAGAGAGCTTGAATGAGTAATATAATTTCCTACAGTAAGAAATGCCTTTTTTGATTTTTTTTTAGAAAGCTCAAGTGAATTTTCAATATTGCCTATGATCCAGTCTAAGTTATAACAACCATTCCTTCATTCATAAGGTAGTTAGGTAGTTCAATGGGTAACTCACTGAGCTTGAAGACAGGAAAATCGGAGTTCAAATATGACCCTCAGATATTTAATAACTGTGTGATCTTGGATGAGTCACTTAACCTTTTGTCTCAGTTTCCTCAACTGAAAATAGGGATAATAAGAGCATCTGCTTCTCAGGGCTTATTTGTAAAGCACTTAGCACAATGATAGGCATACAGTAGGAACTATATGCAAGGTATTATTATTTTAATATTATATATGATCATATTTTATGATGTTGCATAGTCCATAGTATATCACATACCTATGCCAAGGTCAGCATAGAGAACTGACCTTGAAATAAAAAAGACCTGAAATAAAGACCTGCCTCTGGCTGAAGTATCAAGGACAAAACATTTAATTTCCAGGTGTTGCAGGCCAGGGGTGTCAAACTCCAAAAGAAACAGGAGCCACTAAACCCTATGAACCATAGGTCCCTTGATATGTCTTCAAGGGACATATCCTTGAAGTCCCATGTGGATTTAGTCATATATTAATATTATCTATATTCTATTTAAGTTTTATTTATTTTGTTAAATATTTCCCAATTACATCTGATTTTAGCCCTATTCAGAGCATGTCAAGTGTTTGACATCTCTGCTTTGACCTTTCTAAGAAATTATAGGGGGGCAGCTAGTTGGTGTAGTAGACAGAGCACCAGCCCTGAAGTGAGGAGGACCTGAGTTCAGATTTGGCTTCAGACACTTAACACTTCTTGGTTGTGTGTCCCTGGGCGAGTCACTTAACCTCAATTGCCTCAGCAAGAAAGAAAGGAAAGAGAGAAAAGAAAGAAAGAAAGAAAGAAAGAAAGAAAGAAAGAAAGAAAGAAAGAAAGAAAGAAAGAAAGAAGAAAGAAAGAAAGAAAGAAAGAAAGAAGAAAGAAAGAAAGAAAGAAAGAAAGAAGAAAGAAAGAAAGAAAGAAAGAAAGAAAGAAAGAAAGAAAGAAAGAAAGAAAGAAAGAAAGAAAGAAAGAAAGAAGTTTTAGGGAAAATATCAATGTACATTAGTAGAAGGAGTTTTCTTATTTGGGAGTTTGTGTACAAAAAGAATCACAAGCCCAATCTCTTTCCCTACTGTGTACAAAGAAAAGCACTGTGATAGTTATACAGGGTAACAAAACTAATTAAAGTTTCACTTATGGAGCTTACAATTTAGGAGGGAAGATTTGATACAAAAAATATGGAATATTATCTACAATTATATGACAACCATATCACAGATGAAAAGCTGAAATAAATATCATCAATAGAGTGTAAGGAAAGGTTGGAAAGGAAAATAAAATTTCTTGTTGGGAGAAATCAATGAAGATATAATGAAGGAGATGGCGTCTAAGCTGAGATGGGTAGAATTTCAAAAAGGCAGAGATGAGGGAGAGGACATTCCAGACATAGGGAACAGTGTGACTAAAGGCATAGAGATGGAAAATACTGGATATGGACACAGGATGACAAATGGCCCAGTTTGGCTGAAGTATTTTGTAAACTAAGACCAGTGTCATGGGACGATGGTTTTAATATGATGAGGCATTCTTATTCATTTTGGATCTTTTCTTATTTTCTGAAGCCTTTTTCATGTCAAGAATGCTGTATGATTATTACATTCAAAACTGAGCAATTTTTCTTAACACCTGTGCTCAATTCTTTCCTATAGATTTCAATGGTGCTGCTGACGTCTGAGATGTAATTAAAACCAGGACACACAAGGAAAACAATAGGTGATTTTCTAAATGGATACCTTAGGATTGATAGATAAGCCTTAATATATCTCTTCTACCAACAGACTGTAATGACTGGAATTTTTACCACTCAAGTCACTCCTTCAAGGTCAAGATACTATTTCTGTAAGATCCAAGTTCAAATGGAACTTTCATCTAAAGTACTTCCCTTGTACTTTGATTGTGGTGTTTATATCCTGTCTTGGACTGTGGTTATTTATGTACTTGTCTGTTCCACACATAAGCTCTATAAAGATAAGGATTTTATGTTCGTTGGGGTGGGGGTGGGGGGGCAGAAAGGCAAAACTCTTTTGCCTTTTTTTTGTATCCTTAGTCTTTAGCACAGCCCTCCCTCACTCAAATCCAATTCACTTGCATGTCATGGCATTACCACCCTGAAGTCATGATATTCTTTGAGAAGAAAGGACAAATAACAACCTCAATGAGTAAGAGCTCCCCCTGAGGACCAGGCAGCACACCTAACTAGCTCACTTTCTTCGTTTTTTGATATTTTGAGGTTCAAAGGCTAGATTACTTTAAGGACTGTACCTTAAACCCAAATCATTCTGTTTCTCATTGATAGGCCAACAGAAGGTCTCGGATCAAGACCACTTGGTCTTTGTTTTGGCCCGGATTGGCTCAGAGTTTATGTAAATAGCAATTATTGTTTCGACCAGAACCTTGAATGTTTTTTTCCTTATCTATCTGTCTATTTATTTGAGGGGAGCCAGTTTGTGCCTCATTTCTTTCTTACCTAGCCTTAATCACTGATTAGGGATGGGGGAGAGATGTCTCAGTCAAACTTAGACCTAAGCAAAACTTTCTCTTACAAAGGCCAATCAATGTCTCCCACTGTATCCAGGATCATCTCCAGTTGCTCTGAGCTATATAAAGTCAAACAGGTGACCTTGCACAGCCCATCCCCACTTAAATCTGATTCACTTGCATATCATGGCATCATCTCCCTAGTGTCACAGTCCTCTTCAAGAATAAACAAAAAATAGCAATAACCCTTAGCAAAGTGCCTGACACATAGCAGGTGCTTGACAAATGCTTTCTGATTGTTGACTGGCTTTGTAGTCATCAGTCAATAAAAAGTCAATCAGTACAGTTTGTATTTCCTGGAGAGTTTCCAGATCACCTTCTCATGTACTGCACATAGTAGGTACCCAACTGATAATTATTGAACTGAATTCCATTAAAGTGTAATATATTTAGTAGTTAATGATGTATTAGTGAGAATTCAGTTTTATATTGATTATTCAAGATTGTTAAGGAAAGTGAAACAAATTGTGATGAGAATTTGTAGTTTGGGAAAGATCTATACTATAGGCTGCTAGTTTGGGGATCTATGATAGGATTATTTTGTCTTTAAGTGAGCCCTATTGTTGTTCTTCTGGGTCCCTTTGTTGCAAAGGGCCCTTTTAAATTCTTTGCATTGATAAAATGAACATGACCTCACACTTATTTTATTCAGTCAGAGAGCTAAATAATACATGTTAAATCTGCCCCAGGTTATTTTTTTTCCTATAAAAGAACTATTGATACCTATTTTTTTTAGCCAATTCCTTTTGAGTACTTAGCCTGCCAGCCAATGGCATAGTCCCCTGCCTTGTCTTTGCCTTGTCTTCCCCCTTGCTAAAGACAAGTTCTGCTATGAACTTAACATGATTTCTCCACCTATTAAATGCTAAACTTCCTTTTGAAAATTAGCCCACTGTCAACATCTTAATAAAATCTTTGCCTCTTAATTTGGAGATAGTCTAAGGTTACAAATTCTTTTGAGACAAATCACAGCACCAGAACAAAACCCCAATTTATTTTGGAATTCCTGCACTCCATCAGTCATGCAACTGATGATAATGATGATGATGATAAGATTTGCATAGTGATTTAAGGTTTATAAAGTGCTTTACAAACATTAACTCATTTGATCCTTCCAACAACCCTAAGAGATAGATATTTTTAATATCACCACTTTACAATGAGGAAACTGAGTCAGACACTGGCAAAGAACTTGCTTTGGGTCACCCTCTAGACAGGATTTGAACTCAGGATTTCCCAACTCCATATTCAAAATTTTAACCACTGGGCTCTCTCTTCTGAGGAGAGATTTGCACCTTGGTCTTTCTGAGGCCAAATCTAAGCATTCTATCAATTAGATCATGTTATATATTTTTGAAGAATTGGGTAGTAAATACATGTTTGCTGGAATTAAACCTTTTTTCTAAAAAACTGATCCTTTAACTCTGTTTATCTCAGCTTGTCTAAGAAAACCTAACAAAAATCATTACATTGAAATTGAATTGAATACTTTACATTTGGGGCATGTCCATAAGATATATACTAAATATCTTAGTGGTTCTCAAAAGTATGGTCTAGAGAATCTTGGGGATCTCTGAAACCCTTTTAGAAGGTCTACAAATTCAAAAATAGTTTTTATTTCCAATATGGTAAATGTCTATAAATATAACCCAGATAAACAAAAACACTTTGGAGAGATCCTCAATAATTTTTAATAGGATAAAGATACTGAAACCAAAAGTTTGAGAACCACTACCTTAGAATATGTATTATTCTACAGTACAATGTACAATTGTATTTAAAAAACAACTTTTAAAGCTCCTCACAATATCTCTAAACTTATGGCACATTATTCCTCTTCCCATGTGCTAAATTCTAGTCAAATTAGCTAATATCTTGCTTTCATACATGACATGTTGCTTTCTGTTACCTTACCTCTGCCTAGACAATCACTCTTTCCTTACGTCATAATAAAGAAAGATGTATATATAAATTATTTTGCAAAATTTTGTGAACAGATACTCATGATATGTGACCCTAAGAAGTCACTTAACCTTCTAATACTCTGGGGAAGTAGGACTATAAATGGTTTAGGTGCTAGCCTAAGAAAAAGAAAGGAAAAAGGTATTTCCTCTCTGTCGAAATGTGAACTATTAGGACTACTTCTGAGATTTCAAATTCCCACCTGAAAACCATGCACCATCTAATAGGATTTCTCCCAGTATTTCCTTCCTGAAATTACTTTGTATTCTTATGTATGCTTTATTCTTGCAGCTAGGTGGTACATTGCATAAAATGTCAAGTCTAGGAAGATTCCTCATCTTAAATTCAAATCAGGCCTGAAACATTTACTAGTTGTATAATCCTGGCAAGTTACTTGACCCTATCTACCTCACCTGTAAAATAAGCTGGAGAAGGAAATGACAAACCACTTTGCTAAGAAAATCCCAAATAGGGTCACAAAACGTTTGACACTTGAAATGATTCAACAACAATAAGCTTTCAGAAAATTGAGACCCTCTTGAGGGTAGGAACTGTTTCTGTTTTATTCTTATATCCATGGCACAGTGCCTTGTACATAGCAGGCACTTAATAAATACGCATTGAATTTTATTGAATTAATAATTACTGTGGAAGAGGTATTAGGACTCTTTAAACTACAAGTAGTCAACCTGAGTACAGTGTAATACCAGAAATACTGAGGTAATACAGAGATTGGTTTTTAATCTTTTAATGTGCAGAGTTTAGGTTAGTCCACTGGATGGGACTCATATCCAAATCATTCTGGCCCCCAGGAATTGAGGCATAAAGTTTTAGCTAAGTAGGGTTTGCAAACAGAATACATAATCTGAGCATACGTTCTTATAGGGGAAACAAAGTAAGATAAGGGGGGGAAGAACACTAGGTGAGTGAACATAATTCTAGGAAAGGATCATAACTTAATCCTAATAGGATAGGGGTTAAGATAAGAAGATCAAGGGGAGGAGACAGCAAGGGGGGGAGGAGGGAAGGATAATACTCAAACAGAGGGGGAATTATCCAAGATAATGCACTTGAAGTTTATGACCCAGTGGTATGTAAAATGGTCAGAGCTTCAGGGTTTTTCCTGACTCAATTCTCCCAGTCCTAATGGCAAGGCGGGGTGGCCATAATTTTTTTTATTCAGGGCATAACAGCAGTTTGTTAGTAAACGAGTTTATGGTATAGCAGCTGATTATGATCATTATCAATGACTGCAACATTTATATATCACTTTAAGATTTACAACGCACTTGTTAAAGTTATCTTACATTATTCTCAAATGTGGATGCCCATCAGTTGGGAAATGACTGAACAAGCTATGTTATATGAAGGTAATGGAATATCATTGATCTATAAGAAATGATGAGCAGGTTGATTTAGGAAAACCTGGAAAGATGTATGGGAACTGATGCTGAATTAAATGCACAGAACCAAGAGAACATTGTAAATAGTAACAGCAAGATTATGTGATGATCAACTATGATGGAGCTGGCTCTTCTCTAATTGTAGTGTTTTAAGGCAATTCCAATAGACTTGGGGTGTTCAGGGTCATCCTCATCCAGCAAGAGAACTATAGAGACTGAATGTGGAACAAAGTATTTTCACTTTTTGTTGTTGTTTGTTTGTTTTTTCCCTCTCATATTTTTTTTCTCTTGATATGATTTTTTTTTTAAGCAGCATGAAGAATATGGAAATATGTTTAGAAGTATTGCACATGTTTTTAACCTATATCAGATTTCTTGCTGTCTAGGGGAGGGGAAAGGGAAGGAGAGAGGGAGAAAAATCTGGAACACAAGGTTTTGCAAAGGTGAATTTTGAAAATTATCTTTGCATATATTTTAAAAAATCATTTCTCAAACAATCCTAGGAGATAGTTGTTATTAAAAATACCAGTTTTACAGATGAGGAAATGGAGGCAGTGGCAATTAAGAACTTGCCCATGGTCACACAGCTTTTAAACATCAATTAACAGATGACATAAAGATCATTAAAACAAACAAAAAAACAACAATAATACCAGGGTATCTTCTGGACAAGCATAGCCTGACAAGCCTGATCCTATGGCAAGCAAGAACAATGAAGATTTCACCCTTCTGGAAATCTCTGGTGGAGCAGAAGGGTGAAATCTTCATTGTTCTTGGTTTTCTATGTTTCGCTATTACATGTGTACCCTGGAATCTTGCAGACCAGGCTACACTTAAGAAAAGATTTTGTTTTGTTTTGTTTTTTTAATTTCTCTTGATGGCAATTACCATTTCTCTAACATATTACATCTATAGAGCACTTTTCATCCCAGCTCCAGTGCTTAGAATAGTGACATATCCAGGCCCACACAGTGTTAGAAAGAGGATTTAAATGACATTTTCTGATGCCTAAATCTAGTACTCTCTCCACTAATGATACTATCTTTCTAAAATCATATTAGGAAGGATGAAATGACTTTATGTAATCTCTAGGGTAATTATTATGAAAAAGGGTCAGAGATTAAACAATACTTTTCAAAGTTTTAATGCTATCCAACTCCTAAAAGAGAAGTATTGGACTCATGGTTCAAATTGAGACTTTGTTTTGGATATGTCCAATGCAGGAATTTGTTTTGCTTGCCTATACATTTTTGTAATAAGAGTTTAATTTTCTTTTTTTCTCAATGGGGGAGGGAAGAAGAGAGAGGAGAGAAAATGAATTAATTTTGTTTATGGAAAGAAATAAAATTGAAATTTAAGAACCATAAAAGGACATTCACAAGTTTGCTTAGTAGACTTACATTATGCATATGTAGAATCATAGATCCACTGCTAGAAGAGAACTTAGAGATCACCTAGCTCAGCCACTTTATTCTGCAAATGAGGAAACTGAGGTCCACAGAGGCTAAGGGACTTACTTCTCCATGGTCTTGAAAGCAATAAGTAGCAGAACTGACATTTGAACTGGAGGCCTATGGCTAATCTTTGGATTCCATTTGGTATATCAAACATTTATTAAGTACCTTGCAATTATAAGCATCACTTGTAAAGCACAGGTAAGACTGTCACTACTCTGCTCAAGAAATTTGAGAAACCCTCTAGGATAAAATACAAACTCCTTCTCTTTGACATTTAAAGCCCTTCACAGTCTTTATCCAACTCTACTCACTAAATTGGTTTCTTATCTTCTTTTACATGCTTTAAATTCTGGCTACTTTAGCCTGTTTATCACATTTTCCATTTCTGTTCTTTATATAATGTTCCCATACTTGAAATGTACTTCTTTACCATTATCTCTTTGGCTCATTTTTTTCAACTCAACACCAATTCCTTTAAGACATCTTCCTTAAAAATCTCTGAAAACACCCTACCCCTGAGTACTCAGAACCATCTTTGCATCCTCAGGAATAGACAATAATTGGTGGGAAAAAGCAGAGTGTTTTTTTCCCCAGCTGCCCAAAGGTCCAATAGAGCTCTTTTTGACTAATAATACATTTGTTCCACCCCCCCCCCCCCCCCCCATCCTCTTTGTGGGATCCAGAATCCATGCTCTACTGAGACCTTCAGGTGTAATGCTTCCTTTTCTTTGGTGGGCCAGGACACTTAAGCTACCCATCTTTCAGAGCAGACATGGCTACTCACAAACTACTTGGATAAACAAGGAGTCACCATCTGTTATATAGAAAACCACTATCTACCTGCTCAAAAGAAATGCAAGATGCACAAAGTTACAGAATTTATCTCAAATATTCGTATGAACTATTTGTGCCTGATCAGAAGCAGAACAATCTGAACATATGAACATAATATGAACATATTGCTCTGATCAGTCACAGTCAGACACACTATAACTTGACTCTAATATAGTGATGTAATTTTGGTCCTTTTCAAGAACCAAGTACAACAACCAACTAACCCATGCTGCAACTGAATCCTAAAGTCCTCTGGGCCTTGTTATTTGTTTTTCTGCTATGCCCTTCAGACACTCAAACATTACTTGCTTTGGTATCTGCCCTACAGCTGAACATTCCTATATTTGTCATCTCCTTCAATTAGAGTGTTAGCTTTTTGAGATCATGTACTGCATTGCTATTTTATTTGCTTGACCAACAAGTACTACAGTGCTTGGCAAATAATAAATGCTTAATAAATGCTTTTTCTTCCCTTCTTTCTTTACATTGACTTACTTGAGTCCATGTACTCGAGAGTCAAAAGTACTTGAGACCAAAGATTACTCCAGTCTTGTGTTTGACCATCCAGGGTCTTTCCCTGAACATAAAAGGCTCTTAATAAGTGTTTCTTGAATGAATATATGACAAGGGCTTTAGCTGGAGAAATACACACACACACATACACACACACAATAGAAAAAAAGCAGTCTTTTACCTCAAGGACCTTAACATGTAAAGATGTGCACAAATAATTATAAATTAGAATGTAATAAGTACAAAGGAAAAGTAAAAAAAAAAAAAAACTGAAGCAAGAGAAATATGAATTGAGACAATGAGAAAAAGTATCATGGAGAAGATGGTACTTGAATTGGGTTTTGGAGGGAGGCCGGGCTTTCAATACTCAGAGATGGAGCACAGGAGATGGAAGCATGGAAGAGAAGCACAAGAAAATGTATAGATGTACCAAGTTTGATGTTTGATGAGAGGAAAATGAGTGATTCTACTTGACTTTAACATAAGGCTAGAAAGATTAATGAGGAAAAGGCTTAATTCCAAATCAGAGGACCTGGGTTCAAGCTCTTAATCCTACCACTTATCACCTACATGACCTCAGGCAAATCAAAGAATTCAGCTTCCTCAGCAGTAAAAGAAGAGCTTGGACTAAAGGACTTCCAAGGTTTCTTCCAGCTCTAAATCAAATATCTATGAATATTTAAGGCCAAGCTAAAGATTTTGTTTGTTAAGTCAGAAATCAATTGAGATTTTGGGGTGAAGAAGAGATGCAGTCAGTGAAACACTGTAAACTATTTAGGCATTAGAGTGAAGGATGCCTTGGAGAGAAAGCAATGTGAAAGGCAGATGGGAAGTTCTGAGAAGAGTAGAGAGAAGAGAGAGGATGCCATAAGAGTGAACTAATTTTTTGCCAGTGGAGTATAAAAGAAATGATATTGGGAAAGGTGAATGAATAGGACTTGCCACCCTATTCTTTTATTTCTGATTTTTTAATTCACTAAATAACATGTATAATGTTTGCAGATAACAAATTGTAGGTGTATGACAAATGGAATAATCTCCTTAAGTGACCCCATTTGGTATCTATTATCCCTGTTATGATCATGTTTTCCCATTCTTGTTTCTACACACTCTCATACTTTCCAATTTTTAAATCTATTTCTGCCCACCTAATATAACTTTGAGAAATCAAGACACACTTCATCTATTTTCTCTTGTCTCCCTCAGGTCTGTAGTGATCATAGCAACTGAGTTTCCATAAACACAATGAAGTAACTGTTTCAATGGACACAGATTTAAAGCATCCATTAAGTGCTTGGTGTACTGGACTTTATCAACAGCTGAGGCCACACAGACTTAGTCGGATATCTTATGTTTGAAAAACTGAAGTGCCGTGTACATGAATGAATTACATGAGAACTTGTGTTAAAATGCTTATTCAAGATAATAGAACCCCAAATTCAGAAATTTATGAATAAATAATTTTTTAAAGTGGGGGATTGATCACAAGATTCATTTCTTATACTGTCATCAGGAGTGTGCGTGTGTGTGTGTATGTGAGAGAGACAGAGAGAGAGAAAGAGAGAGACAGAGAGAGAGAGAGAGAGAGAGGGAGGGAGGGAAAGCAAGAGGGAGAGCCCATGTGAGAGCAAGCCGAACCTTTTTTAGCCATCTGGTAAAGAGTATGAACTACTTTTCAGACTTTCTTAAATATGTCATAAAATTCTTAAGATTAAAAAAAAGAAATTATTTATGTTGAAATGATGTCATTTTAAAAAATCCATCCAAGTTCTTAAACCTGCTGAAGTCTATCTAAAGACTGAGACTTAACATGGACATCATGAAGAGCTTGTATTAGAAAATGAATTGGATTTTAAAAAATTCTTATATAAAAGAAACATGCTATGATGGCAAATGTAATTAAGATCATTTGCAAAAAAAAATTTCATTTTAGGTATCTAGGATTTATGCTTTTGAATATTTCAAGTAGAACATGTCTGTTCCACATGAAGAGGTATTTACAGGACATCTTACAAGAGCTTTACAATAGCTCTTGATTCCCTTTACAAAAGAAGACTATATTACATTTTGGAAAAGGCATATTGACAGTCAAAGAAATGAATGAATTTCTGGGAAAGAATCATCTAATAATTGCAGAATTTTAATTTAATTAACCAAAAATATTTTAATATGTTCTACATATTTCCAATTATTTCTACAAATCTTATATTATAGTAATAGTATTAGATAAAAGACAAAAATCACACTAGAAGTACAGTTTCTAGTAATTTAGCTTTTTTTAATCTTCATTTTAGAGAGAAAGTAATTGTGAAAATTTTGAATAAAAAAATTAGTTTTTATCAGTTATGTTAAAACAGTGATAATTTTTTATCTTCCTTATCTATAAAATTTTTTCAAGGACCTCTATTTTGTTGAGTAAACGCTTTTGAAATATGTATGCTCAGAACTGTGAACACAATATACAGTTCTGAGCATACGTATTTACTTCATTTTTTTATCAGATTTATGCTTTGGCAGGGGGACAACTTGATGAGAAAATTATGAAAAAATCCAGATAAATTAAAATTTAAAATATCTCTTCATGTTTATATAGTACTTTTGTATTTTAGAAATCTTCCAAATTTATCTTAAGTTGTCATTTATGTAAAAAAAAATAACAAGATATCCTTTAGATATTTTAAGTTAGAATGCTTTACAACAATAGTCCAATCAGCAGTTCATCTGTACCACCATTTTCTTCCCATCCTTTGAGCAAATTCCCAAAGGGAGTTTGTTTTTCTAGAAAGGAGTCAAACTTTAAAATTCACAAACTATAAATCAGAACATTCTGCAATATAAAATTACTGAATGTCTACATAAAACTTTAACTAAATTTTAGATCTATGAAGTTAAAAGAAATGAATGTGGCCTCTTCTGACCTGTGTTATAACTGGATATCCTGTGTGTGTGACATGTAAACTAAGATACAATCAGGAAGTTTTTAGATAGCTCCATGATTTAAAATAGCACAAATAAGAATATGCCTATCTTCAACACTATACACATGAGTATTAGACATCTGTGATGTATTCAGGAAGTATTAACATGAACCAATGCCAATCAAATTTTTCTATCTATTATTCTCCACACCAGAAGCAAATTTGAGAAAAGGAATTTGGATTATAAAATTTGGAATTTTCTAAAAAGAGTATTATGGACATGTGACTTGAGAGGAGGGCGCTGATTCTAAGTGTTGCTTCTCATTGAGATGATTATGCTCAGTTTACATTCCTAACTTTGCAACTCCCATATTTCTGAGAACCACTATAATAGAGGCTCTTTCTCAGGCTGCTTTGTCCTTTGTATAAAGATATTAAGATCAAAGGAACAACAGCTTAATGGCCAGAAGAGGCCTCAGAGAACTTGGGATCAATGGGTCTCTTGATAGATTTGAAGCAGTTCTTCAACTTAAATGGGGGAAATATTGTATCTGCATTTCAATATAATGAGTTTCCTTTATATTACTATTAATTTTATACATTTAAAACTATTTTGAGAAGGAGCCTCTAGGTTTCATCAGATTGCCATAGAAGTCACTGGCACAAAAAAGGCTTAGAACTCCTGTTTTAATGGTCGTTCAAATCAACTACATCCTTTTTTTCAAATGAGGAAACTGAGTCATAGAGTCATTAAGTCACTTACCCAAAAAGGTAGTAAGTAGCAGAGTCAGAATTTGAACTCAGGTGCTGCAACTTCTAATTTACTTTCCAAGTTACTTGGATATTATAAAATAGATTATTCCAAAACAGAAATATGACCTTTTCCTTGGTTTAGGACAAAAAAAGGCAGGGAAAGACTATCTTAAAAAAACAAAAACAAAATAAAACAGATCTTTTAAAAATAGTTCTGTCACCTTTTTGTTGTTTGCTTGTTTTTTTCTTTCCCATTTTTTTTTCCCCTCTTGATTTGATTTTTTCTTGTGCAGCATGTTGAATATGGAATTACATTTAGAAGAATTGCACATATTTAACCTATATCCAATTGCTTGCCGTCTTGGGGAGAGGGGCAAGGGGAGGAGAGGAAAACTATTTGGAACATAAGCTTTTGTAAAGGTAATTGTTGAAAACTATTTTTGCATGTATTAAGAAAAATAAAATGCTGTTTAAAAACAATAGATCCCTTTCACTTGGATTTGCAATAAACTCCATAACCATTTGCCCTTTTGTTTCATCTAGTTTCTAGTATTCATTCATCCTACTCAATCTTTGTGAGAATCTTCACCATTACGAAGTACCTGTTTTTGCCACTAAATTCATTGATTTTAGAATGTTTAATGTCTCTGTTTCTGTCTGTCTCAACCAGAAGCTATTACTAGGGTCCTCTGGCACTTCACAGCATGCTAACCAATCCTTTCCCCAACCTGACAAATCGCTGGCTAGGAATGATCAGGCTGCGGACATTCTTGCTAGGGTAACAGGTGCTCATCAGTTTCTTAAGTTGCTTTCCTCTCCCTAGAGATGGTGTTATTTCCGGTGTATTTGAATGACCCAAAAAAACCTGGGCCTTCTCCTGCTCAGCCAAATCTTGTCTCAGAAGGCATTCTCAATTAAATTATTCCTTTTGTAAGTTTTTAATATTTAATATTAATTAAGGTTTATATTTGTTTCACAAACTACAGCACTTTTTGAAAATACAACTAGAGGGGGGAAATTATCTTAAGAACTACAGAAGATGGAAAGAACATAAGGAAAGTGCTCATCATTAGGAATGATTTGGAAAACAAAGATACTATTTGTAAAATGCTTAACACAGTTCCTGACACACCATAGGCACAAATTAAATGCTTGTTTTCTTCCCTGGAACAGGCTTTAGAGATAAAAGAATCCAATCACTTCTTTTTACAGATATACAAACTGACGTTTAGAAGGGTAAGGTATTTGTCTAGGGTTTCATAGCTAGTAAGTGGTTGAGGCAGCATTCAAACCAGGGTCTTCCTGGCTTTTAAGTCCAGCCAACAGTATATCCATCTATACACCATGGCTAATCATATTAAAAAACAAACAAACAAACAAAACAAAACCCTCCTCTCTCACCATCTTTAATCACACTGAAGTTTGGCTCATACAATCAAAAGAATGGCTTCAACAGTAGGGTTTACCTGCTTCAGTTTACCATGGCAATTTAAAGGAAATAGGAATTCTGTGAGCAGGTTTTGGCGCGGTAAAAAGATCACATGCCAGCCAAAAGCAGAGACCAGGTATGCTCACTTATGAAGTTCCATCCTTTCCCTTTCCTCCGGTCCTCCAGCCTACGCAACCCTCAAGAATGACTGAACACCCACAGTGTTACTGAGCTGCAGCTGTGACATGCACACACACACACACACACACACACACACACACCCACCAGTGACTATGTAAGAAAATGATTTCGTTCAAACCAACCTTTTGGAAGTTTCTCGGCCAGGCTGAAGGCAGCCAGGGCAAGGATGTGTACAAGTGGAATGTTGACCAGCTCTCTCATGGTTATAATCCAAGATGGGGGCTGGGGAAGAAATCTCCGCCTGAGCTAAGCTAGGAAAACTCCCCCCCTCCAGGTTACATTTTAAAGCCAGGTTTGTTACTAAGGGTCTCCTCCTACGGACTGTCTGTGCAACAAGCTCCACAGGGGCTAAGTATAATCAGGAATTCACAGACTTGGCTGTGTGATGGACACGGCCAGCTGGTGAGCATCCACTTAGTTCAGTATGCAAACGTGGTTCTGGAGGAACAAGAGAACGCAAATCCCTGTAGAATTCCTTTTAAGAAATAGCAGGGGATACAATGCCAGATGCCTTTCCCAAACAATAACTTAACCTCAGTGGTACATTTTTAATTGATTTTTTAAATTAACTTATGCAAATAAATCTAGATTGTAATTACTTTTCAGCAGAGGAGTTTGAAATCCCTCCAACCTCTTTCAATTGTCCTCACCTTCTATTTTATTCTCACTATATACTTACCTTTAGATTTCTCTCCTCCCAATTCCTTTTCCAGGCTTCTCAACCCCTAACCAACTCTCTCTTCCTAGCTCCTTCTTTATTGTCTCAAATCACATCTCTATACCTTTTTCTTCTTTTTTACTTTCTCAATACTTCCCCTTCTTTTTTCATTTCACGTCATCTATTTCTCTTTTCTTCTTCCCTACTTTTCCCAACTTTTTATTCCTCTTCTTTACGTCTTCATATCTTTATCCTCTGAATGTCTTCCTCCAATTCTAATGTAATCCTTCCTATGCATGTACTATTTTTCAGCATAACCTTCTCTCAATTGAGAATTCATGAGTGATGCTATTTCTTAATTTGTCCTTTCATTTGTTTGTCTTTCCCCTGAATTTCAAGAACCATTCCCAGATTTTGAACTCAACAGCATCTTTCCATCCATCAACGCCATTCTGCTCATGACTTTTTTCTAGGTTATCTGCTATTTATCCAGTATGCTTCTTGTACAATCATTTGCATGTTGCATCACACATTAGAATATGAATTCCTTAAGGATAGCAATCCATTTTTGCCTTTCACCCCTTATCACAATGCCTAATACATAGTAAGCATAGTAAGATTTTGCTTACTGACTGATAAAAGGATTGTGCACCTGAATTTGCTGTCCAGTCTTATTTCCCGTTACTTGCTCATGCTCTTGTTCTAGTCAGAGCAGTGTACTTGATGAAATTCAGGAGAGCAATTATTTGAAAGATGAGGGGCAAAGATTGTGTCTAATTCACAATGAGACACTCTCCCTCTGAGCAAAATCCAATATATTTTTGTGACATGCTTTGTGGAAGGATGTTTTTTATAGACAGAATGATGAAGTAAGAAACCAGGAAAGAATTGGGGAGATAAAGGATGTTTGAAGGAATCCAAGAGTTGTGGGGGAGATGCTTGGAGGATGAAATTAGGGAAGAGTTGAGAAGATAAAGGATGCTTGATACAATCAAGGAAAAGTTGTGAAGATCAGAGTGGCTTAAGGAATTTTGATCATAAAGAGAGAACAAGTTGACTTGAGTTCTCTTTATCATTATTATTTCCCCCACATATTATCCATAGTTTCACTTTCCTCTTCAGCTTTCCATAGTCTACTCATCCCTCAAGAGTAAACAACTTCCAAATTTTTCATTCAACAAACATTTCTTGAAAACAAATTATGTATTAATATTTAATACAACATATGTATTATGTCTCTACTGTGTTGGGGACCATGAGATAGACAAAGATATATGACTAGACCCTGTCCTCAAGGAGCTTGTTAAGATCTCTTTAATCTACCTTGGTATCTTCCGTTTGTATTTATTTTCTATACAACACAATTTAGGATAAAGATAGTATTATTCTTTATAATATGACATATATCATGATACAAAATGATATATAGATGACATGATTACATGACATAATATATTAAAATAGCTATGTATTATAATACATCATAAAATTATAAAATGTTCACTATGTATACAATTTAGCACCTTGTTTTCTCAGTGTGTGGGGAAAAGGTGAAGAACTTCCAGATCAAGCACATATTGATGAGGGACAGTTATCTAAAGCTTTAAAGGCCTCAGTTTAGGAAGCATGTGATTTTAGATAAAGCCTGGACTATATTCCATTGTTCAAAGAAGGACACTAGTGAGAAAGCTATTCATCTACAATATTCCCTTGACCAAGTAGGAGAACAGTAGACTTATGTGACCAATCACAACATATAGAGGGTGGGATTTTAGGGTTCTTTGTCTGAAATGTATAAAAGCTGTGAACATTTTCAAGGGAGTATCTCTGTCCTGCTGTGAATTTGGCTCACAGACTAGGATGGGGTCCGCTTCTCAAGATTTTAATAAATAATTCTGCTTTCAATGAGTGATCTCTGTAGTAGTCAATTTGAGTAAGGCTCTTTTTGTCCCAAATAGTTGGGGGCTCATCCAGGATGGGGTCTTGGGGGAGATGGCTGTGCACCCCAGACAGGGACAGGCACCCATGGAGCAGTTTTCTCCATGGTCTTTGGCTCTGGGTATGCAGCCTCCCTCCCTCTTATACAATGGCCTGAGGCAAAGGTATTCAGTGGAAAGCAGAACTAAAGACTGAAGACTGAAGGAAATAGAGGCCTAATGGCTGGCAATACAGTCTGAAACTTACACGCGTAAATTCAAGATATACTTTCAGGGGTCTGGAAGTCCATTGTCTGGGTCAGGGGAGACCCTAAGAGATTAGCCTTCCTAAATTTGTTTTTGGTGGGGACTGCTGTGAACCCCAAAGAAAGGACTCCCTGAATAGGCTCTCGGATGACTGCGAGTGTGATGGTGACCTCCACTGATAAATGGGATAGAAGCAGTCCAAGAATTTGTCAGGACAGTAGCTAGGTATAAAAGGAAATGTAAAAGGTGAAAATAAGAGCTCTCATCTGTCTGTGTGTATATGTTTGTTTGCTTTGCATTTTGTGTTCCATGTTAAAAAGTTAGCAAGCTTGTAAGAGATAAGAATTCAGCCTCTGTATTGCAGGCTTAGAAAAATGTCAGGCAGAATTGCTTGAAGTGGAATTCATTCACAGTAGTAATTCTTTCAGAGTGGTTCAGGCAAGAATAAAAAATCTTTTTCCCTCTGACTGCAGCAGCCTTGTGGGGGAAAAGGGAAAAAAAGAGGGAAATAAAAACATAGATTGAAAGGGATTTGAAAGTTTGGAAAGTTTTTAAAATATATATATAAATAGAAGAGTAGTGTGCCAATATTTAAAGAAAAGAAGTTTAAATGGAATATCTAGGCAATTTCTGAGAAGGTAGAGAAATGCACTAAATGGACTTGGAAGTTTAAAGAAACTCCATTTGGATTCTGAGAGGGAATAATGTTCAAGGTGAAACAAACTTCTCTCCAGGGGGTCCTGGGGAAAAGCCCCAAGTCTGTTTTGTTGATTTAAAAGCTCTGTTAAGTTTTAAGAACAATGATTAAGAAATTTGGGATTGGTTATTTTAATGTTACTTAGTATAAAAATTTACTTGTGATTTTAAACTTTTTAACCTGTTGTACTAATTTGTAAGTAAATGGAACTTGGCCATTTTAAACTGACAGGGAAGTTTTTCCCTTAAAGCAGTTTTCAGAGCCTGCTAAAGTAAAGGGCAATAAAATCTTATCTGATTGAAACTCAGGCAGAAGAAAAAAAAACTTTTATAAGTTTTGAAGGGACAGATGAGAGGGAATGCAAGAGATTTAGGATTGTAGGAGCAAATTGAGAGTCTGAATGATGTCAAGAAGGAATCAGTTGGAAAAAGAAAGGAAATTAAACTGATTGTCTAAATCTTGAGAAGGATTTCCTGTATAAGAAATTGAGTGGGGGGAAGGGCAGCAATGGAAAGGGGCCTTTGTTCCTGCTGCAGCCGAACTGCTGAAGAAAGCAGTCTAATCTTTTAAAGGGACAGGCTGCTCTCATAGAGTGTTAATTGACTGAATATTTGTTTCTTTGAAACAAAATGGTTTTCTTGTTTAAGGAATATGATTATAAATATGATAGTTTGAAAGGTTATTTCAAAAAGTTTAATTGATGTTTTTAAGAGCTTTTCAGATTCTTTAATGTGAAAACAGGAAGCTTTAATTAACTGTATTGATGCCAATTATTTAAAGAGACTTCAAGGATAATAGTTTTTGCCTTTGTTCTTTTGAAAATGTTTTTGTTGTGGACAATATGTAGTTTGGGATTTTTCTGTGTATTGGGTATTTTAAAAGCAAAATGATTAGTATAATAGTCAATTTATGGAACATCTACTTGGATATATAAGAATTGTGTGAACATTCTGGAATAAATTTCTTACTGTTAAAAGCCTCTTGTGTCAGGGAGGAAAAAGAGTGACCTTGTCCAAGTCACTATCAGTTTGTTAAATTATTTAGAAGCACAGGGACTGAGAATTTCTTAAGACAAATCACAATTTGTGAAATGTGAAGTAAAATATTTAGGTCATTGTATAACTGAAGGGAAAAAGAAATTAGATCATGTAAATTACTTGAGGGAAAGAATGGAAACAGTAAATGTAAGGGATTGGCACACAGGGCATTGGTCACTGAAATTTTAACTAATCTTATGTTATCTAAGAATGTTGCAGTGATTCATGTGCAGGGGCACCAAAGAAGAGATTCATTTAGACAAGGGGAAACTGCTTTGCAGATGAGGAGGCAAAATGGGCTGGGGAAGAGGAATCTATAAATATGGAAGAAATAATGGTGCTAATTCTGGCATTTCTTCCTCCAGTGCCTCTATCTTCCCTTACCCCAGAAGATAAAAGAACATAAAGAGGGGCACTGGTTCCTCCCTGACAGCAGAGAGGTACTGACCACAGCAGGTATGAGACATGTACTCCAACACTTACATTAGCGCAGTCACTGGGGTGTCCAAAACCTGTGTGATACGGTGCTGACTAAGTTTGTGGCACTGGACTTGTACAAAATAGCAGGCAACTGGTCAGCGGGTGTCCTGTTTGTCAAAGGATGAATAGGATGGCCCAATGACAAGTCCAAAAATGAGGAAGGCCCCCTGGTATCAGGCCTTTCCAAAGCATACAGGTGGGGCTGCCATTAGTGGGGCGTCTTAAATACCTGTTGATCTTAGTGGACCAGATGACCTCATGGGTGGAGGCCTTCCCCCTTGCCTGGTCAACTGCCTCAGCTGTCATAAAAGTACTCCTTGAGCATATCATTCTGGGGTATGGGTTGGTAGAGCAGATAGATTCAGTCTAAGGCACCCAATTCACAGCTAAGATCCTCTGATCTGTAGCCTAAACTCTAGAAATATCATGGGACTCACACACCCCATGACCTCTGCCCTCATCAGGTAAAGTGGAAAGGATGGATAAGGAAATTACATAGCAACTGACTAAATTGGCGTTAGAGACACAATCGCCCTGGACCAAGTGCCTTCCCCTTGCCTTATTAAGAATTAGAACAAAACCCCAGAGGGATGTGGGATTATCACCTTATGAATTATTGTATGGTCACCCTTATCCAAAAGGGATTCAAAATTCTTCCTTGGATCCAATATTTGAGACCAAGGATTTGTTTTTAAGGAAATAGGTTATGTCTTTACTGCAACATCTGAAAACTTTACCACTAAAAGAGCTTATTGCTCAAACTTCTCCCTTAGGATTTACTGTATATAAGTTCTAGCTTGGAAACTGGGTTCGGATGTGGTTCGGATGTGGAAGGAGAACAAGCTGACCCCAACTTGTAAAGGACCATTCCAGATCCCCCATTGACATCAGATACAGCAGTGTGTACAGAAGAAAGAGGGTGGACTCAGCATACCAGAATTAAAGGACTGGTGGACCCCCCGAGGGTGTGGACTTCCAAATTGAATCCAGAGAATGAGCTGAGACAAACATTGAAAAGGAACTGATGAACTGTGCATGTAAAATCTTGATAGTGGATTTGATCTGGGGTACCTTATTGGGGGCATTGCCTAAATCAAACAGGTACCGGGCTATGGATGGCAGAGAGTAAGTGTAAATGGACTTTTACTCATCGACCAGACAGGGTAGATATTATAGATTGTAGTGAGTATAGAAACAGATGGAGCAAGTTAAATACTGTTTGTGATAATGGGTCAGTGCTTAATTGTGTCCACCAGCATTTATTAGGGAATAATGAGGAATATTTGAAGGAATTTAGTTGAAGCCTACTTGTCAAACACCTTATGACCTCTTCAAATTGGTGATGCTTATGGGTGGGAAGGTGCCTGGCCCCCAACACAGATAATCAAGGAATATGGACAAGCGATATGAGCCCAAGAGGATGGTTGGGGATATCAGACACTAATACATACATACATATATATATATATATATAATTAATTCTACTGTAAGCAGTCTTAGAAGTAACAACTAATCAAACTGCTCAGGCCCTTGATTTATTAGCCAATCAAGCCACCCAGACAAGAGAAGCTGTTTTATAGCATAGATTAGTTTTAGATTATCTGCTAGCAGAGGAAGGAAGGGTCTGTGGGAAATAAAACCTGTCCACTTGTTGTGTGCAAATTGATGACAATGGACAAATAGTAAAAGAAATTACTAAAAGCATTCACAGGATAGTTCGTGTGCCTGTATATGTTTGGAAATCTCTCTTCACAAATAGCTGGTGGTCAGGTCAAAATGGGTTCATGACCTAGGCATAAAGAATGAAATTATTAATAAATTAGAGGAACACAGGATAGTTTAGCTCTCAGACCTGTGGAAGGGGAAGGAATTTATGACCAAAGAAGAACTAGAGATCATTAGTGATCACAAAATAGAAAATTTCGACTATATCAAACTGAAAAGTTTTTGTACAAACAAAACTAATGCAGACAAGATTAGAAGGGAAGCAATAAACTGGGAAAATATTTTTACAGTCAAAGGTTCTGATAAAGGCCTCATTTCCAAAATATATAGAGAATTAACTCTAATTTATAAAAAATCAAGCCATTCTCCAGTTGAAAAATGGTCAAAGGATATGAACAGACAATTCTCAGATGAAGAAATTGAAACTATTTCTAGTCATATGAAAAGATGCTCCAAGTCATTATTAATCAGAGAAATGCAAATTAAGACAACTCTAAGATACCACTACACACCTGTCAGATTGGCTAAGATGACAGGAAAAAATAATGATGATTGTTGGAGGGGATGCGGGAAAACTGGGACATTGATGCATTGTTGGTGGACTTCTGAACGAATCCAACCATTCTGGAGAGTAGTTTGGAACTATGCTCAAAAAGTTATCAAACTGTGCATACCCTTTAATCCAGCAGTGTTACTACTGGGCTTATACCCCAAAGAGATCATAAAGAAGGGAAAGGGACCTGTATGTGCACGAGTGTTTGTGGCAGCCCTCTTTGTAGTGGCTAGAAACTGGAAACTGAGTGGATGCCCATCAGTTGGAGAATGGCTGAATAAATTGTGGTATATGAATATTATGGAATATTATTGTTCTGTAAGAAATGACCAACAGGATGATTTCAGAAAGGCCTGGAGAAACTTACACGAACTGATGCTGAGTGAAATGAGCAGGACCAGGAGATCATTATATACTTCAACAACAATACTATATGATGACCAGTTCTGATGGACCTGGCCATCCTCAGCAATGAGATCAACCAAATCATTTCCAATGGAGCAGTAATGAACTGAACCAGCTACGTCCAGCAAAAGAACTCTGGGAAATGACCAAAAACCATTACATTGAATTCCCAATAGATTTATGCCCACCTGCATTTTTGATTTCCTTCACAAGCTAATTGTACAATATTTCAGAGTCTGATTCTTTTTGTACAGCAAAATAACGGTTTGGTCATGTATACTTATTGTGTATCTAATTTATATTTTAATATATTTAACATCTACTGGTCATCTTGCCATCTGGGGGAAAGGGGGAGGGGTAAGAGGTGAAAAATTGGAACAAGAGGTTTGGCAATTGTTAATGCTGTAAAGTTACCCATACATATAACCTGTAAATAAAAGGCTATTAAATAAAAAAATAAATAAATATTAAAAAAAAATAGCTGGTGGTCTTGGTTTGATGGTGGCTGGTGAAAACTGCTCTTATTGTATAGACATTGCAATCAGCGGTATTATTCTGTTCCCACTATGTTTACCCTGTATTGTACATTGTACATTGGTAACAAGAATAGATCAAAGATCACTGTCAAGAATCTTACATATGGAGGATGCTATTAAAATGACAGAAAGAGGGATAGGAGGCAGTTAGCAGGGGATGATCCAGATGAGGAGATTAACAAGCAATTGTTAATGCTGTAAAGTTACCCATACATATAACCTGTATATCAAAGGGATATATATATATATACATACACATATATATTTATGAATAACAGGGGGGATTGTGTGGGGAAAAGGTGAAGAACTTACAGATCAAGCACATATTGATTAGGGACTGTTATCTAAAGTCTTAAAGGTCTCAGTTTAGGAAGCATGTGATTTTAGATAAAGCCTGGACTATATTCCATTGTTCAAAGAAGGACATTGGTGAAGAAGTTATTCATCTACTATATTCCACTGACCAAATAGGGGAATAGTAGATTTATATGACCAATTACAACATATAGAGGGTGGGATTTGGGGGTTCTTTGTATGAAATGTATAAAAGCTGTGAACATTTTCAAGGGGGTGGTTCTGTCCTACTGTGAATTTGGCTCACAGACCAGGATGGGGTCTGCTTCTCGAGATTCTAATAAATAATTCTGCTTTCTATGAGTGATCTCTGAAGTAGTCAATTTGGGTAGGTCTCTTTTTGTCCCAAACATCAGTTTTATCCCTTAAAGTCTTACTTCATAGGCTTAATCATTGTCTTAAGATGACTCAGTCTTCTCAAAGACTGGGGCTATGGAGGATACGCTTTGGTAGCAGATTAGAAAGGCTTCAGTGAGACACAATCTGACAAGTGACTATATTCAAAGGATTAATCTGTTTTATCATTTGTTTTGTATTAGATTTCAGAATTACTACACCAGTTATAGACTTCATAGATCTTAGAGGTATAATAGAGATTATGCTATCCAATTCCTTTAGTTATAAATGAAGAAATTGAGACACAGAGAAATGAAGTGACTTTTCTATACAACAGCGTTAAAATTCAAACCTAGGTCCTCAGACTCCTAAATCCAGTCTTCAGAGTAACAAGAAAAGGAAACAAAGGTCTATAATCAAATGTAAACAAATTTCTGTTCTAGCTCCTGTCAGTGTTACTTTCTCCCCATTCCCTTTGTATAGACCATCTTGGTATAGCTGAAGATATTCTTGACCTCAATATACTCTGGTCTATGAGAAGCCTAAGGAAGGAGTCAAGACTGAAAACAATGGCCACATTAATAGCAAAGAGTTTCTAGACTGTGCAGTTTAAGATAAAGAGGCACACATCACTTAGTAAACTAATGCAACCCTATTGTGAACAACAGGGTTTGTCAGTAAAGTAGATCAACCAATAAAAGTTGGAATTGGAGGCTGAGGCCCTGATTGATGAATTCCAACAGCAGACAGCTGTTTGGACAGTAAAATAGCATTTACTAAAAAGAAAACCTGCAACTCCACTCCTTTCACAATTAGAAATCCAAGATTTAGTTCGATCATATCCTGATTATTGCAATATTTTCTTTTCTCTTCTTTTATTCCTTTCCTGCATTCCTTTATTGCACATAAAGTAACTGGTGTATATGTATAGACATGATATGTTTTTTTTTCTTCACCAAATGACTTATGGTATGTTTTGATGACTATCAAATAGAGATGGGGAGGGGAAAAACAAACTGCTTCTGTGAAAATATCTCTTTTCTTCATTAGGGGCAAGCTTATTCAGCCTTTAACTTTATATTCCAGTAAGTTATTTTTCTGTCACTATTATACATCAACAAAAACAAAAAAAGTACACATGTGTGGGCACACACATATACAAACAGAAATAAATCTTTGCATAACTTGTTTGGATAATTTCAGTGTTTTTCTTTTATCATTGCAAAACTAGGAATGATTTTATAACTTTTTTGTAAAAAGTTGTTACATGTAGAGCAAGTTCTATATTTTTTTAAATAATAACTTTTTATTTTAAAAATATATGCTATTGAGGATGAATACAGAGAGGCTTGGAGAGACTTACATGAACTGATGCTAAGTGAAATGAGCAACAATACTGTATAAGGATGTATTCTGATGGAAGTGGATTTCTTCGACAAAGAGTTTCAATTGAAGGATGGACAGAAGCAGCTATACCCAAAGAAAGAACACTAGGAAATGAATGTAAACTGCTTGCATTTTTGTTTCTCTTCTTGGGTTATTTTTTACCTTCTGAATCCAATTCTTCCCGTGCAACAAGAGAACTGTTTGGTTTTGCACACATATATTATATCTAGGATATATGGTGACATATTCAACATGTATGGGACTGCCTGCCATCTGGGGGAGAGGGTGAAGGGAGGGAGGGGAAAAATCAGAACAGAAATGAGTGCAAGGGATAATGTTGTAAAAAAAATTACCCAGGCATGGGCTCTGTCAATTAAAAGTTATAATAAAAAAAATATATGCTGTTTTCAATATTCACCCTTGCAAAATCTTGTGTTCCAAATTTTTCTCCCTTCATTTCCCCTATCTTCTCCCCTAGACAGCAAGTAATCCAATATGTGTTAAACATGTATAATTCTTCTATATATATTTCCACATTTATCATGCTGCACAAGAAAAATTGGGTCAAAAAGGAAAAAAAAATGAGAAGACAAAAAGCAAGCAAACAAACAACAATAAAAAAGGCACAAATACTATGTTGTGATCCACATTTCAGTACCCATAGTCCTCTTTCTGGATTCATATGGCTCTCTCCATCATAAGTCTAGTGGAATTGGCCTGAATCATTTCAATGTTGAAAAGAACAAAGTTCATCAGAATTGATCATCACAATCTTGCTATTGCTGTGTACAATGTTCTCTTGGTTCTACTCACTTCACTTAGCATCAGTTCATGTAAATTTCTCTAGGTTCTCCAAAATCATCCTGCTGGTCGTTTCTTAAAGAACAATAATATTCCATAACATTCATATATCATAACTTTTTCAGCCATTTTCCAACCGATGGGCATCCATTCAGTTTCCAGTTTCTAGCCACTACAAACAGGGCTGCCACAAACATTTTTGCACATGTGGGTCCCTTTCCCTCCTTTAAGATCTCTTTGGGATATAAGCCCAGTAGAAACACTGCGGGATCAAAAGGTATGCATAGTTTGATAACTTTTTGAGTATAGTTCCAAATTGCTCTCCAGAATGGCTGGATCCATTCACAATTTCACCAACAATGTATCAGGGTCCCAATTTTCCCACATCCCCTCCAACATTCATCATTATTTTTTCCTGTCATCCTGTCTGAGAGGTGTGTAGTGCTATCTCAGAATTATCTTAATTTGCATTTCTCTGATCAATAGTGATTTACAGAATTTTTTCATATGACTAGAAATGGTTTTAATTTCTTCATCTGAAAATAAGGACATCCATTTTAGACATCCATTTTTATTTTTAAGGCCTGAATATTTTTAAAGTGAGTTATTGGTTGAAGAATATGGCATAGAAAAACTACATCAGATTTGGAACCTAAAATTTTCAGCTACTCTACTTCAGCTAGATGGCCTTAGGCAAGTAATTTAAGCTTTTTGAGCTTCAGTTTTCTCATTTATAAAATGAAACAAATAAATATAAAAACATTTAAGTTTTAATATATGCAAAGGCCTGTCAAGATATTAGTATAATACCACTTATAATTGTACTATCTAACTCAGAATTATTATAAAGTGGTTACTAAATAGAAAAGTGTTATGTAAATGTGAATAATTACCATCATTTTTATTACATTAGACTCTGGCAGACTCCAAGAGAGAGAACATTTCAAAGGTAAAGCCTTGCTTAATTCAGCCAGTGCTAGCAAAAAGTGTATTAGTATTCAGTTTTTGGCTGAACTAAGGAATAGCTAGGTATTCACAAAGCATAGAGTGGATGTTTTAGCAGAGAAGAAAGAGAAAGGCCTTGAGTATTTTCTCTACTCACCAGACTTTCAAGAAGAGTAAAGTGTTGCTTAAAACAAAAACAGATAAGAAGAATAACAGATAAGAAGAGTCAGGGGAGAAAGCTAACTTGTTCCAGGAGATTAGAGAATAGAAGAAAGATAAAGAAAGGGAAAAGATACCCCCATCTTTCCAGTCACCCAGTTTTGCAAACTGGGAGTATTCCTTAGGTCTTCCCACTCATTCATCCTTCCCCCCTCACCTCCATATTTAGTCATTTGCTTAAGTTTTGTCAATTCTGTCTCCATGTTTTCTCTCCCACAAAGAAACCCATGGAATTTCCATTTCTTTACTTCTTCAGTATCTTCACCTCTAACCTGGACTGTTACAAGTACCTTCTCATTGGTTTCTCCACCTCTATTTTCTTCTATCTCTGAACCACCCTCCAAAGAATTATCAAAAAATTATTCAAAAAACAAGTGTTCACATTTTATGGCCCCAATTAAAACCTTTTGTGGGGTTTCTTTTCCCTATCTGATAAAACCATAAACTCCTCAGTCTGGTTTCATTTTATCTTCCCCAATTTATTTGACATTATTCCCATTTATATTCTCAGAATTCAACAAAACTTGCCTATTTGAAATGAGTACTTTATCTTCCTATGATTATAATTCATTCTCTCTTCACTTCTATATCCCCATCTAGAATCCCTAGAAGAAGCTCTGTTTGGTTTCAGTTCCATGGAAAATTATTACCCATATCCATAGGATAAGCTGTTCATTTGAATTTTCATCATCATACCAATTAGTTTTAATTTAAGATATTCATCATTTTTTCTGCTCCTTCAGTTTCCTCTCCCTTCTAATTTGACAGCTTGATTTAATTCCATAGAACATACCAGATATCTCCTAATTAAGCTTCCAATACTTTTCATTTTTTCTTTTGTGCATTGTCTTTCCTCATTAGATTATAAGTTCCTTGATACCATGGACAGTCTCTCTTTTTTTTTTTCTTATTTGTAGCTTCAGCACCTGGCGCAGTACATAGTAGATAGTTAATAAATATTCATTGAATTTAGATAAATTTAATTAAGTGGCACACTGAATAAGGCTCTGGACTTGGAGTCAAAAAGATATGAGTTCAAATTCTGACTCAGTTAACTTTCTTTGGACAAATCACTTAAACTCTTCCTTTCTCAGTTTCCTCATCTGTAAAACAGAGATGAAGATAGTACTTATGCCTTAAGCAGCAAATACTTAATTATATTGCTAAATTGAGATACATGATAGGAAAGTTAACTCCAATTTAATGTACAATGTTGCTTACAAAGGGATTTCATTTATAACTATAGTTAATCAAGATTCTTTTCATTTTAAAAAAAAATCCAATTTATGTATATATTTTAAACATTATTTTCTTTTTAAATTTTAAGTTCAAAATCCTTTCTCTCCTATTCCTTCCCCTGACCACTGATAAGGCAGGCAATCTGATATTGACTAATTAAGTATGTGAAATCATACATTTCCATATTAGCAAAACATTTCCATTTTAGCCATATTTCAAAAAAAAATTGATTATGATATTCTTGGGAGTTTTCATTTTGACCTCTCAGGAGGTTCTTTGTAGATCCTTTCATCTTTTATTTTGTTTTCTGGATATGAATGGACGCAGTTTTTCTTGACAATTTCTTGAAATATAATGTCTTGATTCTTTCTTTGATCATTACTTTCAGGTAGTCCAATAAATCTTAACTTATTTTTCCTCAATCTGTTTTCCAGGTTAGATGTTTTTGTGATGAGATACTTTATAGTTCCTTCTATTTTTTTTTTTTTTCATTCTTTTAACTTTGTTTTACTGTTTCTTGATGTTTCATGGTCATTAGTTTTCAGTTGACCAATTTTAATTTTTAAGGAATCATTATTTTTCAGTGAAATTTTGTACCTCTTTATTCCATTTAGTCAAGTTAGTTTTTAAGGAGTTTTCTTTAGTGAATTTTTATTCCTCTTTTGCCATTTGGCCAATTCTGGTTTGTTTTGTTTTGTTTTGTTTTTTAAAGGTCCTTCTGACTCTGCTTTTACTCTCACAGAGCAAGTAACAAGCACACAACTTCAGTAACTGAGAGATTCAGATTAGGTTTGGAAAGAGGAATATGAACAAGCATTTATTAAACATTTACTTCTTGCCAGGCATTATGCTAAGTGCTTTACAAATATTTCATTTAATCCTCATAAATACTGTGTGAGGTAGATTCTACTATTATCTCCTTTTTTTACAGTTAAGGAATCTGAGGCAAATAAAGGCTGATTTCCCCAGAATCATGTGCCTTTTAAATTTCTGAGGCTGAATTTGAACTCAGGTCTTTCTGACTTCAGACCCAGCACAATATCAACTGGACAATCTAGCCCCTGAATATTTAGCAGTAAGAGTTGTTAGTCTTTGAAATGCTTTACAAATACCAAGGAAGAGAAATATTCTCTATTTTTGGAGTCTTTTAATGCTTTAAAAAAGATACCCCATTAAATAGATCAGGACTTCTTAAACCTTTTTTACCCATGACCCCCAAAAATGTGATCAAAGGATAAAATAACTGGAAAGTGTAGATACCATTCATATAACAATAATGAGAGACAACAAAGAAAGAAAAAAAATAGCATGATGGTGAATCAAAGTTATTACAAGAGTTTCACATTATTAATTTCTTTTCAATTAGTCTTCCTACAGAAATTTGTTTTTATTTTCAGAAGTAACAGATTGAATGATGATAGAAAGAATATTCAAAGAAGCAGCTGGAGAGTTCAATGAATAGCCCACCAACTCTCAAGTCAGGAGGACCTGAGTTCAAATCTGACCTCAGAAACTTAACACTGACCAGGTGTGTGACCCTGGGCAAGTCACATAACCCCAATTGCCTCCCCCAAAAAAAGAATATTCAAGGTCAATTTCTTAGTGTCTGTCGGAACTTAAGAAGTTATTCAGTCTCTGTCTCAAACAGCTCTCTAAGACTTAGTTGTAAAGTCACAGATGAGTTTTGATCAGGGATTGATGGAGAGAGTTCCCACGGTGGCATTTAGCCATGATGACAATCTTTCTGTATTTGTGTATTTATTTTCATTATAGAACCATCAGTTTGTATAGATGAACATCTATTGTGTTTCAATCATTAGTGCCATGTTCTGGGTCATACCACCTGTTCATGTTTAATACTAAAAAATACTCTCCACCTCTAAGATCTTATGATCTATGATACAACCATGAGTGCTTTCTATTGAATCAGACCATCTGTTGGTGTAATGTGTAGGTCACACCACCTGTTAGTGAAATCTTTGGGGTCACATGCCTATTAGTGCATTGCACTGGGTCACATTTCCTGTTAGTGTGATCAGCTTTGCAAATGAGTACCAAAAATTTAGCAGCCCACATTCTTAACCAGGAGAGTCACAGAAGAAGTGAACACAATCAGTTTTCTATTGTCCCAACCCAGAATGGGTTGCTTATAACTCAAGAAAATTTCAAGAGTGGCTCAGTGTAGAAATGAACTAAATAATGACATTACACTGTATCTTCTTCCATTGCTTATGGGAAGTATCTGTGAGAGCTGACTTTTAGTCAACTTTTAGTGACATGCATTGATTAGAATTGACTAAGTTCAGAAAAAAATACTTATCTACATAATTTGGATAGGGATTCTGATAATGCATTTCCTTTTTTTCTCAAAATGCTTTTATGTTCCATGCTACTTTTCTTTCTTTTATTTTTTTTTTGGAGGCAATTAGGGTTAAGTGACTTACCCAGGGTCACACAGCTAGGAAGTGTTAAGTATCTGAGACCAGATTTGAACTCTGATCCTCCTGACTTCAGGGCTGGTGCTCTATCCACTGTGCCACCTAGCTACCCCACTACATTTATTTCTAAGCTGAATTTGAAAGTACCACTATGTTCATGCAGAGACTATACATTCTCATGGGTCCTCTCCTTTGTTTCCTTTACTAGATCATTATCTTCCCCCCAAATGCTCTGTTGGCTTTCTTCTCTCATTACACAACCTGTTCCAACACAGTTTTCTTGTCCCAGCTTTCATTAACACTTCTGTAGGGATGTCTTCCAAACTAATATCTAATCCTGACCTCTCTCTTGAGTTTCAATCTCTGACTGCCTGCAGGATATCTTCATCTGGACGTCACACTGACATTTCAAATCAACAAGTCTGAAACTGAGCCTATTTATCTTTCTTCCAAATTATCTGCTCCAGCCTTAACACATGCCTGACACATAGTACATGTTTAATTAATGCTTGTTAACTTGTTCTTTCTAATTTTACTCTTTCTGTCTATGGTTATTTCATTCATTCAGCTGACCATATTTAAAGATCCTAATGATAATGTAGATGTTTCTATCTTCCTTGCTTTTAACATTCAATCAGTCACCAAGTCCTGTAAATTATATTTCTATAATATTTCTCATATCTTATTTCCTAGATATTCCCACTACCACCACCCTCTTACAAAACTCCTTTACTTACTGCCTACCTGGACCATTATAACAACGTCCTAGCAGTTACCCTTCCTTTTTTCTGTCTCCTAAACATCCATCATGCCACTGGCAGATTAATATTTTTATCTACAGATCTAATCAATTTACCCCTGTGTCCCAAAGTGGTCATCACATCAGTAAAATTAAGCTCTTTGTCAACTCTTTTAAGAACATCTACCATTTGTTGCTACCTTACATATTCAACCTTATATATGGCTTATCTCTTCTCCTCTTCATAGGCTAATCAATCTAGAGCTGGGAGGAAACTTAAAGACCATTTAGGTATATGGTATCACTCTCAAATAGAAATAGAGCCCTTAAAGTATACATAAGGACTTCTGTGGATGGCCTCTTGACTTAGTTTTTAATTTTAATATTATCTATTATTTTATTGTAATTTTGTTTAATTAAATAATTCCAAATTACATTTTAATCTGGTCCAGGCAGAACTGATGAGTATTGTATGCCATGTCTTCCAGGTGACATTCTTGACACTTCTAATCTAGGCCAATTTCTTGTTTTACATGTAAGGAAACCAAGGCCTCAAAAGGATAAAGGGCATTTTCAAGATTGTTGTTGTTCAGTTGTTTTCAGTCCTGTCCAACTCTTTATTTGGGGTTTCCTTGGTAAAGATACTGGAGTGGTTTACCATTTCATTCTCCAGCTCATTTTGCAGATGAAGAAATAGAGGCAAACAGGGTTAAGTGACTTGACCAAGGTCACACTGCTAGTAAGTATCTGAGATCAAATTTGAAACCAAGCCTTTCATCATTGATCATCTCACATTCTTGTTATTATTGTGTACAATGTATTCCTGGTTCTTCTTATTTCACTCAGCACTGGTTGATGTAAATCTTTCTAGGCCTTTCTATAATCAGTTTGTTCATCATTTTTTATAGCACAATAATATTCCATTATTTTCACGTACCACAAATTGTTCAGCCATTCCCCAAATGATGGGCATCCACTCTTTTTCCAATTCTTTGCTACCACAAAAAGAGCTATTACAAACTTTTATGATTTCCTTGGGATACAGACCCAATAGTGACACTGCTGGGTCAAAGGGTATGGACAGTTTTATAGCCCTTTGGGTATAATTCCAGATTCCTTTTCAGAATGGTTGGATCATTTCACAATTCCATCAACAATGCATTAGTGTCCCAATTTTCCCACATCCTCTCCAACATTTATCATTATCTTTTCCTTTCATCTTAGCCAATCTGAGAAGTGGGAAATGGTACCTCAGAGTTGTTTTAATTTGCATTTCTTAATAATTATTTTAGAGAATTTTTATATAACTATAAATGGTTTTAATTTCATAATCTGAAAATTTTCTGTTCATATCCTTTGACTATTTATTAATTGAGGAATGATATGTATTCTTATAAATTTGACATAGTTCTTTATATATTTTAGACATGAGACCTTTATCAAAAATACTGGCTGTAAAGATTTTCCCCCAACTTTGTACTTCCCTTTTAATCTTGTTTCTGCTGGTTTTCTTTGTGCAAAGACTTTTTAATTTAATGTAATCAAAGTTGTCCATTTTGCCTTTTATAATGTTCTCTAGTTCTTCTTTGGTCATAAATTCCTTCCCTCTACAAAGTTCTGATAGGCATATTATTCTTTGTTCTCCTAATTTGTTTATGGTATCATCCTTTATGCTTAAATTATGTATCCATTTTGACTTTATTTTGGTATGGGGTGTGAGATGTAGGTTTATGCCAAGTTTCTGACATATTATTTTACAGTTTTTCCAGCAATTTTGAGCAAATAGTGAGTTCTTATTCCAGAAGCTGGATTTTGGGTGTTTATCAAATATTAGATTATTATAGGCTTTGCCTATTTTATCATGTGTATCTAGTCTATTCCACTGATCCACCACTCTATTTCTTAGTCAGTATCAAATGGTTTTGATGACTGTTGCTTTAGGCTTGGTACTACTAAGCTACCATTATTTTTATTTTTTCATTAATTTCCTTGATATTCTTGACTTTTTGTTCTTCCAGAAGAATTTTGTCATTATTTATTCTAGTTCTATAAAATGTTTTGGCAGCTTAATTGGTATGGTACTGAACAAGTAGACCAATTTAGGCCAAATTGTCATTTTTATTATTTTAGCTCAGCCTAGCCATGAACAATTTATATTTTTCCAATTGTTTAGATCTGACTTTATTTGTGTGAGAAGTATTTTGTAATGTGTTCATATAGTTCTTGGGCTTGTCTTGGCAGGTAGGCCCTCAAGTATTTCATTTTGTCTTCAGTAATTTTAAATGGAATGTCTCTTTCTATCTCTCGCTGATGGGCTTTGTCAATAACTTATAGAAATGATGATGATTTGTGTGGGTTTATTTTATTTCTTGCAACTTTGCTAAGGTGGGAATTGTTTCCAGTAGATTTTTTAATGATTTTCTAGGATTCTCTAAATATATCATCATATCATCTGCAAAGAGTGATAGTTTTATTTCCTCATTGCCTATTCTAATTCCTTTAATTTCTTTTTCTTTCTTATTGCTAAAGCGAACATTTCTAGTACAATGTTGAATAATAATGGTGATAATGGGCATCCTGATTTTATTGGGAATGCACCCAGCTTCTCTCCATTATAAATTATATTTGCTGTAGGGAGATTGGTCTGTAATTTTTTTTTGTCTGTTTTGGTTCTTCCTGTTTTAAGTATCAGTGCCATATTTGTGTTATAGAAGGAATCTGGCAGGACTCCTTCTTTATCTATTTTTCCAAATAGTTTACATAGTGTTGGAATTAATTGTTCTTTAAATATTTGATAGAATTCACTCTTGAATCCATGTGGCCTTGGAGATTTTTTCTTAGGGAGTTCATTGATAACTTGTTCAATTTCTTTTTTTTAAAATGTAAGTTTTTAATTTTGTTTCCTCTTCTCTTAACCTGGGCAGTTTATATTTTTGCAAATATTCATACATTTCAGTTAGATTGTCAGACTTCCTGCCACAGAGTTGGGCAAAATGTCTTCTAATGATTTCTTTTGTATTTTTTTTTCCATTGGTAGTATATTCCCCTTTCATTTTTGATGCTGGTGATTTGGTTTTTTTCCTTTCCTTTTTCTGATCAAATTAACCAAAGGTTTATCTATTTTGTTATTTTTTTTTTCACAAAATCAACTCTTAGTTTTGTGTATTAGTTCAATAGTTTTCTTAGTTTCAACTTTATTAATCTCTCCTTTGAGTTTCCAAATTTCTAATTTGGTATTTAATTCAGAGTTTTAAATTTGTCCTTTTTTTAACTTTTTAAATTGCATGCCTAATTCATTGATCTCCTCTTTCTCTATTCTATTTATGTAGCTCTTCAGAGATATAAAATTTCTTCTAAGAACTGCTTTGGCTGTATTCCATATGCTTTGATATGTTGTCTCATTATTGTCATTTTCTTCGACAAAATTATGATTGTTTCAGTGATATGTTATTTGATCAACTCATTTTTTTTTTTTGCTGAGGCAATTAAGGTTAAGTGACTTGCCCAGGGTCACACAGCTAGGAAATATTAAGTGTCTGAGATCAGATTTGAACTGAGGTCCTCCTACCTTCTGGGCTGGTGCTCTATCCACTGTGCCACCTAGCTGCTCCAACTCATTCTTTAGAATTATATTCTTTAATTTCCAATTGGTTTTTAGTCTATCTTTCCCTGGCCCTTTATTGAATATAATTTTTATTACAATGTGGTCTAAAAAGGAAACATTTACTATTTCTGCCTTTTTGCATTTGATTATGAGGTTTTTACACCTTAATACATGGTCAATTTTTGTGTAGGTGCCAAGTACTGCTGAGAAAAAGGTGTATTCCTTTCTATCTCTATTCAGTTTTCTCCAGAGGTCTATCACATCTAGGTTTTCTAGGATTCTATTAATTTTCCTAGTTTCTTTCTTGTTTATTTTGTGGTTAGATTTGTCTGATTCTGAGAGGGGAATGTTGAGATCCCCCACTAGTATACTTTTGTTGTATATTTCTTCCTGTTACTGGCTTAAAATCTTCCCTAGCAATTTGCCTGCTCTACCTCTTGATGCATGCACATTTAGTATCATTGCTACTTCCTTATTAATAGTACCCTTTATCAAAATGTACTTTCCCATCTTATCTCTTTTAATGAGATTTATTTTTACTTTTACTTTATCTGAGATCAGAATTGCTATCTCTCCTTTTGTTTTTTTACTTCAGCTGAAGCATAATAAATTCTATTCCAGCCTTTTATCTTTACTCTGTGTCGATTGTATTTCTTATAAACAGCATATTGTAGGATTCTGTTTTTTAATCCAGTCTGTTGTTCACTTCTTTTTTTATGAGAGAGTTCATTCCATTCACATTTACAATTATGATTACCAGCTTTATATTTCCCTCCATCATATTTTCTCCTCTGTATATACTTTCATTCTCTCTTTCGACCTTCTTATTTCCTCTTAGAGTCAAAACTGTTGAGATCAAGTTTCAGACAATGCTCATCCTCTTCCCTTATTTCCCTCAATTATAATGGGTCTTTTGCACCTCTTCATGTGAACTAATTGTCCTATTATTCCTCCTCTTTCCTCTTTTTCCCATACAGACCTTTTCCCACCCTTTATTGTCTTTTTCTTTGATGCCATCACATCAGAGTCCATTTACAACCACACTCAATCCATGCTATACCACCCCTCTGTCTGCCCCAATGACAGATATAGTTCTCAAAAGGTTCAGATATTATTTTCCCATCTAGGAATATAAACAGTTTGCCTTTAAATAATATTATTCTCCCTGCTTACCTTTCTATGCTTCTCGAGTCTTGTGTTTGTAGATTAAATTTTCTGTTTTGTTCTGCTGTTTTTCAATAGAAAGGATTGAAAGTCTCTTACTTCATCAAAGCTCCATATCATTGGGTAGTTAATTCTTGGCCTTCTGAAATGTGGTATTCAAGGTCCTCAAATTCTTTATTGTAGAAGCTGCCAGATCCTGGGTAATCCTGACTGTTGTTCTTTGATATGTGAATTGTTTTTCTTTGGCAGCTTGCAATATTTTTTCCCTGAGAGCGTAGTTTTGGAGTTTTGGGGGTTTTCTTTGTGGGAACTCTTTCCAAAAGTGATTGATGGATTCTTTCAATGAGTATTTCCTCCTCTATTTCTAGAATATTGGGGCAGTTTTCCTTAATGATCTCTTGAAGAATGCTATCCAGGCTCTTTTTTTGATCATGGCATTCAGATAGGTTAATAATTTTTAAATTGTCTCTTCTGGATCTATTTTCTAGGTCAGCTGTTTTTCCAAAGAATTATTTCATATTTTCTTCCATTTTTTCTTTTTTTTTCTTTTTTTTTTTAGTTTGTTTGACTGATTCTTGCTGTCTCAGAGTGTCATTAGCTTCTACTTGCCCTCTTCTAGGTTTTAATGTGTGATTTTCTTCTGTTAGCTTTTGTATTTCTTTATTTCTACTTTTTAAGAAGTTGTTTTGTTTGGGCAATTTTTTTCCTTCCTTTTTCAAGCTGTTGATTCTTCCATACATACTTCTCATTTCCTTTCTCATTTTTTTCTACCTCTCTTATTTGCCTTTTAAGTTATGAACACTTCCAAGAAACCTCTTTGGGCTTGTGACCAATTCATATCACTCATTGAGATTTCTTCTGTGAACATTTTGTCCTCCTCTGAATTTGTTTTTTGGTTTGCCCTGTCAGCATAATAACTTTCTATGGTCAAGGTTCTTTTGTTTCTTGCCCATTTTCTTTCCTTTTCTTTTGGTCTTTTCTCTCTCTCTCTCTCTCTCTCTCTCTCTCTCTCTCTCTCTCTTTTAAACTTTCATGATTGAGTTCTGTTTCTGGGGTAAAGGGGCATTGTCCCAAGCTTCCTGTGTAGCTCTGAGCCCTGTCTTTGAGCACAAGGGCCCATTATATTTGTAGGGGTAGTTTTGCCTGCTCTTTTCAGGAAATAGCCTGGTTTCTTCGAGTTTGCCTTCTGAGATGGGATTGTAAGCTGTCCTACTGACTGCTCCTCTCCTGAGCCAGGACTGAAGGTTTTATTTGCTGATTTGCTGTGTTTAAGAACTCTACTGGCTTTCCCAGTCTATCTGATCTGAGTGACCTTTTCACCCAAGTGAGACTGACCTTTCTTGAAGTTTTTCCAATCTGTCTAGAGCTGGAGAGTGGTTATTTTCCATCAGATTCTGTTCAGAGACTTGGTTTCATATGGTTTTTGAGGGAAACTTTTTTCCCCTGAGGCAACTGGGGTTAAGTAAATTGCCCAGAGTCACACATAGTTAAGAAGTGTTAAGTGTTTGAGACCAGATTTAAACTCAGGTCCTCCTGACTTCAGGGCTGGTGCTCTATCCACCTCAAAGTCATTCTTAAAACATCTTCCCTATTACTGTATTCAATGTTCTCATTTCTACTCATTTCCTTATTTCATTCATATCTTTCCTTGTTTTTCTAAAATCATTGAGTTCAACATTTCTTTTTTTTTTTTTTTCAGAGTAGAATGCAAGGAATTTTATTTTATTAGGGTTTTTTTCATAATTATAATTTTTTATTGACAGAACCCATGCCTGGGTAATTTTTTACAACATTATCCCTTGCACTCACTTCTGTTCCGACTTTTCCCCTCCCTCCTTTCACCTCCTCCCCCAGATGGCAAGCAGTCTTATACATGTTAAATATGTCACAGTATAGCCTAGATACAATATATGTGTGCAGAACCGAACAGTTCTGTTATTGCACAAAAAGAATTGGATTCAGAAGATATAAATAACCCAGGAATAAAGACAAAAATGCAAGCAGTTTACATTCATTTCCCAGTGTTCTTTCTTTGGGTATAGCTGCTTCTGTCCATCCTTGATCAATTGAAAGATTGATATATCTTTGAGTTATATCTCTTTGTTGAAGAAATCCACTTCCATCAGAATACATCCTCATACAGTATTGTTGTTGAGGTATATAATGATCTCCAGGTTTTGCTCATTTCACTCAGCATCAGTTCATGTAAGTCTCACCAAGTCTCTCTGTATTCATCCTGCTGGTCATTTCTTACAGAACAATAATATTGCATAACATTCATATACCACAGTTTACCTAACCATTCTCTAATTGGTGGGCATCCATTCATTTTCCAGTTTCTAGCTGCTACAAAGAGGGCTGTCCCAAACATTTTGGCACATACAGGTCCCTTTCCCTTCTTTAAAATCTCTTTGGGATATAAGCCCAGTAGTAGCACCGCTGGATCAAAGGGTATGTACAGTTTGATAACTTTTTGGAGTTCATCAATTTCTTATAGCACAGAAGTATTCCATCACAATCTTATACCATATAATTTAAGCAATTCTAATCAACGCATGTTTAATTGATTTACTTGTGGCTCCTGGGAAATGTTCTTTGATTTCCTGACAATAATTCTTTCCTCACATTGTTCCCTGAACATGGAATATCTTACCCATCTCTCACTTTACTTTTAAGTCCCTATGTATCCTGTAAACTTAAATTGAATATTCCCTCCTTTATGATGCTTCTCTGTGTATCTCCCCTATGAGAAATCACTTTTTTCCCTTGGACCTCACATAGAACATTGCCTTCTGAATCTCTAAGGCATCTATATTTAAATTTTCCTTTAGTTTTCTGTGTTTATCCCTCTATACTATAAGCAACATAAGGGCAGGAGCCATATTTCATCTCTCCCCACCACCTAGCACAGTACTTTGCATATAATAAGCATTTAAGTACCTAATGTAATTATCTCAATTCAGTGCATACGGAATAAATGCTTCTTGGATGAATAAATGAATATCTGGTTATATTTTGAACAAACTATTTACTAATAGCAGAGTATAATTACTCTGCTAGGTATATAAATGTTCAAGAAGTTGGTATGCCAAGCAGATTAATACCACAATTGCTGTGCGACATCTATATAGATAAGGGAAATTGAAAGTTTAGCAAAATATCTTAAAGCACTGGACTAGAAGGAGGGAGACAGTTTCTCTGCAAAACTCAGTATGATCTGGCAAATTCATCTGAATACTTGTCTCAACACTATCTTTGGATCTATGTACAGATTAAATAAGTAGTTTCTGTGAAATACTATAACTTCTACATATACTCCATTAAATGCACCCATGGAAATATAAAATAAAAACAAAGATAAAACCTTCTTCTGACTTTTCTTCAAACGGTCACCGTCCTAGGAGCTACACTCAATAGCTAAGACAAGCACATAAACAATGTTTTGTGGCTTTTTCTCAATATTAAGCAATAGGTTGGAAGACTGTGACCATGATATATATATATGTGTGTGTGTATATATATATATATATATATATATATATGAATGAAATAATAGCAAAGGTCATTATTTAGCAGGCAGATCTAGGTTGTATTAAAGATTGAAATTTGTGAATTACCATTCGCATGGGTTTGTATGTATTATTCTAACACCTGTCAAAAAGAATACAATGTCTATCTTCTTGGGCCAAATATAATTCTCGGTATTTAATGTTCAATGCTCCACTTTTAGAGACAGAAGCAGTTGTTGGTTGTATCTCTATGGATCTGGAGCATTGCTGATGCTAGCAGTGAACAGATGTGATTTTTTTTTAATGCACACTCTCTCCTCTCATCTTTCCAAGGTCTGTGCCTATCACTTTAACTAAAAATAGAGGTAGTTAAGTCACGTAATGGTTTATCAGTAAGTCATTACTTCAGCATACCTTAGAAGCCATTAATTAATAGAATTGTATCTTATATTACTGGGTTTTCCACTCCATCTATGATCACAGTAAAATCATGAGCTTTTTAAATAGAGATGATATAAAATGGATTAATGGAATATTTTTTTTCTTTATTTTTATTAAAGCTTTTTATTTATAAAACATATGCATGGATAATTTTTCAACATTGACCCTTGCAAAGCCTTCTGTTCCAAATTATCCCCTCCTTCCCCTTACCCCTCCCCTAATAGGCAGGTAGCCCAATACATGTTAAATATGTTAAAATATATGTTAAATAATGGAATGTTTTCTTACAAAGATAACAGAGTCATTGTCTCATATTGAATAGGTAATTAGCCTTAAGTGCTTGGTTGTCTGATTTAAGTACACCTATTCAGAGTTTCAGACCTCTACATCTCCTGCTTTCTTTTGTTTTAGAACACAGGTGGTCACGCCACCCCTGACTTCTCAGGGAGGTAAGAACCCCAAAAAGGAGGTGATTACACCTTCCCTGACTTCTCAGAAAAGGAGGTGAAAACACCAAAAAGGAAGCAATCACATCCTATTCTCCCAACTTCTCAGGAAGGGGAATGAAAGCACTAAAAAGGAGATGATCACAGCTCCCCCTGACTTCTCAGGAAGAGAGATGAAAAACACCAAAGAAAGTGGGAAATCAATTCCAGATATTGTTAGCAGGTTTCTGGGCTGAAGGGTCTAACTAGAAACAAGTATACACAAAACCATCAGCATGGGAGGTATTACACAAGCACATAACAATAAAGTACAGGCTAGCAATGACTCTCCCCACAGCTGGTGCAGGCTCAATGTAGTGTAACAAACATGAATTGTACATGCAAGTAGTGATATAATAAGCAACATGGTGTTGTAAAAGATTTCCAGAAGTCCTAGAAGGAGGGTATGTAAATAACAATCACACATACACTTCCTTCCACAACCAAGAGATAGTCCAAAACCAATCTATTGTCCATTACTTCATGTGTCAGGGAATCCAATGATCCCTGCAAGTTTTTGAAGTCCTGCAACAGTCTTTTTATGTGTTAGGGAATCCAATGATTCCTGTAGATTTTCAGGTCTTGCAATAGTCTTGTCATATCTCAGGGAGATTCCTGAGGGTTTTAAAGTCCTACAACAATCTTATCATATCTCAGGGATTCCAATGATTCCTGAGGGTTTTGAAGTCCTGCATCAGTCCCATTAACAGTTTTTAATGTCTATGAGTCAATTGCCATAACTGCCATGCTCTTTCAGTGGTGAGCACAATCAGCTATGGAACCACGCGATTTTTTGGGGGTCTTCTTCATTTCAAGAGTCTGCTCCATCTCTCTCCAATGGACAAGGTGAATATGGCTCATTGGCACCCATCTGATTCCTTCTCCATCTGTAGAGACACAAGCAAACCCTCTTTCCCAAGCAGTTAGCCTATCTGGTCCCTTCCATTCACCATTTTCTGGATCTCTCCACATTACCAGGCAATTATCTAAACATAGTGGAGCTGCTTGCACTGGATCTTGCCCTTCTGGTGGGTTATAAAACCTGTCTGCCAGAGTCAGTGCATCTTTGTCAAAAATCAAGAAGTTAATTGTATAAAGAGCTAAACTTAGAAGTTCTCTAGGATTACCTGTGGCTCCCCCTTTTTTTTGCTTTTGGAGGAGTGTCATGATGTCTGTTTCTCCTCTTTACTATTGCCTGTCTTTGAGGATTAAAGGGTATGCCAGTGGTGTGTAAAATCTTATACTGTGCACAAAAGTGTGCAAAATGTTTAGAAGTATATGCAGGTCCATTATCTGTTTTTATTGCTTGTGGCATACCCATAATTGCAAATGCTTGGATAAGGAATTCAGTGACCACTCAGGCTGGCTCTTTTGCTGCTGGTATTGCAAAAGTGAATCCTGAAACGGTGTCTACAACAACATGGATAAAAGATAGATGACCAAAAGATTTATAATGGGTCACATCCATTTGCCAAATTTCACTGGGTCTCAAACCACAAGGGTTCTTCCTTGAAGGGAGTGTAGGAGCTTGGAAAGGAAGGCAAGCTGTACAGGCTTTTACTATGCTCTAGCTTCCTCTTTTGTTATCCCAAATTGCAAACATAAAGCTCAAGCCACCTAATGATATTTAAAATGAGATTCTTGGCCTTCTTGAAATAAAAGAATATTGGCCAACATAGTCAGAAGACTTATCTGCCTTTGAATTACCGTCAAAAATAGGATCTAGAAGTCCACTATGAAAGTGGACATGCAAGATACAAATTTTACATGGTTGCTTACTCACTTGCTTTTGAAGTTCCTTAAAGAGCTGATATATATATATTGGAAGCTACAAATTTTGTTTGAGCTGTGGCAATTCTTTGTACCACACCTACTGAATAGGCTGAATCAGATATTATATTTATATCTCCCGGATAATAAGTAAGAGCTGGAATGATTGCATACAATTCATCCTGCTGAGTGGACTGAAAAGGAGTTCTGACTACTCTCTTTATAGTTAAGTCATGAGAGTATATAGTACAAATATTATGTTTGGATGCATCTGTAAAAATAGTGGGTCCTTTAAGAGGAACTTTAGAAACCTTTTCTTCAACAATCCATTTCCAATTATGTAATAGCTGGGTTATCTTTAATGGAGACTCATGTGTAAAATTTGGAGCTGTGGCCAGTAAAATTTGCCACTCTGGTATGGTTTCACAGCATACATTAATTTGTGCATTGGTATAAAAGGTGTATATCTTGTCAGGTCTTATCCCAGATAATTGTACTGCTCGTTTAATGGCCTTTAATAAAATTCTAGCCACAAGCACTGGGTAAGAAGTAAGGCTTTGTTCTGGTTGTGCTGGGAGGTTCACCCACTCTATCACACTGTCTCCTTGATGAAGGACTGCTGTGGGTGCTTCTTTTGTAACAAAAATTGATATTTCCAAGGGTTTTTGAGTGACTCTTTCAACCACATTGGATAAAGCCAGTTCAACTTTTCTCAAAGCCTCTTGAGCTTCTTTTGTAAAGTGGTGTAGTGAGTTAAAGCAGTGTCTCCTCTTAAAATGTCATATAATAGTTGCAATTGATAGGTAGTCAAACCTAACACTGGACGCATCCATTGGATATCTCCTATCAATTTCTGAAAGTCATTTAAGGTGTTTAGCTTCTCTGTTCTTAAGGAAAGTTTTTGTATTGTAACCACCTTAGGGTACACTTCATATCCTAAATATTGAAAAGGAGCATGTCTTTGAATAGAAACAATCCTTAATGTCTATAACCCAAAGAGGCTATTCTCTAGGCAACATATTAAAAGATGCAAATCCAGGCTGAAGAGTTCCCATAGTTTCCATCTGTTCATTTACTTTTCTTAAATCAGTCAACATCCTCCATTTTACAGATTTCTTTCTTACAACAAAAATGGGAATTCCAAGGATTTAGAGAAGGTTGTAAGTGTCCTTGGTCAAGTTGCTCCTGTACTATATCTAATAAGGCCTGAATTTTATTGCTACCTAAGGTCCACTGTTCTATCCACACTGGTGTATCAATTTTCCATTGAATAGGAACCGGTGAGAGTGTTGGCAGGCATTCAACAGCAGCCCTGCCTAAAAAAATGAAGTACTTATTTGTAATCCTAATTGTTGTAAAATATCTCTTCCCCACAGATTGATGGACTTTTTCCAAGGAGTAAAAACTCCTGTTTCACCTTCAAAAGTCCATCTCCTAGGGGCAGCACTAACTTCAGCTGCTATTGATCCCCCTATGCCAGACATGTAGGTATCTGCCTTAATCTTTGGCCAGTGACTGGGCCAGCTGGCACCTCTAATAACTGTACAATCCGCACCTGTGTCTACCAATCCTTCTAATGGTATGCCATTTATATAGATAGTGAGCATAGGACAGTCAGCTGTAATATCTGCAAATATTCCTGGATTCTGTTGCTTGGAGTCAGAATCTGGGAGACTATTACCAGGTTGCTTATTAGGATTCTGTATCAGTAAACCTGATGCTACTACTTCTCCTGGTTGATAAGTCACACATTGTCTACCTTTATTAATGACTGGGATATTATCTACATATTCCCCAGTTTCCCACATCAGTGTGTGGACGGACATTGTTTTGTACATACTCTCAGGAGGTGAAATGGGTCAAGCCTACTGTGCCTGGAGGCAAGGGATCCATAGGCTGGAGAGGAACAGATTTCACCTCTCCAGGGGGTATCTCAGTTGTCCCAGCTGCATACAACTCTATTCTTCCCAATTGTGATCCCTTTCTCCTATCAGATTGCTTCTTGGCTGATTGCTCATGTCTGAGTACTGTATTTCAAAAGACTCTCTGGGTGTAACATCAGCTGCCATCATGCCCCAAGTATTTTTTTTGTTTTGGTCCCTGGGGCTGGGCCCCTCATCCCATTTCCCTGAATCAATCTACATTCTGATGCCCAATGGAAGCTTCTGTTGCATTTTAGACGAGGGGTTTTGGGTCTTGTTCTCCTCCCTGTTTTCTCACTCTGTATCTATGACAACATTGAGCTTTCACTTGCCCTACTTTACCACAATGAAAGCATTGACAAATCTCTCTGGCAGTCCCTTGCCAGAAGGGACCCTGTCTTCCCATGTTTGGATCTTGGGAAGTCTGCATCATAGCCTGAGTATAAAAGGTATTTGTGCCCACTGTGGCACAGCATCTTATGATCTCCTCTAAAGGAGCATCCTTGCGTAGTCCTAGTATAATTCCACAAACCTCATTAGCATTTTCTTTAGCAAGTTGCCTTATCATAATTTCTGTTGCTGCATTTTCACCAATAGTTCATATGATAGTTGTCTGCAGACGTCCAACAAAATCAGCAAAAGGTTCATTTGACCCTTGTGAAGAGTCTCTCCTCTGTCCTGTTTACTGGGGAGGAAAGCCCATGCTTTGATAGCAGCAGAAGCAATTTTTGCTGTTTTGGGTTAATTAATCTGTACTGAAGTGTCTGCATAAGAACCTACACCGGTTAGTCAGTCACAGGTGATTGGAGTATTAACTCCAGTTTGCCCATTTCCTTGGCCTACAGAGCTCACTATATTCAGAAAGGCACAACAAGTTTTGTCCAGGTTCTAACCATGTCCTTGCTATAGATTTCCAGTCACTAGGGGTTAAAATTTCCTAAGCCAATTCTGTAATAACATCTTAACATAAGCCAATGTAGCCCCATAAAGAGAGCAAGTCTTTTCCAGGTCTGTATCTTCTCCTTTCTTGACCTGAAGAGTTAAGGTGTTCAATCACAGGATACATTTCTATTCTCATACCAGATGTATTCTGCCCTTCCTCTGTGGCTTTAAGTAGTACCTTTTGCAATCAAGTCATAAAAGGGGGTGATTGCTGGGAGGATGGTTCTGGTGATATCACTGTCCCTCTCACTACTCCTCCTGCCTCCACCCTGGAAGGTGAAGTTGATTGGGGCAGGGGTCAAGATCCTGTTCAGGTATAGGCTGAGATGAAGCTGAGCTGTGAGAGTGAGAATCATTAGGCCCTTCAAGTTCACTTAACTCCTCATGCCCTCTGGCGATATTTCCATTAATCTCTCCCTTCTCTTCCTCTTTCTCTTCACATTTTCTCAGCTGCCTGTTCTTAAAAACTTTTCTTTTTTCTAGAACTTGTGGGATTCTTTAAGGCCATTGTATTATGTTGTATATATAGAATGTTTCCTTAGAAATTGAATCAGGACCTTTATCAATGTAGTATTCACATAGTTGATTTTCTAGTAGTTTCCAGTAATCTGCCCCTATATCTTCTTCCTTGAAGAACCGAGGGGACGTGCATTCTAATGTATCCAAGAGTCCACCAATCTGTTCAAAAGTCACAAGCAAACCTTGTCTCTTTTAAATATGCTTTCTATAGACCTCCCTCGGGGGTGGAGGGGGAAAATCTTTTCCTAATATCTGTCCCATTTCAGCTAGAAAAGGAGAGTTACTAGTTGAGCCCTTAACAAAGTAATTCCCTGTTTGTCTATTAAAATACTCACCCCATGTCCTGGTCACCGGGGACTTCTTCAGTGAAATTAGGGTCCTTGGTCCACACACTGGGCACCAAATGTAAAGTACGGAGCCAGCTTCCTGGAGGGCTTCAGAGTCAGCCAGAATCGGGATGAATTAAAGTCCTTGGTCTTTAAGGGGAGAAGTGAAGGAGACAGACAAGCTGCCATGGGGCTTGTCAAAGATCTCTCCTCAATTCTGGAATCCAGAATCTCCACCTTTCTCTTCCTTGTCCTGTCCCAAAGTGACTCTGGCCACTCACCCCACCCTCTAATCCTTGCCTGATCATCTTAACAACAAACATTCAGCCAGTATCAACTGTAAGAAGAGCCATTTATCCAAACATGCTAACAGAGTCACTGTCTCATATCAAATAGGTAATTAACCTTAAGTGCCCAGTTGTCTGATTCAGAGTTTTAGCCCTCTACACATGTGCATATAGATAAATGAACACTTTTTCATATATCTATCTCTATATGTACATATATGCAAATGTTACCAACATTATACAAATAGTAATAGTAACAATGAAACAATTCATTTATGTGTTTTTGTTTTTTTTTTACAAATATAACTCTAATGACCCAAGATCCAGACCCAAGAACTCTATATTCTTTAACTGACTATAAAATACAGATTATTACATCACAAATTTATAAAACTTTTTCCTATTTTCATCTTCCTCTCTAAACTAGTGTTGGTAGAAGATAAAGAATAGGGAACAAGGGCAAAAGTATAGTTAGAAGATAAAACACTAGGTACATATGTACCCAGGTGAATCCTAAAGCACACCTTAAAATACATATAACATCACATCACAAAGAAATAGAGTGATTTTTTTTTTTTTTTTTTTTTTTTTTTTTTTTTTTGCTGAGGCAATTGGGTAAGTGACTTGTCACACAGATAGGAAGTGTTAAGTGTTTGAGGCCAGATTTAAACTCGGGTCCTCCTGACTTCAGGGACGGTGCTCTATCCACAGCACCATCTAGCTGCTCTAGTATCACTGATTTTAAAATGCCCCTTAAGATTAAATTCTACATTATAACCAGGGAGCATTCCTATGAAAAATACTGTAAATTTTAAAAATGCTTTGTTTCTTTGCATGATCCCATTGACTTCCAAATATAAATTTATTCATCTTTATTGCAGGTCTAATATTTCATGTTTTCAGAATGAAATGTATATCGTACATCCCAAATAGGCTATATGCCTCCAACAGACTGTTTGTCTGCCTGACTCTGAAACATTACTCTTTCCTGGCAGAGCCCATGTTACTGGCAGCTGGAAGACTGACCCAGAGCTGTTGCCAGGAGTTCTGTAGTTCTTTAGTAGCTACTCACCACTTGTACAATGTGGGTACCTAAGGGCAATGCAGGATGGACAGCTGTGTTCCAGCTTCACCCTTTGGCAGAACACTGGTAACTTTGTCTTCCCAGGCTTTGGCATCTGTTCACTCATGAGGCTATTTTTTTTCCCCCTACATTTAGTCTGACCATTTTCACTATTCAATCTTACTGACAACATTTGAATCCCCAAACCATTCAGCTTATGGATCTTAAAGAAATAGTATGGCATAGTGGAAATAGCTCTGGTATGAGAAAATCTTCATTTAAATCCCCACTTCCACTAGCCATAGGAATTTTTGCCAAATCATTATTTCTCAGTCTTGACTTTCTTTTGCATAAAATAAGTCTTTTTTATCTTGTGTTATTATCATAATAATGGAGTGGTATCATTTTATGAAAGAATCATGAATAAAATTGTAAAGTATAATGAAAATGCAAGAATTATTGCCAATAATCAATATTTATTAAGAGCCTCCTATATGAGCACTGGGGATATAAAAAGAGGCAAAAGACTGTCCTTGTCTACAAGGTGATTAAAGTCTAGGAGGAGGAGGAGACAACATGTAAATGAATGAATGAATGAATATGCATGTATGTATCAAGCTATATATAAGATAAATAAGCAGAAAAAGAGAAAAAGAGAGAAAGAAAACAAAGGGGGACAGGGATGGAATGGATAGATTTTCCTAACTAAAGAAAAGAAGAGATCATGAGAGACAAAATAGATAATTTTGATTATGTAAAATTTGAAAGCTTTTACATAAAAAAAAATTGATCTGAAAATGAGAAGAGAAACTGTCAAAAGACAAATTTATGTTTTTCAAGTCATCCCTAAATAGGGTCTGACATCTAAAATGCATTAATGGTCTGAAAGAAATATGTAAATCAAAGAACCATTCCCCATATATATATTTAAGTGGTCTAAAGAGATGAACAAAAGAGTTTTCAGAATAATAAAGTAGGAGAATGTGGAAGTGTAATGTTGCATATATTAGCAGATGCTATTATATTAGCTATTATTTCAATTGCAAGTTTTGCTGGATTATTTTTTCTCCCATAACAAAGAAGGGGGTTGTTAGAACATGATTATAGTTTGTGTTTTTTTAACTATAAAGAAAACTTTTTGTAATGGCATCAGTTTGATTCCTTTAGCTTCTGATATAATTATGGGGAGAAATAGAGGGTTTCTAGATTTCCATATAAATGTAAAATAAATACTTAAAAATGCAAACATGTATATATAGATATACATATATAAATCTCTCTTTGTTACACTCTCTCTCTTTCTTTCTCTTTCTCTCTCCGTCCCCCTCCCCCCCAAAAAGAACTGTAGTCAAACAGGATAACATCATTAGGTAATAATGTTAGTACTAAAAAGTACTAGAGAGAACATTTGATCCAAAATGCTCTCATTTTAGAGATGAGGAAACTATTACTAAGGGCTGTATGTGTATTTCCCCAAATACAAGCTACTTAGTGGCAGAGAGAATATGAAGTCAATTTTTTTTTTTATTTTTAACAAAGAAGCCTTCCTTTTAATATTTTTAAAATATCTAAAAACTAACACTTCCTACAAGGTTTTTTTTTTTTTTTCCCATTGTGGAAAAATTCTATTAATATCTTTAACACCAACTGTAGTTTCTAGCACTGATTGAGTAGCTGATTGAGGAAAAAACTTCTAAAATGAATGAATGATAAGGTGAATTCTCTGTTAGCAGCTCTGGAGAGTTAGGAGAGCAGGAAATTTTTAAGACTGCTCCAAAGTATGAGAGAAACTCAAGGAAAGTCAAAACTGTGCTTTCAACTTTTTATTAATTGTTTATATATCAAAGCAAGTTTAGGAATATAAAGAGGGATAATCATATGATAGGATTTAGAGTTTTGTTGTTTTCAATCACGTCCTACTCTTCTTAGACCATATTGTCTGTGGAGTTTTCTTGACAAAGAGATTAAGAGTGGTTTGTCATTCTCTTCTTTAGTGGATTAAGGCAAACAGATTAAGTGACTTTGTCAGGGTCACCCAGCTAGTAAGTATCTGAGGTCAGATTTAAACTCAGCTTTTTCTGACTCTAGCTCCAGTGCTTTTACTGATCCACCTAGATGGACAACAACAAACAAAAAGTCACATTGTCAATTAGTAGAAGCTGCATTTAAACTGAAATCCTCTTGATGTTGTAAACAGAAATTCATTTTTTAATTTCTGAGATAGAACTATGTGAAAGTTTTTGCTTGATCTGATTCTTTGATCCTGTGCAAAACTAGATTTAGAACTGTGCTGAAAAATAGTCTGGTTTTCCCTAAACAGAGTAGATCCCACACATTCTGAGCAATACAGTCTAACATCATTTTGTAGGGAACCTCAATTTAAATTCTAGGCAGATCATTACAAATTTTAGAAAATATTCCCCTGCCTCTAATCAAGAACAAAAAAGATATATTTCTAATTTTAAAAAAAATGCATTTTCCATGGAATCACCAGCAGTATACAAATTGGATTGCTATAGCTGACAGAATTGAATTCAGTGAAACTTAAAAGAGGTCACTGCCTCTAGCTTGTATATATTTCTGCTCCTGTATCTGAGTTACGAGTGAATGTGAGCCCTTCTTAGGGGAGTGAAGTCCTTTTCAGTAATGCAGACATTGAGCTTAGATTATGAAGGATTACTACCCATTAAAGTGATGAGGTTAGTGGCAGTGCAGTGGAAATCTTCCCTTTTGGTCGGAAGCACAGTTTCTTCATGAAAGAATGAACGAATCCTAAAAACATTAATGGCAAAAATGGAAGTTTATTGTTGGATAGGAAGCCTGTATTGCTAAGAGACTGATTTCTTTAGTGGCAAATTCCTACTAGGAAAATGGAGGCTGGCAATGAGAAGAGAATACCTTCTCAGGAGGGAGAGTGCTAGCAGCTATACCAAGAGACAAAGCATAATCCTGCTTTGGACATCCTGCAAAAAAAAAAAAAATGAGTACAAGGAAACCTATTATATGAGCAGTTCTTAGCAGAGGGCTGGGGCAGCCTGAGCTGATCAGACCAGAATCTCTCAAATGAAATTGCTTCAAAAGGCTTCCTCACCCTGAATTCGAATAGAGATAGGGCTTGACCTAGAAATGGCCCAGTTGGATGATGCCACTGAGACTCCAAACTCAAAAGGGAACACAGTTTCAGAGTGATTACAGAGTTCACTCGTGTCAAGGGGACATTTTAAATATGATTCACCGGTTTCAAAAATGTTTATCCTTCTGGACATATTCTTGCTAAAGTGCCATCTATTACCAGTTAAAATGTGATTCTTGGGTGGTCCCAATTAGGGAAAATTGATATTAGCCAAACTAGACTTTTCAATCTTTTTGAGAACTAAGCTTTCTAAAAAGTAGATCTGATTCAATATCACAGGATCACAGAATTGGAAGAGACTTTAAAATTCATCTAGTTTAATTTGCCAGCTAATGAAGGAGTCCTTTTTATAAAACTCAAGAGATGGTCTTTCAGCCATTTAAAATATTTTCAATGACAAGGAGCTTACAATGCCACCCATTCCATTATTGGACAGCTCTAATTGTCATAGAGGTTTTTCCCCCCCCTACACTGGACCTGAAACCTGCTTCTTTGTAATTTAGGGTGATAAGATCACAGGTCCATAAATTTAGAGTTGAAAGACGTTTACTTCTTTTTTTGGAATATATATTTTTTTAATCTAGAATTTTTGCCTTCTTTATTTTCTCAAGGCCTGGGAAAGCTGAGTAGGAGAATAAGGTTGGAAATATGTTAGTTTCTCTGTGAGAGGAGAGGTGGAAAATCTTAGTGATCCTAAATGGATTCCCAAAATAAACAGGATGGAAAATGAAAGAGAAAGGGACAGAGTGCCTCTGGGAGGGGAAAATGGATCACTAGGTCAAGAAGTTTTCTGCAGCTGACAGCCAGTGACTCCTGGATGGAGCCAGAGGAAGACAGGGACACTTAAAACAAGCCCAAGAAGAAGAGGGTTTCAGCCTCTCAATCTCTGCTTTTTGGAAATGATTTTGTCTCCTTATCTCCTATGTGGTTTTTTTTTTTCTTTGCTCTCTCATGTTACTTAAACTAAGTTATGATGAAGTTTGTGATGGAGTATGATGGAGCCAGGGAATGACTGGAAATGATTTAGATTTGGGGAACCCAAATGAAATTAGGGTTTCTGGTGGTCAGGGAATTAAATGAGGTCTAGTGGCAGTGCAAGGGTAGGGAGTTCTGGGGATTCCCTTCTGGTGTTGCAGAGATAAAGGAATTTACAGAAGTGAAAACCTAGATTGATAAAAAAGAGGTTTATTATGGGGATTGGAAGTAAGGTTAAAGCCTAGTTAAGGAAATCGATGAGGGTAAAGAGAAGATGGCACCGGAAATAGTATACCAGTAGGCAAAAGATCCCGGCTGTAAAGGGCACTGCCAAGGTCCATCTGCAAAATCCTTAGTTGATGGAAGCTTATTATTGCTTGTTTTGGTGGGGGTTGGGAAGCCGGAGCAGATCATTAGAATGGGGGCCGAGACAGCCCAAGTTGGGGCTGGGGACTGGGACAAGCACAGATCTCCTATTGGAATTCAAAGGGATGCTATTGACCAGGATTTGTGAATCAAAGGTGCAGGCTTCCTGAACTGATAATGCATCAGCCAGGAGGGGCTGGGAGTAATCTGAATCACAAATCAATCTGAAAAGAATCAGAAATCAGTTTTTTAAAGGGATCACAACCCTCTTCAGAAAGAACAATTTTCTTCTCTGCTTAGCTGCCTAACCCGAGTCCAGAGATCAAAGTTTCTAACACTAAAAGAGATATATTCCAGATTCTCTGAATGAAATCAATTTTGTGTTGTCTGTGTGCACAAATGGTGTAACAAATATACGTAGTCAAATAAAACAATACTTGCTCATCATTGTGGTTGATTATTGCATTAATCAACGTTTCCATTTGATTAGCTTTTAGTAGAACCTCACAGTTGCTTTAATTTTTCTAATTATTAGTGATTTAGAGAATTTTATTTGTTATAGATAATTGGAATTTCTTCAATTTGAAAATTGTCTTTTCATAAAGAAACCAAATTTTAATAAACTGGTTTAAAGAGCACAGGCCTGAAAGTTAGGAGAACTTGTGCCACAATTCTCTTTTAATGTCCTGACCCAGTTTCCCTAATTGTCCTTTTTAGTTACTCTGCCTCAGATTATAACAATTCCCTCTTAATGTTTGATAGGATAAAGGTCTTATATTTTAGAACTTAGGCTATAATCATTCCCTCTTAATGTTTAATGGGATAATGGTCTTTATCCATTTTAGACATCATTAGCATATCAGGAGCCTCTCTGGTACCTCCCTCCATTATGTCATCCTAGGTGCCTGCCTCCATTATGTCATCCTCATCCTAGGTTCCTCCCCCCAGTAGGTCATCCCCATCCAGGTACCTCCTCCATTATGTCATTGGTCTTGTTCATTAAGACTGATATAACTCAGGGCTATTTTTTCTAAGATTATAAATTATCAATGTGTAAACTCAGAAAAGGGGACTTCAGACTTTGTCAGACATTTTCTTAACTCCTAAATTATTAGAATTTACGATCCTATCCCCCAACCTGTCAGAACTGAATTAATGGTTCCTGCGTGGAGATTCCCGATCACCAGAGTTTGGACTCCATTGCCCTGCCTTTGTTTAGCTACTGTGTAGTAATATGTCATGGAGAACTTGCATGGGCTGCTGGAGACTGGCTGGAGGCTGGATTCTTGGAGACAATAGCCTCATTCAGCCCTGGGACCAAACTATGGATCCTAATTTGGTCCCAGTATATCTCCCCCATTCAAATAAAATAATAAAAACTCTCTAATCTCTATCTTGCCTCAGTTTCTCCGGTATTACAGAAGCATCACGAAGGGGAAAGAATACTGACTCTGTATTCATATTACCTGGGTTCAAACCCCAGATTTTCTACATAGTTACTCTATGACCTTTGGAAAGTCTCTTTAGTTCAGTTGTTTTGCAATTATGTCATATGAATTTTTTTCTTGGCAGAGATACTGGAAGGGTTTGCCATTTCCTTCTCCAGTTCATTTTAAAAATGAGAAAACTGAGGCAAACAGACTTGCTCAGGGTAACACAGGAAGTAAATGTCCCGAGGCTTTGAACTCAGGAAAATGAGTCTTCTTGATTCCAAGCCCAGTGCCCTATCTATTGTGCCACCTAGCTGCCCTAGCTACAAGTCATATAAGTCCCTCTTAAATTTTACCTTAAGCTGTAAAATAAAGCACTTGAACTAGATGAGCTCTGAGATTTTTTCTGGAGCTAAATCTATCACATGGTGATTCTGGTTTGTCAAGGTTTCTCTTAAAAAATGGCACCCAAAATTAGATAATTCTCTTATTAAAGGCAACCAATAGTACACTGGAAAGACACTGGGCCTGGAATCAGAAATAACTGATTATCAATTAATTAATTAGTAAATCAATAAATTTATTAAATTAAATTTATTTATTTGAACTATTTAAAAATAATTATTTAATAAAATTAAATTAAAATAACTAAATTAAAAATAAATAATAAATTTTAAATTAAATAAATGAATAAATTAAATAATTAATGAATACAAATTTAATCTCAGACACTTTTAGAATCTTAAGGTAATATTTTTACATTTATCCTTCTCTTCATCACCAGTTCTCATCTTCTGGCTCTTCAGACCATAATCATTGTGATCATCATTTATAGTGTTATCTATCCCCCTTGGGCCATATCAAATATACATTTGATATGTATACTTTATCCTAACATTGCAAAACTGAAAATTCACTATTAAAAGTTATGAAAATATGAGTTATTACTGTGGAATTGTGGGGCATTTTTCCAGGATAATACCAATAGGAAATTTGAGGAACTTTTTTGTTTCCCTAATTCCCTCAATTTGTCAATGCAATTTCAATAGCAGGGAACCAAGAAAAAATGTGCATAGGTAGATATTTTGGATTACTTTGATTTTTATTTGGCTCTAAAATTATTTTTCTACTAAGCAAAATGATTACCATTTTAAAATATCACTCCTTTTCCTGGACAGTCATATGAAACCAATAATAATTCATGGGAAAAGGATAGTTCTTTACCAAAGAACAATCTCCAAGTTTCCTTTATAAACTTAGGGTTTTTCAAATGATTTTTTTCTTTTACTAGCCTTCATGGTTCATGTTCCTATCTTTAGAACATTCATCTTATCATTCTATATTTTAACTTTTAATATATTCTCAAATGAGCTAAATAAATCTAGGTAACTTTTACACCATAGTCTAATTTCTTGATTTATCTCTCTGAATCTCCTTTTTCTTTACTCTTTCAGCTACACACACAATTTCCTTTTTCTTAATAGCAGTCTTTCAGGCTCATTTTGGAAAGAGAAAAAGCTTTTATTTCCCCATAAAAATCATTACTTAGTATTTAAACTTCAGAATAAAATTTTATTGTCTTTATTTTCTAAGATCTGGTAATAAGCAGGGGGTGTGCGTGTGCCAAAACATTTTACAAATACTCCATTTTAGAAGAAAAGTAAACACCAATCTTGTTTCTTTTCTGGCACAACTGCCTCAAACTTAGGCCCATATACTTAGACCTGGAAAGGACCTTAGAAAGCAAGTACAAACTATTTCACAGATGACACAGCTAAGGGCAAAATGATTAAATTATATTTTTATTACTTGTGGGAGAGTGTACTCCTACTTTTGGGAGAAGTTTTGTACTAATTATTCTTACTTTAGTTAATGACTTTAAAGGGAGAGAACATTTTGGACTAAACTAGCAGAGGAAGTTTTAATGGAGCAAGGAGAATCATTTCAAAGAACTTTAAAGAAAAGAGAGATTAGGATAGACATTTGACCATTTCAAGTTAGAATTGCAGTGTAAATAGAGATAAAGAGGGAGAAAAAAATATATGGTTATTTTTAGAACAGCAAATAGATAATGTTTGGAATTAAAGATTCACTTTGGGAGAATATTCCAAAATGTGTGTTCTGTGCTTCCATTTTTTAGTGAGGGAGTAAGGTGATAAAAATGGTAGGAAAATTAGTCTGGTTACAGAAAAATGAAATTAGAAGAAAGAGGGCTTAGAGGCATGGAAACTAGTTGGTAGGTCAAATTCCTAGAAAAAGCTGTCAAAACCATTTGCCTCTGTTTCATCTCCCCTCACTTCACTTTCCTTTGTAATTTTGTTTTCAGCTTTATTATTCAACTGAAAATTTCTCGCTATCATTCAGTCCTATTCCAATGATCTTGTGATGAAGAGAGCCATCTACACCCAGAGAGAGAGGACTGTGGGAATTGAGGGGATTACAATATAGCATTTTCACTCTTTTTATTATGGTTTGCTTGAATTTTATTTTCTTTCTCATTTTTTCATTTTTTAAAAACTTTTTGATCTGATTTTTCTTGTGCAGCAAGATAATTGTATAAATATATATGCCTACATTGGATTTAACATATATTTGTATCATGTTTAACATATATTGGATTATATGCCATTTGGGGAGGAGGTAGGAGGAAGGGGGGAAATTGGAACACAAGGTTTTTTGCAAGGGTCAATATTGAAAAAATTATCATTGAAAATGAAAATAAAAAACTTCATTAAAAAAAGAAATATTCTTTCTAAAGTTAAGAGTGTTCTCTAGGCAGCTTGATGGTTTAATGGATAGAGCACTGGAGGTGTTATGAAATTAAAAATGAGATTTTGAAAGGATTAAATGAGATTAGGAAGTTAAGGATGAAACCAAGGTTACAAACTTGTATGAGTAGAAGGATCATCATACCCTCAACAGCAGTAATAGGATAGTTTGAAAAAGGGATGGGTTTTGTGTAAATGAAATTTTACATATATTGAGCTTGACATCTGGGACAGGCCTGGAGTCAGAAAGACTTGAGTTCAAATCCAGTCTCAGACATTTAACATTTAACACTTAATAGCTGTATGACCCTGGGCAAGTCACTTAAGCTCAATTGCCTTGCAAAAAAAAAAAAGTTATTTTCTAATTGACAGATCTATTAGCCTTTTCTCAATGCCCATCTTTCTTGACTTTTCTGCAGAAATGAATACTGTTGAATGCCATCAGTTCCTAAAAACTCTCTCCACTCTGGGTTTTTATATCATTACTTTCTTATTTCTCTTCTTGTCACCTGACAGCTGTTTCTTTGCTCTTTCATCATCTATGCCATGAATATTAACAGTGAGTGTACCCCCAAATTCTATCCTGGACCTTTTCTTCTTATCTATACTTTCTCACTTGGTTACATGATCAACTTACATGTATTCAATTTTGATCTCTATTTAGATTGCAGGCAAATCTATCTATCTAACCCTATTTTATCTGCTAATCTCCAAAGCCACATGATAAACTGCCTTATACTTCAAATCAGATGACCCAGATGTTAAGCTCAACATGTGTAAAATTTTACCTAAAACTGTCCTGCTTTCAAGCTATCCTATTACTATTATTCACACAAGGGTACAACCTTAGTTTCATTCTCAACTCCATAATCTCACTCAGCCCTTGCAAAATTTCATTTCTAGCTCCACAATATCTCTTGCATTTGTGCTCATTTCTTTAATTAAATTGTTTATTATCGATTACCAAAATTTAATCTTCTCTCTTTCTCATTTCCCACCTCCATTGGGAGAAAAAAAGAAAAACAAAACCTTGCAAAAAATTACATATATTCAAAGAAAATAAGCCCTCATATTGGCTCTCTCTGTATATACACATACATACATATACCACCCCTCCTTCTTTGTTATCCTTATTTATTTTGTGGGTATGAGGTAGAACATTAGAGTTACTTAATTATCATTTATCTAATTATTAGTTACTGAAATTATTTTTTAAAATTACTATTGATAGCATGGATACCTTTCATCAAGAATTGCTTATTTAGATTCTTTGACCCTTTGTCTATGAGGGAATGGAAAACCACTGAAATGATATGAACTTATTAAATTAAGAGAAATGATTATTTTTCTATTATACTAATAACCATATACTAAATTTGAATTGAGGTTTTTCTTGTTTATTTTTTCAATCCTATAGATTAGTCTGTCTCTGAAGGACATTGCTGACAGATAAGATTGCCCTATTCTTCTGCATTATGCTCCATAATCTGGCGAGGGATTCCACTCAACTAGAAGATTTTATGAACAGAATATTTCTTGATCAAGGCTTCTTAAACTTTTCCCACCAGCGACCCCTATTTGCCCCCCCCCCAAAAAAATTTCACATGAAATCAGGTACATAGGTATATAAAATAGATATACAAACTACACATTTACTGATAATAAATCATAATTTATGACCCCCACATTGAGTTATGAGAAGTCATAGGGGGGTCATGACCCATAGTTTAAGAAGTTGGGATCTAGATTACTCTTGGGAAATAAGCTCATGTCATTCTATCCCTTCATTTTGTGTCTAGGAGAACCCAGTTTTTATAAAGGAGAAAACCAGAGTGTTCTAATTAGATCTGAATTCCTTTGTCCACATTGCTGAAGGTGGCTGAGTTGTATGATCAAGTTACATTGTCAATAAGAAAACCAATTTCTCATTAATATGTCTACCCCCTCATTAATTGTTTATCATCAGGATTGATTTTCAGATGTTCAGGATATTTCCTTTTCTGAAGATATTTAGGTATTCAGAGAGCTTCATAGTTTTGTCTTTAATTATCAAGAGAGAGTACTGACCATAACTTTATTGTTTATCAGCCAGACTAATTAATGATTTATTGGTAATTACCCAGAAATTCTGTCTCTTGGGCTTTTAATTCATCTCAAAGTAAAACAGTTTTGTATCTATTTTACTATTTATCTAATATGACAGAATGATTGTCCATTCCTTCACAGATAAATAGCCAGCTAATGAATGAATAGGCAGTTAAATCCATGCAGTAGATAGAGCATTGGACCTAAAGTCATAAAATCCTGAATTCAAATCCAGCCCCAGACATTTATTAACTGTGTGATCTTAGGCAAGTTATTGGAACCCATCATTTAACTCAGATTTCACAAGTGTGAAATGGAAATATTAATAGTACTTAATTCCCATGGTATTTATTGTAAGGTAATATTTGTAAAGCATTTTTGATAGTACCTAGCACATACTAGGATCTAAATACATGTTGCTCTTTAATATTATCATCATCATCACTTATTTAAATAGATTCCTTCTATCTCTTAGATATCAAATCCTCATCAGAGAAGCTTACTAAAAATAAAATTCTCTAGATAATTATTTCTCTTCTAATTTTAATTTCATTGATTCTGTCTTATAAAAGACATTTTAATTTTGTTATGAAAACTGCCTATTTTATTTTTTATGATCCTCTCTATTCCTTATCTAATAATGAACCATATCTGTTGTTATCAAAACTATCATCCTCCTTGCTCCTCAATTTTTGATGACCTTTTATATCTAAGTCATATGTACATTTGGAACTTATTTTGATATATGTTTTGGCAACTGAATCTTTTTTCCTCGACATTTTTTCTCAGTTTTCCCAAAAGTTTTTTTAAAGTGAGTTCTTATTCCAGTGGTTGGGATCTTTGGGTTATTAAATGTTTCTATGACTTAATTTTTTTTTAGCTTTCTAAAATAAAATTAGTTTGGCAGTGAAAAAGTAAATTAAGTAGTATTTTCATTTTTATTATACTGAAAAATCTCATGATCAATTAATAACTATCAATTTATTTAGGTTTGTCTTTGTGTAAAAAAAAATACAGTTTTATTTGTGTAGATCTTCTGGACGTCATGATTGGATAATATTGGGCAGTCTCCCATTGTCAATTTTTTTGTTCTGTTAGTCTGGGCATATTATGTAGATATATTTTATATTAGATTAGATTTATATACTGTAAATATTTAAATTTTTAATTTGGTTGTCATAAGATTGGGCAGAATATTTTCTAAACTGCCTAAATATTTTATACATTGTGTTTATTCCTTATGGAATCTTTCAATCTCTTCTCAGTGGGTTTTTTTGGTAATATAAAATAGGATCAGATTTGTGGGAACTAGCTACTTTCCTGAAGTTATTGTTTCCATTTATTTTTTATGTGATTTACTCTGGATAATCTTTCCATCTGCTTCTCTTGTGACTTCCATCCAAAAGTCTCATTTTGGGGACGAGTTCCATGATACCCATTCTTCATCCCTCTTGACTTTGTCATGATGCTCCATTTAGGTACTTCCCCTTCACAAACACCATTATCAACACACACTTTTAAATTCACTTTTATATGTTGTCTTCCCCCATTTTAATGGAAACTTCTTGAGTGTAGAGACTTTTTTTGTTTGTATTTGTAACCTTAGCAGCTGGCACAGTGCTTGGTACATAGTAGACCTAAGATGAATGTTTATTGACCCTATGGTCCTCTATATAGGCCATCAAATCAACTGCAAAAAGTGACAATTTTCTTTCCTCTTTGCTTTGATATTCCCTTGATTTTTTTGTCTTATGTCTAGGGCTAACATTTCTAGAACAATGTTGAATGATAGCAGTGATAATGGATTACCTTGCTTTATTTTCCATCTTAAAATGAAAAGCTGTCTACCTTATCAAAGTTATATGCATATCTAGTATATCTCATATCCTTCCTTGGTTTTAAATAGATACTGTTTACTATATTAAGGAATGTCTTTATTCTTATGTTTTTTAGTGTTCTTTGTCTTTGTGTTCTTTTAACATAAAGGTGGTTTGTGTTTTGGCAAAAGCTTTTTTCACCTATTGATATAATCATGGTATTTTGATTGTTTTTACTACATAATGTTGGCTAGTATGTTTATAGCTTCCTTATATTTAACTAGCCCTATATTCCTAATATATAAGTTTATCTGATAATAATGCTTTATATATTATATATATGTATATATATATATATATATATATATATATATATCTGATAATAAGTTATTTTGATGTGGTCCTGTAGCATTTTTGCTAATAATTTACTTGAAATGTTTATATTGTTACTCATTAGGAATTATTAATTATAGTTTTTTTTTTCTTTAATTTGTCTCTCCTTGTTAAGTAAAGCCAGGACCTTATTTGTATCAGAGAAGGAATTTGGCAGGAGCCTCTCTTTTCTTATTTTTGCAAAAAGATTATGCAATATTGGAATTAATTTTTCATTGAGTTTTTAAATTTTAATTTCACTTTTAAATTCATATGGTAATTCTTTTTCTTTTATAGTTGTGTTTTTCTATTTTTTCATTCCTTCTTTGGAATTGGATAATATTGGGCAGTCTCCCATTGTCAATTTTTTGTTCTGTTAGTCTGGACATTTTGTGTTTTTATAGATTACATAAAGTTTTATATTTTGTAGATATATTTTATAATAGATTAGATTTATATATTGTAAATATTTAAATTTTTAGTTTGGTTGTCATGAGATTGGGTAGAATATTTTCTAAACTGAAAAAAAATCATCATTTTTCTGATTTCTCTTGTTCATGTTGTTTTCACTTTTGTTGGTGACATTTTCAGGTGAATGTTTCTGTTTTTCTATGAATTGTTCTTTGGTCCACAAATTCTTTAATTATTTTCCCTACTTAATTTTTTATTCTTTCAAAACTCCCATAGTATGTTTTTATTACATTGTGATCAATTACAGATGTGTTTTTGAGATTATTATGCTCAAGTATATGTTCGGCTTTTTCAAGTGCCATGTATAGAAATATGAATATAGTTTCCTGTACCGATTCAATAATCATCTGAAAGTTATTTTGTTTAATATTTTTCAAAATTCTATTGTCTTTATATTTTTTTTTACTTATATTTTTGTTTAGATTTATCTGGATTTGAGACCCCTCTCCTCATTATATAGGTTTACTACCTATTTCAAAATTTCAATTCCTTTTTCTTCAATTATTAATGTAATTAAGTGTGTATGTGAATGTATATATAAAATTTTGATATGTAAGCATTGAATGTGTTAATATGCATTATTTGTATATTTATAAATGTGTTAATATTAAATATTTGTATATGTACTATTGATAGTAATTCAATATCTATGGTGCCTTTAACATTAATATACTTTCTGTATTTATCTGCTTTAATCAAATCTATTTTATTGTTGCCTTTGCTGAGGTCATGATTGCTACTTGTTTCTTTTTGGGTTCACTTAAAGCATAATAGATTTTGCTTTAGCTATTCATTTTAGTTCTTTGATGATTTCTTTGTTTTACATGTGTTTCTTGTGAGTAACACATTTGTAATTTGGATTCTGTTTTATGCATTCTGCTACCTGTTTGTCATTTGGCAATTGCATTTGATTGGCAATTGCATATGATCACCATTATGATTGTTACTAGTATATTATTCTCATGGTATCCTTTTAAACTTTTCCCTTTTTTTCACCCTGTTCCCCCAAATCCATTTATAAAAGAATGTTGCAAAAGGAGCGAGCTTGACACTATTGATCTATATTTGGTATACTTCTATTATACTATTTATCTTCTTTTCTTCTCCTCCAATCCTTGATCTTACTTTTTCTCTCTTTAAAAAAAAAAAAAATTCCCCTTTCACATTTTACCTTCTGCACTTGTGGAACACATGAAGGTTTTCTTTTTTTATATTTCTCTAAATCTGCTTTCCTTCCTAATCCTTCTTTTCCTCTCCTTATGCAACTTGACTTGGTTCCCTTTTGTGTTTAACATATTTTTACACTGATTTCTTGACATATTTGTGTCTATATGTGTATATACATATATATGTGGGTATATACATATATATGTGTATATGTATATGTGTGTGTGTATATATATAGTATATAGTATATAGTCATTCTCTGACTCATTTCTTACTTAGCTTTAATCACTGAATGGGCATTGATTGCCTTAGTCAAACTGAGACTTAGGAAAGACCTTACCTTAAAAAGACCAAGATCTCCCACTGCATCCAGAGCCATCTCTAGTCATCCTGATCTATAATTTGCCACTGGACCCAAATGTCTCTGAAGAAGACAATAAGGTTAGTGACTTTGCACTACTCTTCCTCATTTTTATCTAGTTCATTGAATGTCATGGCATCACCTATCTAATGTCACAGTCCTTTTTTATTTTGAGATTCATTTTTCTTTTTTTTCTTTGTAATAATTATAACTTTTTATTGACAGAGCCCATGCCTGGGTAATTTTTTCAACATTATCCCTTGCATTCACTTCTCTTCTGACTTTTCTCCTTCCTCCCTCTACCTCCTCCCCCAGATGGCAAGCAGTCCTATACATGTTAAATATGTCACAGTATATCCTAGATACAATATATGTGTGCAGAATCAAATAGTTCTCTTGTTGCACAGGGAGAATTGGATTCAGAAGGTAAAAATAACCTGGGAAGAAAAACAAAAATTCAAGCATTCATTTCCCAGTGTTCTTTCTTTGGGTGTAGCTGCTTCTGTCCATCATTGATCAGTTGAAATTGAGTTAGATCTTCTCTTTGTCACAGAAATCCACTTCCATCAGAATACATCCTCATACAGTATCGTTGTTGAAGTGTATAATGATCTCCTGGTTCTGCTCATTTCACTCAGCATCAGTTCATGTAAGTCTCTCCAAGTCTCTCTGTATTCATCCTGCTGGTCATTTCTTACAGAACAATAATATTCCATAACATTTATATACCATAATTTACCCAACCATTCTCCAACTAATGGGGACCCATTCATTTTCCAGTTTCTAGCCACTACAAAAAGGGCTGCCACAAACATTTTGGCACATACAGGTCCCTTTCCCTTCTTTAGTATCTCTTTGGGGTATAAGCCCAGTAGTAACACTGCTGGATCAAAGGGTATGCACAGTTTGATAACTTTTTGAGCATAGTTCCAAACTACTCTCCAGAATGGCTGGATGTATTCACAATTCCACCAACAATGTATCAGTGTCCCTGTTTTCCCACATCCCCTCCAACATCCGCATTATCTTTCCCTGTCATTCTAGCCAATCTGACAGGTGTCACAGTCCTTTTCAAGAATGAAAGATAAGCTACGCCCAGAGAAAGAACTCTGGGTGACGACTAAAAACCATTACATTGAATTCCCAATCCCTATATTTAAGCCCACCTGCATTTTTGATTTCCTTCACAAGCTAATTGTACAATATTTCAGAGTCCGATTCTTTTTGTACAGCAAAATAACAGTTTGGTCATGTATACTTATTGTGTATCTAATTTATATTTTAATATATTTAACATCTACTGGTCATCCTGACATCTGGGGGAGGGGGTGGGGGGTAAGAGGTGAAAAATTGGAACAAGAGGTTTGGCAATTGTTAATGCTGTAAAGTTACTCATGCATATAACCTGTAAATAAAAGGCTATTAAATTTAAAAAAAAAAAAGAAAAAAAAAGAATGAAGGATAAAAAACAACTCTGAGTAGTAATAGCTGTCCCTCTGGGGGCTCAACTGGACAGTTTGGCAATGCAGCTTCCTTCCTTCCTTCCTCCTTACTTTTTTCCTTCTCTCCCTACCTGCTTTTCAGCTTTCTTCCTTCCTTCTTTCCTCTTTCCTTTCTTCCCTCCTTCCCTTTATGCATCTCTCCCTATCTTTCTTCGATACTTCCTTCTCTTCTTTCCTCTTCTTCCTTCCTCCTCTCCCTTCTTCCACATAAGGAATCATACCCTTACTCGTGTGTGTTTTGCCCAAAGGAATATACATTTTGATCACTGAAACCTGGCAAGATATTATAGGGTTTATGGATTTTCTTCTTAGGGACTAAGCCTCAAACTCAAATAACTTAGACTCTCATTGATTGGCTAATTATAGGACCCAGCCCAGGACTCAAATGGGCATTGTTTGGACCTTGATGTTTCTGATTGAGTGTAAATAGCAGTTGTTTCTGTTTTGGCCCAAACCCTGAGAGTTTTTCTCTCCCAGATAGATTTGTTTTTTTGATTAGGTAAAAGAAGTCATTCTTTGTCTCTTACCTAACATTAATCATTGATTGGGCATTGCTCAATCAAGTCATGGGCTTTAAAAGGCCAAGGTCTCCCACTGCATCCAGGGCCATCTTCAGTCATTTTAATCTATATCTGGCCACTGAGCCCACATGGCTCTAGAGGAAAAAGTGAAGCTGGTGACTTTGTCTAGCCCTCACTCAGTAAAATCCAACTCACTGCCAAGTCATGACATCATCTGCCTGATGTCATGGTTTTCTTTGATAATAAAAAACAAACAAAAATAGCAGATTTATAAAATATTTAGTGGAATGAGAAGCTATACTGGGATAAGATTTGGATGATGGAGAGTTGATTCTACTATTTCAGTGCTGAGAGCCTAAGTTCTATAATCACAATAACTAAATATCAAAGAAGTTAAAGAGGGAATTTCAAATTTACTTGTTTTACCATTAAAACAAAACAAAAGAACTTAAAAACACAAATGTTTATATGTATGTGTGTATAAAATGTATGCATGGGATCACTGTGTTAAAATCTCTAATTTTTCTGGTAATTCAGTTCCCAATAAAGAAACCCTCTTTATCATTGCAAATCCTCTGCAACTGAAACTAGGTATTGACCCATACTTAATACTGTATACCAAGATAAGGTCAAAATGGATTCATGACTTAGGCATAAAGAATGAGATTATAAATAAATTGGAAGAGCATAGGATAGTTTACCTCTCAGACCTGTGGAAGAGGAAGGAATTTATGACCAAAGAAGAACTAAGATCACTATTGACTACAAAATAGAAAATTTTGATTATATCAAATTGAAAAGTTTTTGTACAAACAAAACTAATGCAGACAAGATTAGAAGGGAAACAATAAACTGGGGAAACATGTTTACAGTCAAAGGTTCTGATAAAGGCCTCATTTCTAAAATATATAGAGAATTGACTTTAATTTATAAGAAATCAAGCCATTCTCCAATTGATAAATGGTCAAAGGATATGAATAGACAATTCTCCAATGAAGAAATTGAAACTATTTCTAGCCATATGAAAATATGCTCCAAATCATTATTAATCAGAGAAATGCAAATTAAGACAACTCTGAGATACCACTACACACCTGTCAGATTGGCTAGAATAACAGGAAAAGATAATGCGGAATGTTGGAGGGGATGTGGGAAAACAAGGACACTGATACATTGTTGGTGCAATTGTGAACACATTCAGCCATTCTGGAGAGCAATTTGAAACTATGCTCAAAAAGTTATCAAAAATGTGCATCCTCTGATCCAGCAGTGTTTCTACTGGGCTTATACCCCAAAGAGATACTAAAGAAGGGAAAGGGACCTGTATGTGCAAGAATGTTTGTGGCAGCCCTCTTTGTAGTGGCCAGAAACTGGAAACTGAGTGGATGCCCATCAGTTGGAGAATGGCTGAATAAATTGTGGTATATGAATGTTATTGTTCTGTAAGAAATGACCAGCAGGATGAATACAGAGAGGATTGGAGAGACTTACATGAACTGATGCTAAGTGAAATGAGCAGAACCAGGAGATCATTATATATCTCAACAACGATACTGTATGAGGATGTATTCTGATGGAAGTGGATTTCTTTGACAAAGAGAAGATCTAACTTAATTTCAGTTGATCAAGGATGGACAGAAGCAGCTATACCCAAAGAAAGAACACTGGGAAATGAATGTAAACTGCTTGCATTTTTGTCTTTATTCCTCGGTTATTTATATCTTCTGAATTCAATTCTCCCTGTGCAACAAGAGAACTGTTTGGTTCTGCACACATATATTGTATCTAGGATATACTGTAACCTATTTAACATGTATAAGACTGCTTGCCATCTGGGGGAGGGGGTGGAGGGAGGGAGAGGAAAAATCAGAACAGAAGTGAGTGCAAGGGATAATGTGAAAAATTACCCTGGCATGGGTTCTGTCAATAAAAAAGTTATTAAAAAAAAATCCTCTGCAACTTATCTTAGAGCTATGTGAGGCCCTGAGATGTTAAATATGCCCTCCAGAATGTGTAAAAGATAGGCCTTTAAAATAGTATTTCCTAATTTTTTAAATAATAGCAACAATATAGCTATTTTAAGTTTTGCAAATAATTAACATGCCTTATCCCATTTCACCACACAACAATCTTCTGATGTAAGTGCTCTTATTATTCCCATTTCACAGATGTGGAAACTGAAGCTAAGAGGGATTAAGCAAAATTCTTTTTCACTCATGAAGTCTTTGAGGCATTATTTGAACCCACATCTTTCTTTCTTTCCCTTTTTTTTTCTTTTTTTTCTGAGGCAATTGGGGTTAAATGACTTGCCCAGAGTCACATAGCTAGAAAGTGTTTTTTTGAACTCAGGTCCTTCTGACTTCAGGGCTGGTGCACTAGCTGCTCCCAGAACTCACATCTTTCAAATTCCAAGTCTACCATTCTATTCACTTCACTCATTGTCCACTGCCTTGATCTTCCTAAAAGCATTCTACAGCATTTTAAAATGCCCCCACTCCAAAAACAAGTGTTTTAAACTGTAATAAACTTGGCTGTGTAGTTCTTCCTCACTATAAGACTGAAGATAAAGCTTGTTCATAATATTTACTTTTTCTTCAGAGTAGCTTTTCTAGATCTGTAATATCTGAAACAATAAAAGGGCAACATCTTTTAATACAGCCCAGCTGTTCTATGAATCGCATGTGTGCAAGGCAAGAGGGGATTTCCTTGTACTAATTTGTTAATTTATGTCTCCTCCAGAACACAAACCAGTTCAGTTGAACTTGAATTCCAAGTGTTCCTTATGGAACATCTGCTATATGTAATCAATTGGCTCAGTTCGTAATGTCTTCCAGGCAGTATTCAATTCAAAACCAAAAACGCTAGGATAATATCTTCTTCAGCAAGTGAGCTAGTATTGATTATTTCCTATGGTGAATGTTGAATTTTTCTACAAATGCATAAGAATTCACCTTCCTAGTATCTTGTAATGATATGACAACTTTATTAGCATACAGCCACTTTCTTAAGATGACTGAGATAAACTAGTGTTTGACTATTTAGGATAAGTAAGCAAATTATGATACTTTATACTCCTATACTTTTCAGAAGAGAAAAGTCAGAAGAAAAGAAGAAAAAGAGATCTTAGACAAAATATCACCCTCACATTTCAAATGAGGCAAGACTATTAATGTCTTTCACACCAGTCCCTTCTTCAAGTCACTCTCCCTTTTCTCTTCATAGCATAAAAGACAATGAACTATTTCTTTTTTTTTTTAATTTTTATTATAGCTTTTTATTTACAAGATAGATGCATGGATAATTTTTCAGCATTGACACCTGCAAAGCTTTTTGTTCCAATTTTTCCACTCTTTCCCCCCACCCCCTGCCCCAGATGGCAGGTTGACCAATATATGTTAAATATGTTAAAGTATAAGTTAAATACAATATATGTATACATGTCCATACAGTTATTTTGCTGTACAAAAAAAAAATCGGACTTTGAAATAGTGCACAATTAACCTGTGAAGGAAATCAAAAATGCAGGTGGACAAAAATAGAGTGATTGGGAATTCTATGTAGTGGTTCATACTTATTTCCCAGAGTTCTTTTGCTGGGTGTAGCTGGTTCATTCATTACTGCTCTATTGGAACTGATTTGGTTCATCTCATTGTTGAAGATGTCCACGTCCATCAGAATTGATCATCATAGTATTGTTGTTGAAGTATTTAATGATCTCCTGGTCCTGCTCATTTCACTCAGCATCTGTTCGTGTAAGTCTCTCCAGGCCTTTCTGAAATCTTCTTGCTGGTCATTTCTTACACAACAACAATATTCCATAATATTCATATACCACAATTTATTTAGCCATTCTCCAGTTGATGGGCATCCACTCAGTTTCCAGTTTCTAGCCACTACAAACAGGGCTGCCACAACATTCTTGCGCATACAGGTCCCTTTCCCTTCTTTAGTATCTCTTTGGGGTATAAGCCCAGTAGTAACGCTGCTGGATCAAAGGGTATGCACAGTTTGATAACTTTTTGAGCATAGTTTCAAATTGCTCTCCAGAATGGCTGGATGTATTCACAATTCTACCAACAATGTATCAGTGTCCTTGTTTTCCCACATCCCCTCCAACATTCCTCATTATCTTTCCCTGTCATTCTAGCCAATCTGACAGGTATGTAGTGGTATCTCAAGAGTTGTCTGAATTTGCATTTCTCTGATTAATAATGACTTGAAGCATCTTTTCATATGGCTAGAAACAGTTTCCATTTCTTCGTCTGAGAATTGTCTGTTCATATTCTTTGACCATTGATCAATTGGAGAATGGCTTGATTTCTTATAAATTAGAGTCAATTCTCTATATATTTTGGAAATGAGGCCTTTATCAGAACTTTTGACTGTAAAAAATATTTTCCCAGTTTATTGTTTCCCTTCTAATCTTGTCTGCATTATATTTGTGACAATGAACTATTTCTAAGAATAAGTCTTGGTATCAGGGGCAATTTTTTTGGCTTGTGACAACGTAGTGTAGTCAAAAAAGTTTAAAAATACAGATTCAGAGAGTCCTATTTGTCATCATGAATCTGACACTTAATTGTCAGACTCTTAGTTGTATCATTTGTGAAAAAGCTGCGATCAGTTAATGTCGTGCCATTATATGTCAGCTGTTATTGTGGCTCTCCACATTTTCTCCTTCCTTCTACACAATATTTCTTTTCTTATTCAAATTCAAATTTGAATAGTTCTTTCCTTTGGATAGCAAAGGAAATTATAGAAGACATTTAGAAAAGGGAAGAAAAAGGAGCAACAAAGGAAGGAATGGAAAAGTAAGTAAAAATAGAAGGAATTTTGATAAATATTTTATATTGAAATTATAATAGGAAATTAGAGGGCTAGGCTACTTCCCTTAGAAAGAAAACTGAGTAGGTAATACTAGTGTCCTTGTAATTTTTATTAGACATTAACTCATCATTCAACCATTCATTATCCTTAGAGTAGTACTGGAATTCAAGTTTTCTTTGAAGATGGAAATTAGTGTTTTTTAATGACCTAGTCCATCATTCTGTATCACTTGAGCTATTTAGGTAATGGATATGGTAGAGGGAAGTATTATGTATTGTTCATTAGTCTATTCCCTTACAAGAATTAACAGTATTTGTGAAGTGAATTAATAAAATGATGATTGTATATGAATTCATGACAGAAACAAAGGGGTAGATTTTCAATACTATATGTTCTAAGATTACAAGAGATCAATCTACCTGGAGGACCCTGACAAATAACCAGATACAGATCCTAAACCACTAACATAGATTAACAAATAGACCTAAATGCTCTATATACTTTGAATAAGTCCTCTGTGTATAATAGATATTTAATTTTTTTTAATTTTAAAACACTTCTGGCTAGGCTATTTAAAATTTTACCTATCAGTAAGACCGCCAATAAAACACAGCGAGATATAGTGGGGAAAATATATATAATTTTGAGTAGGGAGACTCTGTATTCAAATCTTGGCATTAACATGAACTCTAAGGCTTTCAGCAAAACACTTAACCTCCCTGAAACTTCATTTCCTGAGATCTAAAATGGAGATAATAACAATATGTTTATGACCTGTTTAAAAAAGTTCTTATAAGGTAAGTACTTTTGTATACAAGCTATCAATAACCATATGAATGGTGGTGGTAGTGGTGAGATTGGATAGGAATTTGTCAAAATCACTAACAATTAGAGAAATGCAAATTTTAAACTGAAAATAACAAATGTTAGAGGGGATGTAGTGAAACAGGTACTTTGTGGGAAGAGCTATGATTGGTCTAACCATTCTGGAAAGCAATTTGGAATTATGTCCAAAAAGCTTTTAAACTGTGTATATCTTTTGATCCAGGGATACTATGAACTAATCTATATCCCAAAGTGATTTAAAAAAAAAAAAAAAAAAAAAAGAGGCCTAAGAACTGGAAACTGAAAGGATGCTCATCAATTTGATAATAGATCAATAAATTATGGTACATGAATGCAGTTCAACCATGCTGTAAGAATGTTTTTAAAACCTGGAAAATTTGTATGAAATGATGCAAAGTGAAGTGAGCAGAATCAGAAGAATAATGTATACAATACTAACAATATTATAAAGATAACCAACTTTGGAAGACTATTTACTTTGCTAGTCAAAATGATCAACCACAGTTACTTCTAGGTAGAAGGCTGATAAACTGGTAACATTTTATTCTCTCTTTTTCTGTCTTGTTGTCTTTATTGTTTTTGTTGACTAATGTATAAATGTTTTTTGCATGATCATGCATATTTGTAATGTATTACATTTTGCTTTTCCTTCTCATTAAGTAAGGGAGTGCAAGGCCTAAGGGTCATAATTTGGAACTGAAAAGAAAATATGATTAAAGTTTTAAAAGAAATGTGCTTGTTAAAGTATAAAACAATATGTAAATATGAATTTTTATTATTTCCTAAAATTCATGTCTAAATTCAAATGGTTGTTTCCTTTAGGAGAATCTCCTTTAATTTTTTCACATATTTCATTTTTCGGGGTAAAATATGAAAACATATAAGCTCTTTACTAAATGCCTAATATGTGCAAGATAAGATTCAAAGTGCTTGGTAATTATATTACATGTTAGGAAAAAGGAATCTCCTTGAAGTCAGGAACGGTTTTCATTTTTCTCTTTGTAATCTCAATGACCTATACAAGTAAGTAGATACCTAATAAAAGTTTAATGAATTTAATGGGGAAAAAAATAATCTTTTTTCATTAGAGTTAACTGGAGAATACATCACATACATAAATAACTATAATGTTAAAAAGTACATTGGTGATGTACAAACCTGGTGGTATGTGAGACGTAGCAAGAGTTGTGTCAAAGTACAGAGGCAACAAACTAAGGAACTTTATGGGAAATATTTAGCTTGGGTTTAGAATCTCTACATGGAAATATTATGAAATAAGCTCTCCTTTTTAAAAATGGAGAAACTGCAGTAGGCAGAGGTTAAATAACCTTTTTAAGATCATTTAGCTAGTAAGTATCTGAGAAAGGATTAGAATTCAGGCCTTCCTGACTGTCCATTGTACCACTTAGCTGACCTTAAAGTTCAGCTAGTTTTTTTTTGGTTTTTGCTAAGGCAATTGGGGTTAAGTGACTTGCCCAGGGTCACACAGCTAGGACGTATTAAGTGTCTGAGTCACATTTGAACTCAGGTTTTCCTGACTTCAGGGCTCTATCTACTGCATCACCAAGCTGCCCCCAAGTTAAGCTAGTTCCACACTACACTAGACAAAGAGGGAAAATAAGGCCTACTGCAATTAAATGACTTGCCCAAGATTATATAAGTTATAGCAGAGCCAAGATTCCAACTCAGATTCTCTAACTACAAATCCAGCATTTTTCTAGTGGAAATCATTATGAGATGATATTTTTCCAAATGATAAAACATTTGCTACTTCAATATAAGAAATGTTTAAAGTGTTAAGCCATCATGCTGAATGTTAATGAAACATTGAATTTCTCAGTGAATAAATTATTATTCATTCTGAAAGGGTGTATTTTTTTAGTGAACTCTACATTATCTGAAGAGGCAGCTAGGTGTCTCAGTGGATAGAGCATTGGACCTGGAGTGAGGAAAACCCGAATCCAATTTTAGACAATAACTTCATGGCCTCCAGGAAGTCAACTTCTGTCTTAATTCACTGAAGAAGGAAATGACAAATCACTCCAGTATCTTTGCCAAGAAACCCCATTGGATAGTACTGGAGGGTTATGGTCCACAGGGTCACAAAGATTTAGATAGAACTAGGGACTGAACAGTACCTTTATCTGATGTATTAGTCATGAAATGAGTTCAAATTCAACCTTAGATTAACTGGATTAACACTGTGCAAATCACTTAATTTCAGTCTGTCCTGGAAACTTCATTTATAAAATGAAGAAAATAATAGTATGTACTTCAAAGGATGATTGTGAAGATCCAATGAGATGGTGTTTGTAAAACATCATACCTGGAACACAGTAGGAGCTTAATAAATATTTTTTGTGTTCTTTTAACACTTTCCCTTATTACTGGTGTAATAAGTGTACTGTTCCCTAGTGCATAAATATAGCCCTTCAATTGGGTAGGGTATGATATTTTTGTCTCATGCAAAGATTCTCATTTGTACTTTAAGGTTGGAGTATATTGGTGGGAAACAATTAAGGAAACAGCTGATGTCATAGTTCACACTATTCTTGACTTGGATTAGCATCTAATTCTATTTGCCAAACATGGTATCACATATTTGGTAGTGGGATTACCCAGCAACAGCAAATAGGCATGTGATTTAGTGACTATATAATAATCACATATTAGTCAGAGGCTGATTGTTGATGATTCCATGGGAGTGTGAGGTTGTTGGAAAAGTTTCTTATTGACACCCTAGAAAGCAAGTGCCAGGGCCTTAGCAACAATTTTTATTTGCCACATCAAAATGGCAAGGACTCTTTGTTACTGGCAAGGTTTCTTCCTTTCCATTCCTTATTCCCCATTCAAAAGGTAACATTAAGGGAATGATTGACAAAAAATTATATTGTAAAATAAACTCATCTTGAGACCAAGTTCTTTACCCAAATGTTGACTGACCTACTGAGGTTACACCTGTGAGATGGAGAAAGTTGTCATGGACTAGTTAATCCATGGCTCGTATTGCAGATTGTCCAGAAAGTTGACATGTAATGTGAGATGGAAGGCTCACTGCCATTCACTACAGTCTGATCAGAACTCCTCTTGTTAGAAGAAGTTGGCACCAGGAGCAGCTGTAGCTTGATCAGTGTGATTCTCTCTGGCCAAATAACATTTTAAATTCTTTCAAGAAATCATAAATCAGGCATGTTCTCTCTCATCTATACTATGGTATAACAATTGTTCATCTCTTTCAGCTAAGTTCTTCTTAGCTTCTTTGAAGGGAAGCTTTGCCCTGCAAGTATCATAAAACTAATTAAATCAACAAGTATTTGTTGAGCATCTGTTACTCCCTCAAACTAGGTGCTGTGTGGGTCCAATCTCTACCTTCAAAAGAAAATTGAAGTGTAGTTGGAAAAGGAAAACAAACTTTAAAATTTAAATAAGAACAAAATAATTAACTGTTAATAACAGCAGTAAATAAGATAAAAGGATTCAACCTTAGAACTAGAAGGGACCTGAGTGGTCAACCTACCCAAACCCCCATTTTGCAGATGAGGAAATGAAGGCCTAGAAAAGCTTAGGGTTCAGCATAGAGACACTGCTAGTGTCACAGAGAGTGTTTGATTTCTAAATGAATGGGATAGGCAATAATTGTTTTGAAATTTGAGAGGCAGGAAAGATCACATATGTCTGATGGAGTGAAATTAAGGAGGACTTCCTAGAAAGAGTGAGATTTAATTTGAAGATTGAGTAGAATTTGGATTTGGATAGGCAAAGGGAATAGAAAGGGGCACTGATATTGGATAGAGAGAGATATGAGCAAGAATTGCAAAGGCAGAAAAGTTTACTTTGGATGAGTAAGTAAAAAAAAAAAAATTAACTAAATTGAAGGGTTGATGTGGGAAGAAAGTGAAAGTAGCTAAGAGAACTTGTAAAAGGTCTTGATTACCAGGCTGAAGCATTTGGACTTTTATTTTATAAGCCATGTGTAGTCACAAGATATTGAAAACAATATTGACATAATAAAAATAGTATTTTAAAAATATTGATATAAGAACATTGTTTAGGAAGGACAGGAAGGAAAGATAGAAACAGAGAGGGTAGTGTCCCCTTTGGGCTACTCTAACCTAATAGCATCTCCTTTGAGCTACTCTAACTGCTCTTCCCTCATCCCTGGGTAGCACAGGTAGGCCAAATTTAACAGTCTTTGGGCTCCAACCCAGAATAATACAGAGACAGACCGACCAGGAGGTGCAACCATTTTGTGTTTATTCAATATCCTTTCAGTGGGGGTAGCAGGAGCTCAAGAGCATGTGAGCTCTGCTCAGGGCTGTCTATTTATGCTGCCTCTCTTCCAGGGCTGCCCGTGCCCAGCCCACTCAGAACTGCGTAGGCGGAGCCCCAGAGGGGAGACTTTTGGAGTTAGTGCTGCGTCCCAGGAGATCTAGCTAGAGGACACAGCCCTCGCCTTCTCAAGAAACCTAAGGCAGTTCCTTTAACTCCTGCCAGACAGACACAACCTCCTGCCTCAGAGGCCAGGCTCCTTTACCTCCTGGGCCCACCCTACCAGCTGATGTGGTCTACAGGCCCCCTCACATATCTCAAAAAGACACCAGTGCTTCGTTGCCCCTTACAAGAGAGTAAATAGATGTTTGTTACTGCCGTAAATATGTATATGTATACAAATGTGTATGTGTGTGTGTGTGTGTGTGTGTGTATCCTCTTTTGTTGATTTTTCTAAAGTATAGACTTACTAGTAATAGTACACAGTTTAATAATTTTGGAGCATAGTTCCAAATTGTTTCCCAGAGTGGTTGCAACAATTCATAGCTCCATTATTAGAGCATGCATTAAGTACTTTTTCCCACAGACTGTTCAACATTTGACATTTTCTTTCTTTGCAATTCTGTTGAGGATGAGAGGGACTTTCAGAGTTGTTTTTAAATGACACAATTATAACAATATCATTTTGAATGCCATGTATATTGTGATACTACAGCATTTTTTTTTTTGTTTTTTTTATTACCAGAACATATCTATAATGTCAAAATGAGAGGTGGGAAAGAGAAAAAAAAGTTTTCTTATGATCTTTTTTTTCTTTTGAGTTCAGGGCTAAAATTGAGATTTTGCTGAATGAGAGAAACTGCCCTCAACTACTGTTATAAAATACTGTCATTGGAAATTAACATTTGCTAATGACTTGGTAATGTTTGTTTTTTATAGTAGTAAGTTTATTTTTAATACACATTACTTTATGAATCATGTTGGGAGAGAAAAATTAGAGCAAAAGGGAAAAACCATGGAAGAGAGAAAAAAAAAAACAGAAAAAAGACATGGTCATGGTATATGATGATTTACATTCAGTCTCCTTAGATCTTTTTCTGGATGAAGATGACATTTTCTGTCCAAAGTTAATCGGGATTGCTTCGGCTCACTGAACTGCTGAGAAGAACCAAGCTTTTCATAGTTGATCATTACACATTCTTTCTATTATTGTGAGCATAATGTATACCTGGTTCGACTTGTTTCACTTAGCATCAGTTCATGTAAATCTTTCCAGGCCTTTCTATTATCAACTTGTTCATCATTTTCATAGAACAATAATAACTCCATTACCTTCATGTACCATAGTTCGTTCAACCATTCCCTAATTGATGAGCATCCACTTCTTTTCCATTTTTTTTTTTTGGTACCATAAAATAGCTGCTACAAATATTTTTGCACATGTGGGTCCTTTCCTCTCCTTTATGATTTCCTTGGGATACAGACCCAGTAATGGCACTACTGGATCAAAGAGTATGCACAGTTTTACAGCCCTTTGGGCATAGTTCCAGATTGCTCTCCAGAAAATTACATCATTTCACAACTCTACCAACAATATATTAGTGTCCTATTTTTCCCACATCTCCTCCAATATTTATAATTAACCTTTCCTGTCATCTTGGCCAATCCAAGAGGTGAGAGTGGTACCTCAGAGTTGTTTTAATTTGCATTTTTAATCAATAGTGATTTAGAGGATTTTTTCATATAATTATAGGTAGCTTTAATTTTGTCATCTGAAAATTACATATTTAAAAATGACTTTTAGATTTGATAATATTTCTTAATTAATTCAACCTATAATTACAAGGCAAAGCAGCATATAAAAAACTTGCAAAACTATAGAAAGTAAATTCATTAACAACTTTGTTGTTTGAGTCACAAATAATGTCAAACTTCTTAATACACTTCCTTTGTTGTCCAAAGTTAAAACAAAGCAAGATTTCCAATTGCACAGAAATTTGCAGAAATATTTTTAAAGGTCAAACTAAAGTTCCAAAACTAATTTTTGTACTTTGAAGCAATTGTAAAAGAAAAGTCCATATGTAAAAATCCATTCATTAACTGTAAAATTGAGGGTATTCCACCTGACTTTTTAAAGTGACTAATCAGAAATGTAATAACTAAAAGGAAAATGTAAAGAGAAAAATATAACAGAATTTTGTAAATACCTTGCAAGAAATGAATATGCCCAATTAAAATCACATTTAAAGAGTGATACCAAATTTGGTACAACCTATACTTGTGAAAATATATTTTAAAAGATATGTATAGTTATATGTACAGCTAAAAACTAATATATGAAAAATTGCATTCAATTTTGATGGTAGGGAACATTAACTTTGAACCCCAATTAATTCACATAAAATTCTATTCTTCATATTAGTTGATTTATTTCATCATTTTAATAGTATTTTATTTTTCCCAATAATTTTGTAAAATTTTGAGTTCCAATTTTTTTCTCCCTCTCTCTTCCTGGCATCTGCCTCCCCAAATGTGCAATTCTTCTAAACATATTTCCATATTCATCATGTTGCACAAGAAATGTCAGATCAAAAGGGAAAAATTCAAGTAAGCAAATGACAACACAAAAGATTAAAATATTATACTCTGATCTATATTCAATTTCTACAGTTTCCTTTCTGGATGTAGATGGCACTTTCCTTCCCAAGTCTATTGGAATTATCTTGGATCATGTCATTGTTGAAAAGAGCCAAGTCCATCACAGTTATTTAATACTTAATCTTGTTGTTATGATGTACAATGTTTTCTTGGTTCTGCTCATTTCACTTAGCATCAATTCATGTAAGTCTTTCCAGGATTTTCTGAAATCAGCCTGCTCATCATTTCTTATAGAATGATAATAATTAGTGGATTTATTTAATAAAAAATGTGATCTGTTATTGGTATTATATTTTAATTTCATCGGTAAAAATTTATGAAATTTTTTCTCTCTTGTTGTGTAAATATGACACACACACCCCATTCTCAATTTTGCCTTATGACTCCAAAACCCTAAAATATCAATTTATTGGGACCCTCATTTGTCTATTACCCCATTTGGGGTTTTCTTTTTTCTTTATTAAAATTTTATTTTGTCCAAATTGCAAGTAAACACATTTTTTTACATTTGTTTTTCTAAAATGTGGGGCTTCAAATCCTTTCCCTTTATTTCCTCCCCCCTTCATTAAGAAGGCAAGTATATGATATTGATTATTCATATGCAATTGTGCACAACACATTTCTAGGTTAGTCTTGTTGTAAAAGAAAACAGAGACCAAAACAGAAGGCAAATTTAATAAAAAGAAAAAGTATACTTCAGGTTTTTTTCTGGAGATAGATAGCATTTTTTTTTTTTTATCATAAGTCCTTCAGAATTGTCTTGAATCATTATATTGCAGAGAATAAATAAGTCATTCACAGTTTTTCATTGTATAACAGTGTTGATACTGGGTACAATGTTTTTCTGGTTCTGTTCATTTTACTTTGTAGCAATTCATGTAAATCTTTCCTGAGAGACTTCTTTTCATAATTTCCTTTTTACTCATTTAAGTAGTATTTCTGCTTAATTAAATGTCAGGAAAATTTTTAGCATTTTTTTAATGCAAGATTTTGAATTCCAAATATTTTCCCCTCTATCCTCCTTCCCTCTATCTCTTCACTTCTTCTCCCAATTTCCTAAAATGGTAAGCAATTGGTGAGCATCCATTAATTTCCAATATTTTGTATTACAGAAAGATGTGGTATAAATATTTTTGCTTATGTAGGTCCTTTCCCCCTCGTTATGATCTTTTTTGGGATACAGACTTAGAAGTACTATTGCTGAATAGTTCCCAATTGCTCTCCAGAATGGTTGGATCAGTTCACAACTTCAGTAGTGTATTAGTGTCCCAATTTTCCCATCTCTTCTTCAACACTTACCATTTTCCTTTTTTTGTTATATTAGTCAATCTGATAGGTGTGAGATGGTACCTTGGAGTTGTTTTATTTTGTATTTCTTTAATCAAAAATAATTTAGAGTACTTCTTCATATGTCTATTGATAGCTTTGGTTTTTTTACTTGGAACTCAACATTTTTAAAATGAATGTTAAAAACTGTCTTACCTGTAAGAGAAAAAATAGATTACTATTTTTAAAAAGAATGTAATGGGAAACTGTTAGTAATGCTGATTAATCTTAAAAATGTATCAGATATAATTTTTTTAGTCAGTTGTTAAACATTTTCCAGCACATCTTTGAAGATAAATTTGAGGCAGATCAAAGTGGATATTCTTTCAGAAAAGTATATTTATAACATGTCCCTTCTCGTCGGAGAAGAATATACACCTGGAGAAATGAAAATAGGGATGTAAATGCCAAACAAATTGCAAAATGATGTTTGAAACGTCTCTTCAGAGCTCAGGATAAAAATAGAGCCCTTCTCTGAGATTTGCATAACCTAGTATTTCTCTGCAATTTTATTAAACAATATTTTAAAACATTGCCAAGTGTGCTAATAATTTTGGTAAATGGAATTTTGAGTTTTATGAATTTCTAAGAGAAAAGAAATATGTAAAGGTCATTAATTATGTTTCAGGAGACTTCTAAAGAATGATATGAGTCAGTTAAGAATTGTGCCAAAGGGGTAGCAGAGAGGAAGGGGAGCTGTGTATAAACACTCACATGTCACTGGGACTATGTTCTTAATCCTGCTATCACATAGCAGGTGAAAGACAGGTGCTCCGCGGTACTATTCTTGGCAGAAGAGAATAACAAATGAAAGGAGCCTGTATTCATAATTGAACCATGGCCTTTTTCTACCTGGGTTCCTATCTAAGAGGCCTGATTAGAAAGAAAATGGACTAGCCATATGACAAAAATCAAAGGGAGCACACAAAATTCTTGAACATAAGCAAGAGGTTTGAAAATAGGGTTAAAAACTGGGTCCAGGTTCAATGAAGTCAGAGGCAATAGGCAAAATGGTAAGCAAAATTGGAATCAAGTTAAAGGTAGAGGTCAGCAAGACAGCCTGTCAGAAGATAATTTAGGATGGACAGAGATCTTTGGGCATTAGCATATGAATCTAGGTTGCTTAGGAGATATATCAATAATCTCAGATATGCATACAATTCCACTCAGATGGCAGAATTTGAAGAGAAATTAAGAAGCTTCTTGACTAGGGCAAATGAAGTCAGAAAAGCTGGCTTGGAGCTTAACATTAAAAAAAAAAAATAAGTTCTTTGCAACTGATCCCATCACTTCCTGGCAAATAGAGGGGGAAGAAATGGAAGCAGTGTCAGATTTTATATTCTTGGCCTCAAAGATCACTGCAGAGTGACTGCAACCTTGAAGTTAAAACTCTTGCTTCTTGGAAGGAAAGCTATGGCAAATCGTGTCAAACTAAAAAGCAGAGACATCATCTTGCCAATGAAATTCCACAAAGTGAAAGTTATAGTTTTTCCTGTAGCAATATATGGCTGTGTTATTCTAAAGGGAAGCTACCACAGAACTGCTGCTTTTGAACTGTGATGCTGACAAAACTTTCAAGAGGTCAAATTAATCAATAAATAAATTCATCCAGATTATTTACTGAAAGTCAAATTTACTGAAAGTGAAGCTTTAAGTCTTGGGTCACATAATAACTCTTTGGAAAAGATCCTGATGTTTGAAGGAACAAGGAAAAAGGGACAGCGCAGATGAGATGGAGAGATAGTAATCTGGAAAACCATAAATATGAGCTTGGATAGATTTCCAGGCATAGTGGAGGATAGAAGGACCTGATGTGCTATGATTCACGGGTTTACAAAGAGTTGAATACAACTGAACAACAACAAATATGAAATCTAAAGTCCAATACTAATTCTCCTGGCTACTCTGGCTTTTAAAAATCACAGATAAATCCTACTTTCCACAGAAAGCTTCTCCTAATCCTTCTTAATTGTAATATCTTTCTTCCATTGACTATTTGTCATTTTATCTTGTTTATAATTGGTTTGCCCTGTTGTTTTCATGTTGTTCCTGCATTAGACTATGAGATTCTTGATAGCAAGAACTGTCTTTTGCTTTTCTATGGGTCCTAAGTGCTTAACAGAGTACTTGACAAAAAAGTGATTTTTTTGATAAATGTTTAAAGATTGTAACTTTATTTTAAGGAAGGATGTTATAAAATAAGAATTATTAAATATTATTATTTAATAGCCTAGATAAGAAAGGTAGATGCCTGGAAAAAGTCAAACAAGCATATATTTGTCTAAGAGGATATAGTCTAAATCTCTGTGAAATATAGAAAGACACAGAACAGTTGTGTCCATCTTAACGTCCTCTGACTTAAATGGTAACTATTACAGCTCACTTCACTACTCTGGGACTTAAAGACTTTCACAAAAGATGTACATTTATCCTTGATATTCAAAGCAACAGGTTTTTCTTATCATAATTTTATTTGAATTTGTAAAGGGAAGGCTTGAGACCTATATTCAGACATCTAAGGTCATAAAGGATGAGGGGCAAAGGAACTGAGATATGAAGCAAAAAACACAACTAAAATCATGTCCAGTGTCATTTGTTGGAGGAATAAGGATTAAAACTTGGTTTCATTTACTTATTGAATGAGTGTTGCTACATCTTGCTTCCCCTGTTGTTTTAAGATAAGAATTTTGCTCTGGAATTACCAACCCTTCCTCACGTTTCTGCACTTAATCTCTTGTCCTATTTTTCTCTGTCACTTCCCTCTGTAATCTCCTAAACAATTTATGCATTCTTATCCTATCTTTTTATGTTTCTCTCTCAAGTATGACTATGTAATTCAGCAATTGTTAAAAACACTACTTTCCCCCTATTATTATTATTGCATTTATGTAGAATTTAGTTAATAAATACTTATAAAGTATCTATTGAATAAGCAATTAGCTTGATGATTCACAGTTGTTTTGTAGACTCAGTTGAGAAAAACTGAGACAAGCAGAGCTTAACTTATTTTCCTAGGATCATGAAAATAGCAAAATTCTAAGTCTGGATTTGAACTCAAGTATTCCTAATTCCAGACCCAGCACTCTATCCATTGTATCACCTAGCTGCCAAAAGATATTGTTGAGAAAACCTAGCTTTGGTCTGGTAATGCTGTTGGTTTTGCATCTCAACTTTATTTGACATTATCATTGTGTTAGAACTTTTTTGACAGTCATTTTTATGTTTATTTGTTTGGAGTTTTTTTGGGGGGGCAATTGAATTTCTATTGCTATTTTGGAGAGGAGTCTTGAGGACATAGAGTCTCTTTTACATTTTCATCTGAAAGTCTTCATGGAATCCTCCTTCCTTCTCCCATATTGCTTTCAAGTTGTCAAAGTGCTGGACATAATGGTTAAAGTGCTGGACTTCCGAGTCATTGAGAATAGGGTTTAATATCTGCTTCAGATATAATACCTTTCTAACCATGGATAGAGTATTGATTTCCTTATCCACAAAATAATATCTTTACTACTTATAACATCTTTATTATTTATGTCACAGACTTTTGGTCAGGCGCCAATAAAAAAAAGTATGCTAAATATTTTACAAACTTTCTAAATCATGTGTTATCCTTTTCTTATCTTAATGTAAGATATTATCTGCATGTGTGGTAAAGAAAAGAAAGTGTGGAATACTGCTAGAAACATTGTAGTGATGTCATATTTAGACTATGGAATGAGCCCTACCCAAAAGAGCATCTGTAAAGCCCTTCATTGGCCTGATGGATATCCCATAAGTGATTTGTATCCAAAGCATGTAATACCTTCTTTCACAGGAATTATTAAAATTGCATCATTTCCCTTTGCTTGCTTTCAAAGTCTGTCTACCTCTAAGTAATACCACAACTCCAAAATGTATCTAAATGTCTCCAGCTTGCTCCATTCTGTTAAAACAATTCAGAGAGACAAGAAAACCAGGGCAGCAATTGTATGAGGTGTGACTGATTTTCATGTGCAGATTGAAGAACCATCCTTGTTATTTTGTGCTTACTACTTATCTTTGTAGATGCTGTTGCACAGGAGACAGCAGAGCAGTATAGACCCTGCTTTCATGAAAAAACAAGGGTGTACTAGAGTAATCAAGGAAGGCTTTATGGAAGAATTGTCTTTGATTTTCATAGGAAACAGGGATTAAATTATTCTGAAGGGTCCACCCCATTGTCCATCCACAGCACTTGTCAATAATAAGTCTTGATGGAATAACTTATTTGGCTGCCCAGCCAACTACATGTCTGAGATAATATATGAATATGGCAAGAATCAAATATTTCTTTTCAGCTAGAGAGCTTCCGATTTAAGATTTCCCTCCACAAAGATATATTGCCAGCCATCTATGACTTAGTAGATAAATCCTAAGGAGATTCCTGAGGCACACAGATATATCTAAGTTTCCCAGTTAACATAACTAGTAAGTATCAGAGAGAAAATTTGCTCCCAGATCTTCCTGCTTCTGAGTCCAGCACTCTATCCATAGGGCATGCTAACTCTACTCTAAACAAAAACCACTTTTTATTCATTTTTTTTCTCATGTGCATTGGTTGGACAAATTCTTTTGAATGATTGTGGATCCCACTGAGGTATCTGTCATCCATAATAGTTTCTGGAGGATAATGGAGAATATTTTTTCTTCCATTTATATTCAGCATGGGATATCCTCTAAAACTGTAGTGAATATTCTGGTGATGATATTTCCCTGTTTTAATGCTTGCTTGATTATAATAATCAGACAAGGGTTGAATTTAGTTCTATCAATAAAAGAATATTTTTTTTAGTTTATTTTAATATATGTATCTGGGGGCACACTTTGTTGGAAGAGTTGCACATATGATTGAAGATTTTATCTCTAGAGTGTTTAAGTTCTCTGATAACAAAGGCTATTTCATTTTTGTCTTTGTATCCTTGACACTTAGAATACTTTTTGGTACATTTGATAGCATTTATTTATTATGTTGCTATTAAGACAATAAGGAAAATTATTTAGACTGTACTTTGCTCTATCAAGTTTATTCTCAACAGACAGCAAACAAGAATTATATATTCTCTAAACGATTCAATTAATCCTGTGACTGTGAAGGTGATCTGCTAGAGAAAAAGCAAATTGTAGAAGTCTACCTGTTGTCATCTCATTTTCATCAAATATAAGATTATTCTTTAAAGATTTCACAGCATTTAGCATAAAAATTTTTATTTTTGGTTACTTTTGGTAATAATATTGGTAATAATAGTACAGTCTATGATTTTTTCAATTGTTTAGTGGTTTCTCTTTTATAAGACATTTTAAAAATCAATATTTTATTGCTTTCAAAACTGCCATGTCCCATATGGATTTCTTCTCTTGATCTTCCTCAGCTGTTTTTCCAGTTGTCATCTTCTACTATACTATTTCTGTATACTCACAAGGAATTGCATTATTATTATCCAAATGTGTTGGTCCTATAATTAGTAATAATAAAAGTAATTTGTTATAGAAATCTTGGTATTTTTCTTTTATGTTGTTTTCCTTCCAATTTTTTTTTTCTGAAAATCCTCTTTGATTATCTGTCTTATATCAAGATTTCTGCAGAAATATTCTCATTTCTTTGTCATTTTGCAAATTAATTTATATTTTAAACTAACATCAACTTTGGTTAACTTGTCTCTTCATTTAACAAGGAGATGTAGCAAAGATGTTTTTTGAAGGTTTCTAAGGGTGTGTATATGAGTGTGTATGTCGTCCATGTTTTAGTTGTTTAGTAGTAGCTGATAAAGTTCAGTAGGAAATAATACCAATTGGAGAACATCGGCATTAGATGTGCTGAAAAAGTTTAAATGAAAGTGTTCTGGATTTGGAGAGAGGAAGACCTAGATTGGAAAATCATTGAACAAGTTAAATAACTTCTCTAGACCTCGATTTTCTTATGAGTAAAATAAAAGATTTGATTAATTATCTTTAAGGTTCTTTCCAGGGCTAAATCTACAATGCTTTATCTGTTTACCATTGTTTGACATCAATACATTTTAAAAATATGTTTGCTGGAGCAGCTAGGTAGTTAAAGCACCAGCCCTCAAGTCAGGAGGATCTGAGTTCAAATCTGACTCAGACACTTAACACTTCCTAGGTGTGTGACTCTGGGCAAATCACTTAACCCCATTTGCCTCAGGAAAAAAAAATAAAATAAAATGTTTCCTTACAGCTATTATTAACTGTCCAGTATTATCTTCTTCCATTTTTTTGTTGACTTTTTTTGTGTTGATTTTTGCCATTTCTTAAATGAGTATGGTGTAAGTTTATACATAGACAACTTATTTGGACTTTGTCAGTGGCGATGGGGCTGTTCATTTCTTTAAGATTTAGTAAATTACATTTTTTTTGGTCTGAAGCTCCCCATGTCTAATTTTTTTCTACCAATATATTGGTAATATATAAGCATAAGGATTCTGAGTACGTCACAAACTTTTAATCTCTTATTTTATTTTTTTTTTTATGTTGAACCATGTTTTCCAGTGTGTATTTTATATCTAGTTTCTCTTCTGCTCTTTGGAGTCACAAAGTGTCTCTATATGTTGGCTTTGTATAAAGGGTAAAATACTTCATGGAAATTCTTTATATTTTCATCTTCTGTGGTAGAAGTTAGTGCAGGAGGTATAGTTATCCATTATAGTTAGCTTTTGGCTCATGCTTATTTTGAATCCTCTATTATCAGATGACTATCTAAAAAATAATGAGGAGAATCTGTAGTTCATAATTCCATAATGTACTTTTATTTTGTCCTTTCATTTTATTTATAGCAAGAATATCACAGAATTTTAGGTGAACAGGAATTCATTGAATTCAGTGGTCGTTTAATATAATTCATATACAAAAAAAGAAACTTTCAATACAACCAGCCAGTCATTAGTCTTCTGCATAAAGACCTCAAATGAGGAGAAACTCTTTATTTCTTGAAGCAACTCATTTCACTTTTTTTATAGCTCTTAATTTTTAGAATGCTTGCTGACATCAAGGGTCAATTTTTATCTTTTCAACATCTGCCCATTAACTCCTTGGCCAAACAGAACAAGTCCAATTCTGCATCAGTGTTTATATAATTTAATCCTTCTAGTAGAATGAGAACCCATTGATTATTGGGACAAGGAGCTGACATTAGCAAAACTAACTACAAATTAATGCAAATACTCAAATAGATCTATAATCTCCTTGCTATGAATATTCCTTCCAGTGATCTAAATTTCTATCCATTCATAATTGCTCATTTTATGCAAATCTTGTCTATAGCTTTTAGTAAACTGACCTCATGAGATGTTACCAACACCATTAATTTCTCATCATATCATCAACATGCCATTTGGGGTATATGGGAGATCCAGCAATTATTCTTTGCATTTGCCATATAATGTATTCTTCATAAAGAATATCAAAAATCTGAGAGGTTAAGCAACTACATCAGGATCAAAGACAGTGACAGTTAAGATGGTGACATTTTCATGGGTTTTAGTCTTGTTATGTATAAAAGCAACAGGTTTCCTCTCAATAATTCCAATTACTTATATTTTTACTTCCCCTACATAAGGAGCTCTTTTTTTGCTGGCTTTATTTCAAAACAACCAATTTTTAATTGAAATTTAAACCAAAATATAAATTTATATCAAGATAACAATTGAGGAATAATTATTAAGTAGAATTGGATAGAGATAAAAAATCAGCCCTGAATTGTGAAAGCACACCTACCTTGATTGGCTTCTTTATTACTACTTACATCCCAAACTAGCTTCTTCCTCTGACAAGTAAGTATTCTATGGCATTTATGACATTTGGGTACGTCCATTAATGCCCTGGGAAAGGATTTGCTTAAATAGGGAGAGGTGAGGAAGGATATATTTTGTTTAAGTTTTCATGCACAATTTGGAGTTAGTTGTATATGAGTAATAAGCCTTTCAAGACTTAATGAGCTATCTACTTCTACTTATAAGAATATACTCTTAGCAAGAGAGTCTTCATATTCCCTGCTTTCTTCCTTGCTGGACTTGAACTTTGTAGGAATTTAGAATAAGATACAAGCAAGGAGTGCAACATTCCTTAAATATCTAAGGAGCAGTTTTGAGGTCTGTTCTTATGAAATAGCTTTTGTAAAGACAATATGTTCTATAAAATCTGTCCTTTTAAACCATGGACCTCCTTTACCCACCCATAGAAGTACTTTGTAACTTCAAGTGAAGAGGAAAGTACCATTTGAGTTAGTCACTAAACAAACATCATTACTGATCTTGCCTTGAAGATAATTAGATTAAAAGTTAATATTAAAAAAAAATAACCTGTTGCCTTATTTATTTAATTCTTCCCACTTATCAAAAAACAAACAAACAAGCAAAAAAAAAAAAACATCACCCCCCAACTCTATGGTTTTAGCTGTGTAAAGAGGTCTAGATGAAGGAACTCTTAACCAAGATATAAATTAGTCACTTTTCTGCAATGTCTTGCTTTTTTATTTTTGGAGGCAATTGAGGTTAAGTAACTTGCCCAGGGTCACACAGCTGGTAAGTATATGTGGACAGATTTGTACTCAGATTCTTCTGATTTGAGGGCCAGTTCCAAAGTTTTGTACTTAGCAGTTTCCTGGACCAATGAGAAGGTATGTGAATTAGCCAGAGTGACACAACCAGTGGATATCAAAGGCTGACTTGAACCCTTACCTTCCTAATTCCAAGACCAGTTCTTAATTGGTTATTTTGATTAATAATAAGTAATAAATAAATGACTTACACGAAACCAGTGGAGAAAAAGCTCCTTATTAGGGAGAAGTAAAAATATAATCAACTCTTTGGTAATGAGAAGAAACCTGAAGTAACTTATAAAACAGGCCTAAAACCCTAGAAGATGTCAGTTTATGTCCTGACTCTGACACTTGCCATCTTTGACTTTGCCTTTTAATGTCTCAGGACCTTACACAACTTTGAGTATAAATTTCAGAGAACACATTAAAAGCCCGCATTCGTACCGGGAATTTCCTGACTAAGGAATTCCCTGGAGAAGTGAAACCACAGGTCCAGAACTTTTCTTTATCTGATTATTATAATCCAGTGACTGGTTACTGGAATATTTTGATTCATTACTAGTATCCTACATAATTTCCCCCTCGTCTGACTTTTCTTAGCACTTTTTTTATTGATACTATTTCAATATTGTTATCATGCCCAATCTCCATTAAAATCATATTATGCTGCCTTATTTGGGCATTGAGTTGTTCCTGGATTCTTGAAGCTGATTCATCAGAATAAAGCCTGACATGTCCTGCTGAGCTGTAGTGACTTCAAGAATGGGCTCTGTGGTGGATTCTGGGACTATTGTCTGAGGACCAGCTAGCTAAGTTGTTTGTTTTGTGTTTTGAGGGGTTTTTTTTTTTGTTTGTTTGTTTGTTTTTGGGGGGGAGGGGGTTAGAGGTGAAGGTAGTGGCTCATTAATTGGTTGAATACCAGGGGATATATTTTTTCAAGCCATAATACAACCAATAAAGAATTGTCTACTAAGCTCAAGAGGGATTGTATTTTTAATCACTAGAAAAATAAACATGTCCCAATGAAATCACATATCTCTGGAGTATCATGTCCAACAGGTGGGTTGCTTTTAGAAACATATAACAATCACTTGAAATTACTTGGGGGTGGGGTGGGAATTAAATTAAATTAAACTCATAGATCCCACACTAATTTAAAGATCATCAATTTCAACTCTTTAATTTTAAATAGAAGATTCCCTTTATATTCTTTATCTCATTTAATAATAATTTAATTGTTCTAAATTATAGTCATCATTTTGGTTTATACCAAGTACTAATCTCCAAGATTAAAATTAGTTCTATTTAAGTCAACATTTATATTACACTGTGGTCGGTCCTATTTTTAGTGTCCAATAGTGAATTCTTCATGTTAATACTGTCATCTGCTGGTCAGTACTGAATTTTCCTACCCAGAACAAAACTAATGAAGTTTAGAATAATACCAAAGTGAAATGTGTCAAAACATAGCATCGTGCTGGAGACATTTAGAGAATAAAGGAAGGAAACAGTAGTCCATGTGTGGAAGGTTAAAAACAAAACAAAACTTTGACAATTTACTGTATTTTAAAATACCATTCTCTTAATTTCAAAAGACTCATGATGAAAAACGATAACTAACTCCAGAAAAAGAACTGATGGAGTCTGAATGCAGATTGAAGTATACTATTTTTCACTGTGTGTGTGTGTGTGTAGGTTTGTTGCTTTGGGGGGTTTGTTTGTTTTCTTTTATAATATGGAATTATATTTTGAGTGATTGTGTGTATATAACCTATGTCAAACTGCTTATCATCTCAAGGAACAGAAGGGGAAAAAGGGAGGGACACAATTTGGAACTCAAAATTTAAAAAATGAATGCTAAAAACATTATACTGTAATTGGGGAAAAACAAAATATTATTGAAGTTTAAAAAGCAAACAAGCACTGTTTTCTTCCTCCAAAGAAATCAATTTTATGTCCAGGCTAACTATGGCAATTTCCTTAAAATGACTTCTCATTGTATAGTTTCCATGATGTTAAGTCTAAGCATAGATTAGCTCAAACTCACATGTACCTCTATGGCACCTAGTAATGTGAGAGATATATTTGATCTACTATTAAAATAATTACTGACTCATTTTTCTGGGAAGAAGGGAAATCAGGAAAGGATTGTAAAAGAAATCAGATAGCATATTCCAGACTACTACATTTCTTAAGTGCTGGCCATAATAGATCATTGTAATAAATAGGCACCATAATAAGTTTCAAAGTAACTAGAGCACAAGACAAAATAGACATAAATAACACAAACAAATAAATTAAAAATAAATAACACAAGAAAAAGAAATATATGGAAATGTATGCCACATTAACACATTTATGCTTTATATTTTACAAAGATTTGCTTTCTCTAAAACTCCTTAGGAAAATTGTTAAATATACATTTATGAATACTTAGAGAGTATTATATGATGTAGCATGCATAATGTCATAAAATATCTCCATTAAAAGGGACCTTCAAAATCATCTAGTCCAAACTTGTATCCCATGCAGAAATCCTTTCTATATTATATCCAAAAAAGTGGTCATTTAGCTCCTCTTGAACACCTCAATTGAAAGGATAATCACCATCTAATGATGTGATTTTATCCTACCCTATCCTTATTCTATTTTCAGACAGCTAATATGTTGGAAAATATTTTATATAGAACTTGGTAATTTTTGCACATTAATATCTAATATTTATTCAATGTATGTGTATATACATTCATGAATAGATGAATGGATGGATGGACCAATGAATGCATAGTTAGGTAAACCTGCCTGCTTAAGACTGCCATTTATAACTGATCATCCCAGAACATTGATATTTTGTACATATTACGTTTCATTTTGTTTGAGTTCATGGAGGACTTTATGTTTTTCTGAGACTATCCAGTTAATCATTTCCCATAGAATAATAATATTTCATCATAACAAAATACCACAACTTATTCAACCATTGCCCAATTTCTGGGCATCCTTTCAATTTCTAATTTTTTGCCCTGAGAAGAGAGTTGCTATACATATTTTTGTGCATATAGGTCCTTTTCCTTTTTAAAAAAATCTCCCACTACATTCCTCTTCACTTCTTAATTTCACTTTTTAAAAAGGTATTATCTCTTTTTATTTAACTCACACCTATGTCTTCTGTCTATACATGTGTGTGTTTATATGCTCCTAACTGCCAAAATAATGAGAAAGTTTTAATGAGTTACAAGTATTATCCTCCCATGTAGAAATCTAAACAGGTAAACCTTATTAAATCCCTTATGATATCATTTTCCTTATGCTTTTTCTGAGTCCTGTATTTCAAAGTCAAATTTTCTAGTGAGCGCTGGTCTTTTCATCATGAATGCTTGAAAACCCACTATTTCATTGAATTTTCACCATTTCCCCTGAAGGATTAAACTGTTTTGCTGGATAGATGATTCTTGGTCATAATCCTAGTTCCCTGCTGTTCAGAATATGATATGCCAAGTCTTCCTGTCCTTTAATGTAGAAGCTGCTAAATCTTGTATTATTTAGCTACTAACTAGCTCCACTGTGCTAGTGGCTACTAGCTACTAACTGTGGCTCCACTATATTGAATTGTTCCTTTCTGGTTACTTACAAATATTTTCTCCTTGACCTGGAAAAATTTGACGATATATATATATATATATATATATATATATATATATATAAATTTGACTATAATAATTCTGGGAGTTTTCATTTTGGGATCTCTTTCAGGTGATTGGTGGGTTCTTTTAATTTTTATTTTACCCTCTGGTTCTAGAATATCAGTTTTCCTTGATAATTTCTTGAAAGATGATGTCCAGACTCTTTTTTTTGATCATGACTTTCAGATAGACCAATAATTGTTAAATTATCTCTCCTGGATCTATTTTTCAGGTCAGTTTCTTTTTTAATGAGATATTTCATTCCCCCCCCCTCCCCATTTTTCTTTTCTTTTCTTTTTTCTTTTTCTTTTTCTTTTTTTTTTTTTTTTTTGGTTTTGCTTTATTGTAGTTTGATTGCTCATAAAGTCATTAGCTTCTATTTGCTCAATTTTAATTTTGGAGGAATTATTTCCTTAGTGAGCTTTCGTGCCTCCTTTTCCATTTGACCAATTTTCTTTTTAAGGTATTCTTCTCTTTGTTAGCTTTTTCTATTTCTTTTTGCGCCACTTTCAATTCTCTTCCAATTTTTTCCTCTTTCTTACTTGGTTTTCAAAATCCCTTTAACTTTTCTATAGCCTGAGATCAATTCTTATTTTTCTTGGAAGGTTGATATGTAGGAGTTTTTTTTGTTATCTTCTTCTGAGTGTTTGAGTGTATATTTTGATCTTCCTTGTCAACACAGTAACTGTCTATGGTCAGAACCTTTTTCTGTTGTCTGCTCATTTTCCTAGTCTATTGCTCGGGTTTTAACTCCTCATCAAAATAGGGATCTGTTTCCAGGCTGGAGGGTGCATTGTCCCAAGCATCGGGGGTTTATGCAGCTGTTTTCCAGAGATCTTTCTAGGTGCCTCAGCACAAGCTGAGGCTTGTGGGGGGCTGACAAGAAGAAGAATACACTTTTTTCTACCATCACTGCTAGAAGAATCTTCACTCCACTAAAGCTGTAAGATCTAGTGTTTTAAATAACAGAGCTTTTCTTTATTAATTGGCACTGCCGCCACTAACCTCATGCACTCTTGGTTTGCTGGTTTCCCAAGGTGGTTTTACCCCACTGACAAATCACTTCTGCTGACCTTCCAAGTCTTCTTTGGAGTCTCTGGGCTGAAAGTCTGGAAATCACCAATACTGCCATTGATTCAGAAATCCCCAAGCCAATTCCTGCTTTGTTGGTATGGGGTTGGCTGAGCTGGCATGGAACTGCACTCTAGTCTCTCACCCAGGTGCCACAGACCTTTCCTGCTGACCTTCTAAGTCACCAGCAACTGGAAAATGTTCTACTCTTTGGAAAAGTCATTTAAAATAGGAACCGTTACTTCTTATGATCTCACTCTCTTCTAAACTATTGGCAATCCCCATAATTCAATAATACCTGCTCCCTTCAAAGATATCAATAATGTAATTGTCAAATCTGATAGCCTTTTCTCTATCTGCATCTTTCTTTACATCTCTGCTGACTTTGACACTATTGATCATCCTCTTCTCCTGAATATTTCCTCTTCTGTAGATTTCCATGTCACTGCTCTCTTCCAAATCTCATCCTACTTATTTGACCATTCCTTCTGAGTCTTCTTTGCTAGATCTTCAATCAGATAATACTCAATAACCAAGGATATGCCCAAAGACTTTGCCCTCTTTTCTTCTCCCTCTATATAATCTCAGTTAGTGATTATATAAGTTCCTATCAGTTGAATTATATCTCAGTAGATAATGTATAAATCCTCCAGTCTTGTTTCACCAACCACCCAAAATTGAATATCTTGTAGGTATCTAAAACCAAAATGTATTTTAAAGTAGCTCTTTTTGCAATAGAAAAGAATTAGAAATTTATGGGATGTCCATTAATTGTGGAATGGCTGAATGAGTTGTAACATGATTATAAAAAATAATATTATTATGCTATAAAAAATGATGAGCAGGATGGTCAGAAAAACGTGGAAAGACCTTTGTTATTAAATTATAAAAATATTTTTAAAATATAAAAATATTATAAAATTATAAAAATACAAAATTAAACTATAAAAACCAACTCTATATGTACAAAACAGAACTTATCTTTCTCCCTGTTTCCCCTATATTAGTACTTCCTATTTTGGCCAATTTTTATGAGAAAATTGCCTCTTTATACCTTTTCCTATCCAATTTGGTTTTTAGAATCAAGTCATTATGTATAATTCAACCACAATCATTTTTAAACTACCTTAGTAATGATAAAAGTTTTAAGAATATTGATAACATTTTCATAGATCATAAGTAAACAGTTTAACCTTTATCAGTACCTTATAATTAGTCTTTCGTCATTTTCTTAAATTTCTTCTAGATCTTTTATAGTGAGTTTTGTTCGGGCATCAAAAATACCAATATCATCACTGTATCCTGGACCATTGCCAGTCATTTTGAATTTTGTCTTGCCACTGGAATTTGATGATGACATAATTTTGCCTCACTTAAATCTAATCCACATGCAAATCAAGACATCATCCATATTGTCACTGGTCCTCTTTCAAGACAACAATAACATTTTATGGTATCTATAGGTTGTATTCACATCAGAACTTTTTAAACTAGAGTCCATATATCATAAGGAAAATCATAGATTTCTGTGTGACTATAAATTTGATAGAAAAAATACATTTTTAATTCAATTTAATTGATTTTCTTTAGATAATATACTTTATGAATTTAAAAACATTTTGGAAAGGGTTCTATGGGCTTCACTAGACTGCCAAAGGTTAAGAACTCTTGATATGAAAGTTATATAAAGTCTGCCCTCATAAAATAATGTATTCCCTCTGTAAGGACAAGGACCATATTTTAACCTTTCTTTTTATTTTTAGTGCTAAGCATAGATTCTAGTACATAGCAAGTTCTTAATATATGTTTATCGACTAACCCACTGACTTTTTAAGAGTATTGAGGGTCTCAAGTGAGTCATCTAGATTCAAGGTGTAGAAATGATAAGTTAAGTGCTTTATGATTTACAAAATGATTTATATATGTCCTCTCGTGTGATTCCCCCAATAAGTTGATGACGCAATTGATCCAGTTATTATTCTTTATATCTTAGAGATGAAGGAAAGAGAGTGAAGCCACTCAGTGGTATATAACCACCATTAGGTCATTTGAACTCAGGTTATCTGATTTTAAATACAATTTTCTTTCCACTATATTGCACAGGTATGTAAGAAGTAATGAAGGGATTAGACATTACTTGCTATAGTCTTTAGTTACTAAAGAAAATAATCCCCCCCTGCCATTAGACTAAATAATCTCCTGACTACAAATTCCTTAAGAACTTTTCTCTATTATAAATAGACAGTTGGAATGCATGGGTATGTATATGGAGAGAGGATGGTAATAGTATAAGACATATGTACTACTTTAAGTTTTGCAACGGTCTTTATAAATTTTGTTTTATTTGGTACTTTCTAGTGTAAATAGTTTTTGGTTACTAGGTAGGAGGGGGAGAAGGGGAAGTCCAGAGGTATGATTTCATTGATGTAGTGGATTCTCAACATAGAACTCCACCTACCAATATACACTGGCAATTTCTCTGCCATATAAAGAGTTCCTTGGAGTCAGTAGAGGTTAGCTAATTTGCTTATAATCAATCACATAACTTCCACCTTCTCAGGCATCAACATATGTAGAGAGCTGAAACTCTGAAAAGGTGTGCTTGAATCAGACAGCCAAGTACTTAAGGCTAATCACCTATTTGATGTGAGATAATGGCTCTCCCTATATATATATATATATATATATATATATATATATATATATATTTAGATGAGATGGTGATGTGATGGCTTTCCTCACCATTGGTGCTTGCTGAATGTTTGGTGGTGAGGTAATTGTAGGCAAGTATTGGAGGGCTGAGGGAGAGAGGTCAGAGTCACTTGGCTGCAGGACAAGGGGGAGAGGGGCTGGAGACTCCGGACTCCAGAATCCAGAATCCAGGATACATCTTTGGCAAGTCGAGTGGCAGCTTGTCTGCCTCCTTCACTTCTCCCTCTAAAGATCAAGAAGTTTGAGTGATCCTGACACTCACTGCTCCTGAGACCATACAGGGAGCTAGCCCAGACATTATAACCATGCAGATGATTGTGCACTGAATGCAGCCTCTGAAGCTGAGAGGCAACAAAGATGCATCAATTCTCTGCTGCTTGTGTTGATTTTGGTCTAACAATCAACACCAAAAAAAAAAAAAAAAAACAAAACAGATACTCCATCAGCCCATATATCCATTTGTATGTGGAACCATCAGTTATAGCAAATGGTGAAGTTTTGAATGCTCTGGATAAATTAGTTCAATTACCAAGGTAAGGCAATATATTTTCCAGGGATGTCCACATTGATAATGAGATTGACACAACCATTTCCAGAGCTTATTCAGTGTTTGAAAAGCTCTGAAGGAAGTGTGGGAGAAGAGAAGTATTAGACTGACTACCAAACTGACGGTCTACAAAACTGTTGTGCTGATCTCATTGTTGTGTGCCTGTGAAACCTGGTCAGTATACCAGGGCCATGACAGGGAACCGAATCACTTCCATTTGAATTGTCCTAGGGAGATTCTAAAGATCATCTGGCAGGATAAGATACCAGATGCTGAAGTCCTTTCTTGAATTAAACTGACAAGCATTCCAATTCAACTGCAAAAAGGACAATTCCAGTGGGCTGGCCACATTGTTCTAATGCCAAATGTATCCTTGCCAAAAGACTATTTTATGGAAAACTCACACAAGGCAAGTGCTCACAAAGTGAAAAAGTGACACAAGAATACTTTTAAGATCTCTCTTAAGGATTTTAGAATTGATTTTATGATATGGACCATCCAGCATGACGTGTCCTCATCAGGGAAGGTGCTTTACTCTTATGAACAAAGCAGAATTGAAGTAGCCCAGAAGAAATACAAGATGTGTAAAGTAAGAGAAACTATCCCAAATGTTCATAGCAACTTGCAGCAGAGCTCTCCGAGCTCTTATTGATCTGAACAGCCACAGCCAGATATACTGTAACTTGACTCTAACATAGTGATAACATTTTGGTCCTCTTCAAGGATGAAGGACAACAATTAACCAACCTCCTCAATAGGCCCCTGGAACCCCTGTCTCTGATTGTAGAGAATGAAGGAGAAATATCAAGAGAACTCTTCTCAGATCTTCTATTTAAGGTCAGGAAGACATCCTATCATTTTCCACCTGCTATAGGACTCTCACGAATACTAGAACATTCTCTCCCCTTACCCCCGTCCCCTTATTTTTATATATTATCTTCCCTCATTGGCAGCTAGGTGGTGCAATGGATACAGTGCCAGGTCTGGCATTAGGGACTCTTCTTCCTGAGTTCAAATCTGACTACTTACTAGCCATGTGGCCCTAGGCAAATCACTTTGCCCTCTTTGCCTCAGTTTCCTCATCTGTAAAATGGCCTGGAGAAGAAACTGGTAAAGCACTCTAGTATCTCTGCCAAGAAAACCTCAAATGAGCTCAGAAAGAGTCAGGACTGAAAAATGACTGAACAACAACTTCCTTCATTAGATTTCAAGCTCCTTGAGGTGTTTTTTTCTTTTCTTTGTATCTCTAGGTGCTTAGCATTTCCAAGAAGCTTAGATACAAGCGGAAAGTGCTTGACACATAGTAGATAGTTAATAAATGTTTGTTGACTATTTGCTTTTGACAGCAGATATTTCTTAGAGAAAGGATTTACACTTAAATCTTTTTTATTCTGAAGGCAGATCTCACACATACTGCCTCACATGAAGTAACTGTTATAGTTTTTGTTATACCCACTTTGCATGTTAGCACACTGAGGTTTAGAGATAGTCACCCAGGTAGAAAGTAGTGGAGGTAGAATTCCCACACAGGTTTCTTATGATTATCTATATACTCAACCTAGGAACAACTGGGAGAAATTAAAAAGTTTGTTTTCATATCTACTGTTTGAGAAGTAGGGACACAGGATGATATATACATACATATATATATAATATGTTATTACAGCAATCTGACAGTAGGACATTTTATTTTGGAAGAAAGACTGGTGAAATCTGAATAGGAATTCAAGCCAGAACAAGCTGCAACTAAGATCTCTCCAGAGCACTAAAATCCAAGAGGCTTAAATATAAGCAGGAAGACATCATTCTTTCCACTACATCATTCTGCCTGTACTATTAAGGAGTTGAAATGTTCCAGTTGTCAACATCCCTATTTTAGAAGCAGCATTTTTTTTCTATCAGCAGAAACAACAGTGAAATCTATTGTGTTGTTCATGGAAATTTCTATAGATAAAAACAATAATCACTACAGTTTTGTCTTTCTATTCCAAGTGGCTCACATATTATAAGAATAAGTTCTTAAATAATTAATAAATAAAATAAATGCTTATTTGCAGCCTGAATAAAAAGGTTACCTAAAGAACTTGAACATCAATTTGAGCTAATAAGGCAATATCTCTCGTGGAAAATCAAAAAAAGAGCATTGAGAATGTGGCAAACCACTTTAATATTTTTACCAAGAAGACCCCAAAAAGGGGTAACAAAGAGTTGGACAGGACTAAAATTGACTAAACAACAAGATTATTTGGGAACATTTCAAAGTAGATTGTTTTATCAGAAATAGGAAGACACTGAATTAGGCTTGATGGGAGCTAATTATTTTTGCTTTAAATGTCACCATGTTTATGAATATATGTGGCAATAATTATGTCAGTGTTTTAAAATCTTGAGAATATAAGCATGGAAAGTAATATGTTTTGGGGAAAATATGCATCAGGTCCTACAAAAATATTTTCTCCATAGAGTAGTATGTGACTTCATGGACTTTAGGTTTTCTTGACAAGGAAACCACTGGAATGGTTTGCCATCCTTCTCTAGGGTGTCTTCTTCTTACAGTTGAAGAACTAAGGCAGAGGATAAATAACTTGTACAGGATCACACATCTAATAAGTTTCTGAGGCTAGATTTGTACTCAGATCTTCTTGATTCCAGATTTAGTGCTTTATCCACTGCAACACCTCACTGACCTCTCATTCTACTATTTTTAATTGCTGTCATCCTGAAATTATTATATAAAAGCTCCTTGAGGGCAGTGACTTTAAAATTTTTATTTAGTCTTTGTATCCCTAAGACCTAACACAGATCTTTGAGCATGGTTGGTGATTAAATGTTTATTGCATCAGATTTACCAGATTCATCCATGAATTAGGCGCTGATATAGGGAAGAAGGTACACTGGAAGGAGAAAACCTGTGTCTACTTGTTGCTATTTTTTAATTCTTTAAATTTAAAATATTTGTTTATTAAAATTCCGTAATTTTTTTAATCTAGTAAGTTTTTTATACTATTTTTGTTTACATTGTTCTTTATATAGATTAGAACATGACTCTTGATCCTATTTCTTGTATAACTAAACTTGACTTTTCCCATATTATTTGGAACCTATTAGGTGAAAGATGATATATTTCCATACTAGGGTATCATGTTTAGCTAAAGCTTTTGGAAAGAGAAGTTAAAAATGTATAGCCATGGAAGAACCAGCATTTCAAATATTTAGAACTTCCAAAGTCCTTGACAGGACTCCAAACCAAAGTATGTAGAAAAACCATAAGTGGCTAATGGTTCTTTGGGAATCTTAAATAATAACCAAAATAACAATAAATCAAATGCTTGGTTCCTTCAGACTCTGATCTTAGAGGAACAGCAAGGATAAGTTGTAAAAAGGAATGATTGTTGTCAAGACCATTAGCTCTAGAAAATATCAGCAGTGTTTCTTTCTTTCTTTTCTTTCTTTTTTTTTTTAAACAAGGCAAATGGGGCTAAGTGATTTGCCCAGAGTCACAGACATTTAGTCTGAGATCACATTTGAACTTAGAGCTTCTTGAGTCCAGGACTGGTACTCTATCCACTGTACCATGGTAGCTGACCCAATTACAGCAGTGATTAGAATGAAAAAGACTCTGGATGAAATCTGACCTGAGTGTCTTACCTTTTCACAAAAAGATAGTTTCACTAAAAGATATCCACTGGGCAATTTTTTTGACCTCAGAAGACATGACTAGATTGATTTTTCTTCAGTCATCACTTTCAATTAAATGTTCTTTCCTTGAATTCCATTTATACATTCAACATTTTATGCTTACTCTATGGACAACATTGTACTAAGTGCTGAGTAGAATCCAATAGAATTTGAAGACACATTTCCTTCCCTCAAACTTCTTAAAACTTCATTGGGAAACAAAAATTATAAAATATAATTCTTACTCTGGGCAATGGAAATCCCCCAACTTCTACCAGCTGTTCAGTCTATTGCAATTCCAAGAATTTTGGAATTATTAGGACTGCAAGGATTTTTTTGCCTTATCTACAGAAAGGAATCTCACCCCACTCCCAAATTCTTTGCTATATTGTATATCTTGTTTCCTTTACTCTGGCCATCATTGTTCATTCCTCCTCCTCCTGATCCACTGGAACTAAACTCTTGAGACCTCTGAGTCTGATAGGCGAATTTTCGGTATTATCTTTTCTAGAATCAGGCCTCCATACCACTGTTCAGCCATGCTGTCTCCTTCCTCCCTTGTTGATATTCCTCATTGTGTGTTCATGTTTTTCTCCATTAGAATATAAGTTCCATGAATGCAGGCACTATCTTGCTTTACATATGCTTATATCCTGGTACATCACAGATGTTTTATAAATAGTCTTATCTTCTCCAAACCCCAAATCCAGTCCGTTGTCAAGTCCCATCATTTCCACCATCTCTGCTTGTGTAAGCCCCTTCTCTCCTCTGACATGACTACTATCCTGATATGTCATTATCACCTCATGCCTGAATTACTATAATAGGTTGATTTCTTTGTCTTAAATTTCTACCCCACTCCAATCTAACCTCCACTCGACTGTCAAAATGAAATTTTTAAAATTCAGGTTGACCATATCATCCCTCTCCAACCCTATTCAATAAACTCTAGTGGTTTCTTGTAACCTCCAGGACCAGAAATAAAATCCTCTCTCTGGCTTTCAGAGCCTTTATAATTCATTTCCTTCCTGTTTTTCCAGTCTTCTTACACCTTACTCCCCTCCACCTTTGTCTTTATTTGTATTACCATTGCTAAGTACAATGCCTGACACAAAATAGCCATTTAATAAATTCTAGTTGACTGTCATCTATCCATGCATTTAAATTTCTACCTTACCAATTTTTCTCTAGAGAGAGAAATTTAACAGGAATAACTACAAATAAAGATTATAGAGAATTATGGGCAGTTAGGTGGTACAATAAAGTACAGGGCCTATAATTAGGAAGACCTGAGATCAAATTCATCCTTAGACACTTACTAGCTGTATGACTCTGGGCAAGTCACTTCAACCTGTGTGTCTTAGCTGCCTCATTTGTAAAATGAGCTGGAGAAGGAAATCACAGTAGCTCTGTCCCAAAAAGGATCATGGAGAGTTGGATATGATGAAAAATGACTCAAAAACAACAACAAAAATGAGGGATTCTCAGCTCTGTAATGAACATATCAATAAGTTAAATTTCCAAACACTTGGACTTTCAGAAGAATCATTAATTCAGCAACAGGCAAATCTATCACTATAGACTTTTAGGTATTAAGAAAATAGAATTTTTAAAAATAATCCTAAATATGTAAGGTGTAACTAATAACTATGAAAGGGATTAAAGTGGACTACAATAAATACAATCTGAATGAGACCTACCTTAATATTAGAGGAAAGGAAGCAAGAGAAGATAATGTAAGTAGAACAAAACCAGACATGTTTCTCCATGCAAATCAGGGTGAAAGGAGATCTGGAACAAATCCAAATGAGTTTTACTTAGGAAGGAGAAGGATGGGTGTAGGAGAAACACTAAATTTTAAGTTCTAAAGTTCTGTGCTCCCATGTAAGAATTTAGGAGAGAGAGTGGAAGAAAGATCCAAGGAAGAAAAAAGCCTCCTGAAGTCTTGAGTAAAGTCTCTGTGAGGTTACATGCTAAATCATGTGTCAGCTCCTTAAAGGTGTCTCCCACACCTGGATATGATGAAACATTACATTAGAAGTTCATCCAGATATTATTGTTCTATAAGAAATGATCAGGAGGATGATTTTAGAAAAGCCTGGAGAGACTTACATGAACTGATGCTAAGAGAAATGAGTGGAACCAGGAGATCATTGTACATGACAACATCAATATTGTATAATGATCAGTTCTGATGAATGTAACTCTTTCCAACAATAAGATGATTGATGCCAGTTCCAATGAGCTTACGATGAAGAGAACCATCTACATCCAGAGAGAGGACTGTGGGAACTGAATGTGGATCACAACATAATATTCTCACTCTTTTTGTTGTTGTTCGTTTGCACTTTGTTTTATTACTCATTTACTTTCTTTTTTTTTGATCTGTTTTTTTGTGCAGCAAGAGAATTGTATGTTTATTGGATTTAACATATATTTTAACATGTTTAAAATATATTGGATTGCTTGCCATCTAGGGGATGAGGTGGGGGGAAGGAGGAGAAAATCTGAAACACAAAGCTATGCAAGGGTCAATGTTGTCAAATAATCCATGCACGTATTTTGACAATAAAAAGTTTTATTAAAAATGAATATCCAGGAAGATATTCATTGTGGATAGATTTTAAGGGGTCTATGAACTTGAATGGGGGTAATAACAACTAGTTTTCTTTGTAATCCTATGTATTTTATTTAATACATTTAAAAACATTATTCTGAGAAGAGGTCTGTAGGTTTCATCAAACTGCCAAAGGATTACAAAATACACCCCCCCAATTAATAATCACTGATTTAAAAGGAAAAGAAATCTGTGCTTGATCCAGTGAATACAGAGATCCATCTCCTACCTTAGGGTCCACAGTATTGTATAAAAAGACTGCTTTGCCTGTGGTTGAAACTGTCTCTTTTACTCCATGACTCACTGAAATAATTCCTATATTGGCAAGAGTTACATGGATTGGCATTGGGTGATTCTATCGCCCCTTTTCCATTCAAACAGCCAGAAAATATCAGCTACCAAACAGAACATTTCCAAAAATATGAGAAGCTGAGGTATCAGTTATTTTATTTTTTGCAAGGCAATTGGGTTTAAGTGACTTGACAAAGCTATTAAGTATCAAGTGCTAATGCTGGATTTGAACTCAGGTCCTCATGATTCTAGGGCCAGTGATCTATCCACTGTGTCACCTAGCTGCCCTAAAGTATCAGTTATTAATTGTAACATTATTAATAAAATTGGGGAGCTTCCCCTTCCCCATAACAAAAAACACACATGAAATTTACACAGCTAAGCAAGATTGTGAATGATTGCCAAATAAGTGATATAGGTACCAAATCTTACTGATGATGACTTCAAGTGGCAGATGGGACTTGAAAAATACTCTGAATCATTGAATTATTTTGGATAAGTATAGAGGATGGGGAGAGCAATTCAATAGATGAAACATCATGAGAGAGGTTTAAAAGATAGGGCCTGATAATGACAGAAATGATTTAGACAGGGTGGTAATATCACATAGTATGGATTTCAAATCATGAAAATAAAAATGACAGCTTAGAACTGTGAAAGGTCTCCTGTAGAAGGTAGACCTATGAATTGGATCTCAATGAATAGAATAGAGTATTAAAGAATAACAATGCTGAAAAAGCCATTGTTTAGTCAATTTAAAGAAGCTGAGGTCATGAAAGGGGAAGTTAACAAAGTCTTCTGAGGTAATATTCTGTCTCTAACACCATACTGCCTAGCTCCATCTATGAATATTTGAAGGTTATAAATAAAGAGACAGAATTTTTCTGTTAATTCCAGTTAATAATAGTTTATAGTATTGGGATAATAGCAATTAAAAGAAAGTATGCAAAACATTTTTCTAGTAGTAATAAGACCTACGGGAATAAGTGAAGCATTTTGACATGAGAGTCCCTGTTATTAACTTGAGTATCTTCCAGGAAAGGGTAACTCTTGTGTCATGAGGGGAAGGCAATTGGAATGCTGAAAAGTATCCAGCAGAGCCAATCCTTATCTCTTTCATTAAGAATTTAATTGTTCTAAATTACCAAAGTCTTAGTTATCTATTAAGTTTGTTAAATCTTCAAGACCAAATTATGGCTTTGATTCAGTTAAATTCAACAAATATTTATGGAACATTTATTTTATATCAGGAACTTTGCTAAATAAGTGTACAAAGACAGAAATAAATTTATCCCTGCTTTTCTAGAAATGTTCTTTCTACAGGAAGTGGAAAAATATGTACACAGATAAACAAATGCAAAATATGTGCAAAATAAGTATAAAGTGATTTCAAGGGAATGCTAATAACTGGGAAAATTCACAAAGGTCTTCTGGACTTAGAGTTCTATTGGTAGAGGTGATCAGGGAGAACATATCAGGCCTAAGGAATAGCATGTCTGTCTGAAAGCAAAAAGAGAAGAGAAATGGAATGCCTTATATGAGAAACATTGAATAGAAAAGGCTGGCTATAATATAGAGGTAAATAGGGGGCAGTAATGTATAATAGCATAAAAGATAGATGAGCCATATTGGAAAAGCCTTTAAATGGCAAATAAAAGTATTGTGATTTTATCTTTCAAACAACAGGGAGCCTCTGGAGCTTCAGAAAGTTCTTTATTGTATTTAGGTGAGGAAGATGAACAACTGAAGTTCAGGGTGGTTGAGGCTCCTAGAAAAAGAATCCATGGATAAAAATTATAGATCTTTCTTTTGGCAAAGAACCCCAGTTCTCACTTATTAGCTTGTGAAAGAAACCTAAAAGGAATAAATGCTAAGAGATAGGAATAAAAAATGAAAGTGAGACCCAGAAAGAATGTCCAGCTGGCCTAAGTTTCAGAAGCATTTGCTATCTGTTTTTTACCTATTGTCAATAGAGGTGCGTTAAAATCTAAGAGTCATGACTCAACACCAACAATTGACTGACCAGTAGTTTTATTAACATAAGACAACATACACACGGCCCAGTATTAGGAAAATGAACAAGAGAACACTGGTCTGAAATAGTCAATAAAGCCTCTGTTTCTATGCATAGCATACAAAACTTTCATATTGAGCAAAAATAAAGTATGTCTCCCATACCAGATAAAAGTATAGATAAATCCAATTAAGCAATTACAACTTAAACCTCCAACTATAGACAGAGTATCCTACTAGCTTCTAGGAGATAACACTGAAATTAAACCTAGTCTTTGCTTTTGGGAAGTCTATCATCTAAGAGGGAAGAAAATACATGGGGACACTGCATTTTGGCTAGCTGACTCAAGGGATCACAAAGTGGTAAAAAAAAAAAAAAAAAAAAAAAGAAAAGAAAAGAAAAGAAAGAAAGAAAGAAAAAGAAAGGGTAGAGCCTTTTGGTTGAATAAACTGCCCTATGCTACACTGCTGATAAATGGTGCTTTCATGTAAGCTACCCAAGTAAAGTATGAACAATAAATGTTAAATAGAATTAATTAATGAAATTGCATTTCATTGATAACCATGGCTACATAAGGAATTTGTTGTTTTCACTAGGATCAACACAAAGGGTACCACAACAGTATTCTTGAATCCACCACACCAAATCTGATAGTGCTGCTTCAGACCCTTTAGTCTTCCCAAAGGGACAATTTAGGATCAGAAGTCATTATTCAAGATCAGAAATGAAATAAAAACACTCAGAATAAACGGAGAAGGTATCAATACAAGCAAAATCATTGTTCAATGATATCAATAGCAGTGAATGAATTCAATGTCTCAGGGTCAGTATTCTGGCAGGGGTTGGAGGGAGGAAGATTATTTATTAAACAGAATGATTTTTGCCTAAACTATTTTGGCAAGCATAGAAAAAGTAATACCATTAATTTATACCTTTTCATTAATATGAGGAATATGATAGTAAGCTTTCAGTGAAAAACTGGAGAACTCATAGCTACAGAATACTAGACTTATAACTAAAGAGAATATTTAGTCAAAAAGTTATTTTTTTAAAAAGTTGCTTAGTGATGCATTTTGTTCTGACATATCAATTGCTTTCCAATAAATAAGTCCCCCCCCCCAAAAAAAAAAAAAAAAAGCATTGTGCCTAACCATTTAATAATTATAAGCAAAACTGCCTGATATTGCCATTGCCATTAACAGGACATGTCACTTTCTGTTTTGTCATTTCTTATTTGTCATTAGAAAGGAAAGATGTCAATAATTTAGAGCCAACATTATATGTAGGGCTTGATCAGAGTTTTATTGCTTTTTGTTATATTCATTTGTATACTAATCACTGTACATATTTTTTCCAATTCTCCCATCTTATAGATGAGGAAACTGAGACCCATCCAACCAGTGTATGCAAGACTAGAATACAAGTTTTTTGATTATCAGGCCAGTTTCTTTCCAGTATGCCAATTTTATCTGTCCTTTAATATTTTACATAAAATTCACTTTTTCAGGTAGCTCTAAGGACAGAACTCTGGAAAAGTATACTTGAAAGAAAGTGTTAACTCGGTGGAATTGATAAGGCAATGGTTATCTAGTTTAGTATGGTGATTAATAATTCTCTAGTTCAGTACATGTACTAAGTACTTAATATAGTCTACAAGATTGACACCTATTCTACAAGATTGACATCTATGATGATGTAATTATAATAGAGTATATAAGAGCCAACAAGGCCTGGGAGAAAGATATTCCATCTCCTACCATCGTGGTGGCTGGCCTGTCTGCCTTCATTTCTTCACTGAGATTAAGTCCAGAAAGCTAGCCAGGTCCCAGGTAAAGGAGACAGACTGTGAAAGAAATAATAAAAAAATTTGGACTTTATCTCTGGCTATTCTTGTGGTGATTACTCTGCTGAAATGAAGGCTCATCCCAAGACCTTCAGAAAACTAACCAGAACATTACAGGTAGCTCCAACCTTTTCTATTCATCTCTCTTCATTGCATTATTTAAATTAAATATATGTGTATATGATTACAAATTGATACATTACTTGCTTCAAACAAGAATTTGCTTCAATAGGCTTCATTTATATAAATCTTATCAGCTCCGCTAAATAATTATCTTGAAGATAGAAACTTCAACTTTTTTCATAAGGAATCAATAAATATTTGATTAATAAACAATTACTTTAGCTGAGAAAGTAAACAATAATTAATGTGAAAAAATCAGTCACTATATAAAAAACATATAGTTTTTACTGACTACCTATTTCCTGGCTAGTTTTCTAAGAAATCTTTGTTTTTAGGACAAGTTATAAGAAAAGCTATGGATGGTCTGGATGATGAATGGGGTACAGTGGAGGCAGGTCAACACAATGTTGTAATCCAACTACTTTTTTCCCTGACTGATTTTTGAAACTATTCTATAAATGGAGTTGCCTTATATCTGATTTTACCTGGTTAATTATTTATAAAGCTGCTCCATTTTTAGAGAGAAGATAGGGTAGAAAGTGCTAGTATTTGCTGTATGAGTGATTGTTCTGTCATAGAAGATACTTTGGATGTTGGAAAGGATATAGGAAAAATGTTCCATGTTATTTTACCTTAGGCAAGGAAGAAATATTGAAGAGGTGAGCTTCTACAACATGGTGTACAGAATAAATTACCAGGATTTGACCTTTTGGTGAATCTAAGGGCGGGGAGAGTTTAGAATTCTTTATGTTAGTTTATTTCAGTAACATAACCTAATAAGCATATTTGTGTTTTCTGGAGAAGAATTCTCTTAGAGAGCAGCCGTAAATTATTGTATGTCAAGGTTTTAACCCAGGGAGTTCAAGCTAAGGTGAAAAGCTCAGTCAAACATTTTATGTTTGTCTCATTAGAAAGGAGAAATCAGGGGATCTTAAAGTTGTCTTTGTTCCTTTTTTTTTTAATGGCTGAAATTGTGGCAAAAAAATTCCTTCTTTCCACTAAAAAAGGTAATAAAGTTTTGCTACATTCAATTAACTAAGAAATTATAATTTAACTCCCTCCCATAACTATGTGTGTTCTTTTGTATTTGAGAGAAATGATCATTTATGGGAGAAAATATCTTGCCTCTTGATTAATACAAAAAAATAAAAGATTCCAAGGAATCAGTGGTAGTAACAGAATCTTGCTTGAAATTTGGTCTATTTTTGGTGGCCATATTATAATAATCTCGAGTTTCTGAAAAAAACTGGGCTTTATATGAAATAGTTATAAATCAATTAATAATGGTTTATTAAGTGCCTACCTAATGGTAGGTACTATACCAAGTGTCAGAGATACAAATACAAAAGTGAGAAAGCCCCGGCACTCAAGAACCTCACATTCCACCAAAGAGATGAATAAATACATAACAGGTGTAAAATAAATATACAGTGTTGAGAGAGGAGCACTAACCATTGGGAAAATTAGGAAAAGGTTTTTTAAAAGAGATGGTAATTGGGATGAGCCTTGAAAGAACCTAGAGATTTGAAGAGTCAGAGATGAGGAGAGAGACCATACTAAGCATGGGGTATATTCCCTGGCATGTAAATATAAGACAGAATGTTTTATACAGGGAACAACTTGTAGAGTGCTTGATGGAGAGTAATGTGTCATCAGCCAGAAAAGAGAGACCAGAGCCAGAACATGAAAGGCTTTCATTGCTAGACAGAAGTTTGTATTCTTATCTTAAGAGTGATGGGGAACTTCTGAAGAAACTTCCTGAGTAAAGGAATATAGGTCAAACCTGCATTGTAGGAACATCATTTTGTTAAACAATAGATTATTAGGGCAGGACAGGCTCTTGTGGATTATCTGGTTCAGCTCCCTCGTTTGACAGGAGGAAAAAAAAACAAAGTCTTGTAGTCCATGCAGCTGCTAAGTGATCTTCCTAAAATGCCATTCTAATCATGTCACACTCCACCTCTCCACTACTTAGGAAATTACAACAGCTTCCCATTATCTCTAGGATCAAATACAGACTCTTTAGCTTGTGTTTGACAAAAAGGCCTACTCAATTTGACTACTATTACAGAGATCACTCATAGAAAGCAGAATTATTTATTAGAATCTCGAGAGGTGGACCCCATCCTGGTCTGTGAGCCAAATTTCACAGCAGAATAGGGGCCAGAGCCTTGAAAATGCTTACAGCTTTTATACATTTCAGACAAAGAACCTCCAAAATCCCATCCTCTATATGTTGTGATTGGTCACATAAGTCTACTGTTCCCCTAGTTGGTCAGTGGAAGGTAGCAGACAAGGTGATATACAGCTTCTTCAGCCACATAATCCCTTCATTGGACAATGGAATGTAGTCCAGGTCTTATCTAAAATCACATGACTCCAGAGAAGACAACACTGAGGCCGATAGGCTTGATCTACTTTAGCTAACAGTCTCTGATCAATATGTGCTTAATCTGTAAATTCTTCACATTTTCCCACATACTTGGAATTAGAGTTTTCACCTGCACTACTTTCTCCAAATATGCCAAAGTCCAGCCATACCTTGCTGTTCCCTCACACATAACACTCCAGTTTTAATTTCCTTCCATGCCCTCTCAAAGGCTATTACATATGCTACAATACTCTCCCTTCTCTCCATTTATAATCCTGTCTTCCATTCTTCAAATTCAGCTCATATCCTTCTTTCTGCAAAAGGCCCTTCCCAGTTTGCTTCTCCATAATGTCACCACTATTAGTGACATGCCTCTGAAATTATCTTCTATTTTAACTGTATATATCTTATATCTGCACAGATATTTAACTGGGTCTATAGCATTCAGGGCTACTCAGATTGCTTTTTGCCCTTGTATGGATCCCCAGCTCTTAGCACAGTATCTTATCCATAGAAAGCATTTAATAAATGCTTATTGGTTGACTGAACCTCCAGCAGCTAGCTTCTTCCCCTCAAATCTAATTTCTATTTATTTGATCTCTCTCTCTCTCTGTCTCTCCCTCTCTCTCACATTCACTCATTCTCTATTCATTCATACATTTATTTTTAAAAATATATTGCTTTATGAATCCTGTTGGGAGAGAAAAATTAGAGCAAAAGGGAAAAACCATGGGAAAGATAAAAAACTGAAAAAAGAAGTGAACGTAACATGTGTTGATTTACATTCAGTCTCCTTTATTCTTTCTCTGCCTGCACTTGGCATTTTCTGTCAAAAGTCTACTGGGATTACTTTGGATAACTGAGATACTGAGAAAAATCAAGTCTTTCATAGTTGATCATCTCACATTCTTACTGTTATTGTGTACAATGTATTCCTGATTCTGCTTCAGCACCAGGCTTTTCTTAAGTCAGCTTGTTCATCATTTTTTATAGAACAATAATATTCCATTACCTTCATATATCACAATTTGTTCAGCGATTCCCCAATTGATGGGCATCTATGTATTTTGCAATTCTTTGGTACTACAAAAAGAGCTGCTTACAAACATTTTTGCAGGTGTGGATCTTTTCCCTCTTATGTGATTTCCTTGTGAAACAGACCTACTAATGGCATTGCTGGGTCAAAGAGTATGCCCAGTTTTATAGCCTTTTAAGCATAGTTCCAAAATGGTTGAATCATTTTATAACTCCACCAACAATGCATTAGTGTCCCAGTTTCCCACATGCCCTCCAACATTTATCATCTTTTCCTGTCATCTTAGCCAGTCTCAGAGGTATGAGGTGATAGCTTGAAGTTATTTTAATTTGCATTTCTTTAATCAATAGTGATTTGTCATATAACTATATATTTCATCATTTGAAAATTGTCTGTTCATATCTTTTGATCATTTATCAATGGGGAATGACTTGTATTCATTTGACACTGTTCTTATATATTTTTAAAATGAGACCTTTAAAAGAAACATTGACTGTAGAGATTTTTTTCCCAGCTTTGTGTTCTCCTTTTAATCTTGTTTCTTTTGGTTTTGTTTGTACAAAAACTTTTTAATTTAATGTAATCAAAGTTGTTCATTTTACCTTTCATAATGTTTTCTAGTTCTTTGATCATAAATTGCTCCCTTCTCCAAAGATGATAGATAAATTATTCCTTGTTCTCCTATTTTTTTTTATGGTATCTTCCTTTATGTTCAAATCATGTATCCATTTTGACCTTTTTTGGTATAAAGTGTAGGTCTATGCCAAGTTTCTGAAATATTATTTTCCAGTTTTCCCAGCAATTTTTGTCAAATACTGAGTTCTTATTCCAGAAACTGATGTTTGTTGATATACCAAATACAAAATTGCTATAGGCCTTATTGTGTTGTGTGTATCTAATCTATTCCACTGATCTACCACTCTATTTCTTAGCCAGTACCAAATGGTTTTAATGACTGGTGCTTTATAATATAGTTTTAGGTTTGGTACTGCTAAGCTACCATCCTTTGAATTTTTTATTAGTTCATTTGATATTTTTGATCTTTTGTTCTTCCTGATAAATTTTATTATTTTTTCATAATTCTATAAAATAATATTTTGGTAGTTTGATTGGTATGGCACTGAACAAGTAGAACAATTTAGGCAGAATTGTCATTTTTATAATTTTAGTTTGGCCCAGCCATGAACAATTGATATTTTTCCAATTGTATAAATCTGACTTTGTGTGAGTATTTTGTCTTTTATTTGTCTAGTTATTTGTCAAGTATTTTATTTTGTCTACTATAATTTTAAATGGAACTTCTCTTTCTATCTGTTACTGATGGGCTTTGTCAGTAATATATAGAAATGCTAAAGCTGTGAATTGTTTCCAGTTGGTTTTGGGATGATTTTCTATGGTTCTTTAGTATATCATCATATCATCGCAAAGAGTGATAGTTTTATTTCTAATTCCTATTTCTATTCTAATTCCTTTAGTTTTTTTTTTTTTTTTTTTTTTTTGCTTATTGCTAAAGCCAACATTTCTAGTACAATATTGAATAATAGTGGTGATAATGGGCATTCTTGTTTCACCCTAATCTTATTGGGGATGCATCCAGCTTCTTTCAATTACAAATAATGCTTGCTGTAGGTTTTAGATAGATACTTTTTCATTTTAAGGAAAGCACCCTTAATCTCTATATTCTCTAGTATTTTTAATAAAATTGAGTGCTGTATTTTTTCAAAAGCTTTTTCTTTAGGTATTGAAAGTATCATATGATTTCTGTTGGTTTTGTTATTGATATAGCCAATTATGGTAACAGTTTTCCTGATATTGAACTAGCCCTGCATTTCTGATATAAATTCCATTTAGTCATACTATATTATTCTGTTGATAAATTGTTGTAATCTCTTTGCTAATATTTCATTTAACATTTCTGCATCAATATTCATTAGGGAGATTGGCCTGTAATTTTCTTTCTCCGTTTGTTCTACTTGCTGTTCTACTTGTTTTAGGTATCAGTTCTATATTTGTGAAGGAATTTGGCAGTACTCCTCCTTTATCTGTTTTTCCAAATAGTTTACATAGTATTAGAATTAATTGTTCTTTAAATGTTTGGTAGAATTCGCTTGTGAATCCATCTGGCCCTGGAGATTTTTTCTTAGGGAGTTCATTAATGACTTCAGTTTCTTTTTCTAAAAGGGGATAATTTAAGTAATTATTTCCTCTTCTGTTAATCTGGGCAATTTATATTTTTGTGAATATTCATCCACTATGGTTAGATTGTCAAAATTGCTGCCATACAGTTGGACAAAATAGCTCCTAATTATTTTGATTTCTTTTTCATTGGTGGTAAGTTCACTTTTTTTTTTAATGCTGGTAATTTGGTTTTTTCTTTTTTTTTTTCTCATCAAATTAACCAAAAATTTATCTATTTTGTTGGGGGTTTTTCATAAAACTAACTTTTACTTATTAGTTCAATAGTTTTCTTAGTTTCAATTTCATTAATTTCTTCTTTGAGTTTCAGAATTTCTAATTTAGCATTTAAGTGTGTGGGAGGGGTTAATTTGTTCTTTTTTCTAGCTTTTTTAGTTGCACCCCTAATTCATTGATATCCTCTTTCTTTATTTTATTCATATAGCTATTTAGAGACTACACTACAAACAGGGCTGCCACAAACATTCTTGCATATACAGGTCCCTTTCCCTTCTTTAAGATCTCTTTGGGATATAAGCCCAGTAGTAACACAGCTGGATCAAAGGTTATGACAGTTTGATAACTTTTTGAGCTTAGTTCCAAATTACTCTCCAGAATGGCTGGATGTGTTCACAATTCCACCAACAATATATCAGTGTCCCAGTTTTCCCATATCCCCTCCAACATTCCACATTATCTTTCCCTGTCATTCTAGCCAATCTGACAGGTGTGTAGTGGTATCTCAGAGTTGTCTTAATTTGCATTTCTCTGATTAATAATGACTTGGAGCATCTTTTCATATGGCTAGAAATAGTTTCAATTTCTTCATCTGAAAATTGTCTGCTTTATTATATCCTTTGACCATTTATCAATTGGAGAATGGCTTGATTTCTTATAAATTAGAGTCAATTCTCTCTATATATATTTTAGAAATGAGGCCTTTAACAGAACCTTTGACTGTAAAGATGTTTTCCCAATTTATTGCTTCCTTTCTAATCTTGTCTGCATTAGTTTCGTTTGTACAAAAACTTTTCAATTTGATAGAATCAAAATTTTCTATTTTGTGATCAATAATGATCTCTAGTTCTTCTTTGATCATAAATTCCTTCCTCCTCCACAGATCTGAGAGGTAAACTATCCTGTGTTCTTCTGATTTATTTATAATCTCATTCTTTATACCTAGCTCATGAATCTATTTTGATCTTGTCTTGGTCTATGGTGTTAAGTGTGGGTCAATGCCTAGTTTCTGCCAGACTAATTTCCAATTTTCCTAGCAGTTTTCATCAAACAGTGGATTCTTATCCCCAAAGCTGGGGTCTTTGAGTTTGTCAAACACCAGATTATTAAAGTTATTTACTTTTGTCCTTTAAACCTAACCTATTCCACTGATCAACTAGTTTATTTCTTAGTCAATACCAAATGGATTTGGTAACTGTTGCTTTGTAATATGATTTTAGATCTGGTACAGGTAGGCCGTCTTCACTTGATTTTTTTTTTTTTTTCATTAGTTCCCTTCAAATTCTTAACCTTTTATTTTTCCATATGAACTTTGTTGTTATTTTTTCTAGGTCATCAAAATAGTTTTTTGGGGGTCTGATTAGTTTAGGTAGTATTGCCATCTTTATTATATTTGCTCACCCTATCCAAGAGTATTTAATATTTTTCCATTTGGTTAGATTTGACTGTGTGGAAAATGTTTTTAGTTTTGCTCATATAGTTCCTGATTTTCCCTTGGCAGATTGATTCCCAACTATTTTATACTATTGGTAGTTACAAAGAGAAATTCCATTTAAAGTAACTAATTGTTGGATTTTGTTAGTGATATATAAGAATGCTGATGACTTATGTGGGTTTATTTTGTATCCTGCAACTTTGCTAAACGTGTGGAGTATTTCTAACAACTAACCAGCTTTTCTCTAGGATTCTCCAAGTATTCTTAGTAGTGTTTTTTAGCCCACTATATTCACAGCCTTTTCTTCTACCAGCTCTTCCTCCTTTCTCTTACCTTTTTCTCTAGTGTTTCTGCCCTTCCTTCTACCCTGTCCCTTTATTTTCTTTTCCTCTTTCACCTCCTACTTCTTTATAGTGTTAGATAAATTTCTATATCCAACTGAATTATTAAGTTATTCCCTCTTAGAACAAAAAGTGATGAGATCAAGCTTCAGATAATGCTCATCCCTTCCCTTCCTTCCCACAATTGTAATAAGTCTTTTGCATTTCTTCATGTAAATGAATTTTCCCATTATACCTCTTCTTTCCTCTGTTTCTAGTACAGGTTTTTTTTCCACCCTTTAATGTCTTTCTTTGATGTCATCACATCAGATTCCATTCACAAGTACATGCTCAGTCCACAGACACCCTCTGCCTGTCCTAGTAACAGATACGGTTCAAGAGTTACAGATTATTTTCCCATCTAGGGATGTAAACAGTTTAGCCTTTAAATAATATATATCCCCCCTTTTTATCTTTCTATGCTTCTCTTCAGCCCTATGTTTGTAGATTGATTTTTCTGTTTAGTTCTGCTTTTTTCGATAGTTTCAATGAAGTCAGAGACTTTCAAACATATCTATCACCTCCTCTGAAAGATGATGCTGAGTCTTGGATGGTAGTTAATTTTAGATCCTTTGCCTTTCAGAATATTGTATTCCAGGCCCTTTAATCCTGTATAATAGAAGCTGCTAAATTCTCTGTATTCCTGATATTTGAATTATTTTTGTTGGCAGCTTGCAGTACTTTTTCCTGGAGATTGTAGTTCTGGAGTTTTGCAACAAATGTTCCTTGGGATTGGGCAAATGATCCTGTGGGGTCTCTTTCTGAAGGTGATCAATGGATTCTTTCAATGAGTATTTCCCCCTGTTTCTAGAATATTGGGGCAGTTTAACTTAATGATCTCTTGTGGAATGCTATCTAGCTCTTTTTTTTCCTCCAGTCATGGACTTAAGGTAGGCCAATAATTTTTAAACTGTCTCTTCTGGATCTATTTTCCAGGTCAGCTGTTTTTCCAATGAGGTATTTCATATTTTCTTCCATTTTTTTCATTTTTAGGTTGTTCGACTGATTCTTGCTTTTTCATAACGTCATTAGCTTCCATTTTCTCTATTCTAGTTTTTAAAGTGTGATTTTCTTCAGTTAGCTTTTGTATCCTTTTTTTTTCTCCATTTGGTTAGTTCTAATGTTTAAAGAGTTTTTTTTTCTTCAATTTTTTTCTTTCTTTTTCCAAGCTGTTGATTCTCTTATGTATACTTCTCATTCCTTTCTCATTTTTTTCTTCTACCTCTCTTATTTGCCTTTTAAAGTCTTTTATGAGAAGGGAAAGGGACCTATTTGTGTATGAATGTTTATGGCAGCCCTCTATGTAGTGGCTAGAAACTGGAAACTGAGTGGATGCCTATCAGTTGGAGAATGGCTGAATAAATTGTGGTATATGAATATTATGGAATATTATTGTTCTGTAAGAAATGACCAACAGGATGATTTCAGAAAGGCCTGGAGCATCAGAAAGGAACTGATGCTGAGTGAAATGAGCAGGACCAGGAGATCATTACATACTTCAACAACAATACTACAACAACAATACTATACGATGACCAGTTCTGATGGCCCTGGCCATCCTCAGCAATGAGATCAACCAAATAATTTCCAATGGAGCAGTAATGAAGTGAACCAGCTACACCCAGAGAAAGAACTCTGGGAGATGACTAAAAACCATTACATTGAATTCCCAATCCCTATATTTTTGCCCACCTGCATTTTTGATTTCCTTCACAAGCTAATTGTACAATATTTCAGAGTCTGATTCTTTTTGTACAGCAAAATAATAGTTTGGTCATGTATACTTATTGTGTATCTAATTTATATTTTAATATATTTAACATCTACTGGTCATCCTGCCATCTGGGGGAGGGGGTGGGGGGTAAGAGATGAAAAATTGGAACAAGAGTTTTGGCAATTGTTAATGCTGTAAAGTTACCCATACATATAACCTGTAAATAAAAGGCTATTAAATAAAAAAATAATAATAAAGTCTTTTACGAGTACTGCCAAGAAGCTTCTTTGGGCTTGTAACCAATTCATATCTCTGAGATTTCTTCTGTGGACATTCTGTCCTTGTCTGAGTTTGTGTTTTGGTCTGTCCTGTCACTATAATAGTTTTCTATGGCAAGGTTCTTTTCTGTTTCTTCCTCATTTTCTTTCTTTTGGTATTTCCTTCTTTTAACTTTTGTGGTAGAACTCTGTTCCTGGGGTAAAAGGGTCACTGTTCCAAGTTCCCTGTGAAGTACTAAGCCTTGGCTTTAAGTACAGGGGCCCCTTGTCTTTGCAGGTGGTAACTTTACCTGCTCTGTTCAGGAAACAGCCTGATTTTCCAAATTTTGCCTTCTGAGCTGGGATTGAAAGCTAACCTGCTGATTTATGACTCTGAGACAGGACTGAGGGGCTTGATTGCTGATTTGCTGTGATTAAGACCCTTTCACTGGCTTTTTCATAGTTTATCTGAGCAGGGCTGAACACCCTTTTCACCCCAGTGAGACTGACCTTTCTTGAAGTTTTTCCATCTCTCAAGCTAGAGAGTGGTTTCATTCCATCAGACTCTGTTCAGAGGCTTGGTTTCATGTGGTTTTCAAGGGAAACAGAGCTGGAGCAGCTTCCTGACTTTATTCTACCATCTTGGCTCCATCCCCCTGATCTATCTTTTATATCTCTATGTATATATTGTCTTTATACTTTGGAATGTAATCTCCTTAAGAAGAGAGTTTTCTTTCTTTTATTTATTTATATCACACGGCCTAGCACATTAAAAACACTTAATAGATGCTTATTTTTTGAATGATTAAATTATCGTATAATAACTGGCTTATAATCAAAGTCAATTAACAATTCTTTAGTTAAAAAATGAATTGATGAAATTTTGAAATGAAATGATTTGACAAGTTTTAATATCCCTTCTCACTCTAAATTTCTATGTGATTTTTTCCTCCACTCCCTTTGTATTATCGAATTTATAATTAAATCCATTGAAGTCTAATCCAGATACTACCTCTTCAAAAACAAACAAACAAAAACCTCCTTGATTCATCCACATTGATATTTTTGACCTTTGCTCTCATTCTTCATAAAACACTTTATTTAAATATCCATAATATACACATATTGTATAATAATTATTTTATTTCATTTCTTTTTGCTATCACAAATCCAGTGAAGACAAGCATTGTCTCTTTCCTGACTTCTCTATACCCCAACATACACACATAGTTTATCATATACCGTATTACTTAATAGGTATTGAATTAAAGTATTGGACAATTCACTATTTTTGCAGTTGTGCCAGATAGCCACTGGAGGGTAGCAGAGACAGCACTGTGATGCATAGTACTCTTTCCAGCTATTTCTGCTCTCTGTTTCCAAAGCTTTGGAAATGATTCTTAGGAGTCAGTTTTTCATTCATTCATTTCCTTGGAAATATTTTGTAACCTTTTAAACACTTCACTGAAGCCTGAGTGGAATGAAGTGTTTTTGTTTCAATATCGAATTACAATTAAAGAATCATAGAATTCTCAAAAGGAAATTTTAATTATTCCTCCCAAATTTATTTTTGACATGTAACCCTCCCAATAATATTAATAATTATGTTAATTAATAATAATAATAAAACACATGCCTTCCTATGAATGTTCTTAAAATAAGTGTTTTTGTTCTAGTTTATATCCTGGATAGAGTACTGGACTTAGTGTCAGGAAAACAGTTCAAATATAGTCTCAATAACAAGTTATATGATCCCAGAACTAATTGCTGTTTGCCTCAGTTTCCTTATCTGTAAAATGGGGGTGATAATAATAACCCCTACCTCCTAGAGTTTGGGGGAAGATCAAGTAAGATAATGTTTGCAAAGGGCTTAGCCCATAACATAATAGGCAATATATAAATGTTATCTTGAAACCGGTTATAAAATGCTAAAGACAATGAAAAGGGACTTGTATTGAGAAGACCAAAGAAGGGATAAGACTATTTCTGAGGAGTGATTGGACTTATGATTATAATAGAATAAAAACAATTATCATTATCTTGAAGCAGAGTAGCTTACTTTAATCCACAGCCTTCATTTTTCAGTTAGGGAAATAAAATCCCACATGAGTTAAATGATTTGTCTAATGGAAGAAACTGAGCTAGAATCTATCTCCTGCCCTCCAGTCAGAACTTTGCCATAATTAATAATGATGGTGATGAGGATATCTATGTAGTGCTTTAAGATTTACAAAGCATTTTCTTCACAACAACCCTGTGAACTATGTAGCGAAGGCTTATTTCCCTCATGTACAGATGAAGAAACCTGGGCAAAGCAAGGTCAAAATAAAGTAAGATATTGGAGTAGTTCGGCATTTTCTTCTCCAATTCATTTTACAGATGAGGAAACTGAGGTAAATGGGTTTAACTGATTTGCCCAATCTAGGAAATGCATTTCTGATTTTAATGTAGTAGTCTCTAAGATTTTTCAACACACATATGACTTAAGTGGGTCCAAATGGATTATTTATAGTCCCAAGGTCAGACTCTCTGAAGGTCATACAAATAGTACAAGAAAAACCTAGAAATCAAACTTAGGTCTCCTGACCATGAGATCAGCACACTTTGTATCTCCACTATGCTCCTTCACATATACGTATGCCATTTTGAAATTTTATTTTTGTTATAGACCGTCAGCTCTAATTTTTGTCCATTTCCTCTTTATCCTAGGATATATATCTTTTCGTGAGTGCGAGACAATTGGGGTTAAATGAATTGCCATGGGTCATACAGATAATTAAGTATAATTGTCTGAGGTCAAATGTGAACTCAAGCCCTCCTGACTTCATGGCTGGTTTTCTATCCACTGTGCCATCTACCTGCCTCAATATACACCTTTCTTAAAGAGGGGGGGAAAAAAAAACTCTCTTTAACCTTTAATTTAGAATCAGTTGTATGACATGGGAGAAACTGATACAAGACCACCCAGCATGGTATGCCCTCATCAGAAAAAGTGCCATACTCTGTGAGCAAAGCAGAATCGAATTGGCCAAGAAGAAATGGGAGATGCATAAAGTTAGAGAAGCTACCCCAGATAACTTCTCTATTAGGGACAAATAGGAACCGTGTCTTATTTGTGGGAGAGCATTCCCAGCTCATATTGGTCTGATCAGCCACAGTCAGACACACTGTAACTTGATTCTAACATTTGTCATTTGATCCTCTTTGAGAACAAAGGACAAGAAGCAACCAACCATGTGGAACATGGATCTTTTAGTGAATTTCATCATTCAGAATAAGAATACAATCATTTAGTGATGTTGCATTAGAAGAATTGTCCTCTTCACTCAGTGACAGTATGTTCCTTGAGGACAAGGATGATTTTTCACCTGATTTTTGCATCCTTCACACCTAGTAGTATAGATAGTAAGAATTTTTAAAATCTTTATTAGGTTGAATTTTAATTGTCCTTTACAATTCATTTCTATGCTAATGTTATTTAGGAAGAAATACTTGTTTGCATGTGTGATACATGTTGTTGAGTCATTTCAATACTGTCCTATTCTCTTGACAAAAATACTGGAATGTTTTGGCATTTCCTTTTCCAATTCATTTACAGTAAGCTAATAAGTTTTTGAGGCCATATAGTCTAGGAAATGGGTCTCCGATTTCAATGTAATAGTCTCTAAGATTTGTCAGTATACATACCACTTAAATGGATTAAAAGGTATCATGGCTTGTTTACATCACATTCCTATTTTATACCCTTTTGGAGCAGGTAGATGAAGCAATGGATAGAATGCTAGATCTCTAGTCAGGAAAAGTCATCTTCCCGAATTCAAATCTGACTTCAGCCACTTAAAAGATGTGTGACCTCAGTTTCCAGTCCTATAAAATGAGTTGAAGAAGGAAATAGCAAATCATTCTAGTATCACTGCCCAGGAAAACCAAATAGGTCCCATAGAGTTAATACAACTGAATAACAACAAAATATGTTCCATCAACAGTTCTAAGCCTTGAGGAGGCAAAGAAAGGCAAAAACAACTTTGTCCCCAAGGAACTCATATTCTTATAGATTAAATTGAATTCATGAGAAAGAGGTAGAAGCTGAGTTTCATACTGGAATCATTACCTTGGTGTCATGAAGACTATATTATATTCTGAAATGAATGCTAATGACTTGAAGGAGTTGCACACTTTGCAAAGTGCCTTCTCCATATTGAAACAGAAAGTCTAATTTTTCAGCAGAGTGTGCGATTCATTGGAACATAAGGTGATCACTCTAAGTTAAGAAGAAAGATAATTCAAACCTGTTCATGATGACAATATTCAATCCACTGGAATAGTATGGAATATAACTCAAGATTTTCTGTCTTACACAAGAAGAGGAAAAAGGAAATCAGAAAGCAACAGTGACTTTGGGAATCCATGATAAACTTTGAGGGAAAACTTTGGTCAATATCTCCTGACTCTGTGCTCCCATATGTTGGCAGGAATGTCCATTGTCCTTACTAGGCAGGCAGATTCTTCTGTACAGAAGAAATCATGAAGGGAATTTGTCTCAAGCGACTTGGAACACGGACAGGTTGTTAATTTATCCACTGCATCACCTAGTTGCCTATGCCAACAGTGCTGGACTTAACACTTTATAGTCTTTAACTCTATTATAACGCAAATTCAAGTGATCCAGGAGCTTTACTTTCCCCTAATAGCAAAAAATTATGAGCATTGTTCCTTTGTATGACATTTAAACCTTTTCACAACTTGGCTCCTTTCTAGCTTTCCAGTCTTATATGTATACTATATTCTACAATCTAGCCATACTGACTTACTTGCTATTCCTTGTAGATTCCATCTGCCATTTCCATTCTTTTACATTGACTATTCTCCAGTCTTAGGTTGATCTTCCTTCCCTCCCCCCGCCCCCTCCCAGTTCTTGGAATTCTTCACTTACATTAAGTCTCTTTTCAAACCTACCTCCTACTTGTGGTCTTTTCAACTGTCAATACTATTCCTATTAAAGTGACCTTCTACTTGCTCTATTTTATCTTTTATATTTTGATTTATCAATATAAAGTGTAAGCACCTTGAAGGCAGGAGTTGTTTTTTATTTTTGCTTTATATTACCAGAATTTAGCCCCAAAGCTTGGCACAAAGTGCCAAGCACTTTATAAGTGCTTGTAAATTGACTGACTGATTGACTAACTGATTATACAATTAGTTGACTAGGGCTACAGAGCAAGTGAATATCAAAGGCAGGAGAATCAATCCCAGACCTTTTTAGCTCCAGCCCTCTACCTCCTAAGCTATAACGCCTTTCTTTTAGATGGTGTAAAATCTTGGTTATTGTTCAGTCATGTCCAATTCTTTGTGACCCCATTTGGGGTTTTCTTGGCAGAGATATTAGAATGGCTTGCCATTTACTATTCCAATTCATTTTACATGTGAAAAAAACTGAAGCAAACAGGGTTAAGTGACTTGCCCAGGGTCACACAGCTGGTAAGTCTCTGAGGTGTATTTGTTCTACACACCGTGCCACCTAGCCACACTGTAAAATTTAAAACACTATCCATATAAATGTATTGTAATTATTGTTATTATCCGTTTAGTAATTTTAAAATGTGGTTTCAGTCAAATTTATATGACTATTGAATAATTCTGATCATAAAACTATGCTAACATTTTAAAATGAAATTTGTTATCTTATCAATGGCATTTGTTCATAGTGGATGAATCATTAGTTCCACAAAGTCTGATTAGTCATTGTATCAGAAAGAAAAATCAGAAGGAAAATATCTGGGTATATCACAATATTTAGACAGCTTTCTGTTTCTTGTGTAATTCTGCTGTAGTTTATTAAGAAGCAAGCAAGGGAGGAATGGAAATTCTTGTGTCCAGCTTGGTTTTTTTTTTTTTTTCTGTAGAAACTTCCATGGCAGCTTGCCGAGTGCAGATTTGAGCAATGTGGCTTTCTAAGCATGCCAGAGTATTGTAAGAGCAGATGGGACTGGAGGTTTTTTTGGGGTTTTTTTTTTTTTTTTTGGAAGGATGGAAAAAAATCTTATCAAAACAAAAGACACTAAGCAAAGAAATAGCTTGTTCCTGCCCATCTGCAGCTACTAACCAGATTCTATCTCTTGATCACTTCGTGATTAGGTTTTTAACTAATTAAAAATATATCTTCTATTCTTTGGGCCTCAAGTGAAGCGTAGCATTTTCTTAGAATAAGGGAAGGCAAAGAATCATCTCCCTTAGTGGTGTAACTGATCATTTTTGTTGTTGTTGCTATTGCTTTCACAGAATTAATGATCCCCCAACCATCCAATTTCACCTGGGAATCATAGAGTTTATGAGCCCTTTTTGAATAACAACCAATGATGAACAAATGGAGTGTTTTCTGTTTTCTATTTACACTCTATCTGGTGGTTTTACATCATTATTCATATGCCAAAGTATCTGAAAGTATCTGAAAGTTCTTTAAAGAAAATACTCTGAGACTGAGTATTGTTGTTTCTAATTCATAAAGGATGAAACAGATTAAGAGATATAACTTTAAAAGGGCCAGAAAAGACCCCTAGCTGGCTCAGTAGATAGAATGCTGAGTTTAGAGTCAGAAAGACCTCAGTTCAAAGTCAGTCTCATTCAGATACCAACTATGTGACCCTGGGAAAGTCACTTACCTCATTTGCCTAAAGCCTCTGGAGAAGGAAATAGCAAACCATTCCAGTATCCTTGCCAAACCCCATGGATGGTATTAGTATACTATGAACCACAGGATCATGAAGATTTGAACACAAATAAATGACTTAATTTTGACAAAGGACAAAAGGAAAATGGGGGAAAAAATCACATGCTATTCTCTATTTATCCAATTTTGCTTTCTTCTTTATAACAACAATTGCTAAATGCCCTATTATGTACAGAGTATTCTACTAAGCATGACAAATTTGGGAGGAAGGGGATGAACCTATAGTTCATCAATGTAAGTTATTTTTTTTTTTGGTGTAGAGAACTCCCAGAGTGAAAACTCCTTCCACCAATATAGGTCTGTAACTATCTATAACTTATTAGAAACTTCTAGTAGAAGAGAGTTGCCTGAGGCACTGAGATGTTAAGTATGTTATTTGTCATCACACCTAGTACCAATAAGACTTGAATTCAAGTCTTGAAGCCAACTCCAACCATCTATACACTATGCTGTTCTCTGATGGTGATAGTGTGCAGAAATACAAACATTAAATATAGCATGGACTCTGACCTTACAGAAGTCAGAGAATATGATGCTTATATAAACAATTAAGTCCAAATGATACACTTAAATTCATTAAGAAAGGAAGTAAAAGTAAAGTATTCTACAAGGTGCCAGAGGCTTTTTACCGATTTAGTATTCATAAATTTAGACCTGAGAACATCTTCAGACCCATCATCTGGTTTAATCCTCTCATTTTTCAGATGAGAAAACTGAGGTCTGGAAATGTTAGATGCCTCACCCCAAGATATTATTTTGAAACATTAAAGCATTTTTTTAAAATGAGAGATTATTCTTAATACTACTTTATTATAGTTCTTTTATTCATGAAATTATTATAGTTTTACCTAAAAAAAATATGCATTTTACAGTGTAGAACAAAGTGCTTCAAGATTTTGAAGTAGAGGGAAAGGATGCTTGTTGTCAATGAAATCTGACAAAAAGGTAAATCAAGGCATTTTTTGAGCAACATAACAAATTAACATGACAGGGATATTCCAATTAATAAAGCAGATATAAAGATGTGTCATTTTAGTCAAAGACAAAAAATATTAAAGTTGCAATTTCTTTTTACAAGTAGAGAACAAAAACCAAAACAGAATAGGTGAGGAAATACAATTGGTCATGGGTTTAGCAATATTATGGGTGTGAGGGACTGTGGTTGGTTACACAGGTGAGTGGCAGAGCAGGGATCTAAATTAAGGTCCTCTAGGAAGATATGGAGAGAGAGAAAATTTTGGAGCACAAGGTTTGGCAAGGGTGGGTGTTGAAAACTATCTTTGCATGTATTTTGAAAAGTAAAAAGCTATTATTTTTTTAATTATGGTCCTCTGACTCCAAATACAAAATAATGAATGGCAGAGCTGGATTTTCTGACATTGAATCCAATGTTCTTTCCAATGAAAAATCCTGGAAATTTTTACTAAAACTTGGCATTTGAATGAGTCTTAAGGGATTCAATTGGAATTAAAAAGCATGAAGTGGAAGAGAGAACAGGAGGGGCTCAGAAATAGATTCTTCACACCAAAGTTATTACTTTTGCACAGATTGTAGGGCTATTTATTATCTCAAACACCTATTTGCACTTGAAGGCCCTATCCTCAGAGGTTATATAGCTACTTCTTTCCTGACAACCTGGGAGATAGTTTTATAAACTATAGTTCACAAGCCCCTGCCAGTATGTTTCTCTCAATAGTTATGGTTTGATATCAGTGTCAGCCAGATTTAGTTTTTAATTAGGAATAATAACTAAAGTAGCATAGCAAAAACAGCTGGTAGAAAACATTCCCCTAAAAGTGTTTGACCAAGGGAAAGAAAGCCTGGGTTTATAGAACTCACATGCCACAGTTATATCTACTAGTTATTTATTAGAAGATCAAACTTTTTCTCTTTGTGAAGTACATACAAAGTTTCTATTTATAATATAGTTTTCTTCTGAGTTCCTTGTAGAGTACTTTTCTCAATTTTTCTAGTTCACCCAGCATATCAAAGGCTTACAAGATGCAGGGTTGCAGACAAGCAGACAGACTCCTTTCATTCCTATGCAACAGAGGCACTACGTGAATGGATGTAGAAGCCAACTTTGCAATATCAGATGGCAGATTAGCTGCAATTAGGAGGGACTCTAAGAAAAATGAACATGCTTTCTGCAAAGTCCCTAACTTCTAAGCTAACCTCTGTGGCCAATAACAGAAATATTGCTAGCATATTCTAGCACAGTTACCAAAGAAATCTTCTAGTCAAAAGGGATGAAAGAATATAATAAGCTTTTCTCTTTTTTCCCCTCGTCTTCAAGTGATTTCCTCTCATGAACTTGCCTAGGATTGTTCTCTGGTACCTGGTACTAGAATGCTAGAACAACAAGAATAATCCAAGCTAATTCCTTATTTTATACCAGATCCAAAGAGAATGACAATTTCTTCAGTCAGCTCCAACATACAATGGTTGGACACATTTTCCTCTTTTACTCCCTTGATTATGGGCTGTTAATACTTAGTTAAGTGCCTTTAATTAGCTTTCAATAAAAGTATCTAATTCACATCTCATTTACATTTTATATACATTTAATCAGAAATTGGGACCCTTTATGATTATTGAGATAGGGCATGAAGGGGATGTAGGAGAGGAAAGAAATAGAGTTGGGAGATTGAGAAGAGAAAAAATCTGGAACAGGTACTGAGGGAAAGATGATAGGCATTTAATCAACAAAGCATTTTTAAACGCCATGCTTCCATGATGGCATGTCGGCCTGAAGTCAGATAATATGTGGTAGATTTAGTAAATAATCTCATGATGTCTTTCAGCAGAGACAGAGAGGGCAGATGCTGAATGTAGTAGATTTAAAAAGGTGTGAACAGCAGGTGAATAAGTGACAGGATAATTAAGGTTACAGAATAGTGCTTTGTTGAACTGATTGATTATAAAGTTAAAACTGTGAAAGAGAGAAGCAAGGTCAAAGGAAGACTGATTGATGAAATAAGGAAGGATTGGAGGCTTGGAGACTGAAGTGAGGAAGAATAAATTTATGAGTAAATCTGTTAATAGAAAAAATTCAAAGTGAAATTTCAGAGTATAAAATCTTAGATATAGAATTGTTTTGGATGATTATGAAGTCTGTGGTGTGACTATCATAATTATACACATTTTTCCCCTCCCACATTTTCCTCTTTCCCCATCTCCTCTAAAATGTTATCTGACTTTTAGCTACCATACAAGTAACTCTGGGAATTCACAGAGTTATTTCTATGGTAGCTGAAAAGTTTTTTAAAAGCTGGAATAACTTTCTCTCTACTACTTTCTTTTCCTTAGTAAATTATGACACCACTGCCACCTTTCTGCCATTAAATAGTCATAAGACAAAGGAGTAAACTGACAATTTCTGATTATTAGAACTCCATTGCTACCTTCATAGAGTTGTCACATGTAACATTGATGCTGTTCTAGTGGTTTAGATTCCTGGTGATCTAGAGGTTAGTGGCTATAAGAGTTAAGAATCCCCTTTGAATCGGCCCCAGGTTCTAGGAGTGAAAGAATTCATTCATTGCCAAATTATTAGTTGCAAAATGAAAGTTTATTGTTGGATTGAAATCAGTTTACCAAGAGACTGACTTCTATAGTGGCAGATATATGGGAAAATGGAGTTTTGCACTGAGAATGCAGTTCTCGGTGGACAGAAGGATCCTGATAGCTTAGTGAGCTATCTTGGACTATCTGCAAAAAAACCTTGAAGGAAGCTGTTATATTGGGTCTTAGTGAGGGGCTGGGACAGCCTGTATCTCCTATTGGAATTAACAACACTTCAAAGGGGTGCTTTTTGACTAGGATTTCTAATTGAATTAAAAGCCCTGGCATCCTGGAAAGATAATTTGTCTAGGGAGGATATGCCTTCCCTAGGAATGGTTGAGACTCTGAAAGGGATCATAGATCAAAAGGAAATTCTTAAAGAGACCACAACCTGCTTCAACATTATACATCAAATAGTGCCTTATTTCCTTGGCAGAAAAAGTTTAGTAAATCCATGAATCAAAGTCCTGTTTATAATTATATTCTGAAGGCTAATTATTTAATTAAATCTCTATGTCTTGAGTTAAAATATGCATACCTAAAGTATTAACTAAGCTTGGCTCCCTGCACTGCAATGAAAGATTAGATACAGACATAGTTGACATTTAAATTCACTTTTACTTATTTATGTGTATTATTTTAATTGAAAGCAAATTATCCCACTTAAAAACAAATATATGATTTATCTTGACAACAGAAAAATAAAGACTCCTGTTAAATATATGTATATATATAAATTATTTTTCCTTATTCTAGTTCTTTTAAGTATTTTTTTTTTCAATAAGCCTGCAATATTCAGCAATAAGAATAATCCCAAGAATGGACAATTGGGTAATAAGTCAGCAGGCATTTATTAAACAATTACTATGTGCCAAGCAATGTGTTCATCACTAGAGATCAAAATAAAGGTTAAAAAAAATAATAAAAACAATCTCTGCTTTTAAGGGACTCACAAGCTAATGGGGAAAAAAATGTGAAAACATGATCTATTGAGGATAAGGCAGAAATAATCAACAGAGGGAAGACATTACCATTAAGAGGGATAAGGAAAGACTCCTCATAGAAATAAGATTTAAGCTGAAAGTTGAAGGAAGTCAAGAGGTAGAGATAGAAAGGATAGAATTCTAGGCATAGGCAACAGCTAGTGAAAACTCCTATAGTCTGGAGATGGAGTGTCTTGTTTGCACAACAGCAAAGAGGCCAGTATCATAATAAAAAGTCATTTATATTTAGTGCATGAAATTCTCTGGTAAAGTGGAAAGGAAAGAGGTGGAAGTGGTTCAGGATTGCTTCAAAAATGTCAATACTTGGGACCAGAAGTCTTCCTTAATCCCATTCAACAAACATTTATTAAACAATTCCTAATTCCTGTATATCATTAATGGGATGGTAGTAGAAAGTGTCCAGGGATATGAAAGAGAAAGTTGATTCTGAAATACAAGTTTTGCCATAAATAATCCATAATGCAGTTATTCATATGGTCATATGCGGAGTTAATAAATGATCCTTATGTGGAAAGAAATTAAATGAGGAAACTGAAATACATTGTAATAGAGTGAGTCACTCATAATCTTTTGGCTAGTAAATAAAGTAGGAGAGCTATAATCCAGGTCTCCTAATCACAGTCTCATGAGTGTACATAGTGCCCTAAACTTGAAATCTGGAAGACCTGAATTCAAATCCTCCCTCTGCTACTCAATTACTATGTGTCACTTTATTTTGTGGGTTCTCAATGTCCTCAATTGTAAAATAGGGGATTGGATTTGATGTCCTTTAAAGTCATTTCCAGTTGGAAATCTGATCTACCCACTCAACCACACTATCCATTTTTGCTAGAACACTTCTAATACCATGTTATTCCATGTTGACAAGTGATTAAAAATATTGAACATCTGTTGGCAATATAAACTCAGAGGTAATAAAAGCTTAACATTCTCTGACTACTTGAAATGCAGCTGAATGCCAATGCTAATTATATGCATTTTCATGATGCATTCTTTTCCTGTAATACTTTGCCAAAATAAAGTCATTAACATGAGTGTTTAAGGTCACTTTCTGTCCTTAGTGAATACTTCCATCTTTAATTGTCATAGCACAGAATAGTAGAGACTCAAAATATCATGTGGTCCAAGACAAATGAGAAGCAGAAAAAAAAAAAAAAAAAAAAACAAGAAAATAAGAATAGCTAGATGGCAAAGTGAATAGAGCACTGACCCTGAAGTCAGGAGGACCAGAGTTCACATTTGGCTTCAGACAAGTCACTTAACCCCAATTACCTTGCAGAAAAAAAAAAATAGTTAAAAAAAAATAAGGATATCTTCTGCTGTTTTTATTTATTTAGGAGTAATTTTTACTTAATTATAAAGCTTTTCATCTTGGTTGTGTAGAATTTTATTGAGAGCTATCTATTAATCTATTTAATCTACTCATGATGACATTGATCTAGTTAGATCTCAGAGGAAATCACTTCTACCAATACAATTGATCTTCAATTTATAATCTTAGGGGATTGTCTGAGGGACACTGAGAAAGATTCAGTAATTACGCAATGTCACACAGTCCATGTATATTAGAGAGAAAGATTTGAAACCCAGTCTTCCAGACTCTGAGGCTGCTTATAACTCCATATACATGTGCACATCCAGCCCCCACATACACAAACACACACTAGATATATATGGTATATTGGATAAAGAGACAATTTTAAGGTTAAGAAGAATTTGGCTTAAGGTCTTTCATCTGACATAGAATAGCTGTATTCTATGGATAAGTTACTAGCTTTTTGCTCCAAATAAATTTTTAAAATTATAAATTATAGATATTGTCTATCTGTATATGTGAAGGGGATTTCTACACTAGGATTTCTCTACTTTGATGAAATCAAAGATTGAGACCAAAGAATAATTAGAAACATACACATACATAAGTCAATTTCTCAACAAATATTTATTAAATACTGATGAGAGTAAAACTCTGACCTGAGACACTGGGTAAAATTATGTAAAATCACCAACAAAAAGTTATACAAATCCAAATGGTCTTGCATCCTCTGGAGACAAGATTCTCTTAGACTCATGTATAAAATGGATCTTCAGAAAATGTCTCTTTGCAGATCACTTCTCTTGAGAATGATATTGCCCTCTGTAGAAGGCTGAGACTATTGAATCGATGCACTGAGGTCAGGACTGCCAAGCACTTTAGGCTAACTACTGATTGGACAATACTCTATGGGCATTGACTTTGAAAATGGTCCTTTCCACTATCCATGCTGGCTCAATGACTGGTATATATAGAGGATTGTAGGAGGGACTAGGGGGTGGAGTGAGACTAGCCAGAGTCACTCTTCGGTGGTAGATGAGGGAGAAGGCCGTCATGGAGATTCTGCTTCCATCCTGTTCAATCTTGCGTCTAAGATCAAGAATAAAGATTAAAGACTTTTGCTTATCCTGACTCTGGCTGATTCTGAGGTATTTGGTGCTAGTGTGGTCCTCACAGCCCTCCAAGGAAATCTTTCTCTTGGTGCCTCTTTAACAATAAAAGCCTTTTACCACAGCCTTTGAGTTTAGCGAAATTCCTTCCCTGCAAACTTACACCCTGGAAAACAAAGAAACCTCCCCCATTCCTATCTAACCTGTTCTTCGGTACCCTTGCCCTCATCAATACCAGATCTATTGGTCTGGCACTGTGCTAGTCACTGGGTACACAAAGACAAAAAAGGAATTGTTTCTGCCCTCATATAGATGTAGACATAGATATGCAAGCAAATTTTAGGAATCAGAGGACTTGAGTTCAAATCCTGATTCTAGTACTTCCCACTTGTATAGCTTTGAACTAGTTATTTCTCCCCTTGATCTCAGTTTCTTCCCCGGAAAAAGGATTCAGGTTCCTCTGAGTTCTAGTTCCAAGATCTTTAGACCATGGTGTTGGGAACACAATATATAACTTTGCCTTACCTCTGGTAGACCTTTTCTTCTCTTCTTCTGAGAGGATGATGGTGATTCAAGGAGACTGAGAGGCAGTTGCTGTTCTCTGACCTTCCTACTGAGAGGGCATTGCATTGTCTAACCTCTCTCATCTTCCTTCTGCCTCCAATTTATTTTCCCAGTCCACAAGCAACACCTGTGTCAGTAAAAGCTGCTTTCCAACTCCTTCAAATGTTCACAGCTGTGGAGGCTCTTGGAGAATTGACCTGTCCCTTACAGTGCACTTAGGCATGGTCCTTAACACCATGGAAATTCCATCCAATTTCTCTATAGATTGAAATGAAGCTTTAGATATAGTTATGTTCCTGTGTTATTTTTTGTAATATGAAAAAAATAATTTCATAAAGGGAATTCGATCCAGAGTTAGGAGACTCATTTTCCTTTGTTTAAATCTGGGCTTTAACACTTACTCTGGTTGCCCAGGTTATGACCCTGGGCAAGTCACTTCACCCTGTTTGCTATGGTTTCCTCATCTGTAAAGTGAGTTGCAGAATGAAATGGTAAATCACTCCAATATCTTTGCCAAGGAAACCCCAAATGAGTCACAAAGACTCAGATAAGTCTAAAATGATTGAACAACCAAAATTCCTCACTCCTCTCAATAGGCCAAAAAACTTACTCATCAGAAATCAATTTTATTGTCACTGATATAAGAAAAAATGTAAATATATTAATATTTAATTAAGATTTATTCTAAAACTCCATGTGGAATCTATTGTCACTTCCTTGTAATTTTTAGGCAAGCTTTTCTCCTAGTTACTAGTGCAATATGAGTAGAATAAGAGCAAAACAACTGCTTCTTTTACTCTCCTCAAAAAGCTTAATCCATCTGAAAACCTTATTCTAGTTTCTTTGTCTTTTGAACCTTCCAAAAATTCCCCCAACCATAGATAATTGATGGTCTCCTGCCATTATTTTTAACTGACAAGTTTTCTCCCCCTCTCCTTTCTTGATTGTTATCTACCTAGTCAAAGTTTCTTTAACATGTATTCCTGCTTTTTCACTTAGGGTACGTGAGTGAGTAAAGATATAAATATTCTTCAGTATTATCTTTGCATCAGAGACTCGTATGGAATGAAGTATCCAAACATTTTTGGGAAATTTCTTCATTTCTTTTGTTTACCTGCCCTTATTGTTAAAGCCTAGGAAAAATCTCTGCATTGGAATATTCAGTGAGCAAACATTAACTCCTCCGTTTATTTTCATTTTATTTTAAGTTTTCCTGAAAACCTTTTGTTTTTTTTAACATTGGTCTTTCTTCTTCTTCTTTTTTTTTTTTTTTTTCATTTTAAAGCAATTGGGGTTAAGTATTTTGCTCAAGATCACATAGTTACGAAGTATTAAGTGTCTGATGCTGGATTTGAACTCAGGCCCTCCTGACTCCTGGACTGGGACTCTATCTACTTTCCCATCTAGCTGCCCCAAGGTCTTTGATTTTTATATCACAGTAATGCTGCCACTTTCCATGTATTCTCCTCTCTTTTCTCCACTGCACAGTGAGTTTTTGTTAATAACAAAAATAAAAACCAAAAGTGAAGCAAAAACAATGAAAACATTGACCAACCAACAGCATATATAACATTCACTATAGGCTCTTAAGAAAGAAGGAGAATGAATTAATTCATCTCTTCTAAAGGGACAGAATTATCCATTCTACATGGATATGTAGTCTATAAGACTATGTAGTCTTAAGTTTCATTTTATTGAAATTGGTTGTTGTTGATACTGCTGTAGTCATTTTAAATATTGTTTTCTTGATTCTGCTTACTTCCCTATCAATTCTTATGTCTTTCTATGTTTCTTGAAATTACTAATGATCATTGTTTTTTATGATATATTAATATTCAGTTACATTCATATACCATAATTTATTTAATTATTCCCCAAACAATGATCTCTAGTTTATTTCTAGTTCTCTGTTTCACAAGTAGTACTTCTTGAATGTTTTAGTATGCAAAGGACCTTTTCTTACCCCCTCTCTTTGACCATTTGACAGCATGCCCAGCAGTCTCTGAATCAAGGAGTTTTAAAAGTCGTCTTCTTTTTTGCATAACTCCAAATTATTTTCCAGATTAGTTGGATGAATTCACAATTCTAACAAAAGTATTTTCTATTGTCTTTCTCACCATAGCTTCTTCAACATCAACTATTTCCATCTTTTCTCATCTTTGCCAATTTGTGGGTTATAAACCCAAACCTCAGAATACAAATTCCTCTTTTACAGGAATATTGTTCATGATGTTGAGAAAAAAAAGTTTTTTTCTCCCTCTCAAAGAATAAGAAATAATAAGAGAAACTATTCATTAAGCACTTCTAATTCCAAAGATTCCTGAGTGTTCTAAGAATTATATATATATATATATATATATATATATATATATATAAAAATTCTAAATTCTAAGAATTATATATATTCTCAAAATGAAGATCCCTCAGGCTGTTTCTCATGAGAGTCCCCATTACCAAATGATACATACTTCCACGTGGACATTGTGCCCATATTATTTTGACCAATGATATAATAGAAATTGTGTATTTAATACCTACTCCACAGAGTAGGTTCTCTGTCAAGCAATTTACAAAGGCTCCCAACTACTGCATAGTTTAATCTGCTCACTCACTTATGGTGGAATGATTTGAATGGCCTCAGGATCTCCACATCTTCAATTATTACCAGCCAAGGCCCACTTGAGGTTATCTTTAATAGTTCCACATTCCATATGTCTATGGATTACTATTATTTCCTTAAAGCATCTCTGAGGGAGTAAAAAGGAAAGGGGTTTTTAGCTTAGCCATATTTCTGACAAAACAGAAAGTCTTACATCTAGTCTTCAGACTAGATGAAATCATGGGTCCATAGACTCATCAGCTAGTAGTTATCTTGAATATCTTGGCTGCAATTTTTATTTTATTTACTGTTCTGTTTATATTTTTTCTCCCTGAAAATATACAAACAGAATAACAATACTTAAAACAAAGATGTATTTAAAATTTTTTTAAGTTTAAAAAGACAAAAAATATTCTGGAACTTCTTGCCATGGAGGTTTTTAGTAGAAACCATGTATTTTATTGTTAAAATAGTTTGATTAGTTAGGAAAAGAACAGTGAGCTTATGTTTTTATTATCATTCTATTCACTATTCACTAATCCAATCATGGGAGAAAAAACCCAAGTAGTAAAATATATGACATAAACTCTAACTTTCCTCCTGTCCAAAAAAAATGAAAGAATATATTTTCAGATAATGCTGTTGAAGGTGGGAAACCCCCCAAATATTGGGGGTTGTGGTGTCATGAGGTGTCTCAAAAGAATTTGCGATCTTGAATCCATCTCCAAGTCAAAGTTTATTGTAATTGTAAGGCCAGTTAAAATGGGTTAACTTTCTTTCTTTTTTTTTTTTTTTTAACTTTTTTTATTATAGCTTTTTATTTACAAGTTATATGATTGCCAAACCTTTTGTTGCAATTTTTTCCCTCCTTCCCCCCACCCCCTTCCCCCAGATGGCAGGTTGATCAATACATGTTAAATACATCAAAGTATAAATTAAATACAATATAAATATACATGTCCTAACAGTTATTTTGCTGTACAAAAAGAATTGGACTTTGAAATAGTGTACAATTAACCTGTGAAGGAAATAAAAAATGCAGGCAGACAAAAATATAGGGATTGGGAATTTTATGTAATGGTTCATAGTCATCTCCCAGAGTTCTTTCCCTGGGTGTAGCTGGTTCAATTCATTACTGCTCTATTGGAACTGATTTGATTCATCTCATTGCTGGAGATGGCCACGTCCATCAGAAAAAATGGGCTAACTTTCAAAAGAATTTAGCAAGGAACCAAGAGAAAGGAGATAGATTTATAGTACAAAGTTAGAGCTTCCTGTTATGTATGGCTTTATGTTACTTTTATAGTTTTCAGATAGGTCTGAGGAGTGGTCTATTTGCTATTGTCTCAGGAATGTGATGGTCACTAATCAACAGATTATCTCTCTGTCAGTCAGTAATATTTGTAGGACTCTTCTAAGGCTAGAACACTTTAGAATAATTGGCAGGCAGATTATTCGAACAATAGCACTCTAAGGTCAATAGGAACCTCAGGATTACTGATTCTAAAGCCAGAAGACTTTAGAATTGATGTGAGTGAACTCTGAAATCACTCTGAAACTGTGTTCCCTTTTGATCTTGGAGTTTCAGGCCCTCCTAAGAAGGCATGTCTCCCCAGACAAGTTAACTGTCATTATTCAATTAGAAATCTTGGTCAAAAAGCACCCCACTGATCTTTTGGGGATGCCAGACCCTTTCAGGAAATTCCAGTTGGAGATCTAGGCCAAATATTGATAAACATCTAGGCCTGGGACTTTGGCTTTCTTTTCAACCTGAAACCTGAGCCTCAAGATTCCTTTTTAAAGAGCAATTTCTGAACTCATTATTTGCAGAAAGTCCAAAACAGCTTGCTCTACCTCTTTGGCATAGCGGCCAGAATCCTGTCCGCTGAGAAGACATTCTCGTCTTAGTGCCAGGCTCAATTTCCCTAATAAGACTTTGCCACTAAAGAAGTCAGTCTCTTAGCGAAACTGACTTCCTATTCAAAAATAAACTTCCATTTTTGCCATTAATATTTTGGGATTCGTTAATTCTTTCATGAAGAACCTGTGCTTCTGACGAAAAGGGGATTTCCACAATTCTCTGTACTGCCACTAATCTCATCAGAATCATTGACAGATTGTTAGAACAGAAGCACTTTAAGGTCAGGAGACCACCTTACTGCTATGTTTCCCCTAGAAGCTATACCCCATCAATGCTTTATATCTAAATTCTGATGTCATATAAACTTTCCTTCCATGTTAAATCAATCCCTGCCAACTATTTTAAATTAACTGAATTAAAATGCATAATTTTCTAATCATTTCAAAGTTAAATAAATGGTCAGGTTCATGCTAAATTTTGAATGGGATAAAATGTATATTATCTTCATGACTATTATAGTTTAGAGCAACAGTATCTCAAATGATTAGTTTTAAGACTCTTTGTAATCTTAAAATTATTGAGAACCCCAAGGGAGGGAAGAATGAAGTGAAGGAGGAAGGAAAAGGGAGGGAAGGAAGAAAGAAAAGGGAAGGAGGGAGGGAAGGACAGAGGAAGAAGGAAAGAGAAGGAGTGAAGGGAGTGAGGGAAGTGAAGGAAAGGAGGAAGGAAGGAAAAAAGGGAAGGAGGGTGGGAAAGGGAAAAGAAAAGGATGGAGGGAAGAAAAAAGGGAAGAAGTAAAAATTAATAAGCCTAATTTTTTAATTCATTGTTTTCCTCTGGGATGGGACAATCTTGGCTTCATTTCAACTGATCTAAAGTAGCTCAGAATGATGTAGCACCTTATGGTTACAAAATGCCTCACAGAGATAATCTTATTTGATTTGACAACATTTTGCCTACTATGTGCCAAGTACTATGGAAAGTGCTAAGAATTCAAAGAAATGCAAAAGTCAAGTCAGAAATTGTCTCATCCTTTCCATTTCCACCCCATACCCCTGCCCCAGCTTCATAAATGTCCTTTGTTCCTCTGATTGGAAGGCAGAATACTGGTATTAGAAAAAGATGGACTTTTTGTTTCTGGGAGAAATGTAGTATCATTAAATTACTATGTAATGTACTAAATGCAATTAAGTCCATTTTCCATCTGTTCAAGCCTAAACCTATTTCTGCTGTATGCTCTACTTCAGTGTTTTAGTGGGATGTTACTGCTTCTTAGAATCACAGATGAGAGTTTGGTGAGAGTAGGACACCAAAGATGAGTGTCCCTAAACATCCCATACATTCTTCTAGTTAATTAACTGATCATGTAATATTAGTGTCGTACCATGAATTCCCTGAACAATAAGACTTGTTGATGACTGAAGGTTAGCCTAAATTTGGAAAATTAGGTCAATAAGCTACAAAGCTCAGGTTGGGAAATCTCAAATTCAGTTTACAGGAGTCCCTAAAGTGGTTTTCCTAAAACTCAGCTCTAACTACATCATCACCCCCTAGTCAAAACAAATGATTCAAAACATCAGTGAAATGGGAAGTCCAGTTCCCTACCCTTTCACCCTTTATCAGGAAAGGAAGAACATTACTAAAACCTGATGAATTATTTTTAAATTTATAGTTTTCTTTTTTTTTCTCAATAAACGTATAAAAATTTATTTGGGGGGATGATTCTGGGAAGTTGGTGGAATAGGTTGGTCAATTTCAAGCTCTCCTGATTTCCCCCAAATAGAACAAATTTGCACCTCAAGACATGAAAAACAAAGAAGATTTGGGGTAGAACAAGGATTCTCCCAAATGAAGAAAGACCTCATGCCAGGATTAATTTGTTTGAAGTGCAAGCACCTCTAGGTTAGCTCCAAAGAAACATCAAATAGGGCTATCTTGATATAGTTGGAGGCTCAGCAGGAACCACTGATACTTTTATTTCCTGAACTGTATGTTCAGTGGAGGTTTGAGTCTGGGAAGACAGCGTGAACCTCAAAGGATTGGACATGCCAGGCCCAATTGTGCTACTGAGACTTGGCCCTGAATTAGGAGGACCAACACCTGCTGAGTGCAGAAACAACAGGACATGGACACTGCTGGTTGTGGACACTTGCAGAAGAGTAGAATTGTTGATTTGGGGTTCCTGGTCAGAGCGGAGAGCTGAAAGGAAGCTTGAAGCATCATTGCCCCAACCCCAAGATTAGAGGTGCTTATAATAATACCTCTTTAAAAAAATGTGAATTGGCAGAGAAGAAAGAACTCCACCATTGAGACATATTATGGGAACAGGGAAAACTGGGATTCATCTTCAGAGAAGGACACTTTAGTTAAAAAAAAAAAAGCTTCTACCCCAAAGAGCAAAGTGAAATGGTTCCTTTCCAGAGAGAATTTATAGAACTCAAAAAAGAATTCAAAAATCCTAAATGAGAGACACTGAGGAAAAACTAAAGAAAAATATTAAAACCATCCAAGAAAAATAAGATTATGAAAAAAAGTTAATCAGAAAAGAAGGTACTGAGTCTCAAAGATGAAAAATCTGAAAATTAAAATTGGGCAAGGGGAAGCCAGTAAAGTTATGAGAGGCCTAGAAATAACAAAGCAGATTCTAAAGAATGAGAAAATAGAACAGAATGTGAAACATCTCATAAAAACAACAACAACAGATCTAGAGAACATATCAAGAAGAGAAAACATAAGAATAATTGGACTGCCAGAAAGTTGTGAGCAAAAAACGAACCTTGACACAACAATGCAGGAAATAATTCTAGAAAATGATTCTGGTGTGATAGAATATGAGGAGAAAGTAAAAACAGAAAAAAAAAACTACTGATAACCACTTCAAAGAGATCCTTAGTGGAAAACACATAGAAATATTATTACCAAATTTTGAGACCCCAAATCAAAGAGAAATATTTGCAAGAAACAATAACAAAACAATTCAAGTATGGTGGAGCTACAATTAGAATTGTGCAAGACTTATCAGCAACTACAATAAAAGACTGGAAGTCTTGGAATTATATCTACAGACAAGCAAAAGAATTAGGCCTGTGGCCAGAAATATCACATCCAGCAAAATTATCAATAATTTTCAATGAGAAAAAATGGACAGTCAACGAACTTGCAGATTTTCAGGACTTTCTATCAACCAAACCCAAACTTAACAGAAAATTTAAAATATAAAAGCCAATATCAAAGAGCAATTTTAAGGAACTCAACATGGACAAGCTGTTTAAACATGGACAAATTATTTATCTTTTTTTTTACATGGGAAATGTATAATTTAGGCTTAAGATTTACATCAACAATAGAATAAGCTCAAAAGAAAGATTTGCAGAGAAAAGGTAAAAATAGGAATCCTATTATACAAATGAGGTGCAGAGGAAGAATAGACACAGAGACATTAGAGGAAGGAGAAAGGCTCACAGTTTGGAAAACCTGCTCATATCAGGAATGGGTTCATTAGGCAACTCCATATATACCACGAATCCAAAATCTATAAATAAATAAGGGAGGAGGGATAGGTGGATGGGAAAGTAAAGGGTGAAGGAAGAAGACAAGGGAGGAATCCCTGGGTTAAGTAATGGTGAGTCAAGTTATGGAGCAGAATTTAATGAAAGAGTCAGCAGGGAAAAGAAAGACGTGTGTATCTGGGATATGTGTCTATGTGAGTATGACTATGTATATATCTGTGTGTATACATAAAAAGATCTTTTCTTAATTGTAGCTTCCTTGGGTGTGGTACAGAGAATGAAAGGGAGATATGTGTATGTCTATGTGTGTATGTATGCATGTTTATGTATATATCTACATATGTGTATATAAATATATCCTTTCTTAACTATAACTTGCTTGGGGTTGGAGGGGGATAAAAGGGAAAAAAGCATAGAATAAATAAGGTGTACAGAGAACAAAAGAACACTTTACAAGGAAGTAAAGATGGACACTCATGAATATAATTTCTTCTACTAATATATATATACACTTTCTTAAATTGGCATTTGTTGTCATATATTTTGAATCCTCCCTGATATTTTGCTGGACACATGATAACATTCTCTTTTCTTTTGTTTCATTTTGTTTTGTGTTGCTTTTCTGTTTTTCTTTTTGCTTATTCTGTTTCTTCAAGTTAAATAAATTTGGAAAAGAAATTATTTTGGTAAGGACTATGTGGAGACAAGGGAAAATAGAAGTATTGCTACTAATAAAAAAAAATTAGCTGACGTTGTGGAGCACTTTGAGATTTACTTGTTTTACTCTCTCATACTCACTATCTTCCTAGTATGGAAACATATTTAGAGCCTACTTTATATTTTCTCTGGAAATATTAAGATATAATATTTCTCTGATTTCTTTGCAAGTGGGATAGGTTAAGAGAAAATGTGCCTTTCATAAGAAAACATCATAAAGAAATGGTTAAGGGTGATAATAAAAATATAGTACAAAAGATTATGTACATTGTCTAGATAAGAGTATTGTCTTTCCACCTGAAATGATTAAGATGTTGACCTCTTCATACATCTCCTGCTGCAATTAGTGTAATGATCCTTCCTTCTCTACCCTTAATCCAAAGGATTAAATGCCCAAGGCAGGAGATTTTTTGGTTTATTCTAAGAATACAAGGAAAGATCCAGGAAAAAGTGATAGGGTGACTTACTCAACTGTTTTGGAATGTTAGCTTCAAACTGAATTTTAGAATACCTTTTAAAAATGTTAAGTAAAATTGTCTTAGTGAAAAGTCATGTAAGAGTATATGACATCCTTATTTCTAAACCAGGTATGGCTTATATATTAGATAAGTATTAAATTAATTATTTTTGGTAACATAGAATATGGTATCAATATTATTTTTCTTAGACATACCCAGCTGTCTAATTAGTTATTTATCTTTCTCCTATGCCATTCACCTCCTAACCTGAGATAATGGAATTCTGAAAACAACCACAATCACTAAATTCAGTCTTTTACAGATAATAAATTCATTCTAAGGATTCTTCTAGGGAAACTTTATGAGAAAGAGTCTTGACTCTTGCTACCAGATACATACATTCCTGTTTTACAGAGCCTTGGACCCAATTCGAATTCTACAAAACTCAGAATGGCATTTTAAAGCATAAAATCATTAGCCTCATCTATATTTCCTCGTTTTGAAATTTCGTGATAGAATCCAGTCACTCTTTTTTGTTGGTGGTGGTTTTTAACATTCCTATTTCTGTGGATGGCAACAACATCCTTCCAGTTATTCAGGACTTTGACTGAAATAATTCTTAACTCTTCCCTTTCCCTTATCACACCCAATAGCCAGCTAATAATGATGAAAATGATGCTAACAACTAGCATTTGTATGGTACCTGCCATATGTGCCAGGCATTGTTGCTAAGCACTTTACAAATATTATCTAATTTGATCTTTACAACAACATTGAGAGGGAAGTGCTATCTTTATCCTTATTTTATAAGGAAACTGAAAGAGGTTAAGTGACCTCTCTAAGGTCACACAACTAATCGGTATTTGAGGCTGGATTAGAACTCAGGTCTTCCTGACCATAGGCTCAGTGCTCTATTTGTTGTGGCACTTAGCTGCCCTCAGTCAGTTATCAAGTCTTATGAATTCTATATCCATCTATATTTCTCCTCTCAAGGGGCCACCATCATAATTTAGACTCAGGTCATATCTTACTTCATTTATCACAGTATCCTTTAGTTCTGTTGAACTGATTTTTCTATTCTATATACTTAAAAAATTTTTTTTTGGTATAAGGAATGTGTTGGGGAGATATATGCTTGGAAGTGGGCAATGGATAGCATACTACTCATCTCTGTCAGTTCAAATCTGTCCTTAGACATTTACTATTTGTGTGACCTTGGGCTAGTCACTTTACCTTGTCTGCCTCAGTTTCCTCATTTGTAGAATGAGCTAGAGAAGGAAATAGCAAAAGCACTTCAATGTCTTTGCCAAGAAAAACTCAAATAGAGTCATTAAGAGTCAGACATTATTGAGATGACAACAAAAATTACACTTGAAAAGTGATATAAAAGAAATCAAGTCACATAATTTCAAGTGTATGTGTGATCTCATCAATTTGGAAATTGCAACTAAAGAGATCAATATAATTTTTAAGTACAAAGTATTAAATACTGAAAATTATATTTTTTCAGGGAAGAAATAAGAATCAGCCATTTTGTTGTATGATATTTTGTATCTTTGTTTTTAATGTTTTGGATAACTTCTTCCTCACTGTCTTCCCCTTGTAGTTATATTCTCTTTTGTTTGCATTATCAACTTCCTTTCTTTCAGATTTTCAGATTGTTATTTTATAATGGGCAAAATATTGACATTTTAATTTTTGAGTTCTTGGAAGATAACTAATGTCTACATGATTTCGGATACTGAAACATGTCACTCCCTGATGACACCTCCTCCTGACATGAAGGTGTCCCCTGGACCTTGATGGCTATGACCAAGGGGTGCTAGCATGATTTGATTCTAACAAGGAAAGAGGGAGAGAGGTAAAGGAAAAAAGAGAGGCAGAGAAAATAGGAAGGAGGCAGAGAAGGGAAGTGGGAGAGAGAGAAAAATAAAGCAAAGGAGAGAGAGAAAGGAAAAAGAAAAGGAAAGGAGTAAAAGGAACTGTAACTAGAAATTTTGATACCTAGAGAAAATTCACTTGAGTAAGGAAAAAGAGATAGAAAATATGATATATTCTGAGGCCAGTATACACCACTGCTCTATTAGATTATATACATATATATATATATATATTACATATATATATTATATATATATGTATATATCAGATTATGTGTATATCAGAGAAATGGTAGGGGAAGGCAGATCTCAGGAAGGGCAAATGTGTGATCCTGATGAGAAGAGGAGGTTGATGATGCCATATGATATAAGATCATGACATATGAAGGACTATACATCTTAGACATACATCTTTTGATTGTTGGTTCCCTGGTACAAAGCCCCAGTTACCTCATGTTAGTTATAGCTTTAAGAGAGAAAAATGATAAAACTTTCCTCTCAGTTCTATAACTTCCTGGCTATAGGAGGTTCCTTTCTGATTCTAATAGATATCTGTTTAATTTTCTTTCTGTAGGAAATGAAAATGAATCTTACTTATCCTTGATGCATTTTATCTGTGTATTACTTAGCTACTAATTACTAAAAAAGGAATCAAATGCCTTACCCATATCAATTAGCTGTGACACTTAAATGGTTGGTTTCCCACATCCTTTGAAATTATGATTATGTAGGGGAACGCTGATGTTGATAGATATAAAGCCTGGCAGGAGGTGACAGGCTAAGAGGTTTGGGGAGTTGTTTCCAGCTGTAGGGACTGCCAAGGACTGTGCATGTTGATTATCACCCTCTGGAATCAGAATATTGAAACAGAGAAAAAGCTTAGCAATAATTTATTTCACCACCATTCCATTTCCTGAAGAAAATAGCAGCTTAGAAAGGGGAACTCTAGCTAGTTAGTGGGAGAAAGAGGACTAGGACCCACTTTTCTACTCTGTGAATCTAAAATATGTTTATTGCATCTTATCTGCTTCTCCCTCAGCTAGTTACTAAAGCTGTAATCAAATGCTTTATCAATTAGCTAGGATTGATTTTCCCATTATAGTTCACTACTTCTCACTCTCTACTTTCTTCATCTAGAAATAAAATATTTTCAAAGATGGAAATTAGAAAATAAATGGACCGTGTGTCTTCCTCCAATAATGAAATAAAATTATGCAGAAGTCAAAATATCATCCTCTTGATGTCACTGGTTCTCTTTGAAAATGATTGATGTACTATACCAAAAAAAAAATATAGCAAACATACTAACTAGGAGATCATGGATAACTCACTTCTTTAAAATATTGTTATTATTTCATTCTCCCCAAGCAATTTTTAAATTGCTGAGGCTTAAGCTAGTTGCTGATCTGAATTTGTGGTAAGGACAGTGAGGTGACCCAGTGGCTACAATGCTATACCTGAAGTCAGAAAGACCTGAGTTCAAATTTGACCTCAGCTACTTCCTACCATGTGACTCTGGGAAAGTCACTTAACCCTATTTGCCTCAGTTTCCTCATCTGTAAAATTAGCTGAAGAAAGAAATTGCATGCCAGCATAATATCTGTGCAAAGAAAGCCCCACGGGGGGTCACAAAGAGTCAGACATGATGGAAATGACTGAACAACAATAATTGCATAGTCTCAAGCCCTGTTCTTCTCTTTTCCCCTTGTTATCATCCCAGGCTCTTTTCTCTACCTTTATTTCTTGAATCTTCTCAAATTTCAGTATCTTCTCATAAGACTTTGACTCTTTCATGCAAGGGATAATATTGTAAAAAATTATCCAGGCATGGGTTCTGTCAATAAAAAGTTATAATTATGGGGAAAAATGGAAAATATAAAAAAGTGACTCAGTAGTCAAGTTTTATGTTTTTTTTTTTTTTTTTTTTTTTTTTTTTTACTGAGTACCTACTATGTACCTAGCACTGTGCTAAATGGGGAATACAAAGAAAGACAAAGGCACAAGCCCTGCCTCAAGCAACTCATGTTCTAATGATGGCAACACCATGTAAATAATGATATACATGCAAGGTATGAACAGAAAGGCAGTCTCAGAGAAAAGGCAGCACTAACAAGAGACGTGTGGGGAAGAGTAAGCAGGAAAGGTGATCTGCAGAAAGTGGGATTTGAGTGAAGTCTTGAAGCATGCCCAGGAAGCTAGGAGGCAGAGGTGAAGAGGGCCAGTATTACAGGCAAAAATGTGTGTCAAAAAGAGCAAGTGAGGTCAGTAGACTAGACCAGAGAGTTTGTGGAGGGGAGAGAAATGTAAGAAGACTGGAAAGCTAATCAGAGAAAGTTTTAGAGCATTTTACATTTGATTCGAGAGTCACTGAAGTTTACTGGGAGCGTGGGGGTGGGTAGGAAAAGACATAATCATTCCAGCTCCTTAGTGAAATCTCTTTTGCAGCTGAGGAGAGAATGCATTGGAATGAGGAGATGCCTAATAAAGGAAGACTAATATTCTGGGATATATCCCAGAAACTTTGAAATAAACCCAAAGCGTTCTCCATTGCTGAACTCTACTAGCTGGTTCCCAAATCATTTTGGAGGGCATCATAGTGGTACAACGTATAGAACCCAGACTTGGAGATAGGAAGATCCAAATTTAAATCTGACCTCAGATTCTTAGTAGCTCTGTTACCCTGGGCAAATCTGCCTCAGTTCCCTTATATGGAAAATAATAATAATATCTATGTTTCAAGGTTTTTATGAGGATAAAATGAGATATTTATAAAGCACACAGCAAACCTTAAAGTAATACAAAAATCCTTACTATTATTATTATTTAGGACAGCTAGATGGCACAGTCAACAGAGTGCCAGTCCTAGTGTTAAGAAGATCAAAGTTCAAAACCAAACTCATATACTTACTAGCTGTGTGACCCTGGGAAAGTTCTTTAACCCTGTTTACTTCAGTTTTCTCATCTGTAACATAAATTGGAAAAGGAAATGGCAAATCACTCTAGTATCTCTGCCAAAAAAGTCCCAAAAGATATCACAAAGAGTTGAACATGACTGAATGACAAGAATTATTATTATTTTATCAGCATGAAGGATATGCAGTCATTTCACCTTCAAGATAGAGTAATTGATTCAGAACTGAAAATAAAATAAAATTGAATTTTAAAAATAAAACAAAAAATAGAGTCATGGGTTGAATTTACTTATTTTATAAGAGGGTATGCAAGTGGGCAGGATACAGAGGGAGACTAAAATTTGGATACATCAAAAAGAAAGTTTAAATGCTGTCCCATAATTAGATGGGGGAAGAGAATACAATTAATGACCTTTCCAGTCCCTCAGTGTCAAATGCTTCATTTTAATTATCAAGTCATCTCTGACACTTTCCCAGATTACACATCCTTCTTTTACACAATCTCTTGAATGATATAGATTCATTATAGTAGTTCTAACCAGGTCAGCATCCAAATTCTGTGACTTTGATAAATGGTTGTCTGCTTGTTGTCTTCATCTCATTTCCCATTAACACCTCACATAATCCTCCTTCATGTACCCTCTAAAATCCTAGGGTCTAGAAATCTCGTATCATACAGGATGAGGGAGTAAACAGGATCCTGACCCCTTAAAAATGCTGTCACTCTACAAGATGACAGTCTTTCCCATGAGAATTGTTAATGTAAGGCCCAAGAGGCTCTCTTCCTTATGTGACAGCTTCTTCCTTTGATTCTGTAAGGTCACTCTGAAGCACTTCCCTCCCTTCTCTCATGAATCCAAGAAAATTTCACAGCATTTACGTTTTTGTATTTAAAAATAGCTTTTTAAAACTTTGAAAATGTTAAGGCTACTTATATGATGCTTACTTTTCTTCATGAGTCTGGATGCCTCTGGGTTAGGTAGAATTTGCAAAGAAGCACCAAAAATTAAATTAAATGGCTTATTTTTAAGGACCAGATGTTTATTGTTTAAAGCTAATCTTGCTTTGAAAGACTCATGGCAGAGAACATTGTACAGATGGCAGAAGATAAAAAGGCATTGGGCTTGTTTTCATTCTTTCTAAAAATAAAATTCACAGTGAATCAACCATCAATTCACAACTTCCAAAGATTTTCATCCTTTGCATTTGTGCATGTGCACACATACTGCTGTATATCTGTAGCTACTTACTTTGGAATAGCTTGGTATCCCAGGGGTACCACCTGGTAATTTTACAAACTTAAAAGTACACTAACTGTACATTTTTAATGAATTTTTCTCTGGTTTGTTTTAGGTCCAAATTTGTAATTTCATCAGTGTGGGAAACTCCTGGGAAGGATATTCCTACCACTAGTATTGTTGAGTCGATTAGTTGTGCTTGACTCTTCATGACCCCATTTGGAGTTTTCTTGGCAAAGATACTGAAGTGATCTGCCATTTCCTTCTCCAACTCATTTTACAAATGAGGAAACTGAGGCAAACAGGATTAAGCGACTTGTTCAGAGTCATGTAGCTAGTATCTGAGGTCAAATTTGAACTCAGATTATCCTGACTATAAGTCCCAGTAATGGACTTAATTGTCCATAGACTATCTCATAGCTGGGCTTAATTCTTGCTGCTACAAGAAATTCTTTCCACCCCTGCCAGTACCCCCATGCCAATATAATATGTTAGTCACTGATGTACCAATACTTTTCAATCACTAAAGCTTCCCTACTTCAATCTGCTCCAAAGTAATCAATCCATTAGTCAACATCATCCATCAACAGATGTCAAGACATCAGCATTCATCCACTAGGTCAACATTTCCATTCCTTTCTTCTATCTTCCCTACTTGAATTTTACCAGTTTTTAAAAATTTATTTATTTTTATTTACAAAACATATGCATGGATGATTTTTCAACACTGACCTTTGCAAAACCTTCTGTTCCAATTTTTCCCCTCCTTCCTTCTCCCCCTCCCCTAGATGGCAGGTAGTCCCATACATGTTAAACATGTTAAAGTATATGTTAAATCCAATATATGTATACATACTTATACAGTTATATTGCTGCACAAGAAAAATCAGATCTAGAAAGAAAGAAAAAACCTGAGAAGGAAAACAAAAATTCAAGCAAACAATAACAGAAAGAGTGGAAATGCTATGTTGTGGTGTACACTCATTTCCCATAGTTCTCTCTCTCTGGGTGCAGCTGATTCTCTTCATTACTGAACAATTGGAACTGATTTGAATCATCTCATTGTTGAAGAGAGCCACATCCATCAGAAATGATCATCATATAATTTTGTTACTACCATGTATAATGATCTCCTGGTTCTGCTCATTTCACTTAGCATCAGTTCATATAAGTCTCTCCAGGACTTTCTGAAATCATCCTGCTGGTCATTTCTTACAGAACAATAATATTCCATAACATTCATACACCACAATTTATTTAGCCCTTCTCCAATTGATGGGCATCCACTCAATTTCCAGTTTCTAGATACTACAAAAAGGGCTAGCACAAACATTTTTGCATATGTGGGTCCCTTTCCCTTCTTTAAAATCTCTTTGGGATATAATACCAGAAGTAACACTGCTGGATCAAAGGATATGCACAGTTTGATAACTTTTTTAGCTTAGTTCCAAATGGCTCTCCAGAATGGTTGGATTCATTCACAATTCCACCCAACAATGTATCAGTGTCCCAGTTTTCCCACATCCCCTCCAACATTCATCATTATCTTTTCCTGTCATCTTAGCCAATCTGACAGGTGTGTAGTGGTATTTCAGAGTTGTCTTAATTTGCATTTCTCTGATTAATAATGATTTGGAGCACCTTTTCATATGAATAGAAATAGTTTCAATTTCTTCCTTTGAAAATTGTCTGTTCATATAATTTGACCATTTATCAACTGGAGAATGGCTCGATTTCTTATAAATTTGAGTCAATTCTTTATATATTTTGGAAATGATTCCTTTATCAGAACCTTTGAATGATTTTTACCAGTTTTTAATCAGCTTCTGCACACGAGACTTTCAAAACTTTTCCATTTCAATCAAAATAAATTACATAACATAATAGAAATGGATATTTATTTAAAATATAATGCAAGGTTTAAAAAGTGTCAATTCCATCAAAAAGAACTCAGCACTTGTTTCCCAAATGATCCCCTCACCTGCTTCCTACCTGCCAAGATGGGTCCACCACTCCCTGCTCAGACTAATTAGTGTACTGCTATGAGCAAGAGAACTGAAAAGGGGTGATGTCATATATGACTCCGAGAAAATGATGGCTTTAACTTTCTTGGGTCTAATTTCCAAATGTATAAAATGAGGGTTAAACTAGATGGACTGCTAAGTGCTTCAGTGAATATAGAGTCATACCTGAAGTCAGGAGGAATCACTTCCTGAGTTCAAATCTGACCTTAGATACCACTATCTGTGTGATCCTAGGTAAGTCATTTAATTCTGCCTCAGTCTCCTTATCTGTAAAATAAAGTAGAGAACAAATAGCAAACCATTTCAGTATCTTTGCTAAGAAAACCTTCAAAGAGGTCACAAAAATTTGGACACAATGACTGAACAACAGTTGAACAATAACAAATGCTCCTCTCTGTCTCTGTCTTTGTATCTCTGTCTCTGTCTCTCATCCACAAAACTTTGTGGGAAGATGGAAATTCTCAAGAGAAAATTCTTACATATTTACTTTTAACAAATTATCCCTTTAAAATTATATCTGGGGAAATAATTTTTAAAGACTGATCCAAAGATTTCCAAAAAGAAAAAAAAATTAAAAACAAAACTCAATGTCCCCCTTTCCAGATTACCTCCCATCTATTTTATATATATTTTGTTCTGCCTTAATTAAATCTAATTTATGCATAAGTCAAGTCATCACCCATATACATGATGCCATTAGCCTTCGAAAACAAAAGATGAACAACAATAACAACAATTATGTATCTAGTTATTTACATGATGTCTCCTGTGCTAGAAAACAGACCCTGAGAGCAGGATTTTTCAATTTTCTTTGCCTAACAGTGTTTATCACATTGCCTAGCATAGTAAGTAGATAGAGTGTTATATATTTCAAATATTAAATACAATACTTTATTTTAAGATGTAAAAAACAAACAAACCCATTCTTCGCTCACTGGCCATAGAAAAACAAGTGATGACGTTTGCTAGAAAATATTTTGCATAGTATCAAAACTTAATCACCAGTAATAATGATTTGGGAAATTGTCCAATGAATGCAAGTAGCCATCATTCAATATCTACTTTTATTTGGGGCTCTCCAGGACTACTGTAATCAATCATCCCTTTTCAGTCCCATTTTGTGTTCTGATTTTTCTTGTCATCCTTCACACTTTCACCAGTTATAGAAACCTGCTACTTTCTCTATTGCCTCTCATTGGTACAATGATACTATTCACATTAATTACAAAAGAGATAATTTACAGGATAACTTATTGAATAAGCTTTGCCTCTAGTACTGAACAATTTATCAAAGTCTAGGAACAATTTGACTATTTTCAGAATTTAATTGACTTTCACTTTCATTGAGAACACAAAAATTTATATGTGGAAAAGCAGATTGTGAATTACTTGCAGAAGAGAAATTGCCATGTATTAGGGTAGGAGGACCTTTTTGGAAAATGAGAACCAAAAAATATTTGGTTAACACATGAATTTCTTCTCTCTAATTCTTAATTGAAATCCTTAATATGATGGTTAAAAATAATAATGATAATAGTAACAGCAATAATAACAATAGCTGAATTTAATTCAACCTATTCTTGACATTTGTTTTCTGCTTAGAAGTGATGTTTTTTGACAGTGGTTTATTATGTGCAAAGAAATGAAAGGGCCATCAAGTGATAGGGCCAAACAGTAATAATTACATATCTTTCAATTACACACAAGTTCACTTTGAACAAAACATTCTCCAGGTCAGATTAGCAATTTCCTGAAAAGTAATTCATGTAGGGACAACATTCATCTATTTAAAAATCTTATCATGCCTAAACATGGACTGAATCTACTAAAATGGAATTTAGCATAATTAAATGCAATTCTATACATGGGGTCAAAAATTCAACAGTTCTTTGTGCTTTGTTAATTCTTTTAGTGCTTCCTTGTTAACTCTAGGGAGTTTGGGTAGAAGTTTATCCACTGATTAAATATTTACTTGATTTTTAAAAATTAAGTTTAGAATTTTAAAAGAAAAAAAAAATCACCTGCTGAAGAAGCAGGAGTGAGGAAAAATCCCACTAATTGATGTTTTGTGTAAAAGTGATCTGAAGATTTTAGTGGACTACAAATTGAGTATAAGTAAACAGTATAATATTGCAGACAAAAAGATGGCACAAATTTAGTTTCATATAATAGAAAGATAGTGTTCAGAATGACAGAAAAGAAACATTTATTGAATTCTACTGGATAGAGTCCCAAGCCTGGAGACAGGAAGATTCATTCCTGATTTCAAATCTGTTCTCAGGCATTTATTAGCTGTGTGACTCTGAACAAGTTACTTAATCCTGTTTACCTCAGTTTCTTCATCTGTAAAATAAACTGGAGAAGTCAAGTAGTTTTGCCAAGAAAACCTCAAATGAGATCACAAAGAATTGGATACTACTGAAATAACCCAACAATAACCCTAGTCAGACTAAAACTGGAATAAAATGTCTAGTTCTAGGAACCATATTTTAGAAAGGTCATTGAAAAATGAAATTTTTCTCAGAGTAAAGTAATGGTTATAGACCAGACCTAAAGTCCTATCTTATAGAGTAGTTGAAGAAACTTGAGGGAGAAAGCTAGAGAAGACATGATATCAATCTTTCAGTTATTTGTCATGTGAAAAAAGAGAATACTCTTACTATGTTTTGCCAGAATTAGAAGGATTCAATGGAAGTTGAAAAAGCAGATTTTGGCTTGCAGATTTTGGCTTGATTTAAGGAAAAACTTATTAATTTACTGAGCTGTCAAAAAATGAAATGAGTTTCTTAGAAAAGTTGCCCTCCTTGTAGGTCTTCAAGCAGAGGTGGGATAATTACTTGCCAGATTATTAAAAAGTAAATTTCTATTCACTTTTGTGGGATAGTGAAAAGGGATTTGAAGACAGTGGGCCTACATTCCTATCTTAGCTCTTATAGCTGAGATCTCTGTAACCTTAGGCAAATTAGTTAATTTGGTTCCTAATCCACAAAAAGAGGGGCTGAACTAAATGATCTTTTAATTTTGTGATTTCAGAAATATGAACACTAAAAAGAGATTCTTAATCCTCATTACATTTGTTAGCTAGTCCTTTGCTATAAGCAAAAACTCCTAAGCAGAAGTAAAAAACTGAAATTTGTTTTTATAAATAGACACTATAATGCAGACAAGAATATCTGACATGTTTGTAGGAAATTTATTCTGTGAATTAAATTTGAAAGTGCAGATTGAAAGCCAAACTTTCTCCTCTGAAATATGTGGATTTATTTGATTCCAAATGGCTTTTCTTTCTGAAATTTGACTTTTGACAACATAGAGCTCTGCCACAAGGAAGCTTAGAATATTTTAAAATTTCCTTTTGATGTTACATTATCCAAATATATTCTTATTAATTTACCAGCTTCTTAAATATTACAGAAATATGGGTTGTCCCCAGAGTCTTAATGCAGTTTTATCTTTTTTTTTTTCTGAGGCAATTGGGGTTAAGTGATCTGCCCAGGGTTACATAACTAGGAAGTATTAAGTGTCTGAGACCATATTTGAACTCAGGTTTTCCTGATTTCGGGATTGGTGCTCTATCAATACAGTTTTATCTTAAAACCATTTACAAAGCCACTACAAAGACTTTAAGAGAAAACTGCATTAAGATTATGGGGACACCTTTTATTTGTTCTCTATCACACAGCTTTTGAACTTAAAATTGAAACTTTGTTTTCTCCTACAAACACATTTTAATAATAGATTCTTTTTCAATATTCTACAGGCTTTTATAGATAATTATACTTTGTTCTCTGTTGGTTGGTAAAATATTTAACCTTCTGATGTTCAAAAAAGAAAAGGTTTTGCTAAGTAATTGGTTTAATTTTCTGAATAAATAATAGTTTAGGGAAAATATTTCCAATGAACAATTTATTAGGTTTCTATGAAAAGACTTATCATGACATTTTGCATTATCTGTTTCAAGGGAAATCTTTAACCCCTCAATCATCTCACACTTTCTCTGTCTGCTTTTTCTTTGACTTCACCTTTTTCTGTAAATACTATAGTGAAATTAATGATGAGTCCTTTGATTCCCCTATCTTTCTTGCTAAGGCTTTCAGATACTGCCTTATTCATGATTGTTAAGTAATTTTCCCCAGAGTCCTCATCTAAAGAAATAGTTAGCTGTTAGGAGAGTGCGTAGTGGAATGAAGATGACAATCTGTGAAAGGAACCCAGAATGGGAAGTTCTTTCTATTAAAGCCTTGCTGGAACATAAAACTCAAAGGAAACTAGAATAGCAGAGGATCAGGATTGTAATATTTTCATTACTTTCTTTAGAAATAGATTTAATGTTAATATTCACTGGTGACCTAAGACTGAAAATATGTAAAGAAGTAAGATTGAAGCTTTGGGGATTAGGAAAAATAATTTAAGATTATCTGATAATTTAGTTTTAATATGTTTACATGGACATAATTACTACAAAGGAAAATAGTAATAGAAAAAAGTGCTAATTTTGTAAACCTTGGAATTAAAAGCTCATACAAAGACTAAACTTGATGTAAGAGAAGGAGGGATAGCAATGAAAACAAACCTGTGTATCTACTGAAGAATTATAGCTTCTTGATTATTTTAATCTCACCTTTGACATTTGACAGCTGTGTGACCACAGAGCAATCACTTAACTGCCTCTGAGGCTCAATTACCTAATCAATAAAATAAGGATAAATACTTCTAGCAATCTTCCTCACAGGGCCCTTTTGAAGTTCACATGAATAATGTATTGAAGTGCTTTGCAAACTTTAAGCCTATATAATAGTGCCAGTTATAAAGAGCTAACACTTCTATCCATTTAAATCAGATGGTCTTGGTGAATAGATTGTTGTTTGTCCATACTTGGTGGCACAATGGATAGAGCACTGGCCCTGGAATCAGAAAAAGCTGCATTCTAATCTTACCTCAGACACTTACTAAACTGTGTGACTTTGGGGCAAGCCATTTAACCTCTTTTTTCTGTAAAATGGAGATGATCATAGCACCTATTTTCTAAGGCTGTTGTGAAATCAAAAGAGAAAACTGAAAATTGCTTAGCAAAATATCTGGCACATAATAAACACTATATAAATGTTAGCTACTATTTACTTATATATTTATACTTACGTGTGTGTGTGTGTGTGTGTGTTCATATACTTGGAATTTATCTCTATAAACATAAAGTTTGAATTTCTTACTAAAACTCCATTTAAGGGTCAATAATTTCAATAACTATATAGAATACAATAATTATATGGAAGAGTGTTGATCCTCTGTTGGGTTGCAACTGGTTTCTGGTGACAATTTTTCTTTTAGTAGAGGACTGCTACAAAGGCTTGCAAGCCTGTGATGACTGCATATTTTAAAATCAGCCGGAGTCAAGAATTCAGGTTAAGGGAAAATCTTCAATCTTTATTCTTTTTGAGGTGAAGGGGGATCTCGATAGTAATGTGAGCAGTTGCAACAAGAAGCCAGCCAGCTGTTTCTTTCCGCTCCTCTCTCTGCCCCTCTGCCTCCACCCAACAACATCGTCATTTCCTATACAACACATCAGGACTTGCACAAAGAGTGGGAAGGGGCCATTCTTTCTCCAAGCATATATATTAATAGAGTATGGTCCAATTACTATTTAGCCTCACGTGCTTGGGACCTCTGCATCAACTCGAGCTTCAGCCCATTACATCTCCTGCTTTCTTTTGTTTTAGAACACAGGGGGTCATGCCATCCCTGACTCCTTAGGGAGGTCAGAGCCCCCAAGGGGAGGTGATCATATCCTCCCTGACTTCTCAGGAAAGGAGGTGAAAGCACGGAAAAGGCAGTGATCATGACCCCACTGACTTCTCAGGAAGGGAGGTGAAAGCACTAAAAAGGAGATGGTCACACCCTCCCTGACATCTCAGGAAGGGAGATGAAAAGCACCAAAGGGAAGTGGGGGTTGCTAGCGGTTTTCTGGGCTGAAGGGTCTTGTTATGCTCCCATCAAGATGGGAGGTATTACACAAGCACATAGCAATAATGCAGAAGCTATTAGTGATGACGCTCCCCCCAGTCAGTGCAGGCTTGATGTGGTGTAACAAACATGAATTGTACACGCAAGTTGCAGAATAACAATCAATATAAATCAACATGGTTTTGTAAAAGATTGCCAGAAGTCCTAGAAGGAGGGTATGTAAACAACAGTCACACATACACCTTCTTCAGCAGCCAAGAGATAGTCCAAAACCAATCTATTGTCCATTGCTTCACATGTCAGGGAATCCAATGATCCTCCCCAAGTTTTTGAAGTCCTGCAAAAGTCTTTTTATGTGTTAGGGAATCCAATGATTCCAGCAGATTTTGAAGTCCTGTAACAGTCTTATCATTTCTCAGAGAATACAATGATTCCTGAGGGTGTTCCAAGTCCTACAACAATCTTATGTCTCAGAGAATCCAATGATTTCTGAGGGTTTTGAAGTCCAACAATTTTCGATGTCCATGAGTCAAATGCCATAACTGCCACACTCTTTCAATGGTGAGCACAATCAGCAACAGAACCACCGGATATTTCTTGGGTTGTCACCTTCATTTCAAGGGTATGCTTCTTCTCTCTGCAATGGACAAGGCAAATACGGCTCATTGGCACCCATTGGATTCCTTCTCCACCTGTAGAGATACAAGCAAACCCTCTCCCCCAAGCAGTTAGCCTATCTGGTCCCTTCCCTTCACCACTTTCTGGGTCTCTCCACATCACCTGGCGATTATCTAAAGATAGTGGAGCTGCTTGCACTGGACACTGCCCTTCCGATGGGTTATAAAACCTGTCTGCCAGAGCCAGTGCATCTTTGTCAAAAATCAAGAAGTTAATAGTATAAAGGGTTAGATTTAGAAGTTCTCTAGGGTTACCTGTGGCTCCCCCTTTCTTTTGTTTTTGGAGGAGCATCTTAATATCTCTGTTTCTCCTCTCTACTATTGCCTGTCCTTGAGGATTAAAAGGTATGTCAGTGGTGTGTAAAATCTTATACTGTGCACAAAAGTGTGTAAAATGTTTGGAAGTATAAGCAGGACCATTGTGTTTTTATTACTTGTGGCACACCCATAATGGCCAATATTTGTGTGAGGAATTCAGTGACCACTTGGACTGTCTCTTTTGCTGCTGGTATTGCAAAAGTGAATCCTGAAAAGGTGTCTACCACAATGTGGATAAAAAACAGGTGACCAAAAGATTTATAATGGGTCACATCCATTTGCCAGATTTCATTGAGTCTCAAACCACGAGGGTTCTTCCCTGGAGGCAGTGTAGGAGCGTGGAAAGGAAGGCAAGCTGTACAGGCTTTTACTATGCTCCTTGCTTCCTCTCTTGTTATTCCAAATTGTAAACATAGAGCTCAAGCAGCCTGATGATATTTAGAATGAGATGCCTGGGCTTCTTGAAACAAAGGAGTATTGACCAACATAATTAGTTGTGAACGAATCCAACCATTCTGGAGAGTAGTTTGGAACTATGCTCAAAAAGTTATCAAACTGTGCATACCCTTTGATCCAGCAGTGTTAGTAATGGGCTTATATCCCAAAGAGATTATAAAGAAGGGAAAGGGACCTGTATGTGCACGAATGTTTGTGGCAGCCCTGTTTGTAGTGGCTAGAAACTGGAAACTGAATGGATGCCCATCAGTTGGAGAATGGCTGAATAAATTGTGGTATATGAATATTATGGAATATTATTGTTCTGTAAGAAATGACCAACAGGATGATTTCAGAAAGGCCTGGAGAGACTTACACGAACTGATGCTGAGTGAAATGAGCAGGACCAGGAGATCATTATATACTTCAACAACAATATTACATGATGACCAGTTCTGATGGACCTGGCCATGCTCAGCAATGAGATCAACCAAATCATTTCCAATGGAGCAGTAATGAACTGAACCAGCTATGCCCAGAGAAAGAACTCTGGGTGATGACTAAAAACCATTACATTGAATTCCCAATCCCTATATTTATGCCCACCTGCATTTTTTATTTCCTTCACAAGCTAATTGTACAATATTTCAGAGTCTGATTCTTTTTGTACAGCAAAATAACAATTTGGTCATGTATACTTATTGTGTATCTAATTTATATTTTAATATATTTAACATCTACTGGTCATCATGCCATCTGGGGGAGGGGGTGGGGGTAAGAGGTGAAAAACTGGAACAAGAGGTTTGGCAATTGTTAATGCTATAAAGTTACCCATGCATATAACCTGTAAATAAAAGGCTATTAAATAAAAATTAAAAAAAAATGGGACCTGGAAGTCCACTATGAGAGGGGACATGCAAGATATAACTCTTACCTGTATGCTTTCTCACTTGCTCTTGAAGTTTCTTAAAGAGCTGATATATATAAGAGGCTGCAAATTTTATTTGGGCTATGGCAATTCTTTGTACCACACCTACTGAATAGGCCGAATCAGAAATATTTATGTCTCCTGGATAATAAGAGCTATAATGATCACATACAATTCATTCTGCTGAATGGACTGAAAAGGAGTCCTGACTACTCTTTTTATAGTTAAGTCATGAGAGTACACAGCACAAATATTAGTTTGGATGCATCTGTAAAAATAATCAGTCCTTTAAAAGGAACTTGAGAAATTTTTTCTTCAAGAATCCATCGCCAATTATGTAATAGTCTGGTTATCTTTAATGGACACCCATGTGTAAAATTTGGAGCCATGGTTAATAAAATTTGCCACTCTGGGATGGTCTCACAGCCACATTAATTTGTATATTGGTATAAAAGGTGTATATCTTGTCAGGCCTTGTCCCAGATAATTATACTGCTTGCTTAATGGCCTTTAATAAAATTCTAGCCGCAAGCACTGGGTAAAGAGTAAGGGTTTGTTCTGGTTGTGCTGGGAGGTTCACCCACTCTATCACACTGTCTCCTTGATGAAGGACTGCTGTGGGTGTCTCTTGTGTGGCAAAAACTGATATTTCAAAGGTTTTTGAGTGATTCTTTCAACCACATTGGATAAAGCCAGTTCAACTTCTCTCAAAGCCTCTTGAGCTTCTTTTGTAAGCTGGTGTGGCGAATTTAAAGCACTGTCTCCCCTTAAAATGTCATAAAACGATTGCAATTGATAGGTAGTCAGGCCTAACACTGGTCACATCCATTGTCTATCTCCTATCAATTTCTGAAAATCATTCAAGGTGTTTAGCTTCTCTGTTCTTAAGGACAGTTTTTGTACTGTAAGCACCTTATGGAATACTTTATATCCTAAATATTGAAAAGGAGCATGTCTTTGAATTTTTTCTGCAACTATGTACAATTTGTAATTCTTTAGTATTTCTATGGTCTTTTGTAGACATGCTTCTAACATTTGTTCCTCAGGTGCACATCCCAATATATCATCCATATAATGTAATGATGTAGCTTTTTATTTACAAGCTATATGCATGGGTAATTTTTCAGTATTGACAATTGCAAAACCTTTTGTTCCAACTTTTCCCCTCCTTCTCCCAACCAAAGTATAAATTAAATACAATATATGTATACATGTCCAAACAGTTATTTTGCTGTGCAAAAAGTATCGGACTTTGAAATATTGTACAATTAGCCTGTGAAAAAAATAAAAAATGCAGGTGGACAAAAATAGAGGGATTGGGAATTCTATGTAGTGAGTGGTTCAGAATCATATCCCAGAGTTCTTTTGCTGGGTGTAGCTAGTTCAATTCATTGCTGCTCTTTTGGAACTGATTTAGTTTATCTCATTGTTGAAGATGGCCGGGTCCATCAGAATTGATCATCATATAGTATTGTTGTTGAAGTATATAATGATGTCACAGTCCTGCTTATTTCACTCAGCATCAATTCATGTAAGTCTCTCCAGGCCTTTCTGAAATCATCCTGTTGCTCATTTCTTAATGAACAATAATATTCCATAATATTCATATACCACAATTTATTCAGCCATTCTCCAATTGATGGACATCCACTCAGTTTCCAGTTTCTGGCCACTACAAAAAGGGCAGCCACAAACATTCTTGCACATACAGGTCCCTTTCCCTTTTTTAAGACCTCTTTGGGATATAAGCCCAGTAGTAACACTGCTGGATCAAAGCATATGCACAGTTTGATAACTTTTTGACCATAGTTCCAAATTGATCTCCAGAATGGCTGTATGTGTTCGCAATTCCACCAACAATGTATAAGTGTCCCTGTTTTCCCACATCCCCTCCAACATTCTGCATTATCTTTCCCTGTCATTCTAGCCAATCTGACAGGTGTGTAGTGATATCTCAGAGTTGTCTTAATTTGCATTTCTCTGATTAATAATGATTTGGAGTATCTTTTCATATGGCTAGAAATAGTTTAAATTTCTTTTGAGAATTGTCTGTTCATATCCTTTGACCATTTATCAATTGGAGAATGGCTTGATTTCTTATAAATTAGAGTCAATTCTCTATATATTTTGAAAATGAGGACTTTATCAGAACCTTTGACTGTAAAAATGTTTTCCCAGTTTATTGCTTCCCTTCTAATCTTATCTGCATTAGTTTTATTTGTATAAAATCTTTTCAATTTGATAGAATCAAAATTTCTATTTTGTGATCAATAATGATCTCTAGTTCTTCTTTGGTCATAAATTCATTCCTTTTCCACAGATCTGAGAGATAAATTATCCTATGTTCTTCTAATTTATTTATAATCTCATCCTTTATGCCTAGGTCATGAACCCATTTTGACCTTATCTTGGTGTACGATGTTAAGTCTGGCTCAGTGCCTAATTTCTGCCATACTAGTTCTTATCCCAAAAGCTGGGGTCTTTGAGTTTGTCAAACACTAGATTATTAAAGTTATTGACTGTTTTGTCCTTTGAGCCCAACCTATTCCATGATCAACTAGTCTATTTCTTAGCCAATACCAAATGGTTTTGGTAACTGCTGCTTTATAATATAATTTTAGATCTGGTACAGCTAGGCCACCTTTATTTGATTTTTTTTCATTAATTCCCTAGAAATTCTTGACCTTTTGTTTTTCCATATGAACTTTGTTGTTATTTTTCTAGGTAATTAAAATAGTTTTTTGGGAGTCTGATTGGTATAGCCAGTAGCAAGCTTTTACGGTCATCCAATTAATTATCTTTCTAGATATTCATTAAATTGCTAAATGCTAAATGCTAAAATTCTCAACTTATAGAGATATTTTTCATGGCACATATTTTATCAATTTCTTTCAGTCTCCAATTATCAATAAGTATTTTAACACAAGATTTCTGTAGCTTTGGTTTTATATTGCTATCATCAACTCCAATGTTTCTAAAAATAAACATATTTCATTAACCATTTGTTTGGTGCTTCTTGTCAACAAAGTGATGATATATACATTATGATATGTTGTTATTTTAAGCATCACTATTGTTGCTCTTTTTTATTAAGACATACCCATTAAAATATTTTTTAAAAATTTATAGTCTAATATAATATCTGGGCAATTGTGAGCAATAGTTTTGTCTGTGGTAATGCTCTAGTTTCCATATATTTCATTTATTGAATTTGTAAGTCTATTTTGGTGTCTCTGTTTGTAATATGAGGATTTCTGATTTTCTGAGTTCACAAAAAGATTGCAAGATTCTATTATATATTTCTTCCCACCTGATCATATTTTTCTTGGTATTTGGAAGTTGCTAAATTTTTGCAATCTGCATTCATATTTTGTATAGATCCTATAGTTTCTTTGAATAATCTGCATTACTCACTGAAGCTAAGGGTCCTTGAGGATAATCTTTTGAGAATTTCTGGCAAGAGAGACCTTATCTTGTAAAACCTGTATGTCTATCATAAATTCTTTCATTTCTGTAATCAAATGTGCATGACTCAGACATATTTGATATATATTTCTTCGTCAACATTTCATTGGTGAACTCATGAGAAAGTTGCTTATTGAGGCCCTTTGATCTCATATGATGATCTTAACCATGTAGTCACTGTTCAGAAATAAACCACTTTTGGTTCCATTTGAAAATCCAGTATTATATAACTATTATTTTAGAAATACACATGAATTTTTAATTTATTTACCACATGCTCTTATCAATACTCCTTATCCTTTTTGATGAAGTGTTAATATTTCTGTAGCTGCCTTTGGGTGATGATCCTTGTGTTTCATGAATTTCATACAGTTTTTGTTTGGATACTTGGCTCCTTAGTCGTCCATTTTTCAAGCAATAATGTTCCAAAAATGTATGCTAAGAGTGCTATTGTGTAGATGTTAACTGTGCTAAACTTGTTATTTTTATTAAAACTTTGATATCAGGATGACAATAAATCTCTCAAAATACATGGTCAGGACTTTCATCTTTATGCTAGATATGTTCTGCCTCAAGGAGACCAAGTTATTTCTAAATATTTCCTTCATCCATTGATTCAATTTGACTTCATCCATTGATCAATTTGACCTGGTTTTAAGCTCAAAGACTTCAGTATCTCTTTTTTCCTGACCTACATTAAGAATTTAACCCTTATTGAGTCCAAATGATCTTTTGAGATCATTGGAGGAAGTTTCAATAAGATGAAGAAGCTATTTAATATATTTTTGATGTTATGTTACTTGATATTAATATATTACTAGTATTTATTAGTAACAGTTTTGCCTTTTAGTTATTTTTCTCTTAATTGTTTTCCCTATGCATTATCATTTTATGTTTTAGGTTACTTTAAGTAAATTGTTAGCTGCTCTGAACCTCAAGTTTCTCATTTTTAAAATGAGGATATTGGACTAAATGTTCACTAAAATCCTTTCAAGTTCTAAAAATATGATAGTCAGATCTTTGGGATGGGTGGGGAATGGAAAGGGATAGAGGTGAGCCCAAAGGAAAGGAATTTGTACTTTTCTTTTTTCCTAAACTAATTTCTAAAATTATTTTTTCTGTCAGTAGTTTATTTTCCAACACATTATATACAAATTGAAAAGAGGAAATTAGTCTTGAGGTGTCTATTATCTCAAAATTTTTATTTGAAATTTTAAAATCAATCTATATTACCTGCAAACATTGTGCTTCTGGTATTTATCTCTCAGGCTTTGTTTTATGGTGTACCACAAAAGGGTCAGATGATTTGTAAGCCCAGAGATTCTATCTCCAGAGAAAGCCAATAATCCTCTTTCTAGATTGACTTCTAATAGATACAATTAATCTAAGATCTACACAGTTAGGGACCATGAAGAAAATTTAGGGTTCTGTGTTGATTGCCTTTATATCAGTTACAGAAACTTTTATTTAATGGGTTTAAATTGAGTCTTTTTAATTGAAAAAAGATTGAAATTGGATATTTTAAACTTGTCACATAGCTATGTGAAATATATGCTATTGTCATTTTTATTGACCAAATTTGAACTCCAATTCTTCATGATTATATTTTATTTTGTTTTGTTTTGTTTTGTTTTTTTGCAAAGGTACTTGAATGGTTTGACATTTCCTTCTCCAGATCACTTAAAAGTTGAGGAAACTGAGGTAAAGAGGATTAAGTAAAATACCCAGAGTTACACAGCTAGTAAATGTCTGGGGCTCAATTTGAACTCATGAAGATGAGTCTTCCTGACTTCAAGTCGAGTGATCTACTACTGTGCCACGTAGCTGCCCTGAATCATGCATATCTTTACTTTAAAAAAAAATGCAAATATTAGATTTCCAGTTTGGAAAATTCCCAAGGAGCTAGATTATAAACTCTTCAAGATCAAGGGATTATTTCACATTTGTCTTTGTTTTCCAGTATCTAACACAGTTGTTGTTTAATCATTTCAGTCATGTCTGACTCATTATGATCACATTTGGAGGTTTTCTTGGCAAAGATACTGGAGCAGTGTGCCATTTTCTTCTCCAGCTCATTTTACAGATGAAAAACTGAGGCAAACAGAGTTATATGACTTTCAAAGGGTCACACAGCTACTAACTGTCTGAGGTTTCATTTAAACCGACTCCAGGCCTGGTGCTGTATATATTGTGCCACTTAGCTGCTCAACACAGTACCTGACCTAGTAGGTACTTACTTCATAAATGTGTATTGATTGGAAAAAAAGAAGAAAAAGGAAAAAAAATTATAACTCATTAATGACTAAGTAGATAAGTTCTAGACTGTTGTTTAAGAAACAGAACAGTTTTTACCCCAAATCAATTTCACTCACCAAAGCAAATTAATTTCCTGAACCCTGAAAATTGTTACTTGTATTTGTAGTATCCCAGTGGGTTTCTTTGTGACTCTTTTTGGTGTCTAGTTAGTTCATATTTCTAGTAGCCATCTGGTACCATTTTACTGATCATTGTCATAAGTTAGTATGAGAACCAATTAAATCAAATGCTGACCTTGATTTGGGAATTAATAGGCAAGTAAATGATTATAATATATGAGCTTTGGGATGTGATGTCTTTTGCAAGCTCCCTAAGGTCTAATTAGCTCTTTCTATATGTCTCATAGCTATACTTAGGAAGCCTGTAAGAAACCACATTTTCAGAATTCCTGTGGCTTCGTATAACTCAGAAGTTAGACAAACTTTTACACTGAATTAGTCTCTAAGTGAGGATGAGTCTCAACATCAAAACCAATCCCAAGTGACTGTGATTTATGTGTTATATAGCAAAAAAAATTTCATTTGTCTTGTGTCTTAAGTGCTTGGCTTATTCCTTGTGTTTTAGCAGTGTTGAAAGTCTCAAAAATAATTAGATTAAATTTTTCTCCTCCAAAGATTTCCCCTCGGAAATAGAAAATATTTACAGATGTTTGTCCACACATCATTTCATTAGATTGTTCTTTCCTTCCCCACATAACAAGCAGGCAGGGACTGAAATTTAATTTAGAGATGCATCCAGGATTTCTGGTGAGATAAAGGATTGTGTATGCAATCAGATACATCGGTGCTGAATTTCCTGGCAAGTAGGAGTTTTGACAGTTTTAAATTTCTAGTTTTTTGCCCTTTTGTTATCCATTGAGGATTTTGAAAAAATAAAACTTGATTTATATAGAATAAATATTTGAAAAATGCCGCCTTTGGGAGTTTTCCCTCTAGAAGGGAACTTCACCTGCATCTTGCTGACACCATTAACAGCCATATTATAGAAAGCTCTCTCATTGAAGGCATACTCCAAGTCCCAGGGAAAAGGCCCTCTGCAGTTCCTAGTCATGGCAAAGCTTATGGGGTGCTCATAGGAAGATTGAATTTTCACTCAATAAAGACACTTTGGGTGCAGAAAAATAAATCTGTTTGGTCAAAAGGAGGATGGTGAAAAGACCCCCAGAGTAAAAATGCTAGTTTTCAGAAGTTACTGTACAAATAAAGAACTGGCTAGATGTATCATTGGATAGTAACCATCAGTCTCTTCTGATGGTGCAGATGAAGTACAGAAGATAGTTTTGCCCAGATATTGATATAAGAAAAAAAAGTAGTAAGTAGTCCATCTGGGACTTGTTAATTTTATACAAATAAATTATTTGTTACAATAAAAGGCATGCTCCTTTGCTACTAGTTTGATATAAAAGAACACTGGTTTTAGCATCCAAGGAATTATGTTCAAATTCTAAGGCTATTTAATTCTTGTCTGAGATGTGGGACATCATTTAATCCATTTGGGCCTTAGTTTCTTCATCAGTAACAAAATGACTTGAACTATATGCTCTCTAATTTCCATTCTAGCTCTAAAGCTAATGAACCTATGGAGATTTAGAGAGCTCTAGGGGACAGCTGGAAGATAGAGCACCAGCCCTCAAGACAGGAGGATCTAAGTTTAAATCTGGCTCAGACCTTTAACACTTACTAGCTATATGACTTTGGCCAAATCATTTAACCCCAATGAAAGCAGCTCTGTAACCTCTTTCATATTTCACAGAGAGTCAGCCATTGTAACCTTTTATTTTCATGCCCCCATCCTAGTTCCCTTATATCAGCCTTAGCTTTTGCTTGTTTCCCAGTCTCAGAAAATAAGTCTAAAAATAGGTAGTCTATGAATACATTAATTAGTCTATTAACAAGCATTTATTGAGTCTTCTCTATGTGCATGACATTACCTCAGGTACCATGGAACATGCAAAGCTATATCAGAAATATTTCTTGCCTTGGAATAACTATCTTGTGAAAGAAGCTAGATATAGTACCTTGGACACCTACTTCTTTTACATAGAGCTATGTCCCAGCTATATGTATTCCATATATATATATATATATATATACATATATATATATATATATACATACTACTTGTGGACATATACCAAAGCTTGGCCACACATGTTCTTTATATATACGGCCTCGTGTGAAATCTCTATTCATGGCTATTATTCACAGGTGTATTTGTGTCAGAGTGTGCTGCTCCAAGTTTATGGATGCAAAAGCATTGAACTTGGATTGTGTCATACTATATAACTAATAAAAATGAACACAATATTGGGGCCTTGTGAGCAATCATTTTGTGTAGTATGGACTTGCAAAGTACCTTGAATAGCTTTTCTGGGAGCTCTATGTAAAAAATGTAGGTGTCTGAGATACTATATCTAGCTTCCTTCCCATTCCACAAGGTTTCTAATATCATTTTGGTGCTTTCTTGTGGCTAGTTTTCCCTTCGGTGTTATTCTCTGTCACTGGGCATTATGTCATTTCTGCTTCTCTCCTTACTATGTATCATGTATCTGCTGGTCCCCTCTTCTTAGGATTCTTTGGCTTAATAGTAGGCAATTGACTCCACTGCTCCCTCTTAAAATTCCTCAGTTCCACTTCTCCAGGGCCACTTGCCAGTTATATCCTGCCTTCCATTGAGGCAGAACTCTGGCTAGGTTCAATTTCATCACCAGAAAGTGTTTCCCTTGTAAGGGTAGCCTAACTTCTCTAAAGTAATAGTCAGAGAATATCTACCATAGTCTACCAACAAAAGCCAGGTAGAACTGGAGTTTGAGATTTTTCTGAAATCATCCCCCTCATCATTTCTTATAGCACAATAGTACCCCACCACAATCATGCTCACAACTTGTTCACATGCCACAACTTGTTCAATCATTACCCAATTGATGATTTGTTATTTACTTGTTTCACTCATATTGGACTTCTATAATGGATTTGCTTGCCAATGATACTCAAGTGGTTTGCCATTTATTTTTCCAGCTCATTTTATAAATGAGAAAACTGAGGCAAACAGAATTAACTGCATTGCCCAGGTCACACAGCTAATCTGAGGCCATATTTGAGTTCATGAAGATAGGTTTTCCTAACACCAGATCTGACACGCTATCCACTCAATCACCTAGCTGTCTATCAATCCTTAATACATGAGAATCACCTCAATTTCTAAGTTCTTGCCCTCACAAAAGAGCTGCTACAAATATTTTTATATATAAGTCTTTTCCCTTTTCTTTGCTCTCTTTTACAAAACTTTTAAAAACATTATCTAATTTTATCCTCATAGAGTCTAGATTCAGATTTTTCTGTTTCAATTCTAGTGCTAACCATTTTACAACTTAAAGATGCCTAACTCATTATAAAAGAATTACTTACATTTTTTGAATGGTGAGTGGTTTTAGTAAAAAACAGGACATAGAAATAAAAAAAATTCGAGTTCCTTTTCAAATATATTGAATTTCAAGTCCATGGAGATAAAATTTCTCTGATACCTGCAATGTAGCTTAAAGAAAAGTGGTTAGGATTATTCCATTTACAATTCACAATTTCTCAAAGTTAAAGAATCATGTCTAGTATAAAATGTTCTATTGCTACTTTGGAGATGTGCCCTCTCCCTCTCCCTTTGTTTCTGTCTCTGTCTTTCCAACTCGTGCTCTCTGTCTGTGAACACGTGTGTTTTTCTTTGTGTGTCTCTGTCTCTGTCTCTGTCTCTCTTTCTGTCTGTCTCTTTCTGTCTCTGTCTCTCTCTGTCTCTCTTTTACACACACACACACACACACACACACACACACCAAGGTGTCTGAATGAGTGAGCTCCAATTTAAAAATGCAAAGTATTCCCCTTTTTATTCCCTATTTTTATGGCCCCCATCCCTATCTCAACCTTGGAGGCACTCAGGTAATCTGTATCTTTACTTTATATATAACATTATGGTGCTCTTTTAGTCTAACCTGCACAAAACAAAACAAACAGAAACCCCAAACAAACAATATTCCATCGTTTTCACTAAAGCACAAAGTATATATCATCTTAGAATCATTCCCCTATTAGAAAGACCTGTGAGCCAGATTATATAAGGCCTGGTTCCTCTTTTGTAAGACAAGGGTCTATATGTGTGTGTATGTATATGTGTGTATGTATGTGTGTGTGTGTGGAGAGAGAGAGAGAGACAGAGACAGAGACAGAGAGAGAGAGAGAGAGAGAGAGAGAGAGAGAGAGAGAGAGAAAGTAATTAGCTAAAAAAAAAAAGTAGAAGACACAATCCAAAAACGTAAAAATGAAGAGAAATTGGTAGTTTACTAAAATATGTCAGGAATCTGCTGAGATTTTCTCCCTCTGCATTAAAAAAGCAAAGCAAAACGAAATAACTCATATACACAAGTTTAGATTTCAGTCTGTATGGGATCTTATGGGATTTTGTAGATGAGAAAATTGAATAATTCAATAAATTGAATTCAATTGAAATTATTATTCCCCCAATATCTCACAAGTGTTAAAAGACAAGAGTTGAGATATGAACTCAGTTTTCTAACTATAAAGCTGGAGGGAAGATTCACTGACTGCTCAACACATCATACAGCTCTTCCTCATTATGTTTCTTTTTCTCCCAATAGTCCTATGTTTCTCCCTCTCTCTCCACTTATCTCTCACCCTACAGGATGCCTATCTCTTCTATTTCTTTCCTTAGAATATCATTTTATATTCACTCTTTCTTAATTTAAAAAAAATTAGCTGAAAATTTTATATTGCTCTTATTAGGATTTAAAAAAAAACTTGACTAAATTGCTTTTCATTTGTGCATGATACTATTTTTTTTTGTTTCCCAGATGGTTCAATGACATTCAATAGGAAAATATTTTCTTACTTCTGAAATACATGATATGGACTTGGATGACATAAAGGTTGGCAATACTATTGATAAGAAACTCCCTCTGCAATTCTCTGCAATGTAATAGCTTTTAAATGTTACCAAAACAGAACTTCTTAAACTTTTTCCACTTGCAACCCCTTTTCACCAGAGAAATTTTTCATGATCCCAAGTATATAGATATATAAAATAGGCATACTAATCAAACATTTATTGATATAAATCATCATTTCAGAACCTACACATTCAGTTCCGAAGCCTCCATAGAGGGTCACAAACTACCTAGAACACAGAGAGATTATTTGGGTTACTCCACTAGTATGAGTCATTGGTGGGATTTGACTTCAGGATTTTCTGATTCCAGGTATTTCATCATTACACCCTTGAGTTAAATGGCCTTTTGGAATTTCAGATCTTCTTTGTATAAGACCAAAGGATATGAAGTAGGGGCATATGTTTTAGTTTTGTTTGTTTTCCTGGCAGACATATTTCCAACCTGGGTTCAATTGAAAGCAATAATGTTCAGAATTGAGGGAGAAACCTAGAAAGGGCTGGCAATATGGAAACTATATTATATAAGGGTGTATTTGGTGCATTTTCTCACTACCAGACTGGCTTCTTAATCTGTATGTTATTAGGCAAATTAAGTTGGAAGAAATATCTTCATAAAGGACAATAAGCTGCATATTAACTGATGAATTACAATGACAAGTTTTTGAATGATATGAGAAAGTAGAGTACCTGGTTAAGGCACATACATTGTGCATATTAGTCTGTGTATTAATAAAACCAGTTCTGAGTAAATCCATAATGAATTAAGGATAAAATATTAAGAGTATTTTTTTCATTCCTATCACTTATCATAAGGCTTGGAACTTGTTTTTCAGTCACATCTGAGTTTCCATGACCCTATTAGGGGTTTTCTTGGCAAAGACACTAGAGTGATTTGCCTTTTAAACAGGAATTGCCCAGAGTTTCATGCCTAATAAATGTCTGAAGTCAGATTTGAGTTCAAGAAAATGAATCCTCCTCACTTAAGGTTCAAGACTATTTGATTGTTTTGCTTCCTGAAACACAGTAAGCACTTAATAAATATTTGTTGATTGATTTTATTGGGAAAAATCACTGGATTTGGAGTCAGAGGACCTGAGTTCAAATTCTGTTTCAATTGACTATGTAACCTCAATCTATCTCACTGGACTTCCATTTTCTCAACTATGGAATGGAGGAGATGGACAAAAGTGACCTCTAAGGTCTCTTCTAGGAAAACTAGATGGCATGGTGAATAGAATGCTGAGTATGTAATTAATTAAGCGTTTTCTTTTCTAACATAATGATAAATGTTGGAGGGGATGTGGGAAAACTGGGACACTAATGGCATTGTTGTTGGAGTTAGGAACTGATCCAAACATTCTGGAGAACAATTTGGAATTATGCCCAAAGGGCTATAAAACTGTGCATATTCTTTGATCCAGCAGTGTCTCTACTGATCATAAAAGAAGGAAAAGGACCCACAAATGCAGAAATGTTTGTAACATCCCTTTTTGTAGTGACAAGGAGTCGAGTGGATGCCCATCAGTTAGAGAATGGCTGAATAAGTTATGATCTATAAATGTAATGGAATAATATTGTTCTATAAGAAATGATGAGCAGGCTGATTTAGAAAAGCCTGAAAAGACTGGCATGAATCGATGCTGAGTGGAGTGAGCAGAATCAGGAGAACATTGTATGTAAAAACAGCAGGCCTATATGATGATCAACTGTGATGGACTTGTCTCTTTTCAACAGTGAGATGATTCAAAGTCATTCAAATGGACTTGTTATGAAAAGAGCCTTCTGCACTTAGAGAGAGATTTATGGAGATTGGATGTAGGTCAAAGCATTGTATTAAAAATTATATGTAATCTTTGTATAAAATGCTCAAACACAAACTGCCCAGGTATACTAGCTCTTATTATTTTGGATCATTTGTTCATATCTGGAAAATCAGGGAAATTAACTCAATATCACACTAACCTGCCTTGAAAGGACAGATCACAAACTTCTATTAAAAAAAAAAAAACAGAATAAAATGCACAATACAGTTCATGAAAAATAATGACACTGGATAATGAACAATTCATGACACCTCCATCCCTGCCCCCACTCACTATATGGCCTCATTCACACAGCCTTTCAGTAAGTATTTAAGAGTACATCTCTAAGAAGGGGTTGTCTCTCACTTCATTAGGTAATTACTCCTGCAGTTCTTAACAGCTCCCAGCAGATGGTATTCTTGAACTGCACCCTTCCATAACTCAAGCATCACTCTGATAGTGAGAGAGGAATAGTAGCATTATGATGATAATAAAATAATCAGAAAATATTTATTAAGCACCTAAGTACCAGGCAATAGAGATTTTAAAAAAGAAAAACAAATAATTTCTTCCTTCAAGGAGCTCATATTCTGCAGAGGGAAACAACAGGTATACATACAGATGTACAAAATACCTTCATACCCCTAGAAGACCTCCATTTTTGAGTTATATCGGCTTTATGAGAAGTTAATTTAACTTCTTCAGCTGATGGGACAATTTAGGACCGTTTGAGTTTCCTTCTCCTGGGTAAAGCCATTACACAATCATCTCTATAGTTGTAGAGTTAAGTATCAGAATACTCATGGTTTATTTAGCTTTTCTTTAAGAACCAATTACTCTAATAAGGTAATGATGGTGCATGGGTGAGTGGGCATTAATATCAAAAGAGATCAGAAAAAGCCTCTTGCAGAAGGAGACTCTGAAGAAAACTTTGAAGCAACATAGGAATAATAGCTAACTTATAGGATTTTACAGCTAGGTGGGCAGTGGATAGTGTACAGGACCTGGAGTCAGGAAGATTGATCTTCCTGAGTTTGAATCTGGCCTCTTCCTAGCTCTATGACCCTGGGCAAGTCATTTAACCCTGTTTGCTTTAATGTCTTCATCTGTAAGATGAGCTATAGAAGAAAATATCAAACCACTCTTTCTTTGCCAAGAAAACCTCAAATGAAATTAAAAAGAGTAGAACGTGACTGAAAACTAAAAATGTATGAACAACAAAGGACTTTACAATAACAAAGCATTTTAAAAACATAATTTCATTTGAGTCTTGGAAAAGTATGTACTAAAGCTATTATTATCTCCATTTTTCAGAAGAGGAAACAGTTTCAGGAAGTGTTTTTATATTTTGAATTGTTATATTTTTAAATTTTCAGGAATTTTTCTCCCTCTTACCTCCCCCCCTCAATAGAAATACAGAACCCCAATATTACATCTGGAAAGTCAAGCAAAATAAATTCCCATATTGATCACATCCAAAATCACTTTCTTATTCTGTATATTAGTCTATCATCTTTATGTCATAAAGTAGGTAAAGTTCTTCTTTATTAATTTTCTGGATATGAATGGGCAGTTCTCAAGGAAAGCATCCCAGGTTCTTTAAAGCTACATGAAAATAAAACAACTCTCCAAATCCCTAATAATTAGAGAAATACAAATATTGTTCCACTTTTATAATTTCTTCAGTGCACAGAGAATATTTATACCAGGATTGAACTGGGCAATGAGTCAGCAGCAGTAGCTACAGAGACTAGCTAGATTGGCACTGAAGTAGGTCCTCAGTCATCTTCCTGAGGTTGTTTTGAGAAGAAAATCACTTCCAGAGGGGAAAGGTAGAAAGAATGACTTGTCATTCTTCCAAAAAGGAAGAAATAATCTGGCCCACAAAAATGTGTGCATCACTCAGGGTATGCTAGAGTTGGCTCAAACTGAGCTTAGTAAACAATTTTTAAATTTTGAGTATAAATTTAAGTGTAAATTTTTCACACCTCAGAAATCAGCAAATTCTACAAAGCAGGGAATGATGTATTGTTCATTGTCTATGGCTAAGAAAATGGTGAAGGGAATGTTAATAATGCATATTTAATTTAAAAGTATATCAAGTGTAATGTTCTGGTTAGCTTTCTGGGTCTTGGTTTCAGTGGAGGAATGAAGGAGGCAGGAGAGCCACCACGAGGCTGATCAAAGATGGAATCTCTGTGGCTGACTTTGTCCTCAATTTAAATACTCTATTACAAGTACATCATCATAGGTGTCACTCTTGTAGAATAGGGGTCAACTTGTAGAACTATACTAACTACTAAGTACAAGTAAACTAGAGAATCATTATATTAATTCCACTGAGTTAACACCTTATTTGAGGATTGAATTCCACTGAGTTAATAACTTGTTGTAGGATTAAATCAATCATACTGAGCCTTAAGTATATTTCTCCAGAGTTCCTGCCCTTTACATCTCCCACTTTCTTTTGTTTTAGAACATAGGTGGTCATGCCCTCCCTGACTTCTCAGGGAGGTGAAAATCTCAAAAAGGAGGTGATCTCACCCTTTCTGACTTCTCAGAAAGGAGGATGAAAACACCAAAAAGGAGGCGATCACACCCTCCCTGACATCTCAGGAAGGGAGATGAAAACACAAAGGAAATTGGGAGTCAAACCATATTTTGTTAGCAGGTTTCTGAAGAGTCTCACTTGAAACAGGTATATATAAATCCATCAACATGGAAGGTATTACATAAACACATAGTAATATAACAAGATAGAAATGATGTAACAAACAATATGAATCAACATGAGGAATTGTATATGTCTATAAGTCCTAGAAATAGTCCAAAACGAATCGATTGTCCATTACTTCATGTGTCAGGGAATCCAATGATTCCTGCAGATTTTGAAGTTCTGTATCAGTCTTATCAACAATTTTTGTTATTCATGAGTCAATTGCCACACACATTGGGTGAACAGAAATGCTTTTTCAGTTGCACATGTAATCAGAGATGGAACCACCTGATATTTCTTGAGTTTTTTTTTCTTTGTTTTGAGACTTTTTTTCTGTCTCTGATGGACAAGATGAATACGACTTGTTGGCACTCATCTGATTTCTTCTTCATCTGTAGAGATACAAGTAAAACCTCTCCCCCAAGCATTTAACCTATCTAGTTAGTAGTCCCTTCCATTCACCACTTTCTGGATCTCTCCACATCATCTGGCTATTATATTGGAGCTGCTCTCACTGGACACTGCCCTTCCAATGGGTTATAAAACCTGTCTGCTGAAGCCAATGCATATTTATCGAAAATTTAAAAATCAATATATAGAGAGCTAAATTTAGAAGTTCTCTAGAGTTACCTGTGTCCTCCCCCATAATTTATTCAGCCTTTCTCCAATTGATGGGCATCCACTCAGTTTCCAGTTTCTTGCCACTAGAAAAAGAGCCGCCACAAACATTTTTGCACATGTGGGTCCCTTTCCCTCCTTTAAGATCTCTTTGGGATATAATCCCAGTTGAAACACTGCTGGATCAAAGGGTATGCACAGTTTGGTAACTTTTTGAGCATACTTTCAAATTACTCTCCAGAATGGTTGAATCCATTCACAATTCCATCAACAATGTTTCAATGTGCCTGTTTTTCCACATCCCCTCCAATATCCTTCAATATCTTTTCCTGTCGGACACTGATACATATTATTGTTCGGTAAGAAATGACCAACAGGATGATTTCAGAAAGGCCTGGAGAGACTTACATGAATTGATGCTGAGTGAAATGAGCAGAACCAGGAGATCATTATATACTTCAACAACAATACTATATGATGATCAATTCTGATGGACATGGCCATCTTTAGCAATGAGATAAACCAAATCAGTTCCAATAGAGCAGTAATGAATTGAACCAGCTACACCTAGCGAAAGAACTCTAGGAAATAAATATGAACCATTACATAGAATTCCCAATCCCTCTATTTTTGTCCGCCTGCATTTTTGATTTCCTTCACAGGCTAATTGTACACTATTTCAAAGTCCAATTCTCAGCAAAATAACTGTTTGGACATGTATACTTATATTGTAGTTAATTTATACTTTAACATATTTAACATGTATTGGTCAACCTGCCATCTAGGGGAGGCGGTGGGAGGAAGGAGGGGAAAAATTGGAACAAAAGGCCTGGCAATGATCAATGCTGTAAAATTACCTATGCATATAACTTGTAAATAAAAAGCTATAATAAAAAATATATCTTTTCCTGTCATCTTAGCCAGCCTGACAGGTGTGTAGTGGTATCTCAGAGTTATCTAAATTTGCATTTCTCTGATCACTAGTTATTTGGAGCACCTTTTCATATGGCTACAAATAGTTTCACTTTCTTCATCTGAAAATTATCTGTTCATATACTTTGACCATTTATCAATTAGAGAATGGCTTGAACTATTATAAATTTGAATCAATTCTCTATATATTTTAGAAATGAGACCTTTATCAAATCTTTTGGGTGTAAAAATGTTTTCCCATTGCTTAAATCTGACTTTATTTGTGTGGGAAGTTTTTTGTAGTTTTGCTTTTATAGTTCTTGACTTTCCCTTGGCAGATAAATTCCCAAATAGTTTATATTATCAATAGTTATTTTAAATGGAATTTCTCTTTGTATCTCTTGCTGTTGGATTTTGTTAGTGATATATAAGAATGCTGATGATTTATGTGGATTTATTTTGTATCCTGCAACTTTGCTAAAGTTGTGGATTATTTCTAATAGCAAAGCTATTAGAAAAAGAATTAGTTGATTCTCTGGGATTCTCTAAGTATGCCATCATATCATCTTCAAAGAGTGATAATTTGGTTTCCTCATTATCTACTCTAAGTTCTTTAATCTCTTTTTCTTCTCTTAATGCCAATTCTAGCATTTCTAATGCAATACTGAATAGCAGTGGTGATAATGGGCAACCTTATTTCACCCCTAATCTTACTGAGAATGGTTCTAGTTTATCCCCATTACATATGATGCTTCCTGATGGTTTTAAATAGATGCTACTGACTATTTTAAGGAAAAGTCCATTTATTCCTATACTCTCTAGTGTTTTTAATAGGAATGGGTGTTGGATTTTATCAAATGCTTTTTCTGCATCTATTGATATAATCATATGATTTTTGTTAATTTGGGTATTGATATAGTCAATTATGCTAATAGTTTTCCATCCCTGCATTTCTGATATAAATCCTACTTGGTCATGGAGTATTATCTTGGGGATGATTATCAGTAATCTCTTTACTAATATTTTGCTTAAGATTTTTGCATCAATATTCATTAGGGAGATTGGTCTATAATTTTCTTTCTCTGTTTTCATCCTACTTGGTTTAGGTATTAGTACCATGTCTCTGTCATAAAAGGAATTTGGTAGGAGTCCTTTATTCCCTATTTTTTCAAATAGTTTATATAATATTGGAATTAAATGTTTGGTAGAATTCACATGTAAATCCATTTGGTCCTAAGGATTTTTCTTAAGGAGTTGACTAATAGCTTAAACTCTTTATTTTTCTAAAATGGGACTATTTAAGTAATGTATTTCCTCTAGAGATATAAAATTTCCCCTTATTACTCCTTTGTCTGCATCCCACAAATTTTGGTATATTATCTCATTATTGTCATTCTCTTGGATGAAATTATTGTGTCTATGATTTGCTGTTTCACCCATTCAATCTTTAGGATGAGATTATTTAGTTTCCAATTTTTTTGGTCTATTTTTTCCTGGCCCTTTATTGAATGTAATTTTTATTGAATCATGATCTGAATAAAATACATTTATTATTTCTGACTTTGATGCATTTGATGTTGAGGTCTTTATGTCCTAATATATGATCACATTTTGTATGGGTTCCATGAACTGACTAAAAGAAAGTGTATTCCTTTCTGTATCCATTCAATTTTCCCCAAAAATATATCATATCTAGTTTTTCTACTATTCTATTTACCTCTTTCACTTTTTTCTTATTTATTTTGTGGCTTGATTTATCTAGTTCTGAGAGAGCAAGGTTGAGCTCTCCCACTATTACAGTTTTGCTCTCTAGTTCTTCTTGCAATTCTCTTAACTTCTCCTTTAGGAATTTAGATGCTGTACCATATGTTTAATATTGATATTGGTTCATTATTTATGGTACCCTTTAGCAAGATATAGTTTCCTTTCTTATCTCTTTTAATTAGATCAGTTTTTGCTTTTGCTTGATCTGAGATCAGGATGGCTACCCCTGCTTTTTTGACTTCACCTGAAGCATAATAGATTCTGCTCCAGCCTTTTATCTTTACTCTGTATGTATCACTCTGCTTTAAATGTGTTTTTTGTAAACAATATATTGTAGAATTCTGGCTTTTAATCCAGTCTGCTATCTGCTTACATTTTATGGGAGAGTTCACCCCATTCACATTTACAGTTAAAACTAGTAATTCTGTATTTCCTGACATCTTATTGACCCCAAATTATGCTTTTCTCTTTCCTTTTCCCCTTTTCCTCCTCCTCAGTATTTTACTTTTGAACACTACTTGCCTCAAGCAGTACTCCCCCTTTAGAGGCCTTCCCCCTTTCTTATACCTTTCCCCTACTATTTCTCTTTTCCCTTCTATTTAGCCTACCTCTTCCCTTTACCCCTTTCCTTTCCTACTTTTTTATAAGATGAGAGATGTTTCTCAGTGAAACCAAATTTATCTAATATTCTTTTTTGGAGCCAAACTAGATGACAGTAAGAGTCACATAATGTTCATTATCCCCCTTTCTTTCCTTCAAGTATAATATGTTTTCTTTGTCTCTTCCTGAGATGTAATTTCCCTCATTTTACCTCCACTTTCCCCTTTCTTTTCTGTTACAATCCCCTTTCTATCTCAAGTTTCTTTTTTATATTATAACAGTAAAATCAGATTATACATGTACTTTCAATGTATACCCATAGGAGAAATACAGTTCCCAAGAGGTTTTTTCTTTTTATTTTTTTATAGTTTTTATAATTCTATATTTAGAAATCAAATTTTTTGTTTAGCTCTGATCTTTTCATCAAAAATACATAAAATTCATTGAATGTCTATCTTCTTCTCTGAAAGAAAATGCTCAGTTTAGCAGGGTAATTTATTCTTAGCTGCATTCCAAGATCCTTTGCCTTTCAGAATATCAGATTCCAGGCCCTTCGATTCTTTAAAGAGAAAGCTGCTAGGTCCTGAGTAATATTTATTGTGGCTCCTTGGTATTTGAATTGTTTATTTCTTGCTGCTTTTAATAGTTTTCCCTTGGTCCAATAGTTCTCAAATTTAGCCATGATATTCTTTGGGGTTTTAATTTTGGGAATCTCTTTCAGGAGGTGTTTTCAGTGAATTCTTTCAATAGTCATTTTACCTTTTGTTTCTGTGATATCCAGGCAGTTCTCTCTGGTGATTTCCTGAAAGATAGTGTCTAGGCTCTTTTTTTCATCATAGATTTCAGGGAGTCCAATAATCCTTAGATTGTCTCTCCTAGATTGATTTTTTCCCCTATTTTTTCTTTTTTTTGGTTTTGCTTGACTGATTCTTATTCTCTTATTGAGTCATTCATTTCCATCTGTTCAATTCTGAATTTTACTGTGTTATTTGCTTCATTTACTTCTTTTTGTATTTTTTTCAATTGAACTTTTAAATGAGTTGTTTTGTTCTATGGAATTTTTTCTGTTTCACAAATTCTGTTTTTCTGAGAGTTGTTTTCTTTTTCTATTTTGTCAAATTTATCTTTTAATGAGTTATATGCTTTTCCCATTTCATTGAGTCTATTTTGTTGTGAATTTTCTTCATATAGTTTCTTTTCCAAACACTCTTGCAAATTTTTCATTTCCTTTCCCCATTTTTCTTCTTGCTCTCTATCCTAGTGGAAACTGAGTAGGGTTATTCAAAAATCCCTTCACAAAACCTAAAAGGAGATACCCTAAATGATCCCCTTCAGTCCTCAACAGATGAGATGAAGGGGGAAATTTAATTAAATCTATCTCTTCTCTATAATATAATTAAATAATTAAACATTAGAGGAAAGGAGGGAAAGGATTATCTTTTAAACTGATGTACTTATTCCTTTCTTATGTAAAAATATTAGATAGAATATATTTTTTATAAAAAGATAAAAGAAAATATTGGAAACTCAGCTACTACTAATTAACTAAGGTCCTGAGAGATGGACTTGATTTTTAAAGAAAGAAATTGTTCATCCTCCAGATGTTCATCCTCTTTGGAAACAGAGACGAAAACTGGCAAATGGATTGGAATCATGCTTAATTTTATTTTCTTGAATATGAAAACCAGAAGTAAAAGAATCTTAAGATAAGTAAAAACTTAATCCTGATACAACAAAGCATAAAGATTTTAAAAATATTTTAAAGCCATCAACATTTCTATACAATAGTACTAATAAAAAAACAAAAAGACCAGTAACTGATAAGATGAAAGTATTGTAGACAAACAGGACTAAGCCTCTGCTTAAGGAGAGGCAGGATACCCTTTACAAGGTATCATTTGAGAGGTAATCTGGGTAACTAACTAGATAAACTAGTTAGTTCAGTGAATAGGGTATCCAGCCTAGATGAAAAAAGACTCTTCTTGAGTTCAAACCTAGCCTCAGACACTTGCTAGCTGGGCAAATAACTTAACCATATTTGCTTCAGTTTCTTCATCTGTGAAACGAGCTCCAAAAGGAAATAGCAACTACAGAAGTACTTGCTTGCCGAGAAAACTCCAAAATGAATCACAAAGAGTAAAATATGACTGAAAAACAACTTAACAAAAAAGAACCCTATCCAATTATCTTCATGTCTGGTCCCAAACATTCACTTCTCAGCTAATTATTGGATTACTTAAAATTCCTTATAGAAAGAAGAGTTCAAGATAATGAATATTGTAAATACCTATTATCCAAATTTAGGTTATCAAATTAACAAAGAAAGAACTTGAAGGAACAGGTCATTGAATAAATGTTTTTATGGGATTGAGAAAATTGAGGAGTGTTTAGATGCTATGGTAGGAAGCTCTGGGTTATAGGGTGAGAATGGTGAACAGAGAGAAAGAAAAACAATCTTTGCCCTCTTCAAAATTTTGCCTAGAGCTTTCCCTAGAAATTGTGCCACCAGATTGTCTGATAGGAAATTCTCATTATGATGTAACTTTTCATGAAAAATTAATATCCTAACAGAAAGAACAATAAAGTGTATGAGTTCCAGGAAGTGTAGAGAAAGGAAAGTAGTTTCTCTTAAACAGAAAAAAACAAGTAGACAAAATCTGGCAGCCTATCCTATTATATGGAAATGTTTCTGGTCATGGGGCAATTTAATTTCCATTAGCAATAAAACTAGAAAAGAAGTAAACATCTCATGAGCCTAAATTGTATTCTTTGGCTCTTTTGTGGAGGAAATTCAGTTCCTAGCAAAACATGTCATTTTAAAGAGTTTTTTTAAAGCAATTTACATGTATAGTGAGGGTCCTTAATGAAAGTGGTGAGGGATCAGACTAACACTTATAAATTACAGTGTTTCCAATGTTGACTGTTTGGGGAACATAATTTAACTAGAATATTAAAATTTGTAAAATAAATGAATGAATGAATTTTGCTTTCATTACGTATCATTCTTACTTCTATTAGCTTAAATCTTCATTACTGAAATTCAATTCAGCTAACAGGTGTTAACTCATTGGAAGTGATGCAATGATTGTTCTCTAGTTCACATATATACTTAGGACTCACTATGGTGATGTAATGGTTCTCTAAGTTCACACATAATCAGTATGCCGTAATGATGTAATTACAATAAGGTATATAAGGGCTAATAAGGACTGGAAGATAAGATATTCTATCTTTGACCAGTCTTATGGTGGCTGCATGTCTCCTGCACAAAGATCAAAATGGGGCCAGAATAAAGAATTTAGACTCTATTCCTGACCATTCTCGTGATGTAAATGGTCATGCTCATGGACATTCTCATGCTGAGACCAAGACCTGTCCAAAGGATCTCCAGAAAGCTAGCTCGAATATTACAAAAGGAAAATTAACCTTGTTTTTTTATTTATTCATTTTGCTAAGACATTGAAAATGATAGAAATTGCTATTTATCATGCTCTAGAGTCTCCCAACCTTCATTTTGCATTTTTTTTGAGGTAGTTCTTATTAAAAGCATTAATGGTGACTGTTGTAGCCAAAGGCAAATCTTTGTGTCTTTTTTATCCTAGATGTGGAAAAATGAAAATTACCAAACAATTTTTCAGAAAATTATAAAGTCTCAGAACTGAAAGTAATCTTAAATACATGATACATGAATACTTTCAATATTTCTCACAAGTTTTAAGGCAATATAGTATAGTAGGAAAATCATTAGGCTAAGAATTGGAAGACCTATATTTTAATCCCAACTCCTCTTCTTAGCAGTTGTATGAGCTTGGTTAAGTAACTTAATCCCGATAAGCCTCAGTTTCCTCCTCTGTAAAAAGGAGTTGAATATTTTATTTAAGGCCCTATATAGAATATTATACAATTTCTATCATTCAAGGGGTAAGAAATATATATATATATTAATTAAGCAATGCGTGTATTAATATTCTGAATTTCTTCTACATATCACATATATATAGGTCTCAAATATACAATGTTGACATTTGAGACTATCTTAATGGTATGAAATCGTGAGAATAAATTTTTTAAAAAGAATCAGACAAGAAGATTGGAGTCTGGTTTTCTAGTCTCATCTCTGTCACTAAATCATTGTTATTTTAGTCAAATCACTTCCCATCTTCAAATCTTAGTTTCATCATTTCTAAAATGAGGTATTAAACTAAATGTTTTCTAAGATCTCTTTCAACTCTAATATCATGTGATCATTCATTTAATTATGGAGAGGCATATCATCAGAACACTAGCCATCTGGTGATGTATATATATATATATATATATATATATATATATATATATATATATATATTTTGCCATGGCAATCAGGAAACAAAGAAAAACTTTTAAAAATTGCACTTATTCCTCTGAGGATTCCTTTTGATGTGTTGGGGAAAGGGGCAGAAGGTGATATCACAATTAGATTATTAGATTATATATATATATGTATATATATATTTGATTAGATTATTATAATTAGATCATCCATACCCATTTGATTGTTGGTACTTTAAATCTGGGTTCAGTTAGGTGGCACAATGAATAGAAGGCTGTACCTAGAGTTAGGAAGACTTAAGTTCATATCAGTCTCAGATATTTACTAGCTGTGTGACCACAGACAAGTCACTTTGCTTCAGTTTCCTCATCTGTAAAATGATCTAGAGAAAGAATGGCAAACTATTCCAGTATTTCTGCCAAGAAAACCCCAAATGGGGTCACAAGGAGTTGGACATAACTGAAATAACTCAATAACAATAGCAGTAACACCAACTTTAAATCTGAGACCTAGAGGCATACTAAGGATAAAAATGGAAGGAAAAAATAGAAATATTTATAAGAACTATTTTTATAAATGGTTTTTGTTGTTGTTGTTGTTGTTTTTTAGCAAGGAACCTGTGAAGATCGTGTATTTTAAAATCAGCCGGAGTCAGGAATTCAGGTTAGGGGAAAATCGTGGCTCTTTATTCTCAGTGAAGAAAGATCGGAGGTGGAAGAGAATGGGCAATAGCAATGTGTGTAGCTGAGTCAAGAAGCTAGCTAGACCAACTGCCACACGACCAGCAGCTATCAGCCTGGAACCCAGGCTCAATTTCTCCCAGCTTCTCTTCCTGTCTCTCTGCCTCCACCCACCAAAATCGTCATTTCCTATACAAACACATCAGGACTTGCACAGAGAGTGGGCGGGGGTCATTCTTTATCCAATCATGTACATTAATAGAATATAGTCCAATTACTATTTAGCCTCACGTGCTTGGGACCTCTGCATCAACTCAAGTCTCAGCCCATTATAGGAACCATCATAGTTAAAACAGATATACATATATGAAAGGTAGAAATTACATTTAAGAGAACAAAGATTAGTAGAATGGCCAGATGGATTAAGCACATATAAAGGAGATCTATGCTGAAGTCAGTTTCATTGGGAGGGAATTGAGAAATCAGTATAAAAATCTGAATATATAGAGAGAGCCTGTTATGTATAGCTGAAAAAGAAAGTACAGACGACAAGTTGGACTCAAAGTTGAGCAGAAATGAAATGAGCAGAAGTGATAATGTCATGATTTCTAAATTGAGTGGGTCCCCATAAGTTAGGGCATATGAATGTAATGGGATACTATTGTTCTATAAGAAATGATGAGCAGGCTGATTTCAGAAAATCTTAGAAAGAATTAACATGAACTGATGCTGAATAAAGTGAGCAGAACCAGGAGAATACTGTACACAGTAACAGCTTGGCTCTTTTCAACAAAGTGGTGATTCAAGACAATTCCAAAATAGACTTGGGATGAAAAATACCAACTGCATCCAGAGAGAAAACTATGGAGACCTAATGTAGATCAAAGCACAATGTTTTCAAGTTTTTGTTTGTTTTTCTCATGGTTTTTTTCCCCTTTGGATCTGATTTTTCTTGCACAACATGACATATGGAAATATATTTAAAAGGATTGTCCATATTTAACATATTGCTTATTTTCTTGGGGAAGGGGGAAGGTAAAGAAAAAGGGGGAAAAATTAGAACACAAAGTTTTACAAAAATAAATGTTGAAAATTGTCTTTCCATGTATTTAGAAAAATAAAATACTGTTGAAAAAAGAAGCATATTTGATTTTAGCATTTTTCTTTTTGGAAATGATATATTAACATTTATTATTGAGTGAGAATGAAGGACAAAACTCATTAGCCAAAGGATAACTGAGTGGTAGATTCAGAGGATGAAGTATTACTTTGAGACCTGGGAAAGAACTTATCACTTAGCTTTTCTAAGCCAAGGTCTTTATTGCATATGGGACCATCACCAGTTGTCTTGACTTATATCTTACCCAGGACTCCAACATCTCTAGAGGAGAGAGTGAAGTTGATGACTTTACACAGCCCTGCCTCACTTAATCAAATTCACTTGCAAGTCAAAAAACATTACCCTCCTGATGCCATTGGTCCTCTTCAAGAAGGAACAAACAAAAACAATTATTGTATTCTATTGGAAATAGAAGATCCTATATGGATATCAATCAATAGGCATGTCAATTTAGCTTGAAATAGAAAACAAAGGAACAAGAGTAATATGCAGTGGTAATAGGTAAAAAGGGAAATGAATGATGTTGTTAAGAATATGAAATGTAAATCTCTAGAGTTTATATTTTATCTTAGAGTCAATGGGGAGCCATAAAACTTTTAGAGAAGGGAACTAACTTGGTCAGAAGATTGTTTGAGAAATACTTAATTTGGCAGTAGAATGGAGCATGGATTGGACAATAAAAAGACTAGAAGCAAAGAGACCAATCAAGAGACTCATAATAATAATAAAGGGCAAGGGGAGAAGAGGGTTTGACTAAGTTAAAGACTGTAAGTGAAGAAAAGAAGACAGATCCTAGACACATTGTTGAGTTGGGATTGATAAGAATTAATAACACTAACTTTTAGGGGTGAGAGAAAATATATAGTCAAAGATGGTTCTAACATTGCAAACCTGGGAAACTGGGAGAATGGTGATGCTTTTGACAGAAAAAGTGAGTTTGGGGGAAGAGATGGGTTTTGGGGAAATACAATGAATTCTCTTTTGGATGTTAATTTTGAGATGGCTATGGAACATGTGATTGTAGATGTCTATAAGCTAATTAGTGATGTGTGATGAAATTCAGAAGAGCAGATTAGGCCTGGATGTGCTCATTTGGGAGTCATATATATGGATCACTTCACCAGCTAAGTAGTGACTATAGTTTCTGTTGCTTGGGGTGGCAGTATTAGAAAGAATTTTGGATTTGGAATTTGAAGACATGGGATGGAACAGTGTTTCTGCCAAATCCTACTTGTCTCACTTGAGCTAAGTCTTGGAATCTTCGCAGCCTCATTTGTAAAATGAAAGGTTTAGATTTGGACTAGATCACCTCGAAGGTTCTTTCACCCTCAATCTAAGATCCTGTAATTTTATATATGACCATGATATGTTCATAAGTTATAGCATTTGTCACCAAGAACAATTTGAATAAGCTGTTATAGAATTAGAAGGCTTTTATAGTTTCCTGTGGAATCTAGGCTCTCATTAAGGAATAATAATTTTGTTCCAAATTGAAAAACCCTCAGAAGTGAAATAGAAAGATCTGCAATGCTATCAGTTTTTAAATGTTGTCATGGAGTATTCTGAATCACTTCAGAATTAATTTTTGGTAGAGTTAATTTGGGTCATTCTAACATTTCATTTTCACTCTGTGAAATATATCCATAAATATGCAATTAGGTTTTTACTCTGTATTTGCATGCTGGGGAATGCCTCTACTTTCTCACTTCCCACTCACTTCTTACCACTTTAAAAAATGGCCTGTCATTAAACTAGACTGCTTTCTCCAAAGTTAACATTAAATCCAGTCTCCTTTTCCACAGCCTCTGTCCTTTTTTATTTCTGTTGACCACTGTCAAGACAGTAAGCAGGGTCATAAAAATATTGCTTTTCTCAATATTTTCATGACCCTGCTTACTTGAAATTCTCTTATTTGTTTGTTAGTTTCCTTTGATGGATAATCATAATAATTCATATATATATATATATATATATATATATATACACACATATAAAACTATAAGGTTTGTAAATTTGCTTTACACATGTTTTATCATTTGAACCTCACAAAAAGTCTTTTTTTAAAAAAGGCAAAGTAATAAAAATACTATAATTATCCTCATCTTAATAATAATGATAGCTAACATTTATATAATATTTACAATGTGCCAGATACTGTGCTAATTGCTTTAGTATCTCATTTGACCTTCACAACAATCTTGGAAGGTAGGTGCTATTATCATTCCCATTTTACAGATGAGGAAACTGTGGCCATCAGAGGTAATAATTTGCTCAGTCACAGCCAGAAAATCAAAGCTTTAAGATACTAAATGACTTGCCCAGGAATACACAGATAGTAAGTTTCTCTGGTTTTGATTTTAAATCTAGTGCTCTTTCTATCTAATGCTCTTTTATCTTTCTATCACTATTTCACCTCATGTGTGTGTACATACACACAAATATATCCATTCATAATATTAATCAATCATGCTAAAAGATAGTATAGTTTCTTAATGGAAAGATAATCTCAGAGTCAGGAAGACCTATGTTTAAATCCTACTTTTAACAAATAATCAGTTGTATAACTCTGGCCAAGTCACTTAACTTCCAAACCCTTCAAACAACTTTTAAAAAATTACATTTTGCAAACCATTAGTAAATCTGCTTTTATGGAAGTAATTTACTCACAGGCCAGTTCTCTGAAGTAATGGAATCTAACACCTAGACCAAAATACATGTGTTCAATATAGGGCCACCCTTTTCATATGTGTAAGATCTTGGAAATATCTACTCAAATTTCAAAGTATCCTATCAGTCTGCATCCATTCAAAAACAAAGCCTATGAGCCCCCACCTATATGTTTACTTCTTTTCTCTAATCAAATAGAGGACATAATTCTTTTTTTTATTATTATTATAGTAACTTTTTATTGACAGAATCCATTATCAGCATGATGAGGCACTTGAAATTAACATGCATCTTCAACTTGTAGAAAAGTAATTTTCTGCAGTATCATGGATTTGTTTTGATAATATCTTTGTACTACTTTCACTGAGCTTTGCTTCCTACTAGATTTGTTATTTCCAATGGGCACATTGCTCCTGTGGTACATGCTGGTTTCATTATAAGCACTTGACATATAGTCTCTGGAGGATGTTTTTCCCTACTATCAGATTTTGAGCATTGTACAATCAAGGACATTTGCTAATCACATATCAGTTGCTTTCTGCTAAATTATATGGTGAGAACCTGTACCTGATAAGGATATGCTGATAATATTTTAGTCATAGCCAGAGGTTATGATTCCTCTTCCCCCTATAATAAAAGTCAGTCAGAGTATCCCCAAGTTTAGATTGAGTGTTTTCTTTTTGATCTTTCTTTCTAACACAGATTATTGCTCAATTTCAGAAGATTATTCTACTTAAAACCACACATTCCCAATATCCTCTCTCCTTTAGAAAGCAAATGAATTTGAATCAGAATAAAAGATAACCCAAGGAGGCAAGTCCAATATTTTGTATTCCACTTCTGTCTTTATTGTGCATATCTATAAGCAGTAAAACCCAATTGCTTTGCTGTAGGATATTGACTTTGCATAAACAGGGGTGTGAATGGAGTATTTTATAATTTGCTTTTTTCAATACTGGGATTGCAGCAGTGTAGGGAATTCCCAAAGAACAAATCCAACCAAAGTAGATTGGAACTCTGCAACTTAAAATCTTAGTTACCTGGGAGCTCTGAGAACTTCAGTGATTTGCCCAGAATGACCCAGCCAATATGTCAGAAGCAGGACTTATCTTGATCTGCATGACATTATGGCTAGCTCTCCATCTATTCTGCCATTATCATATGTGTGTATGCATGTGGATATGTTAGTGTGCATACATGTATGTGTATAATTTAAATGTATATAATTCTAATGTAGAAATAGAATAATTTCATGAAGATCCAAAGAATAATAGTTGTAAAACATTTAACACAGTTCCTTCATATGAAGATCACAGGATTTTCATGAAATAACAGAAATTAGCCTGATACAAAGCACAGTACATAATCCCTTTGTCTGACAATTTAAGTGTGTCTGGTAAATTTATCAAGATAGAATATTCATGAAATAAATAGAAATTCTAATAGTAATTTTTCTAATTACATATGAAGACAATTTTTAAATATTCATTTTTATAAAATTTTGAATTCCAAATTTCTCCCTTCTCTTCTTCCCCTCTCCCTTACCCCTCCAAGAGGATAAGCAATTCATGTAGGCAATTTTAAAAAGTCCCCAACATTGCTTGTCCAATTATTATGTAGCAATAAAGTTTTAAATTCCTGATAATTCCTATCACCAAGCTATTAGTATTGATGAATAATTTATTTGTACCCAGCACTTGAATTACATTATTTCTGTCCAGGAGAAGCTAAAATCTCTACCTAAGAATTTTTGAATGTTGTATCCAACATATTAATTTATGACATTACCAAGTGATCAAAAAATACTGTAATGTTAAAATGAGAATAGTATGCAATAATGTAGAAGAGTTGGGTGCTTAAAAGTCAACACTATAGAGGCTTTTGATTGTGATCCAGGATTCCGTACAATCTCAACAATCAAAGCTATCCAAAAGGGGACAGAACTGATTTAGAAGGAGATAGGTTTCCCTTCCCCTTGATGCTAGATGTTATAATAAGGATTCCTTTTTTGTGTAAGGGTCAGACACAATCTTCACTGATCTCTTTTTGATTCATTAATTCTGTATTTAGAGGTTAATAATAATAATAATAACATTTATGTAGTACCTGCTATATGCTGAGAACTGTGTTAAGTATTTTACAAATATTTTTTGAAAATTCTTGAAGGCAAGTGTTATTATTATCTGTGTTTTATTGTTGAGGAAACCAAAGATAAGCAATTTGCTGAAGATGACTCAACTAGTGTCGAAGGCCAGACTGGAAGTTAGGGCTTCCATTTCAACTATTTCTACTGAATGCTATAATCAATTTTTTTTTACAGAGAAAGAAACCAGGTCCAGAATGGGAAAATAACTTGCCTAAAACTTGCCTGGCACACACAGGTTATAAATTGAAGAATCCAGTCTGATTCCTGATTTCAAATCCATTGTGATATCTAAGACACCATATTTTATCTAGTCATATCCAAGTCTTTTATGACCCCATTTGGGGTTTTCTTGGGAAAGACATTAGAATGGTTTGCCATTTCCTTCTCCTGCTTATTTGATAGATGAGGCAGTGATGTAATTTGACCACTATCACACTGCTAGTGTCTGAGGTCAGATTTGAACTCAGGAAAATGAGTCTTATTGACTCCAGGCCTAATGCTTTATTCACTGAGCCACCCAAAGACAGTATCACATTGCTTTTACAATTTTTAGGGTAGGGTCATGTTTTCTAAAGGGCCTTTCCTGATTGACTTTTTTATAAGCTTCCTTAAGATCAAGAGTTGTTTATTCTTTGTGTTTTGTTGTTGTGTTATTGGGTTTTTTTTTAATTTTTTTTTATTCTGAATGCTTAGAAATGTCTAGAACACAGTTGATACCTAGTGATTATTTGTTGTTTTGATAGTACTCCTTCCCACCCTGAAATCATTTATTTTATGTATTTTCCATATTTATTTCATGTGGTCCCCATGTGATATGTTCACCTACAGTAAAAGTTAAATTCCTTGAAGGCAGGGATTGTTTTTGTCTTTGACTCTCCAGTGCCTCTGACAAAACTTGGTCTGTAGTAGGTGCTTAATAAATGTGGTTTTCCCAATTGATAAATGGTCAAAGGATATGAACAGACAATTCTCAGATGAAGAAATTGAAACTATTTCTGGCCATATGAAAAGATGCTCCAAGTCATTATTAATCAGAGAAATGCAAATTAAGACAACTCTGAGATACCAATACACACCTGTCAGATTGGCTAGAATGACAGGGAAAGATAATGCAGAATGTTGGAGGGGATGTGGGAAAACTGCGACACTGATACATTGTTGGTGGAATTGTGAACACATCCAGCCATTCTGGAGAGCAATTTGTAACTATGCTCAAAAAGTTATCAAACTGTGCATACCCTTTAATCCAGCAGTGTTACTATTGGGCTTATATCCCAAAGAGATCTTAAAGAAGGGAAAATGACCTGTATGTGCATGAATGTTTGTGACAGCCCTTTTTGTAGTGGCCAGAAACTGGAAAATGAATGGATGCCCATCAATTGGAGAATGGTTGGGTAAATTGTGGTATACGAATGTTATGGAATATAATTGTTTTGTAAGAAATGACCAGCAGGATGAATACAGAGAGGCTTGGAGAGACTTACATGAACTAAGTGAAATGAGCAGAACTAGGAGATCATTATACACTTCAACAACAATACTGTATGAGGATGTATTCTGATGGAAGTGGGTTTCTTCGACAAAGAGAAAATCTAACTCAGTTTCAATTGATCAATGATGGACAGAAGTAGCTACACCCAAAGAAAGAACACTGGGAAATGAATGTAAACTGTTTGCATTTTTATTTTTCTTCCTGGATTATTTTTGCCTTCTGAATCCAATTCTCTCTGTGCAACAAAAGAACTGTTCGGTTCTGCACACATATATTGTATCTAGGATATACCGTAACATATTTAACATGTATAGGACTGCTTGCCATCTGGGGGAGGGGGTGGAGGGAGGGAGGGGAAAGTCGGAGCAGAAGTAAGTGCAAGGTATAATGTTGTAAAAAATTACCCAGGCATGGGCTCTGTCGATAAAAAGTTATAATTTAAAAAAAAGAAAAAAATTCATAATAAAAAAATAAATGTGGTTTTCAATTTAATTACATTGAATGTAAGCAATATCAGCTGGTCTCTCATTTATAGGACCAGGACTATCCTACCATTTCTTCTGAACTCCAGAGAATGTCAAAAGAGAAAAGAACAAATCAATCACCAAATATTTGAGTAGCTAAATATGTTTTAGGCACTGTGCAAGTCATTGAAGATATAAAGTTAAAAACAAAATACTTCTTTCCCTCATTTATACTCTACTATGGGAAATAAATGCTCATATAAGCAAATATGTAAGTAAATTTAAAATATATTCAAAAACCAACATAATTTCATAGACTTGAGTGCCTCCTAAGATGCAAAAGACATTCTCTCCATGTCTGCCCTTTCCCTGTGACTCCTGAAATTAGACACAAGGAATCAAACTTGCTATAATCTTCCTCAATTTCTTTCATCAGAAGAATATCAGTAAAGCATTATGTTATGTGTCTGTCATACCTTAATATTAATGCCACATAACCAGTCTATCTTTTCTTTATGTCATATAATTCCTTGATAACATTCTTTACTCCTATTCTTCAGAATTCCTTGCTGATTATATGTTGCAGTCTACTCAACCCTACTATGTACCTTTGCATTACTCTCTAAGCATTCATCTTTTATTTTTTGGAGGCAATGGTTCTAGTTGTCATATGGCAATAGTGGTAAAATATTTGCTTTGAAAAGATGGGCCTTTGCTCTTTTAAGAAGCTTGGGGTCCTTAAAAGTGCTTTGCAAATTTACGTATATTTACAAAGAAAACACAAAGAAAGACCTCCTGTAGGTCTGAGCTGAGCTTTGAAGGGAGTTAGATTCTAAGAAACAGAGATAAGAAGGGAGTAGATTCCAGGCACTGGGAACAGCTTGTTCAAAAGGAAGATGGAATGTCATGAGTGAGGAAGAGCTGGTGGGCCAGTTTTCCTGGAATGCAGTGAATGGGAGATTACATGTAATTAGCTTGGAAAAGTTGACTAGAGCTAGATTGTCAAAAACTTTAAATGCCAGAGGAATTTCAATTTGATGTTAGAAGCAACAAGGAGCCACTGGAGCAGGGAAATGACACAGCCAAATTAGTGTTTTAGGAATAACATTCTGGAAGTTGAAAGGAGGAAATTGAACAGTGAAGGGAGAAACTCGAAGGAAGAAAACTAGTTAGAAGGATTCTGTCATAATCCAAGCAAGAGATGATGAGGGCCTGAACCAGGAGTAGTAGCTATATGAGTAAACAAAAGGAGATAAATATGGGCCAGCTAGGTGGTCTAGTAGATAGAGTGCAAGGCGTGGAGTCAGGAAGATTCATCTTCCTAAAGTCAAATCTGGCCTCAGACACTTATTAGTTCTGTGACCCTGGGCAAATCATTTAATCCTGTTTGCCTCAGTTTCCTCATCTGGAGAAGGAAATGGCAAACCATTCCAGTATTTCTGCCAAGAAAATCCCAGATGGGATCACAAAGAATTGGACATGACTGAAAAACAAAATGTGAGAGATATTACAGATAGAATCAACAAGAAATGGTAACTACCTAGAGGTTAGAGGTGAGGGAGAATGAAGAGTTAAGGGGCATGATATGTTGGAAACAATGATTGCTTTTGCTGTCAGAGGATCTACCTTCAAGTTCTAGCTGTCTCATTTCCTGCATATGTGACTTTGTGTAATATATTGAATCTCTGGCAATCAGCTTATTCATCTATAAAAATGAAGGAGTCGATTGAAATTATTGGCCTTCTAGTCTTTAAACTTGTAATCTATGAAAAAATCTAAAAAGGAATAAAGAATGGGGTAACTGGAAATGTATGATGCTTCTGATAGAAAGGGGGTAGATTTGGGAGTGAGAACAAATGATGACATCTGTTTTGGGACAAATATCTAATTAAGATGTCTGAGTTCCCAATCCTAGATAGTAAATGGAGATGATAAGTCTCCAATCTCCTTTCAAAAAAGTTGTGAAGATTTTAAGATCAAATCAAACCAAATGAGATAATGAATATTGAACAGTTTAGAAAAATATAAAATGTTTTTAAAATATATGAAATGCTAGATAAATAAAAGACGTTTTAGCATGGCAATATAATAGAGAAAAAAATGAAGATCTGCTGAAATAGTCCTATGTGAAAAAAATCCAAATAAGAAAATGTGTCTAGAATTACTTAGTAGGGTCCAATGAAAGTCTTGCCAATTAGCTGCAGCTCTTCCCTTTAGCTATGCTTTTTAAGTCTCCGGAATATCCTTGATTTCTGATTAATTAAACAGATATCAGTAACCCAAACTAGATTATATTGAAAAAGCTGTTTCTCATGAGAATGAGAGGTTCTAGATGAGGGAGCCGGGAGGAGTGAAGAATAAAGAAAGAAAAACTAAAGCTACCATAGCCTCCAACACTTCAAAAATGCTCTTTGCCGGAAAGGTGATGCTTGTTTTAAAAAGGTGCTTGTAACTCCCTGGTCTGTCTGCTTGTGTATTTTCCTCTACAAAGTGGTTCCAATTACCTTGGCACTCCTGGTATCTGGATTCATCTCCAGTGAATGCCTCTGCAGCGCCATGCCAGACATATGGGATCAATCAAGACTTCAGTGCTGCTGTGTTTTCTTTGGGAATGTTGACAGCCTGACAGACATGGGGTTCTGGTGACACGGAATCTCAAAAAACTTCAGCATGAACAGGGAAGGAGGGGAGGAAAGAGAAAGGGAAAGGGAAAGAAGGACATAAAGATATTTATCTTGACTGCCCCCTTTCCTTCAAACATTTTATAGGTTTCAGGGAAGGAAAGAGGAGGAGGGGAGGGGGAAGAAAAGACACACACACACAGAGAGAAAGCATTTCATTCTCAGCAGAGCCAGAACCCCCTAAGCTGAAAGAGGGGTGAGCCTGGAGATTCTCCTCCCAACGTGAAGGACTGAAGGTATCGGAGACAGGGCTGCTACCTGAGGCACGCGGAAGGGACTATCTGACTGGACAAGGGGAAAGGGGGACCGCCAGTGCCAGAGAGAGGGCAACCAGAGTTCTCGGATCCGTACAGCTGGCTGCTCCAGCTCCTCCTGCTGCTGCTGGGCTCAAAGCAGCAGTAGGTCTCCCTTCACTCTACAATGTGGCGTCTGCTGCCGCTTTATTGCTGGGGTCTCTCTCTCATTTCTGGCTGTATGGCGTTTCAGCACATGTCCACGTCGGGAAATTTAAGCCTTAGCTTCTTCCCATCCTCTTCTTCCTTCCCCTCTTCCTCCTTCTCCTCCTCCTCCTTGCAGGCGGCCTCGCAGCGGCAGCGGCAGGAGCCGGAGCCCCGCAGGTCTCTGGCCCTGGTGTTGCTGCCGCCCCCGCCGCCGCAGTCGCTTCCCTCCGACCCCCAAGAGAACAAAGTGGAGAAGCTGGGTCAGTCCTTCAAGCGCAGAGTGAGGAAGCTCCGCGAGCGGAGCCACAGTCTGGACCTGGTATTCTTGGTGGACGAGTCCTCGAGCGTGGGCCAAGCCAACTTCCTCAACGAGCTCAAGTTTGTCAAGAAGCTGCTGTCCGACTTCCCCGTGGTCCCCAGCGCCACCCGCGTGGCCATCGTGACCTTCTCGTCCAAGAACAACGTGGTGCCGCGCGTAGACTACATCTCCTCCAGCCGGCCGCATCAGCACAAGTGCTCGCTGCTCAACCGCGAGATCCCCCAAATCACCTACCGAGGCGGGGGCACCTACACCAAGGGTGCTTTCCAGCAAGCCGCGGTAAGAGGGCATTCTCTCCCACCGCCCCAGCTCGAGGGCTTCCCCCATCCCTCCCTCCCTACCCCAGGCGCTCCCAGCCGCGCCTGTGTAAAACCGCAAGCTCGCATCCGCACGGCAGGGAGGATGCTCCGCACACCTCCTTCCCTGTTAGCCTACCCCCTACACACTTTTTAGTGCCTGCTACAGATCAATGGCCATCATACCTGTTGCGTGGTTATACGTGCAGAAACAGCTTTGTGAGGCAGTAAGTTGTACGGGAGTGGGGTTATCCGGAAAGGGGGAATGGAGATGTTATAGTAAGCAACCCAAAGGGGGACTTTATTTCTATGCTTCATTAGGTAATGAAGTGAGATGTGTTAAGTCCTAACCTGGTTAGTAATATACCTGTAAAACAATGGTCGTTTTTGCGTATGGCAGGGACACACACCGTTGGTAGTCTGATGAAGCCTGTGGACTTTCAGAATAATATGTTTAAATGCATAAATTAAAACACATAAGAAATGAAATTAATTATGTTTAGATAGTAACAAGTATATTTTTAAAACAAGGTCCCTTCCCGGGTTAATAAGTCCAGCTGAAAAGATCATAGGATCTTGTAACTTAAGCGTCATCTAGTTCAACTCATTTTGCAGCTGAGGAAACTGAGGGTCAGGGACATTAAGTGACTTTCTCCAGATCAAGAAGGTCAGAAATATCAGAAATAGGATTCAACTCTGGAGCCAGTCCTTTATCAAGAAGTAAAAGGCAAAGATTGTGAGGTATTTATCTCCTATATAATGGACTCCTTACTCATCCGGAAAGGGGACATATCCACATGCTGGTTAACTGGTTTGGAGTAGGGGTGAGGAATGAACAAGTGAATTTTCTAGTTTTCTTAGGTGTTTCATGTTTGGCTGTCATGATGATTGCAAAATAATTTGAAACAGGTCATCTCAGTTCTTTGAAGTTTATTATATTGTTTAATATTTGCAATGGATAAATTTACATCTTTAAGTTTTCATTGAACTCTTTAGAATTGATCTATAAAAGAAGAGGTCGATTTTGTTAGTTATTTAACTTTATTCCACTTACAGCTACAATCTTTATTATCTGTATCAGCATTTTGCATATAATTTATATGTATTCCAACCTGCTCGTTTTATGAATGATAAAATTGATATCTAGAGAAATTAAGTGATCTTTTTAAGGTCCATAACTAAGTGGCAAAGTGAGACTCATTCATATCTGTTGGCTAGATTTAGCAGTATTTCCACTCAATTTCCTCCCACTCTTCCACCCTCCCCCATGCATTGCTTTTAGGAGGCAAATAGCAAAGTCAAAATTTAGCAATATTAGTGGAGCTTTATTCTTCAGGCATTATTTTTACTTTCTCTAGACAACAGAAAGACAAGTTTCAGCATAAAGTTTTTTTTTTTAAATGATCAGTTTTGCAGTGTAGATTTTCTTAATGAAACCTTAACTTCATTAGGAAAAAATGACCATTTGAAAGCTGTCCAACTTATGGGGGCGGGAAGATAATGACTGGCCTCTGGAATCTTTTGATTTATGTGAAATTGAATAAAAATTTAAGATGACAAAATTAAGATTATAAAATTGAGTGAATATCCCTAGGAAAAATAGTTTTCCAAAACCTAGCAAACTTAAAATAAAGAACTGAATACATGCCCCCTTCCCCCCACAAAAGGTATTTTTTTTCTCTTCACATAAAATTTTGCAACATCTTTTACCAAGTAAGTTGGCTTTCTTTACCCTCTTGAGGAAATGAATAATGTATTGTGCAAGTGTAATAATGTTATTTTATTAACACTTGATAAAGGCAGTTGGGCTAGACTGGAGAGTGGATAGTTGGTTTCAGAGCCAGGAAGACCTCTGTTTAAATCTCACCTCTCAAATATACTAAATGATCCTGAGTGAGTTATTCAGTACTCTAGGCAATATATTCTAAGATTGCAAAGTGTAGAAAAAGTATGGGGGTTTCCTCACTTGGAAGTTCCCTCTATCAATGAAATCCCATTTTAGGTCTCTATCCTAAGATTTGTAGAGAGTAGAGGATGGGGAAATGTCATAAGATTTTATTGGAAAGAATCTTAGATGAATGTAAAATCTAGACATGGAATGTGTATTAGACATTATATACTCTATATTCTGTATTCTCTTGCAAACACAACTAGGTGGTGAAGTGGATAAAGTTCAGAATCTGGTGTCACAAAGACCTAAATTCAATCCAGTCTTAGATTCTACTGGGCAATTCACTTAACTTTTGTCTCTGTTTCCTCAACTGTAAAAATGGGATAATGATCCTCTCAGGATTGTCTTAAGGATGAAAGGATTTAATATTTGTAAATCACTTATTTCAGTGCCTAGCACACAGTAGACACTATAGAAATATTAGCTATATAATGTTATAAGTCCATTTTACAGATGAAGAAATTAAGAGTTTCACTAAAGGGAGTGTTATGTACACCATCGCTCACTATTGGTTTTGAGTTTATCAAAATATAGCCTAATAGTTCTATTTCTTTGGAGAGAAGCATTGTATTAAAGCATCTCTTTGTTTTTAATTTCTTATGGAGCAGCAACTTTCTGCATTTCCTTTTCTTAAACTTCTCCTTTTGAATTGATCCCATTGTGAAACCAGGACAACTCTATCTCCCAAACACTGCATGTCAAAATAAAGATCCACACTCCTCATTTCCACTTCCGTTTTGCTGAATGGTTGTTAAACAAACATAGCATGAAAATTCCTTTGAAAAATTCCTAAACTGCTCCAGGTTTCCAGAAATATGATCCATTGGTGGAGAATGTGCTGTCTCATCTAAAAGTCCTCTAGAGTTCCACTTTTGCTGATGAGCTAATGGGGATTTCTGGTGAGAGCCCCAAATGCTTATAGGTGTAAGTGTGCTAATTCCTGATAAAAGGAAGGATATTCTTAAGTCTGAGAGAGTTATGCAAAGGAAAAGCAAAGCTGAATAACCTATTTCCAAGGTAAAATAAAGTGTCCAAAAAGAGGCAGCATGTAATAGCAGAAAGAAGGGCAGTTTTATTGTGAGAAAGATTTGAGTTGAAAGCCTACCTGTTAGACATGTTAACTATGTGACCAAATTATTTAATTTCTTAATATCATAACTCTCTAAGAACAGAAGTTGAAGAGAAATTGATGATTTCTATCAGTGAGAGAAGTTTCCACACTGGAGTTTCCCTCCATTAATGAAAAAGATCAAAAAGGAATAGGATAGGTATAAAAAGAAGAGCAATGTAATGTATGGCCATCTTTGCCCAATGAGGTAAAGCTTAGCTGAAGGGCAGAAATAACTTTTAGCACCTATGATGGAATTTACTAAGTTTTTGTCATGGTGGCAGTATCATGGGCCTGCCTCAGGGTTAATCTATATTCCTGAACCTAGAGTGTCTGTACAACATATTCCAAGATGTTAAAAATATCTAGAAAAACAAATTTCTGTACTGAATATTTAGCCCAAGGTAAAAAGAGAACAGCCACAAGGCTAAGAAATTTGTAGCTCTTGTTCTAATTCCGGCTTTTTGGTCTCATGTCTCCATTCACTTTTGGCAAAGGTACTGATAAATCTATGCAAAAAATTGCCCATATATTAATAAGCCTCTTTTTTTCTTTTTCTTTCTTGCCTCATCATGCCCCTCCTTCCTGCAGAATATAGGAACTGCTAAATAATTTAAAGTTTTCACATGTGATCACTAGAAAAATCAGAGGTCAGAAAAAAAAAGAAATACAAGAATGCTTACTACAGAACAAAATGAAAAATCCTACTGTGGAAGCATCTGATTCTCTTTTAGAATGCGACTACACCTTGCTTATCAAAATCTACATTGCTCAGTAATGAATAAAAACATAGGTAGGTTGATTAAGAAGCAGTTCTGTGATTGATTTATAAGAACAATATATGCTATGCTACAAATGTCACTCATCTCTTTTCCTAAAGAAAATAGAGTGAAATTGAGTATATATATGAATGTCTATGGTAAGATTTTACTTATCATGTAGTAATTAAATTAACTTTTCATTGACTTCAGGAAAATAATGGCCAGTAACCATAAAAGAAAGATAACAGGCAAAACCTAATTTTTAAACATGTTTTGGTTGACATAGATTGACAGTATTTTATATTTGGCTTTTGAATTAGCAGCGAAATAGGGGCTCAACATTTAGACCAAGTTCAAATTTAACCTCAGATACTTACTAGCTACATTACCCTGAGAAAGCCACTTATCCTCCCTATCTCTCAATTTCCTGACCTGTAACATGGAGATAACAAAAGCATCTTCACCTCAAAGTTGTTGTAAAAATAAAATGAGATATTATTTGCAAATTTAAAAGCATTTCACTATTTTTATTGAGGGATTTCCATCAGTATAGGTAATGGAAACCTCCAGAATAAAAAGACTTTTAGAAAGCAATTTGTGTTCAAACAAAACACATCCTCCTGATACTAAATTTATTACATTTTTACTTGTTAATTTTTAGCAGATTGTCAGTTTATGAACTTTTTGGAAAATAGCTGATTGTCATTTATTTTAATCCCCTAGATTGTGGTACTCCACAATCACCCAGTTATGTGACTTTGATCTGCCCCTCATATCATATCTGCTTCTTTTTCTTCAAAACTTCATTTCTCTATCCACTTGACACAAATCCTGTAGGGATGACTCTCACTTTCCACTTGGAGATGGCAAGCTGTCATCTTAGTTGTTCTTTTCAGTGATACATATTAAAATTCCTTCACACCTTCTAATCCTGTGCTGGCCATTCTTGTCCTTTCTAATCAGGTGGTAATTAAGCTGGATCTATCCAATATGATGTTAGCTTTTCTTGACCTCTTAGCATATTATGGGTTACAGTGAAATATTTTAGTTTTCTTAAAGTTGCCTCCTGTTTGTACTATGTGATTGGTCGACTTCTTCCTCTGGCTGTGTGTGGCATTCACTTCAATAGTGTTAAAAGGTGTTTGTTATACATATCCTATGTACAAAACCCTGTCCCAGGCACTGGATGAATGATTTCACTACTAGAGGAAAATGCCAGATGAGGAAACTCCCTCTACCAATGCAGATCAAAACCCCTCTACACCAATTATAATTTTAGAGAGTTTCTCAATCATTGTTAAGGCCAGCTCACTATCTGCCATGTTACTCTGCTTCATCAAGAATGCAAAGACTCTTAAAAGATCAACAAAGTGAAGAGAATGCAAAGAGAAGAGAGAATGGTACAGGACAGAGCCCTGCAGATATCTATACTAAGGAGATAGATAAGGGGCAGGTAGGTGGTACACTGGATAGAGTAGTGGCCCTGAAGACAGAAGAACTTGAACTCAACGCTGGGCTTAGACAGCTGATATTTCACCAGCTGTGTAACCTTAGGCAATTCAATCTTGATTGCCTCACAAGAAACAAACAAAACAAATAATGAAAAAGAAAGCATGTAATGATTATACAAAGGAAACTGAGAAGGATAAGTCCAACAGATGACAAGTAGAAAATAGCTCCAGACCACGGAAGAATGTCCTTTTCTTTGTCATCAGTGTCAAAAGCTTCAGAAGTATCAAGGAGGATGAGCACTAAGAAGAGAATATTAGATTTAGCAATTAAGAGACTATTGGGAAACTAAGAAAGCAGTTTTTATTGTTATGAGCAGAAAACAGAATATGGTGGACTGAGAATCAAGAAAATATTAGAGACATGTTGCAGCAGGGAACACTTTGATTTATGGAAGGAAAGACTTTGTTTGGTATCCCTGAATAAAACCCAGCCATTCTCATTCAATTCTAGACGTAGGTCAGTGTCCATCTGTACTGACTGTTCAAAAAATATATGCTGATTGAAAACATGGGGTAGAAAAAAAAGGAACAAAGGAAATCAAAGACATAGCTTCACATTTATCATCAATATTTTCTCCTACAAGAGATTTGAAAGTACTGCATATGGCAATTATTATTTTTTTTTTATTTAATAGTCTTTTATTTACAGGATATATACATGGGTAACTTTACAGCATTAGCAATTGCATATGGCAATTATTGAACACTGTACACTTAAAAGAGAACAGTTCTATAGTTCAACAGACAATAAATGATATGGAAATTAATAATGAAGATATTGCTAATATGGAAATTACTTCAGAATCACTGCCAGAGGTATGTATTTAGATCACTGACTCCTTGGAATAAAGGTCAAAATCAACACCAAAACAGGAGAAGGAATACAAATGAGAAGACCTTGAATTCAAAAACATCAGCTTTAAGCTGACCTATTTGTCAAAATTTTCAACTTATAAAAATGGGAAATGAATAAATTAAATGAAACAAATTAATTTGAGGTAACACTGATACTACCACCATTTGTTAGAATAGTTTTAATTAATTAATTAAGATAGATTTAAGATAATTGCCACAAGGAGGTAAAAATATCCTAAAAACCATCTCAGCAAATGTATGAGCATGGATGTGTGTGTGTGTGTGTGTGTGTGTATAAAACTCTGCCTTATATAAATCCAATTTATGCGTAAGTCAAGATATCATCCTGATATGTCATGGGTCCTCCTTGAAAATGAAGAATGAACAATAATAATGAGAGTAAGGAATGACGGTGGAATGTGTAAAGAGGTTATATTACATATTAAAAACTTTGACTTGCATAGAAGTATCATAAATATCTCATTAATTACAAATGGAACTAAAGAGAAAGAGAGCCAGCTATGTAGTAAGAACATGGAATAAGCATGGAATTAATACTTTTTTATATCATTAACATCACTTCAAGGAAATTTAACACACGTCCTATGAAATGAAATGCTTCTTGCTTTTGGTCATTTGAGAAAACAACTCCTTTATTCAACTTTCCAAGAAAAACCCATAATGAATCCTTCTCTTTAAATTAAAATTTCTAATATTTTCCTATTTAACGTAAAATAAGAATACAAATGAAAATGATAGCTAACATTTGTAAAGCACTTTGAAGCTGTAATTCCCTTTGCATACATGACATTTATTTGAACCCCAGTAATTCTCTGAGGTTGATACCTTTTAAAAGGAGGACAGAGAGATTGAACTTGTGATTTTTGATGTAGGTAATCAAACCAGCAACTCATCTGTAACTCATAATTTTAATGAGGTTCCAAATACACTGAAAGATGAAGTGACTTGTTCAATGACATACAACAACTAAATTTTAGAGGTAATATTTGAACCCAAGTATTCCTAATTTGAAGACCAATATAGAATCCCCTGTTCCATTCTTTAAATGTATCATTAGCTATTTGAAGACATCTCTTGTCATATCTTCTGTGGTTTCTTTTGAGTATTTGAGCTGATTCAGTTGCTAAAGTGTTAGTTGGGGGAAAAAAGATCACTACTCTGCTTATTGTGTAGTTCGGTTGATTTTTTAAAAGCTATTACCTTTCTCTTTACTGTTTCAATTTGATGTTGCTGTTTTGTGTATGGGATGTTCAGGAAGGACTAATACCTCTGATATGAGGGTTTGCTGGAAACTTTTGCTAATCCACCATTGGTTGTTGGACTACATGGGATAGCTGTTAGAACACACAGGAGCCCCCTGACAATGGCTGCTGGAGATCCAACCCAGAATGAATCTCCTCTTGTGAGAGGATGACACAAGGAGACTGAGAGGCTGTTGCTGTTCTCTGACCTCTCTGACTGAGAGGCCATTGCATCGTCTGACCTCTCTCCTCTTCCCTTTGCCTCCAATTTATCTCGTTCCCAGTCCACAGCACCTGTGTCAGGAAAGGCTGCCTTGCAACTCCTTCAGATGTTATGATCCACAGTTGTGGAGGTGCTCAGAGAATTGGCCTGTCCCTTTACAATTAGTGTCTACTGACACCAAACTCTCACCTGTAACTCCAAGAAGCTGCAGCATCTAGAGTGTCCATACCCTTCAAATTTTCTCAACAGATGGGCTAAACCAGGTTGAGTGTTACCAATGGGACACAAACCTGTCAGTGAGTGGGGGAAGGAAGTGTCTATCCCATACATAAAAAGACTTCCCACAGTGGAATAGATGGATGAGAATAGTTTGTTCTAAAGGCCATGAAGACATCTGAAACTGGTGCTGTGGAATGCTTGGAGTTAGGTCAGGCATGACTCCAAAGCCATCCACTGCATCCTAGGCCATTGCCAGTCATTTCAATTTTTGTCTTGCCATTAGATTTTGATGACTCAGAAAATCAGAGTGAGGCTGATGATCACATGCAATTCTGCTTCACTGAAATTCAATTCATGCTGAAGTCAAGACATCATCCCATGATGTCATTAGCTCTCGTTGAAAATGAAGGACAGACAAAACAAGCTATCTTTTTGGGGTATTAGTAATTCTTTTAAAAGTAATGCAGTACAATACATTTGACTTTATAGAAGTCAAATATCAGAAGATGTATAGGACCGCAGATAGTGGGGAACTCTGAGAAAGGTATACTTGAAGCAAGGATACTTACAGCAAGGATACTTACAGCAGGGTGTTTACTCAGTGTAATTGATGGTTCTGGTTCTGTAGTTCACATATATTTAATGTGATATAATGATGTAATCACTCTAGTTGGCACATACTTAGTGTGATATGGTGATGTAATAATTCTACAGTTGGCACATTCTCAGTGTGCTGTAATGATGTAATTGTACTAAGGTATTTAAGGGCTGAGAGGACTTGAAATAAAGAGTCCAGACTCTGTCCTTGACTAATCTCATGGTGGCTCTCCTGCCTTCATCAATTCTCCACCTAAGACCAAGACCCGTCTAGAGATCCTCCAGAAAGTTAGTCCAGACATTACAAGAAGAAAGAAGAGAAAAATGTTTTAGGCAGGAAAGGCAAAAATAATAACCTGATAGTTTTTTTTCAACAAAATAAAATAAGGTTAAGAGAAAAAAAAAGAAGGGGACACTCACACTAAACATTTTTCCTGACCAGACTACTTATTTATACCAACCTGGGTCAATAATCATGCCAGTTCTGTAACTTATATTCCTATTCTCTCTTGTTCTAGTATAGCTGAACAGCTTGGCTCTTTGCTAAACTGTTGCTCTTCCAATAAAGACTGCATAGAGTTCAAAATGGAGGATTGAATTGCAAAGACTTTAATACTATCATCTGCATTATAATATTTGGATGAAACCTTTTAGAGACAAGTCTTACTATAGATAGCTAATTTAGATATTTTTATTTTTCTGTGAATACCATTGTAAATTTAAATTTCCATCTTCAAATTAAGTTACCTTGGAATCAAAAATAATCACATTCCAAAGATAATGTTCTCTGATGATATTTTTTGAGGATCTAGGTTCCTTTTGATTCTTTAGATATAATCCCTTTCATTTAGTAGTTCATCCATTCATTCCTTGATCCTTCATTGTGGTATGGCATAGAGGAAACCCTTGGCTTATTAAAGTCTCTGTGGCAGAAGAGTGAAAACATGACCAAATTCTAACATAATATAAGGTTTTCAAATATGGACTAATGGATTGTAAGTTCCTTGGGAGAAGGAATAGTCTCACTTTTCATATTTTTATCTACAGCACTTAATGCCATAGTAGCTATTTGAGAAACATGTTGTTTGATTGATAAATTCAGAATGCCTTCTGTCCCTTCTGTTCAAGGGTCAGCCAAGCTCCTATCGTGGAGTCTTGTCAAGCAGAAGGTTGACTGCTAATGTGTTTTTCTTTTTCTTTTCCTGCTTTTGGTCTTTGACAATCCATGAAGCAGACAAAAATACAAAATAACCTTCCTTCCTTTCCCTTTTGCTTCTAGATTGCTGGTATCTGACTGGCAAAACAGTGGAAACAGAGAATGGGATATAGAGAACCATGGAACTTTTATCCCTCTTTTTATCCTAAGTACAAAATGGTAACAACAACACCTAAAGAAATGTTATGAGTTATTTACCTTTTTCTGTAAAAGCAATGGATTTGCCAAATCACTGTTCCTTTTCTCATCTGACTTTCAGACATCATTTGGTCATTCTCTTAATTACTTGGTAGTCCTTCCTTCCTTGTTGGGATTACCCATATGTGATGCAAATCATTCATCTTTTTGTTTCTTTTATGTTAAATTTCATTTGCTTAATACGTGGAATTTAGTACTATTGATTTAATAAATATGACATTGAATCAGGGCTTTTTTATCGGAAGTAAAGAAAACTTTTATTATAAGGATCATGAGGATCACACATAAACAATTTTGTGATAGGGATAATAAAAAAAAAAAACTCCCAGCTTGTTCATTATATTTCTTTTTTTAAAATTCTGTATTTAACAAATTTTAACAAATGTGAACATTTTCATATGTCAAGAAGAATAGGAGCAAAGGATTATGTAAAAAGCCATAGATAATTTTATCATAGTTTTATTTTTTTTTATAACTTTTTATTGACAGAACATATGCCTGGGTAATTTTTTACAACATTATCCCTTGCACTCACTTCTTTCTGACTTTTCCCTTCCCTCCCTCTACCCCCTCCCTTAGACGGCAGGCAGTCTTATACATGTTAAATATGTTACAGTATATCTTAGATACAATATATGTGTGCAGAACCGAACAGTTTTCTTGTTGCACAGGAAGAACTGGATTCAGAAGGTATAAATAACCTGAGAAGAAAAAAATTGCAAACAGTTTACACTCATTTCCCAGTGTTCCTTCTCTGGGTATAGCTGCTTCTGTCCATCATTGATCAATTGAAACTGAGTTAGATCTTCTCTTTGTCAAAGAAATCCACTTCCATCAGAATACATCCTCATACAGTATCGTTGTTGAAGTATATAATGATCTCCTGGTTCTGCTCATTTCACTCAGCATCAGTTCATGTAAGTCTCTCCAATCCTCTCTGTATTCATCCTGCTGGTCATTTCTTACAGAACAATAATATTCCATAACATTCATATACCACAATTTACCCAACCATTCTCCAATTGATAGGCATCCATTCATTTTCCAGTTTCTAGCCACTACAAACAGGGCTGCCACAAACATTCCTGCACATACAGGTCCCTTTCCCTTCTTTAGTATCTCTTGGGGTATAAGCCCAGTAGTAGCACTGCTGGATCAAAGAGTATGCACAATTTGATAACTTTTGGGGCATAATTCCAGATTGCTCTCCAGAATAGTTGGATTCGT